>NC_053389.1:473963119-475190578 GCF_905171765.1 Bufo bufo
CTGGCCTTATGTCAGCGCAGAATCTGTCTTCATGTCATAGCAGAGAATCAGGCTTCACGTCACCCACCACTGGAACAGGCCACTGTCACATATTTAGGCCCAGGCACCCAGGCAGAGGAGAGAGGTCGCGTAACAGAGAATCTGGCCTTATGTCAGCGCAGAATCTGTCTTCATGTCATAGCAGAGAATCAGGCTTCACGTCACCCACCACTGGAACAGGCCGCTGTCACATATTTAGGCCCAGGCACCCAGGCAGAGGAGAGATGTCGCGTAACAGAGAATCTGGCCTTATGTCAGCACAGAATCTGTCTTCATGTCATAGCAGAGAATCAGGCTTCACGTCACCCACCACTGGAACAGGCCACTGTCACACATTTAGGCCCCGGCACCCAGACAGAGGAGAGTGGTCCCGTAACAGAGAATCTGGCCTTATGTCAGCACAGAATCTGTCTTCATGTCATAGCAGAGAATCAGGCTTCACGTCACCCACCACTGGAACAGGCCACTGTCACACATTTAGGCCCCGGCACCCAGACAGAGGAGAGCGGTCCCGTAACAGAGAATCTGGCCTTATGTCAGCGCAGAATCTGTCTTCATGTCATAGCAGAGAATCAGGCTTCACGTCACCCACCACTGGAACAGGCCACTGTCACACATTTAGGCCCAGGCACCCAGGCAGAGGAGAGAGGTCGCGTAACAGAGAATCTGGCCTTATGTCAGCACAGAATCTGTCTTCATGTCATAGCAGAGAATCAGGCTTCACGTCACCCACCACTGGAACAGGCCACTGTCACACATTTAGGCTCCGGCACCCAGACAGAGGAGAGCGGTCCCGTAACAGAGAATCTGGCCTTATGTCAGCGCAGAATCTGTCTTCATGTCATAGCAGAGAATCAGGCTTCACGTCACCCACCACTGGAACAGGCCACTGTCACATATTTAGGCCCAGGCACCCAGGCAGAGGAGAGAGGTCGCGTAACAGAGAATCTGGCTTCATGTCAACACAGAATAAGTCTTCATGTCATAGCAGAGAATCAGGCTTCACATCACCCACCACTGGAACAGGCCACTGTCACACATTTAGGCCCCGGCACCCAGACAGAGGAGAGGTTCATTCAACTTTGGGTTGCCCCGCAATATAATGGTAAAATGAAATTAAAAATAGTATTGAATGAGGAAGTGCCCTGGAGTAGAATAATATATTGTTAAGGGGAGGTAGTTAATATCTAATCTGCACAAGGGATGGACAGGTCCTGTGGGATCCATGCCTGGTTCATTTTTATGAACGTCAGCTTGTCCACATTGGCTGTAGACAGGCGGCTGCGTTTGTCTGTAATGACGCCCCCTGCCGTGCTGAATACACGTTCAGACAAAACGCTGGCCGCCTGGCAGGCCAGCACCTCCAAGGCATAAAAGGCTAGCTCTGGCCACGTGGACAATTTGGAGACCCAGAAGTTGAATGGGGCCGAACCATCAGTCAGTACGTGGAGGGGTGTGCACAGGTACTGTTCCACCATGTTAGTGAAATGTTGCCTCCTGCTAACACGTTCCGTATCAGGTGGTGGTGCAGTTAGTTTTCCACATCTCTGCCATGCTAACCCTGCCCTCAGAGGAGCTGGCCGTGACACAGCTGCGTTGACGACCTCTTGCTCCTCCTCTGCCTTCGCCTTGGGCTTCCACTGGTTCCCCTGTGACATTTGGGAATGCTCTCAGTAGCGCGTCTACCAACGTGCGCTTGTACTCGCGCATCTTCCTATCACGCTCCAATGTAGGAAGTAAGGTGGACACATTGTCTTTGTACCGGGGATCCAGCAGGGTGGCAACCCAGTAGTCCGCACACGTTAAAATGTGGGCAACTCTGCTGTCGTTGCGCAGGCACTGCAGCATGTAGTCGCTCATGTGTGCCAGGCTGCCCAGAGGTAAGGACAAGCTGTCCTCTGTGGGAGGCGTATCTTCATCGTCCTGTGTTTCCCCCCAGCCACGCACCAGTGATGGGCCCGAGCTGCTTTGGGTGCCACCCCGCTGTGAACATGCTTCATCCTCATCCTCCTCCACCTCCTCCTCATCCTCGTCCTCCTCGTCCTCCAGTAGTGGGCCCTGTCTGGCCACATTTGTACCTGGCCTCTGGTGTTGCAAAAAACCTCCCTCTGAGTCACTTCGAAGAGACTGGCCTGAAAGTGCTAAAAATGACCCCTCTTCCTCCTCTTCCTCCTGGGCCACCTCCTCTTCCATCATCGCCCTAAGTGTTTTCTCAAGGAGACATAGAAGTGGTATTGTAACGCTGATAACGGCGTCATCGCCACTGGCCATGTTGGTGGAGTACTCGAAACAGCGCAACAGGGCACACAGGTCTCGCATGGAGGCCCAGTCATTGGTGGTGAAGTGTGTCTGATCCACAGTGCGACTGACCCGTGCGTGCTGCAGCTGAAACTCCACTATGGCCTGCTGCTGCTCGCACAGTCTGTCCAGCATATGCAAGGTGGAGTTCCACCTGGTGGGTACGTCGCATATGAGGCGGTGAGCGGGAAGGCCGAAGTTACGCTGTAGCGCAGACAGGCGAGCAGCAGCAGGGTGTGAACGCTGGAAGCGCGAACAGACGGCCCGCACTTTATGCAGCAGCTCTGACATGTCGGGGTAGTTGCGAATGAACTTCTGCACCACCAAATTCAGCACATGCGCCAGGCAAGGGATGTGCGTCAAACCGGCTTGTCCCAGAGCTGCAACGAGATTTCGCCCATTATCGCACACCACCAGGCCGGGCTTGAGGCTCACCGGCAGCAACCACTCGTCGGTCTGTTGTTCTATACCCCGCCACAACTCCTGTGCGGTGTGGGGCCTGTCCCCCAAACATATGAGTTTCAGAATGGCCTGCTGACGTTTACCCCGGGCTGTGCTGAAGTTGGTGGTGAAGGTGTGTGGCTGACTGGATGAGCAGGTGGAAGAAGAGGAGGAGGAAGCTGAGTAGGAGGAGACAGGAGGCAACGAATGTTGCCCTGCGATCCTTGGCGGCGGAAGGAAGTGCGCCAAACAGCTCTCCGCCTGGGGCCCAGCCGCCACTACATTTACCCAGTGTGCAGTTAGGGAGATATAGCATCCCTGGCCGTGCTTACTGGTCCACGTATCTGTGGTTAGGTGGACCTTGCCACAGATGGCGTTGCGCAGTGCACACTTGATTTTATCGGACACTTGTTTGTGCAGGGAAGGCACGGCTCTCTTGGAGAAGTAGTGGCGGCTGGGAACAACATACTGTGGGACAGCAAGCGACATGAGCTGTTTGAAGCTGTGTGTGTCCACCAGCCTAAATGACAGCATTTCATAGGCCAGTAGTTTAGAAATGCTGGCATTCAGGGCCAGGGATCGAGGGTGGCTAGGTGGGAATTTACGCTTTCTCTCAAATGTTTGTGAGATGGAGAGCTGAACGCTGCCGTGTGACATGGTTGAGATGCTTGGTGACGCAGGTGGTGGTGTTGGTGGTACATCCCATGTTTGCTGGGAGGCAGGTGCCAACGTTCCTCCAGAGGCAGAGGAAGAGGCCGAGGCGGCGGCAGCAGCAGCAGAAGAGGCCGAGGCGGCGGCAGCAGCAGAAGAGGCCGAGGCGGCAGCAGCAGAAGAGGCCGAGGCGGCAGCAGCAGAAGAGGCAGCAGGGGGAGCCTGAGTGACTTCCTTGTTTTTAAGGTGTTTACTCCACTGCAGTTCATGCTTTGCATGCAGGTGCCTGGTCATGCAGGTTGTGCTAAGGTTCAGAACGTTAATGCCTCGCTTCAGGCTCTGATGGCACAGCGTGCAAACCACTCGGGTCTTGTCGTCAGCACATTGTTTGAAGAAGTGCCATGCCAGGGAACTCCTTGAAGCTGCCTTTGGGGTGCTCGGTCCCAGATGGCGGCGGTCAGTAGCAGGCGGAGTCTCTTGGCGGCGGGTGTTCTGATTTTGCCCACTGCTCCCTCTTTTGCTACGCTGTTGGCTCGGTCTCACCACTGCCTCTTCCTCCGAACTCTGAAAGTCAGTGGCACGACCTTCATTCCATGTGGGGTCTAGGACCTCATCGTCCCCTGCATCGTCTTCCACCCAGTCTTGATCCCTGACCTCCTGTTCCGTCTGCACACTGCAGAAAGACGCAGCAGTTGGCACCTGTGTTTCGTCATCATCAGAGACGTGCTGAGGTGGTATTCCCATGTCCTCATCATCAGGAAACATAAGTGGTTGTGCGTTAGTGCATTCTATCTCTTCCACCCCTGGTGAAGAGCTAGGTGGATGCCCTTGGGAAACCCTGGCAGCAGAGTCTTCAAACAGCATAAGAGACTGCTGCATAACTTGAGGCTCAGACAGTTTCCCTGATATGCATGGGGGTGATGTGACAGACTGATGGGCTTGGTTTTCATGCGCCATCTGTGCGCTTTCTGCAGAAGACTGGGTGGGAGATAATGTGAACGTGCTGGATGCACTGTCGGCCACCCAATTGACTAATGCCTGTACCTGCTCAGGCCTTAACATCCTTAGAACGGCATTGGGCCCCACCAAATATCCCTGTAAATTCTGGCGGCTACTGGGACCTGAGGTAGTTGGTACACTAGGACGTGTGGCTGTGGCAGAACGGCCACGTCCTCTCCCAGCACCAGAGGGTCCACTAACACCACCACGACCATGTCCACGTCCGCGTCCGCGTCCCTTATTAGATGTCTTCCTCATTGTTCCCGTTCACCACAATTTTGAGAATGGCAAATTTGGGAATAGTTTTTCAACCCAGAAAAAAAAAAGGGCTTTTACGGTCGCTACAAATAACTTGACCAGCTAAAACAGTACAGATTTGCTTGAATAGAAATATGAGACCTGTTTTTTTTTGCACTGTGTGACAGGTTAAGGTTTAATCTCAGAATCAGACTTCTATCTGCACGGTAGCGTGTGTCTTAGGTTTTTCTGAATGACATTATCAGTACCTTCAATGTAAGATATCCTTTTTGGGATAGATTTCAAGTAGGCCTCAAATACCAGAAACTAGTTATTTTGAGAATGGCAAATTTGGGAATAGTTTTTCAACCCAGAAAAAAAAAAATGTGCTTTTACGGTCACTACAAATAACTTGACCAGCTAAAACAGTACAGATTTGCTTGAATAGAAATGTGAGACCTGTTTTTTTTTTGCACTGTGTGACAGGTTAAGGTTTAATCACAGAATCAGACTTCTATCTGCACGGTAGCGTGTGTCTTAGGTTTTTCTGAATGACACTATCAGTACCTTCAATGTAAGATATCCTTTTTGGGATAGATTTCAAGTAGGCCTCAAATACCAGAAACTAGTTATTTTGAGAATGGCTAATTTGGGAATAGTTTTTCAACCCAGAAAAAAAAATGTGCTTTTACGGTCGCTACAAATAACTTTACCAGCTAAAACAGTACAGATTTGCTTGAATAGAAATGTGAGACCTGTTTTTTTTTGCACTGTTTGACAGGTTAAGGTTTAATCACAGAATCAGACTTCTATCTGCACGGTAGCGTGTGTCTTAGGTTTTTCTGAATGACACTATCAAAACCTTCAATGTAAGATATCCTTTTTGGGATAGATTTCAAGTAGGCCTCAAATATCAGAAACTAGTTATTTTGAGAATGGCAAATTTGGGAATAGTTTTTCAAACCAGAAAAAAAAATGTGCTTTTACGGTCGCTACAAATAACTTGACCAGCTAAAACAGTACAGATTTGCTTGAATAGAAATGTGAGACCTGTGTTTTTTTTGCACTGTGTGACAGGTTAAGGTTTAATCACAGAATCAGACTTCTATCTGCACGGTAGCGTGTGTCTTAGGTTTTTCTGAATGACACTATCAGTACCTTCAATGTAAGATATCCTTTTTGGGATAGATTTCAAGTAGGCCTCAAATACCAGAAACTAGTTATTTTGAGAATGGCAAATTTGGGAATAGTTTTTCAACCCAGAAAAAAAAAAGGGCTTTTACGGTCGCTACAAATAACTTGACCAGCTAAAACAGTACAGATTTGCTTGAATAGAAATGTGAGACCTGTTTTTTTTTGCACTGTGTGACAGGTTAAGGTTTAATCTCAGAATCAGACTTCTATCTGCACGGTAGCGTGTGTCTTAGGTTTTTCTGAATGACACTATCAGTACCTTCAATGTAAGATATCCTTTTTGGGATAGATTTCAAGTAGGCCTCAAATACCAGAAACTAGTTATTTTGAGAATGGCAAATTTGGGAATAGTTTTTCAACCCAGAAAAAAAAAGTGCTTTTACGGTCACTACAAATAACTTGACCAGCTAAAACAGTACAGATTTGCTTGAATAGAAATGTGAGACCTGTTTTTTTTTTGCACTGTGTGACAGGTTAATGTTTAATCACAGAATCAGACTTCTATCTGCACGGTAGCGTGTGTCTTAGGTTTTTCTGAATGACACTATCAGTACCTTCAATGTAAGATATCCTTTTTGGGATAGATTTCAAGTAGGCCTCAAATACCAGAAACTAGTTATTTTGAGAATGGCTAATTTGGGAATAGTTTTTCAACCCAGAAAAAAAAATGTGCTTTTACGGTCGCTACAAATAACTTTACCAGCTAAAACAGTACAGATTTGCTTGAATAGAAATGTGAGACCTGTTTTTTTTTGCACTGTGTGACAGGTTAAGGTTTAATCACAGAATCAGACTTCTATCTGCACGGTAGCGTGTGTCTTAGGTTTTTCTGAATGACACTATCAAAACCTTCAATGTAAGATATCCTTTTTGGGATAGATTTCAAGTAGGCCTCAAATATCAGAAACTAGTTATTTTGAGAATGGCAAATTTGGGAATAGTTTTTCAAACCAGAAAAAAAAAATGTGCTTTTACGGTCGCTACAAATAACTTGACCAGCTAAAACAGTACAGATTTGCTTGAATAGAAATGTGAGACCTGTTTTTTTTTGCACTGTGTGACAGGTTAAGGTTTAATCTCAGAATCAGACTTCTATCTGCACGGTAGCGTGTGTCTTAGGTTTTTCTGAATGACACTATCAGTACCTTCAATGTAAGATATCCTTTTTGGGATAGATTTCAAGTAGGCCTCAAATACCAGAAACTAGTTATTTTGAGAATGGCAAATTTGGGAATAGTTTTTCAAACCAGAAAAAAAAAATGTGCTTTTACGGTCGCTACAAATAACTTGACCAGCTAAAACAGTACAGATTTGCTTGAATAGAAATGTGAGACCTGTTTTTTTTTTTGCACTGTGTGACAGGTTAAGGTTTAATCACAGAATCAGACTTCTATCTGCACGGTAGCGTGTGTCTTAGGTTTTTCTGAATGACACTATCAGTACCTTCAATGTAAGATATCCTTTTTGGGATAGATTTCAAGTAGGCCTCAAATACCAGAAACTAGTTATTTTGAGAATGGCAAATTTGGGAATAGTTTTTCAACCCAGAAAAAAAAAAGGGCTTTTACGGTCGCTACAAATAACTTGACCAGCTAAAACAGTACAGATTTGCTTGAATAGAAATGTGAGACCTGTTTTTTTTGCACTGTGTGACAGGTTAAGGTTTAATCACAGAATCAGACTTCTATCTGCACGGTAGCGTGTGTCTTAGGTTTTTCTGAATGACACTATCAGTACCTTCAATGTAAGATATCCTTTTTGGGATAGATTTCAAGTAGGCCTCAAATACCAGAAACTAGTTATTTTGAGAATGGCAAATTTGGGAATAGTTTTTCAAACCAGAAAAAAAAATGTGCTTTTACGGTCGCTACAAATAACTTGACCAGCTAAAACAGTACAGATTTGCTTGAATAGAAATGTGAGACCTGTTTTTTTTTGCACTGTGTGACAGGTTAAGGTTTAATCTCAGAATCAGACTTCTATCTGCACGGTAGCGTGTGTCTTAGGTTTTTCTGAATGACACTATCAGTACCTTCAATGTAAGATATCCTTTTTGGGATAGATTTCAAGTAGGCCTCATATACCAGAAACTAGTTATTTTGAGAATGGCAAATTTGGGAATAGTTTTTCAACCCAGAACAAAAAGTGTGCTTTTACGGTCACTACAAATAACTTGACCAGCTAAAACAGTACAGATTTGGTTGAATAGAAATGTCAGGTTTATTTTTTAGGCGCTGGGTGACAGGCTCAACTTGCCCCTGATGTAGTATATGGCCAAAAAATAACCACACTGTTGATGGTTAAATGCACTTGGGTGACACAGGCTCAGCCTGCACCAGATGTAGTATATGGCCAAAAAATAATCAGACTGTTGATGGTTAAATGCACTTCGGTGACACAGGCTCAGCCTGCAGCTGATGTAGTATATGGCCAAAAAATAACCAGACTGTTGATGGTTAAATGCACTTCGGTGACACAGGCTCAGCCTGCAGCTGATGTAGGATATAGCACAAAATAACCACACTATTGATGGTTAAATACACTTGGTGATAGCTTGTGCTGGCGCACCACAAGTCACAAAATGGCCGCCGATCACCCCAGAAAAAAAGTGATCTAAAAACGCTCTGGGCAGCCTCAAAAAAGTGAGCAAGTCAATATTAGCACTTCAATGATCCACAGCTGCAGATCGATCACAGAATGAAGTCTTTTCGAGGAGTTAATCTGCCTAATCTCGCCCTAACGTCGCAGCTGCAACCTCTCCCTATGCTTCAATCAGCAGAGTGACGTGCAGCGCAACGTGACCCAAGCTTATATAGAGGCTGGGTCACATGCTGCACTGGCCAATCACAGCCATGCCAATAGTAGGCAAGGCTGTGATGGCCTCTTGGGGCAAGTAGTATGACGCTTGTTGATTAGCTGCTTTGCAGCCTTTCAAAAAGCGCCAAGAAAGCGCCGAACACCGAAACCGAACCCGAACAAATACAGTTCGGGTTCGCTCATCCCTAGTCACCACCTTTCCCTCTCCCTTGGACAGGGCCTTCCCATTTCCCTCCCTTTGCGTGACGCCGGTCATTACAGCCACATACAACACCACGGGTCCCAGTTAGGTGACAACGAGCACCCTGGGATGCCTGCTGTGGTTGGTCTTCCTCCTCCTCAAAGCCACATTCCTCCTCTGACTCCTCTTCCTCAGACTCCTCTTCCAGCGTTGCCGCAGGTCCAGCAAGCGATGATGATAAGGCTGTTTCTGGTGGTGATGGTGACCACAACTCTTCCTCTTCCTCTTCACGCTCATCTACGGCCTGATCCAGCACTCTTCACAGGGCACGCTTCAGGAAGAAAACAAATGGGATGAGGTCGCTGATGGTGCCTTCGGTGCGACTGACTAGGTTTATCACCTCCTCAAAAGGACGCATGACCCTACAGGCGTTGCGCATGAGCGTCCAGTAATGTGGCAAAAAAATACCCAGCTCCGCAGAGGCTGTCCTAGCACCCCGGTCATACAAATACTCATCAACGGCTTTTTCTTGTTGGAGCAGGCGGTCGAATATTAGGAGTGTTGAATTCCAACGTGTCGGGCTGTCGCAAATCAAGCGCCTCACTGGCATGTTGTTTCGCCGCTGAATATTGGAAAAGTGCGCCATGACCGTGTAGGAACGCCTGAAATGGCCACACACCTTCCTGGCCTGCTTGAGGACATCCTGTAAGCCTGGGTACTTATACACAAAGCGTTGTACGATCAGATTCGACACATGTGCCATGCACGGCACATGTGTCAACTTGCCCAAATTCAATGCCGCCAACAGATTTCTTCCGTTGTCACACACCACTTTGCCGATCTCCAGTTGGTGGGGGGTCAGCCACTGATCCACCTGTGCGTTCAGGGTGGACAGGAGTGCTGGTCCAGTGTGACTCTCTGCTTTCAGGCAAGTCAACCCCAAGACGCCGTGACACTGTCGTATCCGGGATGTGGAATAGCCTCTGGGGAGCTGGGGGGGTGCATTTGATGTGGAGCAAGACGCAGCAGCAGAAGAGGACTCAGCCGAGGAGGTTAGCGAAGAGGATAAAGTAGGAGGAGTAGAGGAGGTGGCAGCAGACCTGCCAGCAAGTCGTGGCGGTGTCACCAACTCCGCTGCAGAGCCACGCATTCCATGCTTGGCAGCCATCAGCAGGTTTACCCAATGCGCAGTGTGTGTGATATACCTGCCCTGACGGTGCTTTGCAGACCAGGTATCAGTGGTCAGATGGACCCTTTCCCCAACACTGTGTGCCAGACATGCCATGACTTCCTTTTCCACAATAGAGTACAGGTTGGGGATTGCCTTTTGTGAAAAAAAAATTTGGCCGGGTACCTTCCACTGCGGTGTCCCAATAGCTACAAATTTTTTGAAGGCCTCAGACTCCACCAGCTTGTATGGTAAAAGCTGGCGGGCTAAGAGTTCCGACAAGCCAGCTGTCAGATGCTGGGCAAGGGGGTGACTCTGTGACATTGGCTTCTTACGCTCAAACATTTCCTTGACAGACACCTGACTGTGGGCAGATGAGCAGGAACTGCTGAAGGTGAGAGGCGGAGTGGCGGGTGGTTGAGAGGGGGCAAGGTGGACAGCAGTGGTTGACGTGGCTGAAGATGCTGGACCAGGAGGAGGATGGTGGCTTTGAGTTTATGTGCTGCTTGTACTCATGTGTTGATCCCATAGGTGTTTGTGATGTGAGATCATGTGCCTTCGCAAAGCAGTTGTACCTAGGTGGGTGTTGGACTTCCCATGACTCCGTTTCTTTTGGCACAGGTTGCAAATGGCATCGCTGTTATCAGAGGCAGACACACAAAAAAAATGCCACACTGCTGAGCTTTGCAATGATGGCATTCTGGTGGTGGCAACAGCATGCGTTTATTGGCGTGCTGTCTGGCTGACCCCGGGTGCCGATACATGCGGTCTGACTGTGCCACTAGCTCCTTGCGACGACCTCCCCCTGCTTCCAAATCGTCTCCTCCTCCTCTCTGTCTCCCCATCTGAACTTTCCCCCTGTTCTTTTTCTCTTCGAGCGGGCACCCACGTGACATCCACGGACACATCGTCATCATCAACTGCTTCACTTGTATCTGACAACTCAGCAAAGGAAGCAGCAGCGGGTACAACATCATCATCATCATCACACCGTATGTCCATGTGTGTAATGCTGCCTGACTGAGACATATCCCTGTTATCTACATCCTCTGGCAATAATAGTTGCGCATCACTCTATTCTTCCAACTGATGTGTAAATAACTCCTCTGACAGATCAAGTGAAGCGGCTGTGGTGCTAGTGTTGGTGGTGGCGGCGGGCGAGTGGTAACTTGAGAGGTGCCCGAAGCTGAGCTGGAGGAGGATGGTGCGTCAAGGTTCCGAGCGGAAGCTGTAGAAGATTGGGTGTCCTGTGTAAGCCAGTCAACTATGTCCTCAGAATTTTTCGATTTCAGGGTACGTGGCCTCTGAACACTGGGCATTATTCTAGGGCCAAAGCAAATTACAGCACCACGACCACGACGGCCCCTGCGGGGTGGCCTGCCTCTGCCTGTCATTTTTTTTAGATTAGTGGTACTATGCGTGCAAGGTACTGTGCCACCCTATATGAGTGGTGGGCAGTGGGCACAGTACAGTCTGTGGGCCTGACACTCACTGGCAGGCAACTGCAATTATATTACAGAGGAAAAATTTAATGACTTTTTTATCTGCAAGGTACTGTGCCACCCTATATGAGTGGTGAGCAGTGGGCACAGTACAGTCTGTGGGCCTGAAACACACTGGCAGGCAACTGCAATTATATTACAGAGGAAAAATTAAATGACTTTTTTATCTGCAAGGTACTGCGCCACCCTATATGAGGGGTGGGCAGTGGGAACAGTACAGTCTGTGGGCCTGACACACACTGGCAGGCAACTGCAATTATATTACAGAGAAAAAATTAAATGACTTTTTTATCTGCAAGGTACTGTGCCACCCGATATGAGTGGTGGGCACTGGCAGTGGGCACAGTACAGTCATTGGGCCTGACACTCACTGGCAGGCAACTGCAATTATATTACAGAGGAAAAATTTAATGACTTTTTTTATCTGCAAGGCACTGTGCCACCCTATATGAGTGGTGGGCAGTGGGCACAGTACAGTCTGTGGGCCTGACACACACTGGCAGGCAACAGCAATTATATTACAGAGAAAAAATTAAATGACTTTTTTATCTGCAAGGTTCTGTGCCACCCGATATGAGTGGTGGGCACTGGCAGTGGGCACAGTACAGTCTGTGGGCCTGACACTCACTGGCAGGCAAGTGGTAGGCAATTAAGAGTGCCGCATTTGTGTGAGGGGAGGCGGGGCGTTCACTATTTAAACCTGGCCCTCCTCCCCCCACTTGTCGGTTCGAACGATTTCGAATCGGCTTGTGGGTTGGTGCCAGAGAAGGGCATGCGTCACTGGAGGATCGGGGGATCGGCTGCGTCGAGCTCGTCGCTACGGTGATTAGGTAGGCAGGGTGGCTTGCACACCCGTCTCGCTATGTATAACATGTGGGGCTGCCGAGCGTGCCGCCGGTCCCCAGCTGCGCTGGAGACTGCCCGCACTCCCGATCGCTTCCGGCACCCCGAGACAGGCACCCCGATCCGCTCCAGGCCCTGCGCTAAGCACCCCCGCTCCCACATGCAGCGTCCCCCAGGCAGGCACCCCTCACCTGTGGCTCAGCAGCGACGGGTCACGACGTCCGCTCGCATACCCTGAGCATCGGTCACGCCGGCCGTCGGCTCCACGACGCAGCGTTATATATCACTCACTCCCGTATCAGAACGTTCCGCCGTAGAGGAAAACGCCGTCCGCTCACACAGGGATCTATTCATTAGCTGCAATCAGTAAGCGGAGGTCCAGCTGCAGGATCAGGGGACGGAAGCCGAAACCTATAGGCGATTAATACGCCGCGGCTTTCCCTGTACAAATAGTCGATAGCGGTGGGCACGGGATGCAATGTTCCACATGGCGGAGCGCAAATCCCTCACAGCCGATCCTGATGCACGTTCTCCTGGTAATTACAATTAGCGAGGCAGTGAAGGTGGACATGCTTATGTGACTTTCAGTCATGTCTAGGAATCCGCTGCAGAATAAACTCATCTTCTTTACTGCGCCAAACTCAGGCAAGACAAGATAAGCAGATACTCAGACATGTGCACTGTATAACAAGTTAGGATTTCAATGGTTAATTCTAACCTAGAAGGGAATCACTGGCTTGCTGCGCTCCAGCAGGTCCTGGCTTGAGAGAGGGCGGGGGATGGTCGACACCTACAGGCCCATACTGGTACTGCAGTCCAGGTGCAGGGCTCCTCTGCTCAGGCACAGTGGCTAGGTACTAAGGCAGGAGTATAAAAAATAAAAAAAAATAAAAAAAAAAAAAAAATATTTAAATAAAATTTGGAATATGTTCAAGGATCAAATATAAAGAGGGCTTCAAGGAGGGGGGCTGGCCACGTCACTTTGCGCACGCAGCCGGGCCGCCCGTAAGCCCATACGGTCAGTCGGGGTTGGTTCGGGCGCAGTCACAATAATCCGGTGGTTAGCTAGGGAGCGGTGGCATGAGTGAAGTGTCGCCCAGCTGGCGTGCGCTCACTCACACGTCTGTTCTTGGTTGTTCAGGTCCACAGGTGGTGGGCTAACTTACAATACTGTGGGGTTCGTGGCTGTCATGGCCGCCAGGTGAGTGAGGGGTGGTGCATGCGGGGGCCAACCCCCTCTTTTCTCCTGCATAGGCTTGGGGGACGGGGGATGGTGGACTATTATGTCCAGGCCTCTGGCGCATCTCTTACAGGGTGGCGCCTACAGTCGTGGCCTTTGGTGGGGGGGAAAAGAAAAAAAAATAAAATAATAATAATAATAATGGTATAGATAGGAATGTTGCTTTGCCAGGTCTGTCACGACTACAGACTCCTTATAAAGCCCTGCCACGACTGCAGGCATCAGTCTGTCACGACTACAGACCCGCTCTAAAGCCCTGCCACGACTGCAGGCAACAGTCTGTCATGACTACAGACCCGTTATAAAGCCCTGCCACGACTGCAGGCATCAGTCTGTCACGACTACAGACTCGTTATAAAGTCCTGCCACGACTGCAGGCATCAGTCTGTCACGACTACAGACCCGTTATAAAGCCCTGCCACGACTGCAGGCATCAGTCTGTCACGACTACAGACTCGTTATAAAGTCCTGCCACGACTGCAGGCATCAGTCTGTCACGACTACAGACCCGCTCTAAAGCCCTGCCACGACTGCAGGCACAAATCCGTTACGACTACAGACTCATTATTAAGACCGGCCACGACTGCAGGCATTAGTCTCATGTCAACAGACTCATGAGGTAATACTACCACGTCTACAGGCGATGGTCCGTTACCGCTACTCTCGATGCAGGGTCCCCTCACGACTACAGGGGCTAGTCGGTCACATCCACAGACTCGGTCGCACTCCCGTTAACTACAGGCACTGGGTGGGCATCTACGGGTAGTTGCGTCACGACTACGCACGTGGGTCAGCCACGGCCTGGGAGGTCAGCCTTCACGGTCACAGGTAGGTCCAGTTAGGCTTCAGTCTCCCAGCGGGTTCCAGTCACAATAACCAGCCCCTAGGTGAGGGGGGGCACTCCCGCACCGGCGCACAATGCCAGGGAGCTGTGCGGCTCCTCACGTGGCACACGGTTCAAACCAGCGGGGGCCGGGGCCCATGGTAAAGGAAGGGCTCCCTCTGATCCGGTGCACATTGCCAGGGAGTGGCGCTGCTCCCCACGCGGTACGAGTGTCCAGCCGGCGGTGGGTCGGCCCTAGCTGAGGAGGGGGGCTCCCCCGCACTGGTGCATTCTGCCAGGGAGCAGCGTGAGCTCCCCATGCGGCTGGGGGTAAAGGCTCCTCATCTTCAATAAAGTCTGGCACGGGCCGCTGTGCCGTTAGGTAGGCAGGGATCAGGGGAAGGAGTACTTGGCTCGGTCAGAGGGAGCAGATCATAGGCGGTGGCTTCCTGCTGCCGGCCGTACATTAGGTTCCAAGGGGGTTATTTAGGCACAGGATGTTAGTTAGTCCGTGCAGGTGATCTGCGTTATACCATGCTCTTCATGCTCGTACTCAGAGCTGTGCCCATACGGGAGCAGCTTAAGTGGTTGATAGTGAAAAAAAAATAAAAAAATACATTTTTGAGTCTCTCACGCAGAGCTTCTCCGTTTTAGGTTTACACATATGACTCCGCCATCTGAGTCTCTCACGCATGGCTTCTCCGTGTTAGTTTTACACATACGGATCTGCCATTAGAGTCTCTCACGCATGGCTTCTCCGTTTTAGGTTTACACTTATGACTCCGCCATTAGAGTCTCTCACGCATGGCTTCTCCGTTTTAGGTTACACATGTGACTCCGTCATTAGAATCTCTCACGCATGGCTGCTCCGTTTTAGGTTTACACATATGACTCCGCCATTAGAATCTCTCACGCATGGCTGCTCCGTTTTAGGTTTACACATATGTCTCCGCCATTAGAGTCTCACGCATGGCTTCCCCGTTTTAGGTTACACATATGACTCCGCCATCTGAGTCTCACGCATGGCTTCTTCGTTTTAGGTTTACACATATGACTCCGCCATTAGAGTCTCTCACGCATGGCTTCCCCGTTTTAGGTTACACATATGACTCCGCCATTAGAGTCTCTCACGCATGGCTTCTCCGTTTTAGGTTACACATATGACTCCGCCATTAGAGTCTCTCACGCATGGCTTCTCCGTTTTAGGTTACACATATGACTCCGCCATCTGAGTCTCACGCATGGCTTCTCCGTTTTAGGTTACACATATGACTCCGCCATTAGAGTCTCACGCATGGCTTCCCCGTTTTAGGTTACACATATGACTCCGCCATCTGAGTCTCACGCATGGCTTCTCCGTTTTAGGTTTACACATATGACTCCGTCATTAGAATCTCTCACGCATGGCTTCCCCGTTTTAGGTTACACAAATGACTCCGCCATTAGAGTCTCTCATGCATGGCTTCTCCGTTTTAGGTTACACATATGACTCCGCCATTAGAGTCTTTCACGCATGGCTTCTCCGTTTTAGGTTACACATATGACTCCGCCATTAGAGTCCCTCACGCAGAGCTTCTCCGTTTTAGTTTTACACATATGACTCCGCCATTAGTCTCTCACGCATGGCTCCGCCATTAGTCTCTCACGCATGGCTTCTCCGCTTTAGGTTTACACACAGGACTCCGCCATTAGAGTCTCTCACGCATGGAGATTAAAAAAAAAAAAAAAAAGGGGGGCCTATCACTCACCTATTGGGCTTTGTCGGGGTTTTTGCCACTCTCAATTAAACCTGTCCTATAGCATTGTTAACTATACCTGGCAGGTATTCAGCACCATTAATACATCCTACATCCGGACCTACCGTCACTCTTCTCCGCCCACCCGATCAAAGCGGCGTTGAAGGGTTTGCGCAAGATGTCTGTTGTGAAACGACATGGGCGTCAGCCATTTACCGGTAGCTTGTTCAGGCCGTGACAGGCAAACTGCAGGGGCAAACTGTTCGGGCCACAGGTTAGCGCTCTGGTAGAAACAGCCTTGTACCTGGCCTTCCATGGATTCCTCAGGTCAGGCGAGCTCATGGGCACCAATACGCTGGCTGGGTGCCTGCGGAAAGGTCAGCTCATCCGGCGCAGGTCCATCTATGTCCTCACCTTGGCCTCGTCCAAGACGTCACGGCCGGGGCAACCAGTGGCGGTCAGATACTTTCCCACGGACAGCAGATGGTGTCCGGTGCAGGCCTTGGAGGCTTGGCTGCGTAGTATTTAGTCCAAGCGGCATGTTCTCCCGTACTCGAACTAGGCAATGCCCGGCTAACCTCCGCGGCCTTTCTTACGTACATTCAGGTTAGTTGACAGGTTCAGGGGTCGGTCCTCGCTGGATCACAGGACATTCCTTCCGCATGGGCGCGGCAGCGGCGGCGTCCATGCATTAGGTGCCAGTACATGTGATCAAACGGTTGGGTCGTCGCAGTTCCGCGTGTTCCATGCGTAATATCCCGGATCCTTATACGAAATATCATTGGCTTTCGAGTTTTGGTCTGTAGTTTCTGTTATCAAGTTTTCTAACTCCTATGCATGGTTCTTTTGGCCCCTTTAGGCTACCCTTCGATAAGCAGTTCCGGCATAACTCTGCTGCTTCTAGGTTGGGGGGGGGTGGAGTATAGGCTTAGGTAGGGTACCCTCTCAGCATGAGCCGATCCGAGCACAAGTGGTAGGCAATTAAGAGTGCCGCATTTGTGTGAGGGGAGGCGGGGCGTTCACTATTTAAACCTGGCCCTCCTCCCCCCACTTGTCGGTTCGAACGATTTCAACCCACCCAGGAGCCCTCCCTTCTTTCAGGTCTCATCATTGGGGTAGCCCCCTTTAGGCTACCCTTCAATAAGCAGTTCCGGCATAACTCTGCTGCTTCTAGGTTGGGGGGGTGGAGTATAGGCTTAGGTAGGGTACCCTCTCAGCATGAGCCGATCCGAGCACAACTGCAATTATATTACAGAGAAAAAATTAAATGACTTTTATCTGCAAGGTACTGTGCCACCCTATATGAGTGGTGGGCAGTGGGCACAGTACAGTCTGTGGGCCTGACACTCACTGGCAGGCAACTGCAATTATATTACAGAGAAAAAATTAAATGACTTTTTTAGCTGCAAGGTACTGTGCCACCCTATATGAGTGGTGGGCAGTGGGCACAGTACAGTCTGTGGGCCTGACACTCACTGGCAGGCAACTGCAATTATATTACAGAGGAAAAATTAAATGACTTTTTTATCTGCAAGGTACTGTGCCACCCGATATGAGTGGTGGGCACAGTACAGTCATTGGGCCTGACACACACTGGCAGGCAACTGCAATTATATTACAGAGGAAAAATATAATGACTTTTTTATCTGAAAGGTACTGTGCCACCCGCTATGAGTGGTGGGCACTGGCAGTGGGCACAGTACAGTCAGTGGGCCTGACACTCACTGGCAGGCAACTGCAATTATATTACAGAGGAAAAATTAAATGACTTTTTTTATCTGCAAGGTACTGTCAGGATGCTGTCCTTACAGCAGATGAGTCTTTGAGGACTGGAGTGGACACAGAACACTGGCCTAGCTAACGCTTTCCCTATTAATTCAGCAGCATCAGCACTCTCCCTGCTCTAAATAACACTGCAGCTTCAGAATGAGGAGGTGGGAGGGTCTGGGAGGGAGGGTATGCTGATTGGCTGGAATGTGTCTGCTGACTGTGAGGTACAGGGTCAAAGTTTGCTCAATGATGACGTATAGGGGGCGGACCGAACATCGCATATGTTCGCCCGCCGCGGTGAACGCGAACAAGCGATGATCGCCGGCGAATAGTTCGGGACATCTCTATTGGTCTGTTAATTCCATCAGTTATTGTGAGCCAAAACCAGTAGTGAAGCTCACACTGAGATAGGATATAATGGAAAGATCTTCATCAGTTCTGTGTTTTTGACCCACACCTGGTTTTGGCTCACAATCACTGATGGAAATCACTTATCAAATCACCAGGGGTTGACAACATGAAATATGATTTTATTGATCTATTTTATCTGTGGCTGAACATGTTTATACTTGTGGGGATCT
This sequence comes from Bufo bufo, assembly GCF_905171765.1. Classification (NCBI taxonomy): domain Eukaryota; kingdom Metazoa; phylum Chordata; class Amphibia; order Anura; family Bufonidae; genus Bufo; species Bufo bufo. The sequence goes on from NC_053389.1 coordinate 473,981,640, forward strand.
CTGATATGCGTCATGGTTGGGCAATTAATCTGTGTATGGTTCTTTTAGTTAGTGTTAAAGGGGTTATCCAATTCTAGAAATGCCCACCACAATACCCGGGCCCCTCCTATAGATCATCACCTGTGATGCTAGGGAGGCTGATCACTGTCGTGGCCTGCGATTGGCTGCACCCCCTGTCGCTGGATGTTTTGATCCGCACAATGGGGAGAAGCAGTGGTGACCATGCAGTGATCCCAAGTGACGCGGGTGCCAGGGAGCGGGGTAAGTATGATCTATAGGAGGGGCTCGGGCATTGTGGGGTGCATTTTTAGAATTGAATAACCCCTTTAATTGTTTAAATTCAGTACATGCCAGCATTCGTGTGTGTGTACTAAGCCCATTTGGTATTGGTTAATGGTTTATACGACTATTTTTATATAACATAACTAGCTATTAACTTTTGTTAGCATCTTAAAGTGGTTGTCTCACTTCAGAAAATGGCATTTATCATGTCGTTTTTTGTGGAACGGAACAGCTGGCCCCTGATAGAACAGTACTATCCTTGTCCATTAGGCCTCTTGCACACAAATGTTTTTTTTCCCGTTTCCGTTCCATTTTTTGCATTCCGTATACGGTCCGTATACGGAACCATTCATTTCAATGGGTCTGCATTCCTTGTACATTCCGTTTCCCTATTTCAATTCCGTTCAAAGATAGAACATGTCCTATTATTGCCTGCAAATCATGTTCCGTGGCTCCATTCAAGTCAATGGGGCTGTAAAAAAAACAGAACGGATACGGAATGCATCCGTATGTCTTCCGTATCTATTCAGTTTTTGCGGAACCATCTATTGAAAATGTTATGCCCAGCCCAATTCTTTTATGTACTTACTGTTTAAACATTATTGTATGCTTCCGTTTTCGTTTGCGAACCGCAAAAAAACGGATAACAAACGGAAACCAAACGGAAAAACAGAACGGCAAAATGGAATGGAAACAAAAAACTGAACAACGGATCCGTTAAAAACGGACAGCAAAATACTGAAAAAGCCATACGGTTGTAATGGTTCCGCAAAAAACGGAATGTACTCCGTATGCATTCTGTTTCCGTATTTCCATTTTTCCATTCCGTTGAAAGATAGAACATGTACTATTATTGCCCGTAAATCACGTTCCGTGGCTCCATTCAAGTCAATGGGTCCGCAAAAAAAAAAAAACACGTCTTCCATATCCGTTCCGTTTTTGCAGAACCATCTATTGAAAATGTTATGCCCAGCCCAATTTTTTGTATGTAAATGACATGAATGGAAAAACGGAATGGAACCGGAAACACTACTGAAACAAAAAACGGAAAAACGGATCCGTTAAAAATGGCCCGCAAAACACTGAAAAATCCATACGATCGTGTGAACAAGCCCTTATGCAGACAATAATAGGACATGTTCTATCTTTGAACGGAATGGAAAAATGGAAATACGGAAATGGAAGGCATACAGAGTACCTTCTGTTTGTTTTTTTTGCGGATACATTGAAATGAACGGTCCCGTATACGGTCCGTATATGGAATGCAAAAAAAGGAACGGAAACGGAAAAGAAAAACGTTTGTGTTCAAGAGGCCTAAGACAGATTTAGGGCTCATGCACACGACCGTATGTATTTTGCGGTCCACGAAAAATGGATCCGCAAAAAATACGGATGACATCCGTGTGCATTCCGTATTTTGCGGAACCTAACAGCTGGCCCTTCATAGAACAATACTATCCTTGTCCGTAATGTGGACAATAATAGGACACGTTCTATTTCTTTGCGGAACGGAAATACGGACATACAGAAACGGAATGCACACGGAGTAATGGAATGGACAAGGAAAGAAAATACGTTCATCTGCATGAGCCGCTACTATTAGTCATTTTGATTTGGAGATATTGGAGGTGGGCCACTTTTTCGTGGACCACCCTGTATTAACTTTGTCTACATAATAAATGCCAAATGCTGAAGTGAGACAACCCTTTTAATATTGTATTTGAGTTGAATGAAACATGAACTACTGTAAATAATAGCTTAGAAATTAAGTTCTTTCATTTTTTACATTAGCTCATCTCATAAAAGGGTTAACGAGTAACCAAAATCCAAGTAAAACCAAGTTTGACCATATTATTGTCTTACATAGCCTCATATTTCATATGCATTAGAGAAGGATGTCACATTTGTAACAGAACGTAATTTACAGTGCAGAGTAGTCTTCACACTCCATCCACATGGGAAAAAAACTACTTATCTATTTAAAAATACACATGTTTTTGCTTTGTTTGTTTTGGACGATTAAATCCCTGAGTCATGGCTTTGCCACTCGTGACTGATAGTTGTTCATAACTCTTGACACAAAAACATGCTGTCTTGTTTGTAAACAGAAAAACTGCAGAAAGACACATTTTCTATTTTACTTGGGATTATCATTACAAAATAATAAGGTTATCAATTTGGTCTTAAAACAGGGGTCTTCTTTGTAGTCCCCAGATGTTTAATACCCCTGGAGTAATGTCAAAGCCTAAGAGGATTCACAGAGTACAGTAAAATGCCAAAAGCTTTTTCTACATCAAATAAAAATAAATGAAAAATAAATCTATCCTATGCTATTTCAGTAAAGCTTAATAAGATTAAAAACCTTCAAACTTTATGTCCACTTGCTGTATGAATCTGAATGCTGATATGTCTGCCATAGATAAACTATAATCCATAAACTTGCATTGAAAAGTGAATTTGACTTAAAGGGGTTATCCGAGACAAAAAAATGTCCCCTCACACTGAATCTACTTACCTGGCTCCCCACTCCCTGCGCCGCTCCTGGTCCCAGCACCGCCGCAGCTGCTTCTCCCCTAGTGCGGATGAAAACATCCGGTGTTGGGGGGGGAAGAGCAGCCAATGGCAGGCGCTGACGGGGATGAGCCTCCCTAGCATCTCGGGTGACTCTAGGGAAGCTCGTCCCTGTCACCACCTGCCATTGGCCACTCACCCCTTCGCCCCAACACCAGATGTTTCAGGTGTAGGCTGTTTGGTGTGGAAAATGCATGCTCTATATTTGGGGCTTGCTTTTAATAAATCAAACCACACTCCTTACAAAAAGGTTTATAAATCAAGCCCAAATTTCATATATCATCATTTAAAGAAAGTTGATCTATAGAAAAAAGCAGGTCCAATACTTTTTTACTAGATGTATATCCAAATCCGGACAGGACTGAGGGGAGGAAGGATGGTCAAGAATATTATTATTGTTATAAAAGTGCCATTTATTCCATGGCACCTCACATATGAAAAGTGGTATACATACATAATAAAAAACTAGTAAGCATGAACAAGGTGAGTTACAAACAGGTACAGAACCCTGGCTTCAAGGGCTTACAATCTACAAGGGATGGGGGAAGGATACAATAGATGAGGGTAAAGCCGGTCATATGGCGGTTTAGTGTAGGCAGGGATACTGTAGGTTGTAGGCTTGTCTGAAGAGGTGGGTTTTCAGGTTTCTTTTGAAGGTTTCCACGGTAGGTGAGCATCTGATATGTTGCAGTATAGAGTTCCAAAGTATAGGGGATGCAGGGGAGAAATCTTGGAGGCCCAGTTCACACGAGCGAGTTTTCCGTGCGGGTGCAATGCTTGAAGTGAATGCATAGCACCTGCACTGAATCCTGATCCATTCTTTCCAATGGATCTGTTTGTTTTTCATGCATCATTTCTGCGTTGCGTGAGAATCACAGCAAGCATGTTATAAAGGCTACATGCATATAACAGTATGTGTTTTGCGGTCCGCAAAAAAAAACACGAATGCCATCCATTTTTTTGCGGATCCATTGTAACAATGCCTAAAACAGACACAAATAGGACATGTTCTATTTTTTTTGTGGGGCTACGGTGTAGCTGGCCAGCTAAGACCTGTCCTAGGTTGCTAGTATAGCTTATATGTGTATACAGCTAGACCTGCCAATAACCTACAGTTGTGTTCAAAATTATTCAACCCCCAATGCTGTAAAGGGTTTTAGGGAATTTAGTGTATATTTGTAATTGTGTTCAGAATGAAATCTTACAAGGACTTTTTAAAGAACCAAATGCAACTAAAATGACATCAATTGTTTTTGTAATACAGTATTAAATGTTTTTTTGGGGATTTCTTCATTGACACAATTATTCAATCCCTTAAAGACTACCACTCTTAAGAACAGAGGTTCATTCAAGTATTTTCAATCAGGTATTGAAAACACCTGTGGATGTCAAGGAGCAGCAATCAAGCATAATAAGCACCAATTAGGCAGATTTAAAAGGACTGTGATACTCAGCTCCTTCTAGACATTTACTGGTGTGTTTACAAACATGGTGAAGTCAAGAGAATGGTCCAGGAAGACAAGAGAAGAGGTGATTTCTCTTCACAGAAAGGGCAATGGCTATAAGAAGATTGCAAAGATGTTAAACATACCAAGAGACACCATAGGAAGCATCATTCGCAAATTCAAGGCAAAGGGCACTGTTGAAACGCTACCTGGTCGTGGCAGAAAGAAGATGCTGACATCGACTGCTGTGCGCTACCTGAAGCGCAAAGTGGAGAAAAGTCCCCATCTGACTGCTGAGGAACTGAAAAAAGATTTGTCAGATGTGGGTACTGAAGTTTCAGCTCAGACAATAAGGCGCACACTGCGTAATGAAGGCCTCCATGCCAGAACTCCCAGGCGCACCCCCTTGCTGTCTCCAAAGAATAAGAAGAGTCGACTGCAGTATGCCAAAAGTCATGTGGACAAACCACAAAAGTTTTGGGATAGTGTTCTGTGGACTGATGAAACAAAATTAGAACTGTTTGGGCCCATGGATCAACGCTATGTTTGGAGGAGGAAGAACAAGGCCTATGAAGAAAAGAACACCTTGCCTACTGTGAAGCATGGCGGGGGGGGGGGGGGGTCAATCATGCTTTGGGGGCTGTTTTGCTTCTACAGGTACAGGGAAGCTTCAGCGTGTGCAAGGTACCATGAATTCTCTTCAGTACCAGGAGATATTGGATGAAAATGTGATGCAGTCCGTCACAAACCTGAGGCTTGGGAGACGTTGGACCTTTCAACAGGACAATGATCCCAAGCATACCTCCAAGTCCACTAGAGCATGGTTGCAGATTAAAGGCTGGAACATTTTGAAGTGGCCATCGCAGTCACCAGACTTAAATCCGATTGAGAACCTCTGGTGGGACTTAAAGAAAGCAGTTGCAGCGCGCAAGCCTAAGAATGTGACTGAACTGGAGGCTTTTGCCCATGAAGAATGGGCGAAGATACCCGTAGATCGCTGCAAGACACTTGTGTCAAGCTATGCTTCACGTTTAAAAGCTGTTATAACTGGAAAAGGATGTTGTACTAAGTACTAAGATTGAATGTCACTTGGGGGTTGAATAAAACTGATAATGATGTGAGCACAGAAAATACATTTGTGGTTATTTCATTATAAATGTTATGTTATATTTGTCTGACTTACAAGTGCCTCTTTGATTTAATTGTAAACAAGATGACTGAAATGATCAAAATCAATGTCAAACTGGCCAAAACACTCAATTTCAGTGGGGGTTGAATAATTTTGAACACAACTGTAAATACAGTTCGTATGTTTATCTGTTAAAGTCAAAAGCAGAGTTATTTACTGTGACATCATGTTTTGGATGTCATATAACTGTTATATTTTGTGTTCACAGAAGCAGGAAAAGATAATATGCCTTTAAGATTCATTTTGTAATGTAAGGTAAGCTCAGTGACACAGCAGAAACAACAGAAAGCATAGTGTTAATTAGTTGTTGCTGGGCAGAAGTCTAGACCAATCACAGCCAGCTTCTCACACAGCAAGCGTTTTCACCAATCACCGCCAGCCTCACACACAGCCTGTCTGGGAATTCCCCCAGCTCCTGAATCATTATTCACCAGAGACAGGAGCTGAAGAGACATTCCCTCCACTGAGAGCTGTGTTTTTATGGAAGCAGAGAGGCCAAAATAGGTATTTAAAACAGTTATATAATGTTCCTACTGTTAGTATAGTGCAGTGATGGCAAACCTTTTGCAGACTGAGTGCCCAATTTGCAACCCAAAACCCACTTATTTATCACAAAGTGCCAACACGGCAATTTAACCTGAACACCACTATAGTATATCTTCCATGTAGTTTATTTATCATTTATCTATAGTAGCCTGTCTACATTCAGTGCGCTGCCTGTGCTGTTCATAGTGCGCCCTGCACTTATGAATGGCAGGCATATTGGTACACCTTAGACTTCTTCCAAAGTGCGGGTGCCCACAGAGAGGGCTCTGAGTGCCGCCCCTGGCACCCGTGCCATAGGTTCGCCACCACTGGTATAGTGATTAGAACTGTATACTGAACCAGTTATATGTGTGTTTACTTACAGTTCCACCAAATACAAATTGCAAATACAAATTGCAAGCTACAAATTGTAAGCATACAATTGCAAATTCAATTGCAAACTACAAAGTTCACAATCTAAATTCAAATTCCATATTGCAATCCAAATTGCATACAACCATGCCAGATCATACTCAACCAATCTGCAAATAGTTACTGCTAACTGCATACTGCAAATTGCAACCAAATTCAGCAAGTGAACTATTAGTTAGACCTCAGATATACCTCTCAGAGAGATCATAAAGTGCTTAAAGGGACACTGACAGGCCCAATAAGCATATTTAGCTATATATATGACTGCACAGGTCTTCTGATGTGTATTAAAATCATATAAGTATACCCCTGTCCACCTTATGAATACAGTAAACTCATGTTTTATAACCTGATAGAATCATCTTCTTTCTGCCCAAGGGGCGGCGTTTCAGTTTCACTTGCGCCCAGCCAGCCGCCCCCAACCGCCGTTTTGAAGCACCGCCCAGCTCATCAATATTCACTTTGCTGGGCGACTTCTGCTGTCCCCGACGTTACGAGATCCGGCACATGCCCAATACAAAGCTATGACCTCAAACTCTTCCTCCGCCTCTCTTCTTTGTCTGCACTGTCTACACACAGACAAAGAGGGCGGAGCGAAGGGTTGGAGGTCGGGCGCAATAGTATTAACCCCTTCTGATGTGTTTGAGAGCAGCGCTCTGAAGCGCTGCTCTGAAGAGTGCCCGGCGCAGGCGCAGAACGCAGAGGCTGAAGCGGCCTCAAAGAAGCAGAGGGGACGCAGGCGCTATGTGATCCCGGCCAGTGAGGGTGCCGGGCGCATGCGCTGAAGATGAAATGGAGTCCGATGCCAATAGCTTTGTATTGGGCATGCGCCGGATCTCGTAACGTCGGGGACAGCAGAAGCCGCCCAGCGAAGTGAATATTGATGAGCTAGGCGGTGCTTCAAAGCGGCGGTTGGGGGCGGCTGGCTGGGCGCAAGTGAAACTGAAACGCCGCCCCTTGGGCAGAAAGAAGACGATTCTATCAGGTTATAAAACATGAGTTTACTGTATTTATAAGGTGGACAGGGGGTATACTTATATGATTTTAATACACATTAGAAGACCTGTGCAGTCATATATATAGCTAAATATGCTTATTGGGCCTGTCAGTGTCCCTTTAAATAACTTAAAGTGAGAGTACAGATACTCAAGAGAGAACTATATCCACCATTTTATGTTGAATGACAAGATTGAACAGTTGAACCACCATCTTAATCATACCGCCATTTTGTGATATCTTTTCAACACGTGTTATGTACATGGAATATCTGCTGCGGAGGCGGCAGTGTTATATATGAAGAAAAGTTGAAGTTAATAAAGAAGTTATTTCAAGCATTTGGTGTGCTCTTTAAACGTACTGTTTCCATAGAACGGCGCTAGAGGAATTACAGAGTAACAGACAGTCTGGTTACACTAAAAGTCAGAGATATCAAAATTCTTCTAATGCCACAGCGCAAAAGGCACTTCATAGTGCTGCGCCTGCCACATACGGAACGGATATACTGATGGTGTGCTGTCCGCATTTTTTGCGGACCCATTGAAATGAATTGGTCCACATCCTATTCACCAAAAAAACGGAACGGACACGGAAACAAATAACGTTCCTGTGCATGTAGCCAAATTCTGCATTTTTCACGCTGGGACTTCAGTAAAAACACACACACTGAAAGCAGGGTCTAATAGGCTGCCTGTCAATAGTATACTGACTAGCAGACATAATACACTGCACTACATAGAGTAGTGCAGTGTGTTATGTGTGCAATCAAAGGATCACTTGTTCAAGTTCCCTTGTGGGAATATGGTTAAAAAGTTAAATAAAAAAATATTTAGAGGTGCAAAAAAGAGTGAAACGCTCTTCATAAAATAGCATACAAATTTGATTTTGCCACACCCATAACGACCTGTCTTATAAAATAACAGTATATCGTTTAACCAAAGTGGTGTCCCTCCTGCCTCTCAAAAAATACAGAATAAAAATAAAGTTACATGTACTCCAAATTTGTACCACTAAAAACTATAGTTTCTCCTGCAAAAAACAAGCTTCTACACAGCTCTGCTGATTGGAACATGAAAAGTTACGGCTCTTACAATATGAGAACACAGGAAAAAAGTTTATTTTTAAAAGGATTTTTGGGTACAAAAGTGGTAAAACAAAAAAATATATATAAATTTGGTATCCCTTAACCGTATCAACCCACAGAATAAACTAATAATGTCAATTATACTGCATAGTGAATTGCATAAAAAAAAAAGGAATTGGTGCTTTTTTTCCCTCTAATACCCCCCCAAAAATAAACTGTATAAAAAGTTATTGAAAAGTAATATCTGCCCTAAAATGGTGAAAACTATGTAATTCCGGTAAAAACAAAAGCCCTCCCACACACAGCCCTGTTGATTAATTAATGAAAACATTATATCTCTCATAATATGTAGACACATATAGTACTAATATATATATATATATATATATATATATAGTACAAAAGTGGTAAAACATAAATTAAATGAACGTGTCAATTACACTAAACATCTGATGAATAAAAAGTGAAGACATTTGTATCACAAAATGGTACCAATGAGAACTACAGCTTGTTCTGGAAAAAAAAAAAAAAACACACACACATAGCTTCATCAACGGAAAATTTTTCATATTATAGTGACAAAAAACATTTTTAATAAAAGTTGATCAATTAGTTATATATACCGCAAATGGTAACATTGAAAATTACAACACAACCCATGCAAAACAAGCCCTCAACCGGCTATATCAATGGAAAAATAAAAGTGTTATTCGTCTTTGAATGTGACATTGGAAAAAAAATGCTTGGTTCTAAAGGCGCAAAACAGATTGGTCATTGGTCCTGAAGGGGTTAAATAAAGTCATATGCAGTATGTCATTAATTAACAGCACATGCTCATTTTGTCTAGATGGGCAATCACTGTTGTAACTTAAAATGGTTGCCGTCCTATGTCAGAAATCTTCCTAGAATTTAAATAGGGTTGCCTGCCAATCGAGATCTGTGTGGAGTGGGGAGTAATACTGTACATTGTTCTTTCATTTCTGGCACTGAGCATGGCTGTGCATCAGCTGGTGATGCTACAGTCAATGTCCATGCTTCCAAAATCCTATCAGGCTAAACAAAAATGAATGAACAAAGTACAGTGTTATAAACCCCCCATACAGGTCTCGAGTGGCAAATAAGCCACCCTATTTCAGACATCCCAACCTGCAAAAACTTATTTCATGGAGGTGCACTTCTCATTTCAGGGAGGTTTTCATTTTTTTTTTCTTTCACAAACTTTTTATTACATTTCCAAACATATGCAGTATCTGCACACTTTGCTCTATGGTGTGGAGGACTGGGCTCATTACCCTGCCCCAAATTATCATATTTATGTATATGATTAAAGGGATTCTGTCACCACCTATAAGCCCTGTGAGCTAAACATCTGCTCATGTCCAGGGTAGCATTCTGATTTCTAAGGTGGCCTTATAAAAGCCATTTGTGGCTTTATTCTGCGGAAAAACAGGTTTTACTAAACTGTCAATCATTGAATTAAGGTGCCCAAGCAGGGGAGGTCTGTGGATGCATGGTGCCCGGCCGCACGCATCGCCGTTCATGCCCAACGCCGCCTCTCCCTCCTCCCGCTTTGAGATCCCATGCGTGCGCACAGGCTCAGCCTGATGCGCCGTTGCGGACTGCTGGCATCGGCTTCTTCTTGCACTGTGCGCACGCGCCGAGAAGGGGACACTGCTACAGGTTGCCGGAAAGGTTTACTGCGAGTAAACTAGAGATGGGAAGTTCGGATCTTTCACATGAATCTTCGGTTCATTTGCTGAGCTGACATGAAGCAAGTGAACCCTGTGTGTAATTATCTACCCCACTGTAGGAAAAAAACAAGCATCGGGGGGGGAGGGGGGGGATTTAACACTGGGGTAAATAATATAATTAAAATGGAGGGTTAAATGTGTAAATGTATTAAAAAAAAAAATACATCTCTCTCAATAGTTATATAGCTACTGAATGAGACAGAGGAAGGGATGCCTTTAACATATATATCTCCTTGAGAAGCCAATTTGACCCTAAAGGGTTAATTCAGCCTGTAATGTAAACTCTGTGTCATCTGTCACTTCTCTTATCTCTCTGCTCTGCTATCAGTAAACCTTTCCGGGATATATTGTCTCACATGCGGGTGTCAGGGAGCCGCTATCTAATAGCGGGAGACTCCCTGAACTTCAGGGAGACTTGAGATCCCTGCTATTTACATTTAAAGGGGTTGTCCCATGAAAAATAGTGTACATTTTTCAAACCAGCACCTGGATCTGAATACTTTTATAACTAAATGTATATATTTTTTAAATTGTATAGCCACTGAGCTGATCTGTATATTACCGTCTGCTGTTTGTTCTTCTCATCTCTCTGTCCACTTTGTTGAGGTGGTCACACATGCTCAGTTCCATCCTTCAACTGCCACTCGCCTAATCTTCTGTTAGAAGCTGCGACAATCACAGGACATACCTGCTGAGCAGCGGACTTGAAATAAATCTAGCAGAGCAAGTGGAGCATTGCAGGTGGGGGCCTCTGCATGTAAGGTACAAGACTGGTTCTATCTTTCATACACTGTTTTCACACCTAAATTCCGGAATATTTCCAGAATAGCAGGTCCGGAGATTCACCGGAATTGGCCTTTCACACATGTAGCTATCAGCCTGGTGTGTTCCCACTACAGAAGAAATGTTCCAGGTACCTATGCAATGGGCGGGTACTTTAGCAATAGGGTGACACATCATGACAAAGAATGTACTTACGCTGCAGAAACGGGAAATTGGAGTGTTTCGTTTACTGCAAATGGAGGATGGCGAATGAGGCTACTGACTTATCTATAATGATGTATAGGGTATTAATCTGAATCAGAGCACCAGAAGAAAGACAGCTATACTCAGCACCCTGTCCAGTGAGAAGTCATTATGCGAGCCAAGGCTAAAGATATAATGTTTTCCATAATTGGGAACGCCCCAACCGTCCTTCATAATCCAGGAAAATCCACTATGCTGCAGGCCACTGAAGAATAAACAGTACATTTCGAAACGCGTATGGTTCCCCCTGCAGCAGCACACGGACTACCAATCCTCCAATAAGGACCGGACACCCACCCCTGGAGCCAAGGATCCGACTGAGATAGAATTACCCTACTATCTCCATACAGACTGGAACAGAATTTTCGCCCTCGTGGGACGCCACGAGCGGACTTGGTGAGTATAGAGAGGCTTTTTTCACCCACCTCCTGCGCAACGGAACCCCGCAACCATGGCAATGTTTTCAACATAACGGGTAAGGCTACAATGTGTTTCTCTATGTAACTGATGCCATTACATCGTTGCAAACACTACACCAAATGTTACTTAATATCGTGACTGCACAAAGAAGGATCCGCACTGTCTAACAACAAACACACAGCGCAAAGAATACGATCCCTGAAATCACACTGCAGCCATATACTTACCCATAAGCAGGAGGACTATTTGCCAAACATCAGACACTGCTTCCAAGCAAATAAACAGGAGGGAATGAAAACATCGATACAGGCAACACTATAGACTCAAACAACTGCACGCACGAACTTCCTATTCCAAGATAGGACTTTTCAGAGACACTTGGATTACCCAATTCTGGATCCAACCTTGAACATTAGATCGAACACTATTTTTGTTCTTTACTCATAATTTTATTTTTTTATTACTTTACATCCATTCCCTATTTTTTATATATCCTGAATTATATATATTTATATTTTTATATTTATATATTTTTATATTTCATCATAATAAATATCAATTTTTAAGTACACATACATTGGTATTTATTCATACCTATACTGTATTTACCCATATTGTACAAATACCAGACCCCAGGTAAACTGAGTGCCCTCCACTTTGACCTTTATCTATAATGATGGCTGTTTTTATGTCAGTATTAATATTACATGTGCTTGGAGATATCTGCTGATATCAATGAAAGAGTGGAAAGAACTATACAGGCAAGCTACAGTCCATGTTCGAAGATCAAGCAGGAGAAAGAAAGTTGCAGCGTTGGGGAACTTTGATGATATGCAGTGGAGACGTGACTTTCGCATGTCCTGGGGTATTTTTGAGTATGTATTACATCTGGTGAAACCCACTTTAACAAGAAAGACTACACGATGAGGACAACCTATAGAACCACATCAGAGACTGACCATTGTCCTTTAGTGGTATGCCACACCGACCGATGATAGAACAATAAGATGTTTCTTTGGTGCAGGATTGTCCACTGTATGTTGCCTAGTGTGCAAAGTTACATTTGCTCTAAAACAACCTACAACCTAAAACAACCTACTTTAGCATTTCATTTGCCTGCTGAAAGGGAAACAACTTATCATATGTGTGCAGGGGCCATAGACTGAAGCCACATTCTCATTATTGCTCGAAGGGATGATCCAGCTTCTTTATCATAATAGGAAGGGATGGTATTCCATCATACGTCAAGCAGTTGTGGACCACAATTTTTGGTATGAATCACAGCGGTTTAGTGTTGTCATATGAGGAAACAACCTAAGGCCTCTTGCACACGGCCGTTGTACGGCCGTTCTGTGCATTGGGGACCGCAATTTGCAGTCCCCAATGCACAGGCCCCATCTGTATGGCAGCCACGACGGATCCAGACCTATTCAACTTGAATGGGTCCGTGATCCGTCCGCACTGTAAAAAAATACGGGCCCCGTCGGCAATGGCCATGTGCATAAGGCCTTAGTGGTTAAAACAGTTTTATGACAGACAATAAGTTAGTTCTTACAGTCTTACATGAGGCATGAAGATTAGGGTAGCTAAATATTAACAGCAGAAAGAAAGCACTCTATTTTGCTTTAGTGTTGATCGCGAATATTCTAATAGCACATTTTTTAAATAAATAGTTTTTATAGATTTTTCACAAAACGACATGTGTAAGCGTGACATTGTCATAGGACTTACAATCCAGCAATACAAGATCGCATTGTCAAGGTTACATTTTTGATGGAAGTGTGTTTGTTGCCTTCATGAATTACAAATTATACTTTAACATGTGTAAAACAAAGATTTAGAAAACAGCAGGGATATAATAATAGGTAGCAAAAAGGTGAATGTAACAACATTCGCAGTCTCCACAGAACACGTTGAGTACATACGTTTCTGACCAAATGGAGTTTCTGACCAGGTGTAGTTTGTATGTAATAGCCAAGGTGCTGTCACGGGAGCCAGCGGCACACTCTCCCTTCGCAGCACTGCCGGCATTCTGCGCGCATAGCGGAGCGAGGATGCGGGCGGCGCCCTCGTCTCCATGGGGACCAGTGGGCAGGGAGGATCCGGCCACACATGCCTCCTCTGCGTGGCCGGCGTCCTCCGTCCCCTAGACAACAAGCATAATGATGATCGGCGCTCGGCTATGTTGGGCTGTGTTATGGAGTCACGTGATTATCAGGGGGAGAAAACAGAACTGGATCGCACATCCACAATGCTATGCTTTAATCTAATTCAACTCCCTTTTCAGCGCTATATTAAAGTGCATAGCCCCCCATACTTCATGCTGTACAAGAGGCATTAGTGTACATTTTGATCAAAAGGCATAAGCCCACTCACCATGCCAAGGTCGCCTCTTTGAGTGGGACCTACTCTGACAAAGAGGCGCAGTCACGTGATGCTGTCCACATCATGTGACTCACCAGTCTGGGCTATTTAAACAGGCAGCCTGCTGGCCACAGGTTGCCTGTGATTGGTCTTTCTACCTTCACCAGCATTCCTATTGTTACCTAGCTATTGTGTTTGGACCTCTGCTTTGTTTCTGACCTCGACCATATTACCTCCGTGTAATTGACGCGACCTCTCGGCTTCTGACTTTGGTTTGTGTTGACCTTGCTATTGTGTTTTCCCTTGTGTACCTGCGTGACCTCCTGGCTTTGACCTTTGCTTCCCTGACTCTGCGTGTTACTCTAGCACTCTTTAGGCCCCTGCAGGTATCTAACTAGGGACCGCCGCCAAGTTGTACGCTGTAAGTTAGGACGGGCCGTGCAAGTAGGAAGAGACAGAGTTGCGGGTGGAGATCAAGGGTGCACTCTTCCCACCCCTATGTGACAGAATCCCAGGCCTTACCTAATACAATGGACCCTATGTGAGTCCTTACGGATCCGGTACATAGTCTCGCTCAAATGGTGCAGGATTTGGCAGAGAGTCTACAGCAGCAAGATTTGCATCAAACCCCACCTGTAGCGGCCTCTTCCGCTCCAAATCTTGAACCTCATCTAAAACTGCCTGACCGTTTTCAGGGAATAAGAAGAATTTCCTGACTTTTAAAGAAAGCTGCAAGCTTTATTTTCGTTTACGTCCACATTCTTGGGGCTCTGAACAACAAAGGGTAGGCATTGTTATCTCTTTGTTGCTGTAACAGTACAGCCTGGATCACAGCGGCTCCCTGTGACGATACGCTGACTTGCGCTCCAGCGTGGAACGCACCGGCCGTCTGCGATGATACGCTGGCTTGCGTTCCAGCGTGGAACGCAGCGACCGCCTGTGATGTTACGCTGGCTTGCGCTCCAGCATGGAACGCAGTGGCTGCTGGGCCCTCCTGTGACTCCGCCCACTTACCGTCAGGCCCTTAAATAGAAGACAGGTGCTAAGCAGGGTGTTCCACTAATGGAGTGCGCACCCTGCTAGCTCCACTGCATCTGAGGACTCTGTCCACATATCCAGACCTGGATCCCTAACAACAGCGTGAAGGACTGTCTACCTTCTTGCCACTGGCTTCCCCACTGCTGGCTTCCTAGCCAGGACCAACTAAACCGCAAGTATATGCCTGTTACCTGCTCTGATTAATGTCCTGGAACTCTGAGTGGGGTGGTTCCTGACTGGTGTGAGACGATACTCCCAAACCAACTCTGAACCTACTGCATACTATATACTAAACTGTGGACATGCTCTGAACCTACTGCATACTATATACTAAACTGTGGACATGCTATACTAACTCTGAACCTACTGCATACTATATACTAAACTGTGGACATGCTATACTAACTCTGAACCTACTGCATACTATATACTAAACTGTGGACATGTTCTGAACCTACTGCATACTATATACTAAACTGTGGACATGCTCTGAACCTATGGCATACAATATACTAAACTGAGGACATGCTATATACTAACCCTGAACCTATTGCATACTAGATACTAACTCTGAACTGTGCACAAGCTTATACTAACTTGTGACTCCTGTAATACTGGGAGACCTTCCTCTCCAGCAGTAATACTAAATAGATGGATAGAGGTAAATGATTTTGTTACCCCAAACTCTCCGCCCAAGACTGAGAGAGACGCCTGGGGTACATACTGAGTAACCGCGAATCCCACAGCCAAGAACAAGGGCAGTGGGATAATAGTGCATGTCCATTGCTTCCGTAGTTGAGATCCTAACTGATCAACTAGGTGCGTTACATATTAGTGGAACCCACATGGATCCAGCGGAGGTTGCAGGTCATCTCGTCACCCTCACTAAGAGGGTGGAGACCCTCAATGTGACTATACAACATCTCCAGTTAGAAAACCAGGCAATACGGCAACTTGTCACTCAGGGGCCAGGACACCCCCGTGATGGACCAGAACCCAAGGTCAGCCCACCTGAGATATTCGCGGGTGACCGAAGGCAGTTCAGGGATTTCCTGAACGCGTGCAAACTAATGTTTGAGCTGCAGCACCGGACTTACCCAACTGACAGAACAAAAGTACTTACCATGATCTCATACCTCAGGGGGGAGCCCAGAGCATGGGCCAATACTTATTCAGAAAAAGAAGACCCAGTCCTGGAATCCTTCCCTCTGTTCCTTGAAAAAATGGCCCTTCTCTACGAGGACCATAGTAAACAGCTGACCGCTGAGACCGCTATACGCAGCCTTAAACAAGGGAGACGACCTGTAGAGGACTTTATTGCGGAATACACTCGCTGGGCCCGGGAGACTGAATGGAATGACCTCACCCTTAGGAATCAGTTTCGCCTAGGTCTTTCCGAGGCCCTGAAGGACGAATTAGCCCGAGGAGAATTACCACTTACACTTAATGCCTTGATGCAGAAGGCCACCACCATTGACAGACGGCTGAGGGAACGCAGAGCCGAGAGAGTCTCAGGCTTCACACCCAACCCAAGACCGTCCAGCCAGGGTCCTGCTTTAGAGATGATGGAGATTGGGGCGATCCGAGGTCCTCTGACCGAGAGAGAGAAAGCCAGGAGACGTAACCTCAACCTCTGTTTATATTGTGCGTCTGCTGACCATACCGTTGACGGATGCCCCGCGATACGTAAGAAGTGCGAAGGTAAGAGCGGCACGTCTTGTACCTTAGGCAGTACAAAAAATAGTACTGGTGGTTACATATACACGTCTCTCACCTTACAGTGGGACCAAAACCGGATTATCGTTGAAGCCATGGTGGACACGGGAGCTTCGGGGAATTTTATCGATATGCATCTGGTTGAGCGAAATAAAATTCCCCACATGAGAAAAAACGTTCCGATATCCGTGAGTTTCATTGACGGTACCACTTCTAGTCCTATCCACAGTCAGACTCAACCCCTCATGGTGACATGTGAAAATAACCACACAGAATTCTTATCCTTTGATATCATACACTCTCCATTGTTTCCCGTGATTCTTGGGTTGCCATGGTTGCAAATACACCAGCCAACCCTCCTATGGAAACAGGGGAGAGTTCAGTTTACGTCACCTTATTGTATGGAGACCTGCTTTCCTCTCAAATCTCTCATGCACGTGGGAGTGAACCAGGTCCCTAGCCAATACGCAGACTTTGCTGAGGTATTCAGCGCAAAGAAGGCGGAATCTCTTCCGCCCCATAGATCCTACGATTGCCCCATAGACTTGCTGCCGGGTAGTGAGATACCCACGGGTAGAATTTATCCATTGGCACAACCAGAACTTGTTCACCTCAAACAGTACCTAGAAGAGAACTTACGAAAAGGTTTTATTCAGCCTTCAACCTCCCAGGCAGCAGCAGGGATGTTCTTTGTGAGAAATAAAGACTCAAGCCTAAGGCCCATTATAGATTACAGAGCCTTGAACAAAGTAACAATCAAAAATCGGTACCCCTTGCCACTAATATCCGAACTCATAGAAAGATTACAAACAGCAACAATCTACACCAAGCTGGATTTGAGAGGCGCATACAACTTAATTAGGATTAGAAAAGGTGATGAATGGAAGACAGCTTTCCGCACTCGGTATGGTCTCTTCGAGTATACAGTGATGCCCTTCGGGTTGTGCAACGCCCCTGCCACATTCCAAAATTTTATTAACGACATCTTTAGGGATCTACTGGACGTATGTGTAATCATCTATCTTGATGATATACTAGTGTATTCCGATAACTTACACGATCACAGGAAACATGTCCGTTGGGTTCTCGCACGGTTAAGTGTTCATCGCTTATACGTCAAACAGGAAAAATGTGTATTCGAGACTACCTCTCTTCCCTTCCTCGGATACATAATTTCACCCAAAGGTATCCAGATGGATCCCTCAAAAATCACTTGCATCCAAAATTGTCCGATTCCGGATTCCAGGAAAGCTCTTCAACGGTTCCTGGGGTTCTCAAACTTCTATAGGAAATTCATTAAAGATTTCTCCGCTACCACTAAACCACTAACCCGCTTAACTAGTGTCAACACGAAGTTCGTTTGGTCCAAGGACGCCCAATCAGCATTTGAGTTATTAAAGAACAGGTTCACTACGGCACCGATACTGACTCTCCCAAATCCGAACCATCACTACGTGCTGGAAGTAGACGCATCCCAGGCAGCCATAGGAGCTGTTCTGTCCCAGCGAAGCTCTTTTTCAACTCCGTTACATCCTATCGGGTTCTACTCCCGGACGCTAAATACCGCCGAATTCAATTACCCCATAGGCGAAAAGGAACTCCTCGCCATAAAGTGCTCCTTGGAAAATTGGAGGCATTTACTTGAAGGATCAATACACCCCATCACAATTTATACGGATCACCGTAATCTACAATACCTGAAAACCAATAAAACATTATCAGGCCGTCAAGTACGGTGGAGTTTTTTTTTTGACAGGTTTAACTTCCAAATTACATACCGACCAGGCTCAAAAAATGGGAAGGCCGACGCCTTGTCACGACTGGCTGAAATTCGCACCTCAGACACGGCCCCCACATGGATCATTCCACCGAAGAAACTCGTCCTTGCCACCATAACGTTGGAAACCCAGCTCAAGGATGCTCTAATTAATGACCATGCTAATACCCCCCCTGGTCTTTCGCAGAACCAACAGGGTCTCCTTTACAAGGACAGCCAACTGTACATACCACCCTCCCTCACCAATCAGGTGATCAAACTTTGCCATGATTTACCCCTCGCGGGACATCCCGGCATTGCTAAAACCACAACCCTGATACGCAGGAACTTCTGGTGGCCAAAGATGACCAAACAAATTGAGGAATACGTTTCCACGTGCGAGACCTGTGCCTCATGTAAAACTGACAGAAACCGACCTTATGGTCTCCTAATGAGTCTTCCCATCGCCAACAGACCCTGGGAATGGGTCTCGATGGATTTCATAGTTGAACTTCCCCTTTCCAGAGGAAACAACACCATCATGGTGGTAGTGGATTTGCTGACTAAGATGGCACACTTCGTGCCCCTCAAGAAGTTACCCTCCTCCAAGGAAACGGCCGTGGTATTCCTGTCTAATATTATTAAGTTACATGGAATTCCTAGCCAGGTCATATCAGACAGGGGTTCGCAATTCGTATCCAAATTCTGGAGAGCACTTTGTTCCAGACTTCAAATCGACCACAGAATGTCTACCGCCTATCACCCCCAAACTAATGGGCAGACTGAAAGGGTGAATCAGTGTCTGGAACAGTATCTCAGATGTCACTGCTCATTTCTCCAGGATGACTGGGAGGGCCTACTTCCTCTCGCTGAATTCGCCTATAATAATTCTACGAATTCCTCCACATTACATACTCCATTCTTTGCTAATTACGGATTTCACCCTAGGTCTCTTCCTCAAACCAGCCTTCCCACAAACGTTCCAGCCACAGACGATTATCTGACCACTTTGCAAACTACCCTTAAGACGCTAAAAGACAACCTTCAACGGGCAAAAGAAAGACAGAAGTGTTACTACGACCGTCGTAGGAGAGAAAGTCCTCCCTACCAGGTCGGGGACTCGGTTTGGTTATCAACAAAAAACCTTCGGTTGGGGGTACCTTCCAAGAAATTGGGAAGACAATTCCTGAGTCCTTTTCCGATAGAAAGGATTATTAACCCCAACACGGTGAGACTCACCCTTCCTCCGCGATTACAGGTACATCCCACATTCCACGTGTCACTACTGAAGCCGTTTAGATCTAGGCCGTTCCCATCAAGTGATCCTCGACCCTTGCCTCCGATAGAGGTCCAAGGAGAAGAAGAATTTGAAGTTGAGCAGCTCATTGATTCCAGAAGAAGACGGGGGAAGATCCAGTATCTCATTAGATGGAAGGGGTATGGTCCCCAGGATGACTCTTGGGAAGATGTGCAAAATGTTCATGCTCCCAGACTCCAAAGATTGTTCCATAGAAGATTTCCCAACCGACCCTCTCCTAGTGGGGTACCCCGGAGGGGTCCCTTAAGGGGAGGGTACTGTAACAGTACAGCCTGGATCACAGCGGCTCCCTGTGACGATACGCTGACTTGCGCTCCAGCGTGGAACGCACCGGCCGTCTGCGATGATACGCTGGCTTGCGTTCCAGCGTGGAACGCAGCGACCGCCTGTGTTGTTACGCTGGCTTGCGCTCCAGCGTGGAACGCAGTGGCTGCTGGGCCCTCCTGTGACTCCGCCCACTTACCGTCAGGCCCTTAAATAGAAGACAGGTGCTAAGCAGGGTGTTCCACTAATGGAGTGCGCACCCTGCTAGCTCCACTGCATCTGAGGACTCTGTCCACATATCCAGACCTGGATCCCTAACAACAGCGTGAAGGACTGTCTACCTTCTTGCCACTGGCTTCCCCACTGCTGGCTTCCTAGCCAGGACCAACTAAACCGCAAGTATATGCCTGTTACCTGCTCTGATTAATGTCCTGGAACTCTGAGTGGGGTGGTTCCTGACTGGTGTGAGACAATACTCCCAAACCAACTCTGAACCTACTGCATACTATACACTGCGTGCAGAAATATTAGGCAAATGAGTATTTTGACCACATCATCCTCTTTATGCATGTTGTCTTACTCCAAGCTGTATAGGCTCGAAAGCCTACTACCAATTAAGCATATTAGGTGATGTGCATCTCTGTAATGAGAAGGGGTGTGGTCTAATGACATCAACACCCTATATTAGGTGTGCATAATTATTAGGCAACTTCCTTTCCTTTGGCAAAATGGGTCAAAAGAAGGACTTGACAGGCTCAGAAAAGTCAAAAATAGTGAGATATCTTGCAGAGGGATGCAGCACTCTTAAAATTGCAAAGCTTCTGAAGCGTGATCATCGAACAATCAAGCATTTCATTTAAAATAGTCAACAGGGTCGCAAGAAGCGTGTGGAAAAACCAAGGCGCAAAATAACTGCCCATGAACTGAGAAAAGTCAAGCGTGCAGCTGCCAAGATGCCACTTGCCACCAGTTTGGCCATATTTCAGAGCTGCAACATCACTGGAGTGCCCAAAAGCACAAGGTGTGCAATACTCAGAGACATGGCCAAGGTAAGAAAGGCTGAAAGACGACCACCACTGAACAAGACACACAAGCTGAAATGTCAAGACTGGGCCAAGAAATATCTCAAGACTGATTTTTCTAAGGTTTTATGGACTGATGAAATGAGAGTGAGTCTTGATGGGCCAGATGGATGGGCCCGTGGCTGGATTGGTAAAGGGCAGAGAGCTCCAGTCCGACTCAGACGCCAGCAAGGTGGAGGTGGAGTACTGGTTTGGGCTGGTATCATCAAAGATGAGCTTGTGGGGCCTTTTCGGGTTGAGGATGGAGTCAAGCTCAACTCCCAGTCCTACTGCCAGTTTCTGGAAGACACCTTCTTCAAGCAGTGGTACAGGAAGAAGTCTGCATCCTTCAAGAAAAACATGATTTTCATGCAGGACAATGCTCCATCACACGCATCCAAGTACTCCACAGCGTGGCTGGCAAGAAAGGGTATAAAAGAAGAAAATCTAATGACATGGCCTCCTTGTTCACCTGATCTGAACCCCATTGAGAACCTGTGGTCCATCATCAAATGTGAGATTTACAAGGAGGGAAAACAGTACACCTCTCTGAACAGTGTCTGGGAGGCTGTGGTTGCTGCTGCACGCAATGTTGATGGTGAACAGATCAAAACACTGACAGAATCCATGGATGGCAGGCTTTTGAGTGTCCTTGCAAAGAAAGGTGGCTATATTGGTCACTGATTTGTTTTTGTTTTGGAATGTCAGAAATGTATATTTGTGAATGTTGAGATGTTATATTGGTTTCACTGGTAAAAATAAATAATTGAAATGGGTATATATTTGTT
This sequence comes from Bufo bufo, assembly GCF_905171765.1. Classification (NCBI taxonomy): domain Eukaryota; kingdom Metazoa; phylum Chordata; class Amphibia; order Anura; family Bufonidae; genus Bufo; species Bufo bufo. The sequence goes on from NC_053389.1 coordinate 474,003,666, forward strand.
TTTTGTTAAGTTGCCTAATAATTATGCACAGTAATAGTCACCTGCACACACAGATATCCCCCTAAAATAGCTAAAACTAAAAACAAACTAAAAACTACTTCCAAAAATATTCAGCTTTGATATTAATGAGTTTTTTGGGTTCATTGAGAACATGGTTGTTGTTCAATAATAAAATTAATCCTCAAAAATACAACTTGCCTAATAATTCTGCACTCCCTGTATACTAAACTGTGGACATGCTCTGAACCTACTGCATACTATATACTAAACTGTGGACATGCTATACTAACTCTGAACCTACTGCATACTATATACTAAACTGTGGACTTGCTCTGAACCTACTGCATACTATATACTAAACTGTGGACATGCTATACTAACTCTGAACCTACTGCATACTATATACTAAACTGTGGACATGCTATACTAACTCTGAACCTACTGCATACTATATACTAAACTGTGGACATGTTCTGAACCTACTGCATACTATATACTAAACTGTGGACATGCTCTGAACCTATGGCATACAATATACTAAACTGAGGACATGCTATATACTAACCCTGAACCTATTGCATACTAGATACTAACTCTGAACTGTGCACAAGCTTATACTAACTTGTGACTCCTGTAATACTGGGAGACCTTCCTCTCCAGCAGTAATACTAAATAGATGGATAGCGGTAAATGATTTTGTTACCCCAAACTCTCCGCCCAAGACTGAGAGAGACGCCTGGGGTACATACTGAGTAACCGCGAATCCCACAGCCAAGAACAAGGGCAGTGGGATAATAGTGCATGTCCATTGCTTCCGCAGTTGAGATCCTAATTGATCAACTAGGTGCGTTACAGTTGCAGGGAGACCCGCAAGAATGGGCTTATTCTCTCCACACGGATTCCCCTTGTCTAGCTAATGTTGAATCGTTTTTTTCAGGCCTTAAGTGTATCGTACAATGAACCTGATAAGTCGACCGTAGCTGAGAGTCAATTAAGGTCTCTTAGTCAGGGAGACAGACCCGTGGAGCAATATTGCACCAAATTCCAGAAATTGTGTGTTTCCTCTGGTTGGAATGATTCAGCGCTTAGATGTCAGTTTCGGTTGGGGCTCTCAGAAGACTTAAAAGATATGTTGGTTAGTTACCCCCCTCCCTGACACTTTAGAACAGACCATGACTCTAGCTGTTAGACTGGACCGACGAATTAGGGAAAGACAAAGAGAAAAACTGACGTCTCCACTGCTGGTGCTTACATCCAATCGCTCACCTTCAAGAGTCCAATTGGAGAATCCAGAAGAGCCCATGCAGCTCGGAATGACCAGGAGGGATCTGAGACGTCAAAAGGGTTTCTGCTTCTACTGCGGAGAATCGGATCACTGGGTACGGCAATGTCCTAAAGTTCCTTCTTCTGGGAGATCTCCACATCCTGACGCCCAGAAGGATAAGGTACTTCCCAAGGTGGTTAAAGAGAAAGTGTTGTTGCCGGTGGTTGTTTCTATTGGCTCCAGTAAGGGCTCTGGGAGGACATTTGTTGATTCTGGGTCTGCTGCTAATTTTATTGACCATAACTTTGCTCTTTCCCTTGGTGTGCCCATGTTGTCCCTTGCTAACCCTATTCATATCATTACTATTGATTCCACGCCATTGGTGGGCGGGACAGTAGATTATACTTCGGAAATAACCTTGACTGTGGGGGTCTGTCATATGGAGTGTACTTCTTTTTTAATTCTAAAATTTACCCGTGGAGGTAGTTCTGGGTATACCTTGGCTCCAGGTTCATAATCCAGTCATCAACTGGTCCACGGGTGAATTAGAGAAAGGGGGGGGGTGAAATGTGATTCATGTTGTCTACCTGTTATTCAGGCTGGAGTCTCTGCGGAGTCAAACTCTCTTCCTACATACATTAGTGACTTTGCTGATGTTTTTTCTACGTCCGAGGCTGATTTCCTTCCCCCTCATAGACCTTATGATTGTGCCATAGACTTTGTTCCGGGATCTAAATACCCTAGGGGTCGTATTTATAATTTGTCAGGTCTGGAACGGAAGTCTATGAGGGACTACTTGAAGGACAGTCTACAAAGAGGACATAAAACTTGAGGACACTTAACTTGATCTCAGGCGGCCCTATGATCTTATCCGAATTAAGGAGGGGATGAGTGGAAAACAACCTTTAATACCCCAGAGGGTCATTATGAATATTTATTGATGCCGTTTGGGTTAAGTAATGCTCCGGCGGTTTTCCAAAATTTTGGTCAATGAAATCTTTAGACAATTTATTGGAAAATTCGGAATTGTTTATTTAGATGACTGTCACGACTGTGACTGATCCAGACAGGTCTGGGAGGAGAAGGTCGCAGCGACTTGCTACTCGCGATAGCTTGTGAGTTTGCTCCGTGGTTCATGGTATGTCATCTGGGTTTTGCCTTGTGAACCTTTTTGTCCTGACTGGGAGTTTGTAGGCATCCTTCTCAGGTGAGTCCTGTCTGCCACTCCCAGCTACTATATTAGTTTCACTTTCACTTGCAGTCATTGCCAGATATAGTCCTTACTTCCAGTGCTACTCTGACCTTGGAAGGAGATCGTTTGATGGTGTTGCTGTGGAGCTCTTGTCCGGCGTGGACTGTCGTGTTTGGGATCGCCTTCTCTGCTCGTGACTGGATAAGTCTATCTCTGCTGTTGTTTGTTTGTTGCTGTCTTCCCCTGTTGTTTTCCTAGACGTGAGTGATGGTGACTAGCGCTCCCATCGGCCTTTCCCCAGTCCAGTCTTGTTAGGGCGACTGAGGGTTTAGGCATCCTGCTAGGGTATCAGGGCAGACAGGTGCCAGCTTAGGGTTAGTCAGGGGTGGCCATTCTATTTCCCATCCGTAGATAAGGGTCCCCCTTCCCCTCCGTCTGGTGCGACACGACTGCTGCTGGGATAGCGGTCGTGACAGTATATCTGGCCTTTTAAAAAAAAAAAAAAAAGAGTGACATTTCTTTTTTGCTTGCTGTTTTGCTTTGTATTTTGTCTGTTCCACTATGGATCCGGTTTCGGTTTTGGCGAAACAATTACAGGGGTTATCCCTTGAAGTGGCAGGATTAAAAGCAACAGTGCTGCAGCAGCAATCCTTGGGTTCCACCGTTGCTACGGGAAACCAAGGTACTCCTGAGCCAAGAGTGGCTTTACCTGATAGGTTCTCAGGAGGGAGAGACCAATTTGTAACCTTCAGAGAAGCTTGCAAATTGTTCTTCAGGTTACGCCCTAGATCCTCCAGCGGTGAGGAACAACGGGTGGGCATTGTAATTTCTCTCCTGCAAGGAGATCCGCAGGCTTGGGCTTTCTCCCTACCATCAGACTCTCCGGCCTTACGATCAGTGGAGGAGTTTTTTGAAGCCCTGGGTCTCGTATATGATGACCCGGACAGGGTCTCACTGGCTGAGTCTAAGCTACGTAGACTTCGGCAAGAGAACCGGTCTGCTGAACTATATTGTTCCGAATTCCGTAGGTGGGCTACTGATACGTTATGGAACGACTCGGCCCTTAGGAGTCAGTTCTGCCAGGGGTTGTCTGAAAAATTAAAAGACGCGCTGGCGGTATACGAGGTCCCTGGGTCTCTTGAGGCTGCTATGTCTCTGTCCATAAGAATCGACAGACGACTCAGGGAGAGACTATTAAATTTTACGGAGGCCTCTATTGGGCAGGGATCGGTCGGTTATGGTCCAGTCGAACCAATGCAAATAGGGGGCGCCACTAGACGGGTAAATCCTCCTAAGTTCCGCCGTAGGTCAGAGGTTTGTTTTCGTTGTGGGGGGAGGGGTCATTTTGTAAAGGTTTGTCCCTCAGAACCCAAGAGACCACAAACAAAGGAGCCGCCGGAAAACTAGAGTCCCCAGATTGTGCGGAGGAGAACAGTCTGGGCGTATTCGTTTCCTCCATACGCATGTCTCAGTTTTTGTGGTCCGCTACCGTTGAGGCGGGCAAAAAAACTGAGATCTGTTCCGTCTTTTTGGACAGTGGGGCGGGGGTCAACTTGATGGATTCACGGTTTGCTCAGGCTCTGGGTTTTACTCCGGAACCGGTATGCAGAACTATTCCTGTTTTTGCCATCGACTCCTCCCCTCTTACTCAGAGAGAGTTAACTCAGATCATCCATAATATCCATCTGCAGGTAGGGGACCTCCATAAAGAGCATATCTCTTGTTATGTCCTGGACGGTCTTCCGGCTCCTATGGTATTGGGGCTTCCCTGGCTGGTGACTCACAATCCAGTGGTGGATTGGCAGGCCGGGGAGATTGTGGAGTGGAGTGAACATTGTAAGGACAACTGCTTGAGTAGTAGGTGCTCTACACTCTCTGTAACATCTTTACCTGCCTTTCTGTCAGATTTTATGGATGTGTTCTCTGAGAAGGGTTGTCAGGGGTTACCACCTCATCGTCCATATGATTGCCCGATTAATCTATTACCTGGGGCAAAACTACCTAAAACCCGGTTATACAATCTTTCCGGCCCGGAGAGGAAGGCTATAAAAGATTATATTTCGGAGAGTTTGGCTAAGGGACACATTAGACCAAGCATGTCAAACTCAAAGGCTAACATGGGCCAAAAAACCAAAATTTAAGTTTATGTGGGCCGCATAAAAAAAAAAAAAAAATCGTACATTTTCATAGAACAACATTGTTGTTTCATAACTGCTGACCCCCAACATCCCGTTGCCCAATAACACAAGTGAGACCTATATATATATACAAATATTAAACTTCACTATAAGACGCACCTAGGTTTTTGAGGAGGAAAATAAGAAAAAAATATTTTTAACCAAAAGTTGTGCTTTTGGTGGGCTTTGAATTAATGGTGGTCTGTGCATGACACTATTATGGGGGATCTGTGGATGACGCACTGTCATGTGGGGGATCTGTGGATGGCACTGTTATGGGGGACCTGTGGATGGCACTGTTATGGGGGATCTGTGGATGGAACTGTTATGGGGTGGGATATCTGTGGATGGTACTGCTATGGGGTGGGATATCTGTGGATGGCATTGTTATGAGGTGGGGGGATCTGTGGATGGAACTGTTATGGGGGGGATCTGTGGATGACACTGCTATATGTCATCCACAGATCCCCCTCATAACAGTGTCCCCCAATACACAGGCCCTCTGCTCACCGAAGTATTTATAAACGTGAATCCTTATCCTGTTATTAAGTTGAACTAACGCTGCGCTCTCCCATGTTCCCATGTTCCCCTGTATCCCCACAGCACTTACGAACACGCTTCCATAGCAGGCAGAGCGGACGGCACCAGTAACGTCACTCACTGATGTCGTGCGTCTGCTCCGCCTGCTTCATTCATAAAGTGGGCGGAGCAGGCGCTCGACGTCAGTGAGTGACGTTACTGCTGCCGTCCGCTCTGCCTGCTATTGAAGCTTAAGTAAGTGCTATGGGGATACAGGGGAACATGGGAACATGGGAGAGGGCAGCGTTAGTTCAACTTAATAACAGGATAAGGATTCACGTTTATAAATACTTTGGTGAGCGGCGGGGCCCGGTGTAAGAGTACAGTGACTGCACCGGGCCCGCCCCTAGTTACGGACTCCAGCCCCTCCTCTCTCCCGGCTCATACATAGCAGTCTGCGATGCTGCAGCGTCGCAAACTGCGCTGTAAAATGGAAGCATTCGCCCCATAAGACGCAGGGGCATTTCCCCCCCTCTTTTGGGGGGGGGGGGAAAGTGCGTCTTATGGGGCGAAAAATACGGTACTTTTCTTACCTTGTGAATCTGGTACCCTGCGTCTATAGCCGCAATGGCGCCGTCCGCAGCATGTCAGAACTCCAGGCGGAGCCTGATGACGTCACATCAGGACGTGACGTTTACCTCTGCGCACCTCCATCCTCTCCTGGACCGCCTCCGCCAGCCTCCATCCTCTCCTGGACCGCCTCCAACTGCTCCGCCATCCTTCAACCGCTCCTGGACCGCCTCTGACTTTTTTATTTTATCTCCGCCCGCCTCCAGGTAACCAGAGCAATGAATATCTTTGCCGGGCCGCATGTTTGACACCCATGCATTAGACCCTCTTCTTCACCTGTGGCTGCAGGGTTCTTTTTCGTTAAAAAGAAAGATGGGGGCCTACGTCCTTGCCTGGATTTCCGGGAATTAAACCGGATAACTATCCGAGATCCCTATCCTCTTCCTCTCATTCCCGACCTCTTTAATCAGGTTGCTGGTGCTAAATGGTTCTCCAAAATGGATCTCAGAGGAGCCTATAACCTGGTTCGCATCAAAGAGGGGGATGAGTGGAAGACGGCTTTTAATACTCCGGAAGGGCATTATGAAAATCTGGTCATGCCATTTGGTCTTACTAATGCGCCTGCGGTATTCCAACATTTTGTCAACGATATTTTTAGTCACCTTATCGGGAGATTTGTTGTGATATATCTTGATGACATCCTGGTCTATTCCCCGGATCTGGATACACATAAGATCCATGTGAGACAAGTGCTGCAGATATTAAGGGCCAACAAATTGTTTGCTAAGTTAGAAAAATGTGTGTTCGCCGTAAAAGAACTGCCATTTCTGGGGTATGTGTTGTCAGATTCAGGTTTCCACATGGATCCAGAGAAAGTCCGGGCGATTATAGACTGGGATCTGCCTGAGAACCTGAAGGCATTGCAACGCTTCCTGGGGTTTGCCAATTTTTATAGAAAGTTTATAAAGAACTATTCCTTGGTGGTCAAACCACTGACGGACATGACCCGAAAGGGATCCGATTTTTCCAAATGGTCACATGCAGCCAAAACTGCCTTTGCATCTCTGAAGGAGAGATTCACCTCGGCCCCTATTCTCGTACAGCCAGATGTCTCGCTTCCTTTTATTGTAGAGGTTGACGCATCAGAGGTGGGGGTGGGAGCGGTACTATCTCAGGGCCCGTCCCCTGGTGAATGGCGTCTGTGTGCTTTCTTTTCGAAGAAATTGTCTACTGCAGAAAGGAACTATGATATTGGCAACAGGGAACTTTTGGCTATTAAGTTGGCTTTTGAGGAGTGGCGTCATTTTTTGGAGGGGGCGGTTCATCCCGTCACGGTGATTACTGATCACAAAAACTTATTATATCTGGAGTCTGCTAAACGTCTCACCCCTAGACAGGCTCGGTGGTCGTTATTTTTTACTAGGTTTAATTTTGTAATAATCTATCGCCCGGGGGCAAAAAATACTAAGGCGGATGCATTGTCTCAAAGTTTTCCTGGAGGGGGTGATGTTGAGGTACCAGAGCCCATTTTGCAAAAGGGGGTGGTGGTCTCTGCATTACACTCAGGTTTGGAGGGGAGGGTGTTGGAAGCTCAGGGGGACGCCCCGGCTTCCTGCCCCTCGGGTAAACTGTTTGTGCCAGAAAATTTACGACTGGAGATACTAAAAGAACACCATAACTCCACACTGGCAGGACACCCAGGTAGTAGGGCAACCTCTGAGTTAGTGTCTCGTCGGTTCTGGTGGCCTAAATGGCGCCAGGAGGTGTTGAATTTTGTGTCTGCATGTGCTACCTGTGCTCGTTCTAAGGTAGATCATACTCGTCCGGCAGGGCGTCTTTTACCTCTGGCCATCCCCAACAGGCCTTGGACGCACCTGTCAATGGATTTCATTACGGATCTACCAGTATCAGCGGGGAGGACTGTTATTCTTGTAGTTGTTGACAGATTCAGTAAAATGGTGCACTTTATTGCTCTTGCCGCATTGCCTAATGCTAACACACTGGCTCAGGTTTTTATTGACCACATCGTGAAGCTTCACGGGGTCCCTTCCGATATTGTTTCGGATCGTGGTACCCAATTCGTTTCTAAATTTTGGAAAGCTTTTTGTTCTCGTTTAGGGGTTCATCTGTCGTTTTCTTCATCTTTCCATCCACAGTCCAACGGTCAGACTGAACGTACCAATCAAAACCTAGAGACATATTTGAGATGCTTTGTTTCCGAAAATCAGGAGGAATGGTCATCTTATTTACCGTTAGCCGAGTTTGCCATTAATAATCGTCGTCAAGAATCCACCGATAAGTCACCATTTTTTGGTGCGTATGGTTTCCATCCTCAGTTTTGTATGTTTAGTGAGGGGGGGCCGTCTGGGATTCCCGAGGAGGAACGATTTGCGTCTTTACTTTCTTCAGTGTGGCAGAGTGTGCAAGAAAGTTTGAAGAGAATTGGTGGTAGATACAAACGTGCGGCTGATAGGAAGCGCTCTGAAGGTCCGGACCTTGGGGTGAATGACTTGGTCTGGTTGTCTACCAGAAATATCAAGTTGAAGGTTCCCTCGTGGAAATTAGGTCCGAGATTTATTGGTCCTTATAGGGTAATTAAGATCATTAACCCAGTGGCTTTTCGTCTGGAGCTACCTCAGACTCTAAGGATCCATAATGTCTTCCACAGATCTCTGCTCAAGAGATATGTAGAACCTCCTGAACCATTGCCACTACCGCCTCCACCGGTGGTTGTTGATGGCAGTCTTGAGTTTCAGGTAGAAAAGATTGTTGATTCACGATATGTTCGCCGCTCTCTTCAGTACCTGGTGCACTGGAAAGGTTATGGTTCCGAAGAGAGAATGTGGGTTCCAGCATCAGAGATAAAAGCGGACAGACTCATTTGGGCTTTTCATAGCTCCCATCTGGAGAGGCCTGGTCTTGAGGGTCCAGGGGCCCCTCGTAGAAAGGGGGGTACTGTCACGACTGTGACTGATCCAGACAGGTCTGGGAGGAGAAGGTCACAGCGACTTGCTACTCGCGATAGCTTGTGAGTTTGCTCCGTGGTTCAGGGTATGTCATCTGGGTTTTGCCTTGTGAACCTTTTTGTCCTGACTGGGAGTTTGTAGGCATCCTTCTCAGGTGAGTCCTGTCTGCCACTCCCAGCTACTATATTAGTTTCACTTTCACTTGCAGTCATTGCCAGATATAGTCCTTACTTCCAGTGCTACTCTGACCTTGGAAGGAGATCGTTTGATGGTGTTGCTGTGGAGCTCTTGTCCGGCGTGGACTGTCGTGTTTGGGATCGCCTTCTCTGCTCGTGACTGGATAAGTCTATCTCTGCTGTTGTTTGTTTGTTGCTGTCTTCCGCTGTTGTTTTCCTAGACGTGAGTGATGGTGACTAGCGCTCCCATCGGCCTTTCCCCAGTCCAGTCTTGTTAGGGCGACTGAGGGTTTAGGCATCCTGCTCGCCGCACGGTTTCACACCCCGTCTAGGGTATCAGGGCAGACAGGTGCCAGCTTAGGGTTAGTCAGGGGTGGCCATTCTATTTCCCATCCGTAGATAAGGGTCCCCCTTCCCCTCCGTCTGGTGCGACACGACTGCTGCTGGGATAGCGGTCGTGACAATGACATCCTGATTTTTTCGCCTGACTGGGATTCTCACGTTATTCACACTAGACAGGTACTGGAGGTTCTTAGGGAGAACCGACTGTTCGTGAAGGGTGAGAAGTGTATTTTTAGAGTACAGGAAACTTAGTTTTTAGGATATATTCTCACACCCCAATCCTTCAAGATGGATCCAGGGAAGGTACAGGCCATTTTGGAGTGGGTGAGACCTTCCTCTATTAAGGCGTTGCAACGCTTCTTTGTTTTCCGCAAATTATTATCGAAAATGTATTAAGAACTTTCCTATTATTGCCAAGCCTCTCACGGATCTAACTAAGAAGGGAGCTGATCTAGTGAATTGGTTACCAGAGGCCATAAAGGCTTTTGAAACACTCAAGAGGTGTTTCGTTAACGCCCCAATATTAGTTCAACCTGACCAAGAGCGGCCTTTTGTGGTGGAGGTTGATGCTTCCGAGGATGGAGTTGGGGCAGTACTCTTCCAGGGGTCATCAATAGAGATGGCCTTGCAGTTCGCCCGGCGGTTGTTTTGAGCCGAACTTTGCGATTCACTAAATATGCGAAAATATGGCAATATTCGAACGCGCCATATTTTTTTGCATAGCGCCGAACTTTGACCCTTGACACATCCATCAGGTGTTACAGGACAGCCAATTTAGTCGTTTCAGCACATGGACACACCCCCTACCCTATAAATAAACCCGATCTGGCCACCATTTTACATTCAGTCTTTTGCTAATGTAGGAAGAGGTTGCTGTATGGAGCATGGACAGACTGTCAGAGACACCAAACACTAGCTAATAGGGCCACAAAAGTCCTTTTAAGGACTGGTATAGGTGTGCTATCGATAGGTGTGACATACTGAGGGGTGTGATATACTTATAATATACTTTCTAACATAGAAAGTATATTATAGTGCATTTGTGTTGTGCAGAAGTTGTGTGCGGTTCTGCTGCAATACTGCAGCTATACAGAGGGACAGACGTTATTGGAATAACTAATTGCAACTGGTCTGATATACCAGTTGCCCCCCAAAAAACTGATTGAGGCAGGGGTGTGATATACCTATAATATACTTTCTATATAGTGCATTTGTATTGTGCAGCAGTTGTGTGTGGTTCTGCTGAGATACCGCAGCTATACAGAGGGACAAACGCTATTGGAACAACTAATTGCAACTGGTGTGATATACCAGTTGCCCCCCAAAAAAACTGATTGAGGCAGGGGTGTTATATACCTATAATATACTTTCTATATAGTGCATTTGTATTGTGCAGCAGTTGTGTGCGGTTCTGCTGAGATACCTTAGCTATACATAGGGACAAACGCTATTGGAACAACTAATTGCAACTGGTGTGTTTTACCTGTTGCCCCAAAAATAACTGATTAAGGGGTTTTATATACCTGCTTCCAGCAAATAATCATTAAGGGGTTCTATATACCTGCTTCCACAAATACTGCTCTTCTATAGGGACTTTGTCACAGGGTCACTTTGAAAATGACAGGCAGAGGAAGAGGCAGGCCATTCCGCAGGGGTGGTAGGGGTCGGGCAGGTGCACCAGGCCGGAGCCTAAGCGGGAAGTTGGGGAAGCAGCATGCGATTACGTCAAAGGATGCACCAGAGTTGGTTGCATGGCTCACTCAGCCTTCCGCTTCTGCACCCTCCTCATCCACTGTATGAGCACCCTCCTCACTTTTTGCTGTGTGCACTCCCAAAGACACCACCACCAAGCCCCTACACTCGAGTTATTTTCTCATCTATTCCCAGACCTTACCGATGCACAGCCATTCTTGGCATCGGATGAGGAAGAGGAGGTAGCAATGGCTGCCACCCCCTGGTTTGACGACAGTACCCAGATCAGCCCAAGGACGGAGGTCCCCGCCTACTCCGAGATCTTTAATGTCAGTGGTGGTGAAGGTGACGATGATGACGTGTCGATGGATGTCACGTGGGTGCTAAAAAGAGAGAAAGAGGAGGGGAGTTCAGAGGGAGAGACAGAACAGCAGTTAGGGGGTAAAAGTAGGAGAAGCAGTCAGAACTCGCAGTGCACAGGAGAAAAAAAGCAGACTGCAAATGTATCTGGAGCAAGACATCTACCATGCATGGTCACATCTGGCGCTCCCAGGATTCCAGCACATGGGTCCGCAGTGTGGGCTTTTTTTAATGTGTCAGCTGCTGACAATAGTGTTGCCATCTGCAGCCTGTGCTGTCAACGCATAAGTCGCGGTAAGACCAACCCTCACCTAGGGACGACCGCCTTAAGAAGGCACCTGACCTCCCATCACCGAGTCCAGTGGGAGCAACGCTGTCAGAACCCACAAAGCCACACTCCTGGCGCTCCACGTCCGGCCTCTTCTTCTCCTCTCTCCTCCCATTTGTCCTCCACTCCACCTTCCACTGTGCCGTCGTCGCATTCATCTGGCAAAAGGCAGGCTTCCGTGGCCCAAATGTTCAAACGTAAAAAGTTGATGATGCCGGATAACCCTCTTGCCCAACAGCTGACCGCCGGCTTGTCGGAACTGTTAGCCCACTAACTACTGCCATATAAACTGGTGGAATCAGAGGCCTTTACAAAATTTGTGGTCATTGGCACACCGCAATGGAAGATCCCCGGAAAGAAATATTTCTCCCAGAAGGGCATCCCAGAGATATATGACCATGTTCAGCGGCAAGTGAATGTATCTCTGGCACACAGTGTCGGTGCCAAGATACATCTGACCACAGACACATGGTCCAGCAAACACGGGCAGGTAAGATACATAACTTTTACTGCCCACTGGGTGAACCTTCTGATGGCTGTCAAGCATGCAACCCGTGGCACCTGTGTGGATTTGGTGTTACCGCCACGGATTGCATGCAGGCCTGCCTCTTCTTCTCCTCTTCCTACTCCATCCTCCGTCTCCTCTTCGGCTGACTCATCCTTTTCCACTTCTACCGCCTCTTCTGCTGCACGCCCCCAGCTCCCCAGAACCTATTCGACGTGCCAGGTTAGATCTTGCCATGCTGTGCTGCGGCTGTTGTGCCTGGAAGCCAAGAGCCACACCGGTCAGCCGCCCTCCGGATCCAGCACGGCCGATGTGGATGCTCTGAGAAGCGAGGAACACCTTGACTACTGGGTGTGCAGGCTTGACCTGTGGCCAGACCTGGCACAATTTGCCATGGAACTCTTGGCTTGACCCTCGTCGAGTGTCCTGTCCAGAAGGACGTTTAGCACAGGGGGGATCGTGACCGATAATCGCCTAGATCACGACAGTGTGGACTACCTCACATTTCTAAAAATGAATGAGGCATGGATCTTGGAGGAATTCAACCATTGTTTTTTTTTTTCAAGAGGGGGGATTTGGTTAGCCATGTTTTTAATCCAATTTTATATTTTTAGTTCTTTTAAACATATGTATTTGACATGTATTTGTACTGGCCTGCAGTAAAATTGATATCCAATGACCGTCTAATATACCTCCAGCCACATAATCAGTTGATCTTTTCTGAACAGTGAATGCATAATTTTTGGGGCCTGTAATCTAACTGGCCAACAGTAAAAATGTTATATGGTTACCGCCTAATGTACCTCCAGCCACATAATGACTTGATCTTTTCTGTACATTGAATGCATATTTTTTGGGGCCTGTAATGTAACTGGCCAACAGTAAAATTGTTATACGGTGACCGCCTAATTTACCTCCAGCCAAATAATCACTTGATGTTCTCTGTCCAGTGAATGCCTAATGTTTGGGGCCTGTACTCCACTGGCCTGAAGTAAAATTGATATCCAATGACCGGCTAATATACCTCCATCCACAAAATCACTTGATGTTTTCTGTCTGGTGAATGAATAATTTTTGGGGCCTGTATTCTACTGGCCTACAGTAAAATTGATATTCATTGACCGTCTAATATACCTCCAGCCACATAATCACTTGATCTTTTCTGTATAGTGAATGCCTCATTGTTGGGGCCACGGAGGAATTCAACACCTGTGACGACCACGTGTTATCGAATTTCACCTATTATTGTTTATTCAAGAGGGGGGATTTCGTTAGCCATGTTTTAAATCCAATTTTATATTTTTAGTTCTTTTAAACATATGTATTTGACATGTATTTGTACTGGCCTGCAGTAAAATTGATATCCAATGACCGTCTAATATACCTCCAGCCACATAATCACTTGATGTTTTCTGTCCGGTGAACAAATAATTTTTGGGGCCTGTAGTCCACTGGCTTGCAGTAAAATTGATATCCATTGACCATCTAATATACATGTTTTCTGTCCAGTGAATTAATAATTTTTGGGGCCTGTAGTCTACTGGCCTGCAGTAAAATTGATATTCATTGACCATCTAATATACCTCCAGCCACATAATCACTTGATGTTTTCTGCATGGTGAATGTATAGTTTTTGGGGCCTGTAATCTAACTGGCCAACAGTAAAATTGTTATACGGTGACAGCCTAATGTACCTCCAGCTACATAATCACTTGATGTTTTCTGTCCGGTGAATGCCTAATGTTTGTGGCCTGTACTCCCATGGTCTAAAATAAAAATTTTCTAGGCACATTTTTGACAGTTTCCCTTTAAGATGCATAAAAATGGCCCCTGATTAAAATACATATTTTTTGTGGGAATTTTTGCGCATGATCCCCCTCTGGTATGTCACTGTCAATGTTGTGCACTTCTAGTAAGTATTTGGTGGCTGCAAATATGACCTGAAGGTTTTTCAGGTTCGCCTGCCATTAAAGTGAATGGGGCCTGCCGCGAACTTGCGGTTTGCAATTTTCTTTTATCGCGTTCACGCGCTCGCGTTCGTGAATCGTCCCGTCCGATGTTCGTCCATCATTAGTCATCAACTCTCACTAACCTGAGACCTTGTGCTTTCTTTTCTCGTAAATTCTCTTCTACCGAGAGAAATTATGACATTGGTAATCGAGAGTTACTTGCTATTAAATGGGCTTTTGAGGAATGGCACCATTTTCTGGAGGGGGCTAAACATCAGGTTTACAGTAATTACTGATCATAAGAATTTAATGTTTTATGAATCTGCTAAAATTTTGAATCCCAGACAGGCTAGGTGGGCATTGTTCTTTACACGTTTTAATTTTTGTATTACTTTCAGGCCAGGAAGTAAAAATATTAAAGCAGGCGCCTTATCCCGCAGTTTTTGTGCTTTCAATCTCCAAATACTCCACCAGAACCAGTATTACCAGCAGGTGTCATTGTGGCTCGGATCTCCTCCGATCTGACGACCGAAATAACTGCGGGGCAACATTTGGCTCCGGTACAATCTTCTACTGATAAATTATTTGTCCCAGGTCATTTACGTTTCCGACTGTTGGGTAAATGCCATAATTCCGTGTTTAGTGGTCATCCAGGTATTAATGCCACCAAGGAACTCGTCTCCAGGATTTATTGGTGGCCTACTTTGTCTAGAGATGTCCACTTATATGTGTCTTCATGTGAGGTTTGTGCCAGGTCCAAGAATCCTAGGCCCATCCCTAGTAGACCTTGGCCCCATATCTTTATGGACTTTATCACTGACTTGCCGGTGTCTGAGGGTAAGTCGGTGATATGGGTAGTTGTGGACAGATTTAGTAAAATGGTGCACTTCATCCCTCTGTCAAAACTGCCTAATGCCAAGACTTTAGCTTCTTTGTTTGTTGATCATGTTATTCGGTTACATGGAATTCCAGAGAATGTGGTTTCGGATAGAGGTGTTCAATTTGTTTCTAGGTTTTGGAGGGCCTTTTGTCGCAAATGTAACATCTTCATTTTCTTCGGCCTTTCATATGAAAATCAACGGTCAAACTGGAAGTTTGAACCAGTCTCTGGTGCAGTATTTGAGGTGTTATCTCTCCGACAACCAACAGCTGTGGGTGAAGCATCTGCCCCTGGCTGAATTCACCATTAACAACCAGGTGAACTCGTCGATTGGTATGTCTCCTTTTTTTTGTAATCTTTTTTTGTAATCTTTCCACTAATGTCAAAAAAGGCTGTCATTTTCGCACTTCACCACACAACGGCTAATAAGCCCTTTTTCCCACTAATACAAGCCAAAAAATGCTTTAGAACGTATAACTGCACCGCACTAGGGCAAATAAGACGTAGAAATATTTCCTTGTAATAACCCCTGTTAATTCATGTATCAAACAGCACTTGCAACCTAATAAGAACGGTTTACTGGAATCACAGAGCTGTATAAATGCAATTTGGATCCCCAGTCAGTGCAGCAAAGTGTATTCGGCCTGTTCCTAATACCCAGGCTGTAACCTCCCTGACTGAACCCTGTTCAACAGAAATGCTGTGGAATGAGTCCTCCCTATCCTTTCCCTACACCTTGAATAATCTTTCCCTGCACTTGTAAATAGTTTTTAGCACAATGAAGTTTTTTTTATCACTGTCCCTAGCGCCTGCAGACACATCTCTCCCTGCACTAAGTACGCTGATGAATGGCAGAATCTAAGATGGCCACCGTATTTATAGGGCTGTGACATCACAGGGCTGGCAGGCTGCTGATTGGCTGCATGCATGTCAATATGGGTGATCCCGCCTTCCCAGAGTTCCTTTCTCCATGTCCTCACACGTGCAGCAGCCATTTTAGGAAAAATGCGATTCGTTACCACAAAGCGCGAGGAAATTCGCATTCGGTGCAAATTTAATTTTTCCTGAAATTCGTCGCGAATTCCACTTCGTCAGGTTCGATTCGCTCATCTCTAGTCGTGATGTCACTGGGCCTGTGGGAAACAGTGAGAAAGCTGCGGCACTACTGTGAGCACCGCTGCCTTCTCAAACACCTGATTGGCGGTGGTCCCAGGTGTCGGAACCCTGTCGATCAGATGCTGATGATCTATTCAAAAGGATCATCAGTAGTAAAAAAGTGTAGAACCCCTTTAAAACATGAGAAAAACTATAGAAATATGGTATTGCTGTAATAGCACTGACCCAGAGAATGAAGGGCATGGGTCAGTTTTACATAGAGAACGCCATAAAACCAAAACCCATAAAACTGTGGTGGAATTGTATTTTTTTTATAATTCCACCCTATTAGGATTTTTTCCTAATAGGGTTGAGCTGCATTTGAGCAGCAGTTTTTCTGATCTCAACCAGACACTGAAATACTGTCATGTCACTGTGTATAAAAAAGTCCCTTTATTTTAGATGTGATAATCCTTATGTTCTGGCAGTCTACATCAATGATAGTAAGTTTTGATCCTTCCTTTTGAGAATGCAGGGGCATTATGTGTGTGGCTTTGTGGGTAGAACAATATACGGTACAGCAGTCTATATTTTAATAATGGCTCTCTGAGTCTGGGTGCACATGTATCAGATGTGCCTGTGCAGTTGTTTCAGGACAGGTCTTGAACACAACTGATATATGTGTCCTGCACTTCAACGCACAGTTCCGGTGTCATTAGATTGATAGTGTCGTACAGAAAAACGTAGCATGCATAGTTTTTCTCTCCAAAATCATCTGACGTCATAAGTGATGCCCTGGATGTATGTGAACAATCCCACAGAAAACTATGGGATCAGTTCTGGCTTCAGTTTCCCTCCTGTGTTCTCTGCACCATGCCAGAGGGGAACTGAGCCAGATCTCCGTATATATGTGAAGTGGGACTGACTACCATAAAATGTGTAGTGTCTTTATGGGCTGAAGTCAAATGAGGTCAGTTGAAGTGCAGCACGCCAGACCTGCAGGGTATAGCGAAGCGAGGTCACGGTTATAGGCAATCGAGGGTTGCTCACTGTATTGGAGAACCCTGGGCAGGCATGCGGCAGTGAATGAGAGGTAGACACAGTTCCTCTGGGGCACACTCGGTATGTAGGGACCAGGCCTGATGGTGGATGAGGTGCCCTGGATGTTACAGGTATTTTTAGTGCCTGGGGCAAGGTCCCTGTTGGATTCGTGACGCCAGTGCCTGTAACGGTGGCACACCGGTTTATAGGAGGAATAACTGAGTACTCAGTGGATAAACCAAACGTTGCTTTACTTGGTGAACACAGTCCAACTTTGTACATACAGTTACAGTTGATAGTGATGATAATGCAGTCCCTTGAACAATACTTCACAAGCAGGTAGACTTTAAATAGTGGCAGGAATTAATCATGCAAGATACTTGGAGGGCATAACGGTTGATGCTTTACAGTGCAATGCTGCTCTATCCCCTTCAGCTATTCTAGCTGGCTGGATCCCAAGGCCCGGATGCCTAAATGCTGGCTTTAATCCTTGGTATGTAAATCCTTCCTCCAGTATTGGCGCTTGCTGTACTTTATAGAACCTCTGCCCATTCAGGGTACTTATCTGACCTGGTATTGTCCTTACTCGGCTTGAGGGTAACTGCAGGTTTCTCCCAGGAGGTGCTGTCCTGCAACTGGGGTGTCTTCAGAGCTAACTAAGGCTCTCTTGATCAGCAGGTAGGCTAGGATCCCTCTACTAGCCTCCTGGTAACAACTAGAAGCCAGGGCTGTCTAGCTGCATGTCAGGAGGAGGCCCTCAGCATGTCCCTAGCTGGTGCCTTCTAACTTCAGTCTCTGCAGACTCCTGACGCTGAACTAACTCTCCCTGTCTGGGCCTGGATATTTATACTAGGGGCTCCCTATCTCCCTCTAGTGTCTGGGATGTCTAACTACACCCAACTAGGCCTGCTATTACATCATACAGGGAAACATTGCATATAAAAACACATGATAAAATACATTGAATGCACACTTAAATATAACATTTCTGTCCCTTGTGAGTAGGAGTAACGCGCACACCAATTTACCCTTGTGTAGTGCCCACGCCTATCTAGTGGGACACTACAGAAGGAATCTTGAATTTCTGCACCTGCCAGCTAAAAGACAGTGTGAGAAATGGACAACAATTCTCATAACTTTTATTATCTGTGTATGTTTTATACCTGTCGTGTGATTACACATATGTTCATGCCATTCTGTGATTGTACGTGCCGTTCCATCTGGGCCTGCAGGTGGAATACGCACTGACCTTGGAGGAAATCAGTTTATCACCTGAATTAAGGATGAGCGAATCGACTTCAGATGAAACATCCGAAGTCGATTCGCATAAAACTTCGTACTAATACTGTACGGAGCTAGAGCCCCGTACAGTATTAGAATGTATTATCTCCGATGAGCTGAAGTTATTGCTTTGCGAAGTCTCGTGAGACTTTGTGTAATAACTGCATATATTAATTTGTACTGTAAAGAAACATTTCCCAAACTCAGGTTCGATTCCAAAGTATGTTTTTATACAGTACAAATTAATTTATGAAGTTATGCGAAGTCTCGCAAGACTTCGCAAAGCAATAACTTCGGCTCATCGGATCCAATACATTCTCATACTATACGGAGCGCCTGCTCCGTACAGTATTAGGGTACTTTCACACTAGCGGCAGGGGACTCCGGCAGGCTGTTCCGGCGGGTGAACAGCCTGTAGGATCCGTCCTGCCGCTAGTTCACGTATGCCCCCGGACTGCCGCTCCGTCCCCATTGACTATAATAGGGGCGGGGGCGTAGTTCCGGCGTCAGCACGGCTGCCTTTTGGCATGCACTGCCTTGCTGCCGCCGGAACTCTGCCCCGCCCCCATTATAGTAAATAGGGACGAAGCGGCAGTCCCAGGGCACATGTGAACTAACGGCAGGACGGATCCGACAGGCTGTTCACCCGCCGAAACAGCCTGCTGGAGTCCCCTGTCGCTAGTGTGAAACTAGCCTTAGAACCAAGTTTTATGTGAAGTCAATTCGCTCATCTCTAACCTGAATGTTAAAAAACTGGCCCTTTGCAAGTGGTAATGAAGGTGGTTCCTGGAAATGCAGACACCCAGACAGCAGGGAACCTCACCCAGCAGGTGTCCAGAAGTTTTTCAGATACAGTACCAGAGGATGAAGGAAATATCTCATCAGCAATAACTCATCTCTGGTACAACTCATGTATTAATAATTGTGGTCATTGCATTCCACGTGATGTGGGCATCATAGGGGGTCTAAACATCCCATCCCTGACAGCCAGCATTCCCACATAACCAGTTTCTCCACTTCTGGGACAACCACACCGGCCATGTGTGGTATCAAAATTATCAGCTGGATATAATATACATTATTAAAACATGGGTCCCAAATATACATTAGTGTGGACGGGAAGCCATGTTTTATTAATATTTCATGTCTGCCAACTGAGTAAGAGAGGTGGAGCATGCACAGGTAATGAGGGTCATCCAAGAAGGCTGGGACAGAATAGGAGGGAGACTCCTTTCAGCTCCACTCTCTGCCATATGGGGATAAAAATGAACTATTGGGAACATTTCTTGGACACAATTTGGGGATCAGATCAACATTGGGTTGTGTTTTACTTTCCTCCTGTCCCTGGAAAAACCAGAATAGACTCTGACCGCACAATTCGTTAAGTAAGAACCTTTCTGCTTTTTAGCCTTTTCTTTTTATACTGTTTTGTGCACGTTTATGTATGTCTTATTTCTTGTAACTTTTTGTAACTAAGTACTGTACCTTTTTAGTACATTGAAGCACATCTTTAATGGTTTTTCCTTGTGCCCTGAACGAGCCCAGTAACCTCCATTTTTTTAAGTGTATGAGTGCGGTTTGCATTACCGTGTATTTGCTATAATTGTGGCCTGTGCTCCTGTGAGCCTGCTTGCAAGTGGGGCGCTGTGGGGTTTTCTATAAGCCCTTAATTAATCAGTGTATTGATTTAAATGTCATAGATGGTGGCAGCGTGTTGGGGTGCATGAAAGGCTGTGTCGGGGTGTGATCGAGGCTCAATCTGAGGCCTTGAGTGAGTGAAATAGATCGACCCTTGGCAGTCGCACCTGGGTCACGTGACAGGGCAGTTCTCGTACGTGACAGACAGGTTTTTGAATGAGAGTGTTCTTGCTAATATAAATATACTAGCAGAAGGACCCGGCTTCGCACGGGTATATTTCATCTATTTCATTTAATGTTTGTGTGTGTCGTTAAAACATATCGACAGTATCCCCCATAACAGTGACCTCTACAGCACCCCGTCCCTTCAACAGTGAACTCCACAGTCCCCCACCCCTTAACACTTACCCCCCCACAGTGCCCTGCCACTTTAAAATCTGACCTCCACAGCAGCCCATTCCCTTAACTTTGAACTTTACAGCAGCCCTCCCCTTTAACAGTGAGTTTCACAGCACCCCACTCCCTTGACAGTGAACTCCTCAGGTGCCTGCCCCCTTAACAGCGACCTCCACAGTACCCCGCTGCCTTAACAGTGACCTCACAGTACCCTGCTGCCTTAACAGTGACCTCCACAGCAGTTGCCCCTTTAATAGTGGCCCCTGCCCCCTTAACAGTGACCTCCACAGTGTCCGCCCCTTTAACAGTGACCTCCACAGCGGCCTGCCCCCTTAACAGTAACATCCACAGTGAACGCCTCTTTAACAGTGACCTCCACAGTGCCCTGCCCCTTTAATGCTTAGGGCTACACGACAACATGTGTCGCACGACATTTTGTCTCAACAATTTTTATAATGATGGGCTATGGTGTCACACTGCGACATGTGACATGCTGCAACTGCAACACGACAGTTGCAAAAAATCCATCCAAGATGGATTCTTCTGCGACTGTCACATCGCAGTCACAGCATGTCACATGTCGCAGTGCAACACCATAGACTATCATTATAAAAATTGTCGCGCGACATTGGTGCGACATCAATGTTGCGCGACACATGTAGCAGTGTAGTTGTGCCCTATGTGTTGCGTGACTTATTGTCGTCGTGTAGCCCTAGACCTACAGCAGTGAAGAAAATGGATGGGTTGTTATGGAAACCTGGAGTAAAACTGTGTGTATGTGGAGACTAAGGCCTCTTTCACACGAGCGTTGCGGGAAAATGTGCGGGTGCGTTACGGGAACACCCGCAATTTTTCCGCGTGAGTGCAAAACATTGTAATGCGTTTTGCACTCGCGTGAGAAAAATCGTGCATGTTTGGTACCCAAACCCGGACTTCTTCACAGAAGTTCGGGCTTGGGATCGGTGTTCTGTAGATTGTATTATTTTCCCTTATAACATGGTTATAAGGGAAAATAATAGCATTCTGAATACAGAATGCATAGTAAAATAGCGCTGGAGGGGTTAAAAAAAAAGAAAAAATTATTTAACTCACCTTAATCCACTTGCTGGTGCTGCCGGCATCTCGTCTGTCTCCTTCTTTGCTGAACAGGACCTGTGGTGAGCATTCATTCCAGGACCTGTGGTGACGTCACTCCGGTCATCACACGATCCATCACATGATCTTTTTACCATGGTGATGGGTCATGTGATGACCGGAGAGACTATAGAATATGCTGCGATTTTCATGCAACGCACAAGTGATGCGTGAAAATCACCGCTCATCTGAACAGCCCCATTGAAGTGAATGGGTCCGGATTCAGTGCGGGTGCAATGCGTTCACCTCACGCATTGCACCCGCACGGAATTCTCATCTGTGTGAAAGGGGACTAAGGCTAGTTTTGCATCTGCAGCTGTGCTCTCCGGCAGGCTGTTTCGGCATAGGTTCCCAGGAATTGGCCGGACAAAAAATGTTGCATGCAGCATTTTTTGTCTGGCTGATTCTAGGCATATATGCTGGATAGCAGCCGAATCTATGCTGAACACCATTCAGGCAATGACAGATCTGGAGAACTCCAACAGGCTGTTCTCTGCCAGAATAGCCTGTCAGAGAGCTTTGCCACAGATGCAAAACTAGTGTTTTCTTTATATTTTTCATTCCACCCAATTCGTGCTTTGGCTCAAAAATTAGCCCTAGAAAGCTATATGTGAACGCACATTGCCAGTGTCCATGTTTTGGGGATATGGTTGAGTGAATGCCCCCTTATCCATATACACGTCACTGGAGAAGTTGTTGCATTTGAATGCAGCCAGGTGAGGTGAGGATGACAAAGGTGTCATTTATGGCGTATCCTGTGAAAGATGAGCTCACATGTAGTGGCCACTGTGCTGACATGCAATTTTACCGCAAAACTGCATGGCTATTAGCAATCAACTTTTCCCATTTGTTGACTTACCCATATTAGGGATTATTTTTTGCAGGACAAGTTGTATTTTATACTGGCACCATTTAATTTACTATAGCTTGTATAAAAAAAAGGGGAAAAAATTCTTTGTGGGGTAAAATTGAAAAAAAAACTGTTGTGGTGGCATCCCGTGCTTGCCGCTGCCCTGTTCCTCCTGGTGGGTAAGGGAGTCATGCTACTCTGCCAGCCTCTCCTCCCATCCAGTAATCCTCCCATACTGTTGTAAGGCCTCCTGGTATGCGCACACTAACTCTTGGTCTCTTAAAGGACTCCTGGTCTCTTATGGCCCGCAGTCCCTGGGTAGTTAAAGGGGTTGTCTCACTTCGGCAAATAGCATTTATTATGTAGAGAAAGTTAATACAAGGTACTTACTAATGTACTGTGAATGTTCATATTTCTTCCTTTGCTGGTTTGATTTGATCATTTTTCCATCACATTATACACTGCTCGTTTCCATGGTTACGACCACCCTGTAATCCAGCAGTGATGGTTGTTCTTGCATACTATAGGAAAAAGCACCTGCCTATGTGAGCTTCCACTGTCCCAGCCACCAG
Source organism: Bufo bufo (assembly GCF_905171765.1). Taxonomy (NCBI): domain Eukaryota; kingdom Metazoa; phylum Chordata; class Amphibia; order Anura; family Bufonidae; genus Bufo; species Bufo bufo. The sequence continues at coordinate 474,026,593 of NC_053389.1, forward strand.
ACATGCTGGTCCTTTTTCCTATAATGTGCAAGCATGACCACCACTGATGGATAGCAGGGTGGTTGTAACCATGGAAACAAGCAGTGTATAATGCTAGGGCTACACGACGACATGTGTCACACGACATTTTGTCTCAACAATTTTTATAATGATAGGCTATGGTGTCACACTGCGACATGTGACATGCTGCAACTGCAACACGACAGTTGCAAAAAATCCATCCAAGATGGATTCTTCTGCGACTGTCACATCGCAGTCACAGCATGTCACATGTCGCAGTGCAACACCATAGACTATCATTATAAAAATTGTCGCGCGACATTGGTGCGACATCATAGACTATCATTACATCAATGTTGCGCGACACATGTAGCAGTGTAGTTGTGCCCTATGTGTTGTGTGACATATTGTCGTCGTGTAGCCCTAGACCTACAGCAGTGAAGAAAATGGCTGGGTTGTTTTTGGGGGACACAGTGACCAAAAATGATGAATCGTTTTTGTTTCCGTTACTGCATTTACAGTGCAGAGACAATATTTGTATATTTTAATCATTTGGACATATTTGGACCTGGGGATAACAGTTATGTTCATTTTATACAGTTTATTTTTATACGTAAAATTGGGAAAGAGGGAGATTTGAATTTTCTTATATTTTTGTAATTTTTTTTAAAACATTTTTTTTCTTTGCTGTAATTTTTAGTCCCCTTAGGGGACTTGAACATGCGACCTTCTGATTGCTTGTCCCATATACTATTGCAGTACTTGGGATTGTCATTGGCTGCCTGTCAGGTTGTGCCTCAGTCATAGCTTTTGAGGCAGCTCAGTATAACAACACTGGGAGCCTTCACAAGCCCCAGGCTGTCATGGCAACCAATAACAAACCGTGCTTTCACTGCGGAAGCTCTGATTGGAGGACAGAGGGAGGCCGTTCCCTTTGTGTGTCTCCTCAGATATCGAGGTCACTATTGACAGCAGCATCTGAGGGGTTAAATAATCGGGATTGGCATCTTCAGAACCTGCCATGTATGGAGCGAGCTCAGCTTGCAGGCGCACTCAATATTTCCCCTGCACACTAATGCCGTACATGCACGACATTATGCGCTAAGGCGATAAAACCACATGTCAGCAGGGCTCTGTTTGCCACTAGGCAGGTGCCTAGGGCGATAGTGTTTGGGGGCGGCACATAAATGCATAAACAAGTGAAATATTTGTTCATTTTTTGTTTTTTAAATAGCAGCTGCCATCACTGTTGCTTTAAACTCCATTTAGTTTTAGAAAAAGTGTCGACCTCACAGCAGAGGTGACCGGGGTCGGCCAAGACCCAGTATACGGTGCAGATTCCCAGCCCAAAGCAATCACACGATCATGCACATGAATGAGCAGGAAGCAGCATTTACACTTCATGATCTCAATATACAGCATTCATTGCGCACTGTGTATATAGCAATGGATAAGGCAAGGTCAGTAAAAAACCATCCCTGCCTTCTCTGTGGGGAGCCCAGCTGTCAATGACAGTCGGCCCCAAGCTCCCACAGCTGCATGATCTCCATGCAGATGATAACTCTGCAAGGACATTCAGAAACTTTCTTGCAGAGTTAAATGTGGTCCGTCTAGATGTATATAGTAAAATGGGCAGTCTGAAAACTACCCAGTTTATTATATGGATGCATAGGCTTGCTGAGATAACATGCGCTGCCTATCTTTTTATGTAGTGCAGTGAGTGCACAATTGTGCAGTGGGAAGGGGACCCAGTCTGGCTCAAGGGAAACCGGGGAATTCACCTGCTCCCCTGTGGGCCCGTTTAAGCCTGCAAACAAACACTGCATGCCATTATTGAGTTCTAATCATAATTGAACTATGATAAAACACATATGATGCTAACATCCCCTTACTCATTTTCTGTTCTGATTTTCAATACAGATCTTTGCCAGACAAATTGTTTTCTAGGAACTGAGCCAAACTGAGTGAACAGGCTCTGTTCAAAATGTCTATCATTAAGTAAAAATAGATAGTAAAAGCCAAAATAAAAAATATATTACTAATCTTTATGGCTGCAAAGCTCAGTGACTCTCTGGTGGTTTCAAATTGTGTCTTTGCATCATTGAATACTAAATGCCTAGAGTAAAATTGTTATGTATATGTCTTAATTTTTATTTTGTCTACATTTTTTAGTCCTTTTTTCTAAGTGAGGGATACAACGAAGCAGTAAAATGGAGTAATCTATGGCCTTTGGACCTCAAAAGCAATGACACAGTTGTGAATGCTACCTCCTAGTATAGCCATAGTATTGAAAAACAGGGACACCGTTGTTGCTGTAAAATATATCACAGCATGTATTTTCCCTGGTTTTTTATGCTTGTTCAATACTATCTTGCACCATATTATATACTATAATGCACTAACATTAGATAATGTATACTGTGCCCCCTTGCAAATAAAAAGGACTTTATGAGCTGGTGCTGTCTGCTAGTCAGCTGATTTCTCTGTCTATGGCCCCATTTACATGACTGTGGTGCCGCTGTGCCCATGTTGCGGACTGAAAACCGCGGGTCCACAAACATGGGCACCGGCTGTGTGAACTCCGCATGACTTCAATGGTTCCACAATCCGCAATATGCAGCGTAAGATAGGACATGTCCTATCGTTTGCAGCACGAATCCGGAAACATGCTGAAGCCCTTCTGTGTGCTTCCAGGTCCATGCTTCCGGACAGCAAAATATAGAACATGTCCTATCTTCTAGTGAATAAAAAGGGGATATGCCACACAAGAGTGACTAGGGAACAACGTGAGGTGCACCCACTAACAGATGACACCCAATCTGAAAGAGGAAATAATGTAATAATGAATAACAGTGGGGCACTCTCTATAGCAATGAGAACAGTGGATGATAGTACATAAAATGTATTAATAAATCTAAAATGAATCGTTCACAGTTGGTTAAATAAATCGTTCACAATTGATAAATATAGCAGCAGAGATGATAATGTTAGGCATACCTAAAACAACAATATAAGTAAATAAATAGGAATAAAGATAAAAATGGTAATCCGTCAATAGGTACCTAGCGTCAAAAAATTATATGTACAATGTGCTCTGGGTATACGCAGTTAATTTCAGTTATTGTTTGTATCAATTGGACTCCAATCAGAGGTGCTGGTTGATGCTGGCTATATGCAGAGCGGCGTCCCGCTCCTTAACCTGAGACAGCGGTGTCCCGCTGTAAATTTCGAAATGCGATCGCTTATTATCGTAGACACTTCGATCTTACCCGGAGGGCTTAGATGAAATCGCCTACCCTCGTCTCGGTGGGCCTTCTGTGTGTGTCGGTGCTCCGGTCCCGAGGGCTGTTACTCTTCGAGAGGATCCCACACCAACACCGGAAGTCCACGTAGGTTCGCTGAAAGTAGATTTCCCTTGTACACCAGATAACTCCCGCGGCTGGCGTTATCGGATCAATGGAATAATAAATTATGCTCCTCCTAAATCGATCGAAAATATGTGTCTGTAATCCAATCGTGGGGGTCCGTACCAAACGCGTTTCGGGGTTTAAGAAATTGACCCCTTCATCAGTGGTTAAGGAGCGGGACGCCGCTCTGCATATAGCCAGCATCAACCAGCACCTCTGATTGGAGTCCAATTGATACAAACAATAACTGAAATTAACTGCGTATACCAAGAGCACATTGTACATATAATTTTTTGACCCTAGGTACCTATTGACGGATTACCATTTTTATCTTTATTCCTATTTATTTACTTATATTGTTGTTTTAGGTATGCCTAACATTATCATCTATGCTGCTATATTTATCAATTGTGAACGATTTATTTAACCAACTGTGAACGATTCATTTTAGATTTATTAATAATACATTTTATGTACTATCATCCACTGTTCTCATTGCTATAGAGAGTGCCCCACTGTTATTCATTATTACATTATGTCCTATCTTCTGCCGCATCTTGTGCATTGCGGACCCATTAGGTTGCATTGTGGACCCATTAGTCAATGGCTCCGCACCACGATGTGGAGTTCACATGGCAGGTGCACATGTTTTGTGGACCCACAGTTTGCGGTCAACAACATGGGCAGGACAGCACCACAATCGTGTGAATGGGGCCTTAAAGACCAAATCCCACAATGTTCCTCCTAAATATCAGTTTCAGATGGATGCAGGTATAATATACAGACACTTATGACAGCGGTAATTAAAACGACAGGACCTAAAGATGTATTAAAGATTAGATTTACATCAGAAATATATAGTATGAAACATACTAAATATACTGAATGCAACACTAAGGCTTTAAAGTAAACGCATTAGTTTATTCTATTGTATATATTTAAACACTGAACATTTTTTTCATAAGTAAAAATTACCTAAAACTTTGAATAACTTTAAAATACTGTGCTTTATTTATGTGCATATTGATAAATTTGGCACATCTATTAATAAATTCAGCATGTGCTTCGTGCTTTTCTTCATGTTAGGTTCCCCATTCTGGAGATGGGACACGCACCTGACATTTATGGCGTAACCTAGTGATATCCCATAAATGCTTTAAGTTTTTCCTCATAAGTAAATGAGCTATTTGGTGTAACAAGGACGACACAGTTGCACCAAAGCTTCACTCCATCTAGCGCCCAGCCCTTCTGTTTCTACTTTGTTTGACAGGGCCAGACAGTGGTGATGTAATCTTGCCTGTTTCCGTTATCAAACTGGCTAACACATCTTCCACTGTCCACCACTGAATAAGTAGGATATTAATATGTTGCAACTATTCTGTCTTTGCTCCTTTTTGAAATATATGTGTGCAAAAAAAACAACCCAAAAATGATCATGTGAAAAGAGTATAGACAAGGTAGACTTTAAGAATTATCACAGGAACTCAGGTGGTATAAAGCTGGTGCATCTATAGACTATCTAAGACAACTTTAGGGCTTTTTCGCACTTGTGTTAGGGTATTCCGTTATAGGTTCCGATTATAATGGAATATAACGGAATTATTTAAGACGGAATGCAAAAGAGAAGCCACAATGTGAAGCCACAATGTGTCCACCCACCTCTCCTACATCACATTCAAGCCATAACTCTGCCCCCCCTCCCTTTTACCTGCTCCCAGCATGAGGGCGGGCTTGGGCACTAGCAAGAGTGACACCCCTTTGGGCACCTTACTGGCTCCTTTGCATACCAAATAAACTGGATTCTCAGAGGATAGAAAACATCTATTGCTGAAACAAAGGCACATCTGGAAATAAGGTACTAAGTGCTATTAGGGTAGGGCTTTACTTCAATAGCGATTATCCTGGTGACAGATATCCTTTGAGAGGACTTTGTTTTCCGTCCTGCATAACGGAAACCAGACGGATCTGTTATTCTTGCCCATAGGCTTTAATTATGACGGATCAAAACGGAATGCCTCTTAACCCCTTAAGGACTTAGGACGTACCGGTACACCATGTTTGGCGAGTCCTTAAGGACCCAGGGTGTACCGGTACGTCCTAACTTTAAAATTACATTGCGGTGCGGCGGGGGTTAATCGGAACAGGATGTCCGTTGAAATCATTCAGCGGGCATCCTGTCACAACGCCGGGGGGGGTCGCCGCAAACTGCAGGTCAATTCAGACATGCGGTTTGCAGTTTTACCTTATCCGGCGGGCGGCGGTGCCATCGGGTCCCCATGCGGCTGTAGGGGGGACCCGATGGCATGGAAGGCAGCGCGATGCCTTCCTTAGGCATCTGTGCTGCCTTCCGGTGACGAGCCTGTGAGATCCAGCCCCATGGATCTCACAGGCCAGAAGCTGTATGAGTAATACACACAGTATTACTCATACAGCCAATGCATTCCAATACAGAAGTATTGGAATGCATTGTAAAAGGGATTAGACTCCCAAAAGTTGAAGTCCCAAAGTGGGACAAAAAATAAAGTAAAAAAAAAGTTAAAAAAATAAGGTTTTCCCCCCCAAAAATGTAAAGTTTCAAGTAAAAATAAACAAAAACGTCATTTTCCCCAAATAAAGTAAAAAAAAATTGGTAAGGAATAGGTAAAAAAAAAAGTTGACATATTAGGTATCGCCGCGTCCGTATAGACCGGCTCTATAAACATATCACATGACCTAACCCCTCAGATGAACATGAAAAAATAAAAAATGTGCTAAATAAACAATTTTTTTGTCACCGTACATCACAAAAAGTACAACAGCAAGCGATCAAAAAGGCGTTTGCCCATCAAAATAGTACCAATCTAACCGTCACCTCATCCCGCAAAAAATGAGCCCCTACCTGAGACAATTGCCCAAAAAATAAAAAAACTATGGCTCAGAATATGGAGACACTAAAGCATAATTTTTTTTTGTTTTAAAAAAGCTGTTATTGTGTAAAACTTACATAAATAAAAAAAAGGATACATATTAGGTATCGCCGCGTCCGTATTGACCGGCTCTTTAAAAATATCACATGACCTAACCCCTCAGATGAACACCGTAAAAAATAAAAAATAAAAACTGTGCTAAATAAACCATTTTTTGTCACCTTACATCACAAAAAGTGTAAAGCCCCTTTCACACGGGCGAGTATTTTACCATGGTGATGGATCATGTGATGACCGGAGTGACATCACCACAGGTCCTTTACCTGTAATAAATGCTCACCACAGGTCCTGTTCAGCAAAGGAGACAGAAGGAGATGTCGGCATCGCGATCAAGTGGACTAAGGTGAGTAAAATTCTTTTTTTACATTTTTTAACCCCTCCAGCGCTATTTTACTATGCATTCTGTATTCAGAATGCTATTATTTTCCTTTATAACCATGTTATAAGGGAAAATAATACAATCTACAGAACACCGATCCCAAGCCCGAACTTCTGCGAAGAAGTTCGGGTTTGGGTACCAAACATGCGTGATTTTTCTCACGCGAGTGCAAAACGCATTACAATGTTTTGCATTCGCGCGGAAAAATCGCGGGTGTTCCCGTAACGCACCAACACATTTTCCTGCAACACCCATCTGAAAGAGGCCTAATAGCAAGTGATCAAAAAGTCATATGCACCACAAAATAGTGCCAATCAAACCGTCATCTTATCCCACAAAAAATGAGAACCTACCTAAGATTATCGCCCAAAAACTAAAACATGATTTTTTTTTGTTTCAAAAATGATATTATTGTGTAAAACTTACATAAATAAAAAAAAGTATACATATTAGGTATCGCCGCGTCCGCATCGACCTGCTCTATAAAAATATCACATGACCTAACCCCTCAGATGAACACCGTAAAAAATGTAAAATAAAAACTGTGCTAAATAAACTATTTTTTGTCACCTTACATCACAAAAAGTGTAATAGCAAGCCATCAAAAAGTCAGACGCACCGCAAAATAGTGCCAATAAAACCGTAATCTCATCCCGCAAAAATCATACCCTACCCAAGGTAATCGCCCAAAAACTGAAAAAATTATGGCTCTCAGACTATGGAAACACTAAAACATTATTTTTTTTGTTTAAAAAAAGAAATCATTGTGTAAAACATAAATTAAAAAAAAGTATACATATTAGGTATCGCCGCATCCGTGACAACCTGGTCTATAAAAATATCACATGATCTAACCTGTCAGATGAATGTTGTAAATAGCAAAAAATCTAAACGGTGCCAAAACAGCTATTTCTTGTTACCTTGCCTCACAAAAAGTGTAATATAGAGCAACCAAAAATCATATGTACCCTAAACTAGTACCAACAATACTGCCACCCTATCCCATAGTATCTAAAATGGGGTCACTTTTTTGGAGTTTCTACTCTAGGGGCGCATCAGGGGGGCTTCAAATGGGACATGGTGTCAAAAAAAGCAGTCCAGCAAAATCTGCCTTCCTAAAACCGTATGGCATTCCTTTCCTTCTGCGCCCTGCCGTGTGCCCGTACAGCAGTTTTTACGACCACATATGGGGTGTTTCTGTAAACTACAGATTCAGGGCCATAAATATTGAGTTTTGTTTGGCTTTTAACCCTTGCTTTGTTACTGGGAAAAATAGATTAAAATGGAAAATTTGCCCAAAAAATTTAATTCTGAAATTTCATCTCCATTTGCCAATAACTCTTGTGGAACACCTAAAGGGTTAACGACGTTTGTAAAATCAGTTTTGAATACCTTGAGGGGTTTAGTTTCTTAGATGGGGTCACTTTTATGGAGTTTCTACTCTAGGGTTGCATCAGGGGGGCTTCAAATGGGACATGGTGTCGAAAAAAAACAGTCCAGCAAAATCTGCCTTCCAAAAACCGTATGGCATTCCTTTCCTTCTGCGCCCTGCCGTGTGCCCGTACAGTAGTTTACGACCACATATTGGGTGTTTCTGTAAACTACAGAATCAGGGCCATAAATATTGAGTTTGGTTTGGCTGTTAACCCTTGCTTTGTAACTGGAAAAAAATTATTAAAATGGAAAATCTGCCCAAAAAGTGAAATTTTGAAATTGTATCTCTATTTTCCATTAATTCTTGTTAAACACCAAAAGGGTTAACGACGTTTGTAAAATCAGTTTTGGCTGGCCGAAACGCGTCATCGGGTTCTATATAGCACCCGATGACACGTGGTTCGGCTCAGTCTTAGGCCTCATGCACACGACCGTGTTGTGCTTTGCGGTCCGCAAATCGCATATCCGCAAAACACGGATGGCGCCCGTGCGCATTCCGCAATTTGCGGAATGGCACGGACAACCTTCAATATAAATGTCTATTCTTGCCTGCAAAGCACGGACAAGAATAGGACATGTTATATTTTTTTTAGTGGGGCCACGGAACGGAGCAACGGATGCGGACAGCACACGGAGTGCTGTCCGCATGTTTTGCAGCCCTATTGAAGTGAATGGGTGCGCATCCGAGCCGGCAAAATGGCGGCTCGGATGCGGACCAAAACAACGGCCGTGTGCATGAGGCCTTAGTCAGGGAGAGCTGCAGCAGAAGGGACAGATAGTGTAGGGGCAGGAATAGTTATTTTTTTTCAGGCAGGGTTTACTGTTGAAAGCTGTTAGAGACCCAAAAGTCCTTTTAAGGACTATTGTTTTATCTGGCTGCAATATATATAATTAACGCAACCTGCGCTAAATTGCGTGCAATTGTTTGGCTGCAGCTGATAGTGACGCGACCTCTGCTACATCTGTTGTGTTACATTTGCGCATCCTAAATATCTGTGACATTCAGCGCAATTGTTTGCCCGCTGCTAACAGCGACATTACCTGCGCTACATCTCCTGTATAACGTTTGCGCATCCCAAATAACTGTGACATTCAGTGCAATTTTTTCTTAGCCGCTGGTGACAGCAACATTACCTGCGCTACATCTCCTGTATAGCGTTTGTGCATCCTAAATATCTGTGACGTTCAGTGTAATTTTTTCTTAGCCGCTGGTGACAGAGACATTACCTGCACTACATCTCCTGTATAATGTTTGTGCATCCTAAATATCTGTGACATTCAGTGTAATTTATTTGCGTATACACTTACAAAACCTGTGCTACTGTACGTGTGACATACTTTCAAGCATATATGCTCAAGGCGAGCAGAAAGAGACAGGGAAGTAGGCGTGCTGATGATGGTGCACGCAGAGGCTGTGGCCCTGGGCGCAGTGAAACTGTGCCTGCTGCCAGAGCACAAGAAACACACTCATCCATAATACCTAGCTTCATGTCCCAGTTTGCAGGGCGGCGCAGGACACCACTCTCAAAGTCACACCAGTGCGACCAGGTGGTCGGTTGGATTGCAGCAGATAATGTTTCCAGTCAGTTAAGCACCACCCTGTCTTCCACAAAATGCAGTCTCAGTAGCCAAGAGTCTGGTCAACAGAATCCATACCCTGATCCTCCTTCCTCCCACCATGGAGAGTCTTGGCAAACAAGTGATCCCACACTCGGATATTCCGAGGAGCTCTTTTCATCGCCATTCCTTGATTTGGGCCTCTCGCCAAGCCTGCTTAAAGAGGGACATGAGGAGATCTTGTGCACTAATTCCCAAACTCTTAAGCATCCACAGTCAGAAGAAGATGACGGTGGGGAACGGCAATTAGTATTTCACAAGGTGGATGATGATGATGAGACACAGTTACCAATAAGTCAACCTCATTTAGTGTCTCAAGTTCCCTGACGGCACACTGGGTGAACGTTGTGGAGGCCGGGAGTGAGTCGTACCCTGGGATGGCACAGGTATGGCCCCTACTTCCATCAGGATTTCCGCCACCACCTACATTTGTGGCTGCAACCCCCCCTTCTCCACCTCCACCTCCTCCTCCACTTCCACCTCTGAATTCTCATCTTGCAGCACCAGTCAACCATCAGTCAGTAGCTGGAAGCAGTGTAGAACTGCAGTGGGGAAGCGGCAACAGGCAGTGCTGAAACTAATTTGCTTAGGTGACAAACAGCACACCACCGCAGAGCTGTGGCAGGATATAAGGGACCAAACTGAGCTGTGGCTCTCGCCACTCAACCTACAACCAGGCATAGTTGTGTCTGATAATGGCCGTAACTTGGTGGCGGCTTTGGAGCTCGGCAAGCTCACACACATACCATGCCTAGCCCAAGTGTTCAACTTAGTGGCTCAGCGGTTTCTCAAAACCTACCCCAATTTGCCTGAGCTACTGGTGAAGGTGCGCCGCGTGTGTGCCCATTTACAAAAGTCATCTACAGCTGCCGCTGGTCTGGCAATGCTGCAGCAGTGCTTGCAATTGCCAGTTCACCGACTGTTGTGCGACATGAGCACGCGCTGGAACTCCACGTTCCACATGTTGGCCAGGATTTGTGAGCTACAGAGGGCAGTAGTGGAATACCAGCTGCAACATGGTCGTTGCCTTTCCAGTCAGCTTCCGCTCTTCACAAGCGACGAGTGGACATTGATGTCTGACCTCTGTCAGGTTTTATGCAACTTTGAGGAATCAACACAGATGGTGAGCGGCGATGCCGCTATTATCAGCGTAACAATCCCACTTGGGTGTCTACTGAAACGCTCGTTGCTCACAATGAAGGTGGGTGCTTTGCATGTGGAAGAGGTGGACATGGGGTAAGACAGTACACAGGGTGATAGCCAGCCTACCCTCAGTTCGTCTTCTCAGCACGAATTGGATGATGTTGAGGAGGAGCAGGAGACGGTTACCCATAGCAGGCTTATTCCATCTGTTCAGCGTGGATGGGCCGAAGAGAAGGAAGAGGATGAGAAGATTCAGAGTCATCCTCCTGATGAGGACAGCAAAGTCTTGTCTGTTGGGACTCTGGCACACATGGCTGACTTTATGTTATGCTGCCTTTCCAGTGACCCTCGCTTTATGCGCATTTTGGCCAACACCGTTTACTGGTCGTTCACCCTTCTTGACCACCGATACAAAGAGAACTTCTCATCTCTCATTCCTGTTATGGAGAGGACTAGCAAAATGGTGGAAATACCAGAAGGTCCTTATGGAAAAATTGCTCCAAAAATTTCCAGCTGACAACGCTGGCTGAAGAGTGCCTAGTTCCTTGGGCAACCGAGGAGGGGAGACGAGGAGAACACACAGCAGTTCCAACAGAGGCAGGGCAACACTCTCCAAAGCCTGGGACAGTTTCATGACACCCCGCCAGCACCCTCACCCTGATGCACGGCCTAGTGTCACAAGGAGGGAATAGTTTTGGAAGATGGTGAAGGAGTACGTAGCAGACCGTGTCAGCGTCCTCAGTGATCCCTCTGTGCCAAGCTGGACACGTGGCACGAACTGGCACTCTACGCCTTGAAGGTGCTGGCCTGCCCTGCCGCCAACGTTTTGTCAGAGCGGGTAGTTAGTGCTGCTGGGGGCATAATAACTGATAAGCGCCTCCGCCTGTCAACTGAAAATGCTGACAGGTTAACTCTTATCAAGGCCTGGATTGCCCCTGACTTCTAAAGGCACAAATGTGGCTTTAATGGTGTATCGAATACACTGTATTCCCATGCACCCCTTCCACCACAAAAAAGGATATATGTTTCAATCTTTCTTTTCTCCTCCTCCTCCTCCTCCATCATATAAACATGCTTATTAGGCTGTAGGGCAGGGAACAGAAAAGGAGCAGGGGAAGGAGAAAACGGCACCACCCTGGGAGGGACACTCCGGTCGGAGGTAATAGTGTATAAAATCAGCAGGATAGATACATAATGGATAAATAATTCAACTGCGGATACACAAAGAATGTAATAGAAGCGGTGAGTCCAAAAACAAAAGGTACAGATCTCACAACCCATGAGCATATATATACCCGGCCTACAGGTGAATACCTGACAATGAGTAAAGGACCAAGTGAGAGAAGGCCGGGATATGAGAAATGAAGCAGGACTCACCGGAAAGTCAGACCAGGAAGAGACCAACCAGGATGGCGCTACCCCAACGCGCGTTTCGGCGTGCCCATCGTCAGGGGGTAACGCCATCACTGCAGATCAGACATTTTAAAATCAATGCCAGCCAATCACACACCAGCACTTACTTGTCCCCAGGTGCGTATGTCTGTGGGCGCGCGATCACTCCGGAACCATTGTTAAGTATGAAATCTCATAACCAGTATTTTTTTTTATTTTGCTTATGCAGTCTTATGGTTCTGCTGTCCATGCAATCTCAACTGTTTTGCAGTAAGAATTGTTGACCCAGCAGAAACCCACCATGACTATATGGCCGCACATAAAGGGATTTTCCACACCCCCTATTCGATATTCTCCGCTAGTTTAGCCTGCCCTAAATACATCTAAAATCCTCTAGGAAACATTTAATAGTCTATAAAATTGTGCACCCAAATCAGTATATAGTTCGTTGGCATAAAATGTTATGGCCTCAAGTGCCCCCTATGTTTAGGTACAAGTGTAATGTATAGCTTCTGCTAGTGCAACTTCTCTTTAAAGACATTGGATGAAATCATATTACAGCAGTTGGCTCACATCACTCAGTGAGGATTGCCACATAAATAGCAACAAACCGTTATAGGATGCAGAGTTTGTAACACAAAGGAATTCTTTCTTCATGTGTCCTCGCATGGTCTCTGGTACACTTGACTTACATTTGAATGTCATTTGTATTGGGAATTATACAGTACATTAAAAGTCTTTTTTTTTTTGCCATAAGAGTGTGGACAATAAAGTACAGTACTGGTATTATCACTAGCAGTTAATAGTAGCATAGTAGTAGGATAGTTATAGCAGAAACATACTGTATATCCAATATGTTATAGACATATATTATATGTAATTAGTCCAACCATTATACTGTATGATGTAATACAGTATTTTCCGTCTCTCACACTCATCAGATTTTCTAATTTAACAGTTTTTGCTTAAAAGGGGTATTCAGGTTGTGAGAATTTATCCCCTATACACAGGATACAGAAAGATCGGTAGGGGTCCTACCACTAGAACCCTGACTGATCATAAGAAGGGGACCACTTAACCTTCGGAGCCCCCGAGAAATTATTTTTAATAAAGACCAATAATAAGTACAATGCAATAACAAACAAAAAAATGCCCCCAAAGGTGTACAGTCGTGGCCAAAAGTTTTGAGAATGACACAAATATTAGTTTTCACAAAGTTTGCTGCTTAACTGCTTTTAGATCTTTGTTTCAGTTGTTTCTGTGATGTAGTGAAATATAATTACACGCACTTCATACATTTCAAAGGCTTTTATCGACAATTACATGACATTTATGCAAAGAGTCAGTATTTGCAGTGTTGGTCCTTCTTTTTCAGGACCTCTGCAATTCGACTGGGCATGCTCTCAATCAACTTCTGGGCCAATTCCTGACTGATAGCAACCCATTCTTTCATAATCACTTCTTGGAGTTTGTCAGAATTAGTGGGTTTTTGTTTGTCCACCCGCCTCTTGAGGATTGACCACAAGTTCTCAATGGGATTAAGATCTGGGGAGTTTCCAGGCCATGGACCCAAAATGTCACTTAGCTATCACTTTTGCCTTATGGCACGGTGCTCCATCGTGCTGGAAAATGCATTGTTGTTCACCAAACTGTTGTTGGATTGTTGGAAGAAGTGAGCCCACTCCCTTGGATGAGAAGCAACCCCGCACATGAATGGTCTCAGGATGCTTTACTGTTGGCATGACACAGGACTGATGGTAGCGCTCACCTTTTCTTCTCCGGACAAGCCTTTTTCCAGATGCCCCAAACAATCGGAAAGAGGCTTCATCGGACAATATGACTTTGCCCCAGTCCTCAGCAGTCCATTCACCATACTTTCTGCAGAAGATCAATCTGTCCCTGATGTTTTTTTGGAGAGAAGTGGCTTCTTTGCTGCCCTTCTTGACACCAGGCCATCTTCCAAAAGTCTTCGCCTCACTGTGCGTGCAGATGCGCTTACACCTGCCTGCTGCCATTCCTGAGCAAGCTCTGCACTGGTGGCACTCCGATCCCGTAGCTGAATCCTCTTTAGGAGACGATCCTGGTGCTTGCTGGACTTTCTTGGACGCCCTGAAGCCGTCTTAACAAGAATTGAACCTCTTTCCTTGAAGTTCTTGATGATCCTATAAATTGTTGATTGAGGTGCAATCTTAGTAGCCACAATATCCTTGCCTGTGAAGCCATTTTTATGCAACACAATGATGGCTGCACGCGTTTCTTTGCAGGTCACCATGGTTAACAATGGAAGAACAATGATTTCAAGCATCACCCTCCTTTTAACATGTCAAGTCTGTCATTTTAACCCAATCAGCCTGACATAATGATCTCCAGCCTTGTGCTCGTCAACATTCTCACTTGAGTTAACAAGACGATTACTGAAATGATCTCAGCACGTCCTTTAATGACAGCAATGAAATGCAGTGGAAAGTTTTTTTTGGGATTAAGTTAATTTTCATGGCAAAGAAGGACTACGCAATTCATCTGATCACTCTTCATAACATTCTTGAGTATATGAAAATTGCTATTATAAAAACTTAAGCAGCAACTTTTCCAATTTCCAATATTTTTGTCATTCTCAAAACTTTTGGCCACGACTGTACATAGCCTTTAAGCTAGCTGTGCAGCTCCATGTATCTGGTTGAATCTGTGCCATCAATTCAATACTTTTTGGTGTATTATTAGCAGCAGGATCGATAGAAGAAGCAATTCCATGACTGGAAGCCACACTAACGTGAAAGTGTACTTCCAACTAGAACCTGCACATTTACAACACTAACCATTCATGTTGGATGATAATTGTGTAGTGTAAATGTATGTAACGGCCTAATGTCTGTACTGAAAACAATCATTTAATGCTTGTAAAATCGTTTATTTGAACTAATAAATTCTTATTTGTTGTAACTGAAATGTATTAAAGACACATCATGTGCTATTTTAATGATGTTAACGATGTAAAAACAGGCATGTGTTATGTAAATCACTGCTGTCTAAGTACCATGAACAATCCTCAATTGAGCAATAAAACAGTCACATACAAATTAATTTGTACATGATAATCATTGCATGAAACTGTTGGTTATGTCTAGAGATGAGCGAATTTCATATTTTGAAATTCTTTCACACTTTGTTTGGTGGTAAAATGTGATTTGCGTTATGAATTCTGTTACCATGGACCATAACGCAATTCTATGACGGAATGCATAACGGAATGCCTTTAGAGGCAGGAGAGGACTCCCCTGCATAACGGAAACGGGACGGATCCGTTTTGCAGCCCATAGACTTCTATTATGACGGAATGAATAACGGAATGCCTCTATAGGCATTCCATTATGCATTCCGTCATAGAATTGCGTTATGGTGCGTGGTAACAGAATCCATAACGCAATTCACATTTTACCAACAAACGAATTGTGAACGAATTTCATAAGCGGAAATTCGCTCATCTCTAATTATGTCGGTAATCGCCTAAACAATTATCTACTCATTTAAATGCGTCTTTACTATGTGTAATTTGTGAATTTTAAGTTCATATTTAAGTTCATAGTTCGTATATGTGTAGAAGTTGTCACTCATATCTCCCATATTAAAGGGGTTGTACCGCATAAAAAAAAATCTATGTGCCAAATATATTAAGTGAATGCACCATTTGCAGCATGCTAGAAAAGACTGACTGCAAATCAACTTTTCTGCCAACTTTTAGTATAGTAAAACTTTGCGACTTCGTTTTGTCATAATCCTAGAGGAATTTTGTTGCATCTTGTGAAAAACTAAACCAGTTCCAATGTCGTCTAAAAAGTAGTGTAAAAACCCTGTGGTGCATTGTGTCACAAATAGGCATCCTCTGCACCATTGTTTTGCATCTTCCATATAGACTGCATTCGGGAAAAAAAGCCATATGTTGGGTGTTGTGTGCATCTTTTAACTTTAATTCACAATTTACATTTAACAAAGAAAAAACTGTTCATAAACATTTAACAAAATAAAAACGGTGGAGGCAAAATATTCTGACACAAAATACAACACAGTAAATACTCCCCATAATTCTCATATCTACACATAAGAATTTGGCCTGATGTTTTTATAGGCAAAGCAACTACTTGTGTTTTTTTTTACCATACTCTATGTGTTTTGAGGTGTTTTTTGTTCAAAACAAATGTGTGGATGGCATTTTTTTCTCATGTATTCTTTCCACTATAGAAGAGCTGAAAAAAATATCTGGAAAAAAAGCACGCCACCATTTAGAAAAAAAAGGCACTAGCCAAAAACCGTTTGTGTGTCCTGGATTTTATATTGTATATAAACTTTCAACTCTGGAGCTGGCATGTTTTCAGCAAAAAACACAACAAAAAATGCAAGACCGCCAAGAAACGCCACAAAACACATATATGTGAAACTACCCCAACTCAGACATACTGATTTCTTAAGGTACAGCCACATGGTGAAGTTTCTGCATAGAGTTTTGTAATCACAGCTAAGACAATATCCCGTCAGAGGGAGAATAAACACGGATGGTATGTATAAATTGTATAATCACAGGGTACCACCTGCCATAAAACGTAGCCTTTATTATATAATACGTATAAAATAACAAACTCCCATAATAACAAACACACAAAGAAAAGAAAAAGAAAAAAATCAACACTTTGTAGGTGGATATGCGGTTGGTGCTCTGAAGAGATTATTTCCGTTTCTAAATGAGATCCCTCAAGAACTCTTGATTATAGGCAGGATGATAACTTCTTGACTGGGCCTGTCCCTAGGTATGGCCCTAAGATATTTATTCTGCCTAAAAAACGGAATAGCCACCCCGATAAGGGTGATCCCGTGTTCAGGAACCTCCTGTAGCGCCCTAGTTTGCCCCTGTTCGATGATAATAGGGCTGGGTCTAATCGCGGCCTACTAGGTGATGACCTGGTCTGAGTACAGAAAATAATAAAGATATATTCACAGATTATTGCACCATATAAATACATGCTAGATCCAATATGTCGTTAAAGTAAGAAAAAAGAGATTGCTTTCCGATGTTCAGTTTTTATCGCGCGGGTCTGGTACCCAGACCTGAACTTCTTCACAGAAGTTCAGGTTTGGGTTAGTTGTAGTGTAGATTGTATTATTTCCCCTTATAACATGGTTATAAGGGAAAATAATAGCATTCTGAATACAGAATGCATAGTACAATAGGGCTGGAGGGGTTAAAAATAAATAAAAAATAATTTAACTCACCTTAATCCACTTGTTCGCGCAGCCGGCATCTCTTTTGTCTTGTTCTGTGAGGAATAGGACCGTTGATGACGTCACTACACTCATCACATGGTCCGTCACATGATCCCTCACCATGGTGATGGATCATGTGACGGACCATGTGATGAACGTAGTGACGTCATCAAAGGTCCTATTCTTCACAAAAGAAGACAGAAGAGATGCCGGCTGCGCGAACAAGTGGATTAAGGTGAGTTAAATTATTTATATATATATTTTTTAATCCCTCCAGCCCTATTGTACTATGCATTCTGTATTCATAATGCTATTTTTTTCCCTTATAACCATGTTATAAGGGAAAATAATAATGATCGGGTCCCCATCCCGATCGTCACCTAGCAACCGTGCGTGAAAATCGCACTGCATCCGCACTTGCTTGCGGATGCTTGCGATTTTCACGCAACCCCATTCATTTCTATGGGGCCTGCGTTACGTGAGAAACGCACAAAGAGGAGCATGCTGCGATTTTCACACAACGCACAAGTGATGCGTGAAAATCACCGCTCATGTGCACAGCCCCATAGAAATGAATGGGTCCGGATTCAGTGCGGGTGCAATGCGTTCACCTCACGCATTGCACCCGCGCGGAAATCTCGCTCGTGTGAAAGGGGCCTTAGGAAGCTGATAATATATATTAAAGGGAATCTGTCACTAGCATATTAGCAAAAAAATTTTTTTAGGAATCCATGTGTAATAAAGTACCTTATATCCATATGTCTTGTTCTTTTTATTGTGAGTCTTGTCATTTCTTCAAAAAGACGCTTCTTATGATATGCAAATGAAGCTGTAAGGAGCCCAGAGGGGCGTTATTCTTTCTCCACGGTGCCCAGGAACGCCCCTCTGAAGTGCCGTGCCCGCCTAAATTTGAAAACTAATAACTCCTCCAAGTTCGGCTAAATCGCCTCCCAGAGGCGAGGCTAAGTGCTCCCCCCCCCCCAGCGCCGCGCTCAGCAGCAAACACCCCCGATCCTCCTCTCGCCTGCAACCGAAATCCCGCGCAGGCGCAGTGCCAGTGATTTCCTGCGCTATGATAAGAAGACTGAGGGCAACAGCTTCAACAGCGTCACTGGGCATGCGCCGATCCCAGTGACGTGTTCGCTGTTTCCTCAGCCAGCTAAATCGCCGGCACTGCGCCTGCGCGGGATTTCGGTTGCAGGCGAGAGGAGGATCGGGGGTGTTTGCCGCTGAGCGCGGCGCTGGGGGGGGAGCACTTAGCCTCGCCTCTGGGAGGCGATTTAGCTGAACTTGGAGGAGTTGTTAGTTTTCATATTTAGGCGGGCACGGCACTTCAGAGGGGCGTTCCTGGGCACCGTGGAGAAAGAATAACGCCCCTCTGGGCTCCTTACAGCTTCATTTGCATATCATAAGAAGCGTTTTTTTGAAGAAATGACAAGACTCACAATAAAAAGAACAAGACATATGGATATAAGGTACTTTATTACACATGGATTCATAAAAAAAAATTGCTAATATGCTAGTGATAGATTCCCTTTAAAGGATTATTTGGGGAGTTAAATATTGGTGCTTTATCTTTGTGGTATTATGCTGAATATAAGGGAGCAAAATCATAGGTCTTAGGTATTCCCAATTTATTATTTTTACGAGTATACCTCCAGTAAACTACATTGTAAAGATCAAAAAGCATAGATGTTTTGCATATTTCTACACTCACAATGTGTTCCTTTCTTCCTTCCTTCCTGTTTACATTCAACTTTCATTTACCTGAACACTATGATACATTTTGTTTTACTAGCCTTATAGTTATAAGAACAGTATTGTTTAAGCTTGTTGGAGCTGAAAGTGAATTTATTGAATGTCTACACTTGTAAAATCATGATATAAAAAAAAGTTAAGGTAAAATGTAGCAAGCAACACATTGCACACAACTCTTTTTCAATGATGTTATATACACTGCTCAAAAAAATAAAGGGAACACTTAAACAACACAATGTAACTCCAAGTCAATCACACTTCTGTGAAATCAAACTGTCCACTTAGGAAGCAACACTGAGTGACAATCAATTTCACATGCTGTTGTGCAAATGGGATAGACAACAGGTGGAAATTATAGGCAATTAGCAAGACACCCCCAATAAAGGAGTGGTTCTGCAGGTGGTAACCACAGACCACTTCTCAGTTCCTATGCTTCCTGGCTGATGTTTTGGTCACTTTTGAATGCTGGCGGTGCTTTCACTCTAGTGGTAGCATGAGACGGAGTCTACAACCCACACAAGTGGCTCAGGTAGTGCAGCTTATCCAGGATGGCACATCAATGCGAGCTGTGGCAAGAAGGTTTGCTGTGTCTGTCAATGTAGTGTCCAGAGCATGGAGGCGCTACCAGGAGACAGGCCAGTACATCAGGAGACGAGGAGGAGGCCGTAGGAGGGCAACACCTCAGCAGCAGGACCGCTACCTCCGCCTTTGTGCAAGGAGGAACAGGAGGAGCACTGCCAGAGCCCTGCAAAATGACCTCCAGCAGGCCATAAATGTGCATGTGTCTGCTCAAACGGTCAGAAACAGACTCCATGAGGGTGATATGAGGGCCCGACGTCCACAGGTGGGGGTTGTGCTTACAGCCCACCGTGCAGGACGTTTGGCATTTGCCAGAGAACACCAAGATTGGCAAATTCGCCACTGGCACCCTGTGCTCTTCACAGATGAAAGCAGGTTCACACTGAGCACATGTGACAGATGTGACAGAGTCTGGAGATGCCGTGGAGAACATTCTGCTACCTGCAACATCCTCCAGCATGACCGGTTTGGCATTGGGTCAGTAATGGTGTGAGGTGGCATTTCTTTGGAGGGCCGCACAGCCCTCCATGTGCTTGCCAGAGGTAGCCTGACTGCCATTAGGTACCGAGATGAGATCCTCAGACCCCTTGTGAGACCATATGTTGGTGCGGTTGGCCCTGGGTTCCTCCTAATGCAAGACAATGCTAGACCTCATGTGGCTGGAGTGTGTCAGCAGTTCCTACAAGACGAAGGCATTGATGCTATGGACTGGCCCGCCCGTTCCCCAGACCTGAATCCAATTGAGCACATCTGGGACATCATGTCTCGCTCTATCCACCAACGTCACGTTGCACCACAGACTGTCCAGGAGTTGGCAGATGCTTTAGTCCAGGTCTGGGAGGAGATCCCTCAGGAGACCATCCGCCAACTCATCAGGAGCATGCACAGGCGTTGTAGGGAGGTCATACAGGCACGTGGAGGCCACACACACTACTGAGCCTCATTTTGACTTGTTTTAAGGACATTACATCAAAGTTGGATCAGCCTGTAGTGTGTTTTTCCACTTTAATTTTGAGTGTGACTCCAAATCCAGACCTCCATGGGTTAAAAAATTTGATTTCCATTTTTTCATTTTTGTGTGATTTTATTGTCAGCACATTCAACTATGTAAAGAACAAAGTATTTCATAAAAATATTTTATTAATTCAGATCTAGGATGTGTTATTTTTGTGTTCCCTTTATTTTTTTGAGCAGTGTATTTCATTGCCCATACACCAACTTGCCTTGTATAGCATGTAGGCAACTGTTATGTAAAAATGTTACTCACTGGGATGTACATCATAACATGAAATTAAAGGAGTTTTCCAGATTCCTAATATTGATGACTTAGGCTCAATTCACACGTCCGTGGTGTGTTGTGGATCCGCAACATACCCGCCCGGCACCCTTATAGAAATGCCTATTCTTGTCCGCAGCTGCGGACAAGAATAGGACATGCTCTATCTTTTTGCGGAGCTGCAGACCCAAAGATCGGGGCCTCGCTCCGCAAATGCGGATGCGGACAGCACACTGTGTGCTGTCTGCATCCATTCCGTCCCCATAGAGAATGAATGGGTCCGCACCCGTTCCGCAAAATTGCGGAACGGATGCGGACCCATTTTGCGGACGTGTGAATGGAGCCTTATCCAGCAGAAAACTGGATTACTGCAGTTTATCTCCTATTCACTTCAATAGGAGCTGCAGTAACTAGTGAGGAACGAACATCTGCCGGGACAGTTCGCGAATGCGATCAAATGTTCGCAAACCGCAAGTTCGCGGTGGGTCCCATTCATTTTAATGGCAGGCGAACCTGAAAAACCTTCAGCTCATATTTGCAGCCAAGAAATAATTACTAGAAGTGCACAAATAGTCCCACAACATGGACAGTGACATACCAGATGTATTATTTGAATTTGCGATCTCCATTCATAATTTTTTTCGATGCGAAATATCAGCAATATAATTTTCACGTACACGTATATGCAAATGCACTATACAGTACCCAAATGCCCTATATAGAAAGTATATTATTGGTATATAACACCCCGCTTCAATCAGTTTTTTTGGGGGGGTCACTGGTATATCACACCAGTTATAATTATTTTTTCCAATACCGTTTGTCCCTGTGTGTAGCAGAGGGAACGCAGCAAAACCGCAAACAAATGCTGCTGTTCCCAAATGCACTATATAGAAAGTATATTATTGGTATATAACACCCCGCTTCTATCATTTTTTGGGGGGACGACTGGTATATCACACCAGTTATAATTATTTATTTTTATTGCGTTTGTCACTCTGTGTAGCTGCAGTATCGCTGCAGAACCGCTCACCACTGCTGCACAATACAAATCCACTATAATATGCTTTCTATGTTAGAAAGTATATTATAAGAACACTGCTCAAAAAAATTAAGGGAATACAAAAATAACACAT
This sequence comes from Bufo bufo, assembly GCF_905171765.1. NCBI lineage: Eukaryota > Metazoa > Chordata > Amphibia > Anura > Bufonidae > Bufo > Bufo bufo. Next base: position 474,048,933 of record NC_053389.1, read on the forward strand.
CCTAGATCTGAGTTAATTAAATATTCTTCTGAAATACTTTGTTCTTTACATAGTTGAATGTGCTGACAACAAAATCACACAAAAATAAAAAAATGGAAATCTAATTTTTCAACCCATGGAGGTCTGGATTTGGAGTCACACTCAAAATTAAAGTGGAAAAACACACTACAGGCTGATCCAACTTTGATGTAATGTCCTTAAAACAAGTCAAAATGAGGCTCAGTAGTGTGTGTGGCCTCCACGTGCCTGTATGACCTCCCTACAACGCCTGTGCATGCTCCTGATGAGGTGGCAGACGGTCTCCTGAGGGATCTCCTCCCAGACCTGGACTAAAGCATCTGCCAACTTCTGGACAGTCTGTGGTGCAACGTGACGTTGGTGGATAGAGCGAGACATGATGTCCCAGATGTGCTCAATTGGATTCAGGTCTGGGGAACGGGCGGGCCAGTCCATAGCATCAATGCCTTCGTCTTGCAGGAACTGCTGACACACTCCAGCCACATGAGGTCTAGCATTGTCTTGCATTAGGAGGAACCCAGGGCCAACCGCACCAGCATATGGTCTCACAAGGGGTCTGAGGATCTCATCTCGGTACCTAATGGCAGTCAGGCTACCTCTGGCGAGCACATGGAGGGCTGTGCGGCCCTCCAAAGAAATGCCACCTCACACCATTACTGACCCAATGCCAAACCGGTCATGCTGGAGGATGTTGCAGGCAGCAGAACGTTCTCCACGGAGTCTCCAGACTCTGTCACGTCTGTCACATGTGCTCAGTGTGAACCTGCTTTCATCTGTGAAGAGCACAGGGCGCCAGTGGCGAATTTGCCAATCTTGGTGTTCTCTGGCAAATGCCAAACGTCCTGCACGGTGTTGGACTGTAAGCACAACCCCCACCTGTGGACGTCGGGCCCTCATATCACCCTCATGGAGTCTGTTTCTGACCGTTTGAGCAGACACATGCACATTTGTGGCCTGCTGGAGGTCATTTTGCAGGGCTCTGGCAGTGCTCCTCCTGTTCCTCCTTGCACAAAGGCGGAGGTAGCGGTCCTGCTGCTGGGTTGTTGCCCTCCTACGGCCTCCTCCACGTCTCCTGATGTACTGGCCTGTCTCCTGGTAGCGCCTCCATGCTCTGGACACTACACTGACAGACACAGCAAACCTTCTTGCCACAGCTCGCATTGATGTGCCATCCTGGATAAGCTGCACTACCTGAGCCACTTGTGTGGGTTGTAGACTCTGTCTCATGCTACCACTAGAGTGAAAGCACCGCCAGCATTCAAAAGTGACCAAAACATCAGCCAGGAAGCATAGGAACTGAGAAGTGGTCTGTGGTTACCACCTGCAGAACCACTCCTTTATTGGGGGTGTCTTGCTAATTGCCTATAATTTCCACCTGTTGTCTATCCCATTTGCACGACAGCATGTGAAATTGATTATCCCTCAGTGTTGCTTCTTAGGCTGCGTTCACACGGGCGAGATTTCCGCGCGGGTGCAATGCGGTAGGTGAACGCATTGCACCCGCACTGAATCTGGACCCATTCATTTCTATGGGGCTGTTCAGATGAGCGATGATTTTCACGCATCACTTATGCGTTGCGTGAAAATCGCAGCATGCTCTATATTCTGCGTTTTTCACGCAACGCAGGCCCCATAGAAGTGAATGGGGTTGCGTGAAAATCGCATGCATCCGCAAGCAAGTGCGGATGCGGTGCGATTTTCACGCACGGTTGCTAGGTGACTGTCTATACACTGTATTATTTTCCCTTATAACATGGTTATAAGGGAAAATAATAGCATTCTGAATACAGAATGCTTAGTAGAAGGTCAATTGAGGGTTAAAAAATAAAAAAAATTAACTCACCTTGTCCTCTTGTTCGCGTAGTTCTCCCGGTCTTTAGTTCTTTAAAAAGATGAACTATGGGCTAAAGGACCTTTGATGACGTCAGATCACATGCTCCATCACCGCGGTGATGGACCATGTGATTGGAGCATGTGATCTTACGTCATCAAAGGTCCTTTAGCCCATAGTTCATCTTTTGAGAAGTAAAGAAGAGACCGGGACTTACGCGAACAAACGGAGAAGGTGAGTTAATTTTTTTAATTTTTTTTAACCCTCAACTGATCACCTACTAAGCATTCTGTTTTCAGAATGCTATTATTTTCCCTTATAACCATGTTATAAGGGAAAATAATAACATCTACACAACACCGAACCCAAACCTGAACTTCTGTGAAGAAGTTCGGGTCTGGGTACCACAGTCGGTTTTTTATCACGCGCGTGCAAAACACATTGCACACGCACGATAAAAACTGAACAACGGAACGCAATCGCAGTCAAAACTGACTGCAATTGCATTCCTACTCGCGCGGGTTTGCCGCAACACACCGGGACGCATCCGGAACTAATCCGGACACGCTCGTGTGAACCCAGCCTTAAGTGGACAGTTTGATTTCACAGAAGTGTGATTGACTTGGAGTTACATTGTGTTGTTTAAGTGTTCCCTTTATTTTTTTGAGCAGTGTATATTACACCCCTCTGTACTGCACACCTATCAATAGTACACCTATACCAGTCCTTAAAAGGACTTTTGTGGACCTATTTTATAGAGTTTTTGTCCCTAATAGTCTGTCCCTGCTCCACACAGCAACCTTTCCCTACACTGACAAAAGACTGAATGTAAAATGGTGGCCAGATCGGGTCTATTTATAAGGTAGCGGATATGTTCATGGGCTGAAACGTCTCAATTGGCTGTCCTGTACCACCTGATTGATGTGTCATGGGTCAAAGTTCTTCACAATGTAAAAGAATATTACGGAGGTGAATATCTCCATATGTTCGGCGAATCGCGAACGCGCAAAGTTTGCCGTGAACCGACCACCGGGCGAACCGCAAGGCCATCTCTAGCAATAAACTAGCATGGCCACTACACTTTGAACAGAGCACTGCTTCCTGTTCCATTCAAACTTCTAGTTCCAGTGCCAGAGGCTCCCCCATTTCATATTAAAGGAAACAGGCCTATCAAACTATTTACAAGTCCCCAATGTTCCAGCCATGCTCTTTCAGAAACTTGTTTTGTTGAAGCTCACAATAAGGGCTCGTTCACACGACCGTATATCTTTTTCAGTGTTTAGCGGGCCGTTTTTCACTGATCCGTTGTTCCGTTTTTTGTTTCCGTTGTGTTTCCGTTTATGCTCCATTTTTCCGTTCCGTTTTTCCCTATGGCATATACAGTATACAGTAATTACATATAAAAAATTGGGCTGGGCATAACATTTTTAATAGATGGTTCTGCAAAAACCGAACAGATACGGAAGACATACAGATGCATTTCCGTATGTGTTCCATTTTTTTGCGGACCCATTTACTTGAATGTTGCCACGGAACGTGATTTGCGGGCATTAATAGGACATGTTCTATCTTTCAACGGAACAGAAAAATAGAAATACGGAAACGGAATGCATACGGAGTACATTCCGTTTTTTTTTGCGGAACCATTGAAATAAATGGTTCCGTATATGGACCGTATACGGAACGCAAAAAACATTCGTGTGAACGAGCCCATACTGTGTTTTTGTGAAAAATCAGCTATGAAAATGTACTCAACATCACTAAAACAAACATACTGGAGTCATTGGGGTATATTGCTGCATGCAGGGAGTCATAGAGTAATCCCCCTTTCCTACACACCCTGCTGTCACCGACCTCTCCTTTCCTTCTTGACGTCAGCACCTAGCTGTGGAAAATCCATTATGGAAGCGCTCATTAGTACAGGAGGACTGGAAAGCTGTGAATGCAGTGCTCTCCGGGCTCTATACTTACCACATCCTGGTCTTCCTTGGCCATTCGCTGTGCTGAGACTGCGCACAGAGTGAGGATGTGGGCGCTCTGTGACCTCTTGCTGTGCGGCATCCGGTCACAGCACAGCATGCGGCAAGAAAAACACAAAGGGAGCTGGATGACAGGAGCAGCAGCGGTGGCCTGAGCAGAAGAGGTAAGTTGTTTTATTTATTTTTTCCCTGATATGATCATGGGGGTCTGAACTGAGGTCTAAATGGGGGTCATTCACATTGGGCTCTGATCTTTGGTCTGATTGGGGGAATTATGAATATGTAGGTGTGATCTGAGGTCTGATTGGGGGAATTATTAATATGGAGGTATGATCTAAAGTCTGATTTGGGGACTTATTATTATGGAGGTCTTATCTGAGGTCTAATTGGAGGACTTATTAATATGAAGGTTTGATCTGAGATCTGATTGGGATTCTTATTAACAATGGGGGTCTTTTCTGTGGTCTGATTAACATTGGGGGTCTGATTGGGGCTATGAACTGAGTTCTGATTAGCATTAGAGGTCTGAGCTGAGGTCTGATGAAATTTTTTTTTCTTATTCTCTTCCTCCAAAACCTTAGTGCATCTTATGGGCAGGTGAGTCTTATAAGTCGAAAAATACAGTATTTTAGTTTGACCTTCTTGTATTTTCTTTTATTGTCATATGATAGGTAGGGGTCCAGCCTCTGGAACCCCTAACAATTCTGATAATGGCTATAACACTGTGTCTCCTCGAAGTTTTCCCAGAACAGCGGCGCTTTTGCCCCTGGATGTATAGACAAAAGTTGTGAAGGGGATGCAATGATAAACTTCATTTTCAGAATTGGAGGTGTCTGTCCTCTGGGATGCTAGTAATATTAAATCACTTTATATATGGGAATAACCCTTTCAGGTTAATGTGAACTTGGACTTATTCAGGGCAAACCAAACTAAATTGATTATATATCTCTAAATCGATTTTTCAGCTCCCGAACATGCAACTTATTAAATGTCTATAATAGGGTTCAGCAACCTTCGGTACTCCATCTGTTGTGAAACTACAACTCCCAACATGCAAAGCTGCTCAACTGTTCTATGAACTTTCATAGAAAGGAATGGAGCATGCTGGGAGTTGTAGTTTCACAACAGCTGGAGTGCTTACAAATAAAGTACAAACGGACAGCAGCATTTATTATGATATGTGGAGTGGTTAAAGTACATCTGTTTTTTTTACCCATATACACTGTACAACAAACTTACAGATTCAATTAATTGTCTTCAGACCTTTTCACTTTTTTCACATTTTGTTTACATGTACGTACTTGCAGCTTTGTACTGACATTTTAAAAAAATCTAGTTTTACCTCATGAGTCAATCAATCCTCCTTAGGGTGCCTGCACACAATGCGAACTACGAATGTTTTTTCCTTGTGGATTTTTGTGCTGAAAAACTGCAGTGTAATACAGTACCAGCAAAGTGTATGAGATTAGACAAGTCTTATGTACACTTTGCTTGTTTTTGTGTCATTCTGCGGATTTCACTCTTCAGTGGAGGAATGCATAAAAAGGCACAAAAATGCACGAAAACCACAATAAATAGTGCAGATTTATTTGCATTTTTGTGCAGCTTTGGTGCACATTTCTTGCAGCTTTTCTGGACACAAAACTGCACTGTGTACAGGTACCCTTAACAAGAAAGTAAAAAAGGAATTTTAGAAACATTTGAGAATTTATAAAAAAGGAAAAACTAAAATTTCGCATGCACATAAGTATTCAGACTCTTCGCTATGATACTTGAAATTTAGCTCTGGGGGCCCCCCTCACTTGATCATCTTTGAGATGTTTCTACCTCTTGATTTGAGTCCACCTGTGATAAATTCAGTTGATTAGACATGATCTGGAAAGACACATCCCTGTTTACAGTATATTAGGTTTCACAGCTGACAATGCATTCCAGAACAAAAACCATGCCATGAAGAGAAAAGAATTGTCTGTACATAATCTTGTGGAGGCACAGATCTGTAGAAGGGTATACAAAATTTCTGCTTTACTGAAAGTTCCCAAGAGCACAGTAGCTTCCATAATTCTTAAACGGAAGAAGTTTGGAACAACCAGGATTCTTCCTAGAGCCGGCCATCCCTCCAAAAAGGGGTGGGGGGCCTTGGTAAGAGCGTTGAGTCTGACCAAGTATCCAATTATCACTCTAGTTGAGCTCCACAGATCCTATGTGTAGATGGGAAAAAATTCCAGAAGGTCAACCATCAGTGCAGCATTCCACTAATCTGGGCTTTATGGCACAGTGGCCAGAAAGAAGCCTCTTCTCAGCAAAAGACAAATGAAAATTTAGCAAAAAATCACCTAAAGGACTCTCAGACTGTGAGAAACAAGATTATCTGGTCTGATAAAACCAAGAACTCAATTCTCAATTCTAAACTTCATGTTTGGAGGAAACCAGGCACTGGCCAATCAAATCCCTACAGTGAAGCATGATGGTGGCGGAATTATGCTGTGGGGGTGTTTTTCAGTGGTTTGAAACCCATTATCTGAATGATTTCTTGTTGATAGGCTATGAGAAATGTGCAGATGTCAAGGTTAGATTTGTGGAATTTTTACAAGAAATGGGGGTCCCAGTGGCGCATGAAAAACGGTTCAACCAACTACAAGGCTATCATATTAGGGAATTAAAATCGACTCCATAGATGGTTGGTGTAAGTTACCAGGAGAAAAGATAGTAGCTCTGAAAGAAGCACTAGGAAATATGCAGAGCTTTGATAAAGTCACATTGAAGGAGATGCAGTCACTGCTGGAATTTCTCCACTTTGCATGTCGTGTTAACCCTATGGGGAAGGCATTCTGTAGACGGTTAGAATTGAATACAGTGGGGGTTAAAAAAAAACATAAGCTAAGAATAACAAAGAACTTGAAAGAAGATTTAGGAATATGGGATAGATTCTTGACAGAATTCAATGGGGAAGCACCAAAGTCAAATCAGAAGTTGCTGAAGGAACCAAAGTCAAATCAGAAGTTGAGGCTGTTCAAGGACACAGCAGGGTTCGCAGGTTTTTGTCGATATTGGGATTGTAGATGGTGCATGGGGGAGTGGCTAGAAGCATAGAAAAGCCTTGCTACCACAATAGAGCTCTGGGATAGACAGCTGAAGGACAAATGGATAATGTTTTGGTCAGACAACATGACGGTGGTCAGAGCTATTAACAATTTGTCATCTAAGTCAGGGCCAGTACTGAGACAGTTAGGGTGTCATTTATCATTTGAGGTCAGTTTTAAGTCTGGCATTGCTTTGTGTGCCTGCGCAAATTTTTGAAATGGTGCACCTTAATAATATATGTAGCGTGAGTGTAATGTGGTTTACACCTTTAGGTGTAAAAGTACACCAGGTGGGATTGCTAGGCCTAAGTTGGGACTTTGGTTTGCGACTTTTGCAAAAGCTACACATAGTAAGGCTACTTTCACACTTGCGTTTGGAGCGGATCCGTCTGGTGTCTGCACAGACGGATCCGCTCCTATAATGCAAACGCTTGCATCCGTTCAGAACGGATCCGTCTGCATAACTGGTTTTTACAGATCTGATTTTTCACTTTGTGAAAACTCAGATCCGACAGTATATTCTAACACAGAGGCGTTCCCATGGTGATGGGGACGCTTCAAGTTAGAATATACTGAGAACTGTGTACATGACTGCCCCCTGCTGCCTGGCAGCACCCGATCTCTTACAGGGGGCTGTGATCCGCACAATTATTGTGCAAATCATAGCCCCCTGTAAGAGATCAGGTGCTGCCAGGCAGGAGGGGGCAGACCCCCTCCCTCCCCTGTATTAAATGTGACCAGTGTGGCCACCCTCCCTCTATATTCATTGGTGGCCAATGCGGCCACCCCTCCCTTCCTCCCCAGTATTAAATGTGACCAGTGCGGCCACCCCTCCCTCCCTCCCCAGTATTAATTGTGACCAGTGCGGCCCCCTCCCTCTATATTCATTGGTGGCCAGTGCGGATTCCCAGTATTAAATATGACCAGTGCGGCCCCCTCCCTCTATATTCATTGGTGGCCAGTGCGGATTCCCAGTATTAAATGTGACCAGTGCGGCCTCCCCTCTCCCCCCCCTAATTATAATCACCTCCCCCCCATCATTGGTGGCAGCGGAGAGTTCCGATCGGAGTCCCAGTTTAATCGCTGGGGCTCCGATCGGTTACCATGGCAGCCAAGACGCTATTGCAGTCTTGGCTGCCATGGTTACTTAGCAATAAATAGAAGCATTATACTTACCTGCGAGCTGCGATGTCTGTGACCGGCCGGGAGCTCCTCCTACTGGTAAGTGAAAGGTCTGTGCGGCGCATTGCTTATAGCACAGACCTTTCACTTACCAGTAGGAGGAGCTCCCGGCCGGTCACAGACATTGCAGCTCGCAGGTAAGTATAATGCTTCTATTTATTGCTAAGTAACCATGGCAGCCAAGACTGCAATAGCGTCTTGGCTGCCATGGTAACCGATCGGAGCCCCAGCGATTAAACTGGGACTCCGATCGGAACTCTCCGCTGCCACCAATGATGGGGGGGAGGTGATTATAATTAGGGGGGGGAGAGGGGAGGCCGCACTGGTCACATTTAATACTGGTAATCCGCACTGGCCACCAATGAATATAGAGGGAGGGGGGCCGCACTGGTCACAATTAATACTGGGGAGGGAGGGAGGGGGGTTCGCACTGGCCACCAATAAATATAGAGGGAGGGGGGGCCGCACTGGTCACAATTAATACTGGGGAGGGAGGGGGGCCGCACTGGCCACCAATGAATATAGAGGGAGGGGGGCCGCACTGGTCACATTTAATACTGGGGAGGGAGGGGGGCAGCACTGGCCACCAATGAGTTAAATACAGGGAGGGGGGAGGAAGGGGTCTGCCCCCTGCTGCCTGGCAGCACCTGCCAGGCAGCAGGGGGCAGTCATGTACACAGTTCTCAGTATATTCTAACTTGAAGCGTCCCCATCACCATGGGAACGCCTCTGTGTTAGAATATACTGTCGGATTTGAGTTTCACGCTCTAACTCAAATCCGATGGTATATTCTAACATAGAGGCGTTCCCATGGTGATGGGGACGCTTCAAGTTAAAATATACCATCGGATTGGAGAAAACTCCGATCTGATGGTATATTAATAGGGGACTCCTGACTTTACATTGAAAGTCAATGGGGGACGGATCCGTTTGAAATTGCACCATATTGTGTCAACGTCAAACGGATCCGTCCCCATTGACTTGCATTGTAAGTCTGGACGGATCCGCTTGGCTCCGCACGGCCAGGCGGACACAAAAACGCTGCAAGCTGCGTTCGGGTGTCCGCCTGCTGAGCGGAACGGAGGCCAAACGGTGCCAAACTGATGCATTCTGAGCGGATCCGCATCCACTCAGAATGCATTGGGGCTGTACGGATCCGTTCGGGGCCGCTTGTGAGAGCCTTCAAACGGAGCTCACAAGCGGAACCCCGAACGCAAGTGTGAAAGTAGCCTAAATGAGACATAATCCAGGTCTAATATCACTTTTAGCTCCTAAACATAGACCACTGTGAAAAGTGTCGAGGACAACGAAATGTCACCTTAATAGAACACAAAACTGACATATTTGATTTGTTGAGATGTATGCAATACAACATTCAGTTCAGAGCCAGACATGTGCCTGGGGTCAACAATGGGGTAGCGGATGCACTAGCCATGGGAAAATGGCAGGAATTTTTCAGACTAGTTCCCAAATCTTGCATGCTGAGTGAGCCATGCCCTAACAATATTTGTTAGCTTGTGATCCCATCCTAGATGTCTTGGTCAGAAAATATCTGAAAGACAACACTCGGACAGCCTTCAGAAGGGCCTGGAAGACATGTTGTCACGGGTAGTACGGGGAAGGAAAGACAACCAAAGGGAACAACAACAAAACAACTACAGACTAGGCCCCAAGCCTAGGGAATAAAGAGGTCACCTCCTAGCAAACCCCTGACTCTCTCCCTAAGCTGCTAACCACATGTGCAAGTCTCAAAGGTAGAATTACACATGCACAGGAACCTAAGACTGCTGACACACTGCACCAAACCCTCAGCTTAGGGAACAGGGAAAGAGGCAACCAGCTCCTTCCAACCTGAAGGAGCCAGTGTCTCCCTGAGGCCTAGTGAGGACAGAAACAACAAGAAAAGGGAACAGACTTAGCTTGAGAAGCAACTGGAACAGTAGAATCGCCACACAAGCAGAGCACTCCTCAGAAGAACTATTAGCCGCAGGGAAACCAGTGAAAGGCGGAACATATAAAGGGGCCACCTGACTGATAATGAGCAACCATATAGCACCATATAGAAAACAAAAAACTTAAAGCAGAATCATATAAATTCATTAATAATGAATACCTACCATCAGAGGGAGAGGAATCCATGACAATTAGTTTCAGAGAACTAGAAGGATTATTACAGAAGCAATTACGGCAATATTGGGAAATCAGATCCTTACAGCACTATATAGAGTACGGTAAAATACCAAAGGGATTACAAATTAATAAAATCCCAGCACAAGATCTCCTAAATGACAATTTTGAGAGCGAATGGAATACTTTATTATTTACTCAATACACCACTCTAATGAATTTAATAATTAAGAGGAGAACTGAAATGCTGGAAGAACTAAACAGAAAAATAGAAAAAAAAAAGAACAGCTAGACAAATTCCCTAAAAATTATGAATATTCAATGTGGCAAGAGAGAATATGTAAAGGGTTAGATAAAACAGAGATAGAGATCATTAACAAGAATACGAGGAAACATATAGATACACAGAATACTAAACAACGAGAGAAATCTCCAAAATAACGGAGAAAATGCACAAAACAGTGATAATATCACAAACAATAGAGAGATAGGGAACATGGGAAACTTATATTCAATACCAGTAAATAATAGATATGATCAATTATCGGAACAATATTTTTTAGATCACACCCCGGCACACCACAGAACACGGATAAGACACAGGGAACAAACACCGAGTTATCATTGACAACGATCACTGACTCATCACTACAACTTGAGACAGAAGAATCCCCCATATAAACCTCCCAGAGAGGGAAACCCACATCACACTCCCCAAACCTGGAACCGATATGCACGTCCCAACACCGACCACGGGAACACTTACAGACACCAACCTCACAACCACTCAGAAGAAAGAGAAAAACGAGGAGAAGCAAAAGGAAGAGAAACACAATACAGGAAGCATCACTAAATGCCAATATTGATTTAGTTATACATCTTAGCTCTACTACTCTCACTGACTCACAGATATCATTATTAAATAAAGGTCTTAAATATGCCCCAACTATAAAAATTGATAAGTTCTCCACATATATAGGTATACAAAAATATATTAGAAATATATGTTTAAAGAAATACTTTATCAAAATTCCTCTACAAATGAAAGAGAATCAATCTACAGGCCCTTTTCGACATACAACACCCAGAAACAAATCTACAATGTTCCCTAGGAATGAGATAAGTAAAGAGATGGCCACTTTTCAAAAATGTGTAGAAGGAGATTTGAGGAAAATGAAAGATAGATCCATAACTAATAATTTAACCAAAAAAGAAACTATAGCTATTAAAGAATTACAAAAATCTAAAGAAATTACTATACGCCCAGCGGATAAGGGAGGAGCTACTGTCATACTTGACACAGAAAAATGCAATATTGAATGTTGGAGACAGTTATCTGATACGACTACTTATTTAAAATTACCGAGAGATCTGATAAACGATTTTAAACAGGAATTAAAAGAACTATGTGAAAAAGGTTTACAGGAACAAATTCTTCTTAAACAAGAATCGGACTTTATCTTGGGCACACAAGGAAGGCTACCAGCTTCTACTGTCTGCCCAAGATTCACAAAGACTCACAAAATCCTCCCGGCCGTCCCATAGTTTCCGGGATCGACTCTATTACCTCCAATCTATCTAAGTATATAGATACTCACCTCCAACCGCTGGTAAAAAAGACCAAATCCTATATTAAGATACTACACATATTATAAAAATTTTGGAGGATTTAGAAGTCGAACCTAATTGGATCATGGGAACGTTGGACATCCAGTCGTTGTACACAGTCATAAACCATCAACAAGGACTGGATGCAATTAAAAAACAATTAATCAAAGACTGTTCCTTTAAAAAAAAACTGATCAATTTTATATTGGAAGGTATCAAATACATTTTAGAACACAACTATTTTTATTTTGAAGGCGACTATTATTTACAAAGACGCGGAACCGCCATGGGGACTAGGTTCGTCCCAAGCTATGCCAATTTATTCCTGGCTGAGTGGGAATCTGTCCACATCGAACCAAGACTGGGAGCGGACCTAGCCCTATGGCGGCGTTACATTGACGATGTTATTTTTATTTGGAAACAGGGAGAGTCACAACTTGAAGAATTCTTAAAAACATTGAATGTCAATGACATGAATCTAATTTTTACTTCAAATATCAAAGACCAGATTGAGTTTTTAGATTTATTAATAAACAAACGTGGAAATAAATATTATTGTAGTACATACCAAAAACCTACTATGAAAAATTATTTTATTTTATTCTCTAGCTGGCACCTCCCCAGGTGGCTGATTAATATTCCCACTGGACAGTTCCGCAGAATTAGACGGAACTGCACAGATGATCATCAATTTGAAGGTGAAGCTATGAAAATGAAATCAAATTTTGTAAGTAAAAACTATCCTGTAGAATCGATAGAGAAAGCACTGGATACTGTAAGGAAATTAGAAAGGAAATCCTTTTTTAATGATAAACAACAAGGTTTATCCTCCCTTTTAACAATAATTATAAGAAATTACAGAAAATAATTAAATTACATTGGCCACATCTTCTAAACGATAAAATAGTAGGACACCTCCTACCCCATTCACCAAAAATAACCTTCACAAAAGCTCCTAATTTAGGTTTGAAGATAGCCCCATCAGTTCCAAACAGGATCAAGAAAGACATCACCTTAGGTACCTTTTTGAACATGAAAGGATTTTACAAATGTGGAAGATGTATAGGATGCAAAATGAATAATCAACCACGGAAAATCCTAGAGGTTCATTTCACTCAGAACTCTTTTATCTGGGAAATTAAAGATTGTATTTCTTGTAATTCCTCGGGGGTCATATATTTAATTCAATGCCCATGTAATCGCCAATATATTGGCCGCACAAAGCGAACTCTTAAAACAAGAATAAATGAACATATAGCGAACATCAAAAAAGGTTACGAGAAACACTCTCTATCGAAACATTACAAAGAGGTCCACAATAATAACCCATCGAATACAAAATTTATGGCATTAGAAAAAGTCAACAAACATTGGAGAGGAAGAAATTACATTCAAAAAATGTCTAGAGGGGGGCGTGGCCAGCCATGACCGAGTGAGGACGCGCTCTCTGTGAGCTCCTCTGCATCCCTGGCAGAATCCGCCAACATCAAGCCTTCCAAGATGGGGAAAATGCTTAAGAAGGGTAGAGCCCGTCCATCGGCTCCCCTTGCTGCCTCTCAAGGAGACCTGCCCCAGCTTTTCGCCCGGCATGTCTCTCCCCCAGGCTCTGGCCTACCCGGCCCACATGCCGGATCGCAACATGGCGCCGGCGTTCAGGCCGCGCGCTCACCCACTCACCGCCCGGCCTCCCAGGAGATCCAAGCCGCACAGCTCCTCCTTGGTGCCCCCTTAGCTCTCCTCCTCACCTGACGTGGCCGACCAGCATGCTCGGGATCGGGCCTCCCCGGCCTCCAAGCCGCCGTGCTACCCGCCGCCATCGGGCCCTCAGGAGCGCACCTCTGATAAGCGCACACCAGCTCCTGCCACGGACGCGGCACCGATAACACCCATCCAGCAGGTCAGTCACGGGGGCCCCCCACAGGACTTCCACAATGGGGAATTTGACACTGGGGGCTCACTCACCTGGCAGACATGCCCACTGAGACCCCTTGCCTCCCCCTTCTGGCCATCTAAGCAGCCATCCAGCGGTGGGGTCACCCCTAATCCCCTAGGGGACCCCTTGACCTCTTCTGTTGGTGCGCAGCCCCCTCCTGCGGAGCCCCACCTCATCGAGGACCCTCATGCTGCTCAGGACCCCTTCTGGCCCTTATCGCGCTCCCCTGGACCCTCCCTGGCTGCCTCTCCGCACTGGTCCACTGGATCTTCCTGGGATGGACACCATCAGCCCTTGTCAGGGGTTTCTCCCAAAAAGCCGGGCCTTGCACATCCTTCTCCCTGTTCAGGGGCCCCATCTGCTTCAGCCGACCTGTTTAATGACGGCACCAGGCCGCCAACGATGGCCGATTTGCGCACTCTCATCTGCTCCCTTCCTACCAAAGCAGACTTGTCCAGTTTTGCCACTAACATATTGCAGGAATGCAAGCGCGAATTCTCACAAGTCCACTCTGAAATGGCCGTCCTGGACTCCAGAATTGACTCTGTCGCCCAAGACCACACATCTCTGGTGACTACGGTCTCAGCCCTTCGGGACACGATCCAGTCCCATGAGACCCAGCTATATACTCTACATCAGCACTTGGACGACATTGAAAACCGTAACCGCCGTAACAGCATACGAATACGCGGCTTGTCGGAATCTGTAAAGGCGTCTGACCTTTTGAGTACCATCACTGGACTGTTTAATAGACTCCTTGGTCGACCGCCGGGCTCCCACATCGAGATCGATCGGGCGCGTAGGGCCCTTAAACCCCCTGGCCCGGATGGTTCCAACCCAAGGGATGTCATCTGCAGAATCCACTTTTATGTGGTCAAAGAACAGATTCTGAACAGGGCCAGGCAGTCCTCGCCTTTATCATTTGATGGTGCTCCCCTCCAACTCCTTCAAGATCTCTCCCGCCACACCGTGGCCCAGAGAGCTGCCCTGCAACCCCTCCTGGATCTTCTCAGGGAACGTGGCATCCCCTACCGGTGGGGCTATCCCTTTGCTCTCTATGCGGGTCCCAAAGGCCAAGCCGCGACGCTCCGCAAACCCGCTGACCTTCCTGAGTTCCTCCGCCTCCTGGATCTCCCAATGGTCGAGCTGGGTCCCTGGCCCTCTGTGCTACAACCTACACCGACCCGGCAAGGTCCGACTCGCCCGTTCCTGTCAGCTTCCGCCAGATCGCCGACGACAGCTTTACCGACCCCCACTGGACGGAGACGACGCCGCTCCTCAATTCGTGCTGGCAGATCCCAAGTTGCTACGAACTTAGGTTCCTGAGACCGGACCTGTGGTTCCGCTTGAGACTCATGCTCCACCACTACTGAGATGCCTTGTTGCTGTTTTTCATTTAGCGCCCCCTTGGCAGTAGGCATGGCTATTATCACCTCTGTTTTCTGCTGTCTGCCAGGGCCTGCAGTAGGCCCGCTCTTTCCTGGTTGTCACTTTCCCCAAGTAGTTTGAGACACCCTCTGGGGGCTGATTATTCCCCAGCGATTGTCTCTTTGGATCTGTTTGATCCGGGTAGTTATCCACATGTCCTTCTTGTTTTTCTTCTAGTTTCTCTCTCTTCTCTTTCTCGCTCTCCCCTTCCAGTGTTTGTCTACCCGCCCCTTGTTCCTTGTGTCTTCCCCCTTTGTTTTAGACATGATGTTGCTATTCGTCACAGGCACTACACGTCCTGGCACCTCGCGAACAACTCAGAGTAAATCCAAAGGGGTTGCCATAGCGATCCACAAATCTTTGGCTCACCAGGTGCTGGGATGCGTGGCCGACCCTGGGGCGCGATATCTGAGCCTCACACTCTTCATTGGTGGTCGGGAATTTACAATCCTCAATGTCTATGCTCCTAATAGCCACCAGGTCCCCTTCATCATAGACTTAATTGATAAAGTCACGCCCTTGATCCGTGGTACCCTAGTACTCTGCGGTGATCTCAATCTTACCCTTGACCCCAAGCTCGACAACTCCTCAGGTAAAGCCTCCCTCTCCTACGCTGCCATTAAACGGGTTAAAAGAGCATTGTTCCAATTACAAATGTGCGACCCGTGGCGTATTCATCATCCGGCAGATAGAGACTATACCTTTTTTTCAGCCCCTCACTCCTCGTATAGCAGGATAGACTACGTCTGTCACGAGTTGGAGGTCCCAGGAGAGACCACCGCGTCGTCAAGCAATAAACGGAAATCAGGTACAGACACATAAGAGTTTATTGCACAAACGGAAACATGGAAAGCAGCACAGATAAAACATGAGCTCTATGTACCGTCAGCACAGTGGGAGAAAACCCCCACTGCGCCACTGTCTAGTAATACTCCAGAGGGGCGTAACTAAGCAACTCCTGGTTTTCACTAGAGCCCTAGATGGTAGGGTTAGACTTAGCCGCAGGAAGTTGCCAGGGTCCACTCTGGAGCGTGACCTAGACAGTGACAGCAGGAGCGAATGGACTACAGGTACCAGAAGGTACCGACGGCACATAGGCATAACATAACAGACAGGTAAATACAAAACAGGGCAAATAATAACACAAGCAGGAGTTCATGCAAGGGAGCAGGAGTGGCAATGAGCAGAGAAGGACTTGCTCCACCAGTAGTAAACTGCATGGCCTTGTCATGCCACTCTGCTGCAAAGGCTTGCTGAACACAGACATATGAATACAAAACAGGGCAACTAATAATACAAGCAGGAGTTCACGCAAGGGAGCAGGAGTGGCAATGAGCAGAGAAGGACTTGCTCCACCAGTAGTAAACTGCATGGCCTTGTCATGCCACTCAGCTACAAAGGCTTGCTGAACACAGACATCAGAATAAACACAAAGTAACTAAAACATAACAGGCAGAACGGATAACAGACAGACGACGTTAAAGGACGTAAAAGAGGACGCAAATGAACAAGTAGGAAAACCCACAGAGCACAGACAGACAGACACGGATCCCATGGGTCAGCAGCATGGGAGAGAAAGTACAAACCAGGAGCAGGACAAGACAACACACACCAGGAGAGCTGACACAGAACTGAGGAAACCTCAGCCTTATATACAGGTTCCATGGGTGCAGCAGAGAGACCACACCCATTGAGCAGACAGAGGATTAACTCCTAATAGGAATACAGGGGAGTTAACCCATACAGAACCACAAATAATACAGAGGAACGGAGCTGCAGCGAGAGCATAGACAGAAGGTCACAGCCAGCGGTAATGACTGTGACACTCCCACCCCTCAAAGCCCCCCCCCTCCCCCCCCAAACAGAAAACGGGAGGAAGTGGGGCAACAAACCAAACAGAACCAGGCAAGGGGACAGAAATCAAAGGGGTGACAAGGTACAAGGGCAGGAACACACACGACGACCGCAACCAGCCCAACCCCTGAAAACCAGCCTACACGGAGGGTCCGCAGCCAGTACGCCAGGGGAGGATAGCTAGCCAACACGGCATACACGTCAAGTGAACCGCACCAAGAAGTTACCTCCCCCTCCACTCTCCCTCCGGAGAATGACATGTCTGCCAAGAACTAATTGGCTGACATGCAGACACCCCCTTCCGGAGGATTGGGACCAGGAACAGGAACCAGACAGGAATACAAAGAAATCAGAATCAAAGGGGTACAGAGGTACACAAGCAGAACACATAAGACTACCGCAGCCAGCACGCAGCCCCTAGCAACCAGCCTACACGGTAAACGCAGCCAGTACGCCAAGAGGAATGCAGCCAGCCTACACAGCCACAAAAGTCATGGTGAACTGCAGTGTGCTAACACCTCCCCCTCCACTCTCCCTCTGGAGAATGGCATGTCTGCCAAGAACTAATTGGTCAGACATGCTGACACCCCCTTCCGGAGGCACGGGACCAGGAACAGGAACCAGACAGGAAAAGAAAATCAGAATCAAAGGGGTACAGAGGTACACAAGCAGAGCACATAAGACAACCACAGCCAGCACGCAGCCCCTAGCAACCAGCCTACACGGTAAACGCAGCCAGTACGCCAAGAGGAATGCAGCCAGCCTTCACGGCCACAAAAGTCATGGTGAACTGCAGTGTGCTAACACCTCCCCCTCCACTCTCCCTCTGGAGAATGGCATGTCTGCCAAGAACTAATTGGTCAGACATGCTGACACCCCCTTCCAGAGGCCAGGACCAGAAGCAGATACCTGCGCCGATAACGGAAAACACGGCCGTAGGCAGAACTGCAAGCAAAAAGTTAAACCGGACGTCGCCCCTGGCAACCAGCATACACGGAGAACACCGCAGCCAGTACACCAAGGCAACCAAATCCGATACCTAAAGGCAGCATACAGAGGGAAATACAGAAAGCACACACACCACAGATAAGCAGAAAACAGAACAAAAAAAAAAAAACTCTGTGAAAGTTCACTTGTTCATTCTGTCACGAGTTGGAGGTCCCAGGAGAGACCACTGCGTCGTCAAGCAATAAACGAAATCAGGTACAGACACATAAGAGTTTATTGCACAAACGGAAACATGGAAAGCAGCACAGATAAAACATGAGCTCTATGTACCGTCAGCACAGTGGGAGAAAACCCCCACTGCGCCACTGTCTAGTAATACTCCAGAGGGGCGTAACTAAGCAACTCCTGGTTTTCACTAGAGCCCTAGATGGTAGGGTTAGACTTAGCCGCAGGAAGTTGCCAGGGTCCACTCTGGAGCGTGACCTAGACAGTGACAGCAGGAGCGAATGGACTACAGGCATCCACTACTGAAAGAGTAGTGGATGCATGGAATAGCCTTCCTGCAGAAGTGGTAGCTGCAAATACAGTGAAGGGGTTTAAGCATGCATGGGATAGGCATAAGGCCATCCTTCATATAAGATAGGGCCGGGGGCTATCCATAGTATTCAGTATATTGGGCAGACTAGATGGGCCAAATGGTTCTTATCTGCCGACACATTCTATGTTTCTATGTAGGTACCAGAAGGTACCGACGGCACATAGGCATAACATAACAGACAGGTAAATACAAAACAGGGCAAATAATAACACAAGCAGGAGTTCATGCAAGGGAGCAGGAGTGGCAATGAGCAGAGAAGGACTTGCTCCACCAGTAGTAAACTGCATGGCCTTGTCATGCCACTCTGCTGCAAAGGCTTGCTGAACACAGACATATGAATACAAAACAGGGCAACTAATAATACAAGCAGGAGTTCACGCAAGGGAGCAGGAGTGGCAATGAGCAGAGAAGGAC
Source organism: Bufo bufo (assembly GCF_905171765.1). NCBI lineage: Eukaryota > Metazoa > Chordata > Amphibia > Anura > Bufonidae > Bufo > Bufo bufo. Next base: position 474,067,936 of record NC_053389.1, read on the forward strand.
TTGCTCCACCAGTAGTAAACTGCATGGCCTTGTCATGCCACTCAGCTACAAAGGCTTGCTGAACACAGACATCAGAATAAACACAAAGTAACTAAAACATAACAGGCAGAACAGATAACAGACAGACGACGTTAAAGGACGTAAAAGAGGACGCAAATGAACAAGTAGGAAAACCCACAGAGCACAGACAGACACGGATCCCATGGGTCAGCAGCATGGGAGAGAAAGTACAAACCAGGAGCAGGACAAGACAACACACACCAGGAGAGCTGACACAGAACTGAGGAAACCTCAGCCTTATATACAGGTTCCATGGGTGCAGCAGAGAGACCACACCCATGGAGCAGACAGAGGATTAACTCCTAATAGGAATACAGGGGAGTTAACCCATACAGAACCACAAATAATACAGAGGAACGGAGCTGCAGCGAGAGCATAGACAGAAGGTCACAGCCAGCGGTAATGACTGTGACACTCCCACCCCTCAAAGCCCCCCCCCTCCCCCCCCAAACAGAAAACGGGAGGAAGTGGGGCAACAAACCAAACAGAACCAGGCAAGGGGACAGAAATCAAAGGGGTGACAAGGTACAAGGGCAGGAACACACACGACGACCGCAACCAGCCCAACCCCTGAAAACCAGCCTACACGGAGGGTCCGCAGCCAGTACGCCAGGGGAGGATAGCTAGCCAACACGGCATACACGTCAAGTGAACCGCACCAAGAAGTTACCTCCCCCTCCACTCTCCCTCCGGAGAATGACATGTCTGCCAAGAACTAATTGGCTGACATGCAGACACCCCCTTCCGGAGGATTGGGACCAGGAACAGGAACCAGACAGGAATACAAAGAAATCAGAATCAAAGGGGTACAGAGGTACACAAGCAGAACACATAAGACTACCGCAGCCAGCACGCAGCCCCTAGCAACCAGCCTACACGGTAAACGCAGCCAGTACGCCAAGAGGAATGCAGCCAGCCTACACAGCCACAAAAGTCATGGTGAACTGCAGTGTGCTAACACCTCCCCCTCCACTCTCCCTCTGGAGAATGGCATGTCTGCCAAGAACTAATTGGTCAGACATGCTGACACCCCCTTCCGGAGGCACGGGACCAGGAACAGGAACCAGACAGGAAAAGAAAATCAGAATCAAAGGGGTACAGAGGTACACAAGCAGAGCACATAAGACAACCACAGCCAGCACGCAGCCCCTAGCAACCAGCCTACACGGTAAACGCAGCCAGTACGCCAAGAGGAATGCAGCCAGCCTTCACGGCCACAAAAGTCATGGTGAACTGCAGTGTGCTAACACCTCCCCCTCCACTCTCCCTCTGGAGAATGGCATGTCTGCCAAGAACTAATTGGTCAGACATGCTGACACCCCCTTCCAGAGGCCAGGACCAGAAGCAGATACCTGCGCCGATAACGGAAAACACGGCCGTAGGCAGAACTGCAAGCAAAAAGTTAAACCGGACGTCGCCCCTGGCAACCAGCATACACGGAGAACACCGCAGCCAGTACACCAAGGCAACCAAATCCGATACCTAAAGGCAGCATACAGAGGGAAATACAGAAAGCACACACACCACAGATAAGCAGAAAACAGAACAAAAAAAAAAAAACTCTGTGAAAGTTCACTTGTTCATTCTGTCACGAGTTGGAGGTCCCAGGAGAGACCACTGCGTCGTCAAGCAATAAACGAAATCAGGTACAGACACATAAGAGTTTATTGCACAAACGGAAACATGGAAAGCAGCACAGATAAAACATGAGCTCTATGTACCGTCAGCACAGTGGGAGAAAACCCCCACTGCGCCACTGTCTAGTAATACTCCAGAGGGGCGTAACTAAGCAACTCCTGGTTTTCACTAGAGCCCTAGATGGTAGGGTTAGACTTAGCCGCAGGAAGTTGCCAGGGTCCACTCTGGAGCGTGACCTAGACAGTGACAGCAGGAGCGAATGGACTACAGGCATCCACTACTGAAAGAGTAGTGGATGCATGGAATAGCCTTCCTGCAGAAGTGGTAGCTGCAAATACAGTGAAGGGGTTTAAGCATGCATGGGATAGGCATAAGGCCATCCTTCATATAAGATAGGGCCGGGGGCTATCCATAGTATTCAGTATATTGGGCAGACTAGATGGGCCAAATGGTTCTTATCTGCCGACACATTCTATGTTTCTATGTAGGTACCAGAAGGTACCGACGGCACATAGGCATAACATAACAGACAGGTAAATACAAAACAGGGCAAATAATAACACAAGCAGGAGTTCATGCAAGGGAGCAGGAGTGGCAATGAGCAGAGAAGGACTTGCTCCACCAGTAGTAAACTGCATGGCCTTGTCATGCCACTCTGCTGCAAAGGCTTGCTGAACACAGACATATGAATACAAAACAGGGCAACTAATAATACAAGCAGGAGTTCACGCAAGGGAGCAGGAGTGGCAATGAGCAGAGAAGGACTTGCTCCACCAGTAGTAAACTGCATGGCCTTGTCATGCCACTCAGCTACAAAGGCTTGCTGAACACAGACATCAGAATAAACACAAAGTAACTAAAACATAACAGGCAGAACAGATAACAGACAGACGACGTTAAAGGACGTAAAAGAGGACGCAAATGAACAAGTAGGAAAACCCACAGAGCACAGACAGACACGGATCCCATGGGTCAGCAGCATGGGAGAGAAAGTACAAACCAGGAGCAGGACAAGACAACACACACCAGGAGAGCTGACACAGAACTGAGGAAACCTCAGCCTTATATACAGGTTCCATGGGTGCAGCAGAGAGACCACACCCATGGAGCAGACAGAGGATTAACTCCTAATAGGAATACAGGGGAGTTAACCCATACAGAACCACAAATAATACAGAGTAACGGAGCTGCAGCGAGAGCATAGACAGAAGGTCACAGCCAGCGGTAATGACTGTGACAACGTCCTAGTCCAGCAACCCGCCCTTTCCTGGCTGGTCTCCACATCCATTGGCAATATCTTATGGTCCGATCACGCCCACGGACCTGGCATTTAAATGAGTCCCTTCTGCTGGACACAGCATGTGCCACTGACACTGTGTCCAACTTTCTTTCCGATCACTCCTCAGACCAAACCCCTCCTCCTATGCAATGGGAGGCCTTAAAATGTGTCCTCCGTGGGACTCTCATTAGGCATGGCACCCGCCTTAAAAAAGAAAAGACCATCTCCCTGAAGAATGCTCTGCAGAAGGTTGCATCCTTAGAGCTCCTTCACAAGAGAGCCCTTTCTCAATCTGTCCTTGGTAACCTACAGAACGCATGCACGGACGTGCATCGCCTTCTGGGAGCATCTTACAAACGGATGGTCCAGACCTGCCGTAGCAAATTCTATGAATACGGTAATAAATGCGGATGCCTGCTTGCGAGAGCCCTCAGGGGTCATATTGCTGCCTTCCACGTTTCGGCTGTTAAAGACTCCACGGGCCGTATGGTGCACACTAATGAGGAAATTGCCTCCTCCTTTCAATCGTTCTATTCCCAGCTATACAACCTCCCTGACCCTCACGATGTGGCGAACGACCCGAATTCCAGCTTCTCTTCTCGTGGCCCCAAATTGTCAGCTGAACAAAGTGCCAGCTTGGAGACCCCTTTCACAGAGATGGAGCTTCAGGAGGCGATCAAGTCCAAGCCGAGTGGCAAGAGCCCAGGTCCCGATGGATTCACGGCTAGTTTTTACAAATCTCTTTCGGCCTCCCTCACTCCTTTTCTGTCAAAGATTTTCAACACTGTGTCCTCTGGGTGCCCCTTCCCGGCGCAAACAACCATGGCCCATATTACGGTTATTCCCAAGCCTGACAAAGATCCGCACATCTGTCCCAGCTACCGGCCCATTTCCTTGCTGAATGTGAGCTTCTCGCTAACCGACTAAACGCGTTCCTACCCCACTTAATACACCCCGACCAGGTGGGTTTCATTCCAGGGAGGGAAGCCCGCGACGATACCCGCAGGACTCTAGATATAATCCACCATGCAAAAATGGCCAATACCCCCCTCATGATCTTATCCTTCGACGCGGAAAAAGCTTTCGACCGTGTCTCCTGGCAGGCGATTCGATCTACCCTCTTGGGATTGGGGATTGGCCCGGATTTTCTGGGGAAAATTTTTAGTTTATACCAACATCCATCCGCCCGCGTTAAGATAAACGGCATGCTTTACCACCCTTTCCTCATCCGCAATGGCACGCGCCAAGGCTGCCCACTGTCCCCTCTCCTATATGTCATAGTGATGGAGCACCTTCTCGCTTCTATCCGTGAGAATCCGGATATCACCGGAGTCAAGATAGGTAAGACGGAGCACAAGTGCGCCGCCTTTGCGGATGATCTTTTATTATACATAACTAACCCGCGTATCGCACTCCCGTCCCTACTCCGCGAACTCGCTCGTTTTGGCAACTGGACGAACTTCAAAGTAAACATGTCAAAATCAGAAGCCCTAAACGTCTCTTTGCCCCGAGAGCTACTCCCCTCCCTCCATGCCTCGTTCCCGTTCGCCTGGCCGCCTTTAGGCATAAAATATCTAGGCATTAAAGTTTCGGCGGACCTCTCTCAACACTTCCAGCTGAATTTCTCCCCGCTTCTCCGGCGGTTCCAGATGGATCTTGAGTCCTGGCATCGCCGCGACTTCTCCTGGTTTGGCAGGGTCAGTATCCTTAAGATGAACCTGTTGCCGAAATTGCTCTACCTCCTGCAGACCGTCCCTATCCGACTGCCGGCAGCCTATTGGTTGCAACTGAAACGCTCCTTCACGCGATTTGTATGGGCTCCGGGCAGACCGCGGATATGGTATGAACTATTGACCAGATCTAAGGAGACGGGCGGGATGGGTCTGCAGGACTGTAAATTGTATTACTTCTCCGCGGCGTATGCCAGGCTACTGGACCTGTTGAGAGTAGACTCCGCCAAGGCGTGGGTTCATATGGCTAGGGACTCCTCACCTACCTCACCCTTGACGCTCCCTTGGTTGATAGGACCGTCCAACGTCCTCGCCCCAACCCCCTCTTTTACGGTTAATCATACCCTTGCAATACTCGGCTCCACACGTAATCACCATTCACTCATCGATACTAAAGGTCCCCTGACCCCAATTACGGACCATCCTGACTTCCCACCGGGGCGCTCCTCGCGTACCTTCTTGTCAGGTACTAGTATGCGCCCTCTCCGATTTTATCATGTCTTACGCGGGTCCTCTCTGAAACCCCTCAATCAGATGCTAGAACCCTCCGCCATTCGCCCCAGGCATACCTTTGAACACCTCCAACTTCAACATTTTTATTCAACCTTGCGTAAAACCCATGACCTATCCAGAGCCCTCACTAAGTTTGAGAAAATGCGCCTGGCTCCATCAGCAGTATTCAGGGACATCTCCATTATATACAATCTGCTCATTCAGCAACACTCCTCCCGTCCTCCTCCCTTTTGCTCGGTGTGGGAACGCGATATAGGTGTCCAACTCACCCCTTCCCAATGGAAGAGAGCCTTCCTTTTGACTCACAAGGCGCTGATCTCCACGAAGGCGCAGGAAACGAATTACAAGGTCCTCTCCAGGTGGTACAGAGAGCCCACTCTTCTCCACAAGTGGTTTCCGTCTGTACCGGACAGATGCTGGAGATGTTTGTCAGAGGAGGGCACCATGATTCATATATGGTGGCAATGCTCTGCCCTGCGCCCTTTCTGGGACTCGGTGCATTCCATTGTGCGTAAAGTGACAGGGATTCCTATACCCAACACCCCCGAATCCCTCTTGCTTTTCGCCTTCGACCTCACCATCCCAGCCTATAAGGTCTCCCTCTTGAAATATATGCTCCAAGCCACCAAAACGGTCATTCCCCGCCACTGGAAGTCACCCTCCCCCCCCCCCCCCCTACTGATGGAGTGGTTTGAGGAAATTGCTCTCCACCAAAGGATGGAGGACCTCATCTGTGTTTCCCCATTGGCCGCCTCCCGTTTTGTGAAGACGTGGAGCCCATGGGAGACGTTTCGCACCTCCAGTGAGTTCCGGGCTGCACACCTGTAATCAGCGCTCGTGTCTGTTCCCCACCCTCTTCCTTCCCCTCGTGTGTCCCCCCTGCTGTCTTCATTGTATGCTCCTCCTCCCAATGCCTTTTCTTTACTGAATATGTTCTTGGTACAGGGGCAGACCCCCTGATGTTTTCCGTTTTTGAAACTGATATTTGACTGTTCTCGACTTATTGCCACATGCTGTATGTTCAGATACGCTTTTTTGCTTTTGTCCTATTTACCTTGGAAAATTTAATAAAACCTTGAATGAGAAAAAATGTCTAGAGCAGAATCTATACAGATATATGAATTTGGGTCCCTCTTACCACTAGAACTTGATTTGGAACTAGAACTATTCGGTTGATGCCCCATGTCTGACGGTAGGTCACATGTCTGGCCGTTTAACCGGAACTGTGACCTTCCCTCTGATTTGGGACCTCTTCCTACCCCTACGATTCATTTACCTTGATACACGACGAGAACAATATACCATCTATGTAGCATCTGCTCCCTATACATTCTAAAATGCCATTATTCCTTCAGTATCTAATAATATTTTAGCGCTATTCTACACATAAAAATAGACTGCATTTGTTTGTTTTAAGAAAAGATATAGGAAAAAGATATAGAATAAGATAATTCTATACATTATATCAAATTTTATCAGACTTAGACACCTATTGCAATTAACTACACTTATTTGACAAAAAACGCATATATACAAAAACTATAACAATACCGCATCATAAACGCACTGTCTATTCTATCATTGAATACCTCATAATAGGATGAGAAAAGCATATCCTCTAGCAGACATCCTATCCATCAATATTACCATCTATCTCTTCCTATTAATCCCAATGGTTAGCATTATATATACTTTTGAAGATTTTAGTGCAATTTTAGTGATAAATAAAAGGTTTTATATCTGTTTTAGGGAAAAGTTATAAATTAATATAGTGGTAGGTTGTGGTGGCTCACTAGCAAGTAGTTAAGGTATGGTGCTGCAAGCTCATATAGAGGGAATCACCCCACCCTCTCTTAAAGGCAAATGTAGTAATAGGAAAATGAGCGAGCACTCATACACTTGGCAACCAAATTGACATGTGCAGAAAATATTTATTAAATCCCCATAAAATACAAGTAATAAAATTTATAAGAACAATGTAGCAATAATATACAACATTACAATCACATATATTGTGGTAGATATGATCGATACTATATTCGATAAAAATATATTCGATAGAAAATTCAATGTTGAAATATTTGATAAAATATTCGATACCACTCAATAGTGTCGATAAATTCAATAATATATATCACACCAAAAAACTTCAAGTATATGCTGTTATTTGGGAAAGAGGGGGTATTATCTTCTAGAGCTCTATCCCAATTTGGGAAACTGAATGTCACTGAAAATGTTGTAGGTGTATTCACTGGGAGTGCAATATGTTCATAAAGTGTCCACAGAAATCCTGATAATGTGAAAAGTCTCTTATAGCATATCCTTTTAAGGTTGATATGAGCTTTGAATCGAAGAAAACTTTAAATCGATATTTGGCTTACCGTCTGGCGTCTGCTGTCTCCCTATTGCTTCAATGGAGCTTTAAATATTTGCCGGCTTATTCAGTCGCTCCATACAGCAAGCTGGTTTAAATTTCGTGGGAGTTCCAAAGATCGCGGGAGTTGCCACTCTGTTCCGCAATTTCCTTCGGTGCAGCTTTGTCACGGCTGTATGTGAGCAACAAGAGCATGCACAGAAAATAGAGCTACTGACCGGACCCAAACTAGGGAGGATAAAGGGTGACCCCTGTCAGACCCTCAAAACTCTCCCTATGCTGCTAAGCCCATTCCCGGATCCAAATGGTGGAAGGAGGCATGCCCACGTACCTAAGACTGATGACCACTGTAACCCCTACTATAGTGGAAGGGGCACGGCCACCGGTGCCCTGCTCAGTATATGGAGGGAACCAGTCAGAAAACACACAGATACACAACAATGTCTGCACACTTAGCTGAAGGGGCTGCAGCCGCAGTGAAGACGGATCCAAAGACAGGCTGGCAATATCCGGAGTACTTGCTGCAGCAGAACACAGGTCCAGTGAAAGGATAGTATACAAGGGAAGATACTCAAGCAAGAGCTACAACTCAAATGAGAAATATAATCCACACCTACAATAGGAGGAGGGGGAATATAAAGGCAGGGAAATCAAACGCAGGAGAAACAGCTGGGAGGAAGGAAACAGAGAACTCCTCCCAGCTCTAGTAGTGACATCATCACAGGGGTGGAGAAACAGAGCTGTGAGAACGTCCCAAAGCTCTGGTAGTGACAAGCTTTCGACGATAAGAATAGTTAGTCCTTTACTGTAGAAATTTTCTTCTGTATGGCCATACAGTATTATCAGAGGCTTTTCAATGCAGGTACATCACTTGTTTCACCATACGCGTTTCGGGTAGATTCACTCTCCCTTCCTCAGTGGTCGAGTGTCTGACTGCTCTGCCTCCATTTTTTATCCATTCCTTAATTGCTTCCCAAATCTCGGACACCTGTTGTTCATACTACTCCCAGTTGGCCAGGGAATCCTCCCACATAATCAGGGGATAATTCTGTACAGCCTTGAATTTTTATTTTTTTTTTACTTGCAGTTTCCATGCGTTTTTTTGGGGACACATGCGTTTTTTGGCCCAGATGTCCCAATTGGTGTGATATATCATTGTGTGAAATATAAACTTGATATCTGATTGCTAACACTTATAAAATGACTTTTTATAATAAAATATTATTAAACTAATTTTCAAGATTAAAATATCAATATAAGAATGTAAAACAATAAATAATAAATGTGAGGAATCTTGAAAGTTTCATAGGAATCCTAGAGTTTGATACAATTATTCGGATTTGATAGAGAAAGAAGGGTGGGTATCTCGGAGCCAAGGACACGTCGCAGCGCCGATAAACGGCCTAGCATGCGACGTGCCGTCGGCCACGAGACACCCGACCTACATAAATCCCAAAATTTCCAACTCTGAATTAAGGCCTTTCAGTTGTAGAGATCCAAATTCATAAATGCGTCTGGATTCTATCCTAGACATTTGTCTGATAAAATCCCCGCCTCTCCAGTGTTTTTCCACCTTCTCCAGTGCCGTAAACACCAGACTTGATGGATCCTGATTATGCATCTCTTTATAATGTTTAGATAGGGAAATGTTTATCATAACCCTTCCTGATGTTGGCAATATGTTCGGCCACTCTTTTTTTGAATGGCCTCTTGGTACGTCCTGTAACAGACAATATATAGGACGTACCAAGTGGCCATTCAAAAAAAGAGTGGCCGAACATATTGCCAACATCAGGAAGGGTTATGATAAACATTCCCTATCTAAACATTATAAAGAGATGCATAATCAGGATCCATCAAGTCTGGTGTTTACGGCACTGGAGAAGGTGGAGAAACACTGGAGAGGCAGGGATTTTATCAGACAAATGTCTAGGATAGAATCCAGACGCATTTATGAATTTGGATCTCTACAACCGAAAGGCCTTAATTCAGAGTTGGAAATTTTGGGATTTATGTAGGTCGGGTGTCTCGTGGCCGACGGCACGTCGCATGCTAGGCCGTTTATCGGCGCTGCGACGTGTCCTTGGCTCCGAGATACCCACCCTTCTTTCTCTATCAAATCCGAATAATTGTATCAAACTCTAGGATTCCTATGAAACTTTCAAGATTCCTCACATTATTTATTGTTTTACATTCTTATATTGATATTTTAATCTTGAAAATTAGTTTAATAATATTTTATTATAAAAAGTCATTTTATAAGTGTTAGCAATCAGATATCAAGTTTATATTTCACACAATGATATATCACACCAATTGGGACATCTGGGCCAAAAAAAACGCATGTGTCCCCAAAAAAACGCATGGAAACTGCAAGTAAAAATAAATAAATAAACAATTCAAGGCTGTACAGAATTATCCCCTGATTATGTGGGAGGATTCCCTGGCCAACTGGGAGTAGTATGAACAACAGGTGTCCGAGATTTGGGAAGCAATTAAGGAATGGATAAAAAATGGAGGCAGAGCAGGCAGACACTCGACCACTGAGGAAGGGAGATTGAATCTACCCGAAACGCGTATGGTGAAACAAGTGATGTACCTGCATTGAAAAGCCTCCGATAATACTGTATGGCCATACAGAAGAAAATTTCTACAGTAAAGGACTAACTATTCTTATCGTCGAAAGCTGCACCGAAGGAAATTGCGGAACTGAGTGGCAACTCCCGCGATCTTTGGAACTCCCGCGAAATTTAAACCAGCTTGCTGTATGGAGCGACTGAATAAGCCGGCAAATATTTAAAGCTCCATTGAAGCAATAGGGAGACAGCAGACGCCAGACGGTAAGCCAAATATCGATTTAAAGTTTTCTTCGATTCAAAGCTCATATCAACCTTAAAAGGATATGCTATAAGAGACTTTTCACATTATCAGGATTCATGTGGACACTTTATGAACATATTGCACTCCCAGTGAATACACCTACAACATTTTCAGTGACATTCAGTTTCCCAAATTGGGATAGAGCTCTAGAAGATAATACCCCCTCTTTCCCAAATAACAGCATATACTTTTTTTGGTGTGATATATATTATTGAATTTATCGACACTATTGAGTGGTATCGAATATTCTATCAAATATTTCAACATTGAATTTTCTATCGAATATATTTTTATCGAATATAGTATCGATCATATCTACCACAATATATGTGATTGTAATGTTGTATATTATTGCTACATTGTTCTTATAAATTTTATTACTTGTATTTTATGGGGATTTAATAAATATTTTCTGCACATGTCAATTTGGTTGCCAAGTGTATGAGTGCTCGCTCATTTTCATATAAATTAATATAGTCATATTGAATTTTTATTGCATACAGTTACCTACCGCAACAAAATATTCCTATTTTTGCAAAAAACGCATATACAAACGAAAAACCGCAATATTACCGCATGAAAATTACAGCATCCACCTGATGCAGGTTATAGCTGGATTCTAATCCAGTTACCATATTTTATGGAGGATCCAGGAGGCTATAAAAAGAAGGAGGTTCAAAGATCCAAATATGACCACTGAGGAAGGGATGTGGAATCATCCCGAAACGCGTCTGTAAGATTCATATCGGATATCTTTGCAATACCTCGACTAAAAACAACAAAAAAGCGTGGCCATGCGATTTTAAGTTTGCAGGATCCGAATATTAAATTCAATTGCTCAGACCTTTGCTACCTACCAACACTGGGATTACGTCAGCAAAGAGAAAGCGAAAGTCTCACCTGAACCATCTCGATACTCAGGTGCTGCCAGTTGGAGACATGCGAAGTGAGACGCCACAGCGCCTCCCGCACCACTCGCCTTCGAGTCAACTCGATAGCAGCCTATTCTGAAATATACAGAAGGAGGTAAGACATACTACACCTACTGGTCCATAATCTAAATGAATAACATTATTAACTCTTTGTAAAAAAGACTAATATCGCAATTCAAATATAGGGATTTGGAATAGCAAGACGCAACCGCCATCTTTGCGACTATATACCTCAACACGAATAATCAACGCACTGGACACTAATTATTTGCAAGTGGACCAACACCTACTATATTTCGTGAGACTTCTTTACACTAATCACGTGTGATCAGGATTATTGTTGACATTTACTACCAAGAAAATTGTATATTAATTTTTTTGAATTTTTGGGGAATTTTTTATTTCTATTTTAATTTTTTCACCATCTTCCACAATTTTTTCACTCTCTTACCACTTGTTTCATTTTTCTTGTTATATTTATGAACCTATTTGATTTACATTCATTGGTATAATTATACCAGGAGTATTATTGTGACCTCCTATTGCTGCCATTATTGTGACACCAGATTGCTGCTATTGTTATTAACGCTGCTATTGTTATTATCCACGCTGCTACTATTTTAATATATTTCAACACCTTATATCTACATCCACTATTGTTTTATAAATAAATCAATCATATTTGACGCCATAGTGTGAGTGCTCGCTTATCCCCTTTCTAGAACTATACTTTTAGCATTGAGGTAGGGTGTCCTCAAGTAGCACCTCACCATAATCTACTGGAAGTGAGCCACTCCTACAATTACTGTTTACTTGATAATGAGCAACACCTGCGAAGGGGTGGAAACCTGTCAGCAACAATTAAAACAATAGAGATCTGTCAGATAGACTCCTGAGTCTTCCGTCTATCTGAACTTCTAAGCTCTCTCCCAGAGCCGGCGGTGACACGTGTGTAGTCAGATCCTGGCCTGATGAAGGGCTACCATTTAGCCTGAAACGTTGCCATAATTGTACATTGTGCATCATTATGTTCGGCTGAATAAAATTCACTAATTATCACATCAACCAATTGGAGTGCTGTCTATTGGTATAAATACTATAAGTGTGGTTCCTGAGGTAGAGCATGGAACACAACCCTGACGTGTACCCTTAAATAAGCCAGGCTACCGTTGAGTGCTGTGAACACTTGGAATTACAATAAAGAGGAACTATGCTGGTAAAAGTTATAGACAGGTGTTGTGGAAACTGCTGGGCGAGATGAGAAGAGGGGGGAGTCCAAAGGTAAGCCTTGAACAATGGATGCAGCAGTTGTTGTTTTTTTTACAAAACTAGGAGGTGATGATGATTCAGGCACATCCTTCACAGTAAGGAGAGTACTGAAGGGTTGGCCAGACAACAATCTAGGGTAAAGAATAGGTGCAAACCCATAGATTCAGCCCTTTTGTGTTGAGTTAATTGGAGCATTATTAGAAACATGCAAAAATGAGTACGAGACTTGCCTATTTACCACAACTTACCTAATGGCTTTTTCAGGAGTGTTTACAGTAGGTGAGTTGGTGGCAGCATCAAAAAATGTCAGGCCACAGGATGTGCAGGTTCCAGGCAAAAAAAAGTCATGTTTTACAGCCCGTTCCAAAACACACCAGTCAGGGGTTTGGTTATGGATCACAATAATGCATGAAGGGGACCCACTATGCCCAGTAGAAGCAATTTGCTGGTATACATGATTGAGAGGATTGGGAGCATATTTGGTGCACAGAGATGGGAGCGCTCTATAGCAGTTCCAGTTCAGGGCTATTATGAAGAAAGCTGGACAGCACAGTGGCATAGTGGTAAGAACTGGTGCCTTGCAGCTCTGCAAATGTAGTACAGCCATAAAGTAAAGGCCATAGATCCTCCACTCCCTCCAGCCATTCCTGTTTTATCCTTCCCCTTGCTAAAAAAAAAAAGGGGGAAATTCAATTTGGATTGTGGGACACTCATTAATTCATTGGACGCAGGTGGACTTCCCTACAGCTTGTGTCTTGGCTTACCGGATGACAAATGGAAAGTGTTCTGGTTTGGACAGAGGGCTCTCAAGTGGTGCCAAATGCAGGAACTATTGGTAGCTGCAGCGGTTCTGGCCTTGGCTCTGAATATCCTGGTCATCCATGCCGAAGAAAATTACCTCACAACTACACATTCACTACACATGATTCATGACATCAGACGGCCATTCGCAGCTGGTTTGTAAGTTGACCATATCTTAAGGTGGTACAGAGGCCAGGTTGGAGATGGCATCAAATGCTATGCTGAGTCCTGCAGACACTGTTGAGGTTTTATCACTTGTTGCTTCTATCTGGAGGGCATGGTAAGGTGTGGTTCATACCAATGGTAAATAAATGCAGAAAGGCAGGGTTTGCAATAAACCAGTGTTCTTCATTACTGGAGGAACTCAAGTGCAAAACAATACATATAATGTAATGAGCTGGCTTCTGTAGCAGAGGCAGAGGATAATAGGCTGAACTTGGATTTACAGACATCAATGGGGAATGGGCTGATGGCACACTATAAACTCTAAATACGTCCGCTGACATGTTTTTTTTAAATGTTTTGGCCATATATCAGGTCCGCTTTTTATTGCCACCACCAACTTCCACTTCTAGCGTGCTTGTCATCCTTATCCATTTTCCAGGTCCTGTCCAACACAAATCATCATTATCCCCACCACTTTTCACAGACTGTGATATGTCCTTGCCGTCTTCTCATGATTCTCACCTCTATATTTTTCCTGAGTGCCCTACTATCACTAACATAGCAGTTCATTTCAGTCATCATGTCCTCTTCCTCCCCATCAACCTCCATCTCATGGTAGTCCAGATACTGAGTTTTCTCATACAGCTCATTAAGGCTGGGTTCACACGGGCGTGACGGATTGGCTCAGGATGCGTTCAGGGTGCGTTCAGTGAAACTCGCACTATTTTGCAAGCAAGTTCAGTCAGTTTTGTCTGCGATTGCGTTTAGTTGTTCAGTTTTTTCCGCGCGGGTGCAATGCGTTTTGATGCGTTTTTCACGCGCGTGATAAAAAACTGAAGGTTTACAAACAACATCTCTTAGCAACCATCAGTGAAAAACGCATCGCACCCGCACTTGCTTGCGGATGCAGTGCGTTTTTCACGCAGCCCCATTCACTTCTATGGGGCCTGTCCTGCGTTACAAACGCAGAATATAGAACATGCTGCGATTTTAAAGCATTGCAGAAGTGATGCGTGAAAAAAAACGCTCATGTACACAGATCCATTGAAATGAATGGTGCCGGATTCAGTGCGGGTGCAATACGTTCACCTACCGCATTGCACCCGCGCGGAAATCTCGCCCGTGTGAACTCAGCCTAACAGTAACACTAGGAATATCTTCCCTAGCACCCATGGTGTTCACTCTTAAAAGAAGAAAGATGAAAAGTAAAGACAGAGCTGATGGAAAAGGAATACTTCCATTGGGCCTCAAATTAACAGTTTTGGAGAAGGAGACACAGTGTCAGAGACAGCATCTCTGTCATTCTGCTGTGACTGAGATGTTTAGTACATCATTCAATCCATAATGTCTTCCCCTCCCTCCACCATAATAATCCATTGCCTAGCAGAGGGCAAATGACAAAAGTTGCCTGCTACTACTCGTTGGATGGCTGGTGCCGGCTGTACTGCTGCTGCTACTTGTGCTATAGCCACCCATATTTTTATTGGTGGATGATATGGTATGGGTGTTTCATCTTACATTACCCCATCCATTATTTTACTAGAAATTTTGAGGGGGCAGGGGGGGGAAGGGGATTTATCAAAACTGGTGTAAAGCAAAACTGGCTTAGTTGCCCATTGCAACCAATCAAATTCCACTTTTCGTTTTCAAAAGGAACCCTGAAAAAATAAAAGGTGGAATCTGATTGATTGCTATGGATAACTAAACCAGCTTTCCTTTACAACATATATTTTTTTTTTAAATCTAGCCTATTTATGAAGAAAAGCAATCAGAAGTGACACAGTGGGGGACATTTACTAGCTATGTTGCGCCAGAATTATGGTGTAAAATGCACCAAAAAGAATGTCATTTTGATTTGCGCCAAACATATAATTTGTTTTCTCCCGAATTTTCACTATAAAGAATGCATCATGCCAGAAATGACTTATAAATGCCAAAGTGGGTGGGGTATCAAATTGGGGCATATTATGCCTCATTTATAATCCTTTTATCGGCAGAAATGGCTCAAATTGTTGCGGACAACTAAGTCAGATTATGTGGTGATGTTTTGTGTAAAAAGTTGAATTTATGACATAAAGATGCAATTTTTTGTCATAAAGAAAAACCAACTTGTCGTGAGAACAAGTGATGGGCAAGTATTAAAACGGATGCATTTACTTTTATCTAATATAAATGAGCTAAACAACAGGGTTTTGTCTGTAAATTGACATTCAACAAAAACAAAACAATAACAAAAATGTCCCGAGTCTGAGACAAAAGTCGCAATTTACCAGTGGAAATGTCGCAAATATACTTCAAAAGTCTCAAATATGTTTCAAAAGTAGGTCTGGCAGGGTAGGTTGAAATGTCGCATTTCAGTTTTAAAAAAGTTGCATTTTACTGCTATTGGTGCTAAAATGTCGCAATTCGAAAGAAATAGGCGGATAATATAGTTTATAATTAAAAAAAAGTCACATTTTAAAAGTGCCATGCGTGGTTTGATATATGCTGTGAAACAAATCACCAATTTAGTAATTTTTTTAAATGTATTTTTTGGTGCAAACTACACCATTATTGATAAATGTCCCCAGTATACCCACTAAAACTCCATTATAATTGGTGTATAACTAATGTAAAAAAAATACATCAGACTGCTGATTTAAAGGGTTTCTACCACCAGAAATACTGTTATGTAGCTGACTGCCATTACCAATGCTAACATTTATCCCTGCAGCCGTTTTTGTAAAATAAGCACTTTTATAATATGCTAATGAGCCTCTAGGTGCTATGTGGGCGTAAAATCAGCACCTAGAGGCTCCGTCTACTCACGCTTTATCCCGCCCAGGTCCCCTGTTCTGCCCGCCCCGCTCCTCTTGATTGATGTCACTGTTCCCTGCATCGCAGACGAAATCCCGCACCTGCGCCATTCACTTCTGTATTCGGCACAGGCGCAGTGAGTTAATGATGCGCACCTGGTGCGGATTCCTCACTGCGCCTGCGCCGACTACGTCACAGTGAGGAAGCCGGAATCAGGAGAGCGGCCTTCACTTACTGCGCCTGCGCCGAAGACAGAAGTGAACGGCGCAGGCGCGGGATTTCGTCAACGATGCGGTGGACCTTGGCATCAATCAAGAGGAGCGGGGCGGGCAGAACAGGGGACCTGGGCGGGATAAAGGGTGAGTGGACGGAGCCTCTAGGTGCTGATTTTACGCCCACATAGCACCTAGAGGCTCATTAGCATATTATAAAAGTGCTTATTTTACCAAAACGGCTGCAGGGACAAATGTTAGAAACATACTGTTATGTAGTGCTGACATTAGCGCATCGCTAATGTCAGTCAGCTACATAACAGTATTTCTGGTGGTAGAAGCCCTTTAAACATTTTGATAAAAAAAAAAAAAATTGGAAGAAAAATGATTTTTTGGACAGTATAGTTTCTGCATAAGGCATGTTTCACACTGCAGTAGGTGTTGCACACATAATTTTTTGTCTGGCCGAATTATAGTCAAAGGGGCCGGCCGCCATTATGGTAACATCTGGCAATGCCGGATTCAGAGAGCTTAAACAGGCTGTTCTCTGCTGGAACTCCTAACTTCCACAGCAGTGCGCACCCAATCAGTGCAGGGGCCCAGCAGTCACTGATAGCTGGGCCCCTGCTGTATAATCGCTGCAAATCCCAATGTCGGCGGATTAACCCTTTCTATGCCTCGGTCAGCGCTGACCACGGCATAGCAGGTGTTTGCTCTTAATCAAAGTCTCCAGTGATGACAGGGACCCGATGGGTGCATCTGCAACGCATCGGGGTTTGCCTTCCACAGAGGCCTAGGAGATCCAGTCCTTAGCTGGGTCTCCTTGGCAACTATCAGTGCATTACACTGTGTAATACACTGACAGGCAAGGTATTATAATACAGATGTATTGTAATGCATTGCAGAGGGGATCAGACCCCCAAAAGTTGAAGTCCCAGTGTGGGACAAAAATAAAAAGTGAAAAAAAAATAAAAAAGTGTTTTTCATATTAAAAAAAATTAAGTTAAAGTTAAAAAAAAAACATTTCCCCTAAAGTTGTTAAAAATAGAAAAAAAAGGAAAAAACAGACATATTAGGTAGTGCCACGTCCGTAATGACCAGCTCTATAAAAAATATCACATAATCTACCCCGTCAGATAAGCGGTATAAAATAAACTGTGCCAAAAAAGCAATTTTTTGTCACCTTACCTCATAAAATGTGCAATACCAAGCGATCAAAAAGTAATATGTACCCCAAAATAGTACCAATAAAATCTCATCCTGCAAAAAATGAGCCCCTACATAAAACAATCTCCCCAAAAATAAAAAAAAATATGGCTGTCAGAATATGAAGACACTAAAACATGACGTTTTTGGTTCAAAAATGCTTTTATTGTGTTAAAGTGAAATAAATTAAAAAAGACATATTAGGTATCACCGCATCTGTAATGACCTGCTCTATAAAAAATATCACATAATCTACGCCGTCAGATAAACGCCTAAAAAATATATAAAAACTGTGCCAAAAAAGCAATTTTTGTACCTTACATCACAAGTGCAATACCAAGCAATGAAAAAGTCATATGTACCCCAAAATACAGTAGTACCAATCAAACCGCCACATATTAGGTATCACCCGATCCGTAACGAACTGCTCTATAAAAACATCACATGAGCTACCCCCTAAGGAGAATGCTGTGAAAAAATAAAAACTGTGCCAAAACAACCAATTTTTGGGTCACTTTAGCCCATAAAGTGTAATATTGAATTATCAAAAAAATCATATGTACCCAAAAATGGTACCAGTAAAATGAGCCCCTACATAAAACAATCTCCCCAAAAATTAAAAAAAATATGGCTGTCAGAATATGAAGACACTAAAACATGACACAAGAACATCGGCAGAAAAATGTAAAAAATATGTTTTTTCAGAAAATGGAGACACAAAAGATGATTCTTTTTCAAAAATGCTTTATTATGTAAAACTGAAACAAACAAAAAAAAGTAGACATATTTGATATTGTCACTTCTGTAACAACTTGCTCTATAAAAATAGCACATGATCTAAGGCTACTTTCACACTGCCGTTTCTGGGTCCGCTTGTGAGATCCGTTTCAGGGCTCTCACAAGCGGCCCAAAATGGATCAGTTTGGCCCTAATGCATTCTGAATGGATAAGGATCCGTTCAGAATGCATCAGTTTGCCTCTGTTCAGCCTCCATTACGCTCTGGAGGCGGACACCAAAATGCTGCTTGCAGCGTTTTGATGTCCGCCTTACGATGCGGAGCCAAACAGATCCGTCCTGACTTACAAGGTAAGTCAATGGGGACGGATCCGTTTTCACTGACACAATATGGTGCAATTGAAAACGGATCCGTCTCCCATTGACTTTCAGTGTAAGGCAAAACGGATCCGTTTGCATTATCATGAACAAAAAAATCTTAGATTTTTTTTTTTTGTTCATGGTAATGCAAACGGATCCGTTCTGAACGGATACAAGCGTTTGCATTATAGGTGCGGATCCGTCTGTGCAGATACCAGACGGATCCGCACCTAACGCAGGTGTGAAAGTAGCCTAACCTGTCAGATGAACATAACAAAAATAAAAACTATGCCAGAACAGCCATTTTTTGTACCTTGCCTCACAAGAAGCATAATACAGAGCGATCAAAAATCATATGTACCCCAAAATAGTATCAATAAAATTGTCACTTTATCCCGTAGTTTACAAAATAGGGTCACTTTTTTCGAACTTTCTACTGTAGAGGTGCATCAGGGGGCTTCAATTGGGACATGGTGTCTAAAAACCAGTCCAGCAAAATCTGTCCTCCAAAAACCATATGGCACTCCTTTCCTTCTGAGCCCTACAGCAGATTACAACCAAATATGGGATATTTCTGTAAACTTGCAGAATCAGAGTAATAGATTTGGAATTTTGTTTGGCTGTTAACCCTTGATGTGTTACAGGAAAAAATGGATTAAAATAGAAAATTTGCCCAAAAAGTGAAATTTTGAAATTACATCTCCATTTTCCTTTAATTCTTGTGGAACACCTAAAGAGTTAAAAAAAAGTTTGTTAAATCAGTTTTGAATAACTTTAGGGGTGTAGTTTGTAGAATGGAGCCATTTATGGGTGGTTTCTATTATGTAAGCCCCATAACTGAACTGGTCCCTAAAAAGTGGCTTTTAAAAATTTTCTTCAGAATTTGAAGAATTGCTTTTAAAATTATAAGCTTTCTAATGTCCGGAAAAAAAATATGCCATTTAAAAAATGATGATAACATAAATTAAACATTTGGGGAATGTTAAGTAATAACTATTTTATGAGGCATCACTGTGTTTTAAAAGCGGAGAAATAGAAATTTTGAAAATTGAGAATTTCTTTTTTATAAATAAAGGTGAACTATATCGACTCAAATTTACCAACGTCATGAAGTACAATGTGTCATGAGAAAATATTCTCAGAATGGCTTGTACAAGTAAAAGCGTTCCAAAGTTACCACATAAAGTGACACATGTCATATTTGCAAAAAAAAGGCCTGGGCAGGAATGTGAAATCTGGCCCAGGGTAGAAGGGGTTAAAATAAACTGAAATATTATTTTATTTAATTTTTTTAAAGGGCAATTAGAGTGAGTCCACTACAATATAGGGTCGGTAACTGTGATGCACACCAATGTGTCAGGTTCAGGTACACTAGTCTGCGATCACTAGTTCATTTAGTTACCAGTGAAGGTGTGTTATTCTGACCAACTGCCCGTGTACCAACTCTGTGCCTGTGTTACTGGTTCTGATTATCTTCTGTCTGTCTTGACCTTAGCCCATTTCTTGTATTGACCCATTGTCACCTCCCCTGACCTCAGACTAGTGTCTTGATAATGCATGAACCCCGCCTGCCCTGACCTCAGCCTGTTACCTAACTATGCATATTTCCTGACTGTTCCTGGTGGGCCGATGCCCTGGGGGTCGACTGAGCCCTCCTCATTTCCACCAGTTGGGTAGATACCAATCTGATGTGTTCAGCATTAATTGATTCTAGGAGGATCAGGTACCCGTTCGCAGGTGCCCTCATGAATTCAACTGTATCGCCATCATCAGAATTGTTACATAGTTGAATACTGTGGTGAGGGCAGCCACATTATATGCTGCACTGTTAGAATTGATTCTGCTGAGGCAGCATATTTGGCTCTGCAGAGGCAGTATCGTGTGCTGCATCATGGTATTGCTACCACTCCTATTGTGTTATCCCCACATGTTGGTATTTAGCTAGTTCCACACTAGCGGTAACGAGATCCGGCAGAGCTCTAGATCTAGATCCAGCATTGCTGGGCCGTACCTGAATGTCCACAGGCCCCATTAACTATAATGGGGATCGGAGGAAATCCGGCTACAACCCAGCAAATATGCTAAGAATCAGCCGGACAAATACCACTTGTCCAGCCGATTCCCAGCACTCCATGCCAAAACAGCCTGCCAGGAGACTGTACCACTAGTGTGAAACTAGCATTAGAAGAGGCAATGGCTTGTTTTGAACTTTGAAATATATATTTTTTTTAAACGGTCAATTGGTCAGTGTCCACTATGATACACAAAGACAACATCAGGCTGCAAACAAGCTCTGATGAAATAATGAATTTTTTAAAATTAAATAGCATTTTTGGAAAATTGTCAGTTGGACAGTGTTACAGGCAGTGGGTCACTGCATCAAACAACCCCTATACAGAGATCTGGACTTCGCTGCAGGGGAGCCACTAGGCCATATCCCAGGTGCAGCTGTAGAGTGAGGGTATGTATCAAGGAGCTCGGCTGACCTAATGAGATTTCCAGCTTTCCAAGCATCTCAGCCCAGGCCCGCCTCTTCCCAAGGAGGTAGTGGGATTCTGTGCTATGTTATCTGGAGAGCCCATGGCTCCTGCCATCTGGTATGGGTGAAAGGGTGATGAGATCTGGACGGGGGTCACATCAGTGTCACCCCAGTCCCCCCGAGGACTCTAGTGGAGTGAAGAGAGGAGTAGAGAAGAGGTCTATGCTCAAAAAGTCTAAGGTGTCTACTCAGATAGGTTGGGGAACAAGGAGAGAAGGAGAGGCAACTACCATCTATGGCTCTTGTATGGAAACAGGTAAAAAGAAGAAAAATAAAACAAGCAATATGGAGATTTGCGATTTGCGAGATTGGCGTTCCTCAGGGCTCAGTACTAGGTCCTCTACTCTTCTCCCTCTACACAGCCCCCATTAGACAGACTATCAGTAGATTTGGCTTTCGGTACCATCTCTATGCTGATGACACTCAACTATACACTTCAACCCGAGACATCGCCCCTGCTTTACTCCAAAACACCAGTAATTGTCTGATAGCTGTCTCTAACATCATGTCCTCTCTGTATCTAAAAGTGAACCTCTCAAAAACTGTACTTCTTATCTTTCCCCCATCTACTAACCCATCTAAACATGATATTTAAATTTCAGTCTGCAGCATAACTCCTGTGCAACATGCCCGCTGTCTTGGAGCCACGTTTGACTCAGATCTTTCCTTTGGTCCCCATATTCAATCACTTCCATGCTCTTATCATCTGCACCTCAAGAATATCACCAGAATACGCCCTTTTCTTATGGTGGAAACAGCAAAAACTCCTGTTGTGCCTTGATTCATTCTCGTCTTGACTACTGCAAAGCATTACTAATCGGTCTCCCTCTCACTAAACTCTCCCTCCTTCAGTCTGTCCTAAATGCTGCAGACAGGCTCATCAGCCCAACCACTACACTGATGCTACTAGCCTGTATTAGTCACTTCACTGGCTGCCCATCCACCACAGAATACAGTTCAAACTTCTCACCTTCACCCACAAAGCTTTCCACGGCGCTGCAGCTCCATACATCTCCTCCCTCATTTCCGCGTATCACCCTACTTGTGCTCTCCGTTCTGTTAGTGACCTAAGATTAACATCCTCCATTCTTACCTCTCACTCCCGTCTTCAAGACTTTTCTCGAGCTGCACCTACTCTCTGAAATAATCTTCCCCAGAATATCAGGTCAATTTACAACTTCTCCACCTTTAAACGTGCCTTAAAAACACATCTTTTCAGGAAGGCTTATCAAGCTACTTAAAATTACTATTCCCTGAGTAAACCTCTCCCCCACCAAATACTCTGGCCTGAACTCGATCCTCTAACAATCCCAAACCCAAAGCAGATTTGCCGGCACCACTCCTTTCAGTTCAATAATAGCTTGAATCCTACTTATCACAATCAACTACCTTATGTGTCACCCCCAATTCCTCATAGATTGTAAGCTCCTGCGGGTAGGGCCCGGACTCCTAGTGTTTCAGTTATATATTGTACTTTTGTTTTCTACACGAACCCTATGAATTTGTAAAGCGCTGCGGAATATGGTGGCGCTATATAAATAAATACTATTATTATTTGATATGTGTATGTACCAACAGTAATAGACCTCTTCTCTTCTGCTCTCTTGACTCCACTTGGAGCATTCCATTCTGTTCATTTCAGTTTTGTCCCCATTGACAATGAATTGGGACAAAACTTATAGAAACATAGAATGTGTCGGCAGATAAGAACCATTTAGCCCATCTAGTCTGCCCAATATACTGAGTACTATGGATAGCCCCTGGCCCTATCTTATATGAAGGATGGCCTTATGCCTATCCCATGCATGCTTAAACTCCTTCACTGTATTTGCAGCTACCACTTCTGCAGGAAGGCTATTCCATGCATCCACTACTCTCTCAGTAAAGTAATACTTCCTGATATTACTTTTAAACCTTTGCCCCTCTAATTTAAAACTATGTCCTCTTGTAGCAGTTTTTCTTCTTTTAAATATTCTCTCCTCTTTTACCTTGTTGATTCCCTTTATGTATTTAAAAGTTTCTATCATATCCCCTCTGTCTCGTCTTTCTTCCAAGCTATACATGTTAAGGTCCTTTAATCTTTCCTGGTAAGTTTTATCCTGCAATCCATGTACCAGTTTAGTAGCTCTTCTCTGAACTCTCTCCAAAGTATCAATATCCTTCTGGAGATATGGTCTCCAGTACTGAGCACAATACTCCAAATGAGGTCTCACTAGTGCTCTGTAGAGTGGCATGAGCACCTCCCTCTTTCTACTAGCAATGCCTCGCCGAACTGAAGTGTTTTTTTCCGGTATTAAGCCCTGTGACACAGTGAGAGGTTTGGTCTGGGAAAACAGGTATTTTCCTCCCAGCATGTGCTGCTGGGCTGATTTACAGTCAGTTGAGGTCAAATACCGTACCGGATTTTAAATGCCAGTCTGGGTTTTGGCAGCACCTGGCTGTCCTTAAATAGGCAGTTGGGCTCAGAAGCCAGGTCTCTGTGTTGGGATCTGGGAGCCTTGTGTCTGGATGAAGGTTTGCTACCTGTTTGGCGTAAAAACAGGTTGGTGCTTCTATCAGCAAGGACTCTGATGCAGAATTGCTGCATGGTGTGAATTACCACCAACACCGCAAGGTGACTTTTTGTTTGAATATGACTGTTTGTTTTGTCACTTGCCTAAAGTGCGAAAAAAACACTGACCTATTTGATCCAAAGAACTTGTTGTTGCCTCTATACTGCGTCCGCTAATCCTGTCTACCAGAGCGAGTCTTCACAATCGGTGGAGGATGCGGGCAAGTGCAGTGAGGCTGGCGTGAAGGCCGAAATATTTTAGTTTTTCCGGGCACAGTTGAATGTCTTACATCAAACCAGCGAGATTACAACCGGTGTCTCTCGACAAAAATGGAAGCTATCGTGAAAGCCCTTGTGGAGGCTAACTTGCAACAGCAGGAGGCTAATAAGCAGCAGCAGGAAACCAACCAGCTGCTATTGCAACATGTGATGGCTTTACAAGCGGCAGGAGCATCCCAGAGCGTCCATGATGCCCGAAAAGTGGTCAGTGGGGCGATCCCTAAGATGAACCCCTCAGACAACATCAAGACCTATCTGGTGGTGTTCGAGAATGTGGCCCTGAGGGAGAGACCACACCGAGATCAGTGGACTGAGGTCGTCGCTCCGTTTCTGGCATCTGGACCCCAGCAGGTGTTTTTCGACTTACCAAATGATCAAACGGCGATTACATGACACTAAAGGTTGAGATTTTGGCAAGACAGAGGGTGAATGTGTTGGTCCAGGCCCAGCGGGTGCATCAGTGGGCTGGGCGTTTAACCTGGCTGAACCCGCGATACCTCAGTATTATGATCTGTTACACCGGTTGCAAAAATGGCTGCAGCCTGACGTGCTGAGTTCCATTGCTATGCTGGACCGTCTGTTGGCTGATGTATTCTGGAGGGCTTTGCCATACCCTCTCCAGCACTGGATTGGCCAGGTGTCTCCTGGTAATGCCCTTGAGATGGTCGACCTGGTTGAGCACTATGAGGCTACCAGAACCCTACAGGGCAGTCAAACCCCGGAAATCTCCACCCCAGACCCGGCAACTGGTGCCAGCAAAACCTGTCCGGGATATACCCCCTACAGACCTAGCTCCATTAGTCTGCTGGTGGGGTCAGGAGACTGTCCTCATCGGGGCGAACCCATGGATACTAACTATGGCTACCGCCACTCCTTGTATGCAGGAAGCTGTGTGCAACAGGTACCCCAGAGACTATAGACAATAGCCACCTGTGCCAAGTGGACGTGGGAGACACTCTGGTGGTAGCTCTGCTGGACTCAGGTTTTCCCGAGTAGGACTACCTAAAGAGGTTCTGACCGACCAAGGGACCTCTTTTATGTCCAAGGTGATGATGGAACTCTGTAAGTTGCTGCACATAAAACAACTACGGCTATCCGTTTACCATCTGCAAACGGATATTCGCAGTGCGAGAGGTAACCCAGGCCTCTACTGGGTTCTCGCCTTTCGAACTGCTAAATGGCAGACACCCTCGCGACGCTTGGACGTGGCCAAAGAGGCGTGGGAACAACAACCCACTCCACATAAAAGTGTCAGAGTACGTTACCCAGATGCAAGATAGGATAGAGACAGTGTTGCCTTTTGTTAGCGAGCATATGAAGGCAGCTCAGCGAGCCCAGAGTCGGGTCTATAAATGGCAGGCTCAGGTCCAGATTTTTAACCCGGGTGATCGGGTTTTGGTTCTGGTGCCAACCGTGGACAGTGAGTTCCTGGCTAGGTGGCAGGTGCCCTACGAGGTACTTTGAGAAAATTGGACATGTAAACTACAAGGTACACCAGCCAGGGCGGCGAAAGACGGAGCAGGTTTACCATGTGAATTTACTCAAACCGTGGAAAGATAGGGAAACCTGTACAGAAGACAGCCCACGGCCGGGTTTTCTAGGAGAAAGAGGTACTGGACCCTCTGTCTGATGCAAGAGAGGCGGCTGTAAAAATTTATGACAGCCTCTCCTCTAAACAGACTCAGGAGGCCAGGGAGTTCGTTAGTCGGAACACAGATGTGTTCTCGGACCTCCCTGGACGCACTTTTATAATCCAGCATGACATTGTCACTGAGCCTCAGGCAAAAATCCGATTAAAACCATACCGGGTGCCCGAGGCTCGCCGATAAGCCATATCGTAGAAGGTGCAGCTAATGTTGCAGCTAGACGTCATTGAGTAGTCAAAAAGGGAGTGGGCCAGTCCTATAGTATTGATACCCAAGCCGGATGGGACGTTGCGGTTTTGTAACGACTTTCGAAAACTTTACAAGGTTTCCAAATTCGATGCGTATCCCATGCCCCGGGTGGATGAACTCATCGAGAGGTTAGGACAAGCCCAGTATTTTTCTGTTTTGGACCTCACAAAAGGGTACTGGCAGGTGCCCTTAACGGAGGCTGACAAAGATAAAACTGCCTTCATCACGCCTGAGGGGCTGTATCAATATAAGGTCTTACCCTTTGGTCTGCATGGCGCCCCGCCACTTTTCGGCGACTACTGGACATTGTGCTTCGTCCACATCGTCGGTACACTTCGGCTTACCTGGAGGATATTGTCATTCACAGTACCGACTGGGAAAGTCACCTGCCCAAAGTGCAGGCTGTAGTGGACTCCGTTCGGAAAGCTGGCCTAACCCAAAAACAGTGCGATAGGGTTAGAAGAGAATAAGTACCTGGGGTATGTAATTGGGCGTGGAGTCATCAAAACCCCAAGTGAACAAAACAGAGGCGATACGGAATTGGCCCTGACCTGTCATTACTAGGCAAATAAAGTCATCAAGTGGATGAGCCTGGCCAACGACAGAAATGCCAGGGTCACCCGATGGTTTCTCTCCCTACAAAACATTTTCGGTGGAAAATAGGGCAGGCCGGTTACAGGGAAACGAGGATGCCCTGTCCCGGATACACTGTCCCGGGTACACTGTCTGGCATGTGTTCACCCCCTCAGGGTTGAGCAAAGGGGGGGTATGTGACACAGTGAGAGGTTTGGTCTGGGAAAACAGGTATGTGCTGCTGGGCTGATTTACAGCCAGGTGAGGTCAAATACCGATTTCAAATGCCGGTCTGGGTTTTGGCAGCACCTGGCTGTCCTTAAATATGCAGTTGGGCTCAGAAGCCAGGTCTCTGTGTTGGGATCTGGGAGCCTTGTGTCTGGATGAAGGTTTGCTACCTGTTTGACGTAAAAACAGGTTGGTGCTGCTATCAGCAAGGACTCTTTGAGGCAGAATTGCCGCATGGTGTGAATTACCACCAACACCGCAAGGTGACTTTTTGTTTGAATATGACTGTTTGTTTTGTCACTTGCCTAAAGT
Organism: Bufo bufo; assembly: GCF_905171765.1. NCBI lineage: Eukaryota > Metazoa > Chordata > Amphibia > Anura > Bufonidae > Bufo > Bufo bufo. The sequence goes on from NC_053389.1 coordinate 474,095,264, forward strand.
GTGAATAAAACACTGAACTGTTTGATCCAAAGAACTTGTTGTTGCTTCTATACTGCGTCCGCTAATCCTGTCTTCCAGAGCGAGTCCCCACAGCCCCTATGACAAATCTCAATACCGGAAAACTAAAATGCTAGTGTGAAAGTAGCCTTAAATAACCCAGCCGGCAGCCATGAGGAGCTTCTCAATGAGCATTTGTCCCAGTAAGGTCTTTGTCAAGTCCACTCATGGAGACTTTATCTGATACTGTCACTTATGACAAGAGCTACTTTTCTTCTACAGTCTAGTTTGCAGTATTAATATGCAATGGATGATGTCAACTAATATGTGGCATCTCTTTTTTTTTCTTTCCACTTTTTTTTCTTTCCACTTTCACACAGTCAGACCTCTCAGGAACCCAGTTTTAGTAACTTTTGCTAACTCTAGGCCTATTCTCATGCCGAACAGTCTTCACAATGAGCGCCTTTCTCGTACTCTCTCCTCACATGAGAGACAACTCCCTGTAACCTGCCTACTCCATCTGGTTACCATTACTAACTAAGCCCTGTCACAGTTGGGCCTTCTTATTTCACACCACACTATCTTGCTCTCTCATCACTCACATTTGGGTACCTTCATGTTCTCCCATACCCTCTAAGGTCTCTGGGTTGGGACCTCACTAGTTTCACAGGACAAAGGTTTAGGGCTATTTTCTCCAAAACCTTTAGTTAGTGTATACACATACAGTGAGGAACAGAAGTATTTGAACACCCTGCGATTTTGCAAGTTCTCCCACTTAGAAATCATGGAGGGGTCTGAAATTCACAATGTAGGTGCATCTCCACTCTGAGAGACAGAATAAATAAAAAAAACTTCATGAAATCACATTGTATGATTTTTAAAGAATGTATTTGTCTTGCACTGCTGAACATAAGTATTTGAACACCTGAGAAACAGCAAGAATTCTGGCTCTCAAAGACCTGTTACTGTGCCTTTAAAAAGCCACATCTACTACACTCATTAATCTAACTTAGTAGCACCTGTCTGAGTTCTTTAAAGACACCTGTCCACCCCACAGTCAATCAGACGCCAACTACTACCATGGGCAAGACCAAAGAGCTGTCAAAAGAAACCAGAGACAAAATTGTGGGCCTCCACAAGGCTGTAAATGGCTACGGGGCAATTGCCAAGCAGCTTGGTGAAAATAGATCAACTGTTGGAGCAATTGTTAGAAAATGGAAGAGGCTAAAGACAACTGTCAGTCTCCCTCGGACTGGGGCTCCATGCAAGATCTCACCTCGTGGGGTATCACTGATGATAAGAAAGGTGAGGAATCAGCCCAGAACTACAATGGAGGAGCTGGTCAATGACATGAAGAGAGCTGGGACCACAGTTTCAAAGGTAACTTTCGGTAGAACACTACGCTGTCATGGTTTCAAATCATGCATTGCACAGAATGTTTCCCTGCTCAAGTCATCACATGTCCAGGCCCATCTGAAGTTTGCCAATGACCATCTGCATGATCCAGAGGAGGCATGGGAGAAAGTCATGTGGTCAGATGAGGCCAAAGTAATACTTTTGAGTCTAAACTTCACTTGTCGTGTTTGGAGGAAAAAGAAGGATGAGTTGCATCCCAAGAACACCATCCCTACTGTGAAGCATGGCGGTGGTAACATCATGCTTTGGGGGTGCTTCTCTGCAAAGGGGACAGGACGACTGCACTGTATTAAGGAGAGGATGAATGGGGCCATTTATTGTGAAATTTTGAGCAACAACCCTCCTTCCCTCAGTCAGAGCATTGAAGATGGGTCGTGGCTGGGTCTACCAACATGACAATGACCCCAAGCACACAGCCAGGATAACCAAGGAGTGGCTCCATAAGAATCATATCAAGGTTCTGAAGTGGCCTAGCCAGTCTCCAGACCTAAAACCAATAGAACATCTTTGGAGGGAGCTGAAACTCTGTGTTGCTCAGCGACAGCCCTGAAACCTGACAGATCTAGAGGAGATCTGTGTGGAGGAGTGGGCAAAAATCCCTGTTGCAGTGTGTGCAAACCTGGTCAAGAACTACAGGAAACGTTTGACCTCTGTAATTGCAAACAAAGGCTTCTGTATCAAATATTAACACTGATTTTCTCAGGTGTTCAAATACTTATGTTGAGCAGTGCAAGACAAAATAATTATTTTAAAATCATACAATGTGATTTCCTGAATTTTTTTAAATGCTGTCTCTCAGAGTGGGAATGCACCTACAATGTGAATTTCAGACCCCTCCATGATTTCTAAGTGGGGGAACTTGCAAAATCGCAGGGTGTTCAAATACTTCTGTTCCTCACTGTACATGGAAGACACCAATACCAATGCCATAGAGTTTACAATAAAAATGTACTTATTTCCATCCTTCTTTAACTCTAGGCCCCATATTACAACATCTGCTTGTATCACTTCAACCGTGTGGAAGAGAAAGGTGTTGGACACCTGGAGGTTTACTCATATGGAGCTTCCCTCACACAATGAGGTGGGAAAATGAGTTTTAAAGACTGACTGCCATAGTTATCACTTGGGATCCTATGTCTACTGGTCAAGAAAACTCCACTCCATGAAACTTGGTGACCACACCAACCCTCCGGAACGAGTCCTTTGATTTTAACAGCAACATAATTATGCACTTTCCTCTGCAGTTTGCCCCTTGACCACAGGCAGATCTTGTTTATATTCCTCTAGTTGGCAGCCCCATAGCAACATGGGCAATCTCAAGCAAAATGTCCCTCCTGGTTACAAACCCAGTATCTTCCTCTTGGTTGGCCCCTTCCTTGTCCTGTCTTTCTGCAGAGTAAAATTCCTCTCTGTTGATTGCTTTTAGTGCCACTTCTTTCCCTTTCACTGTAAGTGTTTCTGTCAGCTTCTTTGTCATCTCCTCTAAACATGTCAACCAGGCTTCCATGCATTTCTCACTGCCTGGAACCAACTCTGTTCACTGGATCTCTAGAATTGTCCTGACATGTTCTTCTTTCACCAAAATGATGGCTTCCTTTAGTATCTGGTACAATGTTAGCTTAGGTTCCAGTTTAAGCCTTATGCAAGGTCCTCTGCAACCACTGAATTCTGAGACCTAATATAAATTTATTTCAAAGCATGACCTCTGCATTAGTGAGGGACATGGCTCCAGCTCTTCTTTTCTGTAGTGTAGTTATCAATATCTGTAAACTGTTTGCAAACTGAGGAAATGCTTTGTTGTCTCTCTGGTGCTGGCCAAAGAACTTTTTTTGCACCATAGCTTCAGACGACACATCATCAAGAGAAAATTTGTTCAGATGTCTGTGTCTTGCAGGCTGAAGTAGCACTGTCCCCTTTGCTTACCCTCTAATGTGCTCAGGGCCAACTCTGCCATCAAAAATGGGGACACATTACCCAACTAGACTCCAGATTGTCTCTCTACAATCATTTAATAGTAGGATAGATCAAATTTTGGTAAGTGGTTCAGCAGAGCCCCATTGGAATTACCGGTACTAGTTGTGCCAGGCTGGAGGAAAATTTTGCTCCTTTTGAAACCATGCTTGAATCCATCCTGTCGACAGGTGCCAAATGTAATGATGAGGGTGGATGGCGACAATGACATTAAAACAGGTGGTCCAATAAGTTCTTTAATATATGATACAACAAACAGTATGACAGGTGCAACCTGCACACAAATTAAATGTCTCTTAAACTAATTATACATGTGAACTCCTATTGGTTAGATTTCAACAGTTCTTACTCTCATCCTTAGTCAAAAGTCCTTACACCAGATGACTCTATATTTAATGACTTGAACTCACTTTGGGTTTCAATCCAGTGTTTATTCTGATATAACACTGCTTATCTTTTGCAGACAAATCTAGGTCTAGTACACAGGATGTATCTAGCTCTGTATCAGGGGCGTAAGCTATAAGGGAAGTAGGGGTATGCGGCTACTTTGGGGCCTGAAATCCGAAGGAGGCCATCCAGGAGGAGTACTAAAAGGCTTAATTGTCGGGGTCCCCTCAACAATATTATAAAATGACATTATATACAGAGACACTGTAGGAAATGGATGGAGCGGCTGCCGGGCCTCGTCTGAGACAGGGATCTTGACTAGCCACAGGAGTGGGGGTTGCACTGGAGAAGGAGGTTGTGAAGAAGTTGCTGAGAGAGGGGGCCCTATTCAAAAATTTGCTATGGAGCCCAATCATTTCTAATTATGCCACTGCTCTGTATTGTGACTTCAGCTTACATTGACTCTCTAACTCCAGTCCTTTCTGCACTGTTCTTGCCCTCTGAGTACACACTTGGGGACTGGCTTTCCCCATCTTGCCCTGTAAAGCAGTTTTGTGAACAGCTAGACACTGCAATGAGAACAGCCTCGCTCGGTGTTACAAAGGTGTCCATCTAATATATAAAGCTGAGTGTATGTATGTATGTATGTATGTCCGCTAAAGGAATCCGCACCGTTGCATTTACAATCACAAAATTTTGCACAGCCGCCTCCTGTGACTCAGGGAACGGATGTTTTGAGAGGAAACTTTCACCTTGCGCTTTCCAATTATTTGCCAAAAAATACACTTAGTAACCTAACCGCCAAACTACAGGAGCCATTGTCTGTTGGCTGTTGTGGCAGTTAGCCTAGATATTTATCAGGTTTCATATAGCAACCAATCACAGCTCAGCTTCAATTTTGCTACAGGTCATTAATATGAGCTCTGATTGATTGCTATAGGCAACAAAGGACATTCTTAGCATAAGACAGCTTATGTGTGAGCTGAACCCGGACATACCTCCATTTTCACCCAGGCAGCCCCCCTGACTTGAGCATTGGAGCAGTTCATGCTCTGATGCTCTCCTTTGCCCTGTATGTAATGGCTTAGTTGCCCATAGCAACCAGATTCCACCTTTCATTTTCCTAAGGAGCTGTGAAAAATTAAAGGTGGAATCTAATTGTTGCTGTGGGCTTTACACCAGTTTGATAAATCTCCCCCTTAGTTTTTACATTCATTTCATTAATTCTCTAGAGAATCTGATACCCTTTGGATTTAGCACATCTACAACCTGGATATACTGTATGCTGCCATTAGAAGAAACCTGTACACTGTCTAGTATATCCTCTGCCTGTATTAACAAAGCTGGGCTTCTGTATTGACTAGACAGAAGCAAGAGCTATGCCTGGGCAATCACCAAGATATGACTGTATGTCATGGAGGCTTATTCAGGCCAAATCATGACATACAGTTATGTTGCGCAGGCAAAGGATGATGAAGATTGAGGGCCTGATGAAAAATATTTTTTTCAGATTTTCCTCCTAGAAATCCAGTTATTATGTACATTGGTTCCTCATATTACAATATCTTTACAATTATTTTTTGTGTACAATGGTCTCTCTTGGACCATCCTAATGTGAAACCACATTCAACTAATTATACAACAGACAGTAGAAAACTGTAAAGTATGCAGTCAACTGGAAGATTCAGCCAACCAGCATTCATGCATTTCATTAGTAAAACACCTGATAATATCAGCACATCATGTTGGGGGCAAGAGCATGTACTCACTAGCTACCTAATAGCACTCTACCTTTACAACATGGTATGCGCTGCTATTTACCTGTATTACAGGTTTTGTAGTGCTCTCTACCTGTACTACATACTGTCTATTGCTCTTTCCCTGTATTACATGTCCACAAACTACAAGCTGACTTGAACACTCTGAGTGTTTGGGCATCAACTTGGCAAATGAGGTTCAATGTGGATAAATGTAAAGTTATGCTTCTGGGTAATAATAATCTAGGTCCATCATATGACCTAGAGGAGTAACACTGGGAGTGTCATTTGTAGGGGAGGATTTGGATGTACTTGTAGAACACAGATTATATAACAGCATACAAGGTCATAGTCTTGAAAGCTTGCATTAGAACATAATTGATTTTAGTTAGCCATTAAAAGGGATCAAATTACAATATTTTATATTGTTTCTCTTTTTGAGAGCATCAAGACTTATTACTACTAATACGGTACCAAACCTTTTTCTTTTGCCTCTTTTAATACATGACAATATCCTGATTGCCTTAGAAGCAGCAGATTCCTTCCTGTCATATTCAGCCCAAGGACAGTGGGGCTGTCTCATTCAGTGCGCAGGGGTCTCAGTCTCTCTCAATCCCCTCTGAGGAGGAGACCATGCAGCTGGGTTTGCTTGCCTCTGATAGTAGAGGATTCAGCTCTCAGAGGAGGGTTTGTTTCTGTTGTGGGGGGCTAATGTTTGCCCCTCTAGGAGATTTTTGGGGGTAATAAAAAGAAAAAAAAACTCTAAAAACTTTCCATTTGCTACTATTGGCAAGGTTGATGCGGAAATTGAAGGTTTGCCGTTTGCTTATAGTTCCCGTTTTCTCCTACCTGCCAGGGTGGCGCTAGACAGCAAGAACATTGTTTGTGAGATTTCTGTAGATAGTGGAGCAGCTGTCAATCTCATTGATAATCAATTTTCAATAACGCATGGTTTCCAGGTATGCACTTTGGAAAAGGATATACCTGTTTTTGCTATAGATTCCGCTCCACTTTCTCAAAGATCGTTAAAGGGCATACGTTCACAATATCCGTTTGACTGTGGGTGACGCTCATGTTGAGGATACAGTCAGGTCCATAAATATTGGGACATCGACACAATTCTAAAATTTTTGGCTCTATACACCACCACAATGGATTTAAAATGAAACAAACAAGATGTGCTTTAACTGCAGACTGTCAGCTTTAATTTGAGGGCATTTACATCCAAATCAGGTGAACGGTGTAGGAATTACAACAGTTTGCATATGTGCCTCCCACTTGTTAAGGAACCAAAAGTAATGGGACAGAATAATCATCATAAACCAAACTTTCACTTTTTAATACTTGGTTGCAAATCCTTTGCAGTCAATTACAGCCTGAAGTCTGGAATGCATAGACATCACCAGACGCTGGGTTTCATCCCTGGTGATGCTCTGCCAGGCCTCTACTGCAACTGTCTTCAGTTCCTGCTTGTTCTTGGGGCATTTTCCTTTCAGTTTTGTCTTCAGCAAGTGAAATGCATGCTCAATCGGATTCAGGTCAGGTGATTGACTTGGCCATTGCATAACATTCCACTTCTTTCCCTTAAAAAACTCTTTGGTTGCATTTGCAGTATGCTTTGGGTCATTGTCCATCTGCCCTGTGAAGCGCCGTCCAATGAGTTCTGAAGCATTTGGCTGAATATGAGCAGATAATATTGCCCGAAACACTTCAGAATTCATCCTGCTGCTTTTGTCAGCAGTCACATCATCAATAAATAAAAGGGAACCAGTTCCATTGGCAGCCATACAGGCCAACGCCATGACACTACCACCACCATGCTTCACTGATGAGGTGGTATGCTTAGAATCATGAGAAGTTCCTTTCCTTCTCCATACTATTCTCTTCCCATCACTCTGGTACAAGTTGATCTTGGTCTCATCTGTCCATAGGATGTTGTTCCAGAACTGTGAAGGCTTTTTTAGATGTCGTTTGGCAAACTCTAATCTGGCCTTCCTGTTTTTGAGGCTCACCAATGGTTTACATCTTGCGGTGAACCCTCTGTATTCACTCTGGTGAAGTCTTCTCTTGATTGTTGACTTTGACACACATACACCTACCTCCTGGAGAGTGTTCTTGATCTGGCCAACTGTTGTGAAGGGTGTTTTCTTCACCAGGGAAAGAATTCTTCGGTCATCCACCACAGTTGTTTTCCGTGGTCTTCTGGGTCTTTTGGTGTTGCTGAGCTCACCGGTGTGTTCCTTCTTTTTGTTTTGGCCATGCCTAACGTTTTTGCTATCTCTCTGATGGGTTTGTTGTGTTTTTTCAGCCTAATAATGGCTTGCTTCACTGATAGTGACAGCTCTTTGGATCTCATCTTGAGAGTTGACAGCAACAGATTCCAAATGCAAATAGCACACTTGAAATGAACTCTGGACCTTTTATCTGCTCAATGAAATTGGGATAATGAGGGAATAACACACATCTGGCCATGGAACAGCTGAGAAGCCAATTGTCCCATTACTTTTGGTCCATTAACAAGTGGGAGGCACATATGCAAACTGTTGTAATTCCTACACCGTTCACCTGATTTGGATGTAAATATCCTCAAATTAAAGCCGACAGTCTGCAGTTAAAGCACATCTTCAAACGCAAATTACAAATGTGATAGCACTCTGCAACCAGCACTCTGCCCTGCCTCTATGTTGGATGAGGCATTGGTGTACATTTTGGCCAAAGCGTAATAAGCCACTCACCACGTCAAGGTCGCCTCTATTGAGTGGTCCCTAACACTAGTTCCTACCTGTTTATGGGCCATGACAGCCACACAAAGTCCAGGGAATGCAGGTCAGCATGCACGCCAAGCACACTCTGCTTTTAACCCCGTCCGATGCCATTACAGCTTCATCGGATCCAGGGATGCAAGTACCAACATGCACACTGAGCCCACCATATACTTCTCCTGGAGCCAAATGGCTACTGGTAGGTTCTATATAAGCAGACTCAGTTTTATACTGACTTTAAAACCAGCCTCCAGGGCAGATTGACTGGTCAGGTGTGCATGACTCTATGGAGATCGCCACGCCTCCAATATATACTACAAATAAAAAATGTGGGTGATTGAGTCAGCACAACCTGTATGTAGGTGCACATCACTATAGCGAAATACATATACAAACGCAAATTAGAAATGTGATAGCACTCTGCAACCAGCACTCTGCCCTGCCTCTATGCTGGATGAGGCATTGGTGTACATTTTGGCCAAAGCGTAATAAGCCACTCACCACGTCAAGGTCGCCTCTATTGAGTGGTCCCTAACACTAGTTCCTACCTGTTTATGGGCCATGACAGCCACACAAAGTCCAGGGAATGCAGGTCAGCATGCACGCCAAGCACACTCTGCTTTTAACCCCGTCCGGTGCCATTACAGCTTCATCGGATCCAGGGATGCAAGTACCAACATGCACACTGAGCCCACCATATACTTCTCCTGGAGCCAAATGGCTACTGGTAGGTTTTATATAAGCAGACTCAGTTTTATACTGACTTTAAAACCAGCCTCCAGGGCAGATTGACTGGTCAGGTGTGCATGACTCCATGGAGATCGCCACGCCTCCAATATAAACTACAAAGAAAAAATGTGGGTGATTGAGTCAGCACAACCTGTATGTAGGTGCACATCACTATGGCGAAATACATATACAAACGCAAATTAGAAATGTGATAGCACTCTGCAACCAGCACTCTGCCCTGCCTCTATGCTGGATGAGGCATTGGTGTACATTTTGGCCAAAGCGTAATAAGCCACTCACCACGTCAAGGTCGCCTCTATTGAGTGGTCCCTAACACTAGTTCCTACCTGTTTATGGGCCATGACAGCCACACAAAGTCCAGGGAATGCAGGTCAGCATGCACGCCAAGCACACTCTGCTTTTAACCCCGTCCGGTGCCATTACATCTTTCATCGGATCCAGGGATGCAAGTACCAACATGCACGCTGAGCCCACCATATACTTCTCCTGGAGCCAAATGGCTACTGGTAGGTTCTATATAAGCAGACTCAGTTTTATACTGACTTTAAAACCAGCCTCCAGGGCAGATTGACTGGTCAGGTGTACACCAATGCCTCACACCTTTGGCCAAAATGTACACCAATGCCTCATCCAGCATAGAGGTAGGGCAGAGTGCTGGTTGCAGAGTGCTATCACATTTGTAATTTGCGTTTGTATATGTATTTCGCCATAGTGATGTGCACCTACATACAGGTTGTGCTGACTCAATCACCCACATTTAAAGCACATCTTGTTAGTTTCATTTCAAATCCATTGTGGTGGTGTATAGAGCCAAAAATGTTAGAATTGTGTCGGTGTCCCAATATTTATGGACCTGACTGTATGTCATGTTTCGTCTTAAGCGGATTACCTACCACTCTAGTGTTGGGGCTACCCTGGCTCACTAAACATAACCCCACCATTGATTGGCAAGAAAGGCAAATAAATGGTTGGAGAGAGTTTTGCAGAGAGAATTGCCTCACGGCGTCTCTTTCAGAGGTTTCTACCAAGACTGTGCCATCTTTTCTCTCTGAATTTTCTGATGTGTTTTCCGAGAGTGGTGTCCAGGAGTTGCCCCCTCACCGGGAGTACGACTGCCCTATTAATCTCATCCCAGGCGCCAAGCTGCCAAATCACGATTATACAATATCTTCCAACCTGAAAGAGTCGCTATGCGTACTTATATCTCCAAGAGCCTGAGAAAGGGACACATCCAACCCTCGAAGTCACCTGTTGCCGCTGGGTTTTTGGTTAAGAAAAAAGATGCTTCTTTAAGACCTTGTGTGGATTTCAGGGAGCTTAACCGTATCACGATTCGTGACCCATATCCGCTTCCTCTGATCCCGGACCTGTTTAACCAGATTGTTGGGGCTAAAGTTTTTTCTAAGTTAGATTTAAGAGAGGCATACAACCTAGTCAGGGTCAGGGAAGGGGACTAATGGAAGACAGCCTTCAATACCCCTGAGGGTCATTTCGAGAATTTGGTTATGCCCTTTGGTTTGATGAATGCTCCGGCCGTCTTCCAACATTTTATATAATTTAATGGGGGAAATTTGTACTGGTGTATCTAGATGACATTTTTATTTTTTCTCATGATTTCAAGACTCATCGGGACCACCTATGTCAGGTCTTGCTGGTTCTGCGGGAGAATAAATTGTACGCAAAACTGGAAAAATGTGTGTTTGCAGTTCCGGAGATTCAATTTCTTAGTTTTCTTCTCTCCGCTTCTGGTTTTCACATGGACCCTGAGCTGTGCTTGATTGGGAGTATCCTGAGAATCAGAAGGTGCTGATGCGGTTCTTGGGTTTTGCCAATTATTACAGAAAGTTCATTTTGAATTATTCCTCTGTTGTTAAGCCACTCACTGATATGACTAAAAAGGGGGTGAATTTTTCCTCGTGGTCGTTAGATGCGCTTAAAGCCTTTTCTAGTATTAAAGAGTGTTTTGCTTCCGCTCCCATTTTGGTACAACCTGATGTCTCTCTACCTTTTATTGTTGAGGTGGATGCTTCTGAGGTGGGTGTGGGTGCGGTCTTATCTCAGGGTCCCTCTCCTGCCAAATGGCGACCGTGTGCCTTTTTCTCAAGGAAACTCTCCTCTGCAGAGAGAAATTATGATGTGGGAGATAGGGAGTTGTTGGCCATCAAATTAGCTTTTGAGGAATGGCGCCATTGGTTAGAGGGAGCCAGACACCCTATTACCGTGTTTACCGATCATAAGAATCTGGCCTACTTGGAATCGGTCAAGCGTCTGAACCCGAGACAGGCCAGATGGTCTTTGTTCTTTTCTAGGTTTAATTTTGTTGTTACGTTCCGCCCTGGGGTTAAAAATGTGAAGGCGGATGCCCTGTCACGTTGTTTTCCGGGAGGGGGGAACTTTGAAGACCCGGGTCCCATTTTGGCTGATTGGGTGGTGGTCTCCGCTCTATCCTGATTTGGAGGCAGAGGTTCAGGCAGCCCAGGCAGAGGCTCCTGATCTTTGTCCTCCTGGGAGGTTGTTTGTGCCTCTCGCTTTACGACAAAAGGTTTTTAAGGAGCACCACGATACTGTCCTTGCTGGGCACCCGGGGAGTAGAGCCACAGTGGATCTCATTGCTCGGAGATTCTGGTGGCCGGCTCTTCGTAAGATGGTTGAGGGTTTTGTGGCAGCCTGCGAGACCTGTGCTCGTGCCAAGGTCCCTCATTCACGGCCATCGGGTTCTCTCCTCCCGTTACCCATTCCTTCCCGTCCTTAGACGCATCTGTCCATGGACTTCATTATGGACCTGCCTCGTTCCTCAGGGAAGACTGTGATTCTGGTGGTAGTGGACCGTTTTAGCAAAATGGCGCATTTCATTCCCTTTCCTGGGTTACCCAATGCTAAGACGCTGGCGCAAGCGTTTGTTGATCACATTGTTAAATTGCATGGCATTCCTTCAGACATCGTTTCTGATAGGGGCACGCAATTTGTTTCCAGATTCTGGAAGGCCTTCTGTTCTCGCTTGGGAGTTTGGTTGTCATTCTTTTCTGCTTTTCACCCGCAGTCGAATGGTCAGACCGAACGCGTCAATCAGAATCTGGAGACATATCTGCGCTGTTTTGTGGCGGAGAATCAGGAGGATTGGTATTCTTTTTTGTCCCTTGCTGAGTTTGCTTTAAAAACCCGTCGCCAGGAGTCCTCTGATAAGTCACCATTTTTTGGTGCATATGGGTTTCATCCGCAGTTTGGGACATTCTCTGGAGAGGGGTCTTCTGGTTTACCTGATGAGGAGAGATTTTCCTCGTCTTTGTCATTTATTTGGCAAAAGATTCAGGGTAATCTGAAGAGGATGAGTGAGAGATATAAGCGTGTGGCGGATAAGAGACGTGTGCCTGGTCCGGACCTGAATGTGGGTGATCTGGTGTGGTTGTCTACAAAGAATATCAAACTGAAGGTTCCCTCCTGGAAGTTGGGTCCTAAGTTTATTGGGCCTTACAAGATCTTGTCCGTCATCAATCCCGTTGCCTTCCGTCTTGATCTTCCTCAGACTTGGAAGATCCATAATGTTTTTCACAGGTCCCTATTAAAACCTTATTTCCAACCCACTGTACCATCCTCTTTGCCTCCTCCTCCGATTTTTGTTGATGGTAATCTTGAATTTCAGGTCTCTAGAATTGTGGATTCTCGCATTATCCGTGGTTCTCTTCAGTACCTCGTTCATTGGGAGGGTTATGGTCCTGAGGAGAGGATGTGGGTTCCAGTGGCGGACATTAAGGCCACTCCTCTCATCAGGGCTTTCCATTGGTCTCATCCTGAGAAGGTGGGCTCTGAGTGTCCGGAGTCCACCCATAGAGGGAGGGGTACTGTCACCGCCAGTTCTGTGAGAAGGTCTGACAGACGTTCTTCTCTACCTCTTGTATGAAGTTCTTTGTTTTGGTTTCAATTTGTCATCTCCTTTCCTTCTGCCAGGTGTCACTTATTTAGACTAATCGTCTTCCTTTATCTTCCCTCCCATACTGCCTCACTTTGTGGTTTATGCTACTTCCTGGATGAAGTGTTCACTGCTTGAGGCTCCTGCTGCTGTTTGCTCAGATAAGTCTTTTCCTTTATTGTGTTTCCTTGCTGGCTTGATTCTAGGTGACCCTGACTCCATCCGTATTAAGTGCAGGGAGCCGGTGGTTGTGTCCACTCACTATTATAGGGTTTTCAGGTGTCACACAGTCTTAGGTACGTGGGCATGCAATCGTCTACCATTGAGACCCTTGCATGTGCATAGCAGTCAGGGAGAGCTCTTAGGGTTTTAACCTGCTCAGGACCGCCGTACGCAGGATTGCGTCTTTGCGGCGGTCCTGTTACTCTGGGTGGACGCGCCTGTGCGTCCTCTCGCGAGACGCGAGATTTCGGCCAAAGCCGGCCCACGCATGCACATCGCGGGCAGGCAAAATTTAAAAGACAAGTTCATCATCAACCTGCCAGCCAATGATCGTCGCTGGCAGGTTGATGATTTTCAAAAAATCGAATCAGAAGTCACCTAACACATTATATTAGTAAATATGATGTGTTAAATGGCTTCTGTGCTCCTCTGCTGGTCCTTTTCGTCGGTTGGTTCCAGCAGAGGAGCACACATCACTGTGAGTAGCCACCAACACCCCACTTAGCCCCCAGATCACCCTCCATCACCCTCCATCACCCCAATTAACCCCTTGATCGCCCCTGTCAATCACCTAGTGAAAGAGAAAAAAGTGTAAACTGTCACTTTTTTTTTTCCCACTGGTATTGATTTATAGTTTTAGGATAGTATCGCTAATCAGCTTTTGTACTTTTATAGTATCTGTAAGTGATCAAAACTGATCACAGTCAGATCTATAATTGTATTAGTGTCACCTTAGCTTGCCCTCCACCCAAAACGCAGTGTTTGCCTGATCGGTTGCCCACACGTGCGTTCACCCACACTTGCCCCGCCGCAGTGACAAAAAACTTTTTGTTTTTTGATCACTGCACAATCACTTTACAATCGCTGCGGCGATAAAAAAAATCTGTTTTGATATTTTTTATCAACCGCAGCGGCCTCCGGTACTTCGCTAGCCTCCCCTTTGTAAGACAGGCTTGCTTTTTTTCTTGGGTAGTCTCAGGGAATACCCCTAAATTTAGTAGTCCAAATGGCAAACAGGGGGTATTCTTCTGAAGAGGCCTACAGGACTCTGACCCAGTCGGATGAGGAATGGGAATCCTCATCTGACGAATCTAGCGGGTCAGAATATGAACCTGCAGAGAGCAGTGGCAGTCTGACCCAAAGTTCGGACGAGGAGGTTGAGATCCCTGATAGAACCAGGCGTACCCGGCCCAGTGTCGCTAGACCACAGGTTGCGCAGGATCCGTTTCAAGGGCAGCAGAGTGGGGCTGGCGCTGCCGGATTACGTGGTGAGGCATACACCAGCAGCGCAGCCCATCCTGGACCTAGTACCAGCACTGCCGTACAACCTGGTGAAGTGGCGAGCACCAGAAGGGCAGTTGAAGCTGGTACGGTGGCACGTGCAGTAGTTACCCCGTCGCAGCCACCACACAGACAGGCCCGTAGAGCCCCTAGAATCCCTGAGGTGCTGGCAAACCCTGATTGGCAGTCACCAACTTCAGCCGCACCATTAGTTCCCCCTTTCACCGCCCAGTCTGGAGTTTGGGTTGAGACGGCTCAGATCGGTTCGGCCCTGGGATTTTTTGAGCTGTTCTTGACTGCGGAGCTCTTGGACTTAGTCGTGGCAGAAACAAATCGGTATGCCACTCAATTTATATCCGCCAACCCGGGAAGCTCTTATGCCCAGTCTTTCCGGTGGAAACCAGTCCAAGTTTCCGAAATTAAAATTTTTCTGGGCCTTCTCCTCAACATGGGTCTAACTAAAAAGCATGAATTGCGGTCATATTGGTCCACGAACCCGATTCATCACATGCCCATGTTCTCTGCTGCTATGTCCAGGACACGTTTTGAGACCATCCTGCGTTTCCTGCACTTTAGCGACAACACAACCTCCCGTCCCAGATGCCACCCAGCTTTTGACCGGCTCCACAAAATTCGGCCCCTCATAGACCACTTCAACCAGAAATTTGCAGATTTGTATACCCCTGAGCAAAACATCTGCGTAGACGAGTCCCTAATACATTTTACCGGGCACCTTGGCTTCAAACAATACATCCCAAGCAAGCGTGCCCGGTATGGGGTCAAATTGTATAAGCTCTGTGAAAGGGCCACAGGCTATACCCACAAATTTCGGATCTATGAGGGAAAAGATCAGACCCTGGAGCCGGTCGGTTGCCCTGACTACCTGGGGAGCAGTGGGAAGACAGTCTGGGACTTGGTGTCACCCTTATTTGGCAAGGGGTACCATCTTTATGTGGACAATTTCTACACAAGTGTGGCCCTCTTTAGGCATTTGTTTCTAGAACAGATTTGCGCCTGTGGCACCGCGCGAACTAGTCGCGTGGGCTTCCCCCAACGGCTCGTTACCACCCGTCTTGCAAGGGGGGAGAGGGCTGCCTTGTGTAAAGAAGAACTGCTCGCGGTGAAATGGAGAGACAAGCGTGACGTTTACATGCTCTCCTCCATTCACGCAGACACGACAATCCAAATTGAATGGGCAACCAGTGTCATTGAAAAGCCCCTCTGTGTCCACGACTATAATGCACTCATGGGAGGGGTGGACTTCAATGACCAGATGTTGGCTCCCTATTTAGTTTCCCGACGCACCATATGCTGGTATAAGAAGGTGTCTGTATATTTAATTCAATTGGCTGCATATAATAGTTTTGTTCTCTACAGTAAGGCTGGGAGAACAGGATCCTTCCTCAAATTTCAGGAAGAGATCATCGCGAACCTCCTGTGTCCAGAAGGTTCCGTGGCCCCATTCACCAGTGTAGTGAGCCGTCTACACGAGCGACATTTCCCCAGTGTCGTTGCTGGTACCTCAAACCGACCGCCACCCCGAATTTTTTTTTGTGTCTGTAGCAGTAGTGGAATAAGGCGTGACACCCGCTACTTCTGTCCTGACTGTCCTGACCACCCTGCCCTATGTTTTGGAGAGTGTTTCCGGAAGTACCACACACAAGTACACTTAGCATAGGGATTGCATCTCACAGGACAGGCACACAGGGCTATTAGGGCCCTTTTACTCACAGCTGCTGCAAACCT
This sequence comes from Bufo bufo, assembly GCF_905171765.1. Classification (NCBI taxonomy): domain Eukaryota; kingdom Metazoa; phylum Chordata; class Amphibia; order Anura; family Bufonidae; genus Bufo; species Bufo bufo. Next base: position 474,111,460 of record NC_053389.1, read on the forward strand.
CTCCTTTCACCTGGGATAAAGTACATAACGTACTTCGCCACATCTTTGGGCGATTTGCGCTTTGCACATTGTCCCATGGGGAAGGAGAGGTTTGTCCTATAAAGGTAAAAAAAAAAAAAACACCAGGTAAGCAAAAAAGTTAACTTTCCGTTCAAAAAGTTTATATGTTCTGTTCAAAAGTTATTATAAAGTTAATAAAATTTATTGCGTTTGGTATCCAAATGTCTAAAAATGCCCTCCTAAAAGGAATGGGGGCCCCTTTGCGCATCTAGGCTGCAAAAAAGTGTCACACATGTGGTATCTCGGTACTCAGGAGAAGTTGGGCAATGTGTTTTGGGGTGTCATTTTACATATACCCATGCTGGGTGAGATAAATATCTTGGTCAAACTTTGTATAACAAAATGGGAAAAGTTGTCTTTTGCCAAGATATTTCTCTCACCCAGCATGGGTATATGTAAAATGACACCCCAAAACACATTGCCCAACTTCTCCTGAGTACGGAGATACCACATGTGTGACACTTTTTTGCAGCCTAGGTGGGCAAAGGGGCCCACATTGCAAAGAGCACCTTTCGGATTTCACCGGCCATTTTTTACACATTTTGATTTCAAACTACTTTGCACGCATTTGGGCCCCTAAAATGCCAGGGCAGTATAACTACCCCACAAGTGACCCCATTTTGGAAAGAAGACACCCCAAGGTATTTTGTGATGGGCATGGCGAGTTCCTAGAATTTTTTATTTTTTGTCACAAGTTAGCGGAAAATGATGATTTTTTTTTTTTTTCTTACAAAGTCTCATATTCCACTAACTTGTGACAAAAAATAAAAACTTCCATGAACTCACTATGCCCATCAGCGAATACCTTGGGGTGTCTTCTTTCCAAAATGGGGTCACTTGTTGTCAAATGCCAACTTTGTATAAAAAAATGGGAAAAGTTGTCTTTTGCCAAGATATTTCTCTCACCCAGCATGGGTATATGTAAAATGACACCCTAAAACACATTGCCCAACTTCTCCTGAGTACGGAGATACCAGATGTGTGACACTTTTTTGCAGCCTAGGTGGGCAAAGGGGCCCACATTCCAAAGAGCACCTTTCGGATTTCACCGGCCATTTTTTGCACATTTTGATTTCAAACTACTTACCACACATTTGGGCCCCTAGAATACCAGGGCAGTATAACTACCCAACAAGTGACCCCATTTTGGAAAGAAGACACCCCAAGGTATTCGCTGATGGGCATAGTGAGTTCATGGAAGTTTTTATTTTTTGTCACAAGTTAGTGGAATATGAGACCTTGTAAGGAAAAAAAAAAATCATAATTTTCCGCTAACTTGTGACAAAAAATAAAAAATTCTAGGAACTCGCCATGCCCCTCACGGAATACCTTGGGGTGTCTTCTTTCCAAAATGGGGTCACTTGTGGGGTAGTTATACTGCCCTGGCATTCTAGGGGCCCAAATGTGTGGTAAGTAGTTTGAAATCAAAATGTGTAAAAAATGGCCGGTGAAATCCGAAAGGTGCTCTTTGGAATGTGGGCCCCTTTGCCCACCTAGGCTGCAAAAAAGTGTCACACATCTGGTATCTCCGTACTCAGGAGAAGTTGGGCAATGTGTTTTGGGGTGTCATTTTACATATACACATGCTGGGTGAGAGAAATATCTTGGCAAAAGACAACTTTTCCCATTTTTTTATACAAAGTTGGCATTTGACCAAGATATTTATCTCACCCAGCATGGGTATATGTAAAATGACACCCCAAAACACATTGCCCAACTTCTCCTGAGTACGGAGATACCAGATGTGTGACACTTTTTTGCAGCCTAGGTGGGCAAAGGGGCCCACATTCCAAAGAGCACCTTTCGGATTTCACCGGCCATTTTTTACACATTTTGATTTCAAACTACTTACCACACATTTGGGCTCCTAGGATGCCAGGGCAGTATAACTTCCCCACAAGAGACCCCATTTTTGAAAGAAGACACCCCAAGGTATTCGCTGATGGGCATAGTGAGTTCATAGAAGTTTTTATTTTTTGTCACAAGTTAGTGGAATATGAGACTTTGTAAGAAAAAAAAATAAAAAATCATCATTTTCCACTAACTTGTGACAAAAAATGAAAAGTTCTATGAAGTCACTATGCCCATCAGCGAATACCTTAGGGTGTCTACTTTCCGAAATGGGGTCATTTGTGGGGTGTTTGTACTGTCTGGGCATTGTAGAACCTCAGGAAACATGACAGGTGCTCAGAAAGTCAGAGCTGCTTCAAAAAGCGGAAATTCACATTTTTGTACCATAGTTTGTAAACGCTATAACTTTTACCCAAACCATTTTTTTTTTACCCAAACATTTTTTTTTATCAAAGACATGTAGAACAATAAATTTAGAGAAAAATTTATATATGGATGTCGTTTTTTTTTGCAAAATTTTACACCTGAAAGTGAAAAATTTCATTTTTTTGCAAAAAAATTGTTAAATTTCGATTAATAACAAAAAAAAGTAAAAATGTCAGCAGCAATGAAATACCACCAAATGAAAGCTCTATTAGTGAGAAGAAAAGGAGGTAAAATTAATTTGGGTGGTAAGTTGCATGACCGAGCAATAAACGGTGAAAGTACTGTAGGTCAGAAGTGTAAAAAGTGGCCTGGTCATTAAGGGTGTTTAAGCTATAGGGGCTGAGGTGGTTAAAGGGCTCACCCATATGCTCCTTGGTTTGGGATCAAGCCAGTCGGTCGTTTATTTATAAGTTCCAGCTATCTGCAACTTCACCCATGACAGTAAGGCTCACATTCAGAAATACATAAATTGTAAATGGAGTTACTTGGTACATGGATAGGCCGCAGATTTGGTGTGCATGAGGCAGATCGGGGCGGCTGCAGCATTTAAAAACCACTGCTACGGGCGTCTTGGCCCAATTGGAGGCTAGATCTATTGGGGAGGCGCAGTGACAGGAGCTCTGATAGGTTCTTGTATTGTATGCAGCCAGGCGCATGCGCAGTTGATTCAGGATTGTTGAGCGCCATCTTAGGTGATGGCATGATGCGCTAGGTGCGGCCCAAGGGAGGCAAGTGGCGTGGACATGCGCAATGAATCCAGGATTGCCCGGGTGCCATCTTAGATAATGGAGTAATTCCAAAGCAAGGCTGGGGCATGCACAATAGGGAGTCAGATGTCAGCATGTGAAGGGCAAATCGTGTTTCTTGCTCGTAAGGGGGATGAATGGGCAATGGATCTTATTAAGCTCCCAATTTGCAGTATGTAGTGTGGCATAACGGAAAATATTACAGGTTGTAGATAAAGGTGTATAGATACATTTGAAATCAATAGATGTCTCATTGAATCCCTCCATATATATTACATCATGAGTATCAACAATGGTCAAACCATATCAGGGCATAAAAACAATATATCGGCGAAGGTGAAATGGAATGGTCTCATGTAGCAGAGAGACCCGTTCTGGTTTATTGTGATGCATACTTACTAAAGGACCCAATTTGTGCTTCTCGGGTGTCCCCACCCCATACTAGACTGTAAAAAGGTCCTATAAAGGAACATAATGAATATTCATTAGACAGGAGAAAGGTCATCATAACATGTCAATACCATTTACATGTATTTATAATCTTTATTCAGACACCCTGAATGGAGGGTTCCCAGGCGCCGAATCCATTGCATTTCATGGTTCAGAAGGATCTCCTCCCTATTTCCCCCTCTTCGTGGTTGGGGGACCAGTCAATTACCTGGAATCTTAGTTGGCTGGGTGAGTGTTTATGGTGTAAAAAATGTTTAACTAGAGGTGCTTCCATCTTTTTAGTATGGATATTGGATTTGTGTTGGCTGATTCTGTCCTTAATCTTCTGGGTGGTTTCGCAAACATAACCAATGCCACAAGGACATTTGATGAGGTAAACTACAAATCTGCTGATACATGAAAAATGGCCTCTAATTTCATATTTCTTTCCTGAGCAGGGATGTGTAAATGACAGTCCCTTAGTGACATTGCCACACTGGGCACAATTGAGGCATGGGAAAGTACCTGGGTTTTGGCTGCCTGTGATGGTGGTTTGAGCATTAATATGTCTGGGGCCTAAATCATAGCAAATTAGATGGTCCCTAATGTTCCTATTCACACATCCTTGTTTTTCCATTGATGCTTGATCAATGGAAAAACAACAGAGGCACGCACTACTTTGGTCCATGATGTTGACCAAGTATGCCCATTGAATTCTACACCAAAGGTGGCAAAGGTGGCACTATTTCAACTTTATAAGAAATTTAAATTACTCAATAATGATAGGACCATTGTTCCTGGCAGTAATTATTGTATATCATTGTATAGATGGTACATCCACAGAGGAGAACTACCCTACTAAATGGAAATTCAGCTGCGGGTTTTTCAGAAATCAGAAATGGAAATTGTCAGAAATGGACTGGTTCTTGTGGCAGCACTGCTGCAGGAATTACAGCGGGTCTTCCACTGCTTTCAACCATTGCATTGCAAAGAATGACAGTTATGGCTGAAACCCGTGGTATATATTGGTATGCTGGGGATTGAAAACACACAGTGCAAGTCAGTTCAGCTGGATTTTTTTTCTTTTCTGCAGTAAGTGGATTTCTGAAAATCTCATTCACTTTGCAGGTACTGTAAAACTCTGTGGACTTGCCACGTACAATGGATGCACCCTACAGGTACACACACACGATTTTTTTTAGATAAAATTACAATGCATGCATCTTTTGAATGTCACATTTTTTTTATGGCTTCTTTGAAACATATGTTTACTGCACCATGCTTTATAAAAATAAAAAATAAATTCAACAAAACAAAATCACACCCAAGATAAAAAAACAACAAAAAACAAAAACACTACTAGCATCTGTGTTCTGCATTTCAAAATTCCCGCAGACTATCAGCAAACATCTGAAGTTGGCAATTTTCCAACAAAAAAAAGCACCAAAAACTATGTCAAAAACTGGCAAACATAACCCTTAAAGGGGTTTTCCGGGTTCAGAGCAGAACCCGGATATATCCCCATTTTCATCCAGGCAGCCCCCCTGACTTGAGCATCAGAGCAGTTCATGCTCCGATGCTCTCATTTGCCCTGTGCAAAGTCGCGCAGGGCAAAAGCATTTTCAGGAGTTCCGTTGACGAACCGGGCTCTCCATGGGGCTGTCAGGAAGCCCGGAGACGTCACCGGCACTAATGGGTGGGCCTTAGCGCTGCCCTAGCCAGTAAAACGGCTAGGGCAGCACTAAAGCACATCCATCAGAGCCGGTGACATCACCGAACACACTGCCGGGCGGAAGCTTCCGCCCGGCAGTGTGTTATTGTAAACAAAAGAGCCTGTGCCCTGCACTGGAGAGCATCAGAACATGAGATGCTCTGATGCTAACATCAGGGGGGTTGCCTGGGTGAAATTATGGGTATGTCCGGGCTCTGAACCCAGACAACCCCTATAATAGCTGTGGGGCACATTTATCAGAAGTTTTTCGCCTGTTTCAGTAGTTTTTTATCTGTTTGGTAGACTTTTCTATTTAAATGCATTTATTGTTAAGTTTGCGCCTTGTCTTAGACTTTACATCGTATTTGCACGTTTTATTTTTCTGCTTCATAGATCGAGCTAACAGTTTTGTCAGTGGACTAGTGCAAATTATGTAAGTGCGCCTTTTTAGGCTCCATTCACACGTCCGTAACGTGTTTTGCGGATCCACGGATCCGCAAAACATGGACACGGCAATGTGCATTCCGCCGGCACTAATGGAATAGGACATGTTCTATTTTTTTCAGGAACGGAAATGCGGACCCAAGAAATGAATGGGTCCGCAATTCTGTTCCGCAAACCGCAGAATGAAATTGAGGACGTGTGAATGGGGACTTAATGTCTAAATTTCCTACTTTTCTGGGACGAATGCGACTTTTTAAACCATTAGATCAGCGACTTTCAAAAGCCACACCAGACATCAATAACAACTAGAAAATATGACACACCTTAAAACAATTAAAAAGAATGGCAAAAAACGAATTTATCAGCTCAAATAGAAATACATGCTAAATAGAAAAAAACTGAAACTTTCAACTCACAGAAAAACAGGTGCAAAAATAGGTGTAAAATTGTACAAGCATGATAAACGTGCCCCTGAGTGTGAATCCAGCCTACAAATGATTTGTCAACTGCATGATGTAATAATAATATGCATTAATGCAACATAAATAAAGTGTGTTGCCTCTCTGCCAGAATTTTTCTTTCCTTAAAAAAATACATACTAGAGTTGGGAAAAGCAAGCACTGTGTGCGCATCCTAAACCGATATAAAAGAAATCTTTAAAAAAAAAAAAAGTCTTACTTCTATACGAACATTTTAGTTAAAATTATTTCACAGCAGTCTGCAGAAATAGCAGGTTTGTAACCAGCGTTTTCCTGTGCGCTTGATTACCTTTGTACTAGCTTCCACCCCCACTCTCCTCCACAAAGTCTGCATTTTATTTATTGATTGGGTGTGTGTGTATGTTTTAAAGTGAGGTTAAGGAAGGTTCTTTATTTTCTTCCTCTGTAGAAGAGGGGATGGGATGGGGTGGGGGGTTAAAGTGGGTGCATTTGTGAGCTGATTGTGCTTCTGCTCCGACCTCCAACAGTCTTGCTTTCCTTTGAAGTTTTCTGCCCTTCGAGTTGAAATGAGATCGATTACAGAAGAACAACAGGGACAAAGAAATTGTGCTTTACGTGAAGGCACTTTCCCACGATCAGGGCAGTCAACTCAGCACCAGTAAGACACCAGTGTAGACACAGCCACATTCCTCTCACCTTCCTTCTCTGACAGCTAAACACCAAGGGGGGCAAGTGCAGGGGATGTGACTAAATAAAAAAAACACCAAGGAAAAACAAAGACACAAATAAGGAAAGGAGAGTGCACTTTATGTGTTTGTCACCATGAGAGGAAAAAGGTCACTGTGAGGATAAACAAGCTACAGTACTAATAGGTGTCATAAAGGAGTAATAATACTGCAAGATTGCATATTTAGTTTCCAAAGAAAAGGTAGACATTTCATAATAGTCCTGAATGGCTGTGCTACACTTCCACAGGAATAAACCACAGCAGATGATTAACACCTTAGTGGCCAAGTATTTATTTATTTTATTTTTATTGTCACATTCTAAGAGCTGTAACTTTTTTGTCTATTTTTGTGCCAATGCTGCCATATGAGGACTTGTTTTTTTCGAGACAAGTTGTAGTTTTAATTTGCACTATTTTAGGGTACACACAACTTACTAATTAAATTTTATTAACTTTTTTGGGGGGGATGGGAAAAAACAGCAATACTGCCACTGTGTATTTGCATAAATAATACTATACCTTTATTCTCTGGGTCAGTATGATTACAGAGATACCAAATACTTTGTTTGTTTTACGTTATCCTACTTTTGCAGAATAAAACCCTTTTAAAACATGCTGGTTATGATTAAGAATTTTCCAGGTTGAAACATGTTAACATGTGGTGGAGGGTGGTGAAGATTGCAGTATGTACTTTTATACCGATCTACAATAAAGACGACTAAGGCCTCTTTCACACGGGCGTTGCGGGAAAAGGTGCGGGTGCGTTGCGGGAACATGCACGATTTTTCCGCGCGAGTACAGAAGTTCGGGCTTGGGATCGGTGTTCTGTAGATTGTATTATTTTCCCTTATAACATGGTTATAAGGGAAAATAATAGCATTCTGAATACAGAATGCATAGTAAAATAGCGCTGGAGGGGTTAAATATATTTTTAAAATAATTAAACTCACCTTAGTCCACTTGATCGCGCAGCCGGCATCTCTTCTGTCTCCTTCTTTGCTGATTGCAGGAAAAGGACCTGTGGTGACGTCACTCCGGTCATCACATGGTCCATCACATGATCCATCACCATGGTAAAAGATCATGTGATGGATCATGTGATGACCGGAGTGATGTCACCACAGGACTTTTTCCTGCAATCAGCAAAGAAGGAGACAGAAGAGATTCCGCTGCGCGATCAAGTGGACTAAGGTGAGTTTAATTATTTTTAATTTTTTTTTAACCCCTCCAGCGCTATTTTACTATGCATTCTGTATTCGGAATGCTATTATTTTCCTTTATAACCATGTTATAAGGGAAAATAATAATGATCGGGTCTTCATCCCCATCGTCTCCTAGCAACCGTGTGTGAAAATCGCACCGCATCCGCACTTGCTTGCGGATGCTTGCGATTTTCACGCAACCCCATTCATTTCTATGGGGCCTGCATTACGTAAAAAACGAACAAGGGGGAGCGTGCTGCGATTTTCACGCAACGCACAAGTGATGCGTGAAAATCACCGCTCGTGTGCACAGCCCCATAGAAATGAATGGGTCATGATTCAGTGCGGGTGCAATGCGTTCAACTCACGCATCGCATCCGCGCGGAATACTCACCCGTGTGAAAGGGGCTTAACACTGACGGATGCTGGAGAATTTGCTTTTATTGGCATTGCTGTAACATATGGCATATCCGAGTGAAAGAAGCCTTAGGCCTCTTTCACACGGGCGAGATTTCCGCGCGGGTGCAATGCGTGAGGTGAATGCATTGCACCCGCACTGAATCCGGACCCATTCATTTCTATGGGGCTGTGCACATGAGCGGTGATTTTCACGCATCACTTGTACGTTGAGTGAAAATCGCAGCATTCTCTAGATTGTGCGTTTTTCACGCAACGCAAGCCCCATAGAAGTGAATGGGGCTGCGTGAAAATCGCAAGCATCCGCAAGCAAGTGCGGATGCGGTGCAATTTTCACGCATGGTTGCTAGAAGATGATCGGGATGGGGACCCGATCATTATTATTTTCCCTTATAACATGGTTATAAGGGAAAATAATAGCATTCTTATTACAGAATGCTTAGTAAAATAGGGCTTCTCTTCTGTCTTCTTCTTTGATGACAGGAGGAAAAGGACCTGTGGTGACGTCACTGCGCTCATCACATGGTCCGTCACATGATCCATCACCATGCAATTTGCAGTCCCCAATGCACGGGAAACGTCCGTGCGGCGGCCGGGACAGATCGAGACCCATTCAACTTGAATGGATCCGTGATCTGTCCGCACCGTAAAAAAAATAGAACAAGTTCTATTTTTTTGCGGTGCAGAGGCACGAACAGAAACACCACTGAAGCACCATTCTGTAGTGCTTCCGTGCGGTTCCGATCCGTGCTTCCGTTCCACATCTCCGTGATTGCGGACCCATTCAAGTGAGCGGAGTGCACACGGGCCGGTGCCCGTGTATTGCGGACCCGCCATATGGGGGAGCCGCAATACGGCCACGGGCACACAACGGCCGTGTGCAAGAGGCCTTAGTCTATGGGGATGAAAAGTGTCAATACCTGTCTGTTCTGCTATGGAATATTAATTCCGCAGCAGAACAAAACACAAATAACAATTTGTTGCGGATTTCCTGTAGCTGAATTTCTCCATTAATTTCAATTACAATCGAGCACATGAAGAAATTCAGTCATGTTGGATTTTGTATGATCATTAGAAAAAAAAAGCAACTATTAAATATCTCTTGGGCTGAGTTCACACGAGCGGATGCCGTGCGTGGCATCCGCTCCGTGAAAGAGTGCCAAGACCCGATGCAGACTGCAGAGGCACGGAGCATTAACATGACTGATAATGCTCCGTGCCTCTCTGTGATCTCTTTACTATGAAATCACAGTGACAACTGTGATTTCGTAGTAAAGAGATCACAGAGAGGCACGGAGCATTATCAGTCATGTTAATGCTCCGTGCCTCTGCAGTCTGCATCGGGTCTTGGCACTCTTTCACGGAGCGGATGCCACGCACGGCATCCGCTCGTGTGAATTCAGCCTTACTAATACTGAAAATGGTTTGATGCTTTAATTTCCTGACCATGGCTAATACTGAAAATAGCACATCATTTGTGAGTTTGCAATACATTAGGACTCATTTACGAACATTTTTACAGCAGATTTGGTGTAAAAATGTCGCAAAATCCGCTTTTTGAATGCCCATCTGACAATATTTTGCCACATGAGCATTTTTGCGTTGCATTCAACACACAGAAGCATCGAGAGTGTGGTGGAAGACTTTGGCCCCAACAGACAGGAATTAATATTAGAGAAAAACATACTCCAGCCAGGGGCTGGTCTACTTTTTCTGCCAGGCACACAGACTGCTGAAGGTGCACCTAATTTATGATGAGGCGTATCTTCCGCCGGCAAAGCCAGTGCAAAAGGGGAGTAAAGACCAGCGTAAAAAGCTGTTTTTTGTAAATGACCCCAATCATGTGCAACATGTTGCTGTGGAGCACTGTCATAACAGAAGTGAGTTTATCAATGTATCATAACTTACAAACTGGCAGAACAGCGGTCTCGAAATTGGCTCGGGTGAATTGTGCTATATTGATAAAAACAGCTGCAACATTTTTTTCAGACTGCCAACACTTCTACATTTTGTCACTCACAGCTGTGGGACGTATTTATCAATGCCTAAAGACAGTTTTGCGCTACAAGAGTTAAGCCAAGGTCAAAGGTGGCACAGAGCTTGTGCCTATTTTTTAACAGCCTCTAATATTAGAGACATACATCAACAGTCACATGACAAAAAAAAGTTCTGCAAACAGTGCTTAGTAAACAGATTTTATAAGGCACCAAACCAGTCATGAATACAGAAGTAATAATTCTGCCAAATAGTATAGCTCAGCTGAAATGTAAAATTGGGGTACAGGAGACACGTAGAGTTAGGGGTCTTTCACACGATCGAGTTTTCTGTCAGGACGCGTGTAGCAAACCCATAGCATTCGGAATGAATCCTGACCCATTCATTTTAATGAGTCTGTGCACATTTTAATGAGTCTGTGCACATGAATGCTGCGCATTCAGGAAAAAGCGCAGCATGTTCTATACTGTGCGTTTTTCATGCAGCCCTGACTCCATACAAGTGAATGGGGCTTGAGTGAAAAAAGGAAGGCATCTGGATGCAGTATGTTTTTCACTGATAGTTACCAGGAGATGTAGATTGTTATTCTTCAATTTTAAATCACACGTATCTAAAAGCATGCAATCAGTAAATTTTTCATGCATCATCTTTGCATCACAGCATGTTCTATACTGTGTTTTTCACACAGACCTGGCTCCATAGAAGTGTATTGGGCTTGCGTGAAAAACGGAAGGCATCTGAATGCAATCCGTATGAGATGCATTTTAACTGATAGTTGCTAGGAGATGCTGGGTGTTAGGGCTCATGCACACAAATGTGTGCACCCCATGCCCGTGCTGCGGACCACAAATAGTAGTCCTTAATGCACAGTCACCAGTCGTGTGCCCACCATTTGCGGACCCATTTACTTGAATGGGTACACAATCTGCAAGAATCTGTCCGCATCGCAAAAAAGACATGTTCTATTTTTTTGCAATGTGGAAGCACGGAGCGAAATCCCATAGTAGCGCTCCGTAGTGCTTTCATGGCCTTCTGCTCTGTGCCTCCGTTCCACATCTTGCGTATTGCGGACCCATTCCAGTGAATGCGTCTGCATCCGTGATACGGAGCGCACATAGCCAGTGCCTGTATATTGCGGACCCACTGTTTGCGGGTTGCAATACGGGCACGGGGCACACACGTTTGTGTGCATGAGCCCTTAGGGTACAGCCACACAGTCAGGTTTCCTGATGCAGTTTTGGAAACCAAATTCAGTAGTGGACAGGCTCGGACTGGCCCACAGGGGTACAGGGGAATCCTCCGGCGGGCCCCTTAGTAAAGTGGGCCCCTTGTGTCTCACCCCCTGCACAAGTGACACGTAACACATTAAACTTACTGCACTCCATACATATATTCGATCTACAGCACCGCAGCCAGCCTGTGTTCATATAAAAAAACTTGTTAGATTATTTATTATATTTGAATGTATCCATAAAAGGAGAGAAAGTATAAAGGAGAGATACAACTTATCTTTTTTGAATTCACTGATGTGATGCATTGAGATGAGCAATTTAAATTGCTGCAACAGATATTGAGTGCGCTCCTTCAATAAAACTTTATGAATGATGGTTAAGTAATGTAAAATATCTATGTGTTAACAGAGAATGCACGGCTCCATGTTACACGTGTTTCATGTACATTCTTGCTTGAGTGCGATAGACGCCTGGTCTCTAGCATGTCGGGAAGCACAGAGAGGTCGAAGAGTGAAAGGAAGGCGGATATAATTGCATTACCTAATTTAACCTCAGTGGTGGGGAAGGAGGGGGCTGTGCACGGCGCCGCTGGAGGCTGCTCAATACAACAGACGATGCTGAAGTTGGTTCCTTGTTCATCTAGTTTCTTATTCAGGGCTGAAGTTGGTTTCTTATTTGTCCAGTTTCTTATTCACAAGATTTTTTTTTACTGGTTCAGTAAAAAGCAGAATTTGTTATCATTGATAAATGAGGTGAATAAGGCTAGGTCTACACGACGACATTTGTCGCGCGACAGATAGGGTGCAACATTTGTCGCGCGACATTTTGTTGCACTAATGTCGCGCGACAATTTTTATAATGGCAGTCTATGGTGTCGCACTGCAACATGCGACTGCGACGCAACAGTCGCATAAAAATCCATCTCGAATGGATTTTCTGCGACTGTTGCGTCGCAGTCGCAGCATGTTGCATGTTGCAGTGCGACACCATAGACTGCCATTATAAAAATTGTCGCGCGACATTGGTGCAACAAAATGTCACGCAAAAAATGTCGTTGTGTAGACCTAGCCTAAGGCTACGGCCATCCGATGTGGTCGTCATGTAAGCCGCACTGGGCTGATATTAACTGATCAGAACCGTATTGCCATATTTGGAGGTACCCTACAGTTGAAAGCAGCCTGGAAACAAATTATTTTAAGAATAAGGGTTGATTGACCTGACCGTGATCGGCCTGGAAAAAACACAGTCCGTGTGTCGGCCGCGTCTCCCGGGCCGACCGCAGCTCTCCTGAGCTCTCCATAGGTCTATTGTACTGTACTCACATGATGATGTGATCAGTTATGAACTGACTGTATCATAAAACACTATGGGACAGATTTATCATTAGTTCAAATCAAAATAATGGAGTGAAAAAGTCGCAAATTTTTGCGCAATCGCAAAAGTGCGCAAAAATTTGCGATTTTTAATAGCTCTGCTTGCCAGTTTTCTGAAAGTGGCTGTATTTTCTTATGTAAATGAATCTCTAGACTGATTTACTATTGCGACAATTTAAAAAGTCGCAAAAAATCGCGCAATTTCACTCCAGTGAGGTCCATGCTTATTTTATACGACTTTTTAATAGAACATGCGACTATTTCGTAAAGACGTGCGACTTTTGTAAAGCCGCTTACTGAAGGATAAACTGCTACTGTCAAACCACATTTATCAAAGGACCATTAATAAATCTGACTTAGCCAAAAGTGACTTTGGACATACCGTATATAGTCGAGTATAAGACGAGTTTTTTGGCACATATTTTTGTGCTCAAAAAGCCCCCTCGTTTTATACTCGAGTCTAGGTCTGTCTTAGCTCCGGTAATAGCAGGCAGTGCGCCTAGTGGGAGCAGGCGCGTGACGTCAGTGAGTGAGCGCCGCCCCCTGCACTGCCTGCTATTACCGGAGCTAAGACAAAGTAAGATATCCAAATAATCCGAGTAAAGAGCTCAGCAATGAGCAATGATTAAAGTTAAAGTACCGGTAGTTACTGATTCGTTTATAAATATACTGCTGTGAGCGTCGGGGAGGGGGATCTGTGGATGGCACTATAGGGGGATCTGTGGATGGCAGTGCCATCCACAGATCCCCCTACAGTGCCATCCACAGATCCCCCCTCCCCTAAACAGTGCCATCATGGCACTGTTTAGGGGAGGGGGGATCTGTGGATGGCACTGTTTAGGGGGGATCTGTGGATGGCACTGTTTAGGGGGGATCTGTGGATGGCACTGTTTAGGGGGGAGATCTGTGGATGGCACTGTCATGGGGGAGATCTGTGGATGGCTCCCTGTATTTAATGCAGAGTGTGTGTGTATATAATGCACACACTCTGCATTAAATACAGGGAGTCAGAGTCAGACTCCCATCAATCTGAGTCACCCTCTTGCAGATGTGTGTATATAATGTAGAGTGTGTGCATTATATACACATACACTCTGCATTATAGCTGCATTTCCCACCCTAGTCTTATACTCGAGTCAATATTTTTTCCCATTTTTTGGGGGTAAAATTAGGGGTCTCGGCTTATATTCGGGTCGGCTTATACTCGAGTATATACGGTATGTAAAAGTGGAGTAAGATGTAAGTGTAATGATAATTATGGCCCTATGATACAATCAGTTTGGGTCAGGGGATCTGCGATTGACTCAGGACATGCAGCCAATACATGGACTGTGTTTCCCAGGCCGATCACAGTCGTGTGAATCAGCCCTAATGAGCATCAAAGTGGACACCTAAGGTCGCTTTCACACAAGCAAGTTTTCCATACAAATGCGATGTATGTAGTGAATGCAAAGCATCCGGACTGAATTCTGGCCTATTCATTCCATTGGGTCTGTGCACATGAGCATCGCTTTTTCACGCATCATCTCTGCGTACAGGAAAAATCGCAACGTCTTCTTTCATAGATTGTAAACTCTTCCGAGCAGGGCCCTCACTCCTAGTGTTTCAGTTTGTATATTAGCCAGTTATGTTGTGATGTTTTTTGTTTTGCACGTGAACCCTCTGAATTTGTAAAACACGGCAGAATATGGTGGAGCTATATAAATAAATATTATTATTATTATATTGGGCATTTTTCACACAGCCCTGGCTCCATAGAAGTGAATGGGTGGGGCTTGTGTGAAAAATAGAAGCCATCTGGATGCAATACATTTTTTACTGATGGTTGCTGGGAGATGTAGATTGTTATTGGTCATTATTTCTTCACGTGAATGCAATCCGGATCCAATCTGGATTGAAAAAACTGAAACGCTGAACGCACCGGGGACAAAACTGATCGAACTTGCGAGTAAAACCATAAGTTTTTCCCTGAACAGATCCCGACACAATCTATATTGCTCATGTGAAAGAGGTCTAAGGGTTATATTACACTAGCAGATAATCGTGCAGATTATTGCTAACGAGCGTTACTGCCTGTGTGATGTTCTGCCTGTGTAATACTGCCGCCGAATACCTGATGAACGGGCAAACGCTCATTCATCGGCCAATTGGAATCTTTAAGAAGGTTAAAGCATCATCGTTTGCCAGTGGCAGATCGTGCTATCTAATCACGATCTGATGCGGGCAAACAATGATTGGTTATGGAGATGATCGATGGCTTTAGCAGCTGTCTCCTTCACTAACGAGCAGACTATTGCCAGGAAGGAACGCTTCCCTCCCAATCGCCTGGCTGATCTGCTAGTGTAATACTAGCCTGGCTGTATGACACTAAGGCCCCTTTCACATGGGCGAGTATTCCGCACGGATGCGATGCGTGAGTTGAACGCATTGCACCCGCACTGAATACCGACCCATTCATTTCTATGGGGCTGTTCACATGAGCGGTGATTTTCACGCATCACTTGTGTGTTGCGTGAAAATTGCAGCATGCTCTATATTCAGCGTTTTTCACGCAACGCAGGCCCCATAGAAGTGAATGGGGTTGCGTGAAAATCGCAAGCATCCGCAAGCAAGTGCGGATGCGGTGCGATTTTCACGCACGGTTGCTAGGAGACGATCGGGATGGAGACCCGATCATTATTATTTTCCCTTATAACATGGTTATAAGGGAAAATAATAGCATTCTGAATACAGAATGCTTAGTAAAATAGCGCTGGAGGGGTTAAAAAAATAAAATAAAAAATTTAACTCACCTTAGTCCACTTGATCGCGCAGACCGGCATCTCCTTCTGTCTCCTTTGCTGAACAGGACCTGTGGTGAGCATTCATTACATGAACAGGACCTTTGGTGACGTCACTCTGGTCATCACATGATCCATCACATGATCTTTTACCATGGTGATGGATCATGTGATGACCGGAGTGACGTCACCAAAGGTCCTGTTCATGTAATGAATGCTCACCACAGGTCCTGTTCAGCAAAGGAGACAGAAGGAGATGCCGGTCTGCGCGATCAAGTGGACTAAGGTGAGTTAAATTTTTTTTTCCTTTTTTTTAACCCCTCCAGCGCTGTTTTACTGTGCATTCTGTATTCAGAATGCTATTATTTTCCCTTATAACCATGTTATAAGGGAAAATAATACAATCTACAAAACACTGATCCCAAACCCGAACTTCTGTGAAGAAGTTCGGGTTTGGGTACCAAACATGCGCGATTTTTGTCACGCGAGTGCAAAACGCATTACAATGTTTTGCACTCGCGCGGAAAAATCGCGGGTGTTCCCGTAACGCACCCGCACATTTTCCCGCAACGCCCGTGTGAACCCAGCCTTATACCTCTTTTGTGTGCCAGGGCTGTTTTGTAATCCCAGTCCGGCCCTGATAGTGCACAATATAACACGCATCAGCAAGCACAGTTCATGAAGTAAAGGGAGAGGCCAGGAACAGGTATTGTGCTATATATGGGGCATGGGGGCCCAAATTAGATTCTTGCTATGGGGCCCAGTAATTTTTATGTACACCCCTGGTCATCAATATGTACAGGCTGCACAACCCCTTTAAGCTTTAGTCCAAAGCAGCTTCCCCCTCAAAAAAAATGATGGTAAAAGATGCATGATATACATGGCATTTCTTACAAGCTAAAAATACGCAAGAAAAAAGCATGGTGTGGCTGCAACCTAATGAGTGTTTTCAAAGGGTTGAATGACAATGGGTGGCGCATGAATTTTCTAGTCAGGCATGTATAGATTTGTACTGGCAATCTGTTATCAGTGGCCCACACAGTTGTTAACCTTTTGAAAATACCACTTATGGACAAAAGCTACTTTGAGCCAGCCTGAAATTGATGTGTGGCATCCCTACTTGTGTTGGCAGTGGTAGAAGAGTAGCTCAAAAGCCTTTTCACTATTTGAAAACACCTGCTCCTTACTTACATCAGTAAGGCTGCCTTCACATCTCCGTCAGAGGTGATCCGGCTGCCTGATCCACCGTAAATGACGGCTGTCAGCCAGACAAAAACTGTTGCAAGCAGCCATATCTGTCCAGCCAAAACCTGGACAGATACGGATACAGATATTTAGAATTTTGCTATTGCTTCCAGCGGCATAACTATAATTCATAGGGCCCCATAGCAAAATAAGATCAGGCCCCCTCCAGTTTGGAAAATTAAAGCAGCAGCAAAAATAATAATTAAAAGTATGTATAATAGCACAATATATCAGAAAAACCCAAATTATAGCAAAAAAGTCCCTATATTATTCCACACAAAAAGGTACAATGTTCGTGCACATGATCTGGCCCCATAGCAGGTTCTATGGCTATAGTTACGCTCATGATTGCACCTGCCATTTCAGGTAAAGCCTGGGAGTCATTTACAGTGTTTTATACCGGTCTTCGGTTCCCCTCTGCGCTGCTCATCTACGACAGTCTGTGTGCCTGGAGTAAAAAACGACTCCACTCCCTGAGTGGAGTATTTTTTTGCCGACATTTACGTCTGTTTTCAGCCATAAATGTTAGTAAATTTGCTGTCGGGGATCATTTATGAAATCTGCCAAGTTTTGTGGCATAAAAAAGTAGCAAGTGATGCCCGCGTGCAAGATTTGGTGAGCCTGGGCACTTTTAGATGTGGAGTGAAAAGTAGGTCAGGATTTAAGATTAGAACATATATGATGTACGACTTTTTAAAAAGTCGCATCTCCACACAGGTAACCTGTACTTTTACAGACATAGATATACACCATATTGCAATAGCACCAAATATATTATTACTGTGCTCCATTTCATAAATTTGGCGCAACCTCACAAAGCAAAGGCAGATTAAAAACTGACATCAAAACCACCACAAATAATTAATTCCCCCCAAGTCTATATGCAGCACAAGAATATGACCTGACAGTGCACCCAAGCCACACCTACCTCCAGCAGCAGCTGCTATTGGCTGTCAGAAGTGGTAGTGGCTTGGCCACATGCAGCCAGGTCTTACTCTTAGGCCCCTTTCACACAAGCGAGTTTTCCGCGCGGGTGCAATGTGTGACGTGAACGCATTGCACCCGCACTGAATCCTGACCCATTCATTTCAATGGGTCTGTGTATATGAGCGTTTTTTTCACGCATCAGTTCTGCATTGCATGAAAATTGCAGCATGTTCTATATTCTATGTTTTTCACGCAGCCCTGGCCCCATAGAAGTGAATGGGGCTTCAGTGAAAAATGCATTGCACCCACGTGGAAAAAAGACAAAACTGACTGAACTTGCTTGCAAAATGGTGCGAGTTTCATTGAACGCATCCAGAGCCAATCTGTCACGCTCGTGTGTAAGCGGCCTAAGGCCCCTTTTACAAGAGCGAGAATTCTGCACGGGTGCAATGCGTGATGCGAACGCATTGTGCCCGCACGGAATCCGGACCCATTAATTTAAATGGGTCTGTGTACATGAGCGGTGGTTTTCATGCATCAGTTTTGCGTTGCGTGAAAATCGCAGCATGTTCTATATTTTGCGATTTTCACGCAATGCATGAGGTGAATGCATTGCACCCGCACTGAATCCAGACCCATTTATTTCTATGGGGCTGTGCACATGAGCTGTGATTTTCACGCATCACTTTTGCGTTGCGTAAAAACCGCAGCATGCTCTATTTTGTGCGTTTTTCACGCAACGCAGGCCCCATAGAAGTGAATGGGGCTGCGTTAAAAATCGCAATTTTCACACACGGTTGCTAGGAGACGATCGGGATGGGGACCCGATCATTATTATTTTCCCTTATAACATGGCTATAAGGGAAAATAATAGCATTCTTAATACAGAATGCATAGTACAATAGGGCTGGAGGGGTTAAAAAAATAAAATAAAAATTAACTCACCTTAATCCACTTGTTCGCACAGCCCGGCTTCTCTTCTGCCTTCATCTGTGAGGAAAAGGACCTGTGGTGACGTCACTGCGCTCATCACATGGTCCATCACATGATCCATCACCATGGTGTTATGATGGAAAATAATACAATCTACACAACACCTAACCCAAACTTCTGTGAAGAAGTTCGGGTTTGGGTACCAACCATACGGATTTTTCTCACGCGCGTGCAAAACGCATTCAAATGTTTTGCACTCGTGCGGAAAAAGCGCACAAGTGCAAAACATCTTATCCGGGCCAAAAACATGACCCCGTGTAAAAGAGGCCTAAAACTGCAAAAGTACAGAAATACACCACTACAAACTTATGTGTTAACCCACCCTAAAGCTACACACATAAGATCCACACAAACTTACGTGCAGATTTCTGTGCGTTTTGTCGCATTTGGATGCGGACCCATTCTCTTCAATGGGGCAGCAAAAGATGCGAACAGCACACTGTGTGCTGTCTGCACTCATATGTCCATTCTGTGGCATCCACAAAAAATTAGAACATGCCATATTCTTGTCTGTTTTAGGCCTCTTTCACACTGGCGTGTGCGCCCCGTTGCCGTATTGCGGCCCACAAAATAAGGGCCGCAATACACGAGCACAGTCCGTGGGGCAGCCGCAGCGGATCGCGGACCCATTCACTTGACGGCACCCGTGTATTGCGGTTTCGCAAATGCGGTCCACAACACGCCAGTGTGAAAGAGGCCTTATGGACAAGGATAGGACTGTTCTTTGGGGGCTAGGATGTTCCGTTCAGGAAAATGTGGAACGGCCGGTATCCATGTTTTGCAGATCTGCAATTTGTGGATCACAAAACAGGTTATGGTCGTGTGCAAAAGCCCTTACATTGAGAAGGGTGAAATCCGCACACAAAAAATGCAACAATTGACAAGCTGCAGATTTCAAAATCCAAACACCAGGTCAATTTCCGCACCTCTAAAAAAATCTAAGTGTGCATGAGATTTCTCTAATCTCATAGATTTTGTTGTTACCTTATTAGGCCTCATACACACGACCGTGCTGTTTTTTGCGGTCCGCAAACTGCGGATCCGCAAAAAAACGGAAGCCGCCCGTGTGCCTTCCGAACGGACATGCTCTATTTTTTTTGCGGGGCCTCGGAACTGAGCAACGGCATGCTGTTGGCCCGCTTTTTTTGCGGCCCCATTCAAGTGAATGGGTCCGCACGCGAGCCGCAAAAACTTCGGCTCGGATGCGGACACGAAAAACGGTCATGTGCATGAGGCCTTAGGCCTCATGCACACGACCGTTGTGTGCATCTGTGGCCGTTGTTCCGTTTTCCGTGATTTTCTGCGGACCCATTGACTTTCAATGGGTCCGTTGAAAACTCGGAAAATGCACCGTTGTTCATCCGCGGCCGTGATCCGTGTTTCCTGTCCATTAGAAAAATATGACCTGTCCTATTTTTTTGACGGACAGCGGTTCACGGACCCATTCAAGTCAATGGGTCCGTGAAAAAACACGGATGCACACAAGATTGGCATCCGCGTCCGTGATCTGTGGCCGTAGGCTACTTTCACACAGACGGATCCGCAGATCCGTCTGCATAAAAGCTTTTTCAGAGCTGAGTTTTCACTTCGTGAAAACCCAGATCCGACAGTATATTCTAACACAGAGGCGTTCCCATAGTGATGGGGACGCTTCAAGTTAGAATATACTACGAACTGTGTACATGACTTCCCCCTGCTGCCTGGCAGTACCCGATCTCTTACAGGGGGCTGTGATCCGCACAATTAACCCCTCAGGTGCCGGACCTGAGGGTTTAATTGTGCGTATCATAGCCCCCTGTAAGAGATCAGGTGCTGCCAGGCAGGAGGGGACACACCCCCCTCCCTCCCCAGTTTTAAGGCCAGTGGGCCCCCCTCCCTCCCCTGTATTACTGTACATTCATTGGTGGCCAGTGGGCCCCCCCTCCCTCCCCCTCCTAATTAAAATCCCCCCCTATCATTGGTGGCAGCGGAGAGTTCCGATCGGAGTACCAGTTTAATCGCTGGGGATCCGATCGGTAACCATGGCAACCAGGACGCTACTGCAGTCCTGGTTGCCATGGTTACTTAGCAATTTTTAGAAGCATTATACTTACCTGCGATGTCTGTGACCGGCCGGGCGCTCCTCCTACTGGTAAGTGACAGGTCTGTGCTATGAGCAATGCGCCTCACAGACCTTTCACTTACCAGTAGGAGGAGCGCCCGGCCGGTCACAGACAGCGAAGGTAAGTATAATGCTTCTTAAATTGCTAACTAACCATGGCAACCAGGACTGCAGTAGCGTCCTGGTTGCCATAGTTAACGATCGGAGTCCCAGCGATTAAAGTGGGACTCCGATCGTAACTCTCCGCTGCTACCAATGATGGGGGGGGGGGAGATTTAATTAGGAGGGGGAGGGAGGGGGGGCCCACTGGCCACCAATGAATGTACAGTAATACAGGGGAGGGAGGGGGGCCCACTGGCCACCAATGAATGTACAGTAATACAGGGGAGGGAGGGGGGCCGGACTGGCCACCAATGAGTTAAATACAGGGGAGGGCGGGCCCACTGGAGGGAGGGGGGGCCCACTGGCCACCAATGAATTTACAGTAATACAGGGGAGGGAGGGGGGGCCCACTGGCTACCAATGAATGTACAGTAATACAGGGGAGGGAGGGAGGGGGGCCGCACTGGCCACCAATGAGTTAAATACAGGGGAGGGAGGGGGGGCCCACTGGCCACCAATGAATGTACAGTGATACAGGGGAGGGAGGGGGGCCGCACTGGCCACCAATGAGTTAAATACAGGGGAGGGAGGGGGGGCCGCACTGGCCACCAATGAATGTACAGTAATACAGGGGAGGGAGGGGGGGCCGCACTGGCCACCAATGAATTTAAAACTGGGGAGGGATACTACGAACTGTGTACATGACTGCCCCCTCCTGCCTGGCAGCACCTGATCTCTTACAGGGGGCTATGATACGCACAATTAACCCCTCAGGTACGGCACCTGAGGGGTTAATTGTGCGGATCACAGCCCCCTGTAAGAGATCGGGTGCTGCCAGGCAGCAGGGGGCAGTCATGTACACAGTTCGTAGTATATTCTAACTTGAAGCGTCCCCATCACTATGGGAACGCCTCTGTGTTAGAATATACTGTCGGATATGAGTTTTCACGATCTAACTCAAATCCGATGGTATATTCTAACATAGAGGCGTTCCCATGGTGATGGGGACGCTTCAAGTTAAAATATACCATCGGATTGGAGAAAACTCTGATCCGATGGTATAATAGGGACTCCTGACTTTACATTGAAAGTCAATGGGGATGGATCCGTTTGCAATTGCACTATTTTGTGTCAACGTCAAACGGATCCGTCCCCATTGACTTGCATTGTAAGTCAGGACGGATCCGTTTGGCTCCGCACGGCCGGGCGGACACCAAAACGACTTTTTTTTTCATGTCCGTGGATCCTCCAAAAATCAAGGAAGACCCACGGACAAAAAAACGGTCACGGATCACGGAACAACGGAAATCCGTTTTGCGGACCGCAAAAAAAAAAACGTCTGTGTGCATGAGGCCTTATACTGTGGTTTTTCTCCATGGAGAAAACGTGTGTAACCCTCACTGTGTGCAAGCACCCTAATGCCTCTTGCACACAAACTTTTTTTTTTCCCGTTTCTGTTCCGTTTTTTGCGTTCCCGATACGGACCATATACGGAACTATTCATTTCAATAGATCCGCAAAAAAAAAGGAAGGAACTCCATATGTTTTCCGTTTCCGTTCTGTTCAAAGATAGAACATGTCCTATTATTGTCCGCATAACGGACAAGGATAGTACTGTTCTATCAGAGCCAGCTGTTCCGTTCCGCAAAAAATGCAATGCACACGGACGTCATTCGTATTTTTGGCGGATCCGTTTTTTTTTGCGGACTGCAAAATACTGAAAAAGCCATACGGTTGTGTCCAAGAGGCCTTAGGCTGAGTTCACACATGACAGATTGGCTGCGGATTTGTCATTGGGTATTTTGGTGCGGCAAATCTACAGTACCAGCAAAGTGGACGAGAATTTCAGAATTGTCATCCACATGCTGCATAAATAAAACCCAGGAGAAAAGCTGCATGTCATCTGTGGATTTCACTCTTTCCAATACAAAAAATGCAACTCTTTTTAATCTGCAGCTTTTCTGCAACATAATCAACAGCGTGTGTATGCCGCCTTTGGTGCGTCTTTAGATTAGAAGCAGGAATGCTGCAGATTTTCTGCTGCAGAAAATCCGCAGCTAATCATTCATGTGAGCCTATTCTATTGATTAATCGAGCATTCGAACATCAAAATCGAATTAAAAGAAAGTTTTTCTTTATAAAAACTCATCAGTCCCCCCCCCAGTTTCATATCAGGTTCCCCCATGCCATCAGCTTTCCCCCCCAGTGCCATCAGCTGCCCCCCAGTGCCATCATGCTCCTCCCCAGTGCCATCATGCTCCTCCCCAGTGCCATCACTTGCCCCCTCCAGTGCCATCAGCTTCCCCTACAATGCCATCAGCTGCCCCCAGTGCCACCATCTCCCACTCCTAACCATGTTCCCAGCGCCAGTGATAAAAAATACTTACCTCTCCTGTAGGGTCGCCGCTCCACAGCTCGTCCATCTTCTTCTCTGCGCGCTGCACTGTCGTCCTGACGTCACACAGCGTCAGGTCATAGTGCACGTAAGCGCGCACTATGTACTGACGATGTGCCAGGATCCGGTGCAGCGCAGGGCGGGCCGGCAGGTGACCACAGAGTGGTAATAGCAATTATCAATTAATATTATCAAATAATAGCGTTACTCACGCTCCGTGGTCACATGACACAAATGAATCCTCGATGCAAGTGTCGAGTTACTCCATTCAATCGAGTAATCGTTTCAGCCCTACACTCCGTAGTGCTTCCGTGCATCCATTCCACACCTACCTTCTGGATTGCGGACCCGCAATACGGGCACGGCCGAACAGCGGCCATGCGAATGAGCCCTCAGGGTATTTTCGGCCCGCATCCAATTCGCATCTTTTGAAGGTTGCATGCAGACCCATTCATTTCAATGGGCCGCAAAAGATGCAGACAGCACACCGTGTGCTGTCCGCATCCATATGTCCTTTCCACGGCCTCGGAAAAATAGAAGGACATGTTGCAAAATGGAGAAGAATAGGCATTTCTAACAAAGAACGGGACCCGCTGATCCGCAAAATACGGAACGCACATGGCTGGTACCCTGTTTTGCGACTCGGAAAATGTATATGGTCGTTTGAATGCCCCCTAATTCATGAGTTCTGGTAGATTTTGTAGTGGATTTCTGGTAAAAATCCACAGCGGACTTTTATAATGTATTTTAGATCTATAAAAAGTTATTTTACCCTTAAAATCACACTCGGGTGCCCTTTTTTGTGACAATGCTTTGTTTCCAGGCACCTTGCTCCAACGTCATGTATTAATGAAGGTAGGTTCACCTTAACAAACTTCTGTGAATTAGTAAGTTGATAAATAAGGAACAGACTTCCACCCTGGCCATCGCAGGGTTAAAAGGCGCTGGCTGCACAGTTTACATTACTCTCTGTTACACTATTACCTCGGTGCACACAAGTACAGCTAAAAGTCTATCCTGTGTCTGACATAAAAGGGCTTTTTTTTTTTTTTTTTACCTCAGACGGCTTTTGGCCTCTCCCTTCCCCAGCGCCACAACACTAACAACGCTTAATAACTTGTCACTGGCATGCAGTTCATTCATAAAAAATAGCACCTAGACCCCCCAAAGAAGGTGGCAGCCTGGGGGATTCCCCCTCCTCTTTTTTTTTTTCAACTTTCCCTCTTTCTCAGCGTTTTGTTTATTAACATCCCCCCACCCCAGTCTCCCTTTCACGGCGAGACTCCTCCCTGCCAGACTGAACGGCGTCAGGGTCTGTGAACGACTGGAGATGGATACAATCAATAGCATTGGCCGCAGATGACTGCAGGAAGTGTTACTAGTGCGGCTGCAGCAACCAAAGCAACA
Organism: Bufo bufo; assembly: GCF_905171765.1. Taxonomy (NCBI): domain Eukaryota; kingdom Metazoa; phylum Chordata; class Amphibia; order Anura; family Bufonidae; genus Bufo; species Bufo bufo. The sequence continues at coordinate 474,136,463 of NC_053389.1, forward strand.
TCCATTCCTTTGACACCAGAAAGGGCGCATTACTGGGAAGGGGTTTCCCGCCCGCAGCCCTCAGCTTAAACACCCAAGCACACTTCCATGTTCAGTGAAGCCACCCTTTATGTCTCGCCTCCTGTTACATGTGAAGGTCGGGGAGCTGTGCGCCACCTCAGGCAATCCATGCATGATGCTGTGTGTGGCGTTATGGCGCCTGTGCACTGCCTAATATTTCACATTGTCCTGCGGTGTATGTTATACACTGCACTCCCACCACATGTGTACTTTGTTGTAATACGCTGGTGTCGCTCACAAGTTGTATATTTTGGCGCCATCTAGTGGGTATTTACTTGAAGTTCCACAATGAAGGGATGTCTGATGCTTTGCTGAAATTTACATCAAACATTGTACCTTGGTTGATACATTTTGTGTAGTTTTGGCATACTTCAAAATGTGCGACTTTTTCCCTCCAGAATTCTGCCACAAGAGAAATAAAGGTACTTTCACATTAGAGTTTTTCTTTTCGGGCACTGAGTTCAGTCAAAAGGGCTCAATGCCGGAAAAGAACTGATCAGATATATCCCCATGCATATCCTCCAAAGGAACAATTTTTAGCAAATTGGAAAAATGGCCCAAGCCCTGTGTGGGGGACCTTGTTTGATCTTTGCTATGGGGCCCTTAGGGTACTTTCACACTAGCGTTTTTCTTTTCCGGCATAGAGTTCCGTCACAGGGGCTCTATACCGGAAAAGAACTGATCGGCATATCCCCATGCATTCAGAATGGAGAGTAATCCGTTCAGGATGCATCAGGATGTCTTCTGTTCAGTCTTTTTGACTGATCAGGCAAAAGATAAAACCGCAGCATGCTACGGTTTTATCTCCGGCCCCCAAAAAATGAAGACTTGCCTGAATGCCGGCATTTTTTCCCATAGGAATGTATTAGTGCCGGATCCGGCATTCAAAATACTGATAGGACGAATGCGCAGACCGGAAAAAAAAAAAATGCTGGATCCGTATTGCCGGATGACACCGGAAAGACGGATCCAGCATTTTAGGCTACTTTCACACTTGCGGCAGACTGATCCGGCAAGCAGTTCCGCCGCCGTAATTGCCCGCTGGATCCGACAAAACACACATCGCCGCACATTTTTAACGCAACGGATCCGTTGTTCCGTCGACGACCATAAAAGCCGGATCCGTCGTTCAGTTTCATTCCGTCTACACTTTTTGACGGATCCGTGCGCCGGATCCGTCGTAAAAGCGGATCCGTCTATTCCGTTTTCTTCCGTTTTAAAATGGAAAGACGGATCCGGTATTCAAATTTTTTTGATAAAAAGATGCAATCTGTAAAGCAAATACTACAGTGGCTATAAAAGAAAACCGAAGGTCACTTACCACTCAGAAGCTCCCTCTGAAGATTGCAAAGATGATGCCGGACCATATTCGTTTTGGATTTCAGGCTCTAATTCTGGTTTCACGCTGGAGAAGACGTCTTCGAGCCAGACGACGTAGAAATCGTCGCTATTGGGTGCATCCAGTAACCTCTGCAAGAGTAAGAAGGGGAGTTTTTTAACCACCTCAGCCCCTATAGCTTAAACACCCTTAATGACCAGGCCACTTTTTACACTTCTGACCTACACTACTTTCACAGTTTATTGCTCGGTCATGCAACTTACCACCCAAATGAATTTTACCTCCTTTTCTTCTCACTAATAGAGCTTTCATTTGGTGGTATTTCATTGCTGCTGACATTTTTACTTTTTTTGTTATTAATCGAAATTTAACGATTTTTTTGCAAAAAAATGACATTTTTCACTTTCAGTTGTAAAATTTTGCAAAAAAAACGACATCCATATATAAATTTTGCTCTAAATTTATTGTTCTACATGTCTTTGATAAAAAAAAATGTTTGGGTAAAAAAAAAAAATGGTTTGGGTAAAAGTTATAGCGTTTACAAACTATGGTACAAAAATGTGAATTTCCGCTTTTTGAAGCAGCTCTGACTTTCTGAGCACCTGTCATGTTTCCTGAGGTTCTACAATGCCCAGACAGTACAAACACCCCACAAATGACCCCATTTCGGAAAGTAGACACCCTAAGGTATTCGCTGATGGGCAGAGTGAGTTCATGGAAGTTTTTATTTTTTGTCACAAGTTAGTGGAATATGAGACTTTGTAAGAAAAAAAAATAAAAATCATCATTTTCCGCTAACTTGTGACAAAAAATAAAAAATTCTAGGAACTCGCCATGCCCCTCACGGAATACCTTGGGGTGTCTTCTTTCCAAAATGGGGTCACTTGTGGGGTAGTTAGACTGCCCTGGCATTCTAGGGGCCCAAATGTGTGGTAAGAAGTTTGAAATCAAAATGTGTAAAAAATGACCGGTGAAATCCGAAAGGTGCTCTTTGGAATGTGGGCCCCTTTGCCCACCTAGGCTGCAAAAAAGTGTCACACATCTGGTATCTCCGTACTCAGGAGAAGTTGGGGAATGTGTTTTGGGGTGTCATTTTACATATACCCATGCTGGGTGAGAGAAATATCTTGGCAAAAGACAACTTTTCCCATTTTTTTTATACAAAGTTGACATTTGACCAAGATATTTATCTCACCCAGCATGGGTATATGCAAAATGACACCCCAAAACACATTCCCCAACTTCTCCTGAGTACGGTGATACCACATGTGTGACACTTTTTGCAGCCTAGATGCGCAAAGGTGCCCAAATTCCTTTTAGGAGGGCATTTTTAGACATTTGGATCACAGACTTCTTCTCACGCTTTAGGGCCCCTAAAAAGCCAGGGCAGTATAAATACCCCACATGTGACCCCATTTTGGAAAGAAGACACCCCAAGGTATTCAATGAGGGGCCTGGCGAGTTCACCAAATTTTTTTTTTTTGGCATAAGTTAGCGGAAATTGATTTTTATTTATTTTTTCTCACAAAGTCTCACTTTCCGCTAACTTGGGACAAAAATTGAAATCTTTCATGGACTCAATATGCCCCTCAGCGAATACCTTGGGGTGTCTTCTTTCCAAAATGGGGTCAGTTGTGGGGTGTTTGTACTGCCCTGGCATTTGAGGGTCTCCGCAATCATTACATGTATGGCCAGCATTAGGAGTTTCTGCTATTCTCCTTATATTGAGCATACAGGTAATGAGATTTTTTTTTTCCGTTCAGCCTCTGGGCTGAAAGAAAAAAATGAACGGCACAGATTTCTTAATTCGCATCGATCAATGTGGATGAAAAAATCTCTGCCAAAAAAAGAAAAAGGAGGGGAAAGGCGTCTGCCAGGACATAGGAGCTCCGCCCAACATCCATATCCACTTAGCTCGTATGCCCTGGCAAACCAGATTTATCCATTCACATCAATCGATGTGGATGAATAAATCATTGCCGGGATTTATATATTTTTTTATATATACAAAGTGTTTGCCAAAGCATATGAACACCGCCACCTCCTCAGCTCATATGCCTCGGCAAACGTATCTTTTACTGCAGAGGAGAAATCTCGTCTTGCAGCGCCGCATACACCGACTTGTGTGTAATCTGACAGCAGCGCAATGCTTCTGTCAGAATGCACATCAGTGCTGCAGCTAGTCGATCGGTTGGTCCACCTGGAAGGTAAAAAAAAAAGAAAAAACCAGGCCGCAACGCAATAATTTTATTAACTTTGGAACAGAACATATAAACTTAAACTTTTTGAACTGAGCATTAACCTTTTTGCTTACTGGTGTTTTTTTTTTTTTTTTTACCTTTATAGAACAAACCTCTCCTTTCCCATGGGTCAATGTGCAAAGCGCAAATCGCTCAAAGATGTGGCGAAGTGCGTTATGCACTTTGTCCCAGGTGAAAGGAGAGGTTTGCAGCAGCTGTGAGTGAATGGGCCCTAATAGCCCTGTGTGCCTGTCCTGGTGAGATGTGATCCCTATGCTAGGTGTACCTGTGTGTGGTACTTCCGGAAACACTCCCCTAAACATAGGGCCGGGTGGTCAGGACAGTCAGGACAGAAATAGCGGGTGTCACGCCTTATTCCACTCCTGCTACAGACACGACATCTTTTTCGGGGTGACGGTTGGGTTGAGGTACCGGCAACGACATTGGGGAAATGTCGCTCGTGTAGATGGCTAACTACACTGGTGGATGGGGCCACGGAACCTTCTGGATACAGGAGGTTCTCGATGATCTCTTCCTGAAATTTGAGGAAGGATCCTGTTCTCCCAGCCTTACTGTAGAGAACAAAACTATTATATGCAGCCAATTGAATCAAATATACAGACACCTTCTTATACCAGCGTCTGGTGCGTCGGGAAACTAAATACGGAGAGAACATCTGGTCATTGAAGTCCACCGGTCCCATGAGCAAATTATAGTCGTGGACTGAGAGGGGCTTTTCAATGACACGGGTTGCTCGCTCAATTTGGATTGTCGTGTCTGCGTGAATGGAGGAGAGCATGTAAACGTCACGCTTGTCTCTCCATTTCACCGCGAGCAGTTCTTCATTACACAAGGCAGCCCTCTCCCCCCTTGCAAGACGGGTGGTAACGAGCCGTTGGGGGAAGCCCCGGCGACTAGGTCGCACGGTGCCACAGGCGCAAATCTGTTCTAGAAACAAATGCCTAAAGAGGGCCACACTTGTGTAGAAATTGTCCACATAAAAATGGTACCCCTTGCCGAATAAGGGTGACACCAAGTCCCAGACTGTCTTTCCACTGCTCCCCAGGTAGTCAGGGCAACCGACCGGCTCCAGGGTCTGATCTTTTCCCTCATAGACACAAAATTTGTGGGTATAGCCTGTGGCCCTTTCACAGAGCTTATACAATTTGACCCCATACCAGGCACGCTTGCTTGGGATGTACACTGCGTGCAGAATTATTAGGCAAATGAGTATTTTGACCACATCATCCTCTTTATGCATGTTGTCTTACTCCAAGCTGTATAGGCTCGAAAGCCTACTACCAATTAAGCATATTAGGTGATGTGCATCTCTGTAATGAGAAGGAGTGTGGTCTAATGACATCAACACCCTATATTAGGTGTGCATAATTATTAGGCAACTTCCTTTCCTTTGGCAAAATGGGTCAAAAGAAGGACTTGACAGGCTCAGAAAAGTCAAAAATAGTGAGATATCTTGCAGAGGGATGCAGCACTCTTAAAATTGCAACGCTTCTGAAGCGTGATCATCGAACAATCAAGCGTTTCATTCAAAATAGTCAACAGGGTCGCAAGAAGCGTGTGGAAAAACCAAGGCGCAAAATAACTGCCCATGAACTGAGAAAAGTCAAGCGTGCAGCTGCCAAGATGCCACTTGCCACCAGTTTGGCCATATTTCAGAGCTGCAACATCACTGGAGTGCCCAAAAGCACAAGGTGTGCAATACTCAGAGACATGGCCAAGGTAAGAAAGGCTGAAAGACGACCACCACTGAACAAGACACACAAGCTGAAACGTCAAGACTGGGCCAAGAAATATCTCAAGACTGATTTTTCTAAGGTTTTATGGACTGATGAAATGAGAGTGAGTCTTGATGGGCCAGATGGATGGGCCCGTGGCTGGATTGGTAAAGGGCAGAGAGCTCCAGTCCGACTCAGACGCCAGCAAGGTGGAGGTGGAGTACTGGTTTGGGCTGGTATCATCAAAGATGAGCTTGTGGGGCCTTTTCGGGTTGAGGATGGAGTCAAGCTCAACTCCCAGTCCTACTGCCAGTTTCTGGGAAGACACCTTCTTCAAGCAGTGGTACAGGAAGAAGTCTGCATCCTTCAAGAAAAACATGATTTTCATGCAGGACAATGCTCCATCACACGCGTCCAAGTACTCCACAGCGTGGCTGGCAAGAAAGGGTATAAAAGAAGAAAATCTAATGACATGGCCTCCTTGTTCACCTGATCTGAACCCCATTGAGAACCTGTGGTCCATCATCAAATGTGAGATTTACAAGGGGGGAAAACAGTACACCTCTCTGAACAGTGTCTGGGAGGCTGTGGTTGCTGCTGCACGCAATGTTGATGGTGAACAGATCAAAACACTGACAGAATCCATGGATGGCAGGCTTTTGAGTGTCCTTGCAAAGAAAGGTGGCTATATTGGTCACTGATTTGTTTTTGTTTTGTTTTTGAATGTCAGAAATGTATATTTGTGAATGTTGAGATGTTATATTGGTTTCACTGGTAAAAATAAATAATTGAAATGGGTATATATTTGTTTTTTGTTAAGTTGCCTAATAATTATGCACAGTAATAGTCACCTGCACACACAGATATCCCCCTAAAATAGCTAAAACTAAAAACAAACTAAAAACTACTTCCAAAAATATTCAGCTTTGATATTAATGAGTTTTTTGGGTTCATTGAGAACTTGGTTGTTGTTCAATAATAAAATCCTCAAAAATACAACTTGCCTAATAATTCTGCACTCCCTGTATGTCCATCTTATAGATAGAGCCGTAGCTTAGATACAGTGATAGCTTAGATACAGCGATAGCTTAGATACAGCGATAGCTTAGAATCAGCTGTAGCTTTGATACAGCGGTAGCTTAGATACAGCGGTAGCTTAGAATCAGCGATAGCTTAGATACAGCTATAGCTTAGATACAGCTATATGTCCATCTTATAGATAGAGCCGTAGCTGCATCAGAGCCGTAGCTGCATCAGAGCCGTAGCTGTATCTGCAATGTGACAGGAAGATCTGCCTGTGTGAGCTAGGAGATGATCATGTGACTGTTTTTTTTTTATGCAAACAGGTTGTGCAGAGCAGGGGAGGGGAAGGTCAGATTGTTCACGCCCACAAATATTCATGAGGGAGAGCTGAGTCATTGTTGTTATACGCCCCCACAGCATGTACCTCAGCATGTAAACACAGCAATAACAGAACCATGAAAAGGTGTAAGTATGGGTTTCTCTCTTAAGAAATCAAGCTTAACCAATGTATATGTATGTCCTGATGAATTTTATGAGGTTTTAAATTTTTTTCCCCATAACTCGGATAACCCCTTTAAGGCAGTCAGCTAGTTCTTTATCTTCTTTCATATACCTTCCTTCTTTTGTTTTTAATTTGGTAATTCCTTGTTTTAGTTTCCTTTTTTATTTATGTATCTGAAGAATGTCTTATCTCCTTTTTTCACTGACTGAGCTAATTTCTCTTCTGCCTGTGCTTTAGAAGCTCTTATAACTGGTTTGGCCTCTCTCTGCCTAATCTTATAAATTTGCCTGTCATCCTCATTTTTTATTTTTTTTATAATTACTAAATGCTATCTTTTTGTTTTTAATGATTTTGGCCACTTCTGCTGAGTACCACAGTGGTCTCTTCCTTTTTTTGCCTTTACTGACAAGCCTAAGGCAATTATCTGTTGCCTTCAATAGTGCCACTTTTAAGTAGTCCCATTTCTCCTGGACTCCATTGAAATTGTTCCAATCTGATAGGGACTCGTATACCACTAATCTAATTTTAGAAAAGTCAGTTTTTCTAAAATCTAAAACTTTTGTTTTTGTGTGGTGTGACGCAGTCATTGTACTTATAGTAAACCACACTGACTGGTGATCCCTAGACCCTCAGATCATCTATCGAAAGGGCAGAAGCCTAAGGGATCGTTGTGTCTACAGCCACTACGTGGGTCCCAAAAAAGAGGGTACTTGGTTGGATAGAAAGCCAGTGGGGATGTTCAGATGTGGTTTATGCAAAGCCTGCAATTATATCAAGAAAACTAAAATCGTGGTATGTTCAGTTACTCAAAGATCTTACACCATCAGGGATTTTATTAATTGTAGGTCCATGAGTGTCGTTTATATTTGCCAGTGTACCTGTCCAAAGGATTACATTGGCAAAACCAAGAGAGAGCTCAGGAGGAGAGTATGTGAGCACATCAATGACATCGTCAAATTAAACGACACCCCTGTGGCCAACCACATTAATGAACACCACAATGGAGATTTGAAATCTATCTCCTTTGCGGCCCTTGAAACTGTCCCCCCCTCTCTGAGAAAAGGTGACTGGGATAGGAAAATCCTCTAGAAGGAGACGGAGTGGATCTACCGTTTCCGCTCCCAGTCACCTGGTGGTTTAAACGAAAGACTCACATTCACTTGCTTTATTTAATTGAAAAATTGACATACAATTGTGTCTCTCCTGGTAAATCTCATGGTCAGCAAAGGCTTACCCTCAGTCACTGTGATGATTGACCCGTGACTGCTCTCATTGATACGAAAAGCATCTTGTTTAAAAGGCAATATTTATTGATTCGCCTTATCTTAGCCCAAAATATTTAAATATTATACCCCTTCTGAATCAATGAGGGTATATTGGTATAATAATCTATATTAGCAATGTATGACTATTAAAATTCTCTTTCTAATCTATACATCCCTCAGTAAATTCAGGCTTCTGGCATTGTGTACATTATGCAGCGTCAAACCTATTAATTAGCTAGACGCCCCCTTCCCCGAATATTTGGCACCGCATTACTGGAAATTCGTCATGCGCATTAATCGCGCTTTATTGTAACTTCCGGTTCGCATACAGTCACCTTATGCGCTACATGGTGCGTTCCACAGCACCGGAAGTAGCAGGGGTGGCGTGCGGACACGTGATGCGTTCCATGGCACCAGAAGTGGCGCATGCGGCGTCCGGCTATCAATTCGGCTGCGGGAAAAACACACTATAAATTGGTATAGATAAGCCTGACAGCTCCCTTGGAACATCATTTAACCATATTCTTGGCAGAATGTAAGTAGGCACTTTTTTGGATTTCTCTACACCTGGTATCTTTTATCTCTGGCACAGTTCATGTGACATTTAACTTTGATCTTTTCAGGCCATTGAATTAATCCAGCCAAGATTGATGTTTCCCAATATCAGAACGGGGAGCTAAGTATACATAAATTATATCTACACTGTATTACCTTATCTACCCCCTGATGATCCTTGTTCTTAGGTGAAACGCATAGGGGTCTTTTGCTTGCATAAGGATCGGTATCCGATTATCTGTGGTGTGCCGAACTTAGTTCATATTTGTGCATCTTTGAAACATCTTTTGTTCATCTAACTTGTATGTTATATCCATTTCTGATAGGGTTTTTAACAGGGATGCTCTAGGATTAGGCACGGGGACAGGGAACCTCCACCATCAGGGGGTGACCCTGGGCTGAGGATAGACTAGGGCATTACAGGGATAGCATCCCCTGTGGTCCCCTGATCATCCTCTTTTTTCTTCTTTCTTAAATTTTTTTCCCCCCGTTGCTTTATCAATTATATCTTCCCTTAGGGGATTACGTCACGTATAGTTAACTAATAGGTACTTTTTGTACTAATACCCATTACTTTGATATTAAAGATATATTTTAAGTCACATTCCTTTCCTGTGTTAAACCTGATCACTAGACCCCAAGCTTTCCCCTACAGTAATATCAGATACCAAATTCCCATTTGTGAATACTAAATCTAAAATGGCCTCCTTCCGGGTTGGCTCCTCAACTACTTGTTGTAGAGATAATCCCAGTAGGGAATTTAGAATATCTGTACTCCTGGCAGAACTAGCTATTTTGGTTTTCCAGTTTACATCAGGAAGATTAAAGTCTCCCATAATGATAACTTCCCCTTTCAATGTCATTTTAGCTATTTCCTCAACTAGTAGATCATCACATTTTTTGACTTGGCTAGGTGGTCTATATATCACACCTACACGAGTTACCTTATGATTATCAAGCTGCAAGGTAACCCAAACTGACTCTAAATTGGTCTTGCTAACTTGTATTAAATTTGATTTTATGCTATCTTTCACATACAGGGCCACCCCTCCCCCTTTCTTGCCTTCTCTGTCTTTTCTATATAGAGAGAACCCTGGTATTGTTATATCCCAGTCATTACTCCCATTGAACCATGTCTCAGTAACAGCCACTAAATCTATATTCGCAGATGCCATTATTGACTCAAGTTCATTGATCTTATTCCCTAAACTGCAAGCATTTGTAGACAAGACTCTGAGCTTGTAATTTCTTAACCTATGTGCTACTGGCATCTTCTGGCATTGTTCCAGGGGCATTCGGACTGCTGGATTATCACTCTTTTGACCCCCTTTCCTAATTTAAATGCTCCTTAGCAAATACTTTGAACTGTTCACTGAGGACATTCGTTCCCTTGAGAGAAAGATGCAAACCATCTTTCTTGTACAGTTCTTTTCCATTCTAACGAGAGCTAAAATGAGACACAAAGCCAAACCCTTGTTTCAAAGTAGAAAATTTGTGGCACACCAGAATCAATTGATGCTTTTTAATTGGTAGACGTATTACATCATATCCTCTATATAGTGTATAGTACATCCGGATCGGAACATATGAATTAAAGTCGTATAGTTAGTCCCAACGCTTCGGCCATATGATTGACCTTTTTCAAGGGATCTATAAAAAAAATTACAAATAAGGATCACTTAAAATTTCATATAATGATTGAGTAACAAATGCAATTCATAAGTAGACAAAAACAAGGGTCAGGTATGTATGTCAAAAAAAGGAGGAGAAAAGACAATTACATAACTATCATCTATATAGAAGTCACAGTAGGGTAAGATTATATATCATGCAGCATAAAAGGAGTGGTACAATCACCACATATCATCACGGTTGACATATATCATTGAAGGCAATAAGATACATACATGTATACAGATAAATACAGAGAAATACCACTTCATGTGCTGCATAATATATTATGGGGCGCCTGGTGCGTTAATATATCCTATTCTGTGGAAAGTTGTGTTCCTAGAGCGAGGAGGAAGGGAGCCCAGCATGTGAAGGCACATACCTGTAACTTGTGAATAAAGACCTCTGCCGGATGTGTACGCTGTGGCTGGCGCGCTGTTGTTTATGAAGGGGTTAGACTGTATCGTCTCCCGGGTGGCTACGTGCGTCCGGAATGACGTCACGATCTTCAGTGCATGCGCAATGAGTGTATTAGGGCAAGAAAGGGCATAGGAGTTGCCCTTAATAAGATGAGGATGTATTTGTATATATCAAGACTAATGGTGTACTAATGGGGAGGAATAATAGACGTATATGTATATGGGAGGCTTGTAGAGGACCTCTATAGCACTGGTGTGTAGCTAATGAAATGTATTTAAACATGATCAGTGTCTTATGGTAGTAATGCCATCATATGTATATGGAGGACACCAGCGTCCCATAGTTATCACAAAAACAGGTCAATATAATAGTAGCTGAACTAATGGGATGAGGGGGGAAGAAAGGGGGAGAAGGGGAAAAGGGGAAAAAGGGGGGGAGAAGGGGAAAAGGGGAAAAAGGGAGGGGAAGAGGGGAATCGTCTCACCCATACGTTCTAGTTCTAAAATACACATTAGCGAATCTCTGAGGAGAGATGTATAATAATCATCATTAAAGGGGATAGATACATATAGTTCAACAATATTAGCACTTACTCCATTATATGTTAAAAAAGAAGTCGCATTCCCGGTTCAGTCCTCTGGGAGCTAATGTATCCAAAAGGTGTATCCAGTATGATTCACGCTGTTTTAACAATAATAATAATGTCTGATTACCGCCCCTCCGTGGGGTTTTTACCTGTTCTAATACCTGGAATCTCAGAGAAGAGATTTGGTGGTTCCGTTTCTTGAAATGGGCAGGGATGGGTAAGAGTAGTTGGTTCGTTCTAATGGTGGACTTATGTTTTGAAATCCTGTCTCTAATGTGTTGGGTAGTTTCACCCACATAACACAGTCCGCATGGGCATTTAATCAAATAAACCACATCTGTGGTGTCACACGTGAAAAAACCATTGATCGTGTAGCGTTTACCTGAGTGTGGGTGGGTTACAATGTTCCCTTTAATCACACTGGAGCACTGCGCACAATGAAGGCAAGGAAAAGTGCCTGATTTTGGGGTGCCCAGAAATCTCTGTCGCGGGAGCTTCGTTAGGGGTCCGATGTCTGCTCAGACCAGCCCATCCCTGATGTTCTTGGAGCGTTTATAGCAAGTTAATGGTGGGGTTTGAAATTCCGATATCCCTGGGTAAGCTTTTGTGAGTATATGCCAGTGTTGTCTAAGTATGTATTGTATTTTAGGTGTAAGGGGATGGTATGTAAGTATACTCGGTATACGCTTAGAAGATTGTAACTGCAAATTAGTTATATGTGGGGGTTTTGGTTTCCGTGTAAATTAATGGTCGGGGTAACCTCTCTCGACAATTTTATTTGTCATTTCTCCTAGTCTCTTTGCCTTGGTGGAAGGATCAGTGACAATGCGTTCTACCCGTGTGAATTGTGAGTATGGTAGTGATCTCTTGGTGGCTTTCGGGTGATTGCTGGTGTATAATAGAAGGCTGTTTCTGTCAGTTGGTTTACTGTATAAATGAAAAGTTATGTTACCGACTTCGTCTTTCAGTACTAGGGTATCCAAAAAGCTGATCTTATTGTTGTCAATTTGCATAGTGAAACTTAGTTCAGGGTATATGTTGTTGAGATATTGGTAAAAGGATTCTGCACTGGATGTAGGTCCATTCCAGAGACAAAATATATCATCAATAAAACGTAGCCATATGTAGGCATATTGTTGGAAAAGAGAATGTGGATACACGTATGTCTCTTCAAAATGAATCATGTATGCATTTGCATACGGGAGGGCCACATTGGCCCCCATAGCAGTCCCCTGTTTCTGGATGTAGAATGTATCACCAAAGAGAAAACAATTCTCATGTAATACCGTTGAGAGTAGAGATAGACAAAATGCTTGTTGTTGACTATTGAGCGTTGATTGTGTTGCAAGTATTTTAGCTGTGGCTTCAATGCCTTTCTTGTGTTCAATAGATGTGTACAAGCTGTTGACGTCCATGGTTATCAGTATGGAGTGTGATTGTGGTGTACTATGGTTTAATTTAGTGATAAAATCTTGGGTGTCTAATAAAAAGGAACGTGATGTCTTGATAAGTGGGGTCAGAATCTTGTCCAGATAAATGGACAATGGTGATAATATGGAGTCTGTTGAAGCGACTATAGGTCTGCCTGGTGGGTTATTGAGATTTTTATGAATTTTTGGAAGGGTGTAAAAAACTGGCGTTATCGGGTGTTGCTTGGTCAGGAAAGTGACGGTCTTATCGTCAATTATCTCGTGTTCTCGATAGTATTGGAGTATGGATTTTATTTTTTGGGCAATATTTGAGGTTGGATCGGTTGTGAAGGGTTCATATGTGTTTGGATCACTAAATTGGTTAGAAATGTCTGTGATATACATTGATTTGTCCATGACAACCAGTGCCACCACCTTTATCTGCTGGTTTGATCACAATGTTTTTATTTGTTTGTAATTCTTTAATGGCTCTCTGTTCTTCCACTGTCAAGTTGGATGAGTGTTTGAATTCACCCTTGGTGTATGAGTCCAGGGTCTGTTGTATAGTTTGTTTCGTGGATGAAATATAGGTCTTAACCGGATGATATGATTTAGGGAGCATATATGAACTTTTGTTTCTAAGGCCTAATGTTTGTAGTGTCAGAGCGTTGCTCACATTTTCACATTGTGTGTCATTCTGTTGATCACCCTGGCCAAAGTGTGTTTTTAATCTAATGGTTCGGTAGAACCGTTGTAATTCTTGTTCCAAAAGGAAAGTATTAAGTGGGGTAGTGGGGCAAAATGATAGGCCTTTTTGTAAGACCGAGACTTGAGCTGGTGAGAGAATCATAGAGGAAATGTTCATCACTAGATTGTTTATATTACCTGTGACCGGGTCAGGATGCGATTTTCTGGATCTGCTCCTCTGGCTTCTCCTCGGTCGCTTCTTCCTTGTCTGTAGCGGTTGCGGCCTCGTCCTAAAAAATGCTGTCGGCGTTGAGTATAGATCCTTCAGCTTTCTGAACCGGATGAGCTTTGTCCTGAAGAGAACTTGTGGTTTCTGTTGTCCCAGACTGTTTGTGAATTGGGGTCGCGCCATCTGTACACTCTGTTCAGCCTATAATACTTGGCGTCCCTGATGAGCTTGGACCTTTTGGTTCGCTCTGTATATTTTTGATATTCAGCAGTTTGTTTAGTTGTTTTTTCTTTGAGTGTTGTTCAGTCTTCCGGGGATAGTATGCTGGATAGTTGTTCCTCAGTGACTGTTATTTGTTTCTGGAGGTCTTCGATGGTCTGCCGGGCTTTATCGATAGTCAATAGCATAAGGTCGAACTAACATTTATTGATAATGTTTTCAAAGCGATCACAAAAGTCGTCGCCGTCTTTGAATAGTGTTGGACGTAAGTCTGAACGTAAACCTCTGGGTATACGGTTGTTTTTGTGGTAATCCGTGAGGGTACTACAATGCAATATGAGAGAGGTTAATCTACGTAGATCTCGTGTATAGTCTCTTGTCTTCCATTCCTGGGCTGGTATTTGTAAAAAATCGTTGCCAAACTGGACTTGTGAGATGATATTGTTTGCGGTTTCAATGTCGTAGGAGAACATGTTTGTCGACATCTGACCTTTGGGATGCTAAATCAGCAGATTCGTCAAAGTAAAGGGATGATGAGATCTGCACACCCTGTACAGAGTTGGGTGCTCACGGAGGACGATTGATCGTCTCGTATCAAAGTAGAAAATTCGTGGCACACCAGAATCAATTGATGCTTTTTAATTGGTAGAAGTATTACATCATATCCTCTATATAGTGTATAGTACATCCGGATTGGAACATATGAATTAAAGTCGTATAGTTAGTCCCAACGTTTCGGCCATATGATTGACCTTTTTCAAGGGATCTATAAAAAAATGTACAAATAAGGATCACTTAAAAGTTCATATAATGATTGAGTAAAAAAAACCTTGTTTCAGACACCATTCACCAAGCCATACATTGAATTCCTTAATGCGCATCTTCCTGTCATGCTGAAGGTTATGCACAGGCAAAACTGCAGAGAATGAAACAGTTGATGCAGCCTCATGTATATCATTTTCAAGTGTGTGAAAAGCTTCCTTCACCTTTAAAACCTCATTGCAAGCCAGATCATTTGTCCCAAGATGGACAATAACATCTACCTCCCTTTCCTGCTTTGCTTGCCTAACAATATTAAGGATACATCGTCTATCCCTGTTAGCGGTAGCTCGGGGAGACATCTCACAAAACCATTTTCCTCAAACTTCACACCTCTTATGATAGAATCGCCCACCAACAGCTGCTTTCTATCAGTCCTCACATTATCCTTTTTGTCTTTGGCTGCAGTCTTGCATACTTTAGGCATGGGAGATGATTGTTCCTCACCCACTGTGCCTGAGCCATCCTCCATGTTGCTCTTGAGCTCTGTAAGTGCTGCAAATGAATTATGGAGAGCCACAGACTGTGGGACATGTCTTCTTTCAACAACTCTCAGTCTAACAGAACCTGCAGTAACCCATCTTCCATTTCTAGGGGGCCTCTGTGGCAGTGGCATTGCAACATTCCCAGCCTGAGTGTTTAACAATTAATTTACAAATCTCAGATTTCAAAAATGCAATTTCCTGCTGCATTATGGAGAGCTGTCTACAGATCAGACAGCATCCAAACCTCCGAAGAGTGGAACAGGAAAGGACACTTCCATACACTGTACACTGATCTTCGTCAGCATCCTGAGAAGTTCTTTGCGTTCTGTCGGATGTCAGTGTCTATCTTTAATTGTCTGCTGTCGTCTCTACGTACAGTCCTTACCTTCATGGACACCAATATGAGGAGCAGCATTTCTCCTGAGGAAAGGCTCATCGTCACGGTGAGGTAAGCAATGTGTTATTTATTGCTAACAATAATGTCCAGTGCTTCTGTCATTAGTAAAATGTTGTTTAAAGTGGGTAATGTTAGACAATGTGCTGATGTAAGCTGAAGTTACTATTGTTTGTTCCTTCTTTCTATGTCCCATTGTGTAGTTCATTTGTTATCTTTTTTTTCCTGCCAAATAACATGCAAAGATGAAAGGTAGTGTTGTGTTTGCCACGTCATCATGAGAGTACTCACATCATCCTGCATTGTCCATACATTGTGCATTGAAATGGCATGACCACAGTAGTCGTAACAAAGCTTGTAGTACTACGGGCACACACCAATTTTTGTAAAGTTTGTTAGTCAGAAGTGAAACTTTTTTTAAGGAGCAAAGTTGTGTTTTTAAAAAGGGACATGTAATTTTTTAACCCAGTTCATGTAAAAAACATTATAGGAGACATATTCATGATGATATAAATATGTTAAAATATATTCATTTTTGTTTTTTTTTTACTTTTTCCACAGATTCCTTTCTACTGGTAACTCATTTGCATCCCTGCATTTTGAGTTTCTTTTGGGAATCTCAACGATTTCTCGGATCGTGCAACACACTTGCCATGTCATCTGGCATCAACTTCGAGAGACGGTGATGCCACAGCCCAAGGCGGCGGATTAGGTTCGAATTGCTGAGGGCTTTAATCTTTCTGCGCAGTTTCCAAATTGCATCAGGGCAATGGATGGCAAGCACATTCGTGTGAAGAAGCCTCCTCACTCAGGGACCCGATTCTTCAATTATATGCAATATTTTTCGGTAGTGCTTATGACTGTTGCTGACAGTAACTACCGGTTTAAAATGGTTGATATCGGGGCCTATGGAAGCACTTCGGATGCTCGTATCTTTAGTGCTTCTAGAATGGATGAGCGGCTTCGTGCCAACTAGCTTGCCCTGCCCGAGCCCAGAAGACTGCCCGGATATGCAGGTCCGCCGGCTCTATTTGTTATCGTGGCGGATGAAGGGTTTGCATTAACTCCCCATGTTATGCGGCCCTTCCCAAAACGTGGTTTGGATGTCAGGAGGCGTATTTTCAACTACCGGTTGACTCGTGCCCGCCTGTATGTTAAGTGCGCCTTTGGAATACTCTCTGGCAAATGGAGGGTGTTTTTGTCATCCATACAGATGGATCCGGAGAATGCTACCCTGGTGATTCAAGCTTGTGTTGTTTTACACAACTTCACCAGGATTCACGAGGCTTCCTCTTCTGTTGACCTGGATGAATTTCCAACATCATCAGGTTTGGGTTTGGATCTGACCCTGCATAGACGACCTGCGACTGCAGGCATTGCAGTTCGGGAACTATATGCAGATTTCTTTTCCAGCCCAGAGGGGTCCGTGCCATGGCAGATGGACGCTATTCGTGGCGGGATTTGATTTCTTCTGGGCTTGTTCGTTTTTTAGTTTTTTTCCCAGATAGATTCGTCAATTTATTATGGTGTAGTTGAGTGTAGGGACTCGCAAGATAATAACGTGGGCTTGTGGGCTGAGGTTTTGGCCCATTTACAAATTGAATGTTCAGAGAATTAATAAACAGACTTTGCCATGTGTTTTTGAAAAACATCATTTATCAATTTGCACTATGGACCCCAAAACCTTCTAATACCTCATTAGCAAATTACTACTTTGAAAAGTATGTTGATTATATTAAAATTATAGTGCTTGAAGGATAAATTGTGTGTGTTTGTTTTTTGATAAAAATGTGTAGAACTGCTAACGTATTTTGGAGGATAATCAATAATACAAGACAAGTGAGTTTTCAAATACTTCTTTGAAATATACTCCCAGCCCCCAAAACAAAAATATACATAAAAGCCATGTATGACATAATTTTACATTAAAATGAAATTTTTAAAAACTAAATACAACTTTTATAAATCAAAGAGATCCCTGGTGAAGGATCCTGCTGCATATGAGGGTCCGGGACGAGCATGTCCTGGATCCTGGGCACCTGTTGGATAAGGGGCAGAATAATTGGGTTGAGGCAAAGGCTGGTTTTGGCTTTCAGACATATACACATTTTGGGGTGGGCAAGATGGTCCTTGGCTTGTGGGTGGGCTGGGGATTTTGTGACAACACTACTTGGCGCCTGACCCGTTCGATTAGAGTATGTATGTCCCCCTGGTATGGGTGGCCATACATCTCTAACACCAGGGTCAGGGACGCCATGCATGTTGCCTGGTTCTGAACTGGGACCCGCTGCAATAAAGGAGACAGGCCCCTCATCAGAATTTCCTCCTGGCCTTCAGTCTTCTTCTGGGCTAGGTACTGAATGACTTGTGAGTCAATAAGTTCTTTTGTCACTAGCCCAGAAGAAGCCTGAGGGGCAGCCCTCCTACGCCGAATCTGTGGCCTTTGGCTTTCTTCCGGGAGCACTTCTGCAGGCCTTGCAGGTTCCCCAGGCTGCTGCTCATGTTCTTCTGCAGGTGGATGTGTAGGACTGGGTTCTAGGGAAAACACAGCTGATGTCTCTGCCCCTTCACCATTGGACTGCTGTGATTCCTCAATGTCTGGATCATCAAGACTGTCCACAGTACTGTAGAAAAACATATGAAAATACATCTTAGACTTTTCAAAAAACATTTATAAAAAAAAATATAATCCTAGTATGGCAGACATAGTGCTGCAAGTCCACAATAAGGTGAGCATGCACAGATCGCACAAGGGTTGTAAATAGGAATGTTTGCAATAAAACCTTTGTGGAAACATTATAGGAAACCACAATTGTAGGACTGTTGATTAGGACAGTGTGCAAACAGCAATGGAACATTTTGGAGGTAGCGGGGTGTTTGGAGCTGTCCAACACGAAAACACGTTGACCCATTTAGGAGCTAACCAAGTTCTGAAAATGGTGTCATGTATATAAAAGGAAGAGTGCGCTTCGTATTGGTTGGCATACTTTAACAAAAGTGATTTTGGGGCATTTGCCACAGGCGGGTTGAAAGCCAACATTACAAGAGGCAAAATCCCGAAAACCACTAAAAAACCATAAGTATAATAAAATAGCATGTGAAAAACAGTAAAGGTTTATTTTACACACATGATATGATCTGATGAATAGACGACCGCCATCATATATTGCAGACCAAACCCGGAAGAAAGGTCTTTAATATATTATCATATTGCCCAATGACATATATAAATATAGACTGACATGATTTATTTTCATATCTGAACTTACGGCCTCAAATCCATGACTGGCTTTAGAAAACGCAGCTGCTTTGTGTACATGTAGGGGCGTTTTCGTAGGGCCCCATCACCACTTCTGCCCATCTCCGTCAGTTCGCAACGGAACTGGTCGCGGCAACTGTTCCATCTAGTTTTGGTTTTCTTTACTGTGAAAACATAAAACATTACAAAATAAATACACTGCTCAAAAAAATAAAGGGAACACATAAACAACACAATGTAACTCCAAGTTAATCACACTTCTGTGAAATCAAACTGTCCACTTAGGAAGCAACACTGAGTGACAATCAATTTCACATGCTGTTGTGCAAATGGGATAGACAACAGGTGGAAATTATAGGCAATTAGCAAGACACCCCCAATAAAGGAGTGGTTCTGCAGGTGGTAACCACAGACCACTTCTCAGTTCCTATGCTTCCTGGCTGATGTTTTGGTCACTTTTGAATGCTGGCGGTGCTTTCACTCTAGTGGTAGCATGA
Source organism: Bufo bufo (assembly GCF_905171765.1). Lineage (NCBI taxonomy): Eukaryota > Metazoa > Chordata > Amphibia > Anura > Bufonidae > Bufo > Bufo bufo. Next base: position 474,155,858 of record NC_053389.1, read on the forward strand.
GTCGGAGTCTACAACCCACACAAGTGGCTCAGGTAGGGCAGCTTATCCAGGATGGCACATCAATGCGAGCTGTGGCAAGAAGGTTTGCTGTGTCTGTCAGCGTAGTGTCCAGAGCATGGAGGCGCTACCAGGAGACAGGCCAGTACATCAGGAGACGTGGAGGAGGCCGTAGGAGGGCAACAACCCAGCAGCAGGACCGCTACCTCTGCCTTTGTGCAAGGATGAACAGGAGGAGCACTGCCAGAGCCCTGCAAAATGACCTCCAGCAGGCCACAAATGTGCATGTGTCTGCTCAAATGGTCAGAAACAGACTCCATGAGGGTGATATGAGGGCCCGACGTCCACAGGTGGGGGTTGTGCTTACAGCCCAACACCGTGCAGGACGTTTGGCATTTGCCAGTGAACACCAAGATTGGCAAATTCGCCACTGGCGCCCTGTGCTCTTCACAGATGAAAGCAGGTTCACACTGAGCACATGTGACAGATGTGACAGAGTCTGGAGACGCTGTGGAGAACGTTCTGCTGCCTGCAACATCCTCCAGCATGACCGGTTTGGCATTGGGTCAGTAATGGTGTGGGGTGGCATTTCTTTGGAGGGCCGCACAGCCCTCCATGTGCTCGCCAGAGGTAGCCTGACTGCCATTAGGTACCGAGATGAGATCCTCAGACCCCTTGTTAGACCATATGCTGGTGCGGTTGGCCCTGGGTTCCTCCTAATGCAAGACAATGCTAGACCTCATGTGGCTGGAGTGTGTCAGCAGTTCCTGCAAGACGAAGGCATTGATGCTATGGACTGGCCCGCCCGTTCCCCAGACCTGAATCCAATTGAGCACATCTGGGACATCATGTCTCGCTCTATCCACCAACGTCACGTTGCACCACAGACTGTCCAGGAGTTGGCAGATGCTTTAGTTCAGGTCTGGGAGGAGATCCCTCAGGAGAACATCCGCCACCTCATCAGGAGCATGCACAGGCATTATAGGGAGGTCATACAGGCACGTGGAGGCCACACACACTACTGAGCCTCATTTTGACTTGTTTTAAGGACATTACTTTAAAGTTGGATCAGCCTGTAGTGTGTTTTTCCACTTTAATTTTGAGTGTGACTCCAAATCCAGACCTCCATGGGTTAAAAAATTTGATTTCCATTTTTTTATTTTTGTGTGATTTTGTTGTCAGCAGATTCAACTATGTAAAGAACAAAGTATTTCAGAAAAATATTTAAGTAATTCAGATCTAGGATGTGTTATATTTGTGTTCCCTTTATTTTTTTGAGCAGTGTATAATTTCGAACCACCAAAAAAAAATAAAAAAATACAAGTAACATCAAAAGAGGACAATAACCACATAGCTTTTATAAACTGCTAAAAGGGGAGAATCCACAGCACATGGTACAGTGGGGCATCGCTCAATAACAGGCCACATCCTACAGATCACACAGGTCCATGGGCACGCCACAATAAATAAACGGCAGACGCATGGCCCAGTGTGAGTCAGCTTTGTATATACAGCTAATGCTTTTGACATCATCTAGCAGGGATTACTCTCCTCGTCGTTTAAACATTGTCAACTTACCTGCCCAAACTACACACCAGCAAAACAATGTCCTGTCCAACCTGGCGAGGCAGGGGTGGGTATCAGCAGCATTTCAAAACTGACATGATCAGCAAACGCAACACAAAATACACAACAGGGCAATGTCTGAGAGTACATGGTGGTACTGATGTGGAACACTGGATACTAATGTTAGAGAATTGCATGAAGTATGAAAAGCTTTGGGGTACCCCTTTTATTAATAATATTTTATGGGAAGGGGACAGATGTCGCCAGATCTATTCTAACAGGGCCACATGAGTCCGAAACTGTAAAGGCCGCAGGCTGCGCAGACATTACTACTGTGTGCTGGAGCCAAGGTTGTGACATGCATTAAAACATTGGGGTGATGAGGAAATTGTAAGACAAAAAACTATGACAAAACATGCACAGCCCACACCAGATTTAGCGCTGTTCACAAAAGGGACATGAATCTGAACTCATGCTACTATTACGGCAATCATTAGGGACAACACAGGGCCAAGATACAAAACGACATCGATTGCACTAACCTAAATCCGCACGACCTCTGTGGTTGGCTCGGTCCCATTCAGAAGGTCTCAAGAGTCTTGCCACTTCTTCCCATAAGCTGTCCTTTTTAACCACCTCCGGACCGCCTAACGCAGGATCGCGTTCCGGAGGTGGCAGCGCTGCGCACAGTCACGCATATACGCGTCATCTCGCGATGGCCGAGATTTCCTGTGAACGCGCGCACACAGGCGCGCGCGCTCACAGGAACGGAAGGTAAGAGAGTTGATCTCCAGCCTGCCAGCGGCGATCGTTCGCTGGCAGGCTGGAGATGTGTTTTTTTTAACCCCTAACAGGTATATTAGACGCTGTTTTGATAACAGCGTCTAATATACCTGCTACCTGGTCCTCTGGTGGTCCCCTTTGTTTGGATCGACCACCAGAGGACACAGGTAGCTCAGTAAAGTACCACCAAGCACCACTACACTACACTACACCCCCCCCCCGTCACTTATTAACCCCTTATTAGCCCCTGATCACCCCTGATCACCCCATATAGACTCCCTGATCACCCCCCTGTCATTGATTACCCCCCTGTCATTGATCACCCCCCTGTAAAGCTCCATTCAGATGTCCGCATGATTTTTACGGATCCACTGATAGATGGATCGGATCCGCAAAACGCATCCGGACGTCTGAATGAAGCCTTACAGGGGCGTGATGAATGACTGTGGTGATCACCCCATATAGACTCCCTGATCACCCCCCTGTCATTGATTACCCCCCTGTCATTGATTACCCCCCTGTAAAGCTCCATTCAGTCGTCCGCATGATTTTTACGGATCCACTGATAGATGGATCGGATCCGCAAAACGCATCCGGACGTCTGAATGAAGCCTTACAGGGGCATGATCAATGACTGTGGTGATCACCCCATATAGACTCCCTGATCACCCCCCTGTAAAGCTCCATTCAGATGTCCGCATGATTTTTACGGATCCACTGATAGATGGATCGGATCCGCAAAACGCATCCGGACGTCTGAATAAGGCCTTACAGGGGCGTGATGAATGACTGTGGTGATCACCCCATATAGACTCCCTGATCACCCCCCTGTCATTGATTACCCCCCTGTCATTGATTACCCCCCTGTAAAGCTCCATTCAGATGTCCGCATGATTTTTACGGATGCACTGATAGATGGATCCGATCCGCAAAACGCATCCGGACGTCTGAATGAAGCCTTACAGGGGCATGATCAATGACTGTGGTGATCACCCCATATAGACTCCCTGATCACCCCCCTGTAAAGCTCCATTCAGATGTCCGCATGATTTTTACGGATGCACTGATAGATGGATCGGATCCGCAAAACGCATCCGGACGTCTGAATGAAGCCTTACAGGGGCGTGATCAATGACTGTGGTGATCAACCCATATAGACTCCCTGATCACCCCCCTGTCATTGATTACCCCCCTGTCATTGATTACCCCCCTGTAAAGCTCCATTCAGACGTCCGCATGATTTTTACGGATCCACTGATAGATGGATCGGATCCGCAAAACGCATACGGACGTCTGAATGAAGCCTTACACGGGCGTGATGATCAATGACTGTGGTTATCACCCCATATAGACTCCCTGATCACCCCCCTGTCATTGATCACACCCCTGTCATTGATCACACCCCTGTCATTGATCACACCCCTGTCATTGATCACCCCCCCTGTCATTGATCACCCCTCTGTAAGGCTCCATTCAGACATTTTTTTGGCCCAAGTTAGCGGAATTTTTTTATTTTTTTCTTACAAAGTCTCATATTCCACTAACTTGTGTCAAAAAATAAAATCTCACATGAACTCACCATACCCCTCACGGAAACCAAATGCGTAAAATTTTTTAGACATTTATATTCCAGACTTCTTCTCACGCTTTAGGGCCCCTAGAATGCCAGGGCAGTATAAATACCCCACATGTGACCCCATTTCGGAAAGAAGACACCCCCAGGTATTCCGTGAGGGGCATATTGAGTCCATGAAAGATTGAAATTTTTGTCCCAAGTTAGCGGAACGGGAGACTTTGTGAGAAAAAAATTAAAAATATCAATTTCCGCTAACTTGTGCCAAAAAAAAAAAATTTCTATGAACTCGCCATGCCCCTCATTGAATACCTTGGGGTGTCTTCTTTCCAAAATGGGGTCACATGTGGGGTATTTATACTGCCCTGGCATTCTAGGGGCCCCAAAGCGTGAGAAGAAGTCTGGTATCCAAATGTCTAAAAATGCCCTCCTAAAAGGAATTTGGGCACCTTTGCGCATCTAGGCTGCAAAAAAGTGTCACACATCTGGTATCGCCGTACTCAGGAGAAGGTGGGGAATGTGTTTTGGGGTGTCATTTTACATATACCCATGCTGGGTGAGAGAAATATCTTGGTCAAATGCCAACTTTGTATAAAAAAATGGGAAAAGTTGTCTTTTGCCAAGATATTTCTCTCACCCAGCAAGGGTATATGTAAAATGACACCCCAAAACACATTCCCCACCTTCTCCTGAGTACGGCGATACCAGATGTGTGACACTTTTTTGCAGCCTAGGTGGGCAAAGGGGCCCATATTCCAAAGAGTACCTTTAGGATTTCACAGGTCATTTACCTACTTACCACACATTAGGGCCCCTGGAAAATGCCAGGGCAGTATAACTACCCCACAAGTGACCCCATTTTGGAAAGAAGACACCCCAAGGTATTCCGTGAGGGGCATGGCAAGTTCCTAGAATTTTTTATTTTTTGTCACAAGTTAGTGGAAAATGATTATTTTTTTTTTTTTTTTTTTTTTCATACAAAGTCTCATATTCCACTAACTTGTGACAAAAAATAAAAATTTATATGAACTCACTATGCCCATCAGCGAATACCTTGGGGTCTCTTCTTTCCAAAATGGGGTCACTTGTGGGGTAGTTATACTGCCCTGGCATTCTAGGGGCCCAAATGTGTGGTAAGGAGTTTGAAATCAAATTCTGTAAAAAATGACGAGTGAAATCCGAAAGGTGCTCTTTGGAATATGGGCCCCTTTGCCCACCTAGGCTGCAAAAAAGTGTCACACATCTGGTATCTCCGTAATCGGGAGAAGTTGGGGAATGTGTTTTGGGGTGTCATTTTACATATACCCATGCTGGGTGAGAGAAATATCTTGGCAAAAGACAACTTTTCCCATTTTTTTATACAAAGTTGGCATTTGACCAAGATATTTATCTCACCCAGCATGGGTATATGTAAAAAGACACCCCAAAACACATTCCTCAACTTCTCCTGAGTACGGGGATACCAGATGTGTGACACTTTTTTGCAGCCTAGGTGGGCAAAGGGGCCCACATTCCAAAGAGCACCTTTTGGATTTCATAGGTCATTTTTTACTGAATTTGATTTCAAACTCCTTACCACACATTTGGGCCCCTAGAATGCCAGGGCAGTATAACTACCCCACAAGTGACCCCATTTTGGAAAGAAGAGACCCCAAGGTATTCGCTGATGGGCATAGTGAGTTCATGGAAGTTTTTATTTTTTGTCACAAGTTAGTGGAATATGAGACTTTGTATGAAAAAAAAAAAAAAAAAAAAAAATCATCATTTTCCACTAACTTGTGACAAAAAATAAAAAATTCTAGGAACTCGCCATGCCCCTCACGGAATACCTTTGGGTCTCTTCTTTCCAAAATGGGGTCACTTGTGGGGTAGTTATACTGCCCTGGCATTCTAGGGGCCCAAATGTGTGGTAAGGAGTTTGAAATCAAATTCTGAAAAAAATGACCTGTCAAATCCGAAAGGTGCTCTTTGGAATATGGGCCCCTTTGCCCACCTAGGCTGCAAAAAAGTGTCACACATCTGGTATCTCCGTACTCAGGAGAAGGTGGGGAATGTGTTTTGGGGTGTCATTTTATATATACCCATGCTGGGTGAGATAAATATCTTGGTCAAATGCCAACTTTGTATAAAAAAATGGGAAAAGTTGTCTTTTGCCAAGATATTTCTCTCACCCAGCAAGGGTATATGTAAAATGACACCCCAAAACACATTCCCCACCTTCTCCTGAGTACGGAGATACCAGATGTGTGACACTTTTTTGCAGCCTAGGTGGGCAAAGGGGCCCATATTCCAAAGAGCACCTTTCGGATTTGACAGGTCATTTTTTTCAGAATTTGATTTCAAACTCCTTACCACACATTTGGGCCCCTAGAATGCCAGGGCAGTATAACTACCCCACAAGTGACCCCATTTTGGAAAGAAGAGACCCAAAGGTATTTCGTGATGGGCATAGTGAGTTCATAGAAGTTTTTATTTTTTGTCACAAGTTAGTGGAATATGAGACTTTGAAAGAAAAAAAAAAAAAAAAAAAAAAATCATCATTTTCCGCTAACTTGTGACAAAAAATAAAAAGTTCTATGAACTCACTATGCCCATCAGCGAATACCTTAGGGTGTGTACTTTCCGAAATGGGGTCATTTGTGGGGTGTTTGTACTGTCTGGCCATTGTAGAACCTCAGGAAACATGACAGGTGCTCAGAAAGTCAGAGCTGCTTCAAAAAGCGGAAATTCACATTTTTGTACCATAGTTTGTAAACGCTATAACTTTTACCCAAACCATTTTTTTTTTACCCAAACATTTTTTTTTTATCAAAGACATGTAGAACTATAAATTTAGAGCAAAATTTCTATATGGATCTCGTTTTTTTTTGCAAAATTTTACAACTGAAAGTGAAAAATGTCATTTTTTTGCAAAAAAATCGTTAAATTTCGATTAATAACAAAAAAAGTAAAAATGTCAGCAGCAATGAAATACCACCAAATGAAAGCTCTATTAGTGAGAAGAAAAGGAGGTAAAATTCATTTGGGTGGTAAGTTGCATGACCGAGCAATAAACGGTGAAAGTAGTGTAGGTCAGAAGTGTAAAAAGTGGCCTGGTCTTTCAGGGTGTTTAAGCACTGGGGGCTGAGGTGGTTAATGTGGTCGCTTTACACACTGCTCCTTGTGTCCCACAGTACTGGCCGTTCCTGGACCAGTAGTATAAGTTTTTCTACATCCCAGCGGGGCATTTTTTTGGCAAGTGTCACACAATCTCTCCTTACAAATCCTATCTCTTGACAAACTGCCTTTGAATTTCCTGTCCAATTAATTTTTTTTTAATAAAGCTTCAAGCCCTTGGACACAGGTGTCAACGGATCCGCAAAAAATGCGGATGCAGATGACATACGGGTGGCTTCCGTTGTGCATCCGCATTTTATGTGGACCCTTTGACTTCAATGGGTCCGCAATCCGTATTTTGCGGACAAGAATAAGACATGTTATATATTTTTTGCGGCCAACAGAACGGAGCAACGGATGCGGACAGCATACGGAGTGATGTCCGCATCTTTTGCGGCCCCATTGAAGTGAATGGGTCCACATCTAAGCCACAAGAAAAGCGGCTCGGATGCGGAACAAAACAACGGTCGTGTGCATGAGGCCTAACTCTGCTTTGGTTCTGACTGGTACATTTTGGATTGCGGCAATTTTCTAATAGATGGCCATTCTATCTATTCTTTGCAAGACCTCGGAGATATTAAGCGTATTAGTATGCCATTTGGCCGCTATGTGAATACGAGTCTGTCTCGAAGAAGGCATGTAGATGGTATTTTGGAAAACGATGTATCCAGTACATCCATTGTGACAGAACATATACTGGTCCAGAATATGTTAACAATAGGACACACCCACCATATGTAGCTTAAGGCTGACATGTCAGCCTGCATTTGTGGGAGGGGCGTAGGCGCATTTAAAAGGAGGCACGCCCTCTCCCCATTTGCGTGCGTTTTCTGGTGCCATCCCGCCTTAACGTCACGCCCTGTACTGCCGTGCTGCTCACCAGGTAAGTTGCTGAGGGTTCCCGATGCTCGCCGCTCGTTCGTGCTGCAAGGGTAAGTTAGTTACTGTCCTCCCGAACCCCCTTCCCGGCGTGCGTCTCCCCCTCCGCCCGGTTCAATCGCTACCCACCTTCTACTCCAGGTGGTGCGGCCGGCACAATCCATGCTTCCGGCGACGGCCTGTGCAGGTCACGTGGGAAGCCGGGCAGCGCCTCCGTTGCCTTGGCAACGGAGCCTGCGTCTCGTGTCAGGCTCCCTCTCTCGGCTCCGGGCGTCGCAGCAGCCTGCCGCTTGCTGGTCCAGGCACTGTCGCCCGGGGGTGGGTCCGTCCAGACCCAGGGCCGCACCAAGGGTGCCACTTCCACTCCGTCGCAGCTGCCGGCCGGCGGTTGTCAATTTTCAATAAAGTTTGATTGAAAAAAAAAAAAAAAAGTTGTTCTCATACATACATGCTCGGGCTCACGTGAGCAGCACAATGACAAACTCAATTTTTATATCAAATTCACACATGAACGATATGGTTATATAGTAAAACAACATGGTCCCTATGTGCTCTCCTCTGTCATCCTGAGCTGCAGACAGCTGACGCGGCGAAACTTCCCCGCCCCCCCCCATTACTCTGTCTGCATCTGTACACTCCGGCCGGGAGAAAAAAACAATTTGCACTACGGTGATAAGCCACTCCACAAGTTAACCCTTCACACCACACGGTAGCAAGTCCCGCTACCCTCCACGTCAGGTCCTTCAAACGCAGGTCATCCGCAGCCCACCAGAGTATTCCGTTAGATTACAGGGACATATAAAGATCCCTGGGTTATGGGTCAGTAAATGGCGCAGTCTATGGACTGCTACGAAACCCCCCCCCCCTCATGATACTGATTATTGTTGCAGACCCTGGGTACTCTGCCGTGCTAGCCACACATCATCTGCCAAGGGTTCTCAAACAGTTCCGCCCGTGTCAACCGCCGCCTATTCCACTCTGCTACATCTGCGGACGTTTTTTCGGTAAATACTTATTTTCCTATGTCATATCATGCTCTACCATGTCTGGGGACTGTTCCGTGTCAGGCTTACGTATTATCTATTACCATCTGTTGCCCATGACGCCACGGGCTTACGTTTTTTCCCAGACCATATCTGTTGCCGGTCACGCTTCAGGCTCACGTATTATTTGCCGTCAGTGCCTGTTGCAGGGTTACGTTTCTAATATATCATGTCTGTTGCCTGTTACGTTTCAAGCTTACGTTTTTCTTTTCTGTTGCCAGTTACGGTTCTGGCTTGCGTTTCTAATATATCATGTCTGTTGCCTGTTACGTTTCAGGCTTACGTTTTTCTTTTCTGTTGCCATTTACGTTTCTGGCTTACGTTTCTAATATATCATGTCTGTTGCCTGTCACGTTTCGGGCTTACGTTTTTTTTCTTTTCTGTTGCCGGTTACGTTTCCGGCTTACGTTTCTAAATATATCATGTTGCCTGTTACGTTTCAGGCTTACGTTTTTCTTTTATTTGTCGCCTGTTACGTTTCAGGCTTACGTATCCACTGTACCACGTCTGTTGCCTGTCACGTTGTCAGGCTTACGTTTCTCTTATGTATTTATTCCCCGTTACGCTTCAGGTTTGCGTTTTTCATCCATTACCGGTTACAGGCCAGGTTCATGCTGTTAATTACTATTCTTTGTCGCTATCAATTTTTTTCCAGATTCGATCAATATTATTTTCTACGGTACGACCCCAGGTTTGGTGTTCTTTTCCATGTTTAAAAACCCCTGTCGGTAGCCACGTCCTCGTAGCTCTTACGCCTTTTTCACGCCTTAGTCTGGTAAAGTCCTCCACAGTAGTACCCCCTTTCACAGCTCTAGGCACTCGCCTGCCCTTGTTTCTCTCTTTACCACCATTCACGGCTCGGGTGTCGTCCTTCTATCATACGGGGCCTCCAGCTCAGCTATTAATTTTTGTTTATCACCTCGCAGCCACGATATGTCGCATATTTCCAACATCGAGGAAGCCCTATTCATCCCTGAGACACCCGCATCCGAGCGGCCCAGCTCCTCATCACTAAGGAGTTGGACAATCGCAAAGCTGATCACGGAGCTCAACAGGAGAGGGATCCAACACCCCGCTTCCGCCCGGAAAGCAGAACTATTTAGGCTACTCATGGCTGAACCAGCAGCCCCGGACTTGGAGCAAGTCTCCATGTCCACTTTGCAAGTGTCCCTGACACAATTACATGCCATGATGAACACCATTGCCTCCTCAGTCTCGGACGTGCAGTCCAGACTCCTGGCTGTTGAATCCCACCAGGGGCTGGCATCCGGGCGGGCCGCCTCACCGTTGCCTGTAGCCTCCACGGCAGGGCTCGTTCCCCCAAGTAGGGTCCTTTGCGCACCCGAGGTAGCTCCAGCCCACTTTATCCCCAGCAACATCAAGAAGGATATTTTAGAGGGCAAGGACGTCAATCTGGCGTCCATCCTGATAGCTACCCATGACACGGTAGAGAGCAAGACCATTGCTTGCGGCGACATGTCCATCGTCCTCAAAGCGAGGGATCCCCGCCTCAACAGGAAGCTAACCATTACGGAGTTTGTCCTCGCGTTTAGCTTATTCAGGGACGTCATCTGCTCCGTCCACCCTGAAAGGCGGGAAGAGTTGGACACATACCTTTACAGGGTTACGGACTTGGGCCACAAGTACTTTGGGCAGGCTTTTTATGATTACCATCGCTCTTTTTTAGCAAAAGCCGCCGCCTCTCTGGTCCAATTCCAGCACCTCACGAACTGGGCGGCCATGGACATGGAGCTTTTCTGCCGACATTTCGCGGGCCCCAGGGCCCCGGCATGTGCGTCATGCCAGTCCATCACTCACTCCACTGATTGGTGCCCCAACTCAGGTCCCTCCACATCCCAGGGCAGATCCCTTCGTAGCAGCTCCGGGTCCCTCCAACGACCTGGCTCAACCACGGACAAGTTAGGCCGGCCAATAGTTTTCCTGGGCAATAGCCAGGTCTGTAATAATTTTAATCAGGAGGCTTGTTACTACAATAAGTGCAGGGCCCTTCACGTCTGCGCAGGCTGTTTCAGGGCTCATCCGCAGACGGCGTGTCCACAAAGAGCAAGGCCATCCTGACTAAGCGGGGTCAACGTGGTTCTGCTAGAATCCCTGTTGCACGAGCATCACAGCCCTCAATGGGTGCAGTTCTTGATTTCCGGGTTCACCATCGGGTTTCACACGGGTCTGGTAGCTCTCCCACAAGCTTCTTGGGAAGGGCCCAATTTGCTGTCCGCAATAAGGGATCCCGAGCCAGTGGGGACTCTGATCAGGTCAGAATTGGAGAAGGGGTTTCTCATCGGCCCCTTTCCCTTCATACCATTTGACCTCTGGAGGATCAACCCCATTGGTATTGTGTCCAAGCAGTTCACAAATAAAAAACGTCTAATCTATGACTTGTCGGCACCTCATGGCTCCAGCACACCCAGTCTCAACTCCTTAGTACCATCCGAGGAGTTCTCCATGACTTACGCCACCATAGACGAGGCCATCCAACTGATCCTCCAAGTAGGTCGGGGGGCTTGGTTGGCCAAGGCAGATATCTCCGACGCCTTTAAATTGCTGCCCATTCATCCACAGCTTTGGAGGTTCTACGGCATCAAGTGGCAAGACAGTATTTCTTTGCCAATCGCCTGACGTTCGGGTCCAAGAGCAGTCCCTGGCTGTTCGACCAGTTCGCTCAGGCATTGCATTGGATCCTGGTCAACCACTGCGATTGCCCTATGGTCATCTATTACTTGGATGACTTTCTTATCATCGAAAACCCAGACCGCCAGCCTTGTAAACTCCAGTCTCTGCTGCAGCTGTTCGGCCGACTCAATGTTCCGGTGGCAGCTTCAAAAACCGAAGGCCCCGCGACGGTAATTACTTTCCTGGGCATTATCTTAGACACAGGGAAGATGGAGGCCAGGTTGCCAGCCGAGAAGTTGGCAAAAATCAAGGAGGCCATCTCTGCAGCAGCAGGCAGCAGGACGTGCACCAAGGTAGAGTTGCAGTCCCTTCTAGGCATGCTCAACTTTGCCACCAAAGTCATGCCCCAGGGCAGGGCCTTCTTGTCCAGGCTCCTCCAGTTACTCCCCTCAGCCCCAGAGCAAGACAGCCTCATCACTCTAGACGCCCAAGCCATGGCCGACCTGGCCATGTGGGAGGTCTTCCTGGCTTCTTGGAACAGAGTCTCTTTGTTTGTTCCTCAGCTAGTGCCAGCTTCCACCTTGATTTTTTCGGACGCCGCCGCCTCCGGGGGGTTCGCGGCAATCTGCGGAAATCAATGGTTCGCGGGCCCCTGGCCACCCGAGGTTTCTACAGCCAGAGGCGCTTTACAATCATCCCCGTTGCTGGAATTCTATCCAGTCGTAGCGGCAGCCCAGGTGTGGGGCAGCCAGTGGGCCAACTCTTCCGTGGCGTTCGTCACTGACAACCAGACAGTGGTGGACATTATCGCCAAGGGCAGGTCTCAGTCACCCCAGATAATGTCATTTGTCCGCAGGCTGGTCTGGCTCTCGCTGAAGTACAACTTCCATGTGGCATGCAGGCATATTCAGGGAATTCATAATGTGGCCGCAGACGCCTTGTCCCGCTTTAATTACCAAACTTTCTTTCAGGTCATGCCAGAGGCAGACCGTGTGGGGCTACCTCCTCCGATGTACCAATTTCTAGTGATGGATTAAACCTTTTCATTGATTCAGCAAAATCCTTGATGCAGAAGTCTTTATCTCATAACACTGCCAGGAATTACAGGACCGCCTGGAACACTTTCAACAGGTTCAGGGGCCTACATCCAAGACAAGACACTGACAAGACCACGTACATCACAGCTTTCATAGCCTTCTGTCATATTGATCTTAAGCTGTCCTTCAACACCATTAAATTGTATCTGGCCGGAGTCCAACATTTCTCCATGTTGGAAGACCCCGAAAGTAGGTCGGTTTTCCTATCCCAAGCAGTTAGGGCAACGCTTAGGGGAGTTCAGATAAGTAGTCACGCAGCCGTCCCGAGCAGGCAGCCCGTGTCTGGGGAATTATTTAGAAAACTCTCAACCTCCCTAGATGGTCTTCCTTTTGGGCTCCTTCCCAGCACAGTCATCAAGGCCGCCATGTACCTTAGCTTCTATGGGTTATTAAGACCCGGCGAATTCACCCACACTTCAGCTAGGTCCAAGGGTCTCACCAGGGGTCAGCTAGTCTGGCACCACGACCATTTCTCCCTACACCTCGTCACTTCCAAAACCTCGCAGGTGGGTCCACCAGTTGAGGTGAATTTCTTCCCATCTACCAACGCATGGTGCCCGGTCCAGGTACTCAAGAGTCTGCTGTCGGCTCTGGGGGACTCCGCCCCTGATCATCCATTGCTCCTGTTTCAGGCCTCAGCCCTCACAGCCTCGCAATTCATCTCGCATGTCCGCACTCTGGCAACGGGCTTGGGTTTCGACCCCAAGGCCATTTCAGGGCACTCTTTCCGCATTGGAGGTGCATCCGCAGCTTCAAAACACAACGTCCCCGGTCACATCATCCGGAAAATGGGTCGCTGGCGCTCCTCATGCTTCACGCGCTACATACCTAACCCCCAGGCCGAGATATCCCAGGCATTCCACAGTTTGGTTTTGTAACTTGGTACACTGCCAATAAAGGTTTTTTCTCTCCCTACTTGTGTGTCTTTTTGCCCCCTTTTAGGCTTACCCGCGGAATGGCTAAAGGCACCTCTCCAGCCATATTAGGTAGGCAGGGTGGTTTCCTCTGTCAGGTTCGGCACGTTCAGGGCACGAGCTCTCTGCCGTAGCCATGACCACAAGTAGCTTAAGGCTGACATGTCAGCCTGCATTTGTGGGAGGGGCGTAGGCGCATTTAAAAGGAGGCACGCCCTCTCCCCATTTGCGTGCGTTTTGTGGTGCCCCACCCACCCTCCCCTTTTTCTTTCATACTCCTCAGGGTATGCCCCCTTTTAGGCTTACCCGCGGCATGGCTAAGGGCACCTCTCCAGCCATATTAGGTAGGCAGGGTGGTTTCCTCTGTCAGGTTCGGCACGTTCAGGGCACGAGCTCTCTGCCGTAGCCATGACCACAAATGAAATATTGACCCTCTAGAATTGCATCCTCGGAAACAGAAGGGCGAGACTGAGGGGTAGAAATGGTGTAATCGTTCAATGGTTTTATTTCTAAAAGGGTTTTTTGAGATTTTTATACAGATAACCTATCCTCAGGATCTGTTCGGTGGCGGTCCCACACACAGTTATCCCCGCTGATCTCCTGTGAGCGTCGCAGCCTTCTTGCAGCTTACCAAGCATAGCGCTGTACATTGTATAGCGGCTGTGCTTGGTATTACATCTCAGCACCATTCACTTCTATGAAGCTGAGCTGCTCCTAGGTGTGTCATCACTGGCCTAGGGAAAGCAGAGCGAAGGCCGCAGAACCACTGCTAGCTCTGTGGCCTTCACAAACGGCTGATCGATGGGGGTCAGGGGTGTTAGACTCCCACTGATCAGATACTGATAGCCTAGCCAGAGGATAGGTTATCAGTATTAACATCTCGGAAAACCCGGACATACCTCAATTTTCACCCAGGCAGCCCCCCTGACTTGAGCATCGGAGCAGTTCATGCTTCGATGCTCTCCTTTGCCCTGCGCAAAATCGCAAAGGCATTTTTTGGAGATCCGGTGACGCACCGGGCTCTCCATGGGGCTGCCAGGAAGCCTGGTGACGTCACCGGCACTGATGGGCGGGCTTTAGCGCTGCCCTAACCTAAAGCACGCCCATCAGAGCCAGTGACGTCACCGAACACACTGCTGGGCGGAAGCTTCCGCCCGGCAGTGTGTGATTGTAAACAAAAGAGCCCTTGCCCTGCACGAGTTAGCGCAGGGCAAAGGAGAGCATCAGAGCATGAACTGCTCCAATGCTCAAGTCAGGGGGGCTGCCGGGGTGAAATTATGGGTATGTCCGGGAGCACCTTATGTGGTAACACTGACATTTTAAAATCAGCAATACCAAATCTTTATAGTTTTTCTTATGTTTCAATACTTTTAAAAAAAATTGAAAATGTGATAAAAAAAATTCTTTGTATTCCTTGCATTACTTTTTTAATCACTTTTTATTCTTTTTTTTTTGGGGAAGTGAAATGAGCATAAACTGGCGAATTGGCCATATTTTTTTAAAATCTGTCACAATATTAACCATACAGGATAAATATTTTCACATTTTAATAGACTAGATAATTTTGATTTGTAAATTGGAGAAATGGGAGTAATTAGAATTTTTAATTTTTTAAAATATTTATAAAAAAATGTTTTTTTAACCTTTGTTTTTAGTTGTCCTAAGGGACTTCAACATACGATCATTGGATCGCTTGTACTGTTGACTGCAATATCTTACCTTTTCAGTTGATGTGAAAATCACTGCGTTCCCTTTAAGACCTGCAATTGGAGATGTACTATGGCAGGCCTCTGAGCCTTCGGAAGGGCCCATGCTCCCATAGCAACTGAAAAGCCCCTGCAATCTTGTTGCAGGTGAGTCTGCTCCCCATAAATAAGCGCTCAGATGCCATGGTCTCAATTGACTGGCATCTGAGGGGAATGTGCCATTCACTGTCTGCTGTGTAAAACAGAAGGCACCCACTGACTATAGCACCTGCTCAGCTGCTGAGCAGATGCCCTCTTTAAAAACTCAACATCCACTGTACATGTATGGCAAATGTCAGGAAGTCGTTAATGGTAGAGATGAGCGAATTGAAGTTGACGAAGTGGTAACGAACCACATTTTTTCCTAAAATGGCTGCTGCACGTGTTAGGACATGGTGCAAAGAACTCTGGGAACTAGGGATCTCCCACAATGCCATGCATGCAGCCAATCAGCAGCCAGCCCCTGTGATGTCACAGCCCTATAAGATGCTTGGTCGGTCCCCCTACTTCAAATTTGGGGCACTGCGCGTGCAATCTAATGTGCCACCAGATATGAGTGGTGTGTTAAGTAGTACTATTCTTATCAGTTTAATCCCTGTTACGTCCCCTATCAGGGGACGTGTATGGAATAGATTTTAGACAACCGCAAAGAGTTGTCAATAGTTGACACACTCATGATATAAATTTTATACCTCTATGCGTCAATCTTGGTGTAGTTATGACTGTGCTCGTGCGCACGTTTGGGAGATTGCAGGCGATGGGGGTTTTACAAAGCCTATGGTCGTGCTGAGGTAGTTCAGTGACAGTTAAGTGACCCAGAAAACAATGATTCTGCAGTGTGGGCCCATTGTTGGCCTAGTAGGCTTTAATGATCACCTTAGATGATGACAAAGAAAATTAATGTTTTTTCTATGCAAAATTATCCAGCCGATCGCTTTTGGTCTGTTCACAATGAAGCAACGACCTTATCATCTGGGGTGTGCCAACATTGCCATTGTGATACGCAAGCCCCTTCACCACGACAAGGTAATGATGATGAAGGGGAATTGACACATGTATGTGCCTTTTTTTTTTGTTTGGTTTTTGAAGCCACAGTGCAGCACCAGAGGCCAGAAAAATTAGGCATGTACACATGCCTGAAAAATTAGGTATTGTTGCAGACGCTGCTGTAGCAGTGGCCAGAAAAATTGATGTTTGTTTCCCAGGCAGAAAGTGCCCTAAAACATTGCGGCTTGAACCCTAGTTGGTGGCGGATAAGTCACGCAAGTCATCCGGCATTCAGAGATAAAATACAGCAGCGTGTGGACCATTTTTAGCCCAAGGCAGCTCATGAGATCATCAGGCCTTTTTTAGCCAAATGTATCGCCCACTGTCAGTCCCTTCGGGATCCATCCCTCATTCATCTTAATAAAGGTGAGGTAATCTAGACTTTTTTGACCTAGTCGACTTCTCTTCTCAGTGACAATACCTCCTGCTGCACTGAAGGTCCTTTCTGACAGGACACTTGAAGCGGGGCAGGCCAGAAGTTCTATCGCAAATTGGGATAGCTCAGGCCACAGGTCAAGCCTGCACACCCAGTAGTCAAGGGGTTCATCGCTCCTCAGAGTGTCGATATCTGCAGTTAAGGCGAGGTAGTCTGCTACCTGTCGGTCGAGTCGTTCTCTGAGGGTGGACCCCGAAGGGCTGTGGTGATGCGTAGGACTTAAAAAGCTCCGCATGTCCTCCATCAACAACACGTCTGTAAAGCGTCCTGTCCTTGCCAGCGTGGTTGTGGGAGGAGGAGGATTACTTTCACCTCTTCCCCTGTTAGATTCCCGTTGTGCTGTGACATCACCCTTATACGCTGTGTAAAGCATACTTTTTAATTTATTTTGGAACTGCTGCATCCTTTCCGACTTGCGGTAATTCGGTAACATTTCAGGCACTTTCTGCTTATACCGGGGGTCTAGTACCGTGGCCACCCAGTACAGGTCGTTCTCCTTCAGCCTTTTTAAACGAGGTTCCCTCAACAGGCACGACAGCATGAAAGACCCCATTTGCACAAGGTTGGATGCCGAGCTACTCATGTCCCTTTCCTCGTCCTCAGTGATCTCACTGAAGGTATGTTCTTCCCCCCTGCCACGTACAACACCACGGGTACCAGATAGGTGACAACGAGCACCCTGGGATGCCTGTTGTGGTTGGTCTTCCTCCTCCTCCTCAAAGCCACATTCCTCCTCTGACTCCTCTTCCGCACACTCCTCTTCCAGCGTTGCCGCAGGTCCAGCAAGCGATGCTGATAAGGCTGTTTCTGGTGGTGATGGTGACCTGGTGACCACAACTCTTCCTCTTCACGCTCATCTATAGCCTGATCTAGCACTCTTCGCAGGGCACGCTCCAGGAAGAAAACAAATGGTATGATGTCGCTGATGGTGCCTTCGGTGCGACTGACTAGGTTTATCACCTCCTCAAAAGGACGCATGAGCCTACAGGCATTGCGCATGAGCGTCCAGTAACGTGGCAAAAAAATTCCCAGCTCCGCAGAGGCTGTCCTAGCACCCTGGTCATACAAATACTCGTTGACGGCTTTTTCTTGTTGGAGCAGGCGGTCGAACATTAGGCGTGTTGAATTCCAACGTGTCTGGCTGTCGCAAATCAAGCGCCTCACTGGCATGTTGTTTCGCCGCTGGATATCTGAAAAGTGCGCCATGGCCGTGTAGGAACGTCTGAAATGGCCACACACCTTCCTGGCCTGCTTAAGGATGTCCTGTAAGCCTGGGTACTTATGCACAAAGCGTTGTACGATCAGATTAAACACATGTGCCATGCACGGCACATGTGTCAACTTGCCCAAATTCAATGCCACCAACAAATTGCTTCCGTTGTCACACACCACTTTGCCGATCTCCAGTTGGTGCGGAGTCAGCCACTGATCCACCTGTGCGTTCAGGGCGGACAGGAGTGCTGGTCCGGTGGGACTCTCTGCTTTCAGGCAAGTCAACCCCAAGACGGCGTGACACTGCCGTATCCGGGATGTGGAATAGCCCCTGGGGAGCTGGGGGGGGGGGGTGCCGTTGATGTGGAGCAAGACGCAGCAGCAGAAGAGGACTCAGCCGAGGAGGTTATGGAAGAGGATGGAGTAGAGGAGTAGAGGAGGTGGCAGCAGGCCTGCCTGCAAGTCTTGGCGGTGTCACCAACTCCTCTGCAGAGCCACGCATTCCATGCTTGGCAGCCGTCAGCAGGTTTACCCAATGCGCAGTGTAGGTGATATACCTGCCCTGACCGTGCTTTGCAGACCAGGTATCAGTGGTCAGATGGACCCTTGCCCCAACACTGTGTGCCAGACATGCCATTACTTCCTTTTGCACAATCGAGTACAGGTTGGGGATTGCCTTTTGTGCAAAGAAATTTCGGCTGGGTACCTTCCACTGCGGTGTCCCAATAGTTACAAATTTTTGGAACGCCTCAGACTCCACCAGCTTGTATGGTAAAAGCTGGCGGGCTAAGAGTTCAGACAAGCCAGCTGTCAGACGCCGGGCAAGGGGGTGACTTTGTGACATTGGCTTCTTACGCTCAAACATGTCCTTGACAGACACCTGACTGTGGGCAGATGAGCAGGAACTGCTCAAGGCGAGAGACGGAGTGGCAGATGGTTGAAAGGGGGCAAGGAGGACAGCAGTGGTTGACGTGGCTGAAGATGCTGGACCAGGAGGAGGATGGCGGCTTTGAGTTTGTGTGCTGCTTGTACTCGTCATCATGTGTTGATCCCATAGGCGTTTGTGATGTGCGATCATGTGCCTTCGCAAAGCAGTTGTACCTAGGTGGGTGTTGGACTTCCCACGACTCCAGTTCTTTTGGCACAGGTTGCAAATGGCATCGCTGTTGTCAGAGGCAGACACACAAAAAAAATGCCACACTGCTGAGCTCTGCAATGACGGCATTCTGGTGGTGGCAACAGCATGCGTTGATTGGCGTGCTGTCTGGCTGACCCCGGGTGCCGATGCATGCTGTCTGACTGTGCCACTAGCTCCTTGCGACGACCTCTCCCTGCTTCCAACTCGTCTGCTCCTCCTCTCTGTCTCCCCATCTGAACTTTCCCCCTGTTCTTCTTCTCTTCTAGCGGGCACCCACGTGACATCCACGGACACATCGTCATCATCAACCGCTTCACTTGTATCTGACAACTCAGCAAAGGAAGCAGCAGCGGGTACAACATCATCATCATCACACCGTACGTCCATGTGTGTAATGCTGCCTGACTGAGACATATCCCTGTTATCTACATCCTCTGGCAATAATGGTTGCGCATCACTCATTTCTTCCAACTGATGTGTACATAACTCCTCTGACAGATCAAGTGAAGCGGCTGTGGTGCTAGTGTTGGTGGTGGCGGCAGGCGGGCGAGTGGTAACTTGAGAGGAGCCCAAAGCTAAGCTGGAGGAGGATGGTGCGTCAAGGTTCTGAGCGGAAGCTGTAGAAGATTGGGTGTCCTGTGTTAGCCAGTCAACTATGTCCTCAGAACTTTTTGAGTTCAGGGTACGTGGCCTCTGAACACTGGGCATTATTCTAGGGCCACAGGGAATCACAGCACCACGACCACGACGGCCCCTGCGGGGTGGCCTGCCTCTGCCTGTCATATTTTTTTAGATTAGTTAAGTTGTACTATGCGTGCAAGCTACTGTGACACCAGATATGAGTGGCACTGTGCACTGGCAGAAGTTGGCAGAGTAGACGCTGTAGGCCTGACACACACACTTGCAGACAACTAACTGCTATTCAATCTATTACAGTCAAAATTGTCTTTTTTTTTTAAATGTGCACTACTGTTACACCAGATATGAGTCGCACTGGTGTGACACTGTGCCCTTGCAGGCCCTGAAACACACACTTGTGAAGGAAAATGACTGCTATTATTTTAGTCCAAAAAGTGTTGTTTTTTTTTAAATGTGCACCACTGTTACACCAGATATGAGTTGCACTGGTGTGACACTGTGCCCTTGCAGGCCCTGAAACGCACACTTGTGAAGGAAAATGACTGCTATTATTTCAGTCCAAAAAGTGTTTTTTTTTTTTAAATGTGCACCACTGTTACACCAGATATGAGTTGCACAGGTGTGACACTGTGCCCTTGCAAGCCCTGAAACGCACACTTGTGAAGGAAAATGACTGATATTATTTCACAGTCAAATTTTTTTTTTTTTTTTTTAATGCAAGCTATTGTGACACCAGATATGAGTGGTGGCACTGGGCAAGTGGGCACAGTATACGCTGTGAGCCTGACACACACGCTGGCAGCCGCAGGCAGGCATCTGCAATTAGATTACACAGGGGGGGAAAAAAAAACAGACTGATATTCTAGCCCTAAAAAGGGCTTTTTGGGGTGCTGTCCTTACAGCAGAGATCAGATGAGTCCTTCAAGACTGTAGTGGACACTGAATACACTAGCCTAGCTATCGATTTCCCTATTAAATCTGCAGCAGCTACACTGTCCCTCCTCTCACTAAGAATGCAGCTTCCGAATGAATCTAAAATGGATGCTGTGCAGGAGGTGGGAGGGAGGGTCTGCTGCTGATTGGCTGGAATGTGTCTGCTGACTGTGAGGTACATGGTCAAAGTTTACTCAATGATGACGAATAGGGGGCGGACCGAACATCGCATATGTTCGCCCGCCGAGGTGAACGCGAACAAGCTATGTTCGCCGGGAACTATTCGCCGGCGAACTATTTGGGACATCTCTACAGGAGATGTGGCGACTACATCTCATGGCCACATGAGCCCTGTTGGGGCTGAACTAAAGGAGGAGGAAATACGAGCACAAGCAATGCGTAGAGAAATGGCAGTTTTTTCTACACAGGTGACAGGAAAGGAGGAGCAGGAGCATCCGGAGGATCTATAGGGCAATAAGGCAGATGACCCAGACAAACCTTGCCAGTATGCAGTGGAGATGAAGGCACGGAGTCCCTCCGAGTCACTTGCACAACTGGCCAGATGCATGCTCAGTTGCTTGTTTAGTGACAGCTGAATTATCACCATTCAGCAGAGGGATGACTACTGGCTCTCAACTATGTAGACCCTCACTACAGGTCCAAAATGAGGGCCTCTTTTACACCCGCTGAGAGGGAGGACAAACTGAACTACTATGGAGACATCGTATGTAGTCAGTTGGCCACTGCCTATTGGCGCCATTGCCCATCCTCACTCAGGTCTGACCGGGCCCTCTGCGCTCACATTTCACTGCCATGGCTGCTGGGAGGTTGGGGAAGGGGGGGGGGGGGCAGGAGCAGTACTAGCTCCATCAGCAGCAATTTAAGTCTACAGGGAGTGCAGAATTATTAGGCAAGTTGTATTTTTGAGGATTAATTTTATTATTGAACAACAACCATGTTCTCAATGAACCCAAAAAACTCATTAATATCAAAGCTGAATATTTTTGGAAGTAGTTTTTAGTTTGTTTTTAGTTTTAGCTATTTTAGGGGGATATCTGTGTGTGCAGGTGACTATTACTGTGCATAATTATTAGGCAACTTAACAAAAAACAAATATATACCCATTTCAATTATTTATTTTTACCAGTGAAACCAATATAACATCTCAACATTCACAAATATACATTTCTGACATTCAAAAACAAAACAAAAACAAATCAGTGACCAATATAGCCACCTTTCTTTGCAAGGACACTCAAAAGCCTGCCATCCATGGATTCTGTCAGTGTTTTGATCTGTTCACCATCAACATTGCGTGCAGCAGCAACCACAGCCTCCCAGACACTGTTCAGAGAGGTGTACCTTTTTCCCTCCTTGTAAATCTCACATTTGTTGATGGACCACAGGTTCTCAATGGGGTTCAGATCAGGTGAACAAGGAGGCCATGTCATTAGATTTTCTTCTTTTATACCCTTTCTTGCCAGCCACGCTGTGGAGTACTTGGATGCGTGTGATGGAGCATTGTCCTGCATGAAAATCATGTTTTTCTTGAAGGATGCAGACTTCTTCCTGTACCACTGCTTGAAGAAGGTGTCTTCCAGAAACTGGCAGTAGGACTGGGAGTTGAGCTTGACTCCATCCTCAACCCGAAAAGGCCCCACAAGCTCATCTTTGATGATACCAGCCCAAACCAGTACTCCACCTCCACCTTGCTGGCGTCTGAGTCGGACTGGAGCTCTCTGCCCTTTACCAATCCAGCCACGGGCCCATCCATCTGGCCCATCAAGACTCACTCTCATTTCATCAGTCCATAAAACCTTAGAAAAATCAGTCTTGAGATATTTCTTGGCCCAGTCTTGACGTTTCAGCTTGTGTGTCTTGTTCAGTGGTGGTCGTCTTTCAGCCTTTCTTACCTTGGCCATGTCTCTGAGTATTGCACACCTTGTGCTTTTGGGCACTCCAGTGATGTTGCAGCTCTGAAATATGGCCAAACTGGTGGCAAGTGGCATCTTGGCAGCTGCACGCTTGACTTTTCTCAGTTCATGGGCAGTTATTTTGCGCCTTGGTTTTTCCACACGCTTCTTGCGACCCTGTTGACTATTTTGAATGAAACGCTTGATTGTTCGATGATCACGCTTCAGAAGCTTTGCTGTTTTAAGAGTGCTGCATCCCTCTGCAAGATATCTCACTATTTTTGACTTTTCTGAGCCTGTCAAGTCCTTCTTTTGACCCATTTTGCCAAAGGAAAGGAAGTTGCCTAATAATTATGCACACCTAATATAGGGTGTTGATGTCATTAGACCACACCCCTTCTCATTACAGAGATGCACATCACCTAATATGCTTAATTGGTAGTAGGCTTTCGAGCCTATACAGCTTGGAGTAAGACAACATGCATAAAGAGGATGATGTGGTCAAAATACTCATTTGCCTAATAATTCTGCACGCAGTGTAGATTCGCTGATGTGCAAATTTCTTCACCCGACTACTAAAGAAACTAGCAGCAGCTAGACATAGAGCAGAACCTGAACCAGCAGGTTGTGGCAAACTTGGAGTGCACCCTCCCACCCCACATGGAAGATCTACTGGGCAGCCAAATTCGATTTGTGGCCACAACTGGCCAAGTTTGCCCTCGACAAGCTTTCGTGACTGGCCAGCAGTGTGGCATAAAAGCGGTTGTTTAGTGCGGCGGGGGCCATAGTTACCCCAAGGAGAACTCGCCTGTCCACCCAAAATCTGGAGAAACTGACCTTTGTGAAGATGAATCAGGTGTGGATCAGCCAGGATTTTCAAACACCAGTGCCTGATGCATCAGACTAGATCATCCATGGTGCCTCACCTACACTTTGACAAAAAACACCTGTTTCTTCTGGCTACCTGGTTCAGCTACTATTCTGATGCTGCCACCCGCCTGATGCCACACCTGCTGCCAGGTACTCCTACAGCCACCTAATATCTTCAGTTAGTACTGGTATTGCCCCCCCCCCACCTCCCCACTATGTCACTGGGCCACTCTGTGGTCTCCTCATGCTGCTACCACCTCACTACTATGTCACTGGGGCACTCTGTGGTCTCCTCATGCTGCTGCCACATCACCACTATGTGGCCTCCTCATGCTGCTGCCAGCTCACCACTATGTCTCAGGTCCACTGTGTGGTCTCTACATGCTGCTTCCACCTCACCACTATGTCACTTGGCCACTCTGTGGTCTGCTCATGCTGCTGCCACCTCAACACTATGTCACTGGGCCACTCTGTGGTCTCCACATGCTGCTGCCACCTCAGCACTCTGTCACTGGGCCACTCTGTGGTCTCCTCATGCTGCTGCCATCTCAACACTATGTCACTGGGCTACTCTGTGGTTTCCTAATGCTGCTGCCACCTCACCACTATGTCACCGGGACACTCTATGGTCTCCTCATGCTGCTGCCACCTCACCGCTATGTCACAGGGCCACTTTGTGGTCTCCTCATGCTGCTACCACCTCACCACTATGGCACTGGGCCCCTCTGTGGTCTCCTCATGCTGCTGCCACCTCAACTCTCTGTCACTGGGCCACTCTGTTTTTAGAAAAACAGACTTTTCAAAAATGAAATTAGTCATAAATGAGTCCTTATCAGACTGGAACGGATTACATGGAGTCCAGGAGAAATGGGACTACTTAAAAGGTGCATTATTGAAGGCAACAGAAAATTGCATTAGACTTGTCAGTAAAAGCAAAAAAAGGAGGAGACCACTGTGGTACTCAGCAGAAGTGGCCCAAATCATTAAAAATAAAAAGCTAGCATTTTGTAATTATAAAAAAACCCAGAGCAATGAAGATAAGGAAATCTACAAGATTAGGCAGAGAGAGGCCAAGCAAGTTATAAGAACTTCTAAAGCGCAGGCAGAAGAAAAACTAGCTCAGTCTATGAAAAAAGGGGATAAGACATTCTTCAGATATATAAATGAAAAAAGGAAATTAAAACAAGGAATAACTAAATTAAAAACAAAGGACGGAAGGTATGTAGAAGAGAATAAAGGGCTAGCCGACTGCCTTAATGAATACTTCTGTTCAGTTTTTACAAAAGAAAAAGGAGAAGGACCTCCACTAGAAAGAATGACTAATAAATCGTTTGATGCATGTATCTTTACAGAGGAAGATGTTCTAAGTTTGCTGTCTAAGGTGAAGACAAATAAGTCACAGGGGCCTGATGAGATACACCCAAAATTATTAAAAGAGCTTAGTGGTGAGCTGGCAAAACCGTTAACAGATTTATTTAACCAATCATTAGTAACAGGAGTCGTCCCGGAAGATACAAGAAAGGTAGTAGGGAGGAATCGAGCAACTATAGACCAGTGAGTCTGACATCAATAGTAGGCAAATTAATGGAAACCCTATTAAAGGATAGGATTGTGGAACATCTAAAATCCCATGGATTGCAAGATGAAAAACAACATGGGTTTACTTCAGGGAGATCATGTCAAACAAATCTTATAGATTTTTTTGACTGGGTGAATAAAATAATAGACGGTGGAGGTGCAGTAGACATCGCATATCTAGATTTTAGTAAGGCTTTTGACACTGTCCCACATAGAAGACTTATCAATAAACTGCAGTCATTGAGCATGGACTCCCATATTGTTGAGTGGATTAGGCAGTGGCTGAGTGACAGACAACAGAGGGTTGTAGTCAATGGAGAACATTCAAAACAAGGTCATGTTACCAGTGGGGTTCCACAGGGATCTGTACTGGGACCGATTTTGTTTAATATCTTCATAAGTGATATTGCAAAAGGCCTCGCTGGTAAGGTTTGTCTTTTTGCTGATGACACAAAGATATGTAACAGGGTTGATGTTCCTGGAGGGAAACGCCAAATGGAAAAGGATTTAGGAAAACTAGAAGAATGGTCAGAACTCTGGAAACTGAAATTTAATGTAGATAAGTGCAAGATAATGCACCTGGGGCGTAAAAACCCAAGGGCAGAATATAGAATATTTGACACAGTCCTGACCTCAGTATCTAAGGAAAGGGATTTAGGAGTAATTATTTCAGAAGACTTAAAGGTGGGAAGACAATGTAATAGAGCAGCACGAAATGCCAGCAGAATGCTTGGATGTATAGGGAGAGGTATAAGCAGTAGAAAGAGTGAAGTGCTTATGCCGCTGTACAGAACACTGGTGAGACCTCACTTGGAGTATTGTGCGCAGTACTGGAGGCCATATCTCCAGAAGGATATAGATACTCTAGAGAGAGTTCAGAGAAGAGCTACTAAACTAGTACATGGATTGCAGGATAAAACTTACCAGGAAAGGTTAAAGGACCTTAATATGTATAGCTTGGAAGAAAGAAGAGACAGAGGGGATATGATAGAAACTTTTAAATACATAAAGGGAATCAACTCGGTAAAGGAGGAGAGCATATTTAAAAGAAGAAAAACTACCACAAGAGGACACAGTTTTAAATTAGAGGGGCAAAGGTTTAAAAGTAATATAAGGAAGTATTACTTTACTGAGAGAGTAGTGGATGCATGGAATAGCCTTCCTGCAGAAGTGGTAGCTGCAAATACAGTGAAGGGGTTTAAGCATGCATGGGATAGGCATAAGGCCATCCTTCATATAAGATAGGGCCGGGGGCTATCCATAGTATTCAGTATATTGGGCAGACTAGATGGGCCAAATGGTTCTTATCTGCCGACACATTCTATGTTTCTATGTTTCTATGCTGCTGCCACCTCAACACTATGTCACTGGGCCACTCTGTGGTCTCATGCTGCTGCCACCTCACCACTCTGTCACTGGGTCACTCTGTGAACTTCCTATGCTGTTCCCACTCTCCCCACTCCATGACTGTGCCACTATTTTACCTTTTTGGCCTTGTTGACATCATCATTTATTTGACCCTTCTTCTGATCTGTCAGAAGGAAGGAAAAATGAGACGCACAACGGATCGGATCCTGTCTGTGTAGCAGCTGTAAGGCCTGTATGACATAGTCCCTATTTTGCATCAGAATTGGCTTATAATTTGGTAGCCAAAAGCAGGAGTAGGTACAAAACACAGAAGACATGCAAAGATTCCATTCACCTGTCATCTCTGTTTTGGGTCCACCCCTGTTTTTTGGGCTTTAGCAATACTGATGGATTACTGACCAAATGCTGACCGAGTGAAGGTGAATGCTCAACAGACAGAATCAGTTTTTTGGGGGGTTATTGTTCTGATGTATCAGAGGAAGGGCAAAATAATCAGTGACGTCAACACAACCTTACTGCTGACACCTGTCAGGGGGCTCTACTTTTATAAGCGTTTAATAGAACAGGTTCTGTAGACATCTGTGTGTAATCAGCTGACAACGGTGTAAGGCCCCTTGCAGACGAGCGTGTCCGGATTAGGTCCGGATGCGTCCCTGTGCATTGCGGCAAACCCGCGCGAGTAGGTACGCAATTGCAGTCAGTTTTGACTGCGATTGCGTTCCGATGTTCAGTTTTTATCGCGCGGGTGCAATGTGTTTTGCACGCGCGTGATAAAAAACCGACTGTGGTACCCAGACCCGAACTTCTTCACAGAAGTTCAGGTTTGGGTTAGTTGTAGTGTAGATTGTATTATTTCCCCTTATAACATGGTTATAAAGGAAAATAATAGCATTCTGAATACAGAATGCATAGTAAAATAGGGCTGGAGGGGTTAAAAAAATAAATAAAAATGTAACTCACCTTAATCCACTTGTTCGCGCAGCCGGCATCTCTTCTGTCTTCATCTGTGAGGAATAGGACCTTTGATGACGTCACTGCGTTTATCACATGGTCCATCACATGACTCACAGTATTGTTTCACTACCACAGCAGACCCTATGCGTGTTACTGCAAGACATAGTGTTCTACACCACTTTACAGGCTCTCTGCAGCCAGGAAATAGCAGTTTTTTAATGCGATTCGCCACAAATAAATTCTGATCGAATCTTTTTGGAAAATTCGGCGAACTGACCGAATCGAATTCTTGAGAAATTCGCTCATCTCTAGTTAATGGCATTTCTTGTGTATGTATCATGTTCTAGATGGGAATATCCTTTTAAGAGAATCCTTTCATTTCTCCATATAGGCTGTTACATTCCTGTTGGCACTATATAACAGATCCATAATATGGCCATGTGCATGAGGTTGTTAAATTAAACAATCACAGGTAAGGTATGGCTGCACCGGGCAGATTTTCCCTCACCTTAAAACCAGCAACTAATCCAAATTATAAAAGTTGCAGTGGAAATCAGCAGTATAAGGCCTCATGCACACGACCGTTGTTTGGGTCCGCATCCGAGCCGCCGTTTTGGCTCGGATGCGGACCCATTCACTTCAATGGGGCTGCAAAAGATGTGTGCTGTCCGCATCTGTGGCTCCGTTCCGTGCCCCCGCTAAAAAAATATAACATGTTCTATTCTTGTCCGCGCTTTGCGGACAAGAATAGGCATTTATATTGCTGGCGCCCGTTCCATTCCACAAATTGCGGAAGACAACGCGGGCAGCTTCCGTTTTTTGCGCATCCGCGGATTGCGGACCGCAAAAAACGGAACGGTCCTGTGCATGAGACCTAAGGGTACATTCACATGACCATGCTGTGTTTTGCGGTCCGCATATTGCGGATCTGCAAAACACGGATGCCGCCCCTGTGCGTTCTGCAATTTATAGAACGGGCCGCCCATAATAGAAATGTCTGTTTTTGTCCGTAAGACGGACGAGAATAATACGTTCTATTTTTTTTTTGCGGGTCCACGG
This sequence comes from Bufo bufo, assembly GCF_905171765.1. Classification (NCBI taxonomy): domain Eukaryota; kingdom Metazoa; phylum Chordata; class Amphibia; order Anura; family Bufonidae; genus Bufo; species Bufo bufo. The sequence continues at coordinate 474,184,389 of NC_053389.1, forward strand.
AACGGAGCAATGGATGTGGACAGCACACGGAGTGCTGTCCGCATCTTTTGCGGCCCCATTGAAGTGAATAGGTAAACAATGTTTGTGTACATGAGGCCTAACTTGACTGCAGGTCGATTTCTGCTGCAGATTTAGGTAAAATCTCATCCATTTTGCTGGTACTTTTATACACTGCAGGTATTCAGCCAGCACTTCCAAGGCTATGAAATCTGCAGAGTATCTGCCTCTTGACTAAACCCTGCAGTTGTTTTAAATAATTTATTACCAAATAGTGTAATTAGCTGTTTTCTAGTAGTGTTAAAAGTGCAGTTTTTAAAGGGGTATTCCTAACTTGCACATTTATGGCATATTCAGTGTACCTCCATTCTTCACACAGGTGCTGATCCCACCTGGACCAGGTGCCATAAACGTATGTGTTGGGAATACGCTTGTAATCTCTAAAGCATTCTGTCATGCCAAAGTAACTTTCAAATGCGTGTTACCATGCAGATCTAGCAGAGACATAAATTAAACAAGGAAGAGATTAGGGTATATCCTGTCCCATGAGATCAGGAAGTCCTTTACCAGTTTTACAGGATGGTATCTGATTACGTCATTGGTTTTAAGCATAGAATTCTTCATGGAGCTACTCACATACGAAACTGGACTAAAGGTCATTTTGCACAGACCGATTTAGCAGGTAATTATCGGAAACGCACAAAACGTTTCCTGTAATTGCCTGATCTGCAGCAATCTTCGCCTCTGTATGGAGATCAGCAATCGCTAAAGTGATTCCTTGTCCTTATACTGATTCCTTGTTTCTAAGTAGCAGATCCCTGTTTATATGGGCCGATATTACTGCACAGAAATTATAATTTTAGGTGCCGGCCTAAAATACACAATCACCCAAAGAACCAAAGTTTGTCTATTAGGGCGCATTCACATGACCATGTGATGGCTGGGTCCATTTGTGGACCACAAACTGCGCATCTGCAAAGCACGGGCACTCTCTGTGTGCACCCCACATTGTGGACTCATTGACATCCGTGTGCTTCCTAGTCCATGCTTCCATGCCGCAAAAGATAGGACATGTCAAAAAAGACAGAATGTGCGGTTTAAGGTCTGCAAAATGAGCAAGGGCTGTCACACGGTCGTGTGAATGCTCCTTAATCAAGAGATCACTTTGTTACTCCATGGAAAAGGACCATAAGGCCTAATCCACACTTTACTTATGGCCTGCAACACTGTATTGAAGTCAGTAAGGTTTGTTCCATATAGTTGCAATATAGAACACCATTAGAGTTAAGCAAAATTTACAAAACTTTGATTCAGCTGCTTTGCCGAATTTCACAAAGAAATTCGCTTTGCAATTAATTACTTCATCGCGAAGTGCATTACTTTGTAAGTAGCGGGCACAATGATGGGGAACGGCCCGTCATTGAATCCCTCAGATGCCATGTTCATCGCTGATCACGGCATCTGAGATAAAAAATTAGGCCTTTCAGGGGTTAATCGGTTAAAAAAAATATATACTTTTCCCAGATAATGTTGTTGATATCACCCGCAGTACTATGTAACACCACAGGTAACACAGTGATAAAACTCTGAGTACAGATACTATAGTAGATGTTACCTGTAGTCCTATTTAACAGCACAGATAACACAGTGATGGCTATCTGAGTACAGAAAATTTTGTAGTGTTACCTGCAGTCCTGTGTAAAACCACAGATAACACTAGTGCTGATAATGTGGTAGTGTTACCTGCAGTCGGTTTCGGTATTGATGGATTGGTGGGCGCACAGCTTAAAGGGAACACTGGCAGCATCTAACAGTGTTTTATTGCTGCGTGCATGCCGACCCCTCAAAAATATTGAAAACTGCCACCTGAGGCAAGTTTCTTATCTCGTCTCATGGCAGAAACGCCCCTTTATACCCCTTTACTGTTTTCTTCACTTTACACCCACTGTAAAGGGGGAATATTAATCACTAATATTTATGCAAATATCAATATTTAATATTCATAAATGGGAGGAGCCATTTAGTGATAACTCCGCCCATTTATGCCTTTATATAATAACACAATACCTTTGCTATACTTTACACTAATCACTATGCTAGCTGCATGCGCCTTACTAACTAACTATCGCCAATAACTACACGTTACACAGATAGTTACAAATATAACGGTATTTATTAACAATACACTACGCAATACACTAACAATACAGCACTAAATATACAATCCTAAACTACACTACACATTCCCAATTCCACCCATCAACTAACTATACAGTTCACACATACAATATTAACAGCCCACCTATCTAGTTCTATACTATTCCTATGGGGTACGCAGAGGGTTAATGGTGGCCTTACAGGGGTGTAAGCCGACCACAAACACAAAGGGTTAACAATGGGGATAATATCAGAACTGTACAGCAATGCAGGGGCTAAATACCCTGCAAGTGTACAGTGAGGGGGGGTGTGTGGCAGGGTTTAAGCAGGGGTTACCACCAGGGGTTAATCAGAGTAGGGAAAGGGTATATCAGGGGTTTCAGGGGCAAGGGTAGCCAGGGTGAACAGTAGGCAGGGACCAGGGTCCATCAGGGCACAGGGACCAGGGTAACTACCAGGGGTAATGCCTGGCAGGGAAAGGGTTAATCGTTGGTGGGATAGGGGTTGAATCAGGGCCCAAGGTGCACATCAGGGAAATATAGGGGTTACAGGACCAGGGGTGCTATGTGAGGGGTAGGTAGGGGCTACACAGGTATACTTAGGCCTTATCCAGGTGGTCATCATGAAGCTGCTCTCTCCCATGCGTCTCTGAATCTAGTCTGGTTGCAAGAGGCCGCACCTCTGCTCTGTTTGGGGCTTTATAGCCCAAAACCAGCCCCCCTCCTCCTTCCTCAGGGATGTGACATCATAGTGTCACTGTGACGTATGCCTGCCTACAATCCCCAGAGTCCTCCCCCCCCAGTCCCAAAAATGCTGGGAGTAGGGACATGGAGTTTTAGCCATGGGCAGAGGTGTGGAAAAACAGGTTCTTGATGTCTCTGGTTAGAAAGTCCCCTCACAAATGGTGCCAAAAAGTCTGATTGCTTTGGGCCTGAACAAAAGGGGACTAGATGCTAATCAGCTGTTATCCTACAGGCTATCAGCACAAGTTTTTCTCTAAACAACTCTGTTGATAACAGTTGGAATTGCATATATCACATCTATAAACACATACACATACAAAACTGGGGGTATGAATGGGCAGCAATAAGCCCACATACATACTGTCATGCTGACATAAGTGTATATACATAGACACGTGTGCAAATACATACACACATATCTATATATACACACACCCTCGCATATATCTGGGGCATCACATACAGGGGACATGCATATGTCCCCACTTGCCATACAGGGCCAATATATACACGGTCATACAGGAAATATATACTAACTATAAGGGGACACATATAAGGGGGCACATATATATACTAATATAAGGGGGATTATAAGGGGGCACAGCTTCCAGGGACCACATATTTCCCACAGGGGCCACCATGAGCCCCTGGGGATCACCATGGGCAGACGTGCGCAGATGCTGGGCACATCTGCGCACATCACCCCATGATGCGGTGGTTAATGTATGCATATATATACCATACATGCCCGCACGTGTTTGCAGGCATGCATGGATATATATGCATACGTCTCAACCCTTCCTCAACACCCACAAATTTAAATGTTTTTTAATGAAATTTTATGAGATATAACATCAAAAAATAGAAAGTATGTGTGAAGTGAAAATGATACATGGTTTTTATAAATACAAATCTGGAAAGTGTGGCATGTATTTGTATTCAGCCCCCTGAATCAATACTTTGTAGGACCACCTTTTGCTGCAATTAAAGCTGCAGTCTTTTTAAGTATGTCTGTACTAGCTTTGCACATCTCAAGCTCCGTCAGATTGGATGGAGAGTGTCTGTAAATAGCAATTTTCAAGTCTTGTCACAGATTCTCAATGGCATTTAGGCCTGGACTTTGACTGGGCCATTCTGACACATGAATATGCTTTGGTCTAAACCATTCCATTGTAGGTCTGACTGTATGTTTAGGATAGTTGACCTGCTGGAAGGTGAACCTCCACCCCAGTCTCAACTCTTTTGCAGCCTCTACCAGGTTTTACTCCAGGATTGCCCTGCATTAGCCCCATACATCTTCCCATCAACTCTGATCAGCTTCCCTGTCCTAGCTGAAGAAAAGCATCCCCACAGCATGATGCTGCCACCACCATTTTTCACGGTGAAGATGGTGTTTTCAGGGTGATGTGTGGTGTTAGTTTTCTGCCACACATAGCATTAAACTCATCTGACCAGAGCACCTTCTTCCACATGTTTGCTATATCACCTACATGGCTTGTGGCAAACTGTAAACAGGACTTCTTATGGCTTGCTTTCAAAAATGCCTTTCTTCTTGCCGCTCTTCCATAAAAGCCAGATTTGTTGAGTACACGACTAATAGTTGTCCTGTAGACAGAATCACCCACCTGAGCTGTGGATCTCTGCAGCTCGTACAGAGTGAACATGGGCCTCTTGGCTGCTTCTCGAAGTTGTGCTCTCCTTGCCTGGGCTGTCAGTTTAGGTGGACGGCCTTGGTAAGTTTTGTAGTTATGCCATACTCCCTCCATTTTCGGATGATTAATTAAACTGTGCTCCATGAGATGTTCAGAGCTTGGAATATTTTTTTTATAACCTAACCCTTCTTTCCACTTCTCCACAACTTTATGCTTGACCTGTCTGGTGTGCTCCTTGTTTTTCATGATTCTGTTTGATCACTAATGTCAACTAGCAAACCTCTGAGCCCTTCACAGTCCTTTAGTAAGGCTTTTGATACTGTCCCACATAAAAGGCTTATCAATAAATTACAGTCTTTGTGCTTGGACTCCCATGTTGTTGAATGGATTAGGCAGTGGCTGAGGGACAGACAACAGAGGGTTGTAGTCAATGGAGTATATTCAGACCATGGTCTTGTTACCAGTGGGGTACCTCAGGGATCTGTTCTGGGACCCATATTGTTTAATATCTTTATCAGCGAAATTGCAGAAGGCCTCGATGGTAATTTGTGTCTTTTTGCTGATGACACAAAGATTTGTAACAGGGTTGATGTTCCTGGAGGGATACACCAAATGGAAAAGGATTTAGGAAAACTAGAGGAATGGTCAAAAAATTTAATGTTGATAAATGCAAGATAATGCACCTGGGGCGTAAAAACCCAAGAGCAGAATATAAAATCAGTGATACAGTCCTAACCTCAGTATCTGAGGGAAGGGATTTAGGGGTCATTATTTCAGAAGAATTAAAGGTAGGCAGACAATGTCATAGAGCAGCAGGAAATGCTAGCAGAATGCTTGGGTGTATAGGGAGAGGCATTACCAGTAGAAAGAGGAAGGTGCTCATGCCGCTCTACAGAGCACTAGTGAGACCTCATTTGGAGTATTGTGCGCAGTACTGAAGACCATATCTCCAGAAGGATATTGTTACTTTGGAAAGAGTTCAGAGAAGAGCTACTAAACTAGTACATGGATTGCAGGATAAAACTTACCAGGAAAGATTAAAGGACCTTAACATGTATAGCTTGGAAGAAAGACGAGACAGAGGGGATATGATAGAAACTTTTAAATACACAAAGGGAATCAACAAGGTAAAAGAGGAGAGAATATTTAAAAGAAGAAAAACTGCTACAAGAGGACATAGTTTTAAATTAGAGGGGCAAAGGTTTAAAAGTAATATCAGGAAGTATTACTTTACTGAGAGAGTAGTGGATGCATGGAATAGCCTTCCTGCAGAAGTGGTAGCTGCAAATACAGTGAAGGAGTTTAAGCATGCCTGGGATAGGCATAGGCCATCCTTCATATAAGATAGGGCCAGGGGCTATTCATAGTATTCAGTATATTGGGCAGACTAGATGGGCCAAATGGTTCTTATCTGCCGACACATTCTATGTTTCTATGTTTCTATAACGGATCCGTTTCCGTTATGCAGGACATAAAAGAAAGTCCTGTCGACAGGACCCACCCTTACACATTTGAATAACTTCCCTTTTCCCATTTTACATATAAAAATAAACAAAAATAATAAACATTATATTTCTCCATTATGGTGAACTCAACAGCAAAGAAAATAAATATGTTCGAATTGCCATTTTTCGGATGCTTCACTTACCCAAAAAATCATAAAAAGTGATCAGACTTACAAAATACATGCAAAAGTCATAAGTACCCCGAAAATGGTATGAACAGAAATTACAAAAAGAGCCCTTACCAAGCTAGACATAAATATAAAAAGTTATGGGTATCAGAATATGGAGATGCTAGGAAAAGTTAAAAAAAAAATTTAAAACAGTAAACCATAATGAAAAATTATATACCGTATTTTTGCCTTATAAGATGCACCTAGGTTTTAGAGGAGGAAAATAAGAAAAAGGATATTTTTCATCAGACCTCAGCTCAGACCCCAATCAGACCCCCAATGTTAATCAGACCTCAGATCAGACCTCCATATTACTAAGTCCCCCAATCAGACCAGATCAGATTTACATATCAATAAGTCTCCCAATTAGACCTCAAATCAGACCTCCATGTGAATGACCCCCAATAAGACCTCCATAAGTCCCTGAATCAGACCTTAAATCAGACCTCCATGTGAATGACGTCCATGCTCAGATCAGATTAAAAAAAAACGTACCTCTCCTGCTCCAGAAGCCGCCACCACTCCTGTCATCCATGCTCTTCTTCCTGCTGCACGCTTTGCTGTGACCCGCCGCACAGCGTGAGGTCACAGAGCGGCAATGTCCTCACACTGTGCGCAGTCACAGCACAGTGAACTGCAGAGGAAGACCAGGAAGCTGGGAGTATAGAGCCAGGGGAGCGCAGCATTCATCGCTCTGTGGTCCTCTTGTACTAATGAGTGCTTCCATAATGAAAGTGCTCATTAGAATTCACCCCATAAGCCACAGACATTTTCCCCCCACTAAGTGCATCTTATAGGGTGAAAAATACAGTAAATTTGGTATAGCTGTAATCGTATTGACCTGCAGAATATACGAAATGTGCGATTTTTAACTGTCAGTAAACAACATAAAACGAATCCTATAAAACAGTGATACTATTGAATTTTTTTCCATTTTTATCCCATTAATATTTTTTTTTCCAGCTTCCCAATCCACTGTATGGGATATTAAATGCTGCTACACTACCCTACACGTTACACTGCTTTACAATAGATGCTATTGATGTGATCCTGTCTATGATTTGCCATCAATATGTAGTATATGTAAGTGCCAGAGTGCAGTGTGTAGTGAAGGCCCACCCTCTAGGCAGCTCTGAAAGTGGTGGAAAATAATCCTCACATCCTATGACTGGTTGTTGGCAGCCATTTTAAATAATTCTCAGAGAACCCCTTTAAGTGTATATCACAAGAAGAGTATTAACCTCTTAGTGACCACCCATACGTGTTTTTACGACGGTCACTAAGGGGCCTTGGGCTGGAGCGCAGCCTTTTTACGGCAGCACTTCAGCCCAAGTTAGTGCTTAAATCAAGCGCTGGAGTTCCGTGCCCGCAGCTACTGGAGGTAGCTGAGGGCTCAGGGCAGTGATCAGAGACCGTTACAAGCCGTCTCTGATCACGTGATCGCTGTGATACACTGTATCACGGCGATCACCGAAAATGCCGGCAGTAAACTTTCTCCCTCCTCTCAAGTAAGAGAGGAGGGAGAAAGTCTCCGGTGCAGGGATCGGGTCCCGATCCTTCTCCCCCTCCGCCCTCAAGAAAGATGGCGGTGGCGGCCCGGCGCATGCGCACACTATAAGCCGGCCACGGCTGCCCCTACACTGGTTCTCTCTCCTTAGGAGAGGAGAGAGAGAGAGTAATTATTTATGCCCCGATCGGGTCCCGCAGCACCCCGATCGCGGCAATACGGCCCCTAATATTTTTAATAAAGGGCAGGAGCCCCTCCCCTTAATAATATATATTTTTTAATTACAAAATGGAGCAGACATGAGCACTAGTTACTGTGCTGTAGATCTGCTTTCAGCACAGTAACCACCAGGGGTAATGGTCCCTGATCATGTGGTCTCCATGATAAACCTATCATGGAGATCAGATCCATTATATTTACTAACACAGTCTCTCTCAACAGTGCAGTTGTTCTGTGAGGCGAGAGATCAGACTTCTGTCCTGGCTGTGCGATTTGTCCATAACTGGAGGTTAGTGGGTGTCCATCATTAGGCGTGCGTCAGTGACGGTCAATTATTTTCATTAGGGACCCTGTGTCCGTCTGTTACTAGCGGTCAGTGGGTGTCCGTCATTAGGCATCCATTAGTGACGGTCAATTATTTTCATTTGGGACCCTGTGTCCGTCTGTTACTGGCGGTCAGTGGGTGTCCGTGATTAGACGTCCGTCACTAGTCTATTAGGGATGGTCAGTTATTTTCATTTCTTTGTGAGCTTTTTATTTAAAAAAGTGGCTCACAGATTATTCAGTGCAGAGCAGGCATATGAATTTCTTTGCTCTGACCACTCTTAATCTGACACCGCTAAAGAGGCGGAAATATCTTCAGATAGCGGGGACTCTAGTTCCGCTTCCATCCCCAGACCCCAGAGCCCTATGGTGGTAGAAGTCGCCACCTCATCTCATTCTCCACCCAGCGGTCTCGTCCTTTCTACTACGTGGGTTCCTGCTACTTCATTCCCCCCCAAGTACACCAATTTTTATCCACTCCCCAAATTAATGTGGATGTCACCAATCTTACCCCTTATGATTTTTTTCATTTATTTGTGGATGATAAAGTCCTGGAGTTAATTGTGCAGCAGCCTAATCTGTACGCCACACAGTTTGCTGTACAAAAGCCCACGTCTATCTCTCTAAGACGGTGGACCCCCACAAGTGTTCCTGAAATGAAAAAGTTTTTGGGGCTTACCCTGGACATGGGCATTATAAAAAATCCATCTGTCCGATCGTATTGGGCTGCGAGTACTGTCCAATCAACCACTGTGTTTGCAGCAGTTATCTCCCGAAACCGCTATGAAGCCCTAATGCGGTTTATGCATTTTTCAGACAATTCCCAAGTCCCCCTCAGAACAGACCCATCCTACTTACAGATTTATTCTTAAAATTATATACCCCTGAAAAAAATTTGTCTGTCGAATCCCTTTTTAGTTTTAAAGGCTGCCTTTCCTTCCATCAGTTTATTCCCTCCAAGCGTGCCAGATATGGGGTAAAATTATATAAGAGCACAACCAGCTACACTTGCGGTTTATCTGTATATGAGGGCAGAGACTCCCAACTTAACCCCCCAGGCTGCTCCAAAAATACTGGGACATCGGAAAAAATTGTGTGTGATCTATTGGCGCCATTCCTGCACAAAGGGTACCACGTGTACACCGATAATTTTTACACTAGTATACACTTTTATAAATCCCTCCATGTTGCAAACACAGGGGCTTGTGGGACAGTCCGTAAAAATAGAGTGGGATACCCACAACCGCTGGTGTCCAAGCGTTTGGAGAAAGGAGCATCCTTTGCCCTTGTAAGTGACCAGCTGTTTGCAGTGAAGTGGAAGGACAGGAAGGATGCCTACATGCTCACCACCGTGCACGCAGACACCACAGTGGCAGTTAGGGAGAGGGGGGCTACTGCTGACAAACACAAACCGGTCTGTGTGACAGACTATAATAAATTTATGGGAGGTGTAGACCTCTCGGACCAGGGGCTTCAACCCTACCTGGTGAAGCGAAAAAACAGGGCCTGGTATAAAAAGGTAGCAATTTACCTCACTCAAATTGCTACCTATAATAATTTTGTTTTATTTAAAAAGGCCCAAGGAACCCTCAACTTCCTTGAGTTCCAGGAGAAGGTGGTTTAGAGTCTCCTGTTTGAGTCCCCCACACCTGGGCAAGCCTTTGAATCTGAGGATATTCGAAGGCTTTCAGAACGCCAGTTCCCTCACCCTGTCCCAGCAAGATACACTGTATATCCTCAGAAATGATGCCGGGTGTGTAGCAAACACGGAAGAAGGAGAGACACCCGAATTTACTGCCCCATCACAACCAGGCCTCTGCAATTACCCCTGTTTTGAGACGTACCATACGGTTGCTAATTATTAATTTTATTTAATACCAAAAAGGGTGGGTGGGGGGTCTTTTCAGGAAGTCAATTTATTCTCATTTTCTGTTTAGTTTGTGGGCTTTCCAGGAAAGGATTAAAGGATCGTTGGAACAAATTTTACCTTTTCTGATTTGTTTTCTTAATTTTCCTAATTTAATTTTTTTATGACTATGTCCTGCCACACAAAGCTGTTAATTCCATTCACATTACTGTATCATGATATTGGCATGATATTTTTTTATTTGGAGGATCTCTAATGATTGAGTTCCTCACCAGTACACTAAAGGCTTTATTAAGAGGGGTTTTTTTGTGGACACCCCACAACTCTTCTACAAATATTGACATCATTTTGGGAATTAGTGATCCATTACTGTTCCTACAGACGGTTCTGGACACTTTCCTTTTATATATTCTGTAGGTGACTGGTTGATTGTGTGCATAGCAGTTTCTACTTTGCCGGGCAGGGGCCTGTTATGGTGCCCCACATCACTTAGCACATTCGTCTTTCATATATGGATTGATGGGACTAAAGAGACGTTGTATGACCAGTCACTGTCCTTGAATGCCAGCTTGTCATTATAGCCCTATCGGTGTTCTTGTATCTTGTGAGCAAACTGGAATTTGCAACATAGTTGGAGACATTTTGCTCTGTTTTCTTGGACTTGTTGCCTTTCACTACAGTTCAGTTTTTCCCCTTTTTTTTCAGTTTGGCGAGACATAGTCATATGTACAGACAAATGCCTTTTTAGAAATCTGCCTCCCTTATAAGTGCACAGCTTCACTTCTCATCTGTACACTCCACAAAGATAAGAATGTGGCGGATTTCTAAGACAGTAAAAGCGTTACCCATCTAAATATATTTCTTATCCAATTTCCTGTGAAAATTTTATTAACAATTTGAATAAAACCATATATACTCATTATTTCATCTTATAATAATTTTGCACTCAGCATGCTTACTACACCACTAGATGCATGCTTTAAGGGATCTAGTTTTTAAATGGGGTCATTTACGGTATACGGTATAAGGGTTTTCTATCATTTTGCAGCTCAACGCCATTACATGTGTAAAAATGGCGCCTGGACCATTTTCAGTTTATTATCTGAAAGGCCCCAGGTGCTCCTTTATGTTTGGGCCCTGCCATGTATCAAGACATAAGATTAGGGCCACCGTGGAGATATTTATGAAGACAGGAGAAATGGGGTGATACATTTTGGAGTGTACTTCTTTAATTTCATGAGCTCTGTAGAAAAAAAATCATTAATTTCTGCAAAAACCAGGGAGTCTAAAAGATCACTAAACCCCTAGATGAATAACTTAGAGGGTCTAGTTTTCAAAATGGGGTCATTTATGGGTGTTTTCTATTGTTTTGGCAGCTCAACGCCATTACAAGTGTGCAATGGTGCCTAAAACATTTTCAAGCAAATTTTGTGTTCTGAAAGCCACTGGGTGCTCCTTTATGTTTGGGCCGTGCCATTTGTCAAGACATAAGATTAAGGCCACAATGGGGGTATTTCTGAAGACAGGAGAAATGGGGTGATACATTTTGGGGTGTACATCTTCATTTTCATGTGCTTTGTAGAAAAAATAAAAACTGTCTTTAAATTGATACTTTTGTGGAAAAAAATGAAAATGCAATTTCTTTTCACCTTCTTAGTATTAATTTCTTTAAAAGACTAGGGGTAAAAAAAAAAACCATTACACTCATAGATGAATACGTAAGGGGTCTAGTTTTCAAAATGGGGTCACTTTGTGGGGGTTCTATTATTCTGACACTTATAAGCCTCTGCAAACTTGGCTTGTTGCAGGAAAAAATATGTACATAACATTTTTTTACATTTATGTTAAAATGGTAAGTCTCCTAAATAAAAAAAGTAAAAGTTTTTTGTAAGTGTAGCCAAAATAAAGTGTGTGAAAATATATTTCTGATAAAAATATTGAATAGTATTTATAAAGTATGGACAGGGCACTCAAAGAGATCCGGGACCATGTGATTATTCAGAAAATTATATTTATTAGGCTATTAATAAAATTAATAAAAAGAAGAGCGACATATAATGTGGTGGTCAACACTGTATGTTGGCACAATTGGTAGCAGCAAAAATAACATACAATAGCAGTACTATATAATAGGCAGTAGGATACAATAATTTTATAGCAGCACTTGATGTTAATACGATTAATTGGAGTCCCAATAGTCCTGGCTCTATTGTGAACTCAACATGGAATACCAGACAACAGCCAGTAACAATTATGAAATAATCGACTCATTAAAATAAAGAATAAATGTCCACTTAGCAAAGATCGATAATATAAAAAGTCGATCCTATAAAAAATTCTGTATAAAATCGATCAATTAGTTCTAGACAATTTTCGAGACCAATCTGTCCTGAAGCATCGATAAAAGTTCATACAATAATGCGCCCACACCTGGATACAGCGGCGTCCCGCTAAAACAGGGTAGGTAGCGGCGTCCCGCTACTGAACAACTTGCAAGTACTTGTTTACCTCTGAATCGACTTGAAACTTCTGCCAGACCTCAAGGTATATTCACTCCCTAATCGTGCTTTCGATATTACAGCACTATATTTTCAGGAGACTGATGCAGATCACACTGGTGGACTTTTAATCGACCGGCCCTCTGTTCGTTTGTCCTTGCAAGGGCTGTGTTGGTATCTTTCGTCGATATAAAGTAACGCACCTCGGCACACAAAAGATAGCGGGGGATGTGGCACCAGACACGTTTCGGGGTACTAGCGTTAACCCCTTCCTCAGTGGTAAACATCCCCCTCTCAGATCCCCTCTTTTATAGTGGAACTCCTTTGCAATTCATGGTCTCAATTAGCTAATTGTCGAACGTCAGATCCGGTCTATAGACAATATTCACCTATTAGCAATTAGCTAGATGTCTATAATTCCATACGTTTGTTCATCAAAGGCCTATGTATATTCTACGGAAAAAAACGCACCCATGCATGTCGCGATATTGATGCGGTATATGTGCGTTTTTTCTTTTTTGTATATAGAATAACCAGGCTTCTCATCTACCATTGATTTGGTGAACAATAGTTAAAGAACAATGGGTATGCACAATATAGTTACACTAAATTCGACCAATCCTATATTGAATACAAATCAAGGGTACAATAAAGATAATATAACCTTATGTTAAAAATGTGTTATAAAAACAAGCATAGATCAAAATAAAAATAATGCAAATATGATATAAAATATTTTATATATAAGATATTATATAAAAAAGATATTATATAAAGATGTTGTTGAAAGTTGTATGAGTAGTGGGAACCCATCTGTGAAGGGGAAACCGGGCCCGGTATAAAACAAAGGTCCGGTTTCTCGTCAACAGATGGGTGCCCACTCTAATTTCACAAAAATCCAAAGAGCTCAAATTCCGCATTGAGGCCATTGGGTAACAAAGTATCAAGCTCGAAAATCCTTCTAGTTTCGAGCCTGGACATTTTTTCAATATGGTTACCACCCCTCCACTCTTTGTCCACTTTGTCTATTGCTAAAAATTTCATTCCCGAGGGGTCCTGATTGTGGCTAACTTTAAAATGATGGGATAACGAGTGATTCTCAAACCCTTTTCTTATATTGTTGATATGTTCAGAAATCCATTTTTTCAGGGATCTTTTAGTCCTCCCTACATATTGCCGTTTGCATGGACATTCAATCACATAAATTACATTTTCAGAACTACATGTCAAACATTCCTTAATTACGTGATAGTAATTATTGGTGGTTGATACTAATTTGTTTGTTCTTTTTTGGAAGGACGTTACCTTACAATTACCACAATTGCCACACCTAAAAAAAACTTGCAGGCCCATCCAACTGGAAATAGTGAATTCCTTGTTTAGATGTTTCTTAACTGTTGGAGCCACTTTAAGACCCAAGTTGGAGGCTTTCGAGAAAGTAATTCTCGGATTTGGCGATATTAATGTGCCTACTACTTTGTCTTTTTGTAGTAAATGCCAATGTTTTGTAATGATATGGCGTATTTTCTTATAGTCGTCACTGAAGGGTAAGATCATTCTCAGAACTTCCTGGTTGGACTCAGGTTTCTGGATTACTTTCTCTTCGAAAAAGGTCTTCCTGTCCTTATCTTTCACCTGTTGTAGTGCTCTATCTAAAATCGCAGCCGGATAATCTTTTTCTAGGAATTTATTCTTCATTTTGTCCGCCTCCATTTCAAACTGTGTCTCTAGTTTGCAGTTGCGTTTGACCCTTTGGAATTGGCCCTGTGGGATATTTGTTAGCCAACTTGGGAGATGGCAACTGTTGAACAGAATGTAGCTATTCCTAGCTGTGGGCTTCACGAAAGTGCTACACTCAAACCCTTTGTCTTTGACACTAATATTTAAGTCCAGGTATTCTAGTTTCTCCTGACTCGTGGTTCCTGTAAACTGTCTTTCCCACTCTGCCAGATAAAGAGGATGTCGTCGATATAACGCTGCCAGAGCACCAGGTCCGCCCCCATCCTTGGTAGGATAGTGAGCCTCTCCCACTCTGCCATAAACAAATTGGCATAGCTCGGGGCGAACCTGGTGCCCATGGCAGTCCCCTGTATCTGCAAATAAAAATCACCCTCAAAGTTAAAATAATTATGAGTTAAAATAAAGTCTATGCCTTCGATTAAAAAATTAATTTGTTCCTCATTCAACCTGTTCTCCAATGTTAATTGTGATTTTACGGCCTCTTTCCCTTTTTCATGGTCTATTATTGTGTACAGGGATTGGATATCAAGTGTCCCCATAATCCATGTTTCTTTAAATTGCAATTTCTCCACTGTCTGAATGATCTGGGTTGTGTCCTTGGTATATGACGGGGTTTTTTGAACCCTAGGTTGCAACAATTGATCAATATATTGGGACAAGTTGGACGTAAGAGATCCAATCCCCGACACAATAGGTCGACCTGGTGGACTATGTTGGTCCTTGTGTATCTTTGGTACACAATAAAACATTGGTATACGTGGGGTTTTGTTGAGTAGGAATTTATACTCATCATCATTTAAAATACCCTTCTCCTTTTCTTTATCACAAAAAGCTAAAAATTCTACATAAAATTGATTAGTAGGATCATTGGGCGATTTTCGATAAGTGCTGTTATCTGTTAGCTGACGCAGACATTCTGTATTATACTTAGGTAGGTCTTGTATCACAATAGACCCACCTTTGTCAGCCGGACGGATGACTATATTCTTTTCTTTCTGCAGCTCTTTTAAGGCTTTAATCTCATCATTGGACAGATTGTTATGTTTATATCTGGTATTGTTTTTTACCTTTCTTATGTCATTTTCTACACTTTTTTTTAAACATGCCATCTCCTGGCTGATTTCATTTTTTGGGTACTTTTTAGATGTTTTCTTGCATGATGTGTGTATAAACTGGTCTCCATTAGCAATATCCCTAATTACCGGGTTTTTAAGAAAATATTTTTTAAGACACAGTCGTCTAACGAATTTCTCCACCCCTATGAAGGTGTCGAATTTGCTAAGGGCGACTGTTGGGGCAAATTTTAAGCCCTTATTTAATAATTGCTTTTGAGATTCTGTCAATGTTTTGGAGCTCAAATTAATAATAGAATCATTTTCTATTGGGTCTGGTATTATCTGTACTGCGTCCTTCTTCTTCCTACCTCCTCTTCGTATTTTGATCTGCCTTCCTCGTGGCCTCTTGTCCTTTGTGGAAAATGTTGATGTTTGTGATATTTTTGTTGTGGAGTGTAATGCTCCTGGTGGGGAGCGTGATATTGTTGTTGTGGTCTCTCTAACCTCTGGTGACGTGCAGTATGTGGAGCTTGTGTTCTGTTTCTCAAAATGTATTGGTGATCTGTCTGGTGATTGACATTGAGTGTCTGAATTTCCTCGTGTGATGATATCCGTCTCGTTCGTGTTCTGTGGTGCGGTGGGGTCCTGTCTAAAAAAACTTGTCTATCTTCTAGTGCTTCAAAACGGTTGTGAACTGGTATAGTGTATTTAGTGTTATGTGCCATCTCATTGCTAACTAATGTTTGAGGTTCTTCTGAAAGGATCACTGTGTTAGATGTGTCTGTGTTTTTCTTTTCCGTGTTAGTGTTTTGATTATGTCCACTTTTGGGAATATAATCGAATTTTTTGATTTTCTTATCTATTATCTCCTGTTCCACTTTGTCTAAATTGGTGCATAATCTAGATTGCCAAAAGTTGTATTCATCATTTTTGGGCAATTTCCCAATATTACTTTTCATCTCATTAATTTTATCTGTCACATCGTTCAAAATTTCCATTCTTCTTTTAATAACTAAGTCTACTAGTGAGAGAGAATGTTGCTGTAGTAATTTGTCCCATTCACCATTAAACATGGGGCTCTGGAGGTCCTGTGCTGGGGATTTAGTTAGGGTCAAACCTTTTGGGACCTTTCCACATTCTACAAATCTACTCAATGTCTTAATTTCCCACCTTTGTCTTAATTGTTTCACTAATAAACTCTCTAGGTCTCTAAACGTGTTCCTTATCGAGACAATATTGTCCCCATTGTCCACATTGCTGTTAAATGAAAGATTTTCAACTTTCAATCTTTTCGTTTCAACATGGTCCCAAATATCTATGGTATCCACAGTATCCTGTGCAGACATCGTGAGTGTATCAGAATAAAAATAAATGGTTGTGATGTCGCACTAGGAGGCCCGGACACCAAGGTAGGTGCTCCTGTCAAATCGAGAACACTCACTCGATATAAAGAAAGAGAAATATAAAGTATGGACAGGGCACTCAAAGAGATCCGGGACCATGTGATTATTCAGAAAATTATATTTATTAGGCTATTAATAAAATTAATAAAATTAATAAAAAGAAGAGCGACATATAATGTGATGGTCAACACTGTATGTTGGCACAATTGGTAGCAGCAAAAATAACATACAATAGCAGTACTATATAATAGGCAGTAGGATACAATAATTTTATAGCAGCACTTGATGTTAATACGATTAATTGGAGTCCCAATAGTCCTGGCTCTATTGTGAACTCAACATGGAATACCAGACAACAGCCAGTAACAATTGTGAAATAATTGACCCATTAAAATAAAGAATAAATGTCCACTTAGCAAAGATCGATAATATAAAAAGTCGATTTTTAACATAAGGTTATATCATCTTTATTGTACCCTTGATTTGTATTCAATATAGGATTGGTCGAATTTAGTGTAACTATATTGTGCATACCCATTGTTTTTTAACTATTGTTCACCAAATCAATGGTAGATGAGAAGCCTGGTTATTCTATATACAAAAAAGGAAAAAATGCACATATACCGCATCAATATCGCAACATGCATGGGTGCGTTTTTTTCGTAGAATATACATAGGCCTTTAATGAACAAACGTATGGAATTATAGACATCTAGCTAATTGCAAATAGGTGAATATTGTCTATTTTCTAGCATTATATTTATGTATGGTATTGGATGGTAATTATAGACACCTGTATCAACACACCAATCTGAGTGAATCTATAGACCGGATCTGACGTTCGACAATTAGCTAATTGAGACCATGAATTCGCAAAGGAGTTCCACTATAAAAGAGGGGATCTGAGAGGGGGATGTTTACCACTGAGGAAGGGGTTAACGCTAGTACCCCGAAACGCGTCTGGTGCCACATCCCCCGCTATCTTTTGTGTGCCGAGAGACTCATTAACTACCATCGACTGCCATTGACCAGAGGTGCGTTACTTTATATCGATGAAAGATACCAACACAGCCCTTGCAAGGACAAACGAACAGAGGGCCGGTCGATTAAAAGTCCACCAGTGTGATCTGCATCAGTCTCCCGAAAATATAGTGCTGTAATATCGAAAGCACGATTAGGGCGTGAATATACCTTGAGGTCTGGCAGAAGTTTCAAGTAGATTCAGAGGTAAACAAGTACTTGCAAGTTGTTCAGTAGCAGGACGCCGCTACCCACCCTGTTTTAGCAGGACGCCGCTGTATCCAGGTGTGGGCGCATTATTATATGAACTTTTACCGATGCTTCAGGACAGATTGGTCTCGAAGATTGTCTAGAACTAATTGATCGATTTTATACAGAATTTTTTATAGGATCGACTTTTTATATTATCGATCTTTGCTAAGTGGACATTTATTCTTTATTTTAATGAGTCAATTATTTCACAATTGTTACTGGCTGTTGTCTGGTATTCCATGTTGAGTTCACAATAGAGCCAGGACTATTGGGACTCCAATTAATCGTATTAACATGAAGTGCTGCTATAAAATTATTGTATCCTACTGCCTATTATATAGTACTGCTATTGTATGTTATTTTTGCTGCTACCAATTGTGCCAACATACAGTGTTGACCATCACATTATACACTCACCTAAAGAATTATTAGGAACACCTGTTCTATTTCTCATTAATGCAATTATCTAGTCAACCAATCACATGGCAGTTGCTTCAATGCATTTAGAGGTGTGGTCCTGGTCAAGACAATCTCCTGAACTCCAAACTGAATGTCGGAATGGGAAAGAAAGGTGATTTAAGCAATTTTGAGCGTGGCATGGTTGTTGGTGCCAGACGGGCCGGTCTGAGTATTTCACAATCTGCTCAGTTACTGGGATTTTCACGCACAACCATTTCTAGGGTTTACAAAGAATGGTGTGAAAAGGGAAAATTATCCAGTATGCGACAGTCCTGTGGGCAAAAATGCCTTGTGGATGCTAGAGGTCAGAGGAGAATGGGCCGACTAATTCAAGCTGATAGAAGAGCAACGTTGACTGAAATAACCACTCGTTACAACCGAGGTATGCAGCAAAGCATTTGTGAAGCCACAACACGCACAACCTTGAGGCGGATGGGCTACAACAGCAGAAGACCCCACCGGGTACCACTCATCTCCACTGCAAATAGGAAAAAGAGGCTACAATTTGCACGAGCTCACCAAAATTGGACTGTTGAAGACTGGAAAAATGTTGCTTGGTCTGATGAGTCTCGATTTCTGTTGAGACATTCAAATGGTAGAGTCCGAATTTGGCGTAAACAGAATGAGAACATGTATCCATCCTCTGATGGCTACTTCCAGCAGGATAATGCCCCATGTCACAAAGCTCGAATCATTTCAAATTGGTTTCTTGAACATGACAATGAGTTCACTGTACTAAAATGGCCCCCACAGTCACCAGATCTCAACCCAATAGAGCATCTTTGGGATGTGGTGGAACAGGAGCTTCGTGCCCTGGATATGCATCCCTCAAATCTCCATCAACTGCAAGATGCTATCCTATCAATATGGGCCAACATTTCTAAAGAATGCTATCAGCACCTTGTTGAATCAATGCCACGTAGAATTAAGGGAGTTCTGAAGGCAAAAGGGGGTCCAACACCATATTAGTATGGTGTTCCTAATAATTCTTTAGGTGAGTGTATGTCGCTCTTCTTTTTATTAATTTTATTAATTTTATTAATAGCCTAATAAATATAATTTTCTGAAGATTCACATGGTCCCGGATCTCTTTGAGTGCCCTGTCCATACTTTATATTTCTCTTTCTTTATATCGAGTGAGTGTTCTCGATTTGACAGGAGCACCTACTTTGGTGTCCGGGCCTCCTAGTGCGACATCACAACCATTTATTTTTATTCTGAATAGTATTTATGTATGTATGTGAAATATTGCAGTTGAAAATAGGAAAATATGCAAATTTTTTAAAAATTTCATAGATTTTTACGTTTTTTTTATAAAGATATGCATATTTTGTCAGTAAAATTTTACCACCTAAGTAAAGTACAATATGTGATGAGAAAACAATGTCACAATTACTTTGATGTGCAAAACCTTTACGAAGTTATTCTCTGCTAAAATGAGACATGTCAGATTTCCAAAATCTGGCTTGGTCATTAAGGCCCAAACAGGCTTGGTCACTAAGGGGTTAACCTGTGGTACTCTAACTGGACTATGATAACTAGGCACGCTGGAGGATGCTGAGCCTGATTTATAATGAGGTGCAGCATCTGGCAGTTTATGCACCTGAATTGAAATCTACCCCAGAAAAATGGCGTGGCAGGGCTGGTGGAGAAACTGCATTTTATATTTTGGTATCTTTATGATAAATCTGCTCCTATATGTTTTAGATAACTCAAATTGTTTTAATTGTATTTATGCATTACCTCTTTAGAGACTACACTTCTAGCCGTCAAATTGCAATGAGCAGGACACTGGTACAGTGGGTCAGCTATGCAGTGGGTCAGGATATATGTGTAGTAGTTTGTGACGCCAATTGCAGCTTGCGCAGGGACTGTAGCAGGGCCCTTTAAGATGTTATAACTCACGTACCAGGTGAGAAATGCCAGAGGGGGATAATGTCTCTGTATAGTAGGTGTGGTAGTGTCAACGGTGTCTCCTACCTTGGTACGGCTGGACTCCTGGATCTTGGCTCACTTGCAATAAATTGAGTGTTGCTAGTAGGAGTAATTGAGGAATAAATGCAATCCAGACAGGAAATATAATCCAACTCGTCTTTACTTGATGCAGCTTGAATCCATACAGTTACAGCAATAGTCTTTGATCCCAGCAAGTATTGGCGATATGTGGCAGGAATTAATATATATTCTGCTTCTTGTCATATGCCTAGAGAATCTGGCAGGTATCTATCTTCTGCTCTGTCTGTAGTCTGCTTGATTTGGGCCTGACTAGCTGAAGGAGGTATTTGGCTTCTCCTGGTCTTTGGATTAAACACTAACAGTTCTGCTCGCAGGGAATGGCTTCCTGGAGATCTGTAGATCTGGAGGTGACTGCTTGCTTGTCACCAGCTGAGGTAGATGACTCAGTCTGGGAACGGATCTTTGGGCCTCAGCCGAGGCTGGATCCTAGGTTGGGATCCCTGTTTCTTGGAGCTCCTACTTACACAGCCTTCCCCTTGCAGGGGGCTGGTACACACTAACTATACTTTCTTTCCTCCCCATGAGGTAGGATGTGGGAACACTCCACTCCTCCTCAAAGAGGGGAGAGCTAGGTTGGAATGTACTATTCCAGACTAGATATACTAACTGAACTAAGATCCTGTTACATACTGCTGCCACCTGCTGGTGTACATGGAAATTACAGCATGATATATCAAACAGGCCTGGAAAATACATACAATAATGAATGCAGTGTTATGTTACACAAGATGACAATACATATGCACCTGACATGATGCAGCGGGGAAACAGAAGTTTAGGATGTTACAAAATCAAGAGTTTGACATCACACATGACCGGCAGAGTTTAATAGTATCTGCATCAAGGAGTGACAGCTGTAGATTGGGGAATCTTCCTGTAATATAAATAACAGACTAAGGGCTCATAGACATGAATGTGTATCCCAGCTGTGGCTGTTCTGTGGACTGCAAATTGTGGTCTGCAATGCACAGGCACCGGTCGTATGCCCACCATCTGCAGACACATACCCATTCACTTGAACGGGGCCACAATCTGCATCCAACGGTCCACACCGCAAAAATGTAGTGAATGCGCTACTCTTTTGCAGTGTGGAGGCACGGACAGAAATCCCACGTAAGCACTCCTTAGTGCTTCCATGGGCTTCCGATCCGTGCATCTGTTCCGCACCGCACTGTATCTTCCGGATTGCAGACCCATTCAATTGAAAGGGTTGTGTGTGCAGTGTACTCAAGTTGTGCGTAGTAGGTGTTTCTGGGTGTAGTAGTGCAATATACACTAACCTGGTACAGCTGACTCTCTGCAAGGGCAGGTATAGGTAGGAATAGTTCGTGACGCCAGTGCCAAGTAAACGGTGGCACGCCGTTTGCGGATGCAGGAAATAATTTGAGGAAACGCGGTGTTAAACAGAACTTCAACTTTAGTAGGTTGCAGGCAGAGACAATATTGGAAACGCAGTTCCTCAGCATACAGTCGATTTTGCAATTCGGTCGATGCAGGCAATTCAGTACAGCAGGGTAATTACAGAGTGTAAAACACAGGATTCGCAGCACAGGAGCTAGCACTCTAATTCTGTCTGATCCTGGAATATAGCAATTCTTCACCAAGGCCCATTAACCTAATACTGGCTTTATATCCTTGATTATGGCTTTCATAAGTACCTCCTCTGTTTCCTCAATACCTCTGGCTCCTCTGATATTTGCCTCAGTCTCTCCTAGCTTCTGAATGGTTCCTCAGGCTAAGGTATTCCTGCTTCAGCATGTAGGAATTCAGGAGGGAATCTTCTCCTGAACAGCAAGCTTCAGGCCTGGACTTGTCTCAGACATTATCTAATCTCCATCTGTAGATTACAGACACTAGACTCCGTCTGCCTTGCACTTCCCTGTCTGGCCTTATATAAACTAGGGCTCTCTAGCTCCCTCTATGGACTAGAACCTGTAATAACACCCCTAGCAGGCCTGTGCATGCAAGCTTCAGTGACAGGGAAATACACACATTACATTGCATTTTACAAAACTGACATACAACAACTTTCCATAATTAAGAAGGGACAACAGCACACCAAGTGACCTTTGGTAGTAACGGGTATTACAACTCCCGTATACTACATGTGCATGAGCCCTAACAGAAATGATTTTGACACAGGAATTACAAACAAGAAGCAGAGCATTGGAACACAAAGTATGATCACTTCTCAGGACTATTTAAAGAACTGGTACATGGCATATCTGCATCTGGTGGGACATTACAGATACCTGATCAACTGATCAAACTGATAAGAAGTTAGCTATAATGAGTGTTTATGAGCTGTCAGGAGTTTAGATATAAGGGCTACAGATCGAGTCATCAGAGCAGCTCCCTGACAGATTCAGTGTGAAGCAGAGAGCAGTAGTCTCTAGGTGCACTGTAACTGAAAGCTGTAGAGGAAAATAGGACCAAAACGAGCAAAATGCAAAAATGCCCCTAAAGGTGTCCTTTGCCTTTATGGACACATAGATGTCATGGATCTCATGAATATTAGCAATGAGTAATTTGCATTGCAAATCCACATGAAATTAAAGCATAGTGCAAGTCAAAGGAGTTCAAATCAGCACCAAAATCTGCATTGAAAATCCGCAGTGAAATCTGCCTCTAAATCCTCACCTCCGCATAACATTTCATTGCAGATTTCTGTGCAGATTTTTACACAGATTTTATCCACATGAAAATTAGCGACATGTGAACTTAGCCTTAGGCTGGGTTCACACGGGCGTGACGGATTGGCTCAGGATGCGTTCAGGGTGCGTTCAGTGAAACTCTCACTATTTTGCAAGCAAGTTAAGTCAGTTTTGTCTGCGATTGCGTTTAGTTGTTCAGTTTTTTCCGCGCGGGTGCCATGCGTTTTGATGCGTTTTTCACGCGCGTGATAAAAAACTGAAGGTTTACAAACAACATCTCTTAGCAACCATCAGTGAAAAACGCATCGCACCCGCACTTGCTTGCGGATGCAATGCGTTTTTCACGCAGCCCCATTCACTTCTATGGGGCCAGGGCTGCGTGAAAAACGCAGAATATAGAACATGCTGCGATTTTAAAGCATGGCAGAAGTGATGCGTGAAAAAAAACGCTCATGTACACAGACCCATTGAAATGAATGGTGCCGGATTCAGTGCGGGTGCAATACGTTCACCTACCGCATTGCACCCGCGCGGAAATCTCGCCCGTGTGAACTCAGCCTTAGTGTTCAGTTTTTAGTGATAACTACTAAAGGGCACAGCTCTGGACATTGCTTCTGAGTGTAGATTGGAAGACAATTGTAGCGTCAGTGTAAAAGTGTTAGCACTGAGGAAATGGACAGACATTCTTTATAATTGTAGCTGGAACCTGGATTTTCAAGTTTTTTTTAACCACTTCCCATCTGGGCCGTTTGCCCCCTTCCTGACCAGGCCTAATTTTGCAAAACTGACATATCTCACTTTATGTGGTAATAACTTTGGAACGCCTTTACTTATCCAAGTCATTCAGAGATTTTTTTCTCGTGACACATTGTACTTCATGATAGTCATAAATTTGAGTCAATATATTTCAACTTTATTTATGAAAAAATCCCAAATTTACCAAAAATTTTGAAAAATTCGCAATTTTCAAAATTTCAATTTCTCTGCTTTTAAAACAGAAAGTGATACCTCATAAAATATTTATTACTTAACATTTCCCATATGTCTACTTTATGTTGGCATCATTTTGGAAATGTCATTTTATTTTTTTAGGACGTTAGAAGGCTTAGAAGTTTCGAAGCAATTCTTCAAATTTTTAAGAAAATTGCCAAAACCCACTTTTTAAGGACCAGTTCAGGTCTGAAGTCACTTTGTGGGGCCTACATAGTGGATACCCCCATAAATTACCCCATTGTAGAAACTACATCCCTCAAGTTACTTAAAACCGATTTTACAAACTTTGTTAACCCTTTAGGCGTTCCACAAGAATTAAAGGAAAATGGAAATCAAATTTTTTTATTTCACTTTTTTGGCAGATTTTCCATTTTAATTCAATTTTTTTTTAACACATCGATGGTTAACAGCCAAACAAAACTCAATATTTATTACCCAGATTCTGCGGTTTCACAGAAACACCCCACATGTGGTCATAAACTGCTGTATGGGCACAAGAAAGAAAGAAGAAGAAAAGGAACTCCACATGGTTTTTAGATGCCATGTCCCATTTGAAGCCCCCCTGATGCACCCTTACAATAGAAACTCCCAAGAAGTGATCCCATTTTGGAAACTAGGGGATAAGGTGCCAGTTTTATTGGTACTATTTTTGGGTACATATGATTTTTTGATCATTCATTATAACACTTTATGGGGCAAGGTGACCAAAAAATTGGTTGTTTTAGCACAGTTTTTATTTATTTATTTTTACAGCGTTCACCTGAGGGATTCAGTCAAGTGACATTTTTATAGATTGTTACGGATGTGGCGATACCTAATATGTATACTTTTTCTTATTTATTAAAGTTTTACACAATAATTGCATTTTTGAAACAAAAAAATTATGTTTTAATGTGTCCATGTTCTGAGAGCTATAGTTTTTTTATTTTTTGAGAGATTTTCTTATCTAGGGGCTAATTTTTTGCAGGATGAGGTGATGGTTTTATTGGTACCATTTTGTGGGACATACGCCTTTTTGATCACTTGGTATTGCACTTTTTGTGATGTAAGGTGCCAAAAATGGCATTTTTTGACAGTTATTTTTTTTTTATGGTGTTTATTGGACTGGGTCGATTATGTGATATATTTATAGAGCCGACCATCACGGACGCGGCAATACCAAATATGTCTATTTTATTTTTTCTATTTAAAAAAAAAAATGTATTCCTTACTTGGGGAATTTTTTTTTTTACATGTGAAACCTTTTTTTTATTTAATTTTTTTAATACTTTTTTTCAGAACGTCCATTCAGAAATAGAGAACCACCTCCCGGACGTTTATAGTCTATGGGCGGACGGGAGATGGTTAAGTGACCTTGCAGGAAACACAGGTGTTGAATTCGTCCTGATATCTCATTTTGGCTGGCAGCTGGTAGAGGAGACAGGCTAATCTAAGAGGCTAATGTTCACTTTCTCTTATTGCAGACAGAGCATTGGGGAAAGAACCCTTCTTCAGCTAGTTGTCTCACAGCCAAGCACAGGATTGTCCCAAGACTAGTGTTGAGCGAACTTCTGTTTTAAGTTCGGCGTCTAAAGTTCGGCTTCCGGTTTGCAGAGAATCCCGATATGGATTCCGAATTCCGTTGTGGTCCGTGGTAGCGGAATCAATAATCGGCCATTATTGATTCCGCTACCACGGACCACAACGGAATTCGGAATCCATATCGGGATTCTCCGCTAACCGGAAGCCGAACTTTAGACGCCGAACTTAAAACAGAAGTTCGCTCAACACTACCCAAGACATACTGGAGCAGGATTCATCAACTCCAGTCATCCAGGCTCAACTCCTGCCAATCAGGTTTCCAGGATTTCCTTAGTTTTGAGCAGGTGATATAATTAGTGTCCATGCATCAGTACTTGCCACAGGTATTCATTCTGTGGGATCAAATCATGACCGGCAGATGGGCCCTGAGGACTGGAGTTGAGGAAAACTTACTAGAGGACATTTACTAATCAAGATATGACAAAATGGTCGTGTTTGCACCAAAAAATGTTATGTACCACATTTATTAACCTGTTTTACAACTTTTCTACCCTTTTTATGACTTGCCCAATAATGGGCTTAACAAAAAGTAGTAGGCATGATTTTAAATGTACTATTTCTACAAAATTCTGTAACAAAGTAAGATAATAGGTCGAGTAACGTTCTATAGGTGCTCCAGGTTTATCATCCAGCATCAGCCACTGATGCTGTTTGAAACTAAGTTCACGTCTAAGTTTACACCGTCTTACTTTTAGACATTATTAGCAAATGTGGGCCATTGTATATGGTAAAATTCTTTATGTATTTCTTAGATTACCGTATTTTTCGCCCTATAAGACGCACCGGCCCATAAGACGCACCTAGGTTTTTGGGGAGGAAAATAAAAAATATATATTTTTAACCAAAAGGTGTGCTTTTGGTGGGTTTGGAACTAATGGTGGTCTGTGGATGGTACTATTACTGGGGACACTGTTATGGGGGGATCTGTGAATGACAGACACTGTTACAGGGGGATCTGTGGATGACGGACACTGTTACAGGGGGATCTGTGGATGACGGACACTGTTATGGGGGGATCTGTGGATGACGGACACTGTTACAGGGGGGATCTGTGGCTGGCACTGTTACAGGGGGGATCTGTAGCTGGCACTGTTACAGGGGGATCTGTGGATGGCACTGTTACAGGGGGGATCTGTGGCTGGCACTGTTACAGGGGGAATCTGTGGATGGCACTGTTACAGGGGGGATCTGTGGATGGCACTGTTACAGGGGGGATCTGTGGATTGCACTGATACAGGGGGGATCTGTGGATGGCACTGTTACAGGGGGATCTGTGGCTGGCACTGTTACAGGGGGGATCTGTGGATGGCACTGTTATATATGTGCCATCCACAGACCCCCCACCCCATAACAGTGCCATCCACAGACCCCCCCAGCCCATAACAGTGCCATCCACAGACCCCCCCACCCCTTAACTGTGCCATCCACGGATGTTATCCACAGATCAGCCCCCCCCGTCCCCCCAGTATACAAATATAAAATGTCTTATTCAATTAAAAATTATTACACATGCCCCCTCACTCCTAATAGTACCTTACATCCTATTCCTAATAGCTTCTGTACAATGCCGGCAGGCAGGCCGGGCGGCCGGCGCGTCACTCACTGACGTCACTTGCCTGCGCCGCCTGCTTCATTCATAAAGTAGGCGGTGCAGGCACGTGACATCAGGGAGTTACGCTGCCGCCCGCCCGGCCTGCCTGCCGGCATTGTACAGGAGCTATTAGGAATAGGATGTAAGGTACTATTAGTAGTGAGGGGGCATGTGTAATAATTTTTAATTGAATAAGACATTTTATATTAGTATACCGGAGCGGCGGGGCTATAGTACACGGACTGCACTGCCCCGCCACTATTGCCGGCCCCCAGCTCCTCCTCCCAGTCCCTCCCCCGGCCCCCGCTCGCTCGTACATCGCATCCAGCGATGTTAAACTGTCAGCATTCGCCCCATAAGACGCAGGGGCATTTCCCCCCCATTTTTTGGGGGGAAAAAGTGCGTCTTATGGGGCGAAAAATATGGTAGATGGCAATTTTTGGCAAAATATCAAGGAGGGGAGGAGATTGCGGATATTTTTTTTAAATATCTATAATCCATGGACATGTGGTCCAAGAATATATATGTACTTAAAAACCTTATGGATGCATTGGAGACTTACACTATATGGACAAAAGTATTGGGACACCTACACATTACACCTACAGGAGCCTTTATTATATCCCTTTCTTAATCCATAGGTATTAATATGGAATTGCCTTCTCACCCATGCCGAACTTCCATTCTTCTGGGAAGACTTTCTGCAAAATTTTGGAGTGTGTCTGTGAGAATGTTTGCCTAAAGAACATTTGTGAGGTCAGACACCGATGTTGGACAAGAGTGCTTGGCTTGCAATCTCTGTTCTAGTTCATCCCAAAGGTGTTCAATGGGATTGAGGTCAGGGCTCTGTGAGGGCTAGTCAAGTTCTTCCACACCAAACTCACTCAACCATGCCTTTATGGAACTTGATTTATGCACTGGTGCACAGTCATGCTGGAACAGAAAAGGACTTTCTACCAACTGTTTGAAGCATAAAGTTGTCCAAAATGTCTTGGTATGCTGAACTAATAAAGGGGGTTTCAAGGTGTTTATTATTGAACAGTTATCTTCAGAGTGGGTCATAAATATCAGATTGACAGAGGTCTAACACCCGGCACCCCCACCAATCAGCTGTCAGCTCACAGCTTACCAAGCACAGTGCCATCCAGCATCATGGCTTTGCTTTGTATTGCAGCTCAGGCCCAATCGCTTGAATGGGTCTGAGCTTCTACTAGGCTATGTGTCTGATAAGCGTGACATCACTTGCCTAGAAAAAGGTCGCTTCAAACAGCTGATCCACAGGGGTGCCGGGGGACTGACCCCCACCAGTGAGATAATGATTACCTATCCTAAGGATGGAACTAAGGTACTAAACCTTGAAATTCTACAGTAGTCACAATGCAGTTAGGCAGGTAACGTTCTTCTGGCATTTTCCAAGCCAAGACTTGCGCATCAGACTGCCAGATAGAGAAGTGTGATTCATCACTCCACAGAAGACATTTCCACTGCTCCAGAGTCCAGTGGTGGCATGCTTTACACTAATCCATCTAATGCTTGGTGATGTAAGACCTGCATAAAGCTGTTTGGCCATGGAGACCTGTACCATAATGCTCTTGGCACATAATTTTCATGTTGATGTTAATGCCAATGGTGGTTTCACACTCTGTAGTTATTGAGTAAGCAGTTACTTTTATGCATTATTCCCCTCAGCACTCGGTGATCTTGCTCTGTAACTTTACGTGGTCTGCCAATTTATGGTTGAGTTGCTGTTGTTCCTAAACAATTCCACTTTAGATTAATGCCACTCTCAGTTGATTGCAGAATAGGAAAGAAAGTTGACAAAGTAAGGGCTGTTTCACACGAGCGTGTGCAGTCCGAAATGTGCATGGCATTATAAATCAAGACGAGCAGTGTACAGAGGATCATGCAGAAACAATGGAGCGGGATTTCTGGACTCCACACACTCTTGTGAAACAGTTCTAAGTTCTTGCAACAGTGGCATCCTATTACAGTACCACAGTGGCATACACTGAGCTCTTTAGAACGTGCTGTTCTTTCACAAATGTTTGTAAAGGCAGACTACATGGCTAGTTGGGCTGGATTTTATACACCTGTGGCAATAGGACAGAATGAAACACTGAATACAATGACTAAGAGTTGTGTCCCAATACTTTTCTCACTGAAACAGCACTATATTCTGCAGATGCTGCAAGCCAGTATGCATCTATTATTTATCATTTACACTTTTATCTTACATTTGTTTGTGTAGTCATAAACTATGAGCTTAAAGGGGTTGTCCAGGATTTTTTTTAATATCTCCCCCGCCCAGCAGTACCTTAATGAAATCTATACTTCCCATGTTCTGGTTCTATGTCTCAGTGGCTGTTTTTGCTGGAATTCCAGTTCCTGCCAGTCACTTGTACTGCTCGGGCAATAATTGGCCTCCGTGGTGATGTCTTCTCAAGCAGCACATGACCCATCAGTGACATCCTGCTTGGTAACATGCCAACACTAAGGACAGTCATTGGCTGCAGCAGTGCATGTGATCCCATCCACATGAAGTTGACAAGTGGGGACTGGAAGTCGAGTGAAGACAGCCCAAGAACCACAGAGCCAGATGTGTGGGAAACAGGTAAGTGCAGATATCTTTACAGGTATGGCTGGGTAAGGTAAAATATATATAAAAAATCTGGACAGCCCCTTTAAGGCTAGGGAGGCCTAAAGCTATTTGGATGTTCTTGTGGCTGTAATTATTGCAGGCTAGCCATTCATGGAAAGAGTTCTGTTTACATCTTCTCTATGTTTTTTCATATCACTGAACCAATAAGATAATTTGGAGATTTCCCCGTACGTACAAAGAAACATCTTAATTATCTAATTTCAAGATAGTAACTGCAAATTCTTCACTAATTTGTTTGTAATAATGTTTTAAACATTGCTGGCTCCTACTGTATCATCTCTGAAAAATAAGCACATTATATATAGGTCAGTTTTTGATCTCAATATTATTTTACAACCATTTTTCAATTTTAACGAATTCTTTTTGATAATTTTGATAATTAAATTAAATAGAAGAACATTCTCTGTAAAAATCATTAGTCTAATCTATGAATTCTATAAACTTGGTTACATTTTAAAGCTCAGAGAAAAAAATATTTAGAGGATCTTTCCAGAGAAGTAAAAATTATATGAGCAAAATAGTTTTTGTAGGACAGTTGTTGTTACATTTTAATATCAGCAAGATATTATAGGGCTGCTATTTTTTCTAACTGAAACTGTAAGTAAAATACTGTTATCTCAGAGTAGAGGACCCGAGTTTGTACAAATATAAAATGAGTTTTGCGTTGGACATTTTCTAGTAATGTTGGGTACTGCAAACTCACTCTTAAAATTAAAGGGGTTATCTGGGAATTTGCTATTGATGGCCTATCCTCAGGATAGGTTATCAATATCAGATTGGCGGGGGTCTGAATCCCAAGACTCTTGACGATCAGCTGTTCGAAGAGGTCATCGTGCTCGAGAGCTTGGGCCTCTTTCTAGGCGAGTAACGAAGCACAGCTCTCACTTTTAGTGTATTTGCAGACTAGCAGGTTTTCAGTTTTACACTGAATCCTCCACAGACTTGGTCTGATGGCTTGATCTGTAGCCCTAATTTCTGAACTCCTGACAGCCCATAAACACTTATAGCTAAATTGTTATCAGTTTGATCAGTTGATCAGGTATCTGTAATGTCCCACCAGATGCTGATATGCCATGTACCTGTTCTTTAATTGGTCCTGAGATGTGACCATAGCAGGTCAGTGTCCGTATTGCAGCCCGCAAACACGAGGTCCGCAATATACGGGCATCGGCTGTGTGCGTACCATATCACGGATTGATAAGAGTTGAGCTTTAAGAGTTTTTTCAGGCTCCTGATATTGATGACCTGTCCTCAGGTAGGGCACTAATATACAATTGGTGAGGGTCTGACTCTATGCACTTCCATCAGCGACTCATTTCCTGCAGCCTCTGGTGCACTCAGCACTTTGAATGGAGTAGGAAGCAGAGCTCCATTCAAAGAGTAGTTGCCATGCTGGGCTACTGCAGCTCAGCTTTCATTCTCTTCAATGCTTCCTGTTCATTCAACTTGAGGTTCCTTTGCTGGCGGCTACAAGGAACAGCTGATCAGTGGGGATGCAGAGTGTTGAACTGAGGATAGGTCACCAATATAAGGTGCCTGGGAAATGGTTCAGATTCCACTTTTCATTTTTCTGAACTCCTTTGGAAAATGAAAGGGGCAAACTGATTGGTTGCTATGGGCAACTAAATCAGTTTTGCTTTGGACTAGTTTTGATAAATCATCCCCAAAATGTTTTTCAGCGATGATGTGCCCTCTGCACGTGACTGCTGCAGCCGATCTCTGGCCTTAGCAGTGTACAGCACTATACTGCCAACGAATGGGACTGGCTGCAGTGGTCACATCACGTCTGCAGGCAAAACATCTCATGACCACAGCCTTGTGGATATAATGGTGGTGCTGGATCAGGTGGGAGCTTGGAAAGGTGAGTGTTTATGAGCTCTCAGGAGTTTAGAGATAAAAGCTACAGATTGAGTGAAGCAAATTTTTAATACAGACCAACTGAAAATATGATTTTTAGCCCAAAATGAGTAATGCAATAATAAAAAAAATATTCCAACCAAAGGTGTCCTTAGCCTTTAAGACCCACTTTGCCTTGTTGGCACTACATATTGGCAGTAGGTATAAGGCTACTTTCACACCTGCGTTAGGTGCGGATCCGTCTGGTATCTGCAAAGAGGGATCCGCACCTATAATGCAAACGCTTGTATCCGTTCAGAACGGATCCGTTTGCATTACCATGAAAAAAAAAAAAAAATATATATATATATATATTTTTGATATTTTTGTTCATGATAATGCAAACGGATCCGTTTTGACTTACACTGAAAGTCAATGGGAGGCGGATCCATTTTCAATTGCACCATATTGTAACAGTGAAAACGGATCCGTCCCCATTGACTTACATTGTAAGTCAGGACGGATCTGTTTGGCTCAGTTTCGTCAGACGAACATCAAAACGCTGCAAGCATTGTTTTGGTGTCCGCCTCCAGAGCGGAATGGAGACTGATCGGAGGCAAACTGATGCATTCTGAACGGATCCTTATCCATTCAGAATGCATTGGGGCTAAACTGATCCGTTTTGGGCCGCTTGTGAGAGCCCTGAACGGATCTCACAAGCGGACCCAGAAACGCCAGTGTGAAAGTAGCCTAAGAAGGGTGCTTTTATACGTAGGTGTTTTGTGGTGTTTTTTCTGCACCTTTTTTTTACAATAAACTAAAGCTCAATGGGAAATATGAAATAGAGGACACACAAACATATTTTTAAATAGGTGATGTTTTTGTCTTTCTGGCTTCTTTTCAAAAATGGTGCTTGTAAAAATGCCATGAAGAAAATGCTACTTTTATTCTTCTGAATTTTTACTGGTTAAAAAAATGCTACAGCCTAATTCATGTGTGGGGGACCCTAAATGAAGAAAGGCATTTCACAAGGTAACTACAAAAGGCACACTCATATTATGTACGGTACATTATATGCACACTTATTATGTACATTAATTCATACCTATTATGCAAATTATATATGCACTTGTGTACCTTATACACTTATGTATATTATAAACTTACTTATCAACACTATATACACACTTATGTAACTTACATACCCACTTATATACATTATACACAAGCTTATTATATACATTGGCAGGGCTGATTGGCAGGGCTGCTGGGAGTCCGACTCCTACCGATCAGATATCGATGATCTATGTTGAAGATAGATCATCAGTATTAAACACCCAAACATCCCCATTAAACTTCACTTCATTGCTAGTAGTTTCTTCTGAGCACACACATTTTCTATGTAAAATGTTTTAATGAAATAAACAACATGTTTTATAATAATAATATGTTATCAAAGTATACAAAATCATGGCCTAAAATAATATTATTCACATGAAAGTTTGGAAATTGATGAAAATGCCTTCTAAAAATCAGCTCCAAAGCCATAGTTTGAATATGGTCAAATTTTATTTATTCTCAAAAAGGTCAATGGTAGGCCAAAGGACATCCTTCCTATGGAATTCTTTCTAAATTCCTCCTGTAGTAACATGATTCACTATGTAATACCAGACTCAAGACTTAAATGTAGGAGAACATTCTTTATATATTTACAAAAAAATGTTATGTAGGCACAGGGTCTCTGGCATTTTTTACTTCTAAGTGAACACCAGGGTTTCTCTATTTTATGCTAATATTTGTTCAGATCTTTTCAAAATGTCACCTGAATTCACTAAAAGCTGTAGGGCCCTTACTTTCTGGATCTAATTATAGCTTGAATCAGTTCTGTTGGAGAAAATTCAACTTTTTTTAAATAAAACTTTTAGGCTCATCTGGAATAGCTCATAATTGTTCTGCTGTTTGCCCCTAAGGCCCAGGATGAAAAGCACATCTAAAAGCTCATGAGAATTGTGCCAAGCTGATTCTGACCTCCGGAATTTAAACTCCTGAAAGCAGACAGATAGCTGTACAGTGGAGAATCTGTAACATGCCTATGTGAAATTACAGAAAGTCACTTTCACTAATTAAACTATTAGTCACCTTGTTGGTCAATAATAATTAAAATTTTAAGTGGTAGGCATATAATCCAGAGTGTGGACATGCAAATATTTCCACTATATTTTCCTTATATTTAGGCTCCATTCCTTTGTTGGGCTTACAAAAACAAATGCAAAATACTGACTGAGTTTGCAATGTGTGAATCTGATTAAGGCCTAGTTCACACGAACTTTTTTTTTGCGAGTGTACAGGCCGTTTTTTGGTGTTCCGTATACGGTCTGTATACAGAACCATTAATTTCAATGGTTCCGCAATAAAAACGGAATGTGTTCCGTAAGCATTCCGTTTCCGTTTTTCCGTTTTTCCGTTTTTCCGTTCCGTACAAATATAGAGCTTGTCCTATATTTGGCCGTAATTCACGGGTCGTGGCTCCATTAAAGTCAATGGGTCCGCAAAAAAAAACTGAATGCATATGGAACACATCCGTATGTCATCCGTTTTTTGCGGATCACTAATTTAGAAATGCTAGGCCCAGCCTACTTTAGCCATGTGTTGTGTGTTTACAAACTTTGCCAAGAGCACATGTGCAGGTGCTGAAACCGGCCCCAGCCTGTCTGCCTTGCAAGATACCAGCATCTCAACATGGATGTTGAAAAGTTGATCTTACTGATCCAGGAATGTCCCCTGCTTTGAGACACTCGAACAGAGGAATATCACGACCGCATCTGCAAGGAGCGGGCATGGGACGAGGTGACCCGTGACATGTTGCCCAAAGAGTGGG
This sequence comes from Bufo bufo, assembly GCF_905171765.1. Classification (NCBI taxonomy): domain Eukaryota; kingdom Metazoa; phylum Chordata; class Amphibia; order Anura; family Bufonidae; genus Bufo; species Bufo bufo. The sequence goes on from NC_053389.1 coordinate 474,219,165, forward strand.
AGAAGGACAGTTCCTCCAAATGCCGAAAATTAGGTATGAGAACCCATGTTGATGTGTTTTATGTATAAAATGCCTATAATGTAATTGTTACTTGTCAAGCAATGGTGTATATTGGAGTATATTAGAGAAGCAGGTAAATCAGTATCTGTTTATTTTAATGGGCACCATGAGGATGTTGTGTACCACTTGTTTTTTCAATGTGAAAGTGCTCAGCACTATATATTGTTTGATTATTCATCAGCCATGGCCACCGGTGGCTCACCTGCTGTGGTAAAACGTCAATTATAACCATGGCCTGCTGCAGTCTGATATATATTTTCTGTGTGAACATGCTTTGAGGTATACATTTTAAACTGCTTTAGAGCTTCATATTGTGTATCCCTGTAATGTCAAAATATCAAGTCTGAATAATGTTTAAAGGCCTGTTATGATTACCGGGTTACAACAACCCTGCTATCTAACAGTGGTGGCCATGCTTGCATATTATTCCAAAATGTTCTGTTGGCTGGGATCACTGAAGCTGGGTTAGTTCATCTTTTTTTCGTGTACTGGTCAAGCGCAGTCCATGTGGATGATTAGATAGTATTTACAATAGAAACAAGAAGTTTGTGAAGTGATGTGAACATAAGGTTATTCAGCCTAGGAACATAGAAAATCTCCTGTATATGGTATACAAAATTAAGTATTTGCTGGTTTTAACCTCCTCCCGTCACACTAACGCCGATAGATAGATTTCCTGTGAACGTGCGCTCACAGGACCGCGCGTTCACAGGATTGCGCAGTTCAGAAGTTCATCTACAGCCTGCCGGCAGCGATCATTGGCTGGCAGGCTGTAGATTTTTAAAAGATCCAATGAAATGGGTATGTCAGACGCTATTTACAAAATAGCATCTGATATACCTGCTACCTGGTCCCTTTTGCTTGGATCGACCACCAGAGGACACGGCAGCTCTGTAAGTAGCACCAATCACCACACATACACTACACCCCCCCCCTGTCACTTATTAACCCCTTATTAACCCCTGATCACCCCATATAGACTCCCTGATCACCCCCCTGTCATTGATCACCCCCCTGTAAGGGTCCCTTATCACCGACAGGTAGTTAGCTACTTGTTAGGTAGTTAGCACCCAGCCCACCGCACCGCAGTCACTGATTAGTCGCTGATTAGCGTCATCGCTGTCGCTAATCAGCACTAGTACTATATAGTATCTGTAAGTGATCAAGACTGATCGCAATCAGATCTATATAAGTACATTAGGGTCACCTTAGGCTCTACAAAAAACGCAGTGTTTGCCCGATCAGGCCTGATCTTGTGCGCACACTTGTGTTCAGTCCGCCCCACCACAGTGACAGAATTATTTTTTTCTGATCACTGCAAAAACACAGTAAAATCGCTGCGCCGCTATAAAGATCACTTTTGAGCTTTTTGGATCTTTATTAGCGATCGCAGCTTTACTTCGCAAGCACTCCTTTTTACTAGGCAGGTTTGCTCTTTTTCCTGGGTAGTCTCAGAGGAATACCCCCTAAATTTAGTTAGTCCAAAATGTCAAACAAGGGGTATTCCGCTGAAGAGGCCTACAGGATTCTGGCCGTGATGGATGAAAGCAATGGGGACGCTTCACCCGCTGAATCCAGTGATTCAGAATATGAAACTGTAGACAGCAGTGGCACTCTAACCGGTAGTGAAGATAACGAGGTTGAGGTCCCTGCTACGGTCAGGCGTACCCGATCCCATGTCAGTGTTCTGCTTACCCCGCATGATGAGCCTCATTTGCAGCAGAGTGGTGCTAGCGCTGATCTTTTTTATGGTGCGGCATACACCAGCAGCACAGCACATCCTGGACCTTCTACCAGCACTGCCGTATTCCCTGGTGAAGTGGCGAGCACCAGAAGGGCAGTTCAAGCTGGTACGGTGGCACGTGCATTAACTCCCCCGTCGCAGCCACCACGTTCACAGGCCCGTAGAGCCCTTAGTCTCCCAGAGGTGCTGGCAAACCCTAATTGGCAATCCCCTGCTTCCGCCGCACCCGTATTGCCCCCTTTCACCGCCCAGTCTGGACTTCGCATGGAGACAGCTCATTTAGGATCGGCCCTTGAGTTTTTTGAGCTGTTCTTCACCGCGGATCTCTATGACTTAGTTATGGCAGAAACCAACCTCTACGCCACAGACTATATAACCGCCAATCCGGAAAGCTTCTATGCCCAGCCTTACCGGTGGAAACCAGTCACAGTTTCCGAATTTAATTTTTTTTTGGGCCTTATCCTCAGTATGGGTCTAACTAAAAAAAATGTATTGCGGTCCTATTGGTCTAAAGACCCAATACATTACATGCCCATGTTCTCTGCTGCAATTTCCAGGGCACGTTTTGAGGTCATCATGCGTTTTATGCATTTCGCTGGCAATAAAACCTGTCATCCAAGAGGCCACCCTGCTTATGACCGGCTCCACAAAATTCGGCCCCCTCATAGACCATTTTTCATCCAGATTTGCAGATGCGTATACCCCCAATAAGAACATCTGCATAGACGAGTCCCTAGTACATTTTACCGGGCGCCTTGGCATCAAACAGTACATCCCCAGCAAGCGCACCCGGTATGGGGTCAAACTGTATAAGCTCTGTGAAAGGGCCACAGGCTATACATATCGTTTTAGGGTCTATGAGGGAAAAGACTCAAAACTGGAGCCGGTCGGATGTCCTGAATACCTGGGGAGCAGTGGCAAGATTGTCTGGGACTTGGTGTCACCCTTACTCCACAAGGGGTACCACTTATGCGTGGACAATTTTTACACAAGTGTGGCCATCTTTCGGCACTTACATCTAGTCAGAATTCAATGCTGTGGCACCGCGCGACCTAGTCACTGGGGCTTCCCCCAACGGCTCGTTAATGCCCAACTTGCACGGGGGGAGAGGGCTGCCTTGTGTGACCAAGAACTGCTCGCAGTGAAGTGGAGGGACAAGAGGGACGGTTACCTTCTGTCCACCATTCACGCAAACACGACTGTCCAAATTGAAAGGGCAACTGGAGTCATTGTGAAACCTCTCTCTGTCCACGACTATAACCTTCACATGGGAGGGGTGGACTTCAATGACCAGATGTTGGCTCCCTATTTAGTGTCCTGCCGCACCAGACGCTGGTATAAGAAGGTGTCTGTTTATTTAATTCAATTGGCTGCCTATAATAGTTTTGTTCTCTACAATAAGGCTGGGAGAACAGGATCCTTCCTAAAATTCCAGGAAGAGATCATTTCGGAACTCCTGTATCCAGGAGGGTCCGTGCCCCAAGTCCCTGATGTAGTGAGCTGGCTACATGCCAGACACTTCCCGAGTGTCTATCCTGGTACCCCAACTCAGCGTTCCCCAAAAAAAGATGTCGTGTCTGTAGCAGGGCTGGAATAAGGCGTGACACCAGCCTGCCCTATGCATAGGGGAGTGTTTCCGCAAGTACCACACACAGGTACACTATTAGTGTAGGGATTGCGTTACACAGGACAGGCACACAGGGGTCTTAGGGCCCTTTCACACAGAGCTGCCACAAACCTCTCCTTTCACCTGGGACAAAGTGCATAATGTACTTCGCCACATCTTTGGGCGATTTGCGCTTTGCACATTGTCCCAAGGGGAAGGAGAGGTTTATCCTCTAAAGGTAAAAAAAAAAAATCACAGGTAAGTTAATGTTCTGTTTCAAAAGTTCAATAAAGTTTATAAAAGTAAATGTTCTGTTTCAAATGTTATAGGCTGAACAAAAAAAAAAATCTCATTACCCGTATGCTCAATATAAGGAGAATAGCAGAAACTCCCAATGCTGGCCATACATGTAATGATTATGGAGACCCTCAAATGCCAGGGCAATACAAACATCCCACAAATGACCCCATTTTGGAAAGAAGACACCCCAAAGTATTCGCTGAGGGGCATATTGAGTCCATGAAAGATTGAACTTTTTGTCCCAAGTTAGCGGAAAGGGAGACTTTGTTGGAAAAAACGAAAGAAATCAATTTCTAACTTGTGCCCAAAAAATAAATCTTCTATGAACTCGCTATGCACCTCACGGAATACCTTGGGGTGTCTTCTTTCCAAAATGGGGTCACATGTGGGGTATTTATACTGCCCTGGCATTTTAGGGGCCCTTAAGCGTGAGAAGAAGTCTGGAATCCAAATGTCTAAAAATGCCCTCCTAAAAGGTACTCATTGGAATTTGGACCCCTTTGCGCACCTAGGCTGCAAAAAAGTGTCACACATGTGGTATCGCCGTACTCAGAAGAAGTAGGGCAATGTGTTTTGGTGTGTATTTTTACATATACCCATGCTGGGTGAGAGAAATATCTCTGTAAATTGACAACTTTGTATAAAAAAAATGGGAAAAGTTGTCATTTACAGAGATATTTCTCACACACAGTATGGGTATATGTAAAAAAAATACACCCCAAATCACATTGCACTACTTCTTCTGAGTACAGCGATACCACATGTGTGACACTTTTTTGCAGCCTAGGTGCACAAAGGGGCCCAAATTCCAATGAGTACCTTTAGGATTTCACAGGGCATTTTTTACGCATTTGGATTCCAAACTACTTCTCACGCTTTAGGGCCCCTAAAATGCCAGGGCAGTATAAATACCCCACAAGTGACCCCATTTTGGAAAGAAGACACCCCAAGGTATTCCTTGAGGGGCATGGCGAGTTAATGGAAAATTTAATTTTTTGGCACAAGTTAGTGGAATATGAGACTTTGTAAGAAAATAAATAAATAAAAAATCATTTTCCGCTAACTTGTGCCAAAAAAAACAATCTTCTATGAACTCGCCATGCCCCTCACGGAATACCTTGGGGTGTCTTCTTTCCAAAATGGGGTCACTTGTGGGGTATTTATACTGCCCTGGCATTTTAGAGGCCCTAAAGCGTGAGAAGTAGTTTGGAATCCAAATGTGTAAAAAATGCCCTGTGAAATCCTAAAGGTACTCATTGGAATTTGGGCCCCTTTTTGCACCTAGTCTGCAAAAAAGTGTCACACATGTGGTATCGCCATACTCAGAAGATGTAGGGCAATGTGTTTTGGGGTGTATTTTTACATATACCCATGCTGGGTGAGAGAAATATCTGTAAATTGACAACTTTGTATAAAAAAAATGGGAAAAGTTGTCATTTACAGAGATATTTCTCACACACAGTATGGGTATATGTAAAAATACACCCCAAAACACATTGCCCTACTTCTTCTGAGTACGGCGATACCACACGTGTGACACTTTTTTGCAGCCTAGGTGCACAAAGGGGCCAAAATTCCAATGAGTACCTTTAGGATTTCACAGGGCATTTTTTACGCATTTGGATTCCAAACTACTTCTCACGCTTTAGGGCCTCTAAAATGCCAGGGCAGTATAAATACCCCACAAGTGACCCCATTTTGGAAAGAAGACACCCCAAGGTATTTCGTGAGGGGCATGGCGAGTTCATGTAAAATTAAATTTTTTGCCACAAGTTAGTGGAATATGAGACTTTGTAATAAAAAAAAAAAAATATCTTTTTCCGCTAACTTGTGCCAAAAAAACCAATCTTCTATGAACTCGCCATGCCCCTCACGGAATACCTTGGGGTGTCTTCTTTCCAAAATGGGGTCACTTGTGGGGTATTTATACTGCCCTGGCATTTTAGGGGCCCTAAAGCGTGAGAAGTAGTTTGGAATCCAAATGCGTAAAAAATGCCCTGTGAAATCCTAAAGGTACTCATTGGAATTTGGGTCCCTTTGTGCACCTAGGCTGCAAAAAAATGTCACACATGTGATATCGCCGTACTCAAAAGAAGTAGGGCAATGTGTTTTGGGGTGTATTTTTACATATACCCATACTGTGTGTGAGAAATATCTCTGTAAATGACAACTTTTCCCATTTTTTTTATACAAAGTTGTAAATTTACAGAGATATTTTTCTCACCCAGCATGGGTATATGTAAAAATACACCCCAAAACACATTGCCCTACTTCTTCTGAGTACGGCGATACCACATGTGTGACACTTTTTCAGCCTAGGTGTGTAAAGGGGCCGAAGGTCCAACGAGTACCCTTAGGCTTTACAGGGTTGCTCACAATTTAGCCCCGCCCAAAATGCCAGAACAGTAAACACACCCCACAAATGACCCCATTTTGGAAAGTAGACACCCCAAGGTATTCACTGAGGGGCATAGTGAGTCCGTGGGAGATTTTTTTATTTTTTTTTGCCAGAATTAGCAGAAATGGAAACTTTATATATTTTTTTTTTTCTCAGAAAGTGTTATTTTCCGCTAACTTGTGGAAAAAAATTATATCATACATAAACTCACCATGCCCCTCCGCGAATACTTTGGGGTGTCTTCTTTCTAAAATGGGGTGATTTGGGGGATATTTATACTATTCTGGCATTCTAGCACCTCAAGAAACATGACAGATGCTCAGAAAGTCAGAGCTGCTTCAAAATGCGGAAATTCACATTTTTGTATCATAGTTTGCAAACGCTATAACTTTTGCGCAAACCAATAAATATACACTTATTGGATTTTTTTTTAATCAAAGACATGTAGCACAATAAATTCTGACACAAACTTGTATAGAAATGTAATTATATTTGAACAATTTAACGAGAGAAAGTTAAAAATAATCTTTTTTTGAGAAAATTGCGGTCTATTTTGATTAATATCAGAAAAACGAAAAATATCAGCAGCAATCAAATACCACCAAAAGAAAGCTGTATTTGTGAGAAGAAAAGGAGGTAAAATTCATTTGGGTGCCAAGTTGCATGACCGAGCAATAAACCGTTAAAGTTGTGAAGTGCCGATTTGTAAAAAAGAGCCTGGTCACTAGGGGGGTATAAACCTGTGGTCCTAAAGTGGTTAATGTAGTAGTAACCATATTTGGTGATGTGATTTTATACGTGTGATGACATGTTTTAAGTTATAATTGTTGTTATGTTATATTTCTACAGTCCAACGCTTAAAGACTCGCTGGCAGTCGTGCCGGGATCAGTTCAGCCGGGAACGAGTCCAGGCCATGGGGAAAAGTGGCGATGGAGGCGTCCGAAAGAAGCCCTATATTTATACCCGGCAGTTGGGTTTCTTAAAACCAGTGCTGGACCTTAGGCCGCGAGTATGAAATGTATAGATTATTTTTAATGTTATCTTAGAAATGTCCCAAAATATATTGGTAGTGTTTTTTTTGGGGTAAAATAGTTCTCATTATACCAGTAATGTTTTATAGCCTAGTATACAACTAGGGCTGGAGTGCACAAGCCAGGTACATGTTGTTATAATATCTTGTGGGAATATACTGGCCTTGTCACCACAATGATCGCTAAAGTATTTCAGCTACCATTGTTTATCCTGATATGACCTGCAAAAATGGCTGACATTATAAACAGGTGAGGATAGCGATAAGGGACAACCATCTGTGCAGGTCCATATTACATAATAAGGGTCTTCGAACGCCTTTTCATATTGATTAGCTATCCTGATAATCAATATGTGACACGTCTACTGGACCCATGTCATCCAGTGGGGTTTGTGAAATGTGGCTTATATGTTCATACAATGTATATATATATATATATATATATATATATATACATATACCAATGTTATTTACATTACTCTCTCATTCCACAGCACCGTTGACAGCCTGGAAGAGCAGAGGGGCCATGAGTCGACCACCAGTGAGGAGGAGCGTGTGGCTGCTCCCCAGGATTCCCCTTGTCTGGCCACTGAAGAGCGACAACTTTCACAACAGTTGGATCCGACAGAGTCCTCTGCTGTGGAGGTTGGGGCTGAGGTTCAGTCAAGCCCCGAACCTTTATTAAGGAGACCAGCACGTCGGAGAAGGGTCGCACCTGAGCCTCCCGAACCTGCCTTAAATACTCGAGCCACTGTAGAAAGTCAGGTGCTCAAGTATTTAAGGCAGAGAAGGGCTGAGGGCAAAGAAGAGTGAATGCTCAGTGGCCTAGCGCCACGTATAGACCCATTGTCTGCCGAAAAGCAAGACATTTTTGTTTCCGTAATGGCTACTGTAGCCAACATTTTAAAAAGCCCTATGGACCCAGTGGAGCTAGTGCGGGCCGTCCATAATGTCCATTGCCATGCTTTAACGTTAAGCAGTGGCACACCAGCCCAACCTGGGCCAATATGTTTTGCCAGCAGCCCATACAACCAACATATTCCCAGCCCCTATTTTCTCCAGAACCTGATTTTGGCCCTCGCCCCCCTTGTCCTGTACCAAGGATGAGATACCCACCACCCCCTAATGTGGCTGGCCCTAGCACACAGGGCCCTTTCATGCTGGAATTAACCCAAATTGAATTTGTATGTTATGTCTAATTATGTTTTTTATAGCTGAATATTAAGCACTTTTATGTTTTACCTGGGAAATGTTCGTTATAAATATAAAAAAATTATCCAAAAATCTCTAGCCTTTTATTTTCAAACCAACATTTTTACGGTATACAACATTACATGTATGATTTACATCACTACTAGAGTTGAGCGAACACCTGGATGTTCGGGTTCGAGAAATTCGGCCGAACTTCCCGTAAATGTTCGGGTTCGGGATCCGAACCCGAACCGAACTTCGTCCCGAACCCCCATGAAGTCAATGGGGACCCGAACTTTTGGGCACTAAAAAGGCTGTAAAACAGCCCAGGAAAGAGCTAGAGGGCTGCAAAAGGCAGCAACATGTAGGTAAATCCCCTGCAAACAAATGTGGATAGGGAAATGAATTAAAATTAAAATAAAAAAAATAAAAATGAACCAATATCAATTGGACAGAGGTCCCATAGCAGAGAATCTGGCTTCACGTCAGCAGAGAATCAGTCTCTTCATGCCATAGCAAAGAATCTGGCTTCATGTCAGCAGAGAATCAGTCTCTTCATGCCATAGCAGAGAATCTGGCTTCATGTCAGCGCAGAATCAGTCTTCATGTCATAGCAGAGAATCAGGCTTCACGTCACCCACCACTGGAACAGGCCACTGTCACACATTTAGGCCCAGGCACCCAGGCAGAGGAGAGGTCCCGTAACAGAGAATCTAGCCTTATGTCAGCGCAGAATCTGTCTTCATGTCATAGCAGAGAATCAGGCTTCACGTCACCCACCACAGGAACAGGCCACTGTCACACATTTAGGCCCCGGCACCCAGACAGAGGAGAGCGGTCCCGTAACAGAGAATCTGGCCTTATGTCAGCGCAGAATCTGTCTTCATGTCATAGCAGAGAATCAGGCTTCACGTCACCCACCACTGGAACAGGCCACTGTCACACATTTAGGCCCAGGCACCCAGGCAGAGGAGAGAGGTCCCGTAACAGAGAATCTGGCCTTATGTCAGCGCAGAATATGTCTTCATGTCATAGCAGAGAATCAGGCTTCACGTCACCCACCACTGGAACAGGCCACTGTCACACATTTAGGCCCAGGCACCCAGACAGAGGAGAGCGGTCCCGTAACAGAGAATCTGGCCTTATGTCAGCGCAGAATCTGTCTTCATGTCATAGCAGAGAATCAGGCTTCACGTCACCCACCACTGGAACAGGCCACTGTCACACATTTAGGCCCAGGCACCCAGGCAGAGGAGAGAGGTCCCGTAACAGAGAATCTGGCCTTATGTCAGCGCAGAATCTGTATTCATGTCATAGCAGAGAATCAGGCTTCACGTCACCCACCACTGGAACAGGCCACTGTCACACATTTAGGCCCAGGCACCCAGGCAGAGGAGAGAGGTCCCGTAACAGAGAATCTGGCCTTATGTCAGCGCAGAATCTGTCTTCATGTCATAGCAGAGAATCAGGCTTCACGTCACCCACCACTGGAACAGGCCACTGTCACACATTTAGGCCCAGGCACCCAGGCAGAGGAGAGAGGTCCCGTAACAGAGAATCTGGCCTTATGTCAGCGCAGAATCTGTCTTCATGTCATAGCAGAGAATCAGGCTTCACGTCACCCACCACTGGAACAGGCCACTGTCACACATTTAAGCCCCGGCACCCAGACAGAAGAGAGCGGTCCCGTAACAGAGAATCTGGCCTTATGTCAGCGCAGAATCTGTCTTCATGTCATAGCAGAGAATCAGGCTTCACGTCACCCACCACTGGAACAGGCCACTGTCACACATTTAGGCCCAGGCACCCAGGCAGAGGAGAGAGGTCCCGTAACAGAGAATCTGGCCTTATGTCAGCACAGAATCTGTCTTCATGTCATAGCAGAGAATCAGGCTTCACGTCACCCACCACTGGAACAGGCCACTGTCACACATTTAGGCCCAGGCACCCAGGCAGAGGAGAGAGGTCCCGTAACAGAGAATCTGGCCTTATGTCAGCGCAGAATCAGTCTTCATGTCATAGCAGAGAATCAGGCTTCACGTCACCCACCACTGGAACAGGCCACTGTCACACATTTAGGCCCAGGCACCCAGGCAGAGGAGAGAGGTCCCGTAACAGAGAATCTGGCCTTATGTCAGCACAGAATCTGTCTTCATGTCATAGCAGAGAATCAGGCATCACGTCACCCACCACTGGAACAGGCCACTGTCACACATTTAGGCCCAGGCACCCAGGCTGAGGAGAGCGGTCCCGTAACAGAGAATCTGGCCTTATGTCAGCGCAGAATCAGTCTTCATGTCATAGCAGAGAATCAGGCATCACGTCACCCACCACTGGAACAGGCCACTGTCACATATTTAGGCCCAGGCACCAAGTCAGTGGTGTAGTACAGTCGATATGAACCACATGAAGTTTCACCAAATATCCAGTCTGCAGGTTTGCAATAAGGTCATACCAATATACAGGAGCTGCAGCAATGATCACTTGTTAAATATAGTTCCATATATTCATAAGCTTTTAGCAGAGAGTCAGGACATGCTAAATAAACCTCTTCAAATGTGCTATTAGATAACTGAGGAAAGTTTTAACAGACAGAGTCTTTACAGTGGACTCTTCCAGAAAGCCCCCTGTGTATTCTGCTACTTGGTTTGGTCTCCTCAGTGCAGACATTTACTGTGAAGGAGGTAGGATCTCTGTCTAAGTTCTCTAAAGCTAAAGTTCATTTATCTATTGTAAAAAGTTATAATATATACCCATAATAGTTCTGTAGAATGTAAAGAGGTGACTGTATGTTTTTTTAGCAGCCTTTAAACCCTGCAGCACATGCTAGGCTGAGTAGATGATGTACAGTTAAAGAGACATGTGTTCTTCCTAAAATGGCTGCAAGACATGCTGTATTCCAGGTCACCCTGCTGCAATATCTTTGTAAATGATTTTCTCTTGTTCATTTTTCTGTATGCTTTGTTATATCCTGTAACATGTATGTGGGAATGTAATATAATGACTGCCTGTTATGATATAGGTGGGCTGGTGACCTGGCTGTATACCACATAGTGGCAGTGTTTCCCTGTTGTATTACAGGCTCCAGCCAAGTGCACTACACCTCAATAAAGCTTTAAACCACAGAAGACCTGAGTGTCGTCCCTTAGAGTCCACTTAGAGTTTATGCCTGGAGGAGCTGGTGACCGAGTGAGTGTGAAAGCTGGAGGTGTCGCAGATGGTGCAAGGAAAAGAGGGTTACATTTGGTGCCGTGACTCGGATGTCATCATTCTGCTCAAAGTGACCAGTGAAGATACCTAAAGTCACCAGTGTGCGAGTTCTGAGGTGATTGTGCCACGGCGGAGCTGCTAGGCGGCAGATTGACCTTATTAGCGGTTTATATCCTCTCAGGAATAGAAGATGAGTGGACGAGCCAGAGCCCGCGGAAGAGCACGTGCCAGGTGGCAGCCCAGCCAAGAACAGCCTGGACAGGAGCAAGAGGCTCAAGAACCTAGACGCATTGAAAGACCCCAGCAGCCACCAGCCGAGCCTTTGCTTGTGGGAAGAGGGCGCCAGAGAGGCCCGCCAGAAGTGGAGAGACCTCCGACTGATGTTCTGCAGCTTTCAGCTGGATTTCAGGACATATCCCTCGGAGAACGGGGTGGCTGCAGGCGTGACTTCCATGACCTTGGAGTGAACACCCGGCAGACCATTGAATAGAAATGTGAGACCTGTTTTTTTTTTGCACTGTGTGACAGGTTAAGGTTTAATCACAGAATCAGACTTCTATCTGCACGGTAGCGTGTGTCTTAGGTTTTTCTGAATGACACTATCAGTACCTTCAATGTAAGATATCCTTTTTGGGATAGATTTCAAGTAGGCCTCAAATACCAGAAACGAGTTATTTTGAGAATGGCAAATTTGGGAATAGTTTTTCAACCCAGAAAAAAAATAGGGCTTTTACGGTCGCTACAAATAACTTGACCAGATTAAACAGTACAGATTTGCTTGAATAGAAATGGGAGACCTGTTTTTTTTTGCACTGTGTGACAGGTTAAGGTTTAATCTCAGAATCAGACTTCTATCTGCACGGTAGCGTGTGTCTTAGGTTTTTCTGAATGACACTATCAGTACCTTCAATGTAAGATATCCTTTTTGGGATAGATTTCAAGTAGGCCTCAAATACCAGAAACTAGTTATTTTGAGAATGGCAAATTTGGGAATGGGTTTTCAACCCAGAACAAAAAGTCTGCTTTTACGGTCACTACAAATAACTTGACCAGCTAAAACTGTGCAGATTTGGTTGAATAGAGATGTGAGACCTGTTTTTTTTTGCGCTGTGTGACAGTTATAGGTTTAATCACAGAATGACACTTCTATCAGCACGCTAGCGTGTGTCTTAGGTTTTTCTGAATGACACTATCAATACCTTCAATGTAAGATTTTCTTTTTGGGATAGATTTCAAGTAGGCCTCAAATACCACAAACTAGTTATTTTCAGAATGGGAAATTTGGGAATGCTTTTTCAACCCAGAACAAAAAGTCTGCTTTTACGGTCACTACAAATAACTTGACCAGCAAAAACAGTGCAGATTTGGTTGAATAGAGAAGTGAGACCTGGTTTTTTTTTGCGCTGTGTGACAGGTATAGGTTTAATCACAGAATGACACTTCTATCAGCACGCTAGCGTGTGTCTTAGGTTTTTCTGAATGACACTATCAATACCTTCAATGTAAGATTTTCTTTTTGGGATAGATTTCAAGTAGGCCTCAAATACCACAAACTAGTTATTTTCAGAATGGCAAATTTGGGAATGCTTTTTCAACCCAGAACAAAAAGTCTGCTTTTACGGTCACTACAAATAACTTGACCAGCTAAAACTGTGCAGATTTGGTTGAATAGAGATGTGAGACCTGTTTTTTTTTGCGCTGTGTGACAGTTATAGGTTTAATCACAGAATGACACTTCTATCAGCACGCTAGCGTGTGTCTTAGGTTTTTCTGAATGACACTATCAATACCTTCAATGTAAGATTTTCTTTTTGGGATAGATTTCAAGTAGGCCTCAAATACCACAAACTAGTTATTTTCAGAATGGCAAATTTGGGAATGCTTTTTCAACCCAGAACAAAAAGTCTGCTTTTACGGTCACTACAAATAACTTGACCAGCAAAAACAGTGCAGATTTGGTTGAATAGAGAAGTGAGACCTGTTTTTTTTTTGCGCTGTGTGACAGGTATAGGTTTAATCACAGAATGACACTTCTATCAGCACGCTAGCGTGTGTCTTAGGTTTTTCTGAATGACACTATCAATACCTTCAATGTAAGATTTTCTTTTTGGGATAGATTTCAAGTAGGCCTCAAATACCACAAACTAGTTATTTTCAGAATGGCAAATTTGGGAATGCTTTTTCAACCCAGAACAAAAAGTCTGCTTTTACGGTCACTACAAATAACTTGACCAGCTAAAACTGTGCAGATTTGGTTGAATAGATTTGTGAGACCTGTTTTTTTTTGCGCTGTGTGACAGTTATAGGTTTAATCACAGAATGACACTTCTATCAGCACGCTAGCGTGTGTCTTAGGTTTTTCTGAATGACACTATCAATACCTTCAATGTAAGATTTTCTTTTTGGGATAGATTTCAAGTAGGCCTCAAATACCACAAACTAGTTATTTTCAGAATGGCAAATTTGGGAATGCTTTTTCAACCCAGAACAAAAAGTCTGCTTTTACGGTCACTACAAATAACTTGACCAGCTAAAACTGTGCAGATTTGGTTGAATAGAAATGTCAGGTCTATTTTTTAGGCACTGGGTGACAGGCTCAACTTGCCCCTGATGTAATATATGGCCAAAAAATAACCAGACTGTTGATGGTTAAATACACTTGGTGATAGCTCGTGCTGGCGCACCACAAGTCACAAAATGGCCGCCGATCACCCCAGAAAAAAAGTGATCTAAAAACGCTCTGGGCAGCCTCAAAAAAGTGAGCAAGTCAATAATAGCACTTCAATGATCCACAGCTGCAGATCGATCACAGAATGAAGTCTTTTGGAGGAGTTAATCTGCCTAATCTCGCCCTAACGTCGCAGCTGCAACCTCTCCCTATACTGATCATAGCAGAGTGACGTGCGGCGCTACGTGACTCCAGCTTAAATAGAGGCTGGGTCACATGGTGCACTGGCCAATCACAGCCATGCCAATAGTAGGCATGGCTGTGATGGCCTCTTGGGCCAAGTAGTATGACGCTTGTTGATTGGCTGCTTTGCAGCCTTTCAAAAAGCGCCAAGAAAGCGCCGAACACCGAACCCGAACCCGGACTTTTACGAAAATGTTCGGGTTCGGGTCTGTGTCACGGACACCCCAAAATTCGGTACGAACCCGAACTATACAGTTCGGGTTCGCTCATCCCTAATCACTACACTAAAAGCGGCATACACATCTTTTTAGTGGTGAATCATTACAACTCGGGCTGGCAATATACGTAAAGTCAACGCTGCTCAACCTTCCGCCATCCAGCTGTATAAAAATGACAACTCCAAGCATGCCCTAAGAGCTCTAGAATATCAACCCAGACTGGGAATTGTAGTTTGTATACAGTTGCAGGGACACAGGATGGCCAGACCAGCTTAACAAAAAAAACCAACATATTCAACATCTATTCGAAACATGTTGTATGTGCTTGAATAATCTCTGAATCCGGGACCTTGGACAGCATCTTGAAGTCTTCTGCATGCCTATGGAAAAACGACAAGTTTGGAATAAGTATTGCAACATATAGGTGCGTATGCAATCATAACATAGGTCCGATTTTTTGGGGGGGTTTTACGAGGTATTAGAGGGTTGTTGTAGACAATCAAATATAAGATTTCTGTAGTAATGAAAATGGCTAAATTTACCAATTTCGACTACACTAATGTTATTTGACAATTCATACACTATCAACATATAACTCCACCACCAAACAAAATATATAAAAAACTAGGAAAATAAAGTTACTAGGATTACCAGAGTCCAGATTAATTTATACTCTGCCATGAACTACGCCCATCTGCCACGGCACTGCTCCCTCAGGACTTGAAAAATATTCTTCATAGAGGACCCGAACTGCAAGGGCTGCAGTTCCAGGTCGTCCATGAAGGGTCTGGTCCAATCCTCCTGATGAAGAAGATGTACCAGATTCCAATTCATCAACTTCTGAGGGACCATCATTAATCCTGACAAAGTTTTGCAGGATCACACACGCTTGAATAACCCGGGTGGCATTCTCCCGTGCCATCTGTAAGGATGACAGGAATACTCTCCACTTCTGTGTGAGTATTCCAAACACACACTCAATATACCGACGGGCTCTACTCAGCCGATAGTTGAAGATACGTCTGCTGTCATCCAGGTTGCGTCTGGGGAAGGGTCGCATGACATGTGGTGCCAAAGCAAACCCTTCATTAGCCACAATTACAAATGGAGCCGGTGGTCCCGCAGAACCTGGCAGCAGTCTGGGCTCTGGTAGGGCAAGCTGGTTGGCTTGAAGTCTCTCACACATTCTGTAAGCACTGAAAATGCACGCATCTGCAGTGCTCCCATATGCCCCAATATCCACAATTATAAACTTGTAATTATTGTCAGCCAAGGCCATTAGCATGACAGAGAAATACTATTTATAATTGTAGTACAGGGACCCTGAGTGAGGCGGCTTCTTAACACGAATGTGTTTGCCATCCAGTGCCCCAATGCAGTTTGGAAACTGCGCATCACCATAAAAACCCTCAGCAATTCGGATCCAATCCTCAGCCTTGGGCACTGGCATCACCGCTTCCCTGAGTCGCTGCCAAATCACATCACATGTTTGATGAACTATTATAGAAATCGTCGAGACTCCCAGCAGGAACTCAAAATGCAGAGATACAAATGAATTCCCTGTTGCCAAAAATCTGAAAATAAAAATAAAAATGAAAGAAAGATTATATACTATAACAACCACCATTTACAACTAATATAACCAAAGAAGTGGTTGGTCACCCACTCTGTAGATATGTATAGGTGCTCGACGTCTAGCCTGAATTACCCAGTCAGATAAAATGGAAAATAAAAAAAATAGTAGTGTAGACGTGCACTCTATATCTACATGTGTGTGTCTCCTAATATAGAGTGCCCGTCTACACTAATATTTCTCTATTTTCCATTTTAAACTTTGGCGCGACACTATGACACATATAACAACATGATAACATTAATAACATGTAATACTATGCACATTCTATAACATACACGATGCATACCTCAACGTAACGATGAGCCCTTCCTCTGGAGAAATGCAGCGCCTTATATTTGTGTCCTGGTAGGTGAGGCCAGGGCGCAGAGTCGCTAGCAACAAGTCAAAGCTGTTCACAGAAATACGACAATACCAATGAAATTTATCAGGATGCTGTCGCATATCCATGTACAGCGTGTGGAAGTGACCCTTCCTGTGCCGCTGAGAGACAATAGGGTGAACCCACTGCCTCCTCCTCCTCGGTTCCACGTTCTGCATAGTTGGCTGCGGTTCGAAGTCCCGAGAAAGCAGCCAGCACAAGAGAACCAGTTCCTTCTCAGCCATGATACAGCAGAAAATTGTAGCCAGAAACCAATGTCTGCCAAACACAGGATTCCAAATACGCTCTCAATGCTGAAACAAGCTGATGAAAATGGAGTCACAACTATCACATGACCAAGTTAAATAGGAGGAGTGAAAAAAGGATGTGGCCTAAACTGATGATGTCAAACCTTTTATATTCCGTTTCTGATCCTCAAAAAACGGATTGTAAACTGAAACCATACGGCTATTTTTTGCAGACATACGGAACGGAAACGGAAACACAACGGAACTCAAAAACGGAACAACGGATCCGTGAAAAACGGACCGCAAAAAACTATAAAAGCCATACGTTCGTGTGAACTAGGCCTTACAGGTTTGTGTGAGAGTAGGTACATTTCCTAAAAAAATCTCATAAAGCTGCCCCATGTATAAAGTTAACAGACTTTACAATATCCTTACCTCTGAGATTTGGCGTACATGTTTGGCCTCAACATGTGTCATGCAACTAATGGAATATTTCCATCAATCTGTGACTGTCATTTTAATCCCATAAACAAATCAGATAATTGTCAGTAGTCATCTTTCATGAGTGGTAACTATTATCATTACCATATGCACCCCTGATGAAGCTAGTGCAAGATGTTTGTCAGGGTTTTGAGCAGTAAGAGGCATTTATGAAATCGTTTACAACTTATTTGCTCATTAATTGGAGTGGTGAGGAAAGTGGGCGCTGCTTAGAGGGAGGGAACCTCCCATGGCCTGACAGATTCACCAGTTTCTGGCATAAATGATAGTTAAAATGTACCCCAGCTCATTGATGGTGTAGATTTTAAAGTCTGGCACTGCAACTGGCTGGCAATTCAGCAAATTTAGTAACCCCTAGGTGCCCAGCGCTGCACAATCGCACTGCGGGCAGTGACTTAACCCACAGTGCTGTACAAATATGACATGCTAATCGGGCGGGTACAGAAGCTGCGCTCACTTGATCTTCAGCAGGGCTTCATCTGTTACTGACAGCTAGGCTCCTGCCAGCATCAGAGTGAAAACTCTGATGCTGCCGGATTAACCCTTTATATGCTGAGGTCAATGCTAACTGCCGCATCTAAGGACTCTTTCACACGGTCGAGATTTCCGCGCGGGGGCAATGCGTGAGGTGAAAAAAATAGAGCATGCTGCGATTTTCACGCAACGCACAAGTGATGCTTGAAAATCACCGCTCATGTGCACAGCCCCATAGAAATAAATGGGTCCGGATTCAGTGCGGGTGCGAACAAGTGCGGATGCGGTGCGATTTTCACGCATGGTTGCTAGGAGATGATCGGAATGGGGACACGATCATTATTATTTTCCCTTATAACATGGTTATAAGGGAAAATAATAGCATTCTTAATACAGAATGCTTGGTGATGGATCATGTGACGGACCATGTGATGAGTGAAGTGACGTCACCACAGGTCCTTTTCCTCAAAGAAAAAGAAAGAAGTGGATTAAGGTGAGTTAAATTATAATTATTATTATTATTATTATTATTATTATTATTTTTATTTTTTAACCCCTTCAGCCCTATTTTACTAAGCATTCTGTATTAAGAATGCTATTATTTTCCCTTATAACTATGTTATAAGGGAAAATAATAAAATCTACACAACACCTAACCCTGTGAAGAAGTTCGGGTTTGGGTACCAAACATGCCAATTTTTCTCACGCGCGTGCAAAGCGCATTAAAATGTTTTGCACTCGCGTGGAAAAATTGTGCATTTTCCCGCGACGCACCAGCATCTTATCCGGCCCAAATCCATGACGCCCATGTGAAAGAGGCCTAAGGGGTTTACAGATGGAGGGAGCACCCTCTGACCCCATGGGCTCCTCAGAATGCGATTGCAGGGTGTCAGTGGCTGCCAAGGCACCCGAGATAAAAGACAGGCCTTGGGGCCTGCCAGCTGCAGACGCCTACAAGGCACATTGTAAAAGGGATCAGACCCCAAAAACGGAAGTCCCATAGTGGGAGAAAAATTAAAAGTAAAAAAAAGATAAATAAAATTTACAAAAAATAAAAGTTTAAAATTAAAAAAGTGCCCCTTTCCTTTCTGATGATCAGCTGTACAAGAAATATTGCATGACCTACCCTACCAGATCAGAACCGCAAAAACTAGAGACCCTTAGTGGGACAAATTAAAAGGTTTATAAAAATAAAGTAGTAAAAGCTTGAAATTTAAAAAAAATGCTCCTTTCCACTCATGAAGCAATTTACCATAAAAAAAAAAAAAAAGATCAGCTCTATAAAAATATTGCATGACCTACCCTGTCAGGTGAACACTGTAGAAAAAAACAAAAAACAATGCCAAAACAATAATTTTTACCTCGCCTCACAAAAAGAGCAATATCGAATTATCAAAAAGTACTGTTCACCCCAAAACGGTACCAATGAGAACATCAACCCATCCTGCAAAAAAACAAGCTCCCACACTCAAATAATGAAGATTCATCTACACTGGTACTTTCTGAGTTAGTCTTGACACCCCCTGTGCTGTCGGCAGATGCGCCTAATTTATGACGAGGCACACACTTCATCTGTCACGGCGGACGTGCACAGTAAAACAGATAACACACCAACCAGGCTCTGGACGAGAGACGGGGGAAGGGTCACCTCCTAATTTATCCCTGACCTCTTTCCCTACAATGCTCAGCCCACAGACCAAATCTTGATGGTAGATTTGCTGTGTCCACCAGCCTATGCTAACAGAACCCTGAACTCCCTGAGATGGTGAAGTGGGGAGAAAGGAGCTGCCAGCTCGCACAGAACCTGGATGGGATAGATGACATAAACAACCAAACAAGAAAATACACTTATCTGCTGAGAGCAGGAACAAACAGCCAACCTTCCTTCCAAGACCACAATGAAGAGTATAATCCGCTCAGAGCACCTAGGCTGGAGACTATTTAAACTAATGACTCCACCCAGTGCACCTGATGCGAGGCGGATCCAGCACAGCATCAAAACAAATACTAGACTCGTGCTGCAATCCTGGCTGACCTCCGCACATCGTCAGAGTGGGGCATGACAGTACCCCCCCTTCTACGGGTGACCTCCGGACACCCTGGACCAACCTTATCCGGATGGGACCTATGAAAGACCCTCACCAGACGGCTGGCGTTGACATCTGACGCCGGAACCAACATCCTCTCCTCAGGACCGTATCCCCTCCAGTGAACCAGGTACTGGAGGGAACCCCGCAGAACTCTTGAGTCGAGAATCCTGGAGATCTCAAACTCCAAGTTTCCCTTGACCAGAACAGGAGGAGGAGGCAATGGTGATGGTACCACCGGTTTAACATATTTTTTTAGTAAAGACTTGTGGAAGACATCGTGGATCCTCCAAGTCTGCGGCAGATCAAGTCGAAATGCCACAGGATTGATCACAGCAGAAATCTTATATGGACCAACAAATCTTGGACCCAGTTTCCAAGATGGCATTCTCAACTTGATATTCCTAGTGGACAACCACACCAAATCACCCACACACAGGTCCGGACCACTCACACGTCTCCTGTCAGCCATTCGTTTATACCTCTCACCCATCCTCTCCAAATTCCCTTGAATCCCCCGCCAGATAGAGGATAAGGCAGAAGAGAATCTCTCCTCCTCTGGCATCCCGGAGGAACCAGACCCAGAAAAGGTACCAAACTGAGGATGGAAACCGTATGCGCCAAAAAATGGCGACTTACCTGTGGACTCCTGCCTACGGTTATTCAATGCAAATTCTGCTAAGGGCAAGAATGAGGACCAGTCCTCCTGATTCTCAGCCACAAAGCACCTCAAGTAGGTCTCCAGGTTTTGATTAGTACGCTCCGTCTGACCATTCGACTGTGGATGAAAAGCCGACGAGAAAGAAAGTTGAATGCCAAGTCGAGAGCAGAACGCCCTCCAAAACCTGGAGACAAACTGCGTGCCCCTATCAGAGACAATATCCGAAGGAATACCGTGCAATTTAACAATATTATCCACAAAAATCTGCGCAAGAGTCTTAGCGTTAGGCAGACTTGTTAATGGTATAAAGTGAGCCATTTTACTGAAACGATCGACTACCACCAAGATCACTGTTCTCCCGGAGGAACTCGGTAGGTCCGTAATAAAGTACATGGACAAATGTGTCCAAGGACGAGATGGAATAGACAATGGAAGAAGTGAACCAGGCGGTCGAGTATGAGCAACCTTAGACCGAGCGCAGGTTTCACAAGCTGCAACGTAATTCTCAATACTCTTACGCAAACCTGGCCACCAGAACCTCCGGGACACCAGATCACAGGTGGACTTACCACCAGGATGTCCAGCGAGAACAGTATCGTGATGTTCCTTGAACACCTTGTATCGTAGGCCCTCAGGAACAAACAACCTCCCTGGGGGACACGAACCAGGAGCCCCCTCCTGAGCTCCCAACACCTCCATCTCCAATTCAGGGTACAGAGCGGAGACCACCACTCCATCCGCCAAAATCGGCGCAGGATCTTCTGAATCACCTCCCCCAGGGAAGCTGCGAGACAAGGCATCTGCCTTGACGTTCTTGACCCCTGGGCGAAAGGTAACCACGAAATTGAACCTGGTAAAAAACAATGACCATCTGGCCTGTCTAGGGTTCAGACGCTTGGCAGATTGCAGGTAAGCCAAATTCTTATGGTCTGTATACACAGTAACGGGGTGAGAAGCCCCCTCTAACCAGTGACGCCATTCTTCAAAGGCCAACTTGATCGCCAACAACTCCCTATCTCCAACATCATAATTCCTCTCAGCGACCGAGAGCTTCCTGGAGAAGAAGGCACACGGGACCCACTTGCCAGGAGAAGGACCCTGCGAAAGCACCGCCCCAACCCCCACCTCTGATGTATCAACCTCGACCACGAATGGCTGAGATACATCCGGCAGCACCAGAATGGGAGCAGACGCAAAACGCTCCTTAATACCCGAAAAGGCCTGCAATGCCTCATCCGACCAGACAGAGACATCAGCGCCCTTCTTGGTCATATCAGTAAGAGGTTTGACTAGCGTGGAATAATTCAAAATAAATTTTTTATAATAATTCGTAAACCCCAAAAATCGCATCAAAGCTTTCTGATTCTCCGGTCGGTCCCACTCCAGAACCGCCCGGACCTTTTCGGGGTCCATACGAAAACCAGAATCAGAAAGCATGTATCCCAAAAATGGAAGCTCTTGCACTGCAAACAAACATTTCTCCAATTTGGCGTATAACTTATTCTCCCGCAGGATCGTCAAAACCTGTCTCACATGATCCTGATGGGTCTTCAGATCAGGAGAATAAATTAAAATGTCATCAAGGTAGACTACTACGAACCTCCCCACCAAATGATGAAAAATATCATTGACGAATCGCTGAAATACCGCTGGCGCATTCGTCAACCCAAAAGGCATTACCAGGTTCTCAAAATGACCCTCGTGCGTATTGAAGGCCGTTTTCCACTCATCCCCCTCCTTGATCCTGATCAGATTGTATGCTCCTCTCAAATCCAACTTGGAGAACACCTTGGCTCCAACAATCTGATCAAAACGATCAGAGATCAAAGGCAGGGGATATGGATCCCGGACTGTAATACGATTCAGCTCCCGGAAATCCAAACACGGTCTCAGTGATCCATCTTTCTTCTTCACGAAGAACAAACCTACAGCCACTGGAGACTTAGATGGTCTAATATGACCCTTTGCCAAACTCTCGGCGACATACTTTCGCATGACCTCTCTCTCGGGTTGAGAGAGGTTGTAGAGCCGAGACTTAGGCAACTTAGCCCCCGGAATGAGATTCACAGGACAATCATAGTCACGATGAGGGGGCAATTCCTGAGCCCCACCCTCCGCAAACACGTCTGAAAAATCTGAGAGATACTGAGGCAAGGCCGTAACGGACACTTCAGAAATAGATGTGACAAGACAATTATCCGAACAAAACTTGCTCCAACCAATGATTTGTCTCGCCTGCCAGTCTATAGTTGGGTTATGTTTAGACAACCATGGCAACCCCAAAACTATTGGAGCTGGCAAATCCTTCATGACGAAACAGGAAATAATCTCAGTATGTGAATCACCCACCCTTAAATGAATATCATGAACAATGTGAGTAAGGCTCCCTTGAGAAAGAGGGGAAGAATCAATGGCAAAAACACGAATCTCGTTCTCTAACGTGCAAATACTTAGTCCCAAACCCTGAAGAAACAGAAAGTCAATTAAATTTACCCCAGCACCACAATCAAGAAAAACATCAACAAACACATTTCGAGACTCTAGCTCCACCATAGCTGAAAGGAGAAAACAGGAACTGCAGGGAACTTTCACACCAGTCTGCTCCACCACACCATTCATACCACCAAGTGTGAGGGAGGTTTTTTTTTCTTTTTCTTTTTTCTTTATCACTCTCCCCTGTGGTTCAACATACGGACAAGAAAAAACAAAATGACCCCTCTTTCCACAAAAGAAACATAAATTGTGCGCTTTACGAAAGTCTCTACTATCCAAATGGAAAGATATCTGACCTAACTGCATGGGTTCCTCTCCTAGGCCAGAATAACAAGCAATATCTCCCTGGGCAGCTGGTGGAACAAAACTACACGCGGGAGGAATCCCCTGCACAGAGGGACCCTTACCCCTCTCTCTGATACGTCTATCCAAACGTATCGCCAAAGACATTGCATTTTCCAAAGTATCAGGGTATTCATGAAAAGCCAGAGCATCCTTCAACCTTTCAGATAACCCCTGACAAAACTGGCTACGTAACGCGGGGTCGTTCCACCCCGACTCAGTAGCCCACCTCCTAAACTCTGTGCAGTAAACCTCAGCAGTATGTTTACCCTGTAGTAAGTTACGTAATTTTGACTCTGCCATTGAAACTCGATCTGGGTCATCGTAAAATCAATCCCAGGGCTTTAAAAAAAGTCCTCCACCGACCGGAGAGCCAGAGAATCGGGCGGCAGGGAAAAAGTCCAGGATTGCGCGTCCCCTTTCAGCAAAGACATGACGATACCCACCCTCCGATCCTCATTACCTGATGAAAATGGGCACAAACGAAAGTACAACTTACATGATTCCTTGAAACGGAAAAAATCATCAGTACCCCCTGCAAATTTCTCCGGAAGAGCGACTTTAGGCTCCCCAACAATTTGACCTGTACCTGAAGCCAACACCCTCTGACACTGTGTGACCGTACTACGTAGATCCGCAACCTCCAGGGACAAACCCTGCATGCGGTCAACCAGTGCTTCAATTGACGCCATCCCATAAACACTGAGAAATGACGGTCACAGTATGGCGGATTATAATGTCACGGCGGACGTGCACAGTAAAACAGATAACACACCAACCAGGCTCTGGACGAGAGACGGGGGAAGGGTCACCTCCTAATTTATCCCTGACCTCTTTCCCTACAATGCTCAGCCCACAGACCAAATCTTGATGGTAGATTTGCTGTGTCCACCAGCCTATGCTAACAGAACCCTGAACTCCCTGAGATGGTGAAGTGGGGAGAAAGGAGCTGCCAGCTCGCACAGAACCTGGATGGGATAGATGACATAAACAACCAAACAAGAAAATACACTTATCTGCTGAGAGCAGGAACAAACAGCCAACCTTCCTTCCAAGACCACAATGAAGAGTATAATCCGCTCAGAGCACCTAGGCTGGAGACTATTTAAACTAATGACTCCACCCAGTGCACCTGATGCGAGGCGGATCCAGCACAGCATCAAAACAAATACTAGACTCGTGCTGCAATCCTGGCTGACCTCCGCACATCGTCAGAGTGGGGCATGACATCATCATAAATTAGGCGCATCCTCCTGCAGTCCATGTGCCCAACCAGAAATCTATGACAGCTTAGAGCTGTCGTCGATTTCTGGCTTCATTTACGCCTGAAAACTGGCGTAAATGAAGATAAATTTGGCTGTCCACGTCGCAACGAAAAGTGGGAAATGTGCCACTTTTTACGTGAAAAGGCAATGATAAATCTCCCCCAACGTCTTTAAGAAAATGGCGATGCAAATACATGATTTTTTTTTTCAAAAATGCTTTGTGTAAAAGTGGTAAACATAAAAAAAAAAAACACAGTGGAACAGTTGATGCCTTTTCTTTATCTTGCTTCCCAAAATGTAATATAAAAAGTGATCAAAAAGTCATATGTACATTGTCCAAAATAGAACCAATGATAATGGCAAATCAACCTTTAATAAAAAGTTACCACACAGTTCCTTTGAGAGAATTTTTTTTATGTTTCTCAGAAAATGGCTGTACTACTACCCCGGAAGCTGTTCAATTCCAACATCCATCCAATCCAGCAAAATCTATGCTGCAAAACCAAAAGGCGGTCTTTCCCTTCTGAACCCTTAAGCATACCCAAACACTAGTTTGCGTCCACATTTATGGCATTTCAGTACCCAGTAGAACCCACCTAATGTTTTAAAAGGCGTGATATGTTTCAGATGGCACCAGCTAGGTACAACATATTGGGCCCTTAAATGTGTAGCTTTTATTTTGCACAGTCCCCTGCTTATTCATTTCTGTTAAACACCTGTGGAGTCAAAATGCTCAGTCCACCCTTTAATAAATACTTTGAGGGGTGTAGTTTCCAAAATGGGGTTACTTCTCAGGGGTTCTATTTCTCCCCAGAGCTACTACAGTTGTCAGTACAAGATGCATAAATCACCACATTGAGCCTCAAATGCGCACTGTGCTCTTATATTCCTGAGCCCTGTGGTATGTCCAGGCAAAAGATTAGGGACATAAGAAGGGTATTTATAAAACCAGGTGCAGCATAATAATAAGAGGGCTTGCTTTTCACACTGACACACGAGAGGCACAACATATTGGACACTGAATTGGATATCTGTGTAAAAATTAGAATTTTCCCTTCGTTCCATCTGCTGTGAATTCATTTTTGTAAAACACCTGTTGGGTCAAAATGCTCACTACATGTCTTGGTAAATAGTGTGAGGGGAATGGTTTCTAAAATTGGGTCACTTCCTGGGGGTTTCTTTTTTAATGCACCTCAGTTGACGGCCAGTGTTGTATAAATCACCAAACTAGGCCTCGTGCACATGGCACATGGTGCTCTTTCTCTTCTCAACCCTGCAGTGTGCCCAAACAGCAGTTTACGATCATATATGGGGTGCTGCCGTATTCAGGAGAAAATGAGTAACAATTGATTATGTCATGAGAAAACTGTCTCAGAATCATTTGGATAAGTAAAAGCATTCCAAATGTATTACTACATAAAGTGACACATGTCAGGTTTGCAAAAATGGCCTGGTCCATAAGTTGAAAACTGTCCAGGTCTTGAATGGGTTAAGAGGCTTGTGCCTCTTAATAAATTTAGCCAGTCTACGTGTCACGGCGGTGTCTCAGTTGTTGTAGTTCGTGACACGTCTGCCATGCATGCGGTTGCCTGGGGCAATGTGTGGTTCTGCATGTTTGTGCACTTCTCCCTTTATATTTGTTGCTTCCTAGTCTGGTGTGTGTGGGGTTAAGGTGTGGATCTAGGTGTGTTCTGGGTGTGTCTTTATAGCTCTACTTATTCTGGTACTGTGAGTGGTTTTTCTGCCTTGGTTGATGATGGAGCTTTGCTCCTGTCTGGTTATTCTATCTGTCCAGTGTGAGTGCCTCCTAGTTAGACACCAATGTGGTATTTTTACCCCTTGTTTCTATGCCCTTTACCCATCCTCACCTGTTGTTTTGTTTGGTGTGGTTTATGTTCAGGATGTGTTGTTATGTCTAGTTTGGTGTTCCATGTCTGGTCTGTTATGTGTTTGTAGTCCAGCATGGTTGCTAGAGATTTCCCATGTCTGTCTGTGCCTTCGGTGAGAGGGCCCCTGGTCAGTGAGCAGCTCTGCTTGGGGCCGCCATGCATTCTGTTCGCATGGGGGTCCAGGTAGTTATTGGTGTTGGTGTGCCACCCTGTTGCTGCGGCAGGTTATTGATTGTTGTTCCGGGGTGTTGTTGTATCACTGGGTTCCTACCTGCCGATCCTGTTGATGTTCACTGTCTTCCCCTATCTTTGCTGCTAGGCCTGTGGAGACTCCTGTTCGTCCATGTTGTGGAGGAACAGGTCGTCTCTAGTTCCTGACCTTCATCAGGGCGACTCAGGGTCCAAAGTTCCTGTGTATGAGCCGTCCTACCATCTGGGTCCGCTCATACGGTTAGGAGTCAGGGCGAGGTTTAGGGATGCATTAGAAGGTTCCATGCTCCCTTATCCTGGCATCCAGGCCTAGTTTCAACTCCCGGTTCCCTTCAGTGTTCAGTGTGGAGTTTCCCTCCACCCCACATCATGACAGTATGTCAAACTAGGTGGCCCTCAAACTGGGCAGATGGAATATCCAAACAGGAGCAAAGCTCCATCACCAACCAAGTCAGGAAAACCACTGACCTTACGCTCACAGCAGCAGAATAAGTAGAGCCGTGAGGCCACACCCAGAACACACCTAGATCCACACCTTAACCCCACACACACCAGACTGGGAAGAAACAAAGATAAAGGGAGCAGTGCACAAACATGCAGAACCACACATTGCCCCAGGCAACCGTATGCACGGCAGACATGTCACGGCGAACCACAACAACCGAGACACCGCCATGACACTACATCAATGGACCTTATACTAAGTCATTTGTAACACCAGTCTGTCCCAGTATATTACATTTCACAAATGTTTAAACATGTAGTTAGTATGTGTTCTGTAATCTTGTTTTTCTTTTTTCTTGTGATACTGATGTTGGGTCTTTAAACATTTTAAATTGATATTTTCCTCATGCCATGGAATCTTGACTTAATATGAATATTCATTCCATGTGGCTTTCAGCTAATATTGTGGATATACTCTCTGCAGTATGCTATATTTTAGAGGGTTTTTTTTAAAACATTTGTACAGAAGATTTTGTAATGTGAAGCATACCTACACCTTTCAGAGTACTTTTCAGAAGCTTCCATGTGTGTGTGTACAATATTTCTGGCCATCATATGACCTCTACCTGGCATTTTTAGCAGTTTTTTGACACGGCAGACTCCATCCATAATTCTTTGTTGTCGCTGATTTAGTAAATAGAGTTCAGCTATTATGATGGGAGATTCTTACAGGATATTCTTATAGGACATCATATAGGATATTATAGAAAAGCACCGAACCGTATTGATGTGAATAAAGCACTTGGGGTGATATATATATATATATATATATATATAATACTAATATTAGTTGCTCTGGCCTCTTTGTGACTCTCTCACTGCAGCTCATTACTCATTACTTCTCCCACTCCCCCCTGTGGGGCAGAGCTGTAATTTGATCCTTCTGTAATTTGACACTCCATCTTGGTCTCAAATGTTGGATTCAGCAGAGAACTTAGCACTGTACTTTGACCCTTGACACATCCATCAGGTGGGACAGGACAGCCAATTGAGATGTTTTAGCACATGGACACACCCCTATAACAGAACCCGATCTGGCAGCCATTTTACATTATGTGTTTTGCCAGTGTAGGGAGAGGTTGCATTTTGGAGCAGGGGCAGTTAGGGACACCAAACGCTAGCTAATAGGGCCACAAAAGTCCTTTTAAGGACTGGTATAGATGTGCTACCGATAGGTGTGATATACTTATAATATACTTTCTAACATAGAAATTATATTATAGTGTATTTGTATTGTGCAGCAGTTGTTCTCCGATACAGAGGTGTTATCCGATCAATGTATGGCGGTGGTATCCAATAACTGGATGGCAATAACTGTATCCCTTTCCCTGCCTACGCCATCCTTTTTTAGACCTGGCATGAGTGGGAAATATATGCAGATTGTGGTGCTAAGGACCCTTCCACAATCTGTGTCAGAAATACACCTAACATAGACGTATTTCTATATAATAAATGACCACCTAATTGTATTATTATTCGGGGGTAGGGATAATATCTTTATATTATATAGATTCTAGTGTATTATACTGTGCCCTGTATTTCCCAGTAGAAAATGATCCTTAGGAAGCACAGTCCTCATCTCTGACCACCAGGACCAGGTAGCGCTCTGTCAGTACATGGCGGCCTCCTCTCTCCGCCACACTAATCCACTGTGTTCTGGTGCTTATTCTGAGACTAGGGCTGGGTTCACATCCTATTTTTGCCATCCATTTAATGCATACCAAAAATGTATGCGTTAACAGGTGCCTCAGACTGATGCCATACAGTGGTGTCCATTCACCATACAGTTCCATGGTAGAAAAAAAAATTACGTTAAAGGATAACTGTCACATTTAGACCCTAATTTCAATTTTCATATATGTAGTTACTAATAACTGTCACGGCTGAGGATGGGGGAAATCCTCAGCCGTGCGGTGAAGGAAGATGTCCAGTCGCTACTCGCCAGGAACACAGAATCAGGGAGCAAGTCACCTCCTGTTGCGTCCCTAACGCTGACCCTGTCTCCTACCTGCATGGGCCGACCTTGATGGTAGGAGGACCCATGTGCAGGAACCTCGGATCCCTGACTTACCCTCCGATCGGTCCCTGGGCTAAGGAGCAGGGTAAGACAACCCACTCCTCCTAGGCACGGAGGAGCAGGAGTCTCACTGGCCAAGCAGCATGAAGAAGGGGGTACATAAACAGGACTATGGATAAGACAGGTGAACCAAACAGTTCCACACAAACCTGTCTCAGCCTTGCTGACTGGAACCCGTGCTAAGGAAAGGCTGTCCACACAGACAAAGGTAAACAGCACACACATGAAGACACACAGGGACCAGGACATCCATAGCTGCACAAAAACCAAAGACACAACACATCAACAACACATCACGGTATTAGAACTTATGACCGGAAGGGTGGCCCTTACAAGAAGATGGAAATCACAGGAGGCTGCAACAGCAAAGCATGACTGAAGCAACCTACTGAGCCATGCCAAAGTGAGAGGCTTTATAGGCCAAAGAGGCCACACCCAACGGTCAGACACACCCAGTGACATCACACACACTGGGAAGGGAGTTAACCCTTCCAGCACCACAGGAAAGGGAAAACACCAACTTAAAGGGAAAGTGTCCAACACAACAAACACACTGTGGTTGTTGCCGCAGGCAACGACATGGGTGGCAACCGTGTCCTGGGAGTCAGCCCCAAGGCCACGGGCAACCACAGTGCAGGAAAGGTGTCCGTGCACACCACACAATACACAGAGTGCACACAGACAAACGACAGTGCATACATACACACACACAAACTCCAAAGGGACCGCACACATACCTGTTGTCCGCGGCAACCGCACTTGAGGCATACAACATCAAGCCTCAAGCTGCGGTTGAAACAACAACCCAAACCGTGGGCAACTGTATGCGGCTCCCAAGGAGTCACGGCCAAAACCGTGGCCGTGACAATAACATGATATTCCAGAATCAGTTACTATTGACTTACCCCATATTTAATAAGATTCGGCCTTTAGCAACCAGTCTGCATAAAACTGCAATTTCACTATTCAGTTAGGATGGCCACCACTGCCCTCACCCTGAGGCTAATCCCGCCTGCCCTCACTAGCCAGTAACAATAGCCCCCCAAAAGTGTCAGTAACCAGAGCCCTCCCCATAAAGGGTTAATCTCCTGCAGCACAAAGGGGTCCTCTTACCACATGTTGCTTTCATTTATACACTGAGCAGATGGCAGATCTCCCTTCCCTGTTGTGCGCTGCTTCAACTCTGCATTCTCCAGCTCTGCTGAGTGAGGGAGCGTCTGCCAAGCGCAGGGACAGGGAGAAGTGCACACAGCCCAGGCACTGTTAACAGCTGCTGAGGAGGACCTGGCTTTAATCATTTACTTACAGTCCCTGGCTGTCAGTAATGTGACCCTGCACGCTGCGTGCTCCGAATATCAACAGATAGACAGACCATGCCTAGAAACCCTATTTAAAATAAAGCACAGGTAAAAGTAGGCAGTACAGGGAACAAAAATGTGGAATTAAGGGGTAATTGAATACACAGTGAAAAGTTTAAATAGGGTCACCAAGGTGATATTATCCACCACAATCCAATACTCCAAAAAAAAACGACAGTTATCCTTTAACGTACTGTATGCATTTTTTTAATGGACTATGCAGGATACAAAAACGTGGAGTGCTGCACATTTGTATACATCAAACTGATAGGAAAAAAAGGCTCCAGCACATTTTTGAGAGTTTTCCTTTAACCCCTTATGGAATGGGCTCGTTTTCACCTTAAGGACCAGGCCATTTTTGCAAATCTGACTAGTGTCACTTTATGTGTGAAAAACTTTAAAACGCTTTTACTTATCCAGGCCATTCTGAGATTGTTTTTTCGTCACATATTGTACTTCATGACACTGGTAAAATGGAGTAAAAAAAAGCATTTTTATTTATTAAAAAATACCAAATTTACCGAAAATTTGGAAAAATTTGCAAATTTCCAAGTTTCAATTTCTCTACTTCTATAATACATAGTAATACCTCCAAAAATAGTTATTACTTTACATTCCCCATATGTCTACTTCATGTTTGGATCATTTTGGGAATGGCATTTTATTTTTTGGGGATGTTACAAGGCTTAGAAGTTTAGAAGCAAATCTTGAAATTTTCAAAAACTCACTTTTTAAGGACCAGTTTAGGTCTGAAGTCACTTTGTGAGGCTTACATAATAGAAACCACCCAAAAATTACCCCATTCTAAAAACTACACACCTCAAGGTATTCAAAACTTATTTTTTACAAACGTCATTAACCCTTTAGGTGTTCCACAATAGTTAATGGCAAATGGAGATAACATTTCTGAATTTAAATTTTTTGGCAAATTTTCCATTTTAATCCATTTTTCCCAGTAACAAAGCAAGGGTTAACAGCCAAACAAAACTCAATATTTATTGCCCTGATTCTGTAGTTTGCAGAAACACCCCATATGTGGTCGTAAACTACTGTACGGGCACACGGTAGGGCGCAGAAGGAAAGCAACGCCATATGGTTTCTGGAAGGCAGATTTTGCTGGACTGGTTTATTTACACCATGTCCCATTTGAAGCCCCCTGATGCACCCCTAGAGTAGAAACTCCATAAAATTGACCCCATCTAAGAAACTACACCCCTCAAGGTATTCAAAACTGATTTTACAAACTTTGTTAACCCTTTAGGTGTTCCACAAGAGTTATTGGCAAATGGAGATGAAATGTAAGAATTTTAATTTTTGGGCAAATTTTCAATTTTTATCTATTTTTTCCAGTAATAAAGCAAGGGTTAACAGCCAAACAAAACTCAATATTTATTGCCCTGATTGCAGAAACACCCCATATGTGGTCATAAACTACTGTACGGCCACACGGTAGGGTGTAGAGGGAAAGGAGCGCCGTCTTATGCACCCCTAGAGTAGAAACTCCATAAAAGTGACCCCATCTAAGATACTACGGGATAAGGTGGCAGTTTTGTTGGGACTATTTTTAGGGTACATATGATTTTTGGTTGCTCTATATTACATTTTTGTGAGGCAAGGTTACCAAAAATAGAAATTCTGAAATTTCATCTCCATTTGCCATAAACTGTTGAGGAACACCTAAAGGGTTAATAAAGTTTGTAAAATCAGTTTTGAATACCTTGAGGGGTGTAGTTTCTTAGATAGGGTCAATTTTATGGAGTTTCTACTCTAGGGGTGCATCAGGGGGCTTCAAATGGGACATGGTGTAAATGTCCCATGGTGTAAATGTGCCGTACTGTAAAATGGGGTCTGGTAGACCTCAAACATGGCCGTACTGTAAAGTGGGGTCTGGTAGAGGATGTCCCCACTCCAGTAATGCCTGACACTGGGTTTTTTGACTAGGCCCATGTGCAGCACGAGGCCCCAAAACGTCCTCAACTCGGCTGCACTGACCGGAGTCCAGCCACCGGACCTAGCTAAAAAGGAGCCCGGGTGTTGAGCAATGAACTGTTGGGCATACAAGTTTGTTTGCTCCACCATCAGATTCACAAAGTGGTGACTAAAATTGTCATATTCAGTAAAGCCCACTGTGGGAATCTGGATTCCTGCTTGGCCAACAAAATCAGGAATCACAGGCTCAAAATCCTCTCGGGTACACCATGCAAGTTCACTGGTAGGGGGCTCAGGTGGACTTATCTGGTGGGCCGGAAAACTTGTACGAGCCCCAGAGCTGCTCATACTAGTGTGGGCCACAGGGTCCCTAGCATGGCGGTGCCCTTGCTCCGACTGGCGGCATCTCCGCCGCCTTGGGGGCTCATCATCATCGCTAGATGATGAGGAGGACGCGGATGACAAGAGGAAAATTGGGTCATCCTTGTCCTCGCTGTGGCTCTCGGATTTGGAGGCAAGCAGGGCGTATGCCTCCTCGGCCGAGAACATCCGGCGGGCCATAGGGGAGTGTGTGTGTGTGCGCATGGAAAACTTTATTCAGTGTGCATGTGTGGGGGGGACGGGTGTTCGCGTACTTTGCCCTACACCTAACAGAAGAAAAAAAAAACTAACAAAAATTTTTTTACATTCCCAAAAAGTGTAAACAAAAAGAGTGCCGGCCACAGTCAGCGCATGCAAAAAACAAACAAAAAACACTTGTGCCCCAAAAAATGTGTGTGTGGGGGGGGCAAGCTGCAGCACCCCTGGGAGGTCTAGGGTCACACAGCTGAGTGCTGTGGACCCCAGACACCTGATCCGGGTGCTACAACACAATAAAAAAATAAAAAATTCCCCCCCTAACTCTCCCTCACTATCCCTGCCTAATCTACCTCTCCCTACCTCTCCCTACCTCACCCAAATATGCCGATTTGTGCCTCATGGCACAAAAAACGTACACTGTAGCCGGAGCTCCTCTCCCCGCTCCATGGACGTGTATGAGCGGGGAGAGGAGCTCCGGCAATTCAAATTTGCCGCTCCGCCCGCCCACCTGCCCAACCAGCCAATCAGAAGCGCTCCTGAGAGGTGTCCTGACCGCCACCCTTCAGGTTCACAGGATGGTGATTGGTGGTGTATTATCACACCACCGATCACCGTCCTATTGCGGGTTATCGGGTCACCAGAGATCCAAATAACCCGGAAACGCAGCAAACCGCAGGTCTGAATTGACCTGCAGTTTGCTGCGATCGCCGACACGGGGGGGTCACAGAACCACCTGGGCATTGTACCAAGGTGCCTGCTTAATGATTTGGCAATGGACAAATCTAAATTCCCCTCAGGAACAGAGGGAAACAGAGAAAGGAAGGAAAAGGGCGCACAATAATATGTTAAAACAATTAGTAAATATAGTGAGAAATAGCCAGGCTCACCTTGTGGGGTTGTGCTGATATAGGCACAACCCTACTGTAGACTTGTATGGCTTATATAAATCAGACCTTTGTACCGGGACTGCAGCCACAGACTGTGTATTCTTTTGGATGGGATGTCCGGTCCCCCAAAAATTATTGCAGTGGAAATAAAGAGGTTCTGCTTCGGCGCAAAAATCACTGGTTAAGACGGTCTTAATAGATGAGATTCTTCTTATTTAATAGAAACAATGCGTTTCCGGGATTAAAGTCTCCCCTTCATCAGGTTTCATAATAATACAGTAGATATAATACATATATTGGTATTTATAGATAAGAAACACACAAAGAACACACAAAAAAACGCCAAAACGATGCACCTGGGTGACGCCCCTAAGGGGAGGGGCCATTCACAGGTGTCATCCAGATTGCAGCATAAATTCTTCAACGTTATAAATATTATAAGTGTGGGATGAATTCTGTTGAATAGACACATAATCGTGTATGCATATATTTAAAAAAACGATCATTGATGATTAGAAACCATCTCAAAACTATTCCTATGACTATACTGTCTATCGGTCATGTGACCGCAAGGGTAAGCGGTCACGTGATCCGGAAACAGAAGCGTCCTCTAATGTTCGGCCTTCTCCCAAATAAAAGAGTAGGGGGAGAGGCCAGTCATTATAGGGTCTTACCCACTGATGGACGCACGCTCGGTGGTCAAAAATAGACACCGGCGGCGGTAGTTTGTGAATGCGCCTGTGCGTGACGCATGTGTCACGTGATCGCAACTATGCGGTCACATGATCCGTTGTCTAGTGAACAAGGAAGCTGGTGATCGTGAGGCGCAGTTCAACGGATTGGATACATGAATTCCTATTGGAGTTTGTACATAGAGTTTGCTGGTACAAAATTTTAATGACATATACAGTACAGACCAAAAGTTTGGACACACCTTCTCATTCAGAGTTTTCTTTATTTTCATGACTATGAAAATTGTAGATTCACACTGAAGGCATCAAAACTATGAATTAACACATGTGGAATTATATACATAACAAACAAGTGTGAAACAACTGAAAATATGTCATATTCTAGGTTCTTCAAAGTAGCCACCTTTTGCTTTGATTACTGCTTTGCACACTCTTGGCATTCTCTTGATGAGCTTCAAGAGGTAGTCCCCTGAAATGGTTTTCACTTCACAGGTGTGCCCCGTCAGGTTTAATAAGTGGGATTTCTTGCCTTATAAATGGGGTTGGGACCATCAGTGGCGTTGAGGAGAAGTCAGGTGGATACACAGCTGATAGTCCTACTGAATAGACTGTTAGAATTTGTATTATGGCAAGAAAAAAGCAGCTAAGTAAAGAAAAACGAGTGGCCATCATTACTTTAAGAAATGAAGGTCAGTCAGTCAGCCGAAAAATTGGGAAAACTTTGAAAGTAAGGGCTATTTGACCATGAAGGAGAGTGATGGGGTGCTGCGCCAGATGACCTGGCCTCCACAGTCACCGGACCTGAACCCAATCGAGATGGTTTGGGGTGAGCTGGAACACAGAGTAAAGGCAAAAGGGCCAACAAGTGCTAAGCATCTCTGGGAACTCCTTCAAGACTGTTGGAAGACCATATCAGGGGACTACCTCTTGAAGCTCATCAAGAGAATGCCAAGAGTGTGCAAAGCAGTAATCAAAGCAAAAGGTGGCTACTTTGAAGAACCTAGAATATGACATATTTTCAGTTGTTTCACACTTGTTTGTTATGTATATAATTCCACATGTGTTAATTCATAGTTTTGATGCCTTCATAGTCATGAAAATAAAGAAAACTCTTTGAATGAGAAGGTGTGTCCAAACTTTTGGTCTGTACTGTATATATATTACTAACCTAGAGTGGCAAGATTTGAAAAATATATTCCTATTGGAGTTTGTACATAGGGTTTGCTGGTCCAAAATTGTAATTATATATATATATATATATATATATATATATATATATATATATATATCTGATGATGAAAATATAAAAAAAATATATATATATGTTATGAAACATTTTCTTCTTGACTAATTTCTTACTATATAAGCTGCTGATTGAGAGAGAAAAAAAATAAAAATAAATATAATTATGCCATTACTGATGTATATTTATATCTATTTGCAGATGAGATGGAAAAATGGGTAATTAGACTTCACAGATTGATTTCAAAGGCCTCATTGAGACCATAGGGATTAAGACTATTTAATTAAAAAATCCAATACATCTCACGGCGTCTGATGTATTGGACGTCTTTTTGAAGATGGATTGGAATTTGTTCAATAGGTGTTACGGAAAAACCGACAGCGTTACCCTCATGGTGTTCAGCCGCGTGTCTGGACACGCTGTGTTTCATGTATTTCTTTTTGATATTAGAACGATGTTTGTTAAATCTGCTCCGCAGGGTTTGAATAGTACGGCCTACGTTTTGCGGGTGGCACGGGCACTCGAGCAGATATATTATATAATTAGAATTACAAGTCAGATGATGTAGGATTGAAAAAGAATCCCCAGTGGTTTGACTGTGGAAAGATGATCATTAGTGAATACTGACACAGCACAGACATCTTAGGTGGCCACATTTAAAGCTGCCTTTGGGGGACCTAGTATCTTGGTCTTTATCGGGTTGTGTGGCTGATCTTAGCTTGCTGGGTGCCAGAATATTTTTCAAAGTTTTTGCTCTTCTATAAGTGAGGCGGGGGATCTCTTGTATGATCTGGCTAAGTAAAGGATCCCTTTTGAGAATATGCCAGTGTTTCCCCAGGGTAGCTTTAACAGCATTATGATTCTGATTGTATGTTGTGACAAAGTTGTAACAATAAGAGCCGGTGTCGGTGTTTCTCCCAACTTTCTGTGCTGGAACTAGACATTCTGATTGAGTGAGTCTGGCTGCTTTTTCTCTGGCTCCCATAATGATATTACTTGGGTACCCCTACTGATTGAACCTGGATATAAGGGTAACACATTGTGAAAAGAAGTCTGTATCTAGTGTGCAGTTTCGCCATCATCGTTTGAATTGGCTAAATGGAACGTTGGACTTCCATTTTCTATAGTGTGTGCTGCCAAAATCAAGATAGCTATTACTATCAACCTTTTTGGAGAAGGTACGGGTTTTAACTTCATTATTTTGGATAAAAATCTCTAGATCTAAAAATTCTATTTTCTTATTGTCATGTGTCCCTATAAATGAGATGCCCCAGTTATTGGTGTTAAGATGGAAAATAAAGTCCTCTATAGTTGTCTGTTCGCCGTCCCAGACGAAGATCATCGATATATCTTTTGTAATAAATAATGTTTTTGGACCAGAACTTTGTTTGGTATATAAAGTTTCCTCAAATGCTCCCATAAACAAATTCTCAAAACTAGGAGCGAAACGCATCCCCATCGCGGTCCCTCGTATCTGTTTATAGATTTGTTCTTGGAATGTGAAGACATTATGGGTAAGAATAAATTCCATGCCATTGATAATAAAGGATTTCTGTTGTATAGGCATTTCACGGTCATTATTTAGAAAAGTGGATACACATTTTAACTCCAAATCATGGGATATATTAGTGTATAGGGCTGACACATCTAGGGTGAGCCAAGAATAGCTATCTCTCCATTTTATATTTTTTAAAGATGTTATTAGGGATGTAGAGTCTTTTAGATGTAATTTTAAATTGCGGACATGTTTTTGAAGATGTATATCGATATAATGGGAGAGATTCCTGGTCAGAGAGGACACCCCAGAAATGACGGGTCTGCCAGGGGGATTTTTTATATCTTTGTGAATTTTAGGGAGATGATAAAAACTGGCAAGAGTTGCTTCTTTCACGAGGATATATTCTTTCTCCTTTTTGTCTAAGACTGTTTCTGCTGACTTTATTAATCTATCAAACTCTTCCCTATCTTGATTGGACGGATCGTTTTGAAGAGGTTTATAGTAGTTTTTGTCTGAAAGAATATTCAGAGCTTCTTTTATATAATCCTCTCTATTGGGAGAAGGCCAAACATTAGAGGACGCTTCTGTTTCCGGATCACGTGACCGCATACCCTTGCGGTCACATGACCGATAGGCAGTATAGTCATAGGAATAGTTTTGAGACGGTTTCTAATCATCAATAATCGTTTTTTTAATATATGCATACACGATTATGTGTCTATTCAACAGAATTCATCCCGCACTTATAATATTTATAACTTTGAAGAATTTATGCTGCAATCTGGATGACACCTGTGGATAGCCCCTCCCCTTAGGGGCGTCACCCAGGTGCATTTTTTTTTTTGTGTGCGTGTTCTATGTGTGTTTCTTATCTATAAATACCAATATATGTATTATATCTACTGTATTATTATGAAACCTGATGAAGGGGAGACTTTAATCCCCGAAACGCGTTGTTTCTATTAAATAAGAAGAATCTTATCTATTAAGACCGTCTTCACCGGTGATTTTTGCGCCGAAGAAGAACCTCTTTATTTCCACTGCTCAATGATTTAAGCAGGCTCCTTGTTCCGATCACCGCCTGCCGCACGGCGATGATCGGAACTACACAGGGCGTACCTGTACGCCCTGTCTCCTTAAGTACCAGGACATCAGGGCATACAGGTACGCCCTGTGTACGTAAGAGGTTAAGATGCATAAAAATGGCCCCTGATTAAAATACAAATTTTTTGAGGGAATTTTTGCCAATGATCTCCCTCTGTTATATCACTGTCCATGTTGTGGGACTATTTGTCTACTTCTGTTTGCTGGCTGCAAATATGACCTGAAGGTTTTTCAGGTTCGCCTGCCATTAAAGTGAATGGGAACATTTGATCGCGAACGCGCGTTCGCGGGGGAATCTTCCTGGCCAATGTTCGTCCATCACTAGTAGTAACATTTTTTTTTTGGCCATAGGAGGAAATTATAGCTTATACAGTCAGGTCCATAAATATTGGGACATGGACACAATTCTAACATTTGTGGCTCTATACACCACCACAATGGATTTGAAATGAAACGAACAAGATGTGCTTTAACTGCAGACTGTCAGCTTTAATTTGAGGGTATTTACATCCAAATCAGGTGAACGGTTTAGGAATTACAACAGTTTGCATATGTGCATCCCATTTGTTAAGGAACCAAAAGTAATGGGACAGAATAATAATCATAAATCAAACTTTCATTTTTTAATACTTGGTTGCAAATCCTTTGCAGTCAATTACAGCCTGAAGTCTGGAACGCATAGACATCACCAGACGCTGGGTTTCATCCCTGGTGATTGTCATGAGTTGGAGGTCTCAGGAGAGACCACCGCGTCGTCAAGCAATAAACGGAAATCAGGTACAGACACATAAGAGTTTATTGCACAAACACAAACAAAAACAGGGAAGGCAGCACAGAGAAAACTTGAGCTCTATGTACCGTCAGCACAGTGGGAGAAAACCCCCACTGCGCCACTGTCTAGTAATACTCCAGAGGGGCGTAACTAAGCAACTCCTGGTTTTCACTAGAGCCCTAGATGGTAGGGTTAGACTTAGCCGCAGAAAGTTGCCAGGGTCCACTCTGGAGCGTGACCTAGACAGTGACAGCAGGAGCGAATGGACTACAGGTACCAGAAAGTACCGACGGCACATAGGCAAACATAACAGACAGGTAAATACAAAACAGAGCAAATAATAACACAAGCAGGAGTTCATGCAAGGGAGCAGGAGTGGCAATGAGCAGAGAAGGACTTGCTCCACCAGAAGTAAACTGCATGGCCTTGTCATGCCACTCTGCTGCAAAGGCTTGCTGAACACAGACATCAGAATAAACACAAAGTAACTAAAACATAACTGGCAGAACAGAAAGACAGGAAAGAGGACAGGAAAAAGGATGCAAATGAACAAGTAGGGAAACCCACAGAGCACAGACAGACAGACACGGATCCCATGGGTCAGCAGCATGGGAGAAAGAGTACAAACCAGGAGCAGAGCAGGACAGGACAAGACAACACACACACCAGGAGAGCTGACCCAGAACTGAGGAAACCTCAGCCTTAAATACAGATTCCATGGGTGCAGCAGAGAGACCACACCCAAGGAGCAGACAGAGGATTAACTCCTAATAAGCACACAGGGGAGTTAACCCTTAAAGAACCACAAATGACACAGAAACAGAACTTCAGCGAGGAGCGCCGAATGAGCAAGAACGGAAGGTCACAGTCAAAGGTAACGACTGTGACAGTGATGCTCTGCCAGACCTCTACTGCAACTGTCTTCAGTTCCTGCTTGTTCTTGGGGCATTTTCCCTTCAGTTTTGTCTTCAGCAAGTGAAATGCATGCTTAATTGGATTCAGGTCAGGTGATTGACTTGGCCATTGCATAACATTCCACTTCTTTCCC
Source organism: Bufo bufo (assembly GCF_905171765.1). Classification (NCBI taxonomy): domain Eukaryota; kingdom Metazoa; phylum Chordata; class Amphibia; order Anura; family Bufonidae; genus Bufo; species Bufo bufo. The sequence continues at coordinate 474,259,689 of NC_053389.1, forward strand.
TTAAAAAACTCTTTAGTTGCTTTTGCAGTATGCTTTGGGTCATTGTCCATCTGCACTGTGAAGTGCCGTCCAATGAGTTCTAGAGCATTTGGCTGAATATGAGCAGATAATATTGCCCAAAACACTTCAGAATTCATCCTGCTGCTTTTGTCAGCAGTCACATCATCAATAAATACAAGAGAACCAGTTCCATTGGCAGCCATACATGCCCACGTCATGACACTACCACCACCATGCTTCACTGATGAGGTGGTATGCTTAGGATCATGAGCAGTTCCTTTCCTTCTCCATACTCTTCTCTTAACATCACTCTGGTACAAGTTGATCTTGGTCTCATCTGTCCATAGGATGTTGTTCCAGAATTGTGAAGGCTTTTTTAGATGTCGTTTGGCAAACTCTAATCTGGCCTTCCTGTTTTTGAGGCTCACCAATGGTTTACATTTTGTGGTGAACCCTCTGTATTCACTCTGGTGAAGTCTTCTGTTGATTGTTGACTTTGACACACATACACCTACCTCCTGGAGAGTATTCTTGATGTGGCCAACTGTTGTGAAGGGTGTTTTCTTCACCAGGGAAAGAATTCTTCGGTCATCCATCACAGTTGTTTTCCGTGGTCTTCCGGGTCTTTTGGTGTTGCTGAGCTCACCGGTGTGTTCCTTCTTTTTAAGAATGTTACAAACAGTTGTTTTGGCCACGCCTAATGTTTTTGCTATCTCTCTGATGGGTTTGTTGTGTTTTTTCAGCCTAATGATGGCTTGCTTCACTGATAGTGACAGCTCTTTGGATCTCATCTTGAGAGTTGACAGCAACAGATTCCAAATACAAATAGCACACATGAAATGAACTCTGGACATTTTATCTGCTCATTGTAATTGGGATAATGAGAGAATAACACACACCTGGCCATGGAACAGCCGAGAAGCCAATTGTCCCATAACTTTTGGTCCCTTAACAAGTGGGAGGCACATATGCAAACTGTTGTCATTCCTATACTGTTCCCCTGATTTGGATGTAAATACCCTTAAATTAAAGCTGACAGTCTGCAGTTAAAGTACATCTTGTTCGTTTCATTTCAAATCCATTGTGGTGGTGTATAGAGCCAAAAATTTTAGAATTATGTCCATGTCCCAATATTTATGGACCTGACTGTATATTACTTTTAATATATTTTTATTTAAAAAAAATTAATAAAGTAATACTTCACAGTTTACAATAAAGCATGTAAAACAGAATAACTAAGACCTATACAGTACAATATACAAAGTAGGTGTCCAAAACAGAACAAATATTATTAACACAGGTTCACATCAAATAGCAATGAACGTAGTTGTCTTATGGAGTAGGGAGAGCATGAAAAAGAGAGACAGTGATCCGCTAGCGACAGTCAACAGGAGAGGTGGTATTCAGGGATAAGGTAGGAGGGTATATTTACCACAAACAAACAGGCAGTGCAGTTGCATATCTGCTAGATAACCATGGGACCCACTGATTGTGCAAACATATGCGGGCGGAGGACGAGAGACCAAATACCAGTTCACAATGCATGTGGTGATTTACTGATTGAATTACATCAGCTATAGGAGGGGTAATTGCCTGTTTCCATTGTCGGGCGATAACATTGCGCGCAGCGGACAGAATATGATCTACCACCCAATGTATCTTTGAAGCAATCTCCGCTAGGCCCAGCCCAAGAATGGAAAGAGCAGGTGTAAGGGTAAGCTCGGAGTCAGTGACCCGGCGAATCAGGTTTTCTACTTTATGCCAAAACATTCTAGTATATGTACACGACCACCACATATGTAGAGGAGTCCCTATACCCCCACATCCCCTCCAACATAACGGTGAGTAGCCTGGTGAGCAATGAGCTAACCTGTTGGGGGTTAAATACCACTGCAATTGAATTCTCCTGGCTTGCTCGACATGATTTAGACATTTGGAACATTTAAAGGACCAGAGCATTGCATCCTTCCATTGGGCTGAAGGAATCCTGTCATTTAATTCTTGTTCCCACCGGATCATAAATGGCTGCTTACTCTCAGCTTGTCCTAAGGAAAGCTTCGAGTACAAGATCGATAAACTAAGGCGACGCGGTGAGGTAGCTGTAAAGAATGCCTGACATATATTAGACCTAGCGTGAGGATGAGACTGCGGGAGACTATTTACAGGTGCCTAATTCTGAGGAACTGATAGAACTGGGAGTTCGGGAGGGAATAAGTAGTATGTAGGTACTGAAAGTCTACTAAAGACGAACCTGAGTATAGGCAACTAAGGTGGTATATCCCGCTGTTGGACAACACTGTTAGGTCCAAGTCCGGGGTGAGATATGCAAGCGAAACTAGGGGAATTTTCTCCCTTGGGACATTGAACAGTTTTAGAGTGACCGTGGCATGCACCCATATAAATAGTGTTGCCTGCATTGTAGCCAGAGGTGCTCTAAAACTAAAGCATCTCAAGCTATAAGCGGCTAGGAGTGCAGGCAGGGACTGTTTTCTAGCATATGTCTCTTCTATTTGCAACCATTTTTGAGACTCGAAAGGAGACCACCATAACAGCGCTTGTTCTGTCAAGTTGGCTAGGTAGTATTTATAGAGGGAGGGGACCCCTAAACCACCTGATTTGATAGACGGGTATAGAGAAGCTTTGGGGATTCTAGGACACTTGTTTTGCCAAATAAGCTTGGAGAGGTCCGTTTGGAGTTGTGTGATAAGCTTTTTAGGTATCTGCATTGGGAGGCACCTGTAAAAATATAGCACTTTTGGTAAGGAGAGCATTTTAGCTGCGCTGATACGCGCCATCCAAGAGAGTTGGACCTGAGCCATACAGGAATAATGTTTTTGAAGTTTATGGAGATCGTATCCACCACATTTCGGGCTAGCTCCACCCCCAGATATGTTACCGACCTATCCTCCCACTGAAAAGGATAAAGTTGTTTTAGTCTGCCTACTGTGCCCTACGGGATGAAGAAATCTAGGACTTTAGTTTTAGTGATATTGAGTTTGTAGTCCGAACACTTTGAAAATTTGTCTAACACTCTGGTAAGAGCAGCAAGAGAACTTTCTGGATTCGTTAAGGTCAATAACACGTCATCGGCATACAATCCGATCACGTGAGATGTCTCACCCACCTTAATCCCCTCGATTTGGGGACAGGGTCTAATAGTAGCCGCCAGCGGCTCCATTATCAATGCAAATTTTAGCGGCGACAACGGGCACCCCTTACGAGTTCCGTTATAGATGCTAAATGTGTCGGACATGAAACCAGAGGCCAGCACTTTGGCGGATGGGTTTGTGTATAACCCCTGAATGGCTGCCAGGATATTCCCTTGTAGGCCAAATGTCTGGAGCATCCGACCCAGGAACCCCCAATGCACCCTGTCAAAGGCTTTTTCAGCGTCCAGGGAGACGAGCATTGTGGGGCACCTGGATCCCAACGCCAACTGCACCAGATTTAGCATGCACCTACACTGTCTCCCCGGGACCAAGCCGACTTGATCAGAGTTCACCAGGGATGTGAGATATTTATTAATGCAGGTTGCTAAAATTTTGGCGTAAAGCTTTAAGTCCGAGTTGAGCAAGGATATGGGGTGAAAGTTGGCAGGAGTGTCAGGGGATTTACCCGGTTTTGGAAGAGTAATCACTATCGCGGAGAGCATTTCTGCAGGGATTGCTCCTGTAGTGAAGAAGTGATTATAAAGGGAGCACAAATGAGGGAGAATCTGAGCCTGAAATATCTTATAATAATTTATAATATAGCCGTCAGGCCCGGGGGCCTTACCAGATGGGGTGGATTTAAGAGCTGCCACTATCTCTTCCGTGGTGATGGGTAGATTGATTGAGGCTAAGTGAGCGTTTGATAGTGTAGGCTAATTGAGGGTGTCAAAAAAGGAGGACATATCTATGTCAGCGGGTTGGGGAGTTGAGGGATCATCTTTAAGGCTATACAATTTGGCATAATAGGAGGCTAATGCATTCGATATCTCTTGCGGGTGCGTAATAGTGTTGCCCTCATAATGTAATTTTTCAAAACCTAGAGTTTGTGGCCTGTTTCTTAAGTCTGTTCACTAGGAGGGAGCCCGCCCGTTCCCCCATATGATAGTAAGTAGTCCGCAGCCTGCGTAACGATTTTTCATGGTTGTATAGCAGTAGCTATAGGTGTTACTGATGTTTTCGCAACATAGACAACTGGGCAGTAGTGGGGTCAGCTCTATATCTTTGATTTGCTATTTCTAACTGCAGCATAGCATCTTTAAGCTGATGATCCCTTAATTTTTTCAGGCGGGAGGCATATTGAAGGAGGATTCCCCTCATGAATGCCTTATGAGTTTGCCACAGGGTGGAAGGAGAGATTTCTGGAGTATCGTTAAGTTGAAAAAACTCAGAAAAATTAGTTCCGAGTTCCTCCAGCCGCTTAGGGCATTTGAGTAGGTACTGGTTAAGTTTCCATAAGGGGGGAGATTTATTGGGTAACCCAGTGGAGACTAAGAGGGAGATTGGGGCATGGTCCAACCAAGTGACCACCAAAATATCTGAGCTGACCACATTATGCAAAAGATCCCTAGAAACTAGGAAAAAGTCAATGCGAGATTGCGAGTGATGCGAGGATGAGATATGCGAGCTGGTATGTAATCCAAAGAGCTTCAGTGGCTGTCGTAAATCCACACGCTGAGTACCAGCACGGGAGAGACAGTCTACCCCCGCATCAATCTGGATATTGAAGTCTCCTCCCATTATAATAGCGCCCTCCCATTATAATAGCACCCTTCGCCACCTTTTAAGTTTTTCTACAAACCTTATTAAAGAAAGACTTTTGCCTATACAGAGACTATAGTATAGATCCTTCCTTCAATAGAGCATATCAGAATGACATAACGACCCAGCTTATCAACTATGCATTAATGCAGTACAAAAGCGACAGATGCCTTAACACAAATAAAAGTTCCAGCTTTCCGCCTCTTAACGGCCGGTGAGAAAAAAATGTGAGGGAATATACAGTGGACACATCTGTGCTGATCTCTTTCCAGCAAATGAGATTCCAGTATCAATTCTACATCGCATTTACTTTGAATAAGATCAAGCCACAGCTGAGAACGCCAAAATGGGGAGTTTAGCCCCCTCACATTGTTAGAATAAAATTTTAGCTCAGCCATGGGGATTCATATATAAGGTATATATGTCTACCAGAGGCTGCCCCCTAGAACTCACTATCTTGCTGGGCATAATAAAAACATTGTTGTGAGTCATAGAAGGAGATAGGACACCAAAAACTGTGTGACTTAGAAAAGGATAGGACACCATCAGAAAACAATAACCAATAACGGTAAAACATAAAGCTATAACAGAGAACATAAAGGATATGTGATAATACTCCTAGCATTCACGTATAAAGAACAATCACATAGGTGGGAGTCTGCTGAGAGGCTGCAAAACCGCCTCTAATCCGAATAAGCAGACAGTGTAGTGGGGGGGTAACGAACTTGCAGAAAGTTCTTACATACCCCAGCGTCACCTATCCCAAAGATAAAAACTGTTGGAGGGATGACAGTGGAGTCAAGCTGGTTCCCACTCAGGGAGGACCTTGTCGAACGTATTCCTTTGTGACTGCACAGAGGCAGGGCTGTCGGACAGCAGATCCAACTTGTCTAGAAGATCTGCCACTGCCTGAGGAGAATTGCAAGCGATCAGCTGCCCTTTAACCGAAACTAACATTTTTACTGGGAATCCCCATCTATATCTGATCTTCTGGTCCCGGAGAATCCTGGTGAATTGTGCGTATTCCTTTCTTTTCACCAGCGTGGCCGCAGATAGGTCCGGGAAAGACCGAGATATCTTTGAAAGCAGCCGACGGGGTTGGGTTCTGGCGTAAAGTTCTTAGGAACTGTTCTTAAATTTGGTAAAAATGAATGCAGGCTATGACATCGCTCTGGGTTGAAGTATCCAGTCCCTTAGGCTTTGGTATGCGGTGAATCTGGTTAATCATGAGATCACGCTCTAATAAATCTGGAATGGCTTCTTTCAGCAGGTTTTGCAGGAAAAACTCCAGCTCAGAAGGGCCAACCGATTCCTGTATGCCCCTGATTCGCACATTGTTCCGCCTATGGCGGCCTTCAAGATCCTGAATGTTGGTTTTTAATGGCTGCAAGATCATCCTCAAGCACTTCATGCGCGTCAATCAGAGTGTTATGCGATGCGGCATACTCCGCCATCTTGCCCTCCACGTGGGAGACGCGATCCCCTAGGCCCTGAATATCGCGTTTCAGCTCCTTCAACATGCAGGAGAAGTCAGCCCTTAGTGAGGATCGCAATGAGTCCAGCATCGAACGCAGGGAGCTCTCCGTTATGGGGAGGGTTCCAGGGTCTGAAGGCAGGGGTGATGGCGCATCTCCTGCAGTCTCGGGAAGTGAGGCCGGATCCCGAGGCCCCAGAGCTAGGCGGAGGAGTTCTGGGGAAGATTTCAGTCATTTTCTTTGGAGCCTGTCTCTTTTTAATCTTACCCATTCCTGGGTTAAAGCGGGGTAGACAGTTGTGAGAAGTAAGTCCCTCCGGAGGATTATATGAGCCACTGAGGATAGGTGAGCTCGGAGCCAAGCGCTCAAGCAGCCGCCGCCATCAATGTGCAGGCCATGCCCCTATAGCTTATATATTATTATCGCTATGGTCAGTTAAATAAAAACATTTAACAATAATTGCTTATGGGGATAGAAACATTTCTCAGAAATTTTGGTTAAAAGAAAATTTATTGAACAAGTTAAATGATTACAATGGCTATTTGCAATTCACATTACTACACATACTAGTGCAAATGCCAGCCTCTAATTAATGAAATCACTCTAAACTAAAGCTATCTTTGCTTTTTTTAAAAGAACATCTAATTTATTTTCTGATGGATGCATCGTAAGAGTAAGACATCAATCCTGATACATTATAAGTACAAAAGAAAAATCACAATGGTTACACACTCCTGATACATTTTTGTACAAATGAAGAGTAACATATTCTTTGCCCCATTCAAAAGAAACCCCCTTCCAAAATAAACCAAACCCCCCTCCCACCCCTATCGGGATGTGTATCCGTCCCAGATAATACCAGTATAATTGTAAAAAGTGCAAGAGACTATCTTCTATGAAGATTAAGTTACTTTCAAATTGCCAAGCTATTTTTGCTTTAATAAAATCACTTAATATATGAATATGACAGTAAACATCATAGTTTGCAAAGCAGAATATTGAACTCCTTTAAAGGGAACCTGTCATCAACTTTATGCTAACCTTGCTGAGGGCAGCATAAATTAGTAACAGAAATGCTGATTTCAACAGTGTGTCACTGATGAGCTAAAAGTAAGTGGTTGCCGAGAACCGGCATCATAATCATTGCAGCCCAGGCCTTGAAAAGCGTCAAGTCTACTTGAGAAGAGTCATGTTTATTCATAATCTCCTGCTCTCCCGCCCATTTGCTGATGATTGTTCAGTTCTCCCCTAGATAGAAAGGGTGAAAACTAGGTAGAAGAATGTCAGTCATCAGCAGGTGGGCAGGGAGAGCAAGAATTCATGAATAAACATAACTCTTCTCAGGTGGCCGTGACTCTTTTCCAGGCCCAGTCTGCAATGATTGTGATGTTGGTTCTCGGCAACCACTTACTTTTAACTTTTAAATGACAGACCGCTGAAATCAAGTCACCTGTCTCTACTTTATTCTGCCGTTAGTATGGTCAGCATTATGGCATAATTCAGGCAATCCGTATTGCCTCATAATCCTAGCAAGCACAAACCTTTCTGCCGACATATTCTTTTAACAAAGATCTAAAAAAAATACATGCATAGTCTTTCAACCTAACTGTTACAGAGGAATAAAAAGAACATCTTTCAAATTCTATCTCTGCAGAAAAAGTCCAGTACATGATCAAAGACAAGTCTTCAGACCCTTACGGCTGTATAGCTAGGGAAGCATTTTAAAGACATTCTTGGTCACCCTTAAAAAAAATGATTAGCATGATTCACAAATCATAACTACTTTTCATGGGTCTATTTCCTTTATAAAAATGTAACTGAACATAACACTGTTTGCCTAAGTCCTGAACGACTGGTTATTGTCACTAGTCTTTCATCTACCAAATATGATGGCAGATAAGAGGCATTTTCAAGGCTGCATTATATGCAAAAGGACCAGTCTGATCTGCCTGATATACAGTATGGTCAACAAAAAGGTTTGCTGTCATAAGATGTGAATAATTCCTTCAACCTGGATAAAGAGTTCGACCCACGGTGAAAAATGCAGTAGGTAAAATAAAGATTTTATACTATGTAATCCCCCTGAAATTGCAATACCGCTAGTAACAGCAAAAATAACCTGAATAGTACTTTTAATCTTCAGTGTTCGTAACACTAAGGTAAATCACTTGCCTGTTTGTGTGGTTGCTGATGTTTCTCCTAAGAGTAGTAGCGCTGTCTTGCTGTAAGATAGATGAGTCTTCAGCTTCTGCTCTCAGCACGCGTGGTCCCAGCCGGTGACACTCGCTCGCGTGTGACGTCATACTAGGTACAGGTACCTGTTTAGACCAAAAAAACAACACGTTTCGGAACTATCGAGTTCCTTCCTCAGGGTTAGTTTAGGTTCTGCCTGCTGTTGAATAAATAGGCGTCCATTTCCATGGTTACCGCTCCTATTCTCACCACTACTTTCAAAACACAAGACTGTCTGTTTGAATCTGCCATTCCAATTGCCCCATTTCCATGCCTTTGGATCAAGGGAAGGGGGGTGGGGGGGTTTGGGTAGGGGAGTTCTCACTTTCTATATCTAATGTTTGAGTGCATTTTTTAGGCAAAAGCAAAAAGTTCAATTTCATGGTTGAGACCTGCAGGTGCCAGCGTATTTAGCTTATAGATCCATCTTGTTTCATTTTTTGACATCAGTTTGATAAAGTCCCCTCCTCTGGAATCTGGTATAATCTGTTCCAATGCCCCAAATTTTGACCCTTCAAATCTACCTCTATGCTTTTCCTTGTAATGGCGTGAAAGTGGATGACCATCAAACTTTTTGTTTATGTTTCTGATGCGTTCTCCCATTCTGAAAACTAGTGTCCTTTTTGTCCTCCCCACATAGAGTTTTGAGCAGGGGCATTTTATAAAGTAAATAACGCCCTTGCTTTGGCATGTTAGATGATGCTTTATTTTGTGGGTATTGTATGCAATCTTTATTGTTTTTATTGGTTCAGTTTGTTTTGACAAATAGCATGCTTTGCATATCTTGCAGGGGAAGAAACCAGCTCTATCATTTCTACTTTTTTGGGATTGTGGTTCCCTAATCCTATTTTTAATGATTGAAGGAGCCATTAAATTACCCAGATTCTGCGCCTTTTTAAATATAAATGTTGGAAAAGGGGGTAATTTTTCCCCTATAATTTTATCCTGTTTAAGGATTTCCCAAAGCTGCTTCACAATTTTTTTTAGGATAAACTCACCCTGATTATATTGGGTGATAATAGGGACTCTCCACTGCATCTCATCTTCCATATTGTTTTGATCTATCTGTTTTTTATTAGATTTATTCAGTAGTGTTTTTCTGTCTATTATTTTTACTTCCTCTTTAATTGTTGTCAATATAGATTTTTTATATCCTTTCTCCTCAAATTTCTGTTCTAAAACTTCTGGCTGTTTGCCAATTGTTCTATTGCAGTGCAGTTTCTTCTTAATCTTATAAATTGGCTACGAGGAATATTAGTCAACCATGCTGGTAAATGGCAACTATCCAGTGATATAAAACTATTACTATCAGTTGGTTTGGAGTAGGTTTGGGTCTGGATTTGGTTATTTTCAATATTGATTGTTAGATCTAAAAAATTAACCCTTTCTGAACTGAAGGTTGGGGTGAATTGTAGATAAAACGAATTTTTATTTATTTCAATTAAAAATTCACGAAGGGTATCCTCACCACCACTCCATATAAAAACAATATCATCAATGAATCTCCGCCAGAGGACCAGATTCGCACGGAGCTCGCCTGTAACGGTCGCGTACACACACACACAGGGGGGAGGGAAGTGACCACTGCGCTCCACCCTTACCCCTGGCCCTGCCTACTTGCCTCGCGAGTCCTAATGACAGGGGACAACTGGACGGCAATCCCTAACTTGGAGTAAGTGCAGGGATGACAGACAGACAAACAACAGGACGTGAACGGACCGAGTCAATACCAGGAAAGCTGCAAAGTACAAATGGAGCAAGCAGAGAATTGTCAGGAGAAGCCTGGGTCATAAATACCAGGAGAGCAGAGAAGTACAAGAGGAGTCCTAAGAGAGTAGTCAGGTGGGAGCCGAGGTCACAATACCAGGACGGATGCGCAGTACAGGAGGATCAGGCAAAAGGATGGTCAAGGAACAGGATCAGGTAAGTATTCAGCAGTCCAACAAATACCAGGAACCTAGAAATTAACAGGCAACCTGTAGCCAGCAGGCTGCCTGTATTTATAGAGGGGGGTGAGGGTCATGTGACGTGGCCAGCGTCACGTGACCGACAGACCAACCAGTCGAGCACCGAGTGATCAGCTCGGCGCTCAAGGCAGACTTAGGAGCAAGGAGCCACCCAGCTAGTAAAGCCGCCCTGGGAATGAGGTCAAACACAGAACCTCATTCCAAAAGCTAAGCAACAGTTCTGCGGGCAATGGGGGACCGAGTGCACCTTCGGAACCCCGTGACAGTACCCCCCCTTTTACGAGGGGCCACCGGACCCAAGACTTCAGGCGATGGCTTTTCAGGGTGTTCTAAATGAAATTTACGAACAAGTCTAGGAGCATGAACCTCCCTGGCAGGTACCCAAGATCTCTCTTCAGGTCCATACCCCTTCCAGTGAATCAGGTACTGCAAGGAATTACGCACCTTCCTGACATCCACTATTTTAGACACCACATACTCGACAGCATCATTAACAAGAACTGGCGGAGGCGAGGCTTTTGATGGTACTACCGGTTCAAAAAAATTTTTAAGCAGAGATTTATTGAACACATTATGAATGTGGAATGACTCAGGCAGCTCCAACCTAAAAGATACCGGGTTAATCACTTCCGTGATCTTATATGGTCCAATAAAACGAGGAGCAAATTTTTTAGAAGTTACCTTGAGAGATAGATTCTTGGAGGACAACCATACTTTATCCCCAACCTGAAAGTTTACCCCCCTTGAACGTCTCCTATCGGCCTTGAGTTTTTGAGAACATTGAGCCTTTTCTAGGTTCAATTGAACCCGGGCCCAAACTGTGCACAGTTCGGAGGAGAGTTTATCAGCTTCAGGGTTAGAGGAGGAAACGGACGACCCAGAATGAAAACGGGGATGAAAACCATGGTTACAAAAGAAAGGGGAGACCCCAGCAGAAGAATTGACACGGTTATTCAGAGCAAATTCAGCCAACGGAAGGAATTTGACCCATAATTGCTGATCATCAGCAACATACAACCTCAGGAATTGTTCCACAGACTGATTAAGGCGTTCAGTCTGCCCATTACTCTCAGGATGGTAGGCGGAAGAAAAAGACAACGAAATTTTACATCTTTGACAGAAGGCCCTCCAGAATTTGGACACAAACTGCACACCCCTGTCAGAAACAATATTTTCCGGGATACCATGCAATCGAACAATTTCTTTCACAAAAATAGACGCCAGGGTTTTGGCATTCGGGAGTTTAGACAGGGGAATGAAATGGACCATCTTGCTAAACCTATCCACCACTACCCACACTACAGTCTTACCCTCCGCCAGCGGTAGGTCAGTTATAAAGTCCATCGAGATATGGGACCAGGGTCTACTGGGAATGGGTAGGGGTCGTAGGTTACCAGCAGGGCGAGTCCTAGGTGTCTTGGACCTGGCACAAACCTCACAGGCTGACACATAGGACTTGACATCCCTAGTTAGAGTGGGCCACCAATAAGATCTAGAAACCAGATCCTTAGTGCCCTCAACACCCGGATGTCCACAAAAGGCAGAATCGTGACACTCACCCAACAGCTGGAGACGAAATTGTACGGGAACAAACAACTTATCTGTTGGGGTGGATACCGGTGCCAGATGTTGTTCCGACCTAATGCGAGCCGAGATATCCTGGGTAAGAGCTGCTAAGAAGATTTTTGCTGGTAGGATGGATTCAGGTGGTACCTCAGTAGGTTGAAAAGCCTGGAAGCTCCGAGATAATGCGTCCGCCTTCACATTTTTACTTCCCGGCCTGAACGTGATGGAAAAATCAAAACGAGTAAAAAACAGAGCCCATCTGGCTTGACGGGGATTCAACCTCTTAGCAGACTCGAGAAACATAAGGTTTTTATGGTCAGTGACAACAGTTACACAATGCCTTGCCCCCTCCAGAAAATGCCTCCACTCCTCAAATGCCCATTTAATGGCCAGCAGCTCCCTATTCCCTATGTCGTAGTTTCTCTCCGTGGGAGAGAATTTCCTGGAGAAGAAGGCACATGGTCTCAGATTAGTGAGGCTGGCAGGACCTTGTGAAAGGACTGCTCCTGCGCCGTCCTCGGATGCATCCACCTCCACAATAAAAGGTTTCTCCTGATCAGGCTGGATCAGAATGGGAGCGCTACTGAATGCCTTTTTTAATTTTTCAAATGAAGAAATGGCCTCAGTAGACCAATTCTCCAAATCCGCCCCTTTCTTAGTAAGGTCGGTCAACGGTTTAGCAATTACGGAAAAATTCATAATAAATTTACGATAGTAATTGGCGAAACCTAAGAACCGTTGTAAGGCCTTTAACCCCTTAAGGACTTAGGACGTATCGGTACGGCATGGATCCCGAGTCCTTAAGGACCCATGACGTACCGGTACGTCATAACTTGAAATCTGTATTCCGGCGCCCGAGGGGTTAATCGGAACGGGATTTCGGCTGAAATCATTCAGCCGGCATCCCGTAACAATGCAGGGGGGGTCATTTGACCCCCCGCATCGGCGATCGCAGAAAACCGCAGGTCAATTCAGACCTGCGGTTTGCTGCGCTTTGTGCAGTTTCTGATCCCCGCGGGTCCTGACCGCGGGGATCAGAAGCTTTAGTGTCCCTAAAATATATATTTTACACCCCCCCGCACCCCTGCATGATTTTTTGCCGGCGGGTGGTGCAGGGGGGGAGTTGTGGGCGGTGGGGGCGGTGCGGGAGGCGGGCGGTGCGGCAGGCGGGATCGCGATCCCCCGCCCGCCTCCCCTTGTATAATCGTTGGTCTCTAGTGGGTATACCAGGGTGCCAGCACATTGCTGGCACCCTGGTATAAACGGCTGACATCGATGATGCGATGTCAGCCGTTTAACCCTTTCCATACAGCGGTCCGTACGGACCGCTGTATGGAAAAAGTTAACAGTAAGAGGGAGCTCCCTCCCTCTCCCATCGGGGGGCTGCTGTGCCTTTGCAGCCCCCCGATGGAGAGGGAGAGAGCCCCCAGACAGCCCCCCTCAGCCCTGTGCTTACCCTTCCCCGTCTGCGAAGTTCTGACAACTACTGAGCAGACGGGGAAGGTTCCCATGGCAACAGGACGCCTCTCAGGCATCCTGCTGTCCATGGTGCTGAACAGATCTGTGCTAAAGGCAGAGATCTGTTCAGACAAAGTGTAAGTAAAATACAGTACTGTACAATATATATTGTACTGTACTGTATTATACAGACATCAGACCCACTGGATCTTCAAGAACCAAGTGGGTCTGGGTCAAAAAAAAGTGAAAAAAAAGTAAAAATCCAAAAACACATTTATCACTGATTAAAAATGAAAAAAATAAAATTCCCTACACATGTTTGGTATCGCCGCGTCCGTAACGACCTGATCTATAAAACGGTCATGTTACTTTCCCCGCACGGTGAACGCCATAAAAATAAAAAAATAAAAACTATTAGGAAATTGAAATTTTGCCCACCTTACTTCCCAAAAAAGGTAATAAAAGTGATCAAAAAAGTCGCATGTACGCCAAAATAGTACCAATCAAACCGTCATCTCATCCCGCAAAAATCATACCCTACCCAAGATAATCGCCCAAAAACTGAAAAAACTATGGCTCTTAGACTATGGAAACACTAAAACATGATTCTTTTGGTTTCAAAAATGAAATCATTGTGTAAAACTTAAATAAATAAATAAAAAGTATACATATTAGGTATTGCCGCGTCCGTATCGACCGGCTCTATAAAAATATCACATGACCTAACCCCTCAGGTGACCACCGTAAAAAAATAAAAATAAAAACGGTGTAAAAAAAGCAATTTTTTGTCATCTTACGTCACAAAAAGTGTAATAGCAAGTGATCAAAAAGTCATATGCACCCCAAAATAGTGTCACTCAAACCGTCATCTCATCCCGCAAAAAATGAGACCCTACTTAAGATAATCGCCCAAAAACTGAAAAAACTATGGCTCTTAGACTATGGAGACACTAAAACATTTTTTTTGTTTTAAAAATGAAATCATTGTGTAAAACTTACATAAATAAAAAAAATTGTATACATATTAGGTATCGCCGCGTCCGTGACAACCTTCTCTATAAAATTACCACATGATCTAACCTGTCAGATGAATGTTGTAAATAACAAAAAAAAAAAAGTGCCAAAAAATCTATTTCTTGTTACCTTGCCGCACAAAAAAGTGTAATATAGAGCAACCAAAAATCATATGTACCCTAAAATAGTACCAACAAAACTGCCACCCTATCCCGTAGTTTCTAAAATGGGGTCACTTTTTTGGAGTTTCTACTCTCGGGGTGCATAAGGGGGGCTTCAAATGGGACATGGTGTCAAAAAAACCAGTCCAGCAAAATCTGCCTTCCAAAAACCGTATGGCATTCCTTTCCTTCTGCGCCCTGCCGTGTGCCCGTACAGCGGTTTACGACCACATATGGGGTGTTTCTGTAAACTACAGAATCAGGGCCATAAATAATGAGTTTTGTTTGGCTGTTAACCCTTGCTTTGTAACTGGAAAAAAAATATTAAAATGGAAAATCTGCCAAAAAAGTGAAATTTTGAAATTGTATCTCTATTTTCCATTAAATCTTGTGCAACACCTAAAGGGTTAACAAAGTTTGTAAAATCTGTTTTGAATACCTTGAGGGGTGTAGTTTCTTAGATGGGGTCACTTTTATGGAGTTTCTACTCTAGGGGTGCATCAGGGGGGCTTCAAATGGGACATGGTGTCAAAAAAACAGTCCAGCAAAATCTGGCTTCCAAAAACCATACGGCGCACCTTTCACTCTGCGCCCCGCTGTGTGCCCGTACAGTAGTTTACGGTCACATATGGGGTGTTTCTGTAAACGGCAGAGTCAGGGCAATAAAGATACAGTCTTGTTTGGCTGTTAACCCTTGCTTTGTTAGTGGAAAAAATGGGTTAAAATGGAAAATTAGGCAAAAAAAAGAAATTTGCAAATTTCATCCCCATTTGCCAATAACTCTTGTGCAACACCTAAAGTGTTAACGAAGTTTGTAAAATCAGTTTTGAATACCTTGAGGGGTGTAGTTTATAGAATGGGGTCATTTTGGGGCGGTTTCTATTATGTAAGCCTCGCAAAGTGACTTCAGACCTGTAGTGGACCCTAAAAATTGGGTTTTTGTAAATTTCTGAAAAATTTCAAGATTTGCTTCTAAACTTCTAAGCCTTATAACATCCCCAAAAAATAAAATATCAATCCCAAAATGCTACAAACATGAAGTAGACATATGGGGAATGTAAAGTAATCACAATTTTTGGGGGTATTACTATGTATTACTGAAGTAGAGAAACTGAAAGTTTTAAATTTGCTAATTTTTCTAAATTTTTGGTAAATATGGTATTTTTTTATGCAAAAAAATTAACTTTTTTGACCCAATTTTAGCAGTGTCATGAAGTACAATATGTGACGAAAAAACAATCTCAGAACGGCCTGGATAAGTCAATGCGTTTTAAAGTTATGAGCACTTAAAGTGACACTGGTCAGATTTGCAAAAAATGGCCAAGTCCTTAAGGTGAAATAGGGCTGAGTCCTTAAGGGGTTAAGGATGAAGGTCTTACCCATTCCTTAATTGCTAGTACCTTACCAGGATCCATTTTGAAGGCGTGAGGAGTCAGAACATGCCCTAGAAACAGAATCTCCTGCACACCAAAGACACATTTCTCTTGTTTAGCGGATAGCTGATTCTCCCTCAACACCTCTAATACTTGTCTAACATGAGACACATGGGATTCGAAGTCAGGAGAGAATATCAAAATGTCGTCAAGATAGACAATAACAAATTTACCTAAGAATTCCCTAAGAATGTCATTCATGAAGTTTTGGACCACAGCTGGGGCATTGCTGAGTCCAAAAGGCATCACCTGATATTCAAGGTGTCCTACCGGAGTATTGAACGCCGTCTTCCATTCGTCTCCCTCCTTGATTCGGATTAGATTGTATGCCCCTTTCAGGTCAATTTTGGAAAACCAGGTTGCCCCCAGGACCTGGTTAAATAAATCCGGAATCAATGGGAGGGAGTATCTATTCTGGACAGTGATTTTATTTAATCTCCGGTAATCGATACATGGCCTAAGACCACCATCTTTTTTCTTAACGAAGAAAAACCCCGCCCCCATAGGAGAGACAGAAGGTCTAATATGCCCTTTACCAAGGCTCTCCTTAATATAATCTTCCATGGCCTTGCGTTCGGGCATAGAAAGATTATAAATTCGTCCTTTAGGAAACTTGGCCCCCTCTACTAGCTCTATGGTACAATCATAAGGTCTATGGGGGGGTAGAACCTCTGGGGTTGGTGATGAGAATACATCAGAATATTCTCTAACAACAGAGGGTAAAGTATCAGACTTTACTGAGACCCCAGCCTGTACCACGGACAGGCACGAGTCACACTTAGGCCCCCATCTCACCAACTCCCCATTGGACCAATCTATAGTGGGGTTATGTAGTCGGAGCCAAGGCAACCCTAGTACCACCTCAGCAGGTAGGTTCTCCAGGACTAGAAGCGAACATCTCTCTGAGTGGCACACACCCACGGTTAGAGAAATCTCCGAGGTACATAAGCTCACCGTACCACCAATAAGAGGAGTAGCATCAATAGCCATGACATGGATAGGAGTTGGTAAGGCAAACATAGGAATACCCAATCTAACAGCATACTCAGAGTCAATAAAGCTAGCCGCTGAGCCAGAATCAATAAAGGCCTTACCCGCCCATTTATTTACTCCCAGAGAAATCGTAATGGGTACCGAAAGCTTACATTTAGAAAATTCAGGGTGTACCTGGTCTTTAGGTTGCCTTGCCTTAGGAGACTTGACAGAGAGGACCTTCTTAGGACACTGGTTGATCCAATGGTCAGAATCTCCACAGTAAAAGCATTCTCCACGTCTGCGGCGAAGATTCCCTCGGGTCATGCCAACCTGCATGGGTTCCTCGGTGGAGACCTCAGCATTGTCTCTGGGATAGGCCTCTGGCTGGACCACCATCTGGGAAGAGAACTGTTGTTCCTGTCGTCTCTCTCTAACCCGTCGGTCAAGTCGGACAACAAGGGTCATCGTCTCCTCTAAGGTCTCTGGAAGTTGATAACTGACCAGAAGATCCTTTAATTTATCAGACAGACCTGACCTGAACTGACTCTTCAGGGCTGGTTCGTTCCATCCTGAGGGGACACACCACCTTCTGAATTGGGTGCAATAATCCTCCGCTGGTAAATTGCCCTGAACCAGTGCCTTTAGAGCCGTCTCGGCTACTAGAGCCCTGTCTGGTTCATCATAGAAGGTACCTAGGGCCTGAAAGAACCCCTCCACAGAATATAAACAACTGGCGCCAGCAGGTAAAGAGAACGCCCAGTCCTGGGGATCACCCTGTAATCGGGAAATGATAATGCCCACGCGTTGACTCTCGGGGCCAGAGGACACGGGGCGCAAACGGAAGTAAAGTTTGCAACTCTCCTTAAAAGAGAGAAACTTCTTCCGGTCTCCAGAAAAGGTTTCTGGGAGCTTAATCTGGGGCTCAAAATGCGGACTGGAGGCCTGAGGAGTGGAAGAGCCTTGCCCTAACTCAAAAGAGCTGAGTTTTTCCCCTAACTCCTGCACCATCTGCGTCAGATTAGAGACATAGTCAGTCAGGGTCACCAGAGGATTCATAATACAGTGGTTATTGGGCCTGTTAATCTGTAACGGTCGCGTACACACACACACAGGGGGGAGGGAAGTGACCACTGCGCTCCACCCTTACCCCTGGCCCTGCCTACTTGCCTCGCGAGTCCTAATGACAGGGGACAACTGGACGGCAATCCCTAACTTGGAGTAAGTGCAGGGATGACAGACAGACAAACAACAGGACGTGAACGGACCGAGTCAATACCAGGAAAGCTGCAAAGTACAAATGGAGCAAGCAGAGAATTGTCAGGAGAAGCCGGGGTCATAAATACCAGGAGAGCAGAGAAGTACAAGAGGAGTCCTAAGAGAGTAGTCAGGTGGGAGCCGAGGTCACAATACCAGGACGGATGCGCAGTACAGGAGGATCAGGCAAAAGGATGGTCAAGGAACAGGATCAGGTAAGTATTCAGCAGTCCAACAAATACCAGGAACCTAGAAATTAACAGGCAACCTGTAGCCAGCAGGCTGCCTGTATTTATAGTGGGGAGTGAGGGTCATGTGACGTGGCCAGCGTCACATGACCGACAGACCAACCAGTCGAGCACCGAGTGATCAGCTCGGCGCTCAAGGCAGACTTAGGAGCAAGGAGCCACCCAGCTAGTAAAGCCGCCCTGGGAATGAGGTCAAACACAGAACCTCATTCCAAAAGCTAAGCAACAGTTCTGCGGGCAATGGGGGACCGAGTGCACCTTCGGAACCCCGTGACATCGCCTTCGGGATAGATGGTAGACTCCTCCCATCTTCCCATATATAAATTAGTGAAGCTCGGCGTGAATCTGGTCCCTATAGTGGTACCCCACGTCTGTAGATAAAAGCTCTCCTCAAACTTAAAAAAATTGTGGTTTAAAATAAATAATATGCATTCACCAATGAAATCAATTTGCTTCACTGGTAATTCCCCTCCTTTCTGTAGGAAGTACTCGACTGCTTCTTTGCCTCTGTTCTTTTCAATCACCGTATACAGGGACGTCACATCCAGGGTCCCTAAGATATAACCTGATTCCCATTTTATAGTTTCTAATATTTGTAAAATATGTTGAGTATCCTTTAAATAAGCCTGTAATCTTTGAACATACTTCTGCAGGATAACAACATATTTAGACAAGTTTGATGTAAGGCCACCGATGCCAGATATTATAGGCCTCCCTGGTGGTTGGGTTTCACTTTTGTGGACCTTAGGCAAGTAATAAAAAATTGCTATTCTGGGGGCCTGTATATTTATAAACTGTGCCTCTTCTATAGTGATAATACCTTGAGTTCTTCCTTTTTGGACCAGTCGATTCAGGTACTGCTTATATTGTTGTATCGGATTAGATTTCAGTGTTTTATATGTTTTTTGGTCACCCAAGATTCTCATAGATTCTTTTAAATATTGTACATAGTCCAGTATGACAATGCCTCCGCCCTTATCCGCTGGGCGGATGACAATGTCATTATTTTTTTGTATTATTTTTATGCTTTCTCGTTCCCCCTTACTAAGATTATACTGATATCTTTTCTTTTTCCTATTATTTTCTATTTTTCTCAGATCTCTTAATCTTAATGTTTTCTTATTGCCTAAATTATATAGACCAAATTTTTTTCTCTTGAAGAAATATTTTTTTAATGCCAGATTCCTCATAAATTTCTTAATGCCAATAAACGCATTAAACGAGTCAAATTGGGCTGATGGTGCAAACTTTAAACCCTTTTGTAATATTTTTATATCATTGTTGTTTAATTTATATTGGCTCAAATTGTATATTTTTTGACCCTCTATTTTGATCTCCTTTTTGGACTTCTTTTTTCCCCTTTTTCCTCTTTTTGTTCTTTTTGCTGTTTTCTTGATGGTCGTTGTGGCGAAACCAACCTCGCCACTGGGTTTTGGAGGGGCCTGGCTACCAGCCTCTTGCCCCAGGATTATGGGCCCTCTCATCAGCCAGGCTTCCTTTGTTCACAAAGGACTTGTGCTAACTTGAACCCCTGGTCTAATTCATGCCATTTTGGGATGTTAAATGACTATGTGTATTGAAAAGGGTGGGACATTGTATACGCGGAGTAGTGAGGTCTATTCCATTGTCTCTTTGTGTGTATTGGCGATGTCCTTTGTCCTGAGAGATAATTGAATTACGTCTAGGTTGTCTCCAGGACAGAAGACATTGTGTATTCTCCTGCCTGTGATGATTGCATCAACCCAGAGTGAGGTAATTGGATCACAGGCAGAGGGGAGGATTTTGTGTGGGAGTGTCTGAGTGTATTGTCTGAGTGTATTGGCTGTTTTTACAAAACCCTGTGGGTGGTAACCTTGTTGGAAAATGTGTATAAATCAATGCTTGTGTGTTCAAATAAAGAGTTCCTGTTTTACCCTTCATCATGTTGAGGCTGGTGTTTGGGTAACTGATCGACACTGGGGATTGCTATACGCTGAAGATTTGCTATACTCCCCTGGCTATAACTACTCGCTCTTGTAAGAGCTGTTCCTGCTCTCTGGATTTAGGAGAGGTTCACCCACTGGAGCCTGGAGCCTTGTTGTAGGTCCAGGGTGGGTAGGAGATGGCGAGACCTCAACCAAGCTTCGGCGGTTCGTGGGGTCTGCAGCGCTTACGGTGTCAAGTGGAGTGCTTGGGGAGCTCGGGAAGCACTAGGAGCAACTATCAACGGAGGTACCCGGTCGGGGTGCTAGGAAATCCGTTATATTGGTGGCAAGCAGTGGGATGGCGTCCTAGTGAGAGGAGAAGCAGCTCGGAGACACCGTTCGTGGATTTACAAAATTGAGGGCAACGCTAGTATCCATACAGCGCCCCTGGCTACAGCAGGATGGAATCGGCTAGTCTTCAAACAGTGTTCCACTACGAGGAGGAGGATGACCCAGACTGGAGGGATGCAGTCCGGAAAGGCGTCTGGCACGAGGCCCTGGAAGATGTACAGCGTCGGCGGGGCGAGTGTCTCCCCAGTGAGGAGCACCAGTTGCGGATGCAAGTGGCCCTGCGAATGCCCCTTCTGGGAGAGAAGCCCCTGGGTGAGTGGGTGACAGAACTGGAGAGCCTGGTATGGAAGGAGCATTGGCTAGACAACGCCTATCAGGCACTCTGGTGGTATGTGATTCGGCACTCCCCCTGGATGGCTGAGCACGACAGACCCGAGGGTGAGGATTATGATGGCCCTGGCCTGTTGTTTGAGTCCTTCGCAGAACCGGAGTTCGGAGATGCTGGAGAGTCCCAGTTTTGGGATATCTATGACTACAGGGAGGCTATGCATGACTAGGCTACAGCGAGAGAGGTGAGACAAGATCTGGCATCTCTAGTGTCAAAGGAGTGGGAGCTGGAGCAGGATTACCAATTCCTCTTCAGCTCAATTCGGTCCCAATATACACTGCCAGAGAGCTGGGTGGCAGTCCCAGACCTACAACCCTACAGATGGGAAGACCCAACTGAAGTATCCCCTGCTTCAGTACTAGCTACAGAGGTAGGGGACCTCATAGACTGGTCCTGGGGGGAAACCCATATGGCAGGTGGAGATGGGACCGAGATCTCTCCACCGGCCCTACAGGGATGCTGGGCAGTCGGCCCAGATCCCTATGGCAGCCGGAGTTTCAGGGAGTAGGGACAGTTGGTCCTGATCCCCAGCAGCAGTGTACTTTAAAGGGAGAGGAGACAACCGGTCCCTCTCCCCAACCACAGGGGGACAGCACCCCTAACTCCAATGATGCAGATGGGACCGCAGTCTCTGCACCAGGCCTACTGGGATGCTGGACGGCCGGTACAGAGTCCCCACCAACCCCGCAGGAATGCCAGGAGGAGGAGGTGAGCGATCCCTCCTCTCCCCAGCTGATCCGCAACAAGGTCCTGGGGGTAGGATTCCCTGACCCCATCCCAGCGGAAGAGCTGGCATCTGGGCAGAGCGCAGTTGGCCTCTGCCCTCCTCTATCCTCTTCTCCAGAGGCTGACTCCACACCGGCTTCCCCAGCGGAAGAGCTGGCATCTGGGCAGAACACAGTTGGCCTCTGCCCCCTCTATCCTCTTCTCCAGAGGCTGACTCCACACCGGCTTCCCCAGCGGAAGAGCTGGCATCTGGGCAGAACACAGTTTGCCTCTGCCCTCCTCTATCCTCTTCTCCAGAGGCTGACTCCACACCGGCTTCCCCGGCGGAAGAGCTGGCATCTGGGCAGAGCGCAGTTGGCCTCTGCCCTCCTCTATCCTCTTCTCCAGAGGCTGACTCCACACAGGCTTCCCCAGCGGAAGAGCTGGCATCGGGGCAGAACACAGTTGGCCTCTGCCCTCCTCTATCCTCTTCTCCAGAGGCTGACTCCACACCGGCTTCCCCAGCGGAAGAGCTGGCATCGGGGCAGAACACAGTTGGCCTCTACCCTTCCCTATCCTCTTCTCCAGAGCCAGACTTCCCACAGGCTACCCCAGCGGAAGAGCTGGCATCTGGGCAGAGCGCAGTCGGCCTCTGCCCACCAAGTACCTACAGCTCCAAGCTAGAGAACAACAAGGAAGCAAGGAGTAGCAGATGCCCCCTCAACAGCTGGGGACATACAGAACAGAACCAGGCCCCAAAATTCAACAGGTCCAGTATTGGGTTGTGGGTGGACTGCCAGACTAACTCAGATACCGACCGATGTGAGGTCAGGTATCTGGTTAGTCTTCCCTGGGAGGGGGAGATGTGTGGCAAAACCAACCTCGCCACTGGGTTTTGGAGGGGCCTGGCTACCAGCCTCTTGCCCCAGGATTATGGGCCCTCTTATCAGCCAGGCTTCCTTTGTTCACAAAGGACTTGTACTAACTTGAACCCCTGGTCTAATTCGTGCCATTTTGGGATGTTAAATGATTATGTGTATTGAAAAGGGTGGGACATTGTATACGCGGAGTAGTGAGGTCTGTTCCATTGTCTCTCTGTGTGTATTGGTAATGTCCTTTGTCCTGAGAGATAATTGAATTACGTCTCGGTTGTCTCCAGGACAGAAGACATTGTGTATTCTCCTGCCTGTGATGATTGCATCAACAGTGAGGTAATTGGATCACGGGCAGAGGGGAGGATTTTGTGTGGGAGTGTCTGAGTGTATTGTACGTGGTTATTGGCTGTTTTTACAAAACCCTGTGGGTGGTAACCTTGTTGGAAAATGTGTATAAATCAATGCTTGTGTGTTCAAATAAAGAGTTCCTGTTTTACCCTTCATCATGTTGAGGCTGGTGTTTGGGTAACTGATCGACACTGGGGATTGCTATACGCTGAAGATTTGCTATACTCCCCTGGCTATAACTACTCGCTCTTGTAAGAGCTGTTCCTGCTCTCTGGATTTAGGAGAGGTTCACCCACTGGAGCCTGGAGCCTTGTCGTAGGTCCAGGGTGGGTAGGAGACGGCGAGACCTCAACCAAGCTTCGGCGGTTCGTGGGGTCTGCAGCGCTTACGGTGTCAAGTGGAGTGCTTGGGGACCTCAGGAAGCACTAGGAGCATTTATCAACGGAGGTACACGGTCGGGGTGCTAGGAGATCCGTTACAGTCGTGGTTGAAAAAAATCTTTTTTTATGCTTTTTTTTGGTCTATTATTAGTAGTACTCGGTTCAATTGGACTCTCAGGTGTATAATTCCTATTTCTAGTTTTTCTTTTTACTGCAGCACTGTAACTCATATTTTGTTTTACTTTTGCTCCAGAGTTTCCCTGTAGATTTGGGTTCATATTTTCCTGACTTTCCCCAAATAAATTCTCCAATGGACTAAATCTATTGGATGACTCTATAGGGTTAGTTTCATCTTGTTTTTTGTATGGGGTATGTTTTTTGTGTGGGGTATGTTTTTCTGATGTATAGATGTTTGTGTGAGTGAAATGGGGGGAGTATAATTATCTACGTCATCTTGTGAGCTAACCGTTTCTGTGCTCATATCATGTACTGTTAGGTCTCCGCTCCCCAATTCACCAACATCACAAACCACTTCATCTATCGTGTTGAATCCTGGCCTGTCCATTATTGCACTCCAATTTTCTCCCAGCATAGGTTGCGGGATTGAGTCTCGTTCAAATTTATATTTTTTCTTTTCTATTATTTCATTTTCTTTTCTTTTTATCCTATTCTTAATAGATTTTTGTAGATAAATAATGTCTGGATGGTCAGTAAAAGGTTTCAGTGCTTCAAATAAATCCACAATCTCCCTATTAGTTCTAATCCCCCCCCCTTTCCCTTGATCCAAAGGCATGGAAATGGGGCAATTGGAATGGCAGATTCAAACAGTCTTGTTTTTTGAAAGTAGCGGTGAGAATAGGAGCAGTAACCATGGAAACGGACGCCTATTTATTCAACAGCAGGCGGAACCTAAACTAACCCTGAGGAAGGAACTCGATAGTTCTGAAATGCGTTGGTTTTTTGGTCTAAACAGGTACCCGTACCTAGTGTGACGTCACACGGAGGATTCCTTTCCTGGATTACCACTGCAGGCTTCCCTCGCGCGCGAGTGTCACCGGCTGGGACCATGCGCGCTGAGAGCAGAAGCTGAAGACTCATCTATCTTACAGCAAGACAGCACTACTACTCTTAGGAGAAACATCAGCAAACACACAAACAGGCAAGTGATTTACCTTAGTGTTACGAACACTGAAAATTAAAAGTACTATTCAGGTTATTATTGCTGTTACTAGCGGTATTGCAATTTTAGGGGGATTACATCGTATAAAATCTTTATTTTACCTACTGTATTTTTCCGCGCGGGTCGAACTCTTTATCCTTTTTTATGTTAATATAACTTGGAGGCTTTTTTGGTAATTAACCCTCCGTCGACCCAGCAGCGACGCACGCCTACGGAGTGTGAATCAGTGTAGTACCTCTCTTTCTGTACGGCAGCGTGGGTTCCCGAGTAGAATTTACTTTGAATTCCTTCAACCTCTTTGACTAGAATTCCATGTTTTTGAGTATATCATACTTGCACAACCTGTAGCTAGTGACCTGTGATTCCTTTTTTTATGAGGGATACTTACAATGCACAATAGAGGGAATTTATCGAAGGCTGTGGCAAATTTTGCCCAATAATATGTGACTTCTTAAAATTCTATGCCACGCTTGCCACTCTTAAACTTGGCACACCTTATGTCAGCGCACTTCTTACTAAGACTGGCCTAAGACGTGCTAGTCTTGATAATTGCTTCCAACATGTCTAACAAGTATTTTATTGTATTTCACCTGTTTTCAGATGGAAGTGATGCAGTATCTTGGCTATGACCCTATTTCATACTGCCATCCAGCTTCAGCCTTGCTCTCCTCTCCAGATTACATAAGATATATTATGTTACCATTTTATTGCCCCATGGTACTATATAATAATTTGGCATTTGGTTATGCACCTCTTTTCTGCAATACTTGAATCTCCTAGGTAGTGTTATTACAGTACATTCTCAGCTTAGATAGACCCTTTCAATAACTTCTGTTTGCACTGTTATTACAGTGCTTTATAGCTTTTATGTAAGCACATACCATACTAGGACGAGACAAAGACAAAGTAAGGGTGTTCACAAACCTTATTTTGTTCACACTGGGTCCAAATTCTGAGAATTCTTCCTTTAGTTTGTCTATCTTGTCAGATGCAATAAGTGTAGCCTTTTGTCTTGTCCTACCTGCCTCTTGCTGCATTGTGTTACAGTCTAAATCTTATGTTATGATTTTTTTTACAATTTGTAAAAAGTATAAAACATTTATTTTACATGTAAATCAAAATTTCAAGTTTAAAGTGAAGCTCTGATATGTTTAAATCACTCATCATGAAAGTATGAAAATATAAATTTTGTTATTTTGCCTGTCCCAGAAAAGCCATATTTGTTATCTATGTGGAGTACATATACTTCTTGCCAGAAATTTCAAGGTTTCCTGCTTTCCTGAATATATATAGAGCTAACGTAGACTGTAAATATGACAGCTGTAGAGTAATCGGCAAACAGGAGAGAAGACAAATTAAAAACACTGCATGTAAGTAAAGGTTTGTTTTTACATTCAAAATGTGATTTAATAAAAAAAAAATTAAACTAAAGTAAATGATGGATCAGTTATTGAGTCCCTAGATGTAAGTTTTTTTTTTCTTTTCAATCTTAATTTGTATTGTACCAATGTTCTTGAAATAAAAATGGAGCAATTATGAAATTATGTTAAAGAGGAGTTGTCACCTCGCCTGACATCTTTTCTTAGAACTTAGAATTTATGAATAAACTAACAGCTGGGTGTTACAAGTTGGGAGTGTGTTGCTATACACTCTCACACTGCCCAATCAATTCTAACAGTTTTTGACTGTGTAAGGACACACCCCTTTGGCAAGGGGAATGATAACACCCAGCTGTCAATTAATGTGTATATTTCTAATAGGAATAACATAAGAATGGCACAACACAGAGTTATAAGAAAAGATTCTTCAGAATTGTTATTTCCTGGGGAATACAACTATTTACTAAAACAAGCAAGTCAGGATGTTATGATGTTTCATACTTTTGCATCATAAAATCACTTTTCCATTAAAAATCATTTCAGAAAAAGCCAATCTCTAAAAGGTAAATGGTAGTTCTTTGTTTCTGAGCCTTGCCATGTACCCAAACAGCAGCATATCACTACATATGGAGTATTATTGTATTCGGGAGAAATGGTGTAACAATTTGTGGGGTATATTTTCTCATGTTAACCCTTGTGAAAATAAAAATTTTGCTAAAACTTGATATTATTGGAAAAATACAACTTACACAGCTCATTCTAAAAGATAAAACCTTTATGGCTCCTAGGAAATCATTTCAACAAAATCCATTCTCCAAATAACGCTCTATTCTTTCTGAGCAGTGTTGTATGCTCATTCAGCTGTTAGTGACCACAAATAAGATATTAGTGTACTTGGGAGAAATTGCATAACAATCAGTGAAATGCTTATTCACATAACTCTTAACTGTTGTGAAAAAAACAAAAATGTAACTAAAGCTACATATTATTGGTAAGATGTAATTTTTAATTTTCTCTGCCCAATTATAATAAGTTCTTTGAAATACCTGTGGGATTGTAACCCTAGATCGTTGTATTTTCCAAAATGGGGGTCTTTTGGGAAAGTTATTTATGTTTTGGCACCTCAGTGCCTCTGCAAACCTGAAATTCCTGGAAGATATCCTAAAAAATGAAGCCTCAAAATCCTCAAGGTGCATGCACGTTCATTTTTGAGCCAAGTTCAATACTAGGAACACATGTGGCATATTTAAAAGACTGCATTTATCAAAGTGCACTACACCAGAAACTGGTGTTAAAAAAAGTTGTACTGGTCTGTTTTGCAACTTTTTGAACATCCATGTACCAAAATGAATGCGAATGCAGCATTTTTACGGCATAAATACCACTGGGGTAGGGTGCTGTGGTGGAGAGGAGGTAATCCACCTCTACAAATTCACCAATATTTTCACCTGTTTCCAGCCTTAAATGACAATTGAAATCTGGAGTAGATTTCAACCTAGGTGCAACGATTGGTGGAGGAGTGTGCCTCGTCATAACGTAGGCACATTCTTCAGCAGTGCAGGCATTATCAGACTGGCGTAAAACACTGGTCTTTCATAAATGACTGCCATTGAGTTTCATTTCTCGAACACTTGCCATGATAAAAAAAAAAGAATGAAAATTGAAAATCTGTAAATCTCAATTTTGCATTAATTCCTGTGAAACATTTAAAATATTGAAAAACTTCCTAATTGTTGTTTTGACTACTTTGAAGTTGCATTTTTTTATGGGGTGATTTATGGCGGGTGACCCCTTTAAAGCCAATTGACAACTGAATTGGTTCCTAGAAAAATAGATTTTGGGAATTTTATTGAAAATGTGAAAAATTTCTGCTAAATGTATACGGTAGGCATTCTAACACCCCCAAAAAATAAAAGTATGTTTAAAGGGGTTTTACAGGAGTTTTATACTGAAAATTAGCAATTTTCAATATCTGGAATCCTCTGGTTTTAAGATAGGGATACCTCACTGCATGGTTAATTATTAATATTTAGCGCATGTTCACTTTTTTGACATCATGTTTTAAAAGGGTTTTCCGGGGGTTTTACCTCTGGATAGGTCATCAGTATCTGATCAGTGGGAGCAGGACCCTGCCGATCGGCTGTTTGAGAAGGCACCAGTGCTCACAGTAGCACTGCAGCATTTTTTTACATTTTTGTTACATTTCTACATTTTTTTTAATAAATAAAAATAAAATCTGTTAACCAAAATTTACTATTAACTTGTCATGAAAAAAGAAACTCAGAATCACTTGGCTAAATGAAAGCATACCAAACTTATTGCAACATAATTTGGCATGTCAGAATAGAAAAATTTGGCTACATCCTGAAGGCCAAAAGAGGTATACTACATAGCATATGGAGCCTTCTGCTCTGTACACTGTTAAACACCAGTGCTGTGGCAGCCCAAAATAGAAGATCAGTGGGGATGCCGGGTGTCAGACATCCACCAATGTAATATTGATGACTTATCCTGAGAATAGGTCATCAATATCTGCAACTCGGAGAACCCTTTTAAATCCTTAAATCGAATCTGTCACCAGTTTTATAGTGCCCTAAGTGCAACATAAACTAATGACCAGCATCTCCTGGAGCTGTTAGGACTTAAAAATTAGGTCAGCAAAAAACTGGGGACAGATTCTCTTTAAGGAATTAAAAGGGTTCTCCTGGTTGCAGATATTGATGATCTATCCTCAGGATAAGTCATCAATATTACATCAGTGGGCGTCTGACACCCGGCATCCCCAACGATCTTCTGTTTTGGGCTGCCACAGCACTGCTGTCTAACAGTGTACAGAGCAGAAGTAATCTCAGAAGTAAAAAAAAAGTGAATTGCGATCAGTTCAGCTTTATACTCAAGGAAAACTGAATTATTTTTATTAAAGGAGTATTCCTATTTTTGGTATAGATCATCAATTTCAGTTCAGTGGCGGTCTGACTCTCTCACCCCCGCTGCCGCTGTTTGAAGGGGCTATGGTGCTCATGTGAGCATTGTGTCCACTTGAATATTTATTTGAACACCGTCTAGATTGTAGGGACAGTGTGGGATAATTTCTGTTTCCTCTACCATTCAAGTAAATAGGACAAACAGCTGTAATTACCATGCATGGCTGCTACAATGTAGGTAAACAATTAAGAGGACGCAGTGCTTATAAGCACCTCAACCTCCTCAAACAGCTGATTGGCAGGGGTGCTGGGAGTCTGACCCAACCAATCTGATATTGATGGCCTATGGCAAGCACTACCCATAAATCACCAAGCCCTACCCAAGCCTTCTAACGTCTCTTCCTAAGCAAGGGCTATCATTATCAGGTTACCCTCGTAATCTAACAGATTTAGAGGGTACAGACATTGGGCAATTTTTACACATTGTGGGTTATGTCCACCTAAATCCAGAAAGACTCTGCAGCAATTTACATGCTCTAGAATAAATGAGTGTGCACTGAGGATGAGCGAACCAGTGCGGACCAAACTGAGTTCGGTCAGAACTTTACTATTTTTCGGATTGCAGACTAACCTGATTCTTTCCGGGTTTGTTTTGGATAAATCCACAAAAACGGATCGTAGAGTCCTTTTAGTGCAAATATTGGCGGGAAAAAACACTAGAGGTCTCATGTGACCGTGAGAGGAAATGACCAGACAGCCTTGATGAGATAATCAATGCTGCAGCAGGCAGGGACGTTACCCTACCAGAATGCCATTCTGTGCTGGGCTGTGAATGAGGGTGGTTGGGTGTTGGGTCTGCCAGGAAACAATGTTAGGGAGTCAGGGAGAGTCAGAAATCAATCAGGGACAGCTGAAAAATCAATCAAGATTATTGCCAGAGAGAGTAAAAGGAAAGGCTAGGATTCCATAGAAGTGTGTGTGTTGTGTTGAATAGGGTCAAGCAGGGCAGACAAGCAGGGCAGCTGACAGACAGGGAAAGAGAAGACAGGAGCTGTGGCGGCTGTGCCTTCTATCAGAAATGCAGGTGCTGTAGTGGCGACCGCAAGCGGCTACCTGTAAGCAAATACATTAATTGTTTTCTCCCATTTTCGCAGAAATCCTTTTTTTGTAGGGTTCAATTTAATTAAGCAGCATATATATCTGATTACTGCAGCAATTCCCAAGGTGTAGCAGCAATCTACCTGTGTATTAACATGAAATTGGGGTCAAATTTCAATCTGTTTACATTTCTACACAGTTGCAATAAAAACAATTTTTTTTGGGGGGGGGGGGGGGGGGGGGGGTTCAATTTAACCCCTTAACGACAGCCCCCAGGCTGGGTCTCACAGGCACAAGGTCAGTGTGAAGCTGACAGTTTCAATGTAGTTCAATACAAAATGTAATGTACTACACTTAAACAGGAATCAGACCCTGAAATGTTGAAATCTCTGTACTGGGACAAAAATAAAAAGTGACATTTTTTTAAAATCTTTTATAAAAAACCCAAAAACTATACATTAAAAAAGTGCCCCTTTCCCCTCATCAAGCTATTTTTAATAAAAAATAAATAAAAAAAATGTAAGACAAAAATAGACATATTAAATATTCGTGCATCCGTAACAAGGGGCTCTATAAAAATATCACATGACCTACCCCCTCAGGTTAATGCCATGAAAAAAATTTAATAAAAACTGTGCCAAAGCAGCCACTTTTTGGTCACCTTGCCTCAAAAAATATATAGTGTCATATCGAACGATCAAAAAATCTTATGTTCCCAAAAATGGTACCAATAAAAATGTCCACTCTTCCAGCAAAAAACAAGCCCCTACATAAGACAATTGGCAGAAAAATAAAAAAATATATATTTATGGGTTTCATAAATATATATTTATGTATGGAGACACAAAAACATGATAATTTTTTTTAAATGCTTTTATTGTGTAAATCTGAAATAAATAAAAAAAAAATAGACATATTAGGTATTTCTGCGTCCATAACGACCATCTATATCACATGATTATAAAAACTATGCCAAAACAGCCAATTTTTGGTCACCTTGCCCAAAAAAGTATAATTCTGAGCTATCAAAAAATCTTATGTAACTAAAAATAGTACCAATAAAAACATCAACTCTTCTCCTACATAAGATCATCAGCAGAAAAATTAAAAAAAAATATGGCTTTCAGAAAATGGAGACACAAAAACATTATTATTTTTTCCAAAAATGCTTTATGTAAAACTGAAACAAAAAATAAAAATAGACATATTTAGTATCATCACGTCCATAACAGCCTGCTCTTTAAAAATAACACATGATCTGTCCTGTCAAGTGAACAGCGTGGAAAAACAAAAATAAAAACAGTGCCAGAACAGCGCTTTTTTGGTTATCTTGCCTCACAAAAAGTGTAATATTGAACAATTAAATCATATGTACCCCAAAATAGTACCAAGAAAACTGTCACCTTATCCTGTAGTTTCCAAAATGGGGTCACTTTTTGGGAGTTCTACTGTAGGGGTGCATCAGGGGGTGTTCATATGCGACATGGTAACTTAAAATTATCCCAGCAAAATCTGCCGTCCAAACTCCATATGTTGCTCCTTCCCTTCTGCGCCCTGCCATTTGCCCATACAGCAGTTTAAGATCACATAACATATAGGGTGTTTCTGTAAACTGCAGAATAAATAGATATTAATAAATACATATTGAGTTTTGTTTTGCTGTTAACAATTGCTGTCTTACAAGAAAAATGGAATAAAATTGAAAATCTACAAAAAGAAGTGAAATATTGAAATTTTTACATTAATTCTTGTGGGTTAACAAAGTTTGTAAAATCATATTTGAATAACTTGAGGGGTGTATTTTTTAAAATAGGGTCATTTATAGGTGGTTGCCCTACAAAGTGACTTCATAACTGAATTAATCCCTTAAAAAGCGGGTTTTGGAAATTTTCTTAGGCTAGTTTCACACTAGTGGCAAGAGACTCCGGCAGGCTGTTCCGGCGGGTGAACAGCCTGTTGGAACCGTGTGGCTGCTAGTGCACATGTGCCCCCGGACTATCGCTTCGGCCCCATTGACTATAATGGGGGGCGGGGCGGAGTTCCGGAGCAGCACAGCAGCGCATGCCGAGAGGCGGCCGGAGTAAAAGTACGACATGTCCATCTAACATCCATAAAAAATAAAATCACATTACAAAATGATGCCAACATAAAGTAGACATATGGGAAAGGTAAAGTAATAAATAACTATTTCATGAGGTATCAATATCTCTTAAGAGCAGAGAAACAGAAATTTAGAAAATTTTTGCTAAATTTGTTTTTTTTTTATAAATAAAGGTGGAATATATTGACTCAAATGTACCATTGTGTCACGAGAAAACAATCTCAGAATGGCTAGGATAAGGGTACTTTCACACTAGCGTTTTTCTTTTCCGGCATAGAGTTCCATCACAGGGACTCTATACCGGAAAAGAACTTATCAGGCATATCCCCATGCATTCTGAATGGAGAGTAATCCATTCAGGATGCATCAGGATGTCTTCAGTTCAGTCGTTTTGACTGATCAGGCAAAAGATAAAACCATAGCATGCTACAGTTTTATCTCCGGCAAAAAAACTGAAGACGTGCCTTTTTCCCATAGGAATGTATTAGTGCTGGATCCGGCATTCAAAATACCGGAATGCCGGATCCGTCCTTCCCGCCTGCGTATGCGCAGACTGGTAAAAATTTGAAAAAAGATACAAGACGGATCCGTCTGTCCGCATGACAAGCGGAGAGACAGATCCGTCCTTGCAATGCATTTGTGAGACGGATCCGCATCCGGTTCTGTCTCACAAATGCTTTCAGTCAGCGGCAGATCGGCGGATCTTGCGGCCAGTTCCGACGACGGAACTGCCCGTCGGATCACACTGCCGCAAGTGTGAAAGTAGCCTAAGTAAAAGTGTTCCAAAGTTATTACCACATAAAGTGAAACATCAGATTTCCAAAATTTGGCCTGAAAGATGAAAAATGGCTGTGTCCTGAAGGGGTTAATTAAGAAGCATATATTTTCATGATTACTACATCAATACCCAAGGAGTGGCAGCAATCTACCTGTGTGTATTCACGTGAAATTGAGCGTAAAACCTCAAAATCTTGCTTTCGTTAATTCCGTTTAATTAACCAGTATACAGTATATATGTGTTTACTACACCAATACAAAGGGTAATGTATGACATTATCTGAGAGGCACAAAACTGTCCAGGCTACGGAAGGGTTTACGGAAGACATACAGATGCATTTCCGTATGTGTTCCATTTTTTTTGCGGACCCATTGACTTGAATGGAGTCACGGAACGTGATTTGGGGGCAATAATAGGACATGTTCTATCTTTCAACGGAATGGAAAAACGGAAATACGGAAATGGAATGCATACGGAGTACATTCCGTTTTTTTTTGCGGAACCATCGAAATGAATGGTTCTATATACGGATCGTATATGGACCGTATACGGAACGCAAAAAACTACCCGTAAACGGGAAAAAAAAATGGTTGTGTGAAAGAGGCCTTAACAGGACTCTATATTAATCACATTCTGGCTACCAATTATCTGAATGCCTACAGCATCATTACAGTCGGAGATCCAACACATGAATTTTGTTCAAAAAATAACACAAAGTGTCTGAACAGGACTCAATACTAATCAGCAGTTTGAATGCTTATATGAAATAATGCAAAACGTGTGACTAGCACTATATTATTTTTTGGTCACTAACTATTTAAACCATACTTATTAGTAATTTATGTCAGTGGAAGATCTGTGAAAATCTGCTTCCATTGATTCATAATTAGCTCCAGTGGAATATTTTCATATAATACATTAATATTTCATATGTTATATTCGTAGCAGATTTAAATTAAAGAGGTATTTAAATTAAAGAGGTATTCCCATCTCAGACAATGGGGGTATATCACTAGGATATGTCCCCATTGTCTGATAGGCTCAGGTCCCAGAGATGCTCATAAATGCGGCAGAATACAAAGCCAGCAAAGTGGTGGTCTGCTGTATCAGGTCCGGCCACTACCAAGCTTTCCTATTGGCCCAATGAAAATAACCAAGCAGCATGCTCGGCTATTTTTGGAATCGAATCTCCATAGAAATTAATGGGAGCGTTCCGCACTTGTGCAGCCACTGCATCCATTCACTTTTATGGAGCCAACGGAAATAGCCAAGCCAGCGCTGTGCTATTTTTGGCGGCCCTATAGAGATTAATGGAGGGCAATCACGCATGAGCCCTCCTTCACTTTGTCGGCTGTGTTTACGAGATAGGTGCAGGTCCCAGAGGTGGGACCCACACCTATCAGACAATGGGGACATATCCTAGCAATATGCCTCCATTGTCTGAGATGGAATAACCCTTTTAATTTGGTATATGAATTATTGTTTATGTTTTGAAAAAGTATATACGAATATATACATTATTCAAATTAAAGGGATTTTTTGGTGAGCCAGTATTTTTTTTTCTCTATTCTCCTCAGAAGCTATCAAATATTGCCAAAGTTTGCTGTATTTCAAGTCATCGTGGCTTGGTATTTTGGGAAGTTTTCAATTAGCAATAATCCTGCCTCAGATGAACCTCATGGGCTACTGCTACTGTGCAAAGCTGAGCCAGTAACTTTAAATTTCATTTATTGTTTTATTACTGCTAATCAAGGGTAATCAGCCAACTGTGCACCCCTAAATCCCTCCCATATTTTAGTAAAGTTGGTGAGCTGCTTTTTGATAGATTGACATTTGTAAAAATGGCCACCTGTCTCTAGGTGTTGTTGTAAAATGGCTGCCTGTCTCTAGGTGATGTCATGTTATTACTAAAGTTTAATGTAAAAAAACACAACAGAGACACTGACAGACATAATGAAATACTGCCGCAGGTAGTAATACTGCATATGCTGTACACGTTGTGCTCCTCAATACACTACTATTCACCTGTTAGATACCTGGGCAGTTAACAGAAAGCCAGGTCACATGACGGCTCACATGACTGATGCCATGTTTAGTCCTATGCAACTCTCATATGGATGCATGTTACGGGACTAAAATGGGTCGTGCCAATTTCTTTTTTTGGGGGGAGAGGCTACTGTATGGATATAATAAAGTTCTGCAAGCAAAGTTTGAAATAAATGTATATTAGAAAATTGTTTGACATCCTATTCTCTAAATAAATAAATGTAATCATTAAAACTGGTATACCTCTTTAACTGAATTAGGCCTAGCTCACACTAATGTTTTTTTTGCGAGTGTACGGTCCGTTTTTTTTTGTTCCGTATACAGTCCGTATACGGAACCATTAATTTCAATGGTCCCGCAAAAAAAACTGAATGTGTTCCGTATGCATTCCGTTTCCGTATTTCCGTTTTTCCGTTCCGTTGAAAGATAGAACATGTCCTATATTTGGCCGCAAATCACGTTCCGTGGCTCCATTAAAGTCAATGGGTCCGCAAAAAAAAGGAACACATACGGAAATGCATCCGTATGTCTTCCGTATCTGTTCAGTTTTTGCTGAACCATCTATTGAATATGTTATGCCCAACCCAATTTTTTCTATGTAATTACTGTATACTGTATACCGTATTTTTCGCCCTATAAGACGCACCTGCCTATAAGACGCACCTAGGTTTTTGAGGAGGAAAATAAGAAAAAAAATATTTTTAACAAAAAGGTGTGCTTTTGGTGGGTTTTGAACTAATGGTGGTCTGTGGATGACACTATTATGGGTGATCTCTTCAGGACACTGTTATGTGGGATCTGTGGGTGACACTGTTATGGGGGATCTCTGGATGGCTCTTATTGGGGTCTCTGGATGGCACTGTTATGAGGATCTGTGGATGACACTGTTATGGGGGGATCTGTGGATGACACATATATGTGTCATCCACAGATCCCCTCCATAACAGTGTCCCTGTAGTGTGAATGACCCCCAATACAGGGGGTGGGGGTCGCATCTGGTTTTATAATGACAGCGTGGCCCGTGCAGTGACTGTATTCTACTACAGGGGCCCCGCTCACTGTATATACCGTAATCTTATCTATAATTGTTAGGCATTGTTAATATATACAAATTCAGGGTAATCAGCGCCTGTATTACTTACAACAAGCGCTCGGTAGCAGAGAGGAGGGAGGAGGCAGGCCGGGAGGACGGGCGCTGGCAGCGTGAGTCACTAGGTCATGCGCCCACGCCACCTGCTTTATTCATAAAGTGGGCAGCACAGGCGCGTGACGTAGTGACTCACGCTGCCAGCGCCCGTCCTCCCGGCCTGCCTCCTCCCTCCTCTCTGCTACCGAGCACTTGTTATAAGTAATACAGGCGCTGATTACCCTGAATTTGTATATATTAACAATGCCTACAATTAAAGATAAGATTACGGTATATACAGTGAGCGGGCCCGTGTAGTAGAATACAGTCACTGCATTGGCCCCGCTGTCATTATAAAACCAGATGCCGGCCCCCAGCCCCTCCTCCCTCTCAGCTGATACACCCGCCATGCGGCATCGCGGCGTATCATTGACAGTTCGGCAAAATGCAGCATTCGCCCCATAAGACGCACTGCTATTTTCCCCCCACTTTTGGGGGGGGGGAGTGTGTCTTATAGGGCGAAAAGTACGGTATGCCATACGGAAAAACTGAACGGAAAAACGGAAAGGAAACGGAAACAACGGAACTCAAAAACGGAAGAACGGATCCGTGAAAAACGGACCGCAAAAAACTATAAAAGCCATACGTTCGTGTGAACTAGGCCTTATAGACGAGGAGTTTTTCCACTAACCACACATATTCACAGGATGGGGAACACGTCTAATCAGTGGTTACTTAACTGCTGGGATCCCCAGCAATAAAAACATAGGTCCTCATGAGTTTGGCACTGTGGTGCGCATGTGTGAACACCACTCCATTCACTTTTATGGAACTGCTACTGTAGTGACAAGCATTGTACTCGGCAATCCTATAGAAGTGAATGGACTGATAAAATGCTTTTAAGAAGACTTATTTGTGCTGGCTACCGATACTTCCAAAGTGCTGAGTTGTAGGTTAGCAAAGATATGGAGAGTAATACAAAACTGCAGGGTTAGACTACACAGAGAGTTTGTATATGCATATAAGTCTGCATAGGAGCTGTATACACAAAATAAAATATTTTTAATGAAGCTCCATTGTTTAACTTTTTATTTTAGTTGCACTGTAATTAGGGATGAGCGAACTTATGTTTTCAAGTTCAGCGTACAAGGTTCAGGTTATCTAAGAATTCCGTTATGGATTCCGCCACCACGGACCATGAGTTATAGTCCGTGTTAGCAGAATCCATAACGGAATTCTTAGATAACCTGAACCTTGTACGCCGAACTTGAAAACACAAGTTCACTCAACACTAACTGTAACAGAGCAAGATGTTTGCAAAAGTTCACATAACCTATAAGCTTAACATTGAACAGAATATAGGATTTATACTAATATGGCAATTAAAGGAAGAAAGGTGAAAACTCATTATTCATTAGGAAACCTGATTGTCTCCTTACTGCATACGTTGATTAGCGTAAAATAAATACATCTCAGATTTGACAGAAATGAAAACATAGAAAATAATCCTGAGACTAAGTGTACGATCAAAGGTTCATATCCAATATCAACTATTATAAATAGTTCATTAAACATGTAGATGCTGAATGAATATGGGAGTCAGGGAGTGTTGTAGACCATATCCTGTATGTTGATGAGACCTGTCAGTGTGAGGATAACATTAATAGCGGAGTAGAAGTAGACAAGCATTCCTGCTCTTCTAATCCTTTGCTTTTTATTCCCCCTTATCAACAAATCTCTGTTCTGTTTTTATGTACTATTCCCATGCTCTGTAATCCAATGTATGTGAAGGAGGTACATTATTCATGTCATATTCTAGGGGCAATAAAAGCTGATTTAAAGTAAGGAGGGGTGCTTTTTTTACCACAATATAAAATGGCAGGAAGACTACATTAGAATTTGGAGTAAGACCAGCAATAACAGTTTACAATGCACCCATTAGAGTCAAACATTGATACATTTTCTGTCATTACTCAAACATATTACATCACACGCTTGATATTTAATGGGAAATTAGAAGGAAATCTATGATGGTGTTCAGTAGAAATCCCAGCTGTTACAAAAGTTTACAATTTACATTTTGTGCATTTACATAGATTATATCTATACATTATTGAAAAGTAAAATAATGAAATTGTTAATATTATTGTCGCTACTCGCTATTTAACTGACAGCAAGTTTGTGACACTGATCCTGTTTCCAAAAATATCAGATTTCTGGCATTTTTGGTTTTATATTAATTTTGATTCTGTTGCTACAATACATTGAAAACTTGAAATCATCAGTAATTTGTACTTTTTACCAGTGATCTTCTGCAAAGTACTGGTATGCCAATAATTCCAATTTGATTTTATTCACATTTTCTTACATAGGATCAATAAGCCCAACAGACCCCATGCATCCAACTGCAGGCTGAATGGAGAAGTGGCTGCACATATGCACAGCTTATCTATTAGACATTCATAATGTGAATATTGTATGTCATATATGTCTCAACTGGGATACTCTTTTACTTCTTAATCTCCATCTCACTTTGTAACCCTTTTGTTGAATAACGAAATTTGACAATACACTGTTTTCTATACCACTTGTTCTATAAAGGTTGTGGCTCTGAACAACGCCATAAGATTAAAGGGAGCCTGTCATCAACTTTATGCTGATGTCACTGAGGGCATAATAAGAAATGCTGATTTCAGCGGTGTGCCACTCATGAGCTAAATGTAAGTGGTTGCCGACAACCAGCATCATAATCATTGCAGCCCAGGCCTTGAGAAGAGTCAAATCTACCTGAGAAGAGTCATGGTTATTCATATCTCCTGCTCTCCCCACCCATCTGCTGATGATTGGCAGTTCTCTCCTAGAGAGAAAGGGAGAAAACTAGGTAGAAGACTGTCAGTCATCAGCAGATGGGCAGGGAGAGCAAGAATTCATGAATAACCATGACTCTTCTCAGGTGGCCGTGACTCTTTTCCAAGCCCAGTCTGCAATGATTGTGATGTTGGTTCTCGGCAACCACTTACTTTTAAGTTATAAATGACTGACCGCTGAAATCAAGTCACCTGTCTCTACTTTATTCTGCCGTTAGTATGGGCAGCATAAAGTTGATGACAGGTTCCCTGTAAACAACAAATGTGGACTGGTCTAGTCTTCATTTCAAAGGGTGTGTGTCATATATTTCTGCCTTTGGTCAATGTCAGATATTTTATCCTTCAGGATCAATTCTGCCACATCTGAATGTACCCCTACCATTACATCAGGCATTCTAGTATTACCCTGGTGACAAGTTTCATCCACTCTATCCAGTTATGTCACCCCAAGCTTTGATTTCATGAAATGTTACTCTTTGTGAAATGCTCCTCAGCTTATAGGAGTTGTGCAGTTTTCGATATTGATGACTGATCCTCAGAATAGGTTAACAGATTTGTGGTACACTTCTCAAAGATGCAATTTAAATCACATTTATTGGATAACTAAAGATTAATCAGAGTGAAAATCTCATATTATTCTGTTTGAGTCAAAGGAATCCCGTAAAATTTCTTAACCTGCAATTGAGATGAAGAGATCTTCTGCGAGCATCTTCAAAACTTAAATGTGTGCGCCACCATTGGTACTTGTACACTATCCTCAGAATAGGTTATCAATATCACATTGGCGGGAACCCGACTCCTGGCACCGCTGCCGATCAACTGTTTGAAGAGACCGCAGCGCTCGTGCTGCATTCTCTTCACTGTTTATCTACTCACCAGAAGCGTTGCAGTATCGACATGTGTAATTACAGCTCCACATTCCAATTCACTTTAATGGGACGGAGTGTAATTACAACTGCTTCTTGCCATTCAAGTGAATTGGATGTAGGATTTGTAATTATAGTGCAATGTGTGAAACAGTGAGAATATGAATATTGAAGAATATGCAGCACTCTTACGAGTGCTACGGTCTCTTCAAACAGTTGATCAGCAGGGGCACTGGGAGTCGGAACCCCGATGATCTGATATTGATGACTAGAGATGAAAATTCGATTCGGCCGGTTTGCCGAATTTTCAGAAAAAATTTGGTTCGATACAAATTTATTTGAGGCAAATCTCGTTAAAAACGGCTATTTCCTGGCTGCAGAGAGCCTTTATAGTGGTGTTGAACACTGTGCCTTGAAGTAACACGCATAGGGAGTCTGCTGTGGTAGTGAAATAATACTGTGAGTCAGTATGACATGCAGATGACAGGCGTCGCTCTTAGAATCACTGCACACTTCACATATGCTGCTTTCACACTTGCGTTGTCCGGATCCGTCGTGTACTCCATTTGCCGGAAGTGCCCGCCGGATCCGTAACACCGCAAGTGAACTGAAAGCATTTGAAGACTGATCCGTCTTCAAAATGCGTTCAGTGTTACTATGGCAGCCAGGATGCTATTAAAGTCCTGGTTGCCATAGTAGTAGTGGGGAGCGGGGGAGCAGTATACTTACCGTCCGTGCGGCTCCCGGGGCGGCTCCATGCGATCACGTCATCCATGCGCGTGGGGCGCCCTGATGTCACTCTGAAGCGCCCCGGGAGCCGCACGGACGGTAAGTATACTGCTCCCCCACGCCCCACTACACTTTACCATGGCAAACAGGACTTTAGTGTCCTGGCAGCCATGGTAACCATTCAGAAAAAGCTAAACGTCGGATCCGGTAATGCGCCGAAACTACGTTTAGCTTAAGGCCGGATCCGGATTAATGCCTTTCAATGGGCATTATTTCCGGATCCGGCATTGCGGCAAGTGTTCAGGATTTTTGGCCGGAGCAAAAAGCGCAGCATGCTTAGTAGTCCAGCGGATCTTCAATGTGGGGTGGCAGGGTGATGTTCAAGTATGCCACCACCTGCTGGTTCAGTTCCTGCTCTATGTCTAGCTGCTGGCGAGTAGTTTCTTCACTATGCGGGTGAAGAAAGCTGCTCATCAGCGACTCTAGACTCAGGCTTCTGCTGATGGAGCTGGTACTGCTCCTGCCACCCCACCCCTCCCCAGCAGTCATGGCAGTGGAACGTGGAGCTCAAAGGGCCCCCGGGTCAGACCTGCGAGAGGATGGACGATGGCGCAGATAGGCAGCAGCCAACTGACTACATAGGATGTCTCTATAATAGTTCAGTTTGTCCCCCTCTCAGCGGGTGTAAAAAAGGCCCTTATTTTGGACCGGTAGCGAGGGTCCAACAAGATGGAGAGCCAGAAGTCATCCGTCTGCCGAATGGTGACAATTCGGCTGTCACTACAAAAGCAAGTGAGCATGCATCGGGCCATTTGTGCAAGTGACTCGGAGGGACTCCCTGCCTCCATCTCCACTGCATACTGCCACGATGTGTCTGGGTCCTCTGCCTCATTTTTCTCATCGCCCTGTTGCTCCTCTAGCTGCTCCTGTTCCTCCTCTCCTGTCACCTGTGTAGAAAAACCACCCATTTTGCTACACATTGCTTGTGCTCCAATGTCCTCCTCCTCCTCCAGTTCAGCCCCACAGGGCTCATGTGACCGTGAGATCTAGGCGCCACGTCTCCAGTCCCCTGACCAGCCAGAATTACCAGCATCTGTTCCAGAACATGAAGCAGTGGAATGACATTGTTCATTCCGTAGTCCTGGCGACTGACAAATAACGTGGCCTCCTGAAAGGGTGTCACGGAAGGTGTACAGCAAACTAGAAGACACAAAAGGAAGATCCGGCTGACTGGATCCAAAACTAAGGAACCAAAGGGATAGCCCTGCAACAGACCTGGCTCTCTCCCTAAACTGCTCAGCCTATGCAAAATTCTCAATGGTAGAAGATCGCATATCCTCGTACCTCGACTGAATAACCCCTGAACACCCTATAATAGTGAGGGGACACGACCACCGGCTCCCTACACTTGATACGGAGGGAGTCAGGGTCTCCTGGGATCCAGCAAACAGGAAAATACTAATGAATAAACAAAACTTATCTGTAGAAGACTCAGTAGTAGCATCCAGCATGCATATACTCCAGGAAGTTGTATAAACCGCAAAGTGATGCAGTATGGGAAGGGATTTAAAGGGATGCAATCAGTGCAACTACATGACAGCTGAGAGAGGCTAACGAGATGAGAAAATGAAAGCAAAACAAAAGGAACCTCAAGGAGGAGGTTCTGAAGGACGTCTGTCAGAGCTTCTCAGATGTCTGGTGGTGACAGTACCCCTCCTTCTACGAGTGGACTCTGGACACTCAGAGCCCACCTTCTCAGGATGGGACCTATGGAAAGACCTGATGAGACGAGGGGCCTTAATGTCCGTCACTGGGACCCACATCCTCTCCTCAGGACCATAACCCTCCCAATGAACGAGGTACTGGAGAGAACCGCGGACAACACGAGAATCCACAATCCTAGAGACCTGAAATTCAAGATTACCATCAACCACAATCGGAGGAGGAGGCAAAGACGAGGGTACAATGGGTTGGACATAATGTTTTAATAAGGACTTATGAAAAACATTATGGATCTTCCAAGTCTGAGGAAGATCAAGACGGTAGGCAACAGGATTGATGACGGACAAGATTTTGTAAGGCCCAATAAACTTTGGACCCAACTTCCAGGAGGGAACCTTCAATTTGATATTCTTAGTAGACAACCACACCAGATCACCAACATTCAGGTCCGGACCAGGCACACGTCTCTTATCCGCCAGACGCTTATATCTCTCACTCATGCTCTTTAGATTATCCTGAATCTTTTGCCAAATCGATGACAAAGACGAGGAGAATCTGTCCTCATCAGGTAAACCAGAAGCCCCCTCTCCAGAGAATGTCCCAAACTGCGGATGAAACCCATATGCACCAAAAAATGGTGACTTATCAGAGGACTCCTGACGACGGTTATTTAAAGCAAACTCAGCAAGGGACAAAAAAGAACACCAATCCTCCTGATTCTCCGCCACAAAACAGCGCAGATATGTCTCCAGATTCTGATTGACGCGCTCTGTCTGACCATTCGACTGCGGGTGGAAAGCAGAAGAGAATGACAACCGAACCCCCAAGCGGGAACAGAAGGCCTTCCAGAATCTGGAAACAAACTGTGTGCCCCTATCAGAGACAATGTCTGAAGGAATACCATGCAATTTGACAATGTGATCAATAAATGCCTGCGCCAGCGTCTTAGCATTGGGCAAGCCAGGAAAAGGAATGAAATGCACCATTTTGCTAAAACGGTCCACCACCACCAGAATCACA
Source organism: Bufo bufo (assembly GCF_905171765.1). Taxonomy (NCBI): domain Eukaryota; kingdom Metazoa; phylum Chordata; class Amphibia; order Anura; family Bufonidae; genus Bufo; species Bufo bufo. The sequence goes on from NC_053389.1 coordinate 474,303,007, forward strand.
GTCTTCCCCGAGGAACGAAGCAGTTCCGTAATGAAGTCCATGGACAGATGTGTCCAAGGACGGGAAGGAATGGGTAACGGAAGGAGAGGACCTGATGGCCGTGAATGAGGGACTTTGGCACGAGCGCAGGTCTCGCAGGCTGCCACAAAACCCTCAACCGACTTACGAAGCGCCGGCCACCAGAATCTCCGAGCGATGAGATCCACTGTGGCTCTTGCCCCCGGGTGCCCAGCAAGGACAGTATCATGGTGCTCCTTAAAAATCTTGTGTCTTAAAGCGAGAGGCACAAACAACCTCCCAGGAGGACAAAGATCAGGAGCCTCTGACTTGCCTACCTGAACCTCTGCCTCCAATTCAGTATAAAGAGCAGAGACCACCACACCTTCAGCCAAAATGGGACCCGGGTCTTCAAAATTCCCACCTCCCGGAAAACAACGTGACAGGGCATCCACCTTCACATTCTTAACCCCAGGGCGGAAGGTGACAACAAAATTAAACCTTGAAAAGAACAAAGACCATCTGGCCTGTCTCGGGTTCAGACGCTTGGCTGACTCCAAGAAGGCCAGATTCTTATGGTCAGTAAACACGGTAATAGGGTGTCTGGCTCCCTCTAGCCAATGGCGCCATTCCTCAAAAGCTAACTTGATGGCCAACAACTCCCTATCTCCCACATCGTAATTTCTCTCTGCGGAGGAGAGTTTCTTCGAAAAAAAGGCACACGGTCGCCATTTGGCAGGAGAGGGACCCTGAGACAAGACCGCACCCACACCCACCTCAGAAGCATCAACCTCAACTATGAAGGGCAGAGAGACATCAGGTTGTACCAAGATCGGAGCGGAAGCAAAACTCTCCTTGATATTAGAAAAGGCCTTACGCGCATCTACCGACCAGGAGGAAAAATCTACCCCCTTTCTAGTCATATCAGTGAGTGGTTTAACAACAGAGGAATAATTCAAAATAAACTTCCTGTAATAATTGGCAAAACCCAGAAAACGCATCAGCGCCTTCTGATTCTCAGGAAGCTCCCACTCAAGCACAGCGCGGACCTTCTCAGGGTCCATGCGAAAACCAGAAGCGGAGAGAAGAAACCCCAGAAATTGAATTTCTGGAACCGCAAACACACATTTTTCCAGTTTAGCATACAATTTATTCTCCCGCAGGATGAGCAAGACCTGACGGAAATGTTCCTTATGAGTTTTAAAATCAGGAGAAAAAATCAAAATGTCATCCAGATACACTAATACAAATTTCCCCATTAAATGATAAAAAATGCTGTTCACAAAATGCTGAAAGATGGCTGGAGCATTCATCAAACCAAAAGGCATAACCAAATTCTCAAAATGGCCCTCAGGGGTATTGAAGGCCGTCTTCCATTCGTCTCCTTCTCTGACCCTGACCAGGTTGTATGCCCCTCTTAGATCCAATTTGGAAAAAACTTTAGCCCCCACAATCTGGTTAAACAGGTCCGGGATCAGAGGAAGCGGATAAGGGTCACGAATTGTGATACTGTTCAGCTCCCTGAAATCCAGACATGGTCTTAAAGAACCATCTTTTTTCTTAACAAAGAAAAAACCAGCGGCAACAGGTGACTTCGAGGGTCGTATGTGTCCCTTTCTCAGACTCTCAGAGATATAAGCACGCATAGCGACCCTTTCAGGTTGGGAGAGATTGTATAAACGAGATTTAGGCAGCTTGGCGCCTGGGGTGAGATTAATAGGGCAATCGTACTCCCTGTGAGGGGGCAATTCCTGAACACCACTCTCAGAAAACACATCCGAAAATTCAGAGAGGAAAGATGGTACAGTCTTAGTAGAAACCTCTGAAACAGATGTCGTGAGGCAATTCTCTCTGCAAAAGTCACTCCAACCATTTATTTGCCTAGCTTGCCAATCAATGGTGGGGTTATGTTTAGTGAGCCAGGGTAGCCCCAACACTAGAGGAGTAGGCAACCCGTTTAGGACGAAACATGACACATCCTCAACATGAGTATCCCTCACAATCAAACGGATATTGTGAACTATGCCCTTTAACGATTTCTGAGAAAGTGGAACGGAATCAATAGCAAAAACAGGTATATCCTTTCCCAAAGTGCATACCTGGAAACCATGAGTTATAGCAAATTGATTATCAATAAGATTGACAGCTGCTCCACTATCTACAAAAATCTCACAAAAAATATTCTTGCTCTCTAGCGCCACCCTGGCAGGTAGGACAAAACAGGAACTACAAGCAAACGGAAAACCTTCAATTTCCGCATCAACCTTGCCAATAGTAACAGATGGAACGTTTTTAGAGGATTTTTTTCTTTTTGTTTCTTTATTACTCTCAAAAAACTGCCTGAATCTCCTAGAGGGACAAACATTTGCCAAATGATTTATACCTCCACAACAAAAACAAACCTTCCCATGAGAGCTGAATCCTCTATTGTCAGAGGCAAGCAAACCCAGCTGCATGGGCCCCTGCTCAGAAGGGATTGAGAGCGACTGAGACCCCTGTGCACTGAATGAGACTGCCGCACTGTCCTTGGACTGAGTATGACAGGAAGGAGTGATCTCTCCTCTCTCTCTAAGACGCCTGTCAATTCGAACGGCCCGAGACATGGCAGAGTCCAAGGAGGTAGGTCTCTCATGAAAGGCAAATGCATCTTTCAATCCCTCTGAAAGACCATGGCAAAATTGACTTCGGAGTGCAGCATCATTCCAACCAGTATCAGCTGCCCATCTCCGAAATTCTGAGCAGTATATCTCTGCGGATTGTTTACCCTGGCATAAAAGACGTAGTCTAGACTCAGCCAGAGCAATACGATCCGGATCATCATATATCTGACCCAGGGCTAAAAAAAATTCATCCACTGAACGGAGGGGCCGTGCCCCCACTGGCAGCGAAAAAGCCCAAGACTGAGCGTTATCCCTGAGCAGCGAGATGATGATCCCCACCCTCCGCTCCTCATCACCAGAGGAATGGGGAAGTAAGCGAAAATGGAGTTTGCAAACCTCTCTAAAACGAACAAAATTCTCACTACCCCCGGAGAACGTATCCGGAAGCGAGATCTTAGGCTCAGAACAAACTCCATGAACGCAAGCAGAAACGGTCACCTCAAACTGAGAGACAGTTTTCCGGAGATCTTCTACCTTCAGTGAAAGACCCTGCATGCGGTCAATCAAGGTTGAAACCGGATTCATGCTTAAGACGGTTTTGGCGGTTTATAATGTCACGGAAGGTGTACAGCAAACTAGAAGACACAAAAGGAAGATCCGTCTGACTGGATCCAAAACTAAGGAACCAAAGGGCTAGCCCTGCAACAGACCTGGCTCTCTCCCTAAATTGCTCAGCCTATGCAAAATTCTCAATGGTAGAAGATCGCATATCCTCGTACCTCGACTGTATAACCCCTGAACACCCTATAATAGTGAGGGGACACGACCACCGGCTCCCTACACTTGATACGGAGGGAGTCAGGGTCTCCTGGGATCCAGCAAACAGGAAAATACAAATGAATAAACAAAACTTATCTGTAGAAGACTCAGTAGTAGCATCCAGAATGCATATACTCCAGGAAGTTGTATAAACCGCAAAGTGATGCAGTATGGGAAGGGATTTAAAGGGATGCAATCAGTGCAACTACATGACAGCTGAGAGAGGCTAACGAGATGAGAAAATGAAAGCAAAACAAAAGGAACCTCAAGGAGGAGGTTCTGAAGGACGTCTGTCAGAGCTTCTCAGATGTCTGGTGGTGACAAAGGGCCTGAGCAAACGCCACGCATGAGCTGCCAATAGCTGACATCGAAGTTACACAGGGGAGTACTCCTGTCTGCTTGGATCATTAAGAAATCGTTTATGGCCTTTCTCTGTTCGTATGGAGGGTCGAATTCCAACGGGTGGAAGCGTCGGATATCAGCCTATGTTGGGGGATGCCGTTCTGCCGCTGCAGCTCAAGGAGGGTGTGCTTTGCGGTGTAGGAGAAGCTGAAGTGCATGCAAAGTTTCCTGGCCATTTTTAGGATGTCTTGCAGATGGGTGGAAGACTTAGGAACCGCTTTACAACCAGATTGAACACGTGTGCAATGCATGTCACATGGCTCAGCCCTCCTTGACGCAGGGCTTCTGGTTGTCGGTCACCATGGTTTCAGTTTTCAGTTGTCGCGGAGAAAGCCAGGATTCAATTTCTTGATGAAGGACACGGAGCAGTTCCTCCCCTGTGTGACTCTGTTCGCCCAGGCAAACGAGGTGCAGAACAGCGTGACACAGCCATGCCCTGCACATGCGGTATGCTGGAGGGGCACTGTGAATTGTCCCTGTAGTGAAGGCTGAGGACACGGTGGAGGATGAGGAGGCAGAAGCAGACATTTTTGCAGGACCAACGGTGTGAGAACATGGAGGCGGAAGCAGCATCACCTGGCCAAGTTGCTGGTGTGGCTGTGCAGAAACCACATTCACCCAGTGGGCCATAAAGGACATGTATTGTCCCTGACCATAGTTACAGCTCAACACGTTGGCACTGCCATGCACTTTGGCAGAGACTGACAGGCTCAAGGACTGGCCCACCTTCTGTTCTACATGTGTGTGCAGGGCTGGTACTGCCTTTTCGGCAAAGAAATGATGGCTTGGGACTCTCCACCTCGGCTTGGCACAAGCCATCAGTTCTCTGAAAGGTGCAGAGTCCACCATTTGGAAAGGGAGGGACTGCAGCACCAGCAACTTGGACATGAGCACGTTCAGCTTCTGCACCGTTGGATGAGTTCACACATACTGTTGTCTCTTGGCAATCGCCTCGGTGATCGATTGCTGATGGAATGACTGACGAGGAGTAGTAGGGCGAGGAGCAGGAGCATCAGGACCAGCAGATGATAGGAATGACAGACAGCTCCCTTCGGCTGAGGTGGTGGAGCCTTGAGTGCCTGAAATCAGGTGCGTGCCACTGGGTGATGCAGTGGTTGCTGTGGCAGGCTGGACCACCACATCAGAGCCACAGTTCTCCCAGGCCACTTTATGGTGATGCTGCATATGTTGACGCAGGGCCGTGGTGCCAACATTGACACCCTGGCCACGCTTCACCTTTTGCCAACAGATTCTACATATGGCCATGTTCACCCTCTCCAGCGGCTTAACAAAAAACTGCCACACCGCAGAGTAGGTGATTTTACCCCCAACACTACACACTGACTGCTACTGGCGCTGTCTCCGCGAACCCATGCACCGCTACATACCGGGCAGGTAGGCTCCTGGAAAGCGGGTGGTCTACCCCGGGCCCATCTGGCTCCTGACCTCCCACTGCTGCCACCCTGCTGACTCCCAGCCACGCTACCAACTTGCTGGCTCCACTGCTGCCTCACGGGCAAGCTGCCACCCTCTTATCCCAATGATGATGAAGCCCCTTCTTCACCCGGCTCCGAAGTGCGATCACCCACATCATCATCATCGAGTACTGTCTGCACGTCACTGATGTCCTCCTCAACCGTCTCTGGGTCAGGAGCCTGACTGCTTGCAAAAGCAGCTCCCATGCCACTCTCCACATCACTACTTGCCCGCCTAGTTGAGGAAGCAGCAGATGTCTCCTCCACATCTTGGCTTGCCAGTAACTGCTGACTGTCTTCTAGTAGCTCGTCCTCACTGTATAGTGGAGCTGAGCCCACAGCATGCAATACTTCTCTGGCTGAGGGAGCAGAAAAGAACAGAGGCAGGTTGAGGACAGGTGAGGGCACAGGGTCTGCTCCCGGGCCATGCCAACTAAGGGTTGTTTCTGACGAACCCACTGACTCTTGGCTGGGGGTGTCTGATGTAACTTGTAACCATTCAAGAACCGCTGGGTTGCTGGTCAAGACACGACCTCTAGTTGACACTGGGAGCTCAGGCCTCTCGAAGTGACCCCTGCTGCCACGGCCCCTTACTCTACTGCGACCTCTGCCTGCGCCAGAAACATTTAGGCCTCTGCCACTCCCCTGTGCAGGGCCTGGCACTTCGCTGCCTGACATACTGTTAGATCAAATAAATAAATAAAAAGGAAATTAAAACACCCCAAAAAGTCAGTAATTTTCTCACTTCACCACACAACAGCTAATAAGCCCTTTTTTTCACACTAATGCACACAAAAAATGGCTTTAGAACATATAACTGCACCACTGAATAGCAAATATATTTTTCTTTTGCCACTAAATACACGCAAAAAAGGGCTTTAGAATATATAACTGCACCGCTGAACGGCAAATATATTTTTATTTTGCCACTATTACACAACAAAAAGGGCTTTATAACATATAACTGCACCGCTTAATGGTAAATATATTTTTATTTTGCCAATATTACACGACAAAAAGGGCTTTATAACATAACTGCACCGCTGAATGGCAAAAATATTAAACTTTTGCCACTAATACACGCCACAATTGACTTTATAACATATAAGTGCACCGCTGAACTGCAAATATATTTTACTTTTGCCACTAATACACGCCACAAAAGTCTTTAGAACATATAACTGCACCGCTGAACAGCCAATATATTTTTATTTTGCCACTAATACACGCAAAAAAGGGCTTTAGAACATATAACTGCACCACTGAATGGCAAATATATATTTATTTTGCCACTATTACATGACAAAAAGGGCTTTATAACATAACTGCACCGTTGAATGGCAAAAATATTTAACTTTTGCCACTAATACACGCCACAAAAGACTTTAGAACATATAACTGCACCGCTGAACGGCAAATATATTTTACTTTTGCCACTAATACATGCCACAACACGCCTAGAACATATAACTGAACCGCTGAACAGCAAATATATTTTTATTTTTCCACTAATACACGCAAAAAGGGGTTTATAACATAATTGCACCACTGAATGGCAATTATATTTTACTTTTGCCACTAATACATAACATAGTAACATAGTAACATAGTACATAAGGCCGAAAAAAGACATTTGTCCATCTAGTTCGGCCTGTTATCCTGCAAGTTGATCCAGAGGAAGGCAAAAAAAAAACCTGTGAGGTAGAAGCCAATTTTCCCCACTTTAGGGGAATAAAAAATTCCTTCCCGACTCCAATCATGTGTACAAACCTTCTTTCCTCCAGACGCAGAGGATGTCCCCTCGTCACAGTCACAGTCCTGGGGATAAATAGATGATGGGATAGATCTCTGTACTGACCCTGATATATTTATACATAGTAATCAGATCTCCCCTCAGTCGTCTTTTTTCTAAAGTGAATAACCCTAATTTTGATAATCTTTCAGGGTACTGTAGCCCAGAACTGTACACTGTACTCCATGTGTGGTCTGACTAGCGATTTGTAAAGTGGTAGAACTATGTTCTTATCACGGGCATCTATGCCCCTTCTGATGCAACCCATTATCTTATTGGCCTTGGCAGCAGCTGCCTGACACTGGTTTTTGCAGCTTAGTTTGCTGTTTATTAAAATTCCTAGATCCTTTTCCATGTCAGTGTTACCGAGTGTTTTATCATTTAGTATGTAAGGGTGACTTGCATTATTCCTTCCCATGTGCATAGCTTTAAACCGTGTTAAACCTCATCTGCCACTTATCTGCCCAAGCCTCCAATCTATCCAGATCCCTCTGTAGTAGTATACTGTCCTCTTCAGTGTAAATTACTTTACACAGTTTAGTGTCATCTGCGAAAATTGCTACTTTACTATGCAAGCCTTCTACAAGATCATTAATAAATATATTGAAGAGAATGGGCCCAATACTGACCCCTGAGGTACCCCACTAGTGACAGTTACCCAATCTGAGTGTGTACCGTTAATAACCACCCTCTGTTTTCTATCATTGAGCCAGTTACTTACATACAGACGTTTTCTCCCAGTCCGAGCATTCTCATTTTATATACTAACCTTTTATAACATGTAACTGCACCGCTGAACTGCAAATATATTTTACTTTTGCCACTAATACACGCCACAAAAGGCCTTAGAACATATAACTGCACTGCACAGGGGCAAATAAGACGTAGATGGCTATAACATCCCAATAACAAGAACGGTTTGCTGGAATTACAGAGCTGTAAAATGGCAATTTGGGTCCCCAGTCAGTGCAGCAAGGTGTAATTGGATCGTTCCTATTACCCAGGCTGTAACCTCCCCTACTGAACCCTGTTCAACATAAATGCTGTGGAATGATTCCTCCCTATCCTTTCCCTACACCTTTAATAATCTTTCCCTGCACTTGTACATCAGTGCAGCAGCCATTTTAAATGTGATTTGTTACCACGAAGCGTGAGGAAATTTACATTCGATGCAAAGCAATTTTTTTCTGAAATTCGGATCGAATTCCACTTCATCAACTTCTATTCGCTCATCTCTATTGATGACCTACCTGTTATGTCAACAGAAACCAGACAACAGGGGATCTGTCATTTTTGGAGAGCACTATTAAGCACAATAATTAATGTATATAGCAATTTCCGCTGACTCCAGATAAGTCATTTGTATATCGATACCTACTCCCATTCCCCTGCTAAGCGCCCACAAACCAGGCATGGAATGCATGGAGAGGGACTTCTTCTGAAGTCCTCTCCATTATGTGCGCATGCCCATGAGTCCTCTTGTATTCCATGCCTGGTTACCTCACAGCGAGAGAATCGGGGTGCGTATTGTCATACAAGTTACTGATTTAGTTAGAAGCAGGTGTTCTATACATGTATTACTGTATTAGTTAAGGCTTGCCAGAGGTGACAGATTTCCTTTAAGTCCGCTCAAGAACTAACATTCTCCATCAGATTTGTCCTTTATTTCACTGTCAAATGATTCCAGCTGGCACTGTATTCTTGTCTCTGCTGTACAATGTACATTACTATATAGAGCCTTAAAAACACCAATAAATGTAATAAAAAATGTTCAATATCATTTTTCAAAATCAACAGATTTTGGATAATGTAAGGAAGCATCAGAAATCCATATAGATATTAGATTTCATTTTAGTGGCCTGCAACTGTGAAATACAATTTATACAGCAAAAGCTTTGAAACCTAAAATATTAGCGGCATGCATTTTCCCATAGAATACATTAGCTGGTGGGATAAAAGATTGAAGGAAAGCCAGCTTACAGCAGCTACCAGCTGCACTGGGACCTAGTATCTCTTGAGTTGACACCGTAATCCATTTCTAAATGAAACATACTGAATCCCACCACAATGCTGATACTTTATATGCCAGTTGTTTTTTTCTTTTAAAGATAATGTTCATTTAGAAAAACATTGAAATTGTAGACTCACATTTATTCTTCATGTATTTATCAATTTACCTATTAGAAAATAATTCAATCAAGTAAATAATGCTACTTATTGTTTGCCTTCATGTCCGGTATGTTCTTCACTTCGCACACTAAAACTCTTTTAAGTTACAGTATTTCTAAAATGTATTTTTGCTCAAAAAGTGTCCTGAAAATAAAGCTGACCTTAGGGGTCCTGCTTCTAGAACATGTACATGCTCTATTTTGTGGGAAAGCAAGTGTTCATTTGACCTGCGGCGCCAGGGCTGTCCATGTAATACAGGAACATGCCAGGTCCTCCAGAGTGAGAGACATTATTTGTAACCAATCACCACTTGGTGAGGGTCCTAGATTGACGATCCCTCTTCTATTTACTTAGCCTCATTTAAAGGGTTTCTACCACCAGAAATACTGTTATGTAGCTGACTGACATTAGCGATGCGCTAATGTCAGCACTACATAAAAGTATGTTTTTGACATTTCTCCCTGCAGCCGTTTTGGTAAAATACTTTTCTTTATGCTAATGAGACTCTAGGTGCTATGTGGGCGTAAAATCAGCACCTACAGTCCCTGACAAAAGTCTTGTCGCTTCTCTATTTTGTAGAAACTCCTGCTATTAACCTGACTTTTAATTAATCAATTGGTAGAATTAGAAATAGCTCATATGAAAAGCTAAAGCCCTCCCAAATGATGTTTAATGCACTGAAATAAATTAGTTTCACTGAAAAAAGATTTATCATTTAATCAAGACAGAAAGGTCAAATTTTGGCAAGACAAAAGTTTTGTCGCCTATACAGAAATTGAACAACTTTACCGCAAATCCAAAAATATGTCAGCAAATTAAGTAGTGGTGCTGTGAGATCCAAATTTTATATCTTGTATGACTTCCATGAGCTTGAAGGACAGCATTCATGCGGTTTGGCAAGGATTCATACAATTTATTGATGAAGTCATCAGGAATAGCAAAGAAAACAGTCTTGCATGCCTCCCAGAGTTCATCAATATTCTTTGGTTTCTTCTTCTATGCTTCCTCTTTCATCCTACACCACATATGCTCAATGATATTCATGTCTGGTGACTGGGCTGGCCAATCCTGGAGCATCTTGATCTTCTTCGCCTTAAGGAACTTTGATGTGGAGATGGAAGTTTCCGATGGAGCACCATCCTGCTGCAGAATTTGGCCTTTTTTATGGTTGGGAATATAAGAGGTAGCTAAGATTTCTTGGTATTTTAGACTATTGATGTTGCCTTCCACCCTGCAGATCCCTCGCACACCCCCATACTGGATGTAACCCCAGACCATGATTTTGCCTCCACCAAACTTCACAGTTTTCTGGGTAAATCTCGGCTCCATGCGGGTTCCAGTAGGTCTCCTGCAATATTTGTGGCGACTGTGGTGTAATTCAACAGAAGATTCATCTGAAAAATCCACCTTCTGGCACTTTTCCAGCGTCCATCCTTTTAGCAGTCTGTGGGCCTTGGCAAATGCCACACGGTTTTTCAATTGTCTTTTGTTTAGGGCTGGCTTATGGGCACTGATTCGACCATGGAGGCCATTTCGAGACAGAATCCGACAAACTGTTCTGGTTGACACAGGGACTTCAGGTGACCAGGTCTCGTGGAGCTCTGCTGCAGTGGAAAAGGGTCTGGCCTTGGATTTTCGAGCCAACAAACGATCCTCTCGAGCAGTTGTCTTGCGGGGTCGGCCTGACCTGGCCTTGTCCAAAACTTCTCCAGTCTCTTCACATTTTTTTTTCCTCTGAACTTGACGCTGAGCCACATTGAAGGTGTCTGCCACATCAGCAGTGGATCTGGTCTTCAGCCTCTTGATAATCAACACTTTAGTCTCCGGGTGAATCTTAGGCATGTTTGCAGAGGTCTAGTTGCAGTTGATGTGAAGGTTTAGTGTACTGGGGTTCTTTTTATACACACCTGAGACCTAATTGATCCATTATTAGTCACAGGTGAAGCTCATATGACAAGGCGACAACACTTATGTCTTGGCAAAAATTGACTTAATTGGCTTTACCAAGCTGTGAATATTAGAATACTTTTTGTCAGTTTAGTTTTGCACTGAAATATTATTACAAAAGCTGTTGGGATTAAAATGACCCATTTCTTGTAACAAAATCTTGATTAGAAATATATTTTAGCGGCACTTCAGGTCAATTTGTACACAAGCTACAAGACTTTTGTCAGGGACTGTAGAGGTTCCGTCTACTCACCCTTCATCCTACCCAGGTCTCCCGCCCCGCTCCTCTTGATTGATGTGACGGTTCGCAGCATCGTTAATGAAATCCCGCGCCTGCGCCGTTCACTTCTGTCTTTGGCGCAGGTGCATTGAGTGAAGGCCGCTCTCCTGGTGCCGGCTCCTCACTGTGACGTAGTTGGCGCAGGCACAGTGAGGAATCCGGCACCAGGAGCGCATCATTCACTCACTGCGCATGCGCTGAATACAGAAGTGAACGGTGCAGGCGTGGGATTTCGTCAACGATGCTGCGAACCGTCACATCAATCAAGAGGAGCGGGGCGGGCAGAACAGGGGACCTGGGCGGGATAAAGGGTGAGTAGACGGAGCCTCTAGGTGCTGATTTTACGCCCACATAGCACCTAGAGGCTCATTAGCATATTATAAAAGTGCTTATTTTACCAAAACGGCTGCAGGGAGAAATGTCAAAAACATACTGTTATGTAGTGCTGACATTAGCGATGTGCTAATGTCAGTCAGCTACATAACAGTATTTCTGGTGGTAGAAACCCTTTAAATGAGGCTAAGTAAATAGAAGAGGGATCGTCAATCTAGGACCCTCACCTTTATACAAAGTGTTTTTTCTTATCATATGTTACATGGATTCGGGTAATCATCTTACCCTTTCCCTGGTTCCTCTACATTGCTGTGTCCCTCAACTCATCTTGATGCCTGCGCAACATGTCAATTCCTGATGGAATTTAGGCCATAAATGTCTGATTAGTTGGGGTCCAGTGGCCCTGCCAATCATCACACTGAAGGGAACATGGTGTTCCTGTGAGTTCTTCACCCTCTTTAGCCATGTACATATGGCTGTATCTGTGCTTTTTCACTTAAAAAGGACAAGATGCAGCATTTAGCACAGCCATCATATGGAGGAGCCCTTGTGTCTGTGTAAACAAAAAATGGGGTGCATGACTTGCAAGAACATGGAGCTCCTTTCACTGTGATAATTAGTGTGGAACCTGGAACGAGGCCCCCATGATCTCTATTGATGGCTTATGATATTGGTATATGCCAGTGCACAATATAGTTGGTGCAATATTCATGTGTATTAAGCCCTAAATAAAGAACAGGGAGGGTACGTCTACGTTTAAGGGCTTGTTCACACAAACGTATTTTGCGTTCCGTATACGGGCCGTTTTCTGCGTTCCGCATACGGTCCGTATACGGTCCGTATACGGAACCATTAATTCATTTCCGTTGCTCTGTTCCATGGCTCCGAAAAAATTATGAGTCCTGTCCTATTCTTGTCCGTTTTGCGGACAAGAATAGGCATTTTTATAATGGGCCTCCTGTTCCGTTCCGCAAATTGCGGAAGGCACACGGGCGGCATCCGTTTTTTGCGGATACGCAATTTGCGAACAGCAAAAAACAGCACGGTCGTGTGAACAAGCCATAAATCTGCAGCAGCAAATCCATCCCAAATCATGCTGCTTTATTAAAAATGTGCATTGCAGTCCAATATATGCTGTGAAGTTTATTCAAAGCATGTGAATGAGATTTCTTAAAATTGTGTCCACTTTGCTGGTACGTAAACACTGTGGACTTTCTTCCACAGATTTGCATGCATTTATTTCCCATGTGCCTACCCTAATATTTCCATGTAGCTATAGAGTGGGCCCCCTTGAATAAATTCTTCTGGTGACAACTGATAGATAAAATGTAAATGTGTGTAAACTATGATAGTATGATCCCTATTACACTTATCAGACACATAAGAAAAATACAAAAATGATTATTCTAAGGCCTCTTTCACACTTGCGTTGTCCGGATCCGTCGTGCACTCCATTTGCCGGAGGTGCCCGCCGGATCCGTAACACCGCAAGTGAACTGAAAGCATTTGAAGACGGATCCGTCTTCAAAATGCGTTCAGTGTTACTATGGCACCCAGGACGCTATTAAAGTCCTGGCTGCCGTAGTAGTAGTGGGGAGCGGGGGAGCAGTATACTTACAGTCCGTGCGGCTCCCGGGGCGCTCCAGAATGACGTCAGAGCGCCCCATGCACATGGATGACGTGATCCATGCGATATCGTCATCCATGCGCGTGGGGCGCCCTGAAGTGACTCTGAAGCGCCCCGGGAGCCGCACGGACGGTAAGTATACTGCTCCCCCGCTCCCCACTACAGTTTACCATGGCAAACAGGACTTTAGTGTCCTGGCAGCCATGGTAACCATTCAGAAAAAGCTAAACGTCGGATCCGGTAATGCGCCAAAACGACGTTTAGCTTAAGGCCGGATCCGGATTAATGCCTTTCAATGGGCATTATTTCCGGATCCGGCCTTGCGGCAAGTGTTCAGGATTTTTGACTGGAGCAAAAAGCGCAGCATGCTGCGGTATTTTCTCCGGCCAAAAAACTTTCCGTTCCGGAACTGAAGAAATCCTGATGCATCCTGAACGGATTTCTCTCCATTCAGAATGCATGGGGATAATCCTGATCAGGATTCTTACGGCATAGAGCCCCGACGACGGAACTCTATGCCGGAACAGAACAACGCAAGTGTGAAAGAGCCCTTAAATAGCTATGTTGAGAAGAATTTCATAGTACGAATATGCAATTGTTAGTAGGACCTCAAACCTTGGGTAAGATTATGCACTGCACAAATCCACACTACAGTCTTTTTATTGCAATAGTATTTTCCCAGAAATGTTTATATTAGGTTCAATGATATTACTGTTATTTCTTGGTGGTTAAAAGTCCAGTTGAAAGGATTTTCTTTCCATTTCAGTGAAATTCAGAAATTCCTGTGGAACGTTAACAATAGTCTTCATTCATGATTACAAACTCACAGAATGTTTCATGAAAATTGCAGACTACAACATGTTATGAATGAAATGAAATGTTAGACATATGTAAGAAGGTATTCTAGAACATTTTAAAACTGTTGCCTGAAGGCATGTGAAAGAGGTCTGAAAAATATTAAAGATTCTTGCACTTCAATAGGATTGCACTATATTGCTTTGTGATAAAAAGCAAAAATAAGAGTGCATCTGGTCTTTATGTTATTTTCTTCTTATCGGTTCTTATTGTCTTCCTTTATCAATGGAACAGGTGGCTGTGGAGGTATGTACATACTCTATTTGTGAGTCTTATGACCACTGCAGCATATGACAGCACTTGCCAAATGTTATGTGAAAGTAGAATGAATTTAGACATATTATTTTTTTTGTTTATCACAAGATGAACAAAATGATAGAGGTTGTATAATTTCAGCAAATAGCATTTATCATGCAGAAAACATTAATACAAGGCACTTACTAATGTATTGTTATTATCCCTATTGCTTCCTTTGCTGGCTGGATTCATTTTTCCATCACATTATTATACGGCTCGTTTCCATGGTTACGACCACCCTGCAATCCAGCGGCTTGGCCACCGCTGCTGGATTGCAGGTTAGTAATAACCACTGGATACAAGCAGTGTATAATGTGATGGAAAAATGAATCCAGCTAGCAAAGGAAGCAATATGGACAATCACAATACATTAGTAAGTGTCTTGTATTAACTTTCTCTACATCAGGCATGCTCAACCTGCGGCCCTCCAGCTGTTGTAAAACTACAACTCCCATCATGTCTTGCTGTAGGCTGATAGCTGTAGGCTGTCCGGGCATGCTGGGAGTTGTAGTTTTGCAACAGCTGGAGGGCCGCCGGTTGGGCATCCCTGCTCTACATGATAAATGCCACATGCTGAAGTGAGACAACCCTTTTAACAGAGATATTAAAGGGGTTTGTCTTATCACAGACAACTTTCTATTAGATTGGAACCACCATGGTCTGGTTCACAGTAATCACAGAAATGAAATATTACATGGTCAATGGCCAATCAGATGAGTGCATGCTCAAGTTAGCAAAAGAGGGAGTTTCTCTTACAGAAAAACTTTCCATTGTGGCTCATAGTGTGGGGTCCAGAGTGGGGAACCACCTCTTTGACATCCAACAATTGCTACTGGAGATGTGGAGCACTAGCTCACTAATAGATTTCATTAATGGCTACACCAGAGTGAGGTAAAGGGACTGGCTGTTCTCCACCCTCATACTCTCATAAGGACGTATGGACTTTCCCAGGCAGCTATGAGCAGATACGTAGGTACAATTCATAGGGCCCCATAGCATAATAAGATGGGTCCCGCACCACCTAGTGTAAGAAATTTAAAACAGCAGTATAAGTAGCAATTATTACAGGTATGTATAATAGCACAATATATCAGAAAGCCCACATTATATAAAAAAAAACTTCATATTGGTATTCCCCAAAAGAAGTACAATATTCTTGCTCCTAACTGGGTCCCCTCAAGCTCTGGGTTCCATTGCAAGTGCCTAGGCTATAGTTATTCCCTTGGCTATGAGCAGTAAGCAGTTGACTTCTCTCACAATAAGTTAACAGTGAAATATAGTAATAAAGATAGAAAAGCAATAGCAAACGCCATTAGACTTTCTTATTGTCAACCAGCAGCTGGGCAGAGATTGAGCCAGTGTTTTTTTTTTTTACTGAACGATCTCTAGATACTAATTAGTCATAAGCCTCAAAAGATTCTATTAGGCAGAGTACTACTATTGGCCAGGGTCCTGATCAGTCGGAGCTGGTTTGCACGTCAGGCCCCAGAAGTGAATAACTGGATAAATCTGGTTAATAAGGTGAAAAATTATGAACAGATCCTCTATAAGCAGAGGGGTGGACTAGAGAAATGGGTTAAGATATGGGACGGCTGGCAATTCTGATAGGACTGTATAATGGTATTGTGTCTTAAACTTTATAATTTATTTTTATTTTTATTTTATTTTTTATTAGTTTTTATTTATTTTATTAAATTATTATATATTTTTTTTCCTCTTCCTTTCCCCTCTCCTCCCTTCTCCTTACTTTTTTCAAGGGGGGTTGGGGGGGATGCTGGGGGGCACGCATCACACGCTGGGGGGGATATAGGGGTTAAGGGAGGGAAAGAGATAGGGGATAAGGGAAAGAAAAGGGGAGGGGGGTTGGGGGAGAGGGGAGAAGAGGAAAGGGAAGGAAAAAAGGGGAAAAAATTTGTATTAACTTCTATTTGTATTTTGTGTGATTTTTTTTGTATTAATAAAGATGATGAACATAAAAAAAAATACCCATCAATGAGTGATAACACTCCGATTGACATCTTTCTCAAGGTGGTAACAGATCAACTAGTTAATATATTGGCCCAATCCAACAGTTGTCATCCTGCTTAGAATTCATTGATCTATAGAGACCTCTCTGTACAACAGAAACAATCTTTTCAGAGCACCAACTGCATGTCCAGTCATCAAGTGTCAATTTTCTTTTTCTTTTTCTTTTCTTTGTGTGTTTGTTATAATGGTAGTTATTTTATACGGACAATACAATAAAGGCTACGTTTTAAGGCAAAAAGGAAAAAAAAGAGATTGAGCCAGTGTAAAAACACCCTTACGAGTTGAATGGACTTTATTTCTCATGCTTAAAGGGAACCTGTCACCAGTTTTATGGTGTCCTAACTAAGGGCAACATAAATAAGTGACTGATTCTCTTAGCAAAATGATGGCTCACTTTCTTTAATTGACCCAGTCAATCTGTCAACATCTTGTATTGAAAAGCTCCAGCTCATAATGATGAGTACTGAATATTCATGAGCTCCTGACTCTCCCCGCCTACCTGCTGCTGATTGACAGGTTTTTTCCATATGAATCAGCAGCAGGTGGGCAGAGGAGTGGCTATAGCTCTGAATAAAAAAAAACGCTGGACTCAGTGACATCACGCTGGACTCAAATCAGCTCATTAGCATGCGGCATGTGGCATCTTTGTGTGTATATTATGAGGTAACCATCTGTCACACCAGTAAGTGAATACATCTAAGGCATTTTTTATAGTTAATGATTGTATATAATTAGTAAGATTATAATCAAATATCCACATGACAGGTTCCCTTTAAGCCCACAGTGGTCTGGGAAGGCTCCTAATAAAGACCAGATACCTTTTAATGTAGTACGCCTGATGACAGATCTGGTGATGTCTCGAAAGCTCGCTATGTAACATCGTTACTTCTATTTTTGTTAGCCATTAAAAGGTATCAAACCTGCAATACTCTTATTTTGTTTCTCTTAATAAGACCACTAAACTAGGATAGAGAATGACATGCTAAGAAAAAAATCTAACGATTTTTCAAACTGGTTTTGTCTTTATTTTGGAGTAAATTGTGACTCTTCTGTCATTTTGCTTGTAAGATAAATAAATAAATCAATAATCTGCGACAGGCCAAAGTTATTTTTTGCTTCTGAAGTCAACTTCAGAAATCTAGCTGTTAGTCAGAGTTCCTGTGAAGTACGTTTGCTTTTTGCCTTATTTATCATAGGGATTGTGTCAAAAAATGGGCCGTAAAGTGAAAGCCATGATTTTGGAAGATTGACGGGTCAATATCAGTGTTATAGCTCGTGAAATAGGGATTTGAGTGGGTGCAGTTTCCAGTATCAGTCATGATGTTTTGTTCATGTTAAAGGTCAGTTCCCAGGGGAAAATGTTGGTGCGTGATCAAAAAACTTGTTTGCCAGCAATTTAGCCAAGAGAATTTAGACATGCTTAGAAAAAATCCAGGAGACTTCTATTCTCAATTTATTATGAGTGATGAAACATGGGTCCACCACCATGACCCTGAGACAAAACAAGAGTCCATGCAATGGAAGCACAAGGGGTCACTTACTCCAAAGAAATTGTGTGTGCAGCAGTCAGCTGGAAAGATAATGGCAAATGTTTTTTGGGATATAGAAGGTGTTTTATTACTAGAATTCATGCCACACAAGGCAACAATTACTGGAGACATCTATGTTTCAACAATGAAGGCGTTACGTGAGGCAATCAAAGAGAAACGCCCTGGGAAGCTGATGGCAGGTGTGTTGCTGCTTCACGATAATGTGCCAGCATAAATCTCATAAAGCTCAAGCTGCTATTAGGGAATGCAGCTTCATGGAGCTTTACCATCCACCCTACAGTCCAAACCTGGCTTCCAGTGATTACTTTCTGTTTCAGAACCTGCAGAAATTTCTTTGTAGGCAATGATTTTCTGCTGATAATGCAGTCAAAGAGGCAGTAACAGGGTTCCTGCAGCAGTAAGAAGTGTCTGATCACTGGAGGTGAAGTGGATTAAATGTGTTGAAGTCAAGGGGGATTACATTGTAAAGTAGTACGTTCAATTTTATGAAAATTGTGTTTTCATGTTCAGGTAAATAACTTATTGAACAACCCTCATAAATAGACACATTTGAAGACAAATATCAGATTGTCCCCTAATGATAAATCAGGGCCAATGTGTTTTGGAAGACTGTAAAGGCAGAAGATGTATTTAATGAACAAGGATAACAAAGCAATCCTGGAGACCACTGGTACGAGCTTTTGTTCCAGGCACAGAGAAAACAAGCTGCCAGATAGTCCTTTATATCCTGAGTCAGGAAAGGCCACCAATAAGGGCTCATTCAGACCCGTATGCTGTCCGCAAAAATACTGAATGCTATCCGTTTTTCTGCGGATCCGAAAAAAAACGGATAGCATTCAGTATTTTTGTGGACCCATAGACTTTAATGGGGCCATGTCCTGATTTTCACCAACATGTATAGGACATGTTTCATTTGTTTTGCGGAACTGTGGAATAGAAAAGGGCCCCATAGAAGTGAATTGGTCAGCATCTAATCCGCAAAAAAATGGATCCGCATTTTTGTGGATATTATACGGCCGTCTGAATGAACCCTAAGTGCCTGAAATTAAATCCACAGTTTTCCATCCTCCAGAATGACATACAAGCCTAGAAAAAGGTCCCCAGGAGAATATCCATTTTCTCAAGTGTTTAGGAACCTTACCTAGAGGGATATTTTTGAGTAATGCTGGCACTGCAGAGAGAATGTGATTTGGATCTATCATAAATTGTGGTTCTGGTATTTGATCCCTGGGATTTAAGGATGACAACATGGCATGCAAATCAGCCTCTGGAAGCAACGGGGGCATTGATCTTACACCTAGAGGCTCTGCTCTCCCTGCAACTGCTGTGCCCTCTCAACTTTGATTGACAGGGACAGGCATAGAAAAGATCATCATGCATGTTCCTGTCAATGACAGTGCAGAGGACGTAGCAGCAATGCGGGCACATATGAATATGGGACCAACACGGATGCCTTCAGCTGCCAAGTGCACATGTAACAGGTCAACCAGTTTCACAGGTACAAATCTGCTGACAGATGCCCTTCAAAGTATAATTTTTCTCAGTAATGTCGGCAAATATGAACATGGGACCAACATAGGTGCCTTCAGCTGACAAGCGCACATGTAACAGGTCAACCAGTTTCATAGGTACACATCTGCTGACATATGCCCTTTAATATTTGAGTAAAACACTAGGCTTTAAAAGGGTCCCTCTAACACCATTCTGGGTCTTAGCAATAAAGTTCATTTGGAGCAAGTGGGAGAGACGTCATACTTACTCTTGCAAAATAACCTTTCCGTGATGACGTCTGGCCCTGTCAAAGTAGAGAGGGCGCATAGTTTGCAAAGAAAGTGGAGCCTTAGGTGCAATGGTAATGTCCCTGTTGCTCCTAGAAGCTCAATTGCATATATATAAAAAAAAAAATCACAGCAATGCAGGCACAAGAGAACATTGGACCAACACTGATGCCTTAAGCTGACAAGTGCACATGCAACAGGTCAGCCACTTTCAAAGGTACAAATCTGCTGACAGATGACCTTTAAAAGGCTTCTGTCACCCCCCAAACAGCAATTTTCAGTATTGGACTTAATATAATTGCTAATGTACGCAGAGTCCATATATACCCCTCTTACCTCTTGCTGTGCTTTAAATTCTTTAAAAATAGTACTTTTGTGATATGCAAATTTCTTCACTACCAGCAAGTTGGGCGGACTTGCTGGTAGCCGCCGCATCCTCGGTCTAAAAAAACGCCCCCTCCTCCACTTGATTGACAGGGCCAGCGAGCGCTCTCCTCCTTCCGCTGGCCCTATCTGCAGCTGAAATCCCACGCCTGCGCCGTACTGGTCCTCATTCGGCGCAAGCGCTCTGAGAGAAGGATGCTCGCTTGGCTGCTCCTTCCTCAGTGCGCCTGCGCCGATGACGTCAGCCCTACACCCGGAAGAGAAGACACCGGCATCGCTGGTAAGGAGGCGGAGAGTCCGGTGACGTCGCTGGATGCTTGATTCAGGTAAGTATTTGCCTAATAAGCATAATATACCCATAATTAATAAATATATATATATGTATGATATATACACTATATACTTAACAATTTAGACAGCACTCCAGTATTTGATTAATGCTTTTTATTAGCCGGACATAGTGGTCCTTTTTTGAACTGAGGCAACGTTTCGGGCAAAAAGCATGCCCTTCATCAGGCTGATATAAATACAATGTTGACAATTAACATAATTTCAAAATTATAGAAAAAATAATAGAGATTCTATAAATACATGATTCAAAAACAAAGACATGATTGGCAAATGGCAAAAAATCATATTTAGCATGGCTGGATCTTAACAAGGTTCCAAGTAGAGCTTCAACATGCAACAAGAAGAAATGGGAGTGAGACAAAACATTTTTTGAGCATTCAATTTAATGAAAACAACGAATAAACTGAAACAGGCTGTTTTTCAGCTGATCAAAAGTTTAGGACCACACCTCCCAAAAAAAATGAAACCCCCCCAAAACAGAAATCCAACTTCCAAACATGAACTCAGTAATGAGTAGCTCCGCCGTTATTGTTGATCACTTCAAAAATTCGTTTCGGCATGCTTGATGCAAGCGTTTCCATGAGGTGAGTGGGAACATTTCTCCAAGTGGTGAAGACGGCCGCACGAAGGCCATCTACTGTCTGGAACTGTTGTCCATTTTTGTAAACTTCCCTTGCCATCCATCAGCAAAGGTTCTCAATTGGATTTAGATCAGGGGAACACGCAGGATGGGCCAAAAGAGTGATTTATTCTCCTGGAAGAAGTCCCTTGTCCTGCGGGCATTGTGTACTGTAGCGTTGTCCTGTTGAAAAACCCAGTCGTTACCACACAGACTATGGCCCTCAGTCATGAGGAATGCTCTCTGCAACATCTGGACATAGCTAGCGGCCGTTTGATGCCCCTGCACTTCCTGAAGCTCCATTGTTCCACTGAAGGAAAAAGCACCCCAGACCATTATGGCGCCCCCTCCATTGTGGCGCATGGAAAACATCTCAGGTGGGATCTGCTTGTCATGCCAGTAACGTTGGAAACCATCAGGACCATCAAGGTTAAATTATTTCTCATCAGATAATAAAACTTTCTTCCACCTTTGAATGTCCCATGTTTGGTGCTCTCTTGCAAAGTCCAAACGAGCAGTTCTGTGGCGTTCAAGGAGACATCTTTGAAGAAATGTTTTGTTTTGGAAGCCCTTCAGTCTCAGATGCCGTCTGATGGTTATGGGGCTGCAGTCAGCACCAGTAAGGGCCTTAATTTGGGTCGAGGACCGTCCAGTGTCTTGACGGACAGCCAATTGGATCCTCCGGCTCAGTGCTGGTGAAATTTTTTGGGTCTTCCACTTGACTTTTTTGTTCCATAACCCTCAGGATCATTTAAGAGATTCCAAATGACTGTCTTACTGCGTCCCACCTCAGCAGCGATGGCGCGCTGTGAGAGACCCTGCTTATGCAGTTCAACAACCCGACCACGTTCAAAAAGGGAGAGTTTTTTTGCCTTTGCCATCACAACGTGTGATTACCTGAAAGAAAATGACAATGAATCCACATCTTTGCACAGATTTGGCCTTTTAAAGGCATGTGGTCCTAAACTTTTGATCAGCTGAAAAACAGTTTCAGTTTAACCGTTATTTTCAATTAATTGAATGCTCAAAAAATGTTTTGTCTCACTCTCATTTCTTCTTGTTGCATGTTGAAGCTCTACTTGGAACCTTGTTAAGATCCAACAATGTAAAATATGATTTTTTGCCATTTTTCAAGTGGTCTTAAACTTTTGATCAGGACTGTATATATATATTTGTGGGAGGAGCTGCGCGAGGAACAGAATAGGCATGCCTATGGACTGTCCCAACCTAACTGGCTGGAGTGTGCCCGATGCCAGTGACAAGGTAAGGCCTGAATAAGTGGGCCACCCAAAAGGAGAGTATGAAGAAGGGGATGGGAGGGAGGGGCAAGAACCGGGCGCCCTTCTGCTTGTAGGAGGGGGTTTAAATAGGGTAAGTGCGCCCCTCCCACAATTACAGGCTGCAAGCAGCCTTCAATACTTGTGGGAGGAGCTGCGCGAGGAACAGAATAGGCATGCCTATGGACTGTCCCAACCTAACTGGCTGGAGTGTGCCCGATGCCAGTGACGAGGTAAGGCCTGAATAAGTGGGCAAAAAGAGAACCGGCACGTTGCAGGGTATCAGATATTTATTGAAGTATTGTGTGACCTACAATGCCAAGGAACAGAAGGCTCGGGATACCTCAGCCCGTGGATTCGGAATGTACCTTGTGAAGCAGGATGACCTCCAACGACCCATCTTGTGAATGATGTGCGCCGGTACCTGGTGACTGGAAGCTGCAGATGCGGCCCCTATACGGAATGAGTGCCTGGATATCGTGCTAGGGTTGTAACCCAACCCTGCTGCCAGGGTGCGGATATTGGAGATGAACACGGTAGAAGACAGGGGTATTCCGTTAACCGGGAGCAACGGGCCGTCTAAAGCGGGAGATTGAAGGGAGGCCAGGAGCTCCTGGAGCACCTTAATAGGACACCAACAATTAGCCGTGGGGTAAAATTCCACCTCCGTGGGAGGACCGATTTGACTGGTCTTGGAGAACGGAATGGAAAAAACAAAGTGGTCGGAGTGCCAGGCGAGATGTCGCCTTAGCAGGGTTGTTCGGGAGATGGTGCTGCAGGTGAATTCCCCGGGTCTAAGGAACCCATAGAACCCGAGATACATGGCTGCTTTCGTAACGATGCTTGCAAATTGGCCAAAAGGAAGACCGTCCAGGGCTATGGATAACCTGTGGAAAAGCTCACCTGAGACTGGCAGCCTACGCACCTGGACTGCCGTGCTGACTCTCTGAATGCCCCTGAGGGTGGCTTTGATGGCCTGATTTGAAAAGATGGATCTGGCAGAGGGGTCGCTGAGCATCCGGTGGTGTTGGATGCCTGCCAAATACAGCTTGATGGTATTGAACGAGAGGTGGCGGTGGGAGTGGCAATGGGCTATGAAGGCCATGATGAAAGTGACCTCGTCCACCTCCCCCTGCGGATGAGTGTCAGCAAAACGTTTAAACATGCTGAACCTGGTGTCATAATTCCTGGCGATGTTGGTGGCTAGCGACCGCCTGACCAATGACTGCGCGGTTGCTATCAGGGGCTCTAGTCCAGCAGGAGGGAGCTGTAAGGTGGAACTGGAACGCCGACGGGATCTGCCTCTGGGAGTTCCTGAAAGAAAACATTGAGGTTAAAACGGGACAGGGCGTCAGCCGCCACGTTCTGTGCTCCCTGGATATGGACAGCGAAGACATGGAAGTTAAACTCCAAGGACAGCCAGACAAGCTTACGCAGCAGGGACATCATCCTGAGAGATTTTGCCCTCCCCTGGAGATTACTTCCACCAGAACCTGACTGTCTGTCCTCAAGATGACTGCTTTGTTTGCCCAGAGCGGACCCCAAACGTGGGCCGCCGCCACAATGGGGTATAATTCCAACAGTGGCGAGGACCTCATAGCCTCAGCCTCGGACAGGAGCTCCACCGGCCAACTGCCGACCAACCAGTGCGGATAGAAGATTGCCGCGAACCCGCAGGAGGCTGCGGCGTCGGTGTAAACCGTGGGGGACGCCGCATCCGGGGATGGCACGAACAAAGAAATGCCATTCCACCCGGTCAGGAAGGTTCGCCACATCTGAAGATCCGCCATGGCGGGACCGTCCAGCCGGACGGTGGAGTCCTGATCCGGAGCAGTCGGGAGGAGATTGAGAAGCCGCGAGATGAAGGACCTCCCCTGTGGCATGATTTTGAAGGCACAGGTAAGGAATCCTAACAGGGACTGGAGCTCCTGCCTGGACAAGACTCCAGAAGAGGCTGCGGAGGAAACGGCGGCCTTGATCTTGGCTAGCTTGGCCGCGGGGAGGCTGGCCTCCATGCGGACCGAGTCCAGAGTAATGCCCAAGAAGGTAACCCCAGTGCCTGGACCCTCTGTCTTGGCGGATGCCATGGGGACCTCGAGACTGGCGAACAGCTGGAGTAAGCTCTCCAAACCTGATGGGGGCCCCTGGGGTCTCTCGACGATCAGGAAGTCATCTAAGTAATGAATGACCATGTCCATCCCCCCATGATGGACAAGGATCCAGTGTAGAGCACAGGCGAACCTGTCGAACAACCACGGGCTGCTTTTAGACCCAAATGTGAGGCGGTTAGCAAAATAAAACCCGTCTGCCCAATGCAACCCATAATACTGCCATAACTGAGGAAGGATGGGGAGCAGTTTAAAGGCGTCCGCAATGTCGGCCTTGGCCAACCAAGCCCCTTCCCCAGCCAGCAGGATGTACTGGATGGCCTCGTCGATGGATGCATAGGACATCGAGAATTCCCCTGACGGGATCAGGGAGTTGAGACTGGGGATCGGCGACATGTGTGGAGCAGACAAATCGTATATCAGATGCTTTTTATTGGATGCCTGTTTGGAGACTAGACCAATGGGATTGATTCTCCACTCAGCAAAGGGAATGGTTTTGAACGGGCCTAGCAGGAACCCCTTGCGAACCTCGTCCTGCAACAGAGTGGCCACCGCTTCTGGGTCCTGCCTAGCCGACTGTAGGTTCCTTCCCTCCCAGGAAACCTGATGGAGGGCAATGAATCCCGTATTGAAACCCCTCTCGAACCCGGTGATAAGGAACTCCACTGACTGGCGATCGGGGTGATCCCGCAACAGGATGCCCAAGAGCTCGACGTTGATGTCGGCTAGTCATAGAGCCTTACGTTGCCTCTTCGGGCAGCTGGAGCGGGGGTGAGCCCTGAAGCAGAGGGAACACACGTGCAAGGCTCTACAACAGTTGAAACCACAGCCCCCGGCGTTAAAGTTGTTGCAGACCTGACTCTGGCCTAAGAAAGTAATGGGCCTGCCCAGCTTGTCGGTGGAACCCTGGGACCGTTGCGTGCCAGAGGGGCCTGGCTGGGAGCCTTCTCGGGCCGGGGTGGGAAGATTGGGACACCAGTCGGCCGTGTGCTGGATGGACTGGCATGCAGCGCACGTGGGGGCCTGCAACCCGGCAAAATGGCGGCAGAACAGCTCCATGTCCAAGTTTGCCCAGTCCGTGATAAACTGGAACTGAGCGAGGGCGGCCGCCGCCTTGGCTGAAAAAGACCTGTGGTAGTCGTAGAAGTTCTTTCCCCCGTATTTGTAACCTAAGTCAGTGACTTGGTATAGGTAGGAGTCCAGCTCCTCACGCCTGTGTGGCTGGACGCCGCAGATGGTATCTCGGTAGAGGCTAAATGCCAGGACAAACTCGGGGACCGATAGTTTTCGGTTCAGGCGGGTATCCTTGGCCCGAAGAACCACCGAGACCTCCCCGCAATTGATGACTTTGTTCTCAGATACGTCTTGCGATGCAATGAGAATGGACGCCAGGTTGACGTCCCTCCCCGCCAGGATGTCCCTTTTTAGGTTTTCTGGAATGTAATGCGAGGGGGCAATCTGGGGCCTGAAACGGACCGTACCTGGTGCCGAATCCTGGGACGTAGACGGTAAGACCGGAAGGGCTGGGGAAGGCAGGGCCGGAGGAGGCCGGGACTCCCACTCCCCCATCCTAGTCTGGATATCCACGACCGAACCCGCCAGACTGGCGATGGTGGCCTGCAACTGCAGGAGGGTTAGCTGGATCGATGAGGGAGAAGGCTCCTCACTTGAACCCGATGGTGCCGTCATTAGGAGCCGGTACAGCTCCGCTTTCCTCGCGGTGGCAGGATGGTGAATCCCTCTTCGTCTGAGCTCTGCCACAAGTTTTGGAATGGTCCAGCTCCGCAGGGAGGGGTTGCTGGCGCGGCCTGACACGGAGGTCCCGGGCAAGGACAGATTATCCTCCGACTCTGGGGCCTGCGACATCTTCAAGCTGCATGGAGGAGGTATGAAGGTGACAGATGAGATTTCCTTCCCCCTCCCCCGGGTGTCCGAACGAGAGCTACAGGGGAACGGTTATTTTTCCCGACCGAATAGCGTTGTCCGCTACTTACCTGAAACGAAAAGGACCACGCTACCGACTTCTGTATTGAGACAGAGACCTATGAACGGGAGCTCGTGACAACGAATAGCTAATGCAGTGACAGGGCGTAGCAACAGCCTTGTGGCTGGATCTTACCTGAACCGGGAGAAACTTTGGCGCAACGACCGTGGCTTGCTTGCAGCTCTGGTGGCCGAGGCCCTGCTTACGAAAAAAAATAAGCAGTGTTTGACCGATGCCCGGTGAGGGCCGCGACCTGCTAGTCCCTTAGTCAGTGAACAAAAACACCTGAGCGATTCAGAGAGACATTGCCCTGAGCGATTCAGGGAGACATTGTCCCGGGCGATACAGGGAGACCTTGCACCTGAGCGATTCAGGAAAAACATTGCACCTGAGCGAATTCAGGGAACCATTGTACCTGAGCGATACAGGGAACCATTGCACCTGAGCGATTCAGGGAACCATTGCACCTGAGCGATTCAGGAAACCATTGCACCTGAGCGATTCAGGAAACCATTGCACCTGAGCGAATCAGGGAACATTGCACATGAGCGATTCAGGGAACATTGCACCTGAGTGATTCAGCGAACCATTGCACCTGAGCGATTCAGGGAACCATTGCACCTGAGCGATTCAGGAAACCATTGCACCTGAGCGAATCAGGGAACTTTGCACATGAGCGAATCAGGGAAACATTGCACATGAGTGAATCAGGGAAAACATTGCACATGAGTGAATCAGGGAAAACATTGCACATGAGTGATTCAGGAAACATTGCACCTGAGCGATTCAGGGAGACATTGCCCTGAGTGATCCAGGGAGACCTTACACCTGCGTGATTTCAGGGACATCACCTGAGCGATACCTGGAAGAATTGTACCTGAGCGATTCAGGGAAGACATTGCATTCGAGCGATTCAGGGAAGACATTTGCCCTGGGTAATTTCAAGGAAGACATTGTACCCGAGCGATTTCAGGAAGACACTGGTTCAGGGTCATGACGCCAGGATACAGGAACCCACAACAGGGTGGCCGGGAACCCCACCCACAGAGTGGCTCGAGGAGTAGTGAGATGCTGTAGTGTCAAGTGCCCAACCTTGCATAGGATCAAAGGTTCCCCTTTAATAATTTTTTTTAATTTATTTTTTATTTTATTTTTTTGCCCAGGGTACCAGGGCAGCAGGCCAGCAGTAGGAATCGGCTAGCCATTTGGGCTGAGGATGAGCCTGCCGCACTGACAGTCCCGCCGCCCGGCACCCCCGGACCGGCCCATATCAGGAAGACAAGGATACCAGGGTGCCGCCGTCAGCAGTGGAAATGACTAATCTGGCAGAACCGTGTCCCCTATGACGTCATTGATCAGCCGGCCCGCCCCCCCCCCCTCCCGCACTGAGGCACCGCCCCCCCCAGCCGGCGTTGTACGCCGAGATGGCACATGTTGGGAGGCGAATGAACCCAGGGAGATGAGGCCTACTAAATTAACCCCTGACTCCCATGATACGCTGCAAACCGCCGGGTTCCACAACTGTGGGGAGACCGCAGCAGCTGCGGCGGCAAGCGGACCTCGCCGCCGCATCGCTGTCAGCCCCCCGACCCCACACACATGATAATAGCTGACATTTTGCATTCTTACATGGATCCCACCGATCCGCGTGGTGCCCATGTGTTATGCATGATGCGCTCATGATGGCGCCGCCGCCGCGGCAGAGCGGGGAGACCGGGCAGCCGCCGCGCTGTCAGCCCCCCCGAACCGACGGAGCTGCCGGCAGGTTAACAGGGATACGAGGTGCCGGTGGCAAGGCGCGTCTGGCCGGGCCGCAGAGCGGTGATACTCACGACAGAGGATGCTGCTGGAAATACGAACGGGATGACGAACCGACGGAGAGACGCGACTGGAAGTGACGTCAGGCGCTGGATGCTGCAGAAGCAAGAACCGGGCGCCCTTCTGCTTGTAGGAGGGGGTTTAAATAGGGTAAGTGCGCCCCTCCCACAATTACAGGCTGCAAGCAGCCTTCAATACATGTTGGTAAGGCTGATTAGTCAGCCTGCATTTGTGGGGGGAGGGGCGGAGGCTCTTCATATACGAGCCACACCCTCACTTCCAGGCGTGTGTTTTCAGGTGCCTTTTTACCACGACCAGGAATTCATTTTCGCCGGTAACTTCATTGCATTGCATTCCCTCACTCATGGGAGGGCATAGACAGAATCTTGTATATTATGGCTTCGTAGCTTCTTGCCGCACTAACCTCAGACTCCCTACAACCACGTTGAATCAGATTTTGGACAAAGTCCAGCATTTCCTCACGGTAGAAGATTCAGATAGTAGGTCGGTCTTCACGTCTCAAGCGTAAAAACAATTCTCAGGGGCTCACAGTAGGACAACGCGCGGACCACGGCTAGCAGTTAGCTGTTGTCTGGGGAACTATTCAAGGACTCTCTTCCTATCTACATGGTTCTTTTTGGCCCTCATTCCTGCATAGTCTAGGCAGTTAGGTTGCGGTCCCACGATCTCCTGAGGCTAGGGCATTGCCAGTACTCTCACTAGAACCAAACTTTACTAGTTTCAGTTGGTTTTTATGATCCATTTCACAACGTATTCCCGGTCCTCCATTCCGCTTTGGAGCTGTATCCGCAATATTGAGCATCATGTCTCTGGCTTTGTCATCCACAAGATGGGTTGTAGGTCTCCTACTGGTCTTGCCTCATATACCCCAAATTTTCGCTCGAGATCCCTGACGCCTTGCAGTTGGTGTTACAATCCTACAGGCTCACCTGAGTCAGAGGATAGCTGGCTGGAGGTGGAGCCCAGTGGCAAGGACCGCAGGCAGGTTGTAGTTGCAGGAAGTCAGACAGAGGCGTAATCGGTTAGCAGGCGGTGGGTCAGGGCAGGCGGCAGTGAGCGTGGTCAGACAATCCGGATCGGGAACGGTGGAAGCAGTTCAGTTGGTAGGGACAAGCAGAAGAGTAGTCGGGGACAATTCCAAGGTCGGCAGCAGTCAAGTTGGTAGCAGTAGCAGCAGAGGAACAGCAGTAGATGCAGCAGGATCAAGTCCAGAATAACAATAACCAGCAGGGATCTGGTGCAAGAGGCTGGGCTTATAAAGAGGAAGTAGCAGGTGCAAGGAATCACAGAGATTAACAAGGCAAGGCTGGAACAAGGTAAATCAAAGAGTTCAGTAGAAGGAAATGTCCAGAAGGGTTGGTAGTCTAGTGGCTAGAGCTACTGCCTGGGACATGGCTGGTCACTGGTTCGAATCCTGACAGTACTCCCCCCCTTCCAAGGTGACCTCCGGGCACTGCAGATGATGGTTTATCGGGATGTCTTTGGTGGAAAGATTTTACCAGTCTGGGGGCATGGACATTTTCCTCCGGCTCCCAGGAGTTATCCTCGGGGGAATAGCCCTTCCACCCAACTAGATACTGCAGCCTTCCACGGTGGAGTCTGGAGTCAAGGATCTTGGCCACAGTGTATTCCTCCTGGTCTTGTACTCTTACCGGAGGAGGAGGAGGGGGGTGGCGGCCTGGGAAAGTGTTCTCAACATGTGGTTTCAGGAGAGAGCAGTGGAAAACCGGGTGCACTCGGATGGAGTCGGGAAGGTCGAGTCGGAAGGTGACTTCGCTGATTCGAGCCGTGACCCGGAAAGGACCCATGTATTTTTGGCCCAACTTCCGGGAGGGAACCTTTGGGCTTAGGTTTCTGGTGGAGAGCCACACCTTGTCCCCTACCTGGAATTCCGGAGCGGGTTTGCGGTGTTTATCCGCTGCCTGCTTGAAGCGGCTCTGGGCTCGATGTAGATTGTCCCGAATATTTTCCTGTGCCTGTTGTAGACTTGCAAGACGTTCGGCCACAGCTGGGACTGTGGTGGAAATGGGCAAGTGAGGGATGAAGGTTGGGTGTAGGCCGGTGTTAGCGTAGAACGGGCTGTATTGGGTAGAACTGTGCTCCGCATTGTTATAGGCGAACTCGGCCGTAGAGAGGTGGTCCAGCCAGTCGTCCTGCAGATGGGTGACGAAACAGCGCAAATACTGCTCGAGGGTTTGATTCGTTCTCTCGGTCTGCCCATTGGATTGGGGGTGGAACGCAGAAGACAGGTTCACCTTGATCCCAAGGGCTTGACAGAAGTTTCTCCAGAACCTGGAAGTGAACTGTACTCCCCGATCCGAAACAACATCGTCCGGGGCCCCATGTAGCCTAAAAACCTCTCGGAGTACGAGATCGGCCATCTGTTTGGTGGTAGGTAGGCCCTTGCAGGGGATGAAGTGGGCCATTTTGGTGAGACGGTCGACGACGACCAGAACGGTGTTCATGCCTTTGGAGGGAGGAAGTTCCACAATAAAGTCCATGGAGATTGAACCCCAGGGGCGGGAGGGAACCGGGAGTGGACATAGCAAGCCCATGGGGGAGGAGCGGGGGGTCTTGTTGCGGGCGCACGTCGTGCATGAGGAGACAAACCTCTCGGTATCTTTTCTGTAAGTTGGCCACCAGAAGGAACGGGAGAGGAGCTCCTGGGTCCTTCTGATACCCAGATGGCCGGCCGGTTTGGAATCGTGGTTGAGTTTAAGTACGTCAAGTCGTGCAGATTCTGGTACGTACAACTGCTGATCCCGGTACAACCAGTAGCCACCCTTGAGAGTAAGGTTTACAGCTCCAGGTGGGTAGGTGAGGAGGTGATCGTTCTCATACCCTTCCTTGAGGGAACCCAGAAGTTCCCTCAAGTAGGTGGCTCCTATGATGCTTCTGTCGGGAAGGATACCGGCCGGAGCCTCATTGATCTGAGAGGGTTCAGAGAACATCCTTGAGAGAGCATCCGCTTTGCCGTTCTTCGACCCAGGGCGATAGGAGATAACAAAATTGAATCTGGAGAAAAACAGACTCCACCTGGCCTGTCTGGCGGTGAGTCTCTTGGCGCTGCGGATAAACTCTAGGTTCCGGTGGTCAGTGTATACAGAGATGGGATTATGGGCCCCCTCCAGCAAGTGTCTCCACTCGGTGAAAGCGTCCTTGATTGCCAGCAGTTCCTTATTCCCGATGTCGTAATTCCGTTCAGCGGGGGACATCTGGCGGGAGAAGAAAGCGCAAGGGTGTAGGAGCATCTTTTCCCCTGAACGTTGAGACAGAATTGCGCCCACCGCAGCGTCGGAGGCGTCCACCTCGACCGTAAATGGTAATTCAGGGTTTGGGTGGGCCAGGATCGGGGCAGAGGTGAAGAGGGACTTCAGTTTAGCAAAGGCCTCCTGTGCCTCCGGAGTCCACCCGAAGGGGACAGTCTTTTTTGTTAGTTGAGTGATTGGGGCGATGATTTTTGAAAAGTTCCTGATGAACTTCCGATAAAAGTTTGCAAAACCTACAAACCTCTGGACCTCCTTTTCGTTCTTCGGGGCGGGCCACTCAGTCACGGCCTGGATCTTCCGGGGATCCATACTTAAGCCCTCCGGTGAAATAATATAGCCGAGGAATTGGGTGGAAGTCTGTTAAAATTCGCACTTCTCCAGCTTAATATAGAGAGACTGTTCACAGAGTTTCTGTAGCACCCTGCGGACATGCCCACGATGTTGTTCAGGGTCTTCTGAGAAAATCAAAATATCGTCCAGATATGCTACCACAAATTGGTCAAGCATGTCCCTGAGGACGTCATTGATAAAATGTTGGAAGGTAGCAGGGGCATTGCAGAGGCCGAAAGGCATGACCAGATACTCAAAGTGACCATAGCGGGTTCGGAAGGCGGTTTTCCACTCGTCCCCCGGGCGAATTCGGACCAGGTTGTAGGCTCCTCGGAGATCGAGCTTAGTGAAGACTTTTGCCGCCCGAAGTCTCTCAAGGAGTTCAGAAATCAGGGGGAGAGGGTACCGGTTCTTCACAGTAACGTTGTTGAGCTTTCGATAATCTATGCAAGGGCATAGAGAAGAGTCTTTTTTCTCCACGAAGAAGAAAGGGGCCCCTGCAGGGGATGTGGAAGGTCGGATAAAACCCTTTTTTAGATTTTCGTCTAAGTACTCCTTCAGGGCCTTTAGTTCCGGCTCGGAGAGGGAGTATATACTGCCGAAGGGTATTTCGGCCCCAGGTAGCAGCTCAATCGGGCAGTCATAAGGCCGATGCGGGGGCAGTTTGTCTGCATTTCTTTTGTCACAGACATCCTGGAACTCCAGATATTGAGGGGGTAAAAGCTCCTTGGTGGATAGTCCGAATATGGTAGGTTCTTCAGGCGGAGAAGGGACGGATTTACGTAAACAGTTCTGAGAACAAAAGTCCGAGCGGAACCGTATGCAGCGAGCATCCCAGTCCACCGAGGGGTTGTGAGTTTCCAACCAAGGGATGCCTAGGATCACCGGAAACTTAGGGGAGGTGATCAGGGAGAAGTGAATGGTTTCCTGATGATCGGGTTCGACGAGAAGTTGAAGATCAGCGGTCTGGTGCGTAACCGGCCCAGAAGAGAGCGGGGTCCCATCGACGGTTTCCAGATCGATGGGGGCTGCCCTGGTTACCAGTGGTATGTTGTTCTCATGGGCGAAGGTCAAGTCCATGAAATTTCCGCCGGCCCCCGAGTCAAGCATTGCGGAGCAGGGAAGCTGTCGTTCCCCAATGGTGATAAGGATGGGAACAATGAAGTGGGACCCGGTACCTGTAGTGTCCATGGTTTCAGAGGCCAAGGGTGAAATTGTAGCTTGTTGTAATTCCCGTAATTCAGTGACAGCAATGGTTCGGCAAGTCTTATTGGGGCACCTAATAGCGAAGTGCCCTGGCTCGCCACAGTAAAGGCAGAGGCCCGCGGCCAGTCGTCTCTCCTTTTCAGCAGCCGATAGAGTCTTGCGCAGTGTGTCGACCTGCATCGGTTCGGTGGAGGGTTGGTGAGCCGGCTGAGTCATTGGAGTGAAAGGGTACGCGGGCCTGTTATCTAAGGACCAGAGTCTTTCTCTCCTTCTTTCCGCGAGTCTCCGGTCAATTCGGATGCACAGTTGGATGAAGTCATCCAGATCGTCTGGGGCGTCTACCCTGGCGAGCTCATCCTTTATAAGTTCGGAGAGTCCGCGGCGAAATTGACTTTTCTGAGCAGCGGGGTTCCAGGTGGTGTCCGTGACCCAGCGGCGGAACTCGGAGGAATACTCGGCTACAGAGCGTCTTCCCTGCCGTAGACTGTGCAGCCTAGCCTCGGCAGTCACGCAGCGGTTAGGGTCGTCGAAGACTTGGCTCATGGCTGCGATGAAGTTGTCTAGATTATTTAATAAGAGACTGTGGGACTCCACATATGGGGATGCCCATGCCAGGGCCTCGTCAGTTAGAAGGTTAATGATGAACAGGATCTTCTTTCTGTCCGAGGAAAAGGAGCCCGGCTGCATCTGAAAGTAGATACGGCACTGGTTGAGGAACCCCCGAAACTGGCTCCGATCGCCGTTAAACTTTGACGGGAGGGGCATGCGGGAGTCTGTGACCGCGCTGCGTACGTCCAGTAGTTGACGCTGTAAGTCGATAATTTCTCTCTGTTGGCTCTGGATTGCGCCTTGAAGTTGAGTCATTTCCTTTTGGGCAGAGGTGCCAAACTCCTGAAGTTCGGAGACTTGTTTGCGCAGGGTGGCCATCGCGGACTCCATTTTTGGGCTGGTTATTCTGTTACAATCCTACAGGCTCACCTGAGTCAGAGGATAGCTGGCTGGAGGTGGAGCCCAGTGGCAAGGACCGCAGGCAGGTTGTAGTTGCAGGAAGTCAGACAGAGGCGTAATCGGTTAGCAGGCGGTGGGTCAGGGCAGGCGGCAGTGAGCGTGGTCAGACAATCCGGATCGGGAACGGTGGAAGCAGTTCAGTTGGTAGGGACAAGCAGAAGAGTAGTCGGGGACAATTCCAAGGTCGGCAGCAGTCAAGTTGGTAGCAGTAGCAGCAGAGGAACAGCAGTAGATGCAGCAGGATCAAGTCCAGAAGAACAATAACCAGCAGGGATCTGGTGCAAGAGGCTGGGCTTATAAAGAGGAAGTAGCAGGTGCAAGGAATCACAGAGATTAACAAGGCAAGGCTGGAACAAGGTAGATCAAAGAGTTCAGTAGAAGGAAATGTCCAGAAGAGTTGGTAGTCTAGTGGCTAGAGCTACTGCCTGGGACATGGCTGGTCACTGGTTCGAATCCCGACAGTTGGCTTGGAGATTAGTTTGCACATGCCATTCGAATTCCTTTTCTACCCTACTTGGCTTGGTTTTTGCCCACTTATAGGCCTACCCACGATCATGGCTTAGGGCACACAACAAGCCATTTAGTCAGGTCAGCTAAGACACGCCTAGCTGGGTCAGGTTGTTCCCGTTGTTTCTCTCCCTAGGGTTCTTCGGATACCTCTTGGCCGTAGCCATGACCACAAGTTGGTAAGGCTGATTAATCAGCCTGCATTTGTGGGAGGGGCGGAGGCTCTTCATATACGAGCCACACCCTCACTTCCAGGCGTGTGTTTTCAGGTGCCCCACCCTCCCTCCCTTATCTTCTCATTTCCACAGGGTATGCCCACTTATAGGCCTCGATCATGGCTTAGGGCACACAACAAGCCATTTAGTCAGGTCAGCTAAGACACGCCTAGCTGGGTCAAGTTGTTCCCGTTGTTTCTCAGTTGCAAGAAAAAGTATGTGAACCCTTTGGAATGATATGGATTTCTGCACAAATTGGTCATAAAATGTGATCTGATCTTCATCTAAGTCACAACAATAGACAATCACAGTCTGCTTAAACTAATAACACACAAAGAATTAAATGTTACCATGTTTTTATTGAACACACCATGTAAACATTCACAGTGCAGGTGGAAAAATTATGTGAACCCTTGGATTTAATAACTGGTTGAACCTCCTTTGGCATCAATAACTTCAACCAAACGTTTCCTGTAGTTGCAGATCAGACGTGCACAACGGTCAGGAGTAATTCCTGACCATTCCTCTTTACAGAACTGTTTCAGTTCAGCAATATTCTTGGGATGTCTGGTGTGAATCGCTTTCTTGAGGTCATGCCACAGCATCTCAATCGGGTTGAGGTCAGGACTCTGACTGGGCCACTCCAGAAGGCGTATTTTCTTCTGTTTAAGCCATTCTGTTGTTGATTTACTTCTATGCTTTGGGTCGTTGTCCTGTTGCAACACCCATCTTCTGTTGAGCTTCAGCTGGTGGACAGATGGCCTTAAGTTCTCCTGCAAAATGTCTTGATAAACTTGGGAATTAATTTTTCCTTTGATGATAGCAATCCGTCCAAAGTAGCCCCAAACCATGATGCCCCCACCATCATACTTCACAGTTGGGATGAGGTTTTGATGTTGGTGTGCTGTGCCTCTTTTTCTCCACATATAGTGTTGTGTGTTTCTTCTAAACAAATCAACTTTGGTTTCGTCAGTCCACAGAATATTTTTCCAGTACTGCTGTAGAACATCCAGGTGCTCTTGTGCAAACTGTAAACGTGCAGCAATGTTTTTTTTGGACAGCAGTGGCTTCTTCTGTGGTATCCTCCCATGAAATCCATTTTTGTTTAGTGTTTTACGTATTGTAGATTCGCTAACAGGGATGTTAGCATATGCCAGAGACTTTTGTAAGTCTTTAGCTGACACTCTAGGATTCTTCACCTCATTGGGCAGTCTGCGCTGTGCTCTTGCAGTCATCTTTACAGGACGGCCACTCCTAGGGAGAGTAGCAGCAGTGCTGAACTTTCTCCATTTATGGACAATTTGTCTTACCGTGGATTGATGAACAGCAAGGCTTTTGGAGATACTTTTATAATCCTTTCCAGCTTTATGCAGGTCAACAATTCTTAATCGTAGGTCTTCTGAGAGCTCTTTTGTGCGAGGCATCATTCGCATCAGGCAATGCTTCTTGTGAAAACCAAACCCAGAACTGGTGTGTGTTTTTTATAGGGCAGGGCAGCTGTAACCAACACCTCCAATCTCATCTCATTGATTGGACTCCAGTTGGCTGACACCTCACTCCAATTAGCTCTTGGAGATGTCATTAGTCTAGGGGTTCACATACTTTTTCCACCTGCACTGTGAATGTTTACATGGTGTGTTCAATAAAAACATGGTAAAATGAATTTTTTTGTGTGTTATTAGTTTAAGCAGACTGTGATTGTCTATTGTTGTGACTTAGATAAAGATCAGATCACATTTTATGACCAATTTGTGCAGAAATCCATATCATTCCAAAGGGTTCACATACTTTTTCTTGCAACTGTATATATATCACACAAATATATATATATGTGTATATATATATATATATATATATAAATATATGTATATATATCACATATATTTATTAATTATATATATATATATATATATATATTAATTATGGGTATATTATTTATAAGCGTTGGTGGTATAGTGTGTCTAAATATACTTTTTGTAAAATGATGGCACCCCATTTCGTTGTTTCGTTGTAGTGGTTGTAGTGGCAAATACTTACCTGAATCAAGCATCCAGTGACGTCACCGGACTCTACGCCTCCTTACCAGCGATGCCGGCGTCTTCTCTTCCGGGTGTAGGGCTGACGTCATCAGCGCAGGCGCACTGAGGTAGGAGCAGCCAAGCGAGCGTCCTTGTCTCAGAGCGCCTGCGCCGTACCGGTCCTCATTCAGCTGCAAACAGGGCCAGCGGAAGAAGGAGAGCGCTCGCTGGCCCTTTCAATCAAGTGGAGGAAGGGGCGCTTTTTTAGACCGAGGATGCGGCGGCTACCAGCAAGTGTGTGCTGCTCATCTTTTTTTCTTTTTTCTATTATCTGGACTAGACGAGCGACTGCACCACCATATGGATAACACTGCAAATACCACTAACCCTGATGTGTTTTCTTACACTAAAGAGGATGAGACTAGAATTTTTCAGAACACGGTGAGAGATGTCTCCTTTTTATCTGCTCCTTCTACTATAGACGTAAAGAAAAAATTTGAGAATGAATCAAGACGCTCCATTAATTTGAACCTGCATTTACAAACACTCAGTGAATACCATCGCCTCCATAGAATACCGAGGGGATGCGGTCACACCTGAGGCCGGATTTATTTTTAAACAATTCTGATTTCTGTGCTAGATTTATACAAATTTCCAATAAGTATGCCTTTGACTTTATTTTGTTAAATGTTGAATTTTTACAACAAGAACTGATTTCTACGGTGGCTACTATACAGACCCTTGTTGAACAACTACAGGCTCTGTTACCCACTGAAGAATTCGATAGCTATATGTCTGCCAGTTCATCAATTTTTGATAAATTCCGAAATGACCTCCAGGCCAAGAAAAGGAATAAATGGTCCAGGGACATGGCCGATTATGTTACAGGATATGTATACAATTGGCAAGGGGACGCAAGGAAGATTCGGAGACCGTCAAGTGATAAAAGATTTGGATCTACGCTGGGTGACAGTAGAAACACTAATCGAGCCGCAAGGGATAAAGAGTCAATGCCTTCTTCCAGCACCACAGTCCCAGGTCCTCCTTTTCCGGAGCAGAGCACAGGTCCAGGAGACTCCGGCGGGGTGGACGGCGCCAGCACAAGTGGCGAAAGAGAAAAGACACCCAGGTCCCAGAGACCAAGGAATGTGAGAGAAAAGAGGAAAGCACAGTGGTAAACATCTCCTCAACCACACTAACTAATGCACAGATGCAGGTTTTAAACAAGGGTCTGTCTTTCTGCCCAGTTGCTAAAACCAATTGGTTTAATGTAGAACTAGATTTACAAAGATTTTATCGCATGATTAGATTGAAAATATGGGCTTCTGAGCATTCAGACAGACCAGTGACTGAGAATATACTGTAAGACCTAGTGAATTGAGTTTACAGGGTACGGGATTGTTTCTCAAGAGTAATTTTAATCCGGTATCACACCATCCCGCTATTGAGGCTTTTACCTTGGCGGTGGGGCGTGATATTGAAAAACTCAAACAAAATGTGTTGGTGAACCCGTTGAGTCAAGGTAATCTTACCACTGAAGACATACAGGCCGTTACTGATCTGTCTGCAGACCACAGCCTCACCATCAAGTCTGCTGACAAGGGTGGTGGGGTTGTGGTAATGGACACAGATCAGTACATACAAGAGATTTTATCTCAACTGGCTGACAACAATGTATACCAAAGGGTCTCCAGTGACCCAAAATTTAAATTGCTAAGGGAACTTGGGGAGATGCTAGGACAGGCCAAACTTGGTGGGATTATAGACGACAAATTGCAAAGTTATTTGTTATGTGAAAAACCAATTACCCCTATACTGTACACTCTCCCGAAAATACACAAAAATATACGGGCCCCCCCAGGTCGGCCGATTGTCTCTGGGAGGGGGTCTTTATTTTGTAATCCGGCCATTTTTCTGGATAAGATCTTGCGACCATTTGCGGTTTCTGCTAGATCTTATATCAGAGATACGAATGATTTTTTGGATAAGATCAAAGATCTGAGGGTCCCAGAAGGAGCTGTTCTTGCTTCGTTTGACGTGTGCAGTCTGTACACGTCAATCGAACACGAGCTGGGTCTACATGCTGTGGAATTATGCCTCCTTCAGACAGATTATACAGAGGAATGCAGAACATTTCTGCTTGGCTTATTGAGATTCATTTTATGTAGAAATTATTTCTTATTCAGGGATGATTATTATGTACAGTTAAGGGGGACCGCGATGGGGTCCAATGTGGCGCCCACCTATGCAAATATATATATGACATACTTGGAAGACACATTCGTCTATGGGTGTCACCACTTCAGCCATGTGCTGGGATGGTGGCGCTACATAGATGATGTGTTCTTGATATGGGTGGGCGCCACAGAGGACCTCATGGCGTTTCATTCATTTTTGAACAATATTGACCCTAGTGTCAAATTCACTGTATTATATTCGAAAAAAACAATGCAATTTCTTGATACAGAGGTGATGGTTCAGGGTGACACCCTGGTCACCGACCTTTTTGTCAAATCTACAGATAAAAATACCTTGGTTAGATTTGAGAGTCACCATCCCAGGCCTATGATTGAATCTCTTCCCCTGAGTCAGATGTTACGTGTGGCTAGGATAGTTGGGGAAGGTCCAGTGAGGGACCAACGTTTATGTGAAATGGCCAGTAAATTTAAGGTGAGGGGTTACCCCAACAAGCTTGTGACAGATAGCATGCAGAAGACAAAAGTGAGGATGAGAGATGGTGATCTGGCTAGATCTAAAAAGTCTATATCTAGAATACCTCTGGTTACTGACTATTGCAATAGTAGTCCACAGGTGTCATCCATTGTCAGGAAACACTGGTCAATTTTGACCAGTGGTTTTGACAAGGTTGAGGAATTTAAGGTTCCCCCACTGTGCTCATTCCGAAGAAGTCGGAATTTGGGTGATAAACTAGTTAGATCTGATGTGGGTTCTAGCAAGATTGACTGTGCCACGTACTTTGGCTCGTCTCGGAAGGGCTGTTACCCGTGTCACGGGTGTGTAAACTGCCCATATATGCTAAAGGGAGAGTCATTTGTTAATCCAACAAATGGGAAGACAGTGCATATTAAACAATACCTGACATGTGACTCAACCTATGCTGTTTATCTACTATCATGTCCTTGTGGACTATGGTACGTTGGAGAAACAACCTGGGATGTCAAGACCAGACTAAATCAGCACCGATATACTATCAGAAAGAAGAAATTGGATTTACCTGTGCCTAAGCACTTCACAGAAGCAGGTCATATGGAACGTGATTTAAAATTTAGGATTTTAGAACAAGTGCTCTTACCCAGACGGGGTGGGGACAGGACTACACGTCTGAAGAGAAGGGAGCTCTATTGGATTTTTGAGCTGCAGACTCTCAAACCAATGGGGCTCAATGTGGATTTTAGGGTGATTTGATTCTTTCAGTATTGTTTCATTTCCCTATCCTTTTATGTATCGTATGTCATGAATGTGGGTGACCTTTTTCTTTTTCTGTTTTGTCTTGTGGCCTATATGTATTGGGGTTCTGGGAAATTCTACTTACCTCGGGAGTAAGGCTGTATTCAAGTGCGAGCATTTAATAATAGTGAACAATAACATTGTTTCTTTATTATTTTTTAGATCAATATGAAACTAAGCTTTACAATTGGATTATCTCTGGAAATACTGGATGAAGGCAGGATCGATCGGCAACTTTATAGTGATTATGTCTATTTATCTGTACAGTGTTATATTTTATATGATCAGATTTCTGAGACCTGGGACCAGGGAGGGGGCGTGATCTGATGACGATCTTGGGCGTGATCTTTCCCAACTGACAGGTATACTGATCAGGGGCGGTGACATGAGATATGTGTAGCGAATGATTGTTTTGATGCATCTCTCTCTGGGACAACTGTGGCTTGGGGCCCCTGACAGGTGACATCCATGCCTGCAGCCGCCGCACAAGCCCGTGGTCTCCGATCGAGGTTCGGTTGCAGACCGCGGGCCTGAGAGACTGTCATCTGTTTGTATGAACCACTTGGACGTTAGTATAATGCCTTGTTGAATATTGGGATGAGGCGGTATTACATATAGGTGGTGGATGCCACTGCTTTTGAATACACCGCTGGACCCCTATTTTGAGATGACCTAATATATTATTTGCAGCGTATGATCGCTAGATAGTCCATGACGTGGTGGATTGTTTACACTTTATGACAGGACACATGACTGCCACGCCAGCTATGCTGACTCCGCCCTGGGTCGGGAGTGGACATGCGCAGATCGCTTCGGCTCAGGTGCGGCCATCTTGGTTGTGGGTCTCTGAATTCTGTGCAACATTGACGGTCTCGCGGGACTGATGAAGTTCCGCGCATGCGCGTTTGCGATTTCCGGACGCCGTGCGATTCCTGCTCTCCTCCAGTATGCGAGTTTCCTTATATGTTTTTAAATATCACATAATCACAGGCACCTGAATGTAATTATTATGAATTATGTATTCACACCACAATTTAATGAGTTGGGGACACTGTTCAACTTTAATAATGAATATGAATTTTGCTGTTGATGTATTATAAGCATGTGACACTTACTTGAGAAACCAGGATGAATTTTTCATGGATTATTCCTGTATAATTATGTAATTTTCTGTACAATCATGTAATTTACACAGTAATCATGTATGCTATTTAAACATTTGAGTTTGCACTGATTGTTATGGCTTGACAAAGGCTCCATTGAGAGAGCTGAAACGTTGCTGTCTGCACATGTGGGAATAAACACCACTTTTTTTCACCGTTATTCGTGTGCTGCCTTGGACTCTTCTACATATATATGTGTATATATATATATATATATATATATATATATATAAATATATGTATATATATCACATATATTTATTAGTTATATATATATATATATATATATATATATATATATATATTTATTAATTATGGGTATATTATTTATAAGCGTTGGTGGTATAGTGTGTCTAAATATACTTTTTGTAAAATGATGGCACCCCATTTCGTTGTTTTGTTGTAGTGGTTGTAGTGGCAAATACTTACCTGAATCAAGCATCCAGTGACGTCACCGGACTCTCCGCCTCCTTACCAGCGATGCCGGCGTCTTCTCTTCCGGGTGTAGGGCTGACGTCATCAGCGCAGGCGCACTGAGGAAGGAGCAGCCAAGCGAGCGTCCTTGTCTCAGAGCGCCTGCGCCGTACCTGTCCTCATTCAGCTGCAAACAGGGCCAGCGGAAGAAGGAGAGCGCTCGCTGGCCCTTTCAATCAAGTGGAGGAAGGGGCGCTTTTTTAGACCGAGGATGCGGTGGCTACCAGCAATTCCGCCCAACTTGCTGGTAGTGAAGAAATTTGCATATCACAAAAGTACTATTTTTAAAGCATAGCCAGAGGTAAGAGGGGTATATATGGACTCTGCGTACATTAGCAATTATATTAAGTCCAATACTGAAAATTGCTGTTTGGGGGGTGACAGAAGCCCTTTAAGCCAGAGTCCCTAGGTTTAGTGCCTAATGTGGGATAATAAGATCCTATTGCAAAATAGAGTAGATAGAGTAGAAATTGTTACATTTGTGGGCGCAGATATCAGGGTCAGATGGATGTTACAGCAACAACTATGTGACCATATTCTGTGTCTGTAGAACTACATTAGGAACGTGGTGGAGATGAGGTAGCCTCAATGAGGTTGGTAAAGTAAAAGCTGAAAAATAACTGAAATAAAGTGGCCTAAATGGGAGGAAATGCTCAAAAACCCCAAACACTGTGGCGTGTTTATAACCGGGGAGCAATTCCTCCACATGTGATCCATTGCTAACGGCAATCCCCAGCAAAAATGCATACAATGGAGGATGTCGACAGCGGACCACATGTACCACAAAAGCATCCTACACAAGATGCGATAATGTGTGAACGCAAATAAAAAATTACATAAATCACTGCGAAAGGTGCACCACAATGATATGCAACTGACAACACTGGCTAATCCCTCAAGCTGATGTTAGGAACTGAGACTTTAGTCAATATATTCCAGTCAGGAACACATCGGAGCCCTTTTGCACCACTGTCAAGGTATCTCAACGTGGCAAGGGTTCCTGCCACTAAACGACGTACGGAGTGATTTTCGCAGTGATTAAAGCTGGCCATTTATGATAAAGGGATCCAAGGATGGGATATGTGGGTCCACTAGGCCTGTGGACTAATGCACTCTGGTGTAAAAGAAATGATGTGGTGGCTGTACAGTCTCAGAGGAAGTGAGTGGGCACAAAATGACAACAGTTACCTGATTAATTCCACAACCAATT
This sequence comes from Bufo bufo, assembly GCF_905171765.1. Lineage (NCBI taxonomy): Eukaryota > Metazoa > Chordata > Amphibia > Anura > Bufonidae > Bufo > Bufo bufo. The sequence goes on from NC_053389.1 coordinate 474,346,386, forward strand.
TGTCCTTCCATTTGGTGTAACGATGCTGGTTATTCACAAGGCCATAGAACTGGACTTCACCTGTAGCAGTCACCGTTCTTATGTACCTACAGTGTCTCTTGGTACTCAGATACACCCAGGGCTCACAGCAGAGCTGAACTTCACAAAAACAGAATGGTTGCAAGACACATATATGAAGCACATATCAACACTGACAGGGGTTGTACTGAACTTACCGATAGATGACAAGAACCAAATGATGATAGTCATTGATGGAGTAGATGGAGATGTATTGGCATACAGCCTGGCAACATATGAATGACAGTGAATAGGAATAAAGATATACTGAACTGATCCTCCTGGGAAATACAACCCAGCAAGGCAGCAAAGCAAATAAAAAACAACTCAGCACATTGACAAACTTAAGAGCTGAAAACTTTGAAAAACCAAAGGACCACAAGTCCTAGGATACACTTATAAAGCACAATACAGAAGAACTAGGTATTGAATCTGAAAAAAATGCATGAAGGATATGCTATCCCGTGCCACTAGAGAAGAAAAACCTAGACATTTAAAGGCTAAGCAATCAACAACTCCACCTAAAATTAACCAGGCCACGCTAGGCAACAATCTAACCCAGTTTCAGATGCAACAATGCTAGTAAATATAGGTCACCATTTACAAAAGGGGAATCCCAGTTGCTCATAACAGAGGGTTAAAGATTTGACATGCAAATTGTTGTGGAGGAAGAGACAGTAGAGCTGAGGACTCAAATCAAGCAGGTCACCCTGCATCCCAAAAATGTAACACAGCTAGTTTGGGAGACAGACTCCATTATTTGGCAGTCTTGCAGAACTTCAGGAGAGTGGGTGTAATGACTCTGGTCTGCTCACATTGTGACAGGTGGTGTCCAGGGTTAGATAGTTTGATCTGAGTGTGTAAACAGGCAATGAGTATTTTGAAGGTGGAAAACACCGGAAAGCAGGATGTTTTGTCACTGGGAAGATAAAGGAAGGTAGCCTTCACAGCACCATGGCTTCTGGCTGCATATGTTAGCGGGCAGATGGAGATGTCATAGTATGGTAGGCCTATTCTTAAGGCCCCATTAGTCTATTGTCAGTATTGTCAGCTGAACCCACCGAGAATGGCAGGTTTGGCTGTTTAATGTACAGTACAGACCAAAAGTTTGGACACACCTTCTCATTCAAAGAGTTTTCTTTATTTTCATGACTATGAAGGCATCAAAACTATGAATTAACACATGTGGAATTATATACAGTAAGGTCTATTTGACCATGAAGGAGAGTGATGGGGTGCTGCGCCAGATGACCTGGCCTCCACAGTCACCGGACCTGAACCCAATCGAGATGGTTTGGGGTGAGCTGGACAGCAGAGTGAAGGCAAAAGGGCCAACAAGTGCTAAGCATCTTTGGGAACTCCTTCAAGGCTGTTGGAAGACCATTTCAGGGGACTACCTCTTGAAGCTCATCAAGAGAATGCCAAGAGTGTGCAAAGCAGTAATCAAAGCAAAAGGTGGATACTTTGAAGAACCTAGAATATTACATATTTTCAGTTGTTTCACACTTGTTTGTTAAGTATATAATTCCACATGTGTTAATTCATAGTTTTGATGCCTTCAGTGTGAATCTACAATTTTCATAGTCATGAAAATAAAGAAAACTCTTTGAATGAGAAGGTGTGTCCAAACTTTTGGTCTGTACTGTAGTTAATCAAAGGTTGACAGGAACAGTCAGGAAATGTTTTTAAATATTTCTGCTGTTATATTCATTTAGCAGTTAGAATAGTTGCGGACGAGTACTTACCGATGTCCAACAGTGGCGTCCCACTGTGCACGGGTGTACTGGCCGCTTATTACCTGTCCCGACGTCTGTGCAGAGCTCTCGCTGTTGATATTAGGCCAGGTTTTTGCCTGCAGTTAGCATCCCACGTGTTGCCTCCAACTCGGCGTCCCACGTGTCTATATCGGCTCCGATGTATATGTTTAGCTTAAGCGTACGAAATGTTCCTTGAAGTTATTAATGGAAGCACTTCCACATTAACTGCCCGGTATATTTCTTCTCAGAACAGGGTGCACGGGTATTATGTCATATCATTTACAACAGACGCATTTTGAAGTCTATTCCCAACTTCTTCCTCAGTGGTTACCCGTTACTCCCTATTGCAGGCTTTTAATACCTTCCCTGAGTTAAACAGAAAAGGTGGAATGGATCTCATGATCGGATGTTAGATGATATTGTAGAGTTACTGTTGCGGTGACATTGTATTATTATCATTCATATTCTTTCATTAGAAGAAGTGTGGATATAATAGGTGTGAGAGATGTGTATCTGGTCTGTAGTACACATTTTTGTCCACAAGATGGCCGCAAGCCAGATGTTTGAACCATGTGTGCATTCTTTTGTTTAAGGTAAATAAGGGAGGGGGAAAATGGGGATTACATTACAGTTTTCAAATCTACCTATGAACTCAGAGTTGAAGTTGCTGAAACCACTCCTATCAGGTTAAGGAGCCAATAGTCTCTTCTTAAGGAACACCCCTTTTGTGATGTCATGTCTGCTATTTAAGTCAATGTACTGTGAATAAAGCGTCTCTTCTACCATGGCTCAGGGAAGATGAGAAGATGCTTTCATGAAACCACCTAGTGTGTCTGGTCTCATTATAAAGCAGTATGGTGTACACATACTTATCCTTCTAATTGATTTGGCACCACACAAAGAAGAAGGAGAAGCGCATGAATTGCGCTAACAAAATGGCGTCCCATAGGTGGGCAGACAGCTTGCATAATTTCCTATTCAAACACCAGGAGAGGACTTGCGCAAAACCACCAGACGAGGTCATAAGCTGCAGCAAAGGTAAGAAGCTTTAATTCTTACAACCTCCTCTGAGTCTTTTGCCCAAGTGGATTCTCAAGAGTTGAATTGATATTATCGCGATAGAAGGGTTCAAATTATAGCTGATCTGTCCGTTAGAAAGAACCTGTTGAAATATTCCTTCTTTGTGTGGTAGAACATGCTGGAACTAAACGGAAGTTGTTAGACAGCTGAGTTGGATATCCTGTGACGTAGAATTGGATCCCAGCCAAGTTCTGACGAGAATCTTGAGGAAAGGGTTAACACCAATTGTCATAGGCAATTGGAAGTTATTAAGATTTTGTATCCCGGTGAATTGACTAGGGGTCTTCACCAAGAGAGATTGTGGGCTCAATACTATTATATATCGTTTGGCGTGTAACTGTGCTTAAGTTAGTGGGTTCGATAGCAATTACTTATAGTAATCGGATATCGTTTGATCTTTGTGCAACTACGCTTAAGTTAGCGGGCTTGATAATAATTAGCAATTGTTTGATCTTAGTGTAACTACAATAATGGGAAATTCTAATGTTGCAGGACCAAGTGAGGAGATGTTAACAGCAGCTCAGTTGATGCAAGAAAAAAAAAAGGAAAAGTTTCAGTTAGGAATAAAAGTTGAAAGCATTCTGTCATACTAAGTAGCAGCGATTTCCGGTATTATCCGGAAATATGCAGTTTTGTGTAAAAGTTCCCCCTAGAGGTTGCAAATGCAGTAGGAGATAGATTAAATTAAAGTTTGTGGATAAATGTATTGAAGGAAAAGAGAAATTGGTTGAAGGATAATAATAGGCTGGTGCAAGCTGAGTTATGGTGGAAAAGTGTATATGGAAGTGACTGAGAGAAATTGAAGTAAGTTGGAGAAATGAAATGAGCAGCATTTCTTATTACAAGATGGAGGATTTTGAATCCTACAGAGAACAAAGAAGTTGCCATGTGGCATCCCTTCCCCCACCACATCTGCTGTAAATTCCAGAGAGGACTCCCTCCCATCTCACATCCCCTCCTGTGCTCAGGAATTCAACTACCCTCCATATGGGGGTTGGGGGGGAGGGGGGCTGGTAATTGGTAATGCATCTGCAGACTGTGAAGATACTAATGTGTGTTATCTATAGATCTTCCAGACAGGGCTCCAGTATTGGATTAGATCCAATGATGTTTGCAAAAATAACCTTTCCAAACTGTATGTTCCGATGGTTTAAAATGTGCCTGCAGTGATTATTCCCATGATGCCAATTGGAAGTGTCCAATCCTATCAATCTAAGGTTGCACCCATTCTAAGTCCTTATTCAGATATGAGTGAAAGTGTAGGGATATCTGCATCATTATATGATGTATGACATCTACCACACCCAGTAGTAACATCAATTTTGCCATGATGAATAGAATTCCCAATTCAGAGAACTTACTTATGCTGCTTTATAGAAAATTAGTTACAATATGGAGAGTTTTCTCATATTATTTATGAGATTTGGAAAATTTAGTCCAATGTAGAGCTGGGGATTCAATGCATAGTGAAGATAATTGAGTCTGGGAGGAAGTGTTTAGGTCATCAGTCAGTCACATTGTCATCAGGACAGAGAGTGTGGAGAAAGTTTTCATTAGACTCCAGGAAAGTTGGGTGGATTTGGATTTTTGAGCTTACTTTAGCTATGCATGAGAAAATCCTAAGTGCTGCCTTTGTGGATGGTCTTAAGGATCATCTGGAAAGGTCTAGTGTTGGCTAGGCTTGAGTGAAGTTCATTTTGTCCCTTCATATTGTTAAAGTTAAATCAAACAAAGACCTAAGGCGGGCGTGTCTGCCTATCAGTCCTCCCCACAAGGGGGGGAAGACTTTGTATGTACTTGCCCACTTCCTCGCCCGTGGGAGGAGCTACAAATGTTCAGCCCCTTCAAATGAAACACCCATAGAAAATTAACAACCCAGAATCAAATACTGGATCCCTATTATTTATATAATCCTTAGGATCTAATTCCATTGCCTCCTAGCAAGCATGTTCCATGATCTCTCATGGCTAAGGGTAATATCACATGTGTAGGAGCATCTAGTAATGCAATTCCTACTCCTCTCACCAATTAATCACCGTCTTAAGGGTGTGCAAAATTAGATCCGATTACTCTGCTGCATCTGGAGGGGGGGAGGCTGGGAGTAGTAAATATAAATACTTTTTCCCACCTCTGTAAATAGAGTGCTTTCTGGGAGTAGTAAATAAAAATATAGAAATTCAAATTTACATGAATGTCTCCAATTAATAACCACATTTTTGAGTTTCTGGTAGATCATTTCAGGTTCCTGGAAGATGGATCATTTCGGACAGGATATGCTGTTCCTACTTAATCTGATGTTGTCAAGAAAGAACCACTCCGTCCAGCAATGGTAGTGCAGGAGACAGAGCTGAAGACACTCGCTGAGGTTGGTAAGATGGCTGAGGGTGAGACTACTAACATCCAGGTATGCCTTCGGTATCACTCATTATTATGGTCTAATCTAGTGAAGCAGAGATTTTGTTTGATCCATGGGTAAGCCCATCAATAATGAATGCTGAGTGTATGAAAGCTGTTTGATGCCCTGATACTGCCTGAGAAGGTAGAGGCTACATTATTACCTGAAGTCTACGCTAAGTGGAAATCTGTGTGATACAGGATGGCTTAAGGCCAATGGATTTCCAAAAAGTTTGCCTTTTTCAGATACAGGCTACAGAGGCTGAAAGTAAAAATCAAAGGATAAAGGTAGAAGTGATAATAGGACTCTGGAGAGTTGGTAAGAAACTCTTCCTTCAGAGGGCACTCTACCTAAAGAGGATGGATTTAGAACATGGGCAAATCCAGAGAGAGAAGGTGAGATTGGGTTCTGTGGTGGATGGCTCCTGGCTTCAACAATGCTGCCACTAGGTTAGTTGCTGTAATAATGATGGGAGAACTATGGGAGTTCCAGGAAGGCATATGCCAAGGTCATCTTACCCATTTCAGAGACTGCGGATTGACTACATTCAGAACAAAGGTGGAACAGTGTGAATATGTCTGTGTCTATATTGATCTCTTTCCAGGATATTTGGAGATTTGGCCTGTAGCAAAGGCTACAGCTAAAAGATACTGACTGAGGTGAGAGTACCTATCCCTGGGGCTTTTCTCCATCCGATATACATCTAACCGGAAGATAGGCCTAAGTCCTTATGAAGTACTCTTTGGGAATGCTCCTGGATTAGGTGTCTATTTCCCCAATAGTTCCAGATGCAGCATAGTAGTTTTCCAAATTATGTTGTCTGTTGCACAAGTTATTGTCTAATGTGTATTTCCAAGTTTTAGTTGTTTCCTACAATCCAGACTGTATAGAAGCAATTCATTCTTTACAATCAGGAGATTGGGTAGTGGTGAAACGAGAGATGTGTGGAAAGTCCTAGAGCTACGGTTTGAAGATCTACATCAAGTCCTGATAACCACCGCCACTGCTGTTGAATTGCAAGGAGAAACTGATCGTATTGCAATCAAGTGCCAGGATTATAAGAGCCATAATGTTGTTTCATGCCTTATTGTTTGTTCCATATTGTACAAAGGGGAAATCACAGTCAAATCAAATTCCAACGGTGTTGTATTATCAAGATGAGTCAGGAACAACTAAGTTGACTTTTGCAGTATAGTGGACTGTAAGACAGATGACAGATAGGACACTTGGTTTTGGTCTGAGAAGTACATCTGTGTGACTGGGACTGACCCAGTCTATGGTAATTGTGTTTAGATATGACCATACCAACTGTGGATATTGGAGATTAACAGAATGGAGTACTAGTCTGAAGTGTTGGGAATATAAACCAGTGGAAACTACCTCTAGAGTCAGAAAAGCTGAAGGTTTGTCGCAAAGGATGACTGTCCTGAAGGGAACACCACCAAACAGTTGTAAACATAATGAGTGTAATCCTCTGTTCCTGTCCATTAGAAATCCTATCCAACAGGATTCGGTGATATATGTGTTAGGAGCATGTGTAAGTGACAAAGATCCCCTAGGCAAATTTAGAATGTTGGTAAGAGAAAAACCTCAAAGTTCAGTTGCATCTGTGGCTCCTACATCCTTACCTATAGTTGGCATTAAATATTTGGCCAATTTAAAAAAATAATATGACAAACTGACCTTAGAGACAGGATTTATACAGAAAAGCCCTTTGGTGTTTTCCCTCCAGGATATTGTTGTTACATAATTCAGCTGAAGAAGACAAGTAGTGACTCTAACGTTTACTCTGACAGTTGGTTTATCAATCAAAATTATCAAAACGCAGATATCTGGTGATTGTGTGGAGATTTGAAACTCCGACCCAGGATGCAGGTGGAATGAAGTGGTCAATGTACCCGATCAAGTCCTGATCAAGTCTGACTCCTGATGCCATTTGTTCTATTCTCACCTCCTGAGTGAGATCAAATCAGAAAACAATGTCCGGTCACAACTAAGGAGGTCACTGCCTACATCCTTTGACTCACTTTTATACATGGATGCCATAGGAATCTATAGAAGAGTTTCTGATTAATTTAAAGCTAAAAGTCAGATAGTTGCAGGATTCGAGTCATTAATTCCCATGATTAGTAGTAAAAAAAAATAATAATAATAATAAGAATAATAATTTTATTGGATTAACATCTCTATTGTCATCAACAGAGATTTGTGAATTATATATGTGATGCTGTTAAGGGAATGGTGGAACAACTGAGCTCTTTTCCAGTAATGACTCTACAGAACCGACTGGTCCTTGACAGCAGAAAAAAGGAGGGGTCTACAGGAACTGCTGCATCTACATTCCGGACAACACTGCCCCTGATGGAAGGATCACCAAGGATCTGAAGAAACTGATGGACTTTATCAAATGAACTGATGGGAAAAATTCTGAAATTAATATCATGGCCAGAATAATGTTTTGGGAACTGGTTCAACGACTACAATGTTATTAGAATTTGGTTTTAACAGGCTGTCATATAGTTCTACATTTTAGGGAAAAAAAATTGAAAATGTATAATACATCCATGCCCACACTATGTATATGTGCTGTGCCCCTGTCAAAGACAAAGATTATTCCATCCTTAAGTAAATAAAACCTTGTTGATGGTTGCGGGGTAAATAGGACAAGGTGAAGGCAAACCCAAAAGGGAGTTGCGGGGACCTGGTAAAGCAAAGAGGAAAGTCCAGCTCTTCGCTGTTTAGGGCGTTGGGAGAGTACCTCACTTTGCCTGTTCACCTTTGGTCTATTTCCCGCAAAAGGAGGGATTTGTGAGAGATGTGTATCTGGTCTGTAGTACACATTTTTGTCCACAAGATGGCCGCAAGCCAGATGTTTGAACCATGTGTGCATTCTTTTGTTTAAGGTAAATAAGGGAGGGGGAAAATGGGGATTACATTACAGTTTTCAAATCTACCTATGAACTCAGAGTTGAAGTTGCTGAAACCACTCCTATCAGGTTAAGGAGCCAATAGTCTCTTCTTAAGGAACACCCCTTTTGTGATGTCATGTCTGCTATTTAAGTTAATGTACTGTGAATAAAGCGTCTCTTCTACCATGGCTCAGGGAAGATGAGTAGATGCTTTCATGAAACCACGTAGTGTGTCTGGTCTCATTATAAAGCAGTATGGTGTACACATACTTATTCTTCTAATTGATTTGGCACCACACAAAGAAGAAGGAGAAGTGCATGAATTGCGCTAACATAGGTTATTATATTCCCATGTAGAATCATTCCTTTGTGGAATAAAAATGTGCATAAATATGCCGTATTAATTCAAAGTAGTTTTAATACTATAGTAGAGTTCCTGGTGCGATAAGGTTGCGTTTTTCTTCTTCTATACTCCTTATTTGGAATAGATTTATACAACATATTATGCATTTTATGGGCTATGATAAAGTAGGTTATCAATTAAATGAATTGATCCATACCTATGTGCATATACTATGCAATCAAAATAAAAATAAAGATAAAAATAAAAATAAAAATGAAAATATACATCAGTTCCAAAAATTGTAGTAAAATTTATGACAAGTAATACATAATCAATATTGGCAATACAGAATCCCAAAGAAGGGGATATGCATATAGAAAATTTCAAATATCTTAGTTTTTCTTCTTCTTTATTGATGGAGTGTTAGCATGTAATCAACTTGCATGCTAGAATACTGAATAATGTAACTGATGGAAGAATAGGGACGAGGGCCTCACTCCAAGGGGGGATCGGGGTGCTGGTAATAAAGCCTGACACCCGATCTTCCGTTGGTTCAAGGCACCCGCCCTTTTTTTCTACAAAAAGCCGAGAAGTTCAAGTTCAGCGTAAAGGCCTTCCAGTAGGAGAGTGTTAAACTCAAATATGTACCTTGTGTCTAAGCGAGACATTCTCATAATGTGGTTACCTCCATCCACTTTTTTGATTGTGATGTATTTTAAAATGTTTTGAAATTGAGTGTTTTTTATAGTTGTTTCTGATATTCTCTTTTTTAATGTTCTCTTTCTCCTGCCAATATACTGTCTTTTACAAGGACACTGTATAATATAGATAACATTAGTGCTACTACATGTGAGAAAATATTTTCTTTCAGGTTTGTAGGGATTATTTGTCAAGCAGATCTCTTCAGTTTTTTTGGGGAAAGAGGTTGTCTTGCAATTACTGCATTTATCACATCTATAGAACCCTTTTAATTTTAACCAACCATTCATAGAGTTAATTTGTTTTCTATAGGTTTTGATGGAGAGAGCAATTTTTATTCCCAAGTTTGAGGCCTTTGTATATACTATGTGAGGGTCAGAAGGGATGTATGGATTTGATCGTTTATCTTTTAAAATATGATGCCAGTGCCTTCTTATAATTTGTTCAATTCTTTTATACTGAGCATTGAATGGTAGAATTATGCGGATACTATCTTCCTTTTCTGCATTTGTGTTAGGTGCTTACGGTAGTACAGAGAAGAGCCCTGGAATGCAGGGAAAGAAATGCAGTCGGTTGTGGTGTGCCGAAACCGAGGATGAGGTAGGCCTAAGAAAGAAGAGGGCCCACCCAAGGAAAAGACATAAAAGAAATGAGTTGTAAATGAGTGGAGTGGTGGGAGGGACAAAGCTCAGACCTCAGACGGTGCAGGAGCCAGGTAAGGGGGGTGCCCTAAATAGGCTGGAGGCGGACCTCAGCCCCTCCCACAAATCTAGGCAAATGCCTTAATACTTGTGTTAGGTGCTTACGGTAGTACAGAGAAGAGCCCTGGAATGCAGGGAAAGAAATGCAGTCGGTTGTGGTGTGCCGAAACCGAGGATGAGGTAGGCCTAAGAAAGAAGAGGGCAAAAATGGAAATAAACCAGTTTATTTGTAGCCAATAAAACACGTAAATAACTCAACCCGACATGCTTTGGAAAGCCTCTCTTAACTCTTGCGCTGGATTGGGAATGTATCGTGCGTAAGCGGACGACTTCCAGCGTCCCAATTTCTTGATAACATGGGCAGGGATGTTAGCACTGGAGGCCGTGGATGCAGCTCCGATGCGAAAGGAGTGCCCTGAGTAGTTGGCAGCGTTGAGGCCCAGTTGGGTGAGAAATGACCTGACATGGATCATGAAGGTGGTCGTGGTGAGCACCGACCCATGAAGTTGGAGTAGCGGTTGAGAGGGTAGGAACTTGTGAAGCTGACTGTAGGTGTCCAGAACCCTCACCGGACACCATTTGTTGTGCGTGGGGTAATATGAGATGTTGACGGGTGAATGCTGACTACTCTTGGAGTGAGGTAAGGTCAGGATGTAGTGATCCAGGTGTTTAGATAAGTGGGAGACAAGAAGACAAGGTGAGGTTTGGGACGTGGAGGTGGTAGTGAATTCCCCGGGCCTCAGGAACCCGTAGAAGGCTAAGTAAATTGCAGTTTTGATGACAGCGTTGGTATTTGTATCAAAAGGCGTGGCGTCCAGCAAGTCGGATAATGCTTTGAAAACATGACTGTTGATGGGCAGCCTTTGGGCTGGACGTGCGGGTTCCGTCTTCTGAATGCTTCTGAGTATTGTTTTGATTTGGTGGGAGGCCATGAAGCTGGTGTAGTTAGGGTGCAAGATTAGCATATGATGTTGAATGCCAGTAAGATATAGTTTGATGGTGTTGTATGACATTTTGAGTTTGAGGTGGCAGAAAGAAGCAAATCCCAAAACAGACGTCATGATGAAAGGGTGCATGATGTTGTGTTCTACTAGGAATCTGTTGAATAGCGTGAACGCTCTGTTGTATGTTCTATGTGTATTGACTGATAGTGAAAAGTGGGACAAAGACTGGCTATGCCGCATGATGGCCTCTAGTCCAGAATGAGTTGCTGAAATGACGGGGTGCTGGAGGCAGTGGGTGATGCTGATGGGAGGTCCTGATGAAATGCCTGAAATTTGAAGCGAGACAAATTGTCAGCAGCCGAATTGCACACCCCCGGGACATGGAAACAATGCAAGAAAAAATTATTGTAGGCGGCCAGCCAAGTAAGTCTTCGCATGAACCTCATGATTGTGAGGGATTTAGAACGACCTTTGTTGATGATCTGGCAGGTTGCTTGGTTGTCTGAGTAGCAGCGGACCGCCAGATTTGCCCATAAATGACCCCACGCCACGGCAGCCGCTACGATGGGATAGATCTCAAAAAGCACTGAGGTAGTGGAGAATCCTTCCAGACCCTGGACCTCAGGAGGCCAGCTGCCCCACAGCCAATCGTCCCCAAATATGGCCGCAAAGCCTGTGGTAGATGCCGCATCTGACCAGATAGAGGGGGAAGAGTCCGACAGCTGAGGGACAAACAAGCTCCTGCCATTCCAGGTGGACAGAAATCTCCTCCACATTCCCAGATCAGCCACAGCGTTGGCATCCAGGGACAATCTGTGCGAGTCGTGTAGGAACAAGGGGAAGAGGTGCAGAAGCCGTGAAATAAATGAGCGACCCTGGGGTATGATGCGCATGGCAAAGTTCAGGGAGCCCAGCAGGGACTGTAGTTCTCTGCGGTTGCAGGTGCAGAGTTGAAGATAGCCGTCTATGTGGGTGAGAATGTCCTGGATCTTCCCGGACGGCAAACTGGCTTGCATTGAAGCTGAATCCAACTGGATACCCAGGAAGGTGATGATCGTGTCCGGCCCCTCTGTCTTCTTGGTGGAGAGGGGGACCCCCAGTTCCTTGAACAGCTTGATGGTGGCTCTGAGGCTGGAAGAAGGGGAAGTGTTTTCTTCCACCAATAGGAAGTCATCAAGGTAATGTAAAACCAGCGGGCACCTTGCCACATTCAATAGCAACCAGCATAATGCTTCTGCAAACACGTCGAAGATGGCCGGGCTGCTTTTGGACCCGAAGGTCAATCGGGAGAAAAAATAATAATCCCCAGACCACTTGATGCCGTGCAGGTGCCACAGTGTAGGGTGAATCGGTAGTAATTTGAAGGTGTTGGCGATGTCGGTTTTGCTGAGCCACGCCCCCACCCCTGCTTGACTGATGGCCGTGATGGCGTGATCTATGGTGGTGTACTGCAGAGAGAATTCCTCCGAGGGAATGAGGGAGTTGAGACTGGGGTTGCCTGTCCCGTGAGTCGCCGATAGGTCGATGATGAGCCTCTGTTTCTGGGAAGATTTCCCAGTGACGATGCCAATGGGGTTGGTGCGCCATGTGGCGAATGGGGGAGTCTTGAAAGGACCTAGTACAAAACCCTCCGTTACTTCTTGGGCTATGATGGCGTTAATGGCGGTGGGTTTGTGTAGAGCGGATAGAAGATTGGGACATTCCAGGGTGCCAGTTGGCATATACAGGATGCCCGTGTGGAATCCTTCTGTCAACCCTGAAACGAGGAAATCTGAGAGATGCCTGGAGGGGTGTTGCGACATGAGCGCGGTAAAAACTGGCATGTTGATGGTTGTTAGATACGGTTTTGTAAACATTTTATTTGGACACATGGACTTGGCATGTGCCCGGAAACATTTGGTGCATATATGTAACAACTTACACCCGTTATAATTACAGGACCCCTCATTGAAATTATTGCAAATCATGGATTTGCCTAGAAATTTGATCGGCCCACCCAGTTTGTCCCGGGCCAGTCTTTCCGGGACCCCGGAGGGGCCAGCTGCCTGGGAGAGGCCCTGTCTGACCGACGTGTTCGGGCAGAAATTGGTGGTGTGGGCCGTGGAGGAGCAGTGCGCACAGGCTGGGGTCCTAAGGCCTGCGAAGTGGCGACAGAATATGACCGTGTCGATCCTCGCCCAGTTGGAGCGGACTCCTTACTGGGAGGAAGCCCCCGCCACCTTCGCCGAAAAAGACCTGTGATAGTCATAAAACGCTGACCCTCCGTATTTGTTGCCCAAGTCCACCAGTTTGTGTAAGTAGAGGTCGAATTCCTCCCTTCTGTTGGGGTAGACCGCACAGATGACCTCTCTATAGATCCCGAAGGCCAACACGAATTCGGGAATGGTCAATTTCCTATTGAGCCGGGCATCCCTGGACGTCATAGGCGTAAGTCGTGTTTTCAACCACGTCCTGGGAGGCAATCAGAAGGGAGGCCAGGTTTACATCCTTACCTTCCAGGATATCCCGTTTCAAGTGCTCAGGAATCATATGCGCCGGGTTGACTTCCTGGTCCTCCACGCTAATGGACGGCGTGATCACCGGTAAACCGGCCGGTGCCGGTGATGCCGCCGGTGGCGGACCCGCCAAGGAGAGGGTCGTGGTGACCGATTCTAGCCTCTCCAACCTGGCGTTGACTGTTGACATAGATGTCATCAGAGAGGCCAGCATGGCATGGATGTCCCCGGTGCCGGACTGGCTGGGACCTTCCCCCGCATCCCTATTATTGGTTGATGCGCGTAGCAGCCGGAACAGCTCCGCTTTCCTTGCCGTGGCGGGGAAGGGAACATGCCGTTTCCTCAACTCCGCCGTGATGCGTGGAATTGTCCAGGACCGGATGGATGCTGGACTGGCTAGATCGTCTCCCGGAGTAGCAGTGACAGATCTAGCAGGGGTGCCAGGTAGGGAGAAGTTTTCTAACCCATCCAGCGACATACTACAATAAAAAAGTTGATTAGTTTGAGGACACGCAGGATCGTGCTGGCTAGCTAGGCCGAACGGCGAAAAAATTACACTTGCATGGTGACAGATGAGGCCCTGCTAATTGCCAAGCGGCTTTGAGAGGCTCTACCTATGATTTGGCGTGAGGGGATAATGAGGCCACTCGTGGTAGCGGCAGGAGCGTTGGCCTCTCGGTGACTGTAAGACAGCACTAGGGGAAGGGAGTGACAGGTGAGGCCCTCTCTATGCAACATGCGAGGCGGCTTACTAACGAGGTGGCACGTTGGGCAGGTGCCTCTGCACGTTTGAGGTGGGGTGTCGGCCTCGCGGGACCACTAACTGCCGGCGAAGCCAAAGAAGGGGGGGGGGTACCTAGTGGGATGATAGTGCCCCTAAAGCCAGCACGCTGACCCTAACGGGACCATCCGAAATGTAAGGAAGATTTTGGTAAATGAGCAGGTGAACGTACCTGGTACCAAGAAAAATTCTCCGGATACACGGTAGTGTAAAATACAGTATAGGTTGACCGCCTAAAAAAATAAGGGGGAGGGTAGACATAACATAGTGTGATGAAATGTGCAAATGCATATGGTACATATACATGACCGGAGGATCATGGCGGTTGTTCATGAAATGACAGCTTGCGCCTGGTGTGAAAAGAGACCAGCGCGTGCCGCGTGGCCATGCCCAGGCGGAAAGCGCGTGCCTGCAATTAATGGAACATTTTGGACCGTGTCCCTGCAATGCCCTCCTATTTATTTATTATGATGCAACAAATTTTAATATATATATATTTTTTTTTTTTTTGGATGACCAGGCGATAACTCCTCCCCCCAGTGCTTCTATTATTATTGATTATTATTATTATTATTTTTTTTTTTTTTTGGGGCTGTTGGGGTGTTATATGACTGGAGGGGCGTGCTGGAAGGCTCCCCTGCCGTCCGACGGCGGCCCCCCGCAACAGATGCGGCGCGCACGGCCGCCGGGACACCGCAGAACCCCGGCCGCGCATGCGCAGACCAGGCACCAGGACGCGGCCGGGCGCCATCGGCCGTGCGGCAGGAGGAGCGGTAAAACAGGCAGGAGGCGGTTGGGAGGGGATGTCTGCGCAGCGGTCAGCCCAGAGGAGGTGGAAATGAATAGGGAGTGTGCCGGTTGCACCGCTGCTGGCCCCTGTAGCTGCGCACGTGAATATCCGGGGGGGGGGGGCTATGAACGTTGTTGGTGAAGTAAGTGAAACATGTGGATCATGCTTGCAGTTAATGTGATGTTGTAAGGAGTAACCTTAGGAGCATAGGAAACAAAACCCATTTATTTGGTCCCATTCGTCCGAAGTCCCCCCCACGGCCGTCGGGACACCGCGCATGCGCCGAACTCGCCGCGCATGCGCAGAACCCCGGCCGCGCATGCGCAGACCAGGCACCAGGACGCGTCCAGGCGCCATCGGCCGCGCGGCAGGGGGAGCAGCAACCAGGCAGGAGGTGGTGGGGAGGGGATTGTCAGGGCAGCGGTAAGCCCAGTGGAGGTGAAAATGAATAGGGGGTGTGCAGGTTGCACCGCCGCCGGCCCCCGTGACTGCGCACGTAAATGACCGGGGGGGGGGGGCCATGAACGTTGTTGGTGAAGTGAAAGTGAATCATGTGGATCATGCTTGGAAGATTATGTGACTGTTTGTGAGGAGTAACATTTTGTAGCATATGAAAAATGAAAGCCATTTATTTTGAACCCATACGTCCGGAGTCCCCCCACGCCGCCGGGACACCGTGCATGCGCCGATGAAATCGCCGCACATGCGCAGAACCCCGGCCGCGCATGCGCAGACCAGGCCCCAGGACGCGGCCGGGCGCCATCGGCCGCGCGGCAGGAGGAGCGGCAAACAGGCAGGAGGCGGTGGGGAGGGGATGTCTGCGCCGCGGCAAGCCTAGTGGAGTTTGAAACGAATGGGGGTATGCCGGGTGTACCGCAGCTGGCCCCTGTGCTGCGTACATGAATAAGAGGAGGGGAGGGAGGGGGGAGGAGGGCATGAATGTTGGATGTTTGAGGGGTGAAAACCAGAAATGGGGAATGGGGCTGGAACCATCAGGGAGCTGACCGGAGTGACGGTCCTGTGGGGAGACGCCAGAATAGGCATGAGCAATGAGCTGCCGGTGATTGCTGCGAGAAGCCGTGACATGGGTGCAGCGTGTGTGAAAAGAACAACAGAAAAGGGGGATTTAATCCAGGAACCATTGGCCGCATGCTACCAGAGCTGTATGACCGGAATGGTGGTGCGGTTTGTGAATAAATACGCATGAAACAGGTGTGACAGAAATGAATGCTGGTGACTTGTATGAAAACCGTGACATTGGTGCGCATTGATGAAATGAGATGAACCGGTACTGGGGCAACCGTGAGGCCCTGCTGACCCGTACAAAATAACTCACAGTTTGACGGGCAAACGCGACCCACAGTGAACCGAGTGAAGCTGGGAAAAGAACAGCAATGCTCCAAAACCAGAACCAGACGGCGACGAAAAGCTCTCAGAAAATCAGCGGCTCGCAGGTAAATTCCTCAGAAATCCAACAAGCGACTTCCTCTCACAAAGCTCAGACCTCAGACGGTGCAGGAGCCAGGTAAGGGGGGTGCCCTAAATAGGCTGGAGGCGGACCTCAGCCCCTCCCACAAATCCAGGCAAATGCCTTAATACTTATCTTAGTTTTGGTGTTTTCTGAAATTGAAAAATGATTATCTAAGTTCTTTATCTTCACTAAAGAGGTCTCTATGTTCTCTATAGCATAATTTTTTAAAATAAATAGTTTTTTCATTTGCTCAGCTTCATGTTCAAATTGTACATTGTCTGTGCAATTACGTGTCAGAACTGGCCTGCTGGGATTTTAAGAAGCCATTTGGTTAAATGACAACTTGAAAAAAAGATATTATTTCTTGCCAGAGGATTTTGGAAAGTGCAGCATGTTAATTTATTGTTCACTACTTTAATCAATATATCCAAGAATTCTATCTGGGATTTGTCTACATTGGAGGTAAAGCGTAAGTTGATAGGGTTATTATTAATCTCTTCCAGGAATGATTGGAGTTCTATATCACGTTTCCTCCAGATAAAGACAATGTCATCAATGTATCGATGCCATAGTATTAGGTCCATCCCCAGCCTCGGTTGGATATGATGATCCTCCCACTCAGACATAAATAATATGTCAAATTTTATGAGTATCCCCATGTCAGTGTCTCAAGCTTTGATGACCTTTTCCAACGTTTACGTAGACGATTGAGACGCAAGGATACGAAGTGATTCGTCGAAGTGTTACTCCAGAAGAACGACTGATGGTCACTCTGAGGTATGTATTGTACTAATCACCAACTTTCAAAATTTTGCTGCTACTGTGTTTTATTGCATTTTGTAAGCCCAAGTTTAATTTTCGAATATATTGAGAGTATGGGATTTTAATTTCAAGAGACAATATTTCTTGTCTGAACATATACAGTGTACTGATATATTTCCAAAAATGTGTAAATTTCCTTTTAAAGACTTTTTGTTAATGTTATATATAATATTTTCTTTAAACTATGTGTAAAATAGATAGTTTTTCAACAGCTAGGTACTGTATGATATATATATTTTTTAATCTATCTGTATCTTGAAGGCCGCTTGTTGAACACTCTGAAAACTTGTTATGCTGTATGAAGACTGTCTGTATTGTTACATTATAAATAGTATGTGGTACTTATGTTTATATATTTTTTTCTTCTTAGGTTTCTGGCCACTGGTGAAAGTTTTTCCAGTCTTCATTTTCAATTTCAACTTGGAAAATCTACAATTTCTTACATAGTTAAAGATACCTGCCGGGCAATATGGAATCTTCTGCGTGAAGAATTTATTCCCCCTCCTACTTGCCAGCAGTGGGTCAGCATAGCCGACAAGTTTTTCGAGGTAACCCAGTTTCCCAATTGTATTGGTGCAGTGGACGGAAAGCATGTAAGAGTCTTGAAGCCCCCAGGTAGTGGATCCTCTTTTTTTAACTATAAAAAGTTTTTTTCTGTGATATTAATGGCAATTGTGGATGCACAATACTAATTTGTGGCTGTCGATATAGGAGCTTTTGGACGAACAAATGATTCCCATGTTTTTAAAAATTCTAATATGGGAAGAAAACTGTACTCAGGAAACTTTGATATACCTGAGCCCAGGCCTTTACCTGCTACTACAAACCCTGCTCTTCCATTTGTTCTTGTTGGAGATGAAGCTTTCCAAATGTGTGGAAATTTACTGAAGCCATATGCTAGCCGTGGTCTAGACTATCGAAAAAGAGTATTTATTTACAGATTGACTCGCGCCAGAAGAATGGTAGAGTGTGCTTTTGGCATATTGACTGCAAAATGGCGAATATTCACTCGGGCAATACAATTAAAAATAGATACTGTGGATGACGTAATAAAAGCATGTGTTGTGTTGCACAATTATGTACTGACCATAGAGCCTTTGCTTTCAGACCACCTGTCAGTAAATACACCTGGAGATCACGTTCAAACTGGGCCAAGATCAACAGTTGCTGTGAGTTGCATGCGTGATCAATTTGCAGAATATTTAATCTCTTCTGCTGGATCAGTGCCTTGGCAGGATGAGCATATTTGAACTTGGAAAACCATCCATGCTGTGCACTTTTAATGTTATGTCTGATTTTTTTTATAAACTTTCTGTATGTTTTTTGATAGCCACAGTTGCACATAAAAGCAAGTTGTTAATAGGTTATAATACATACAAATTATATTTTACTACTGTCATTCATTTGTTTGATGTTTCTATATTGTACCTTGTTTCTAAATTTAGCATAGAGTCGACCAGTATGCATCGGTCTACCTACATTTATTGCCTTTGTTTCTCTATAAAATTCACCAAAAGGTAAGCAATGTGTCCCTGACCATCATGTATCTGTTTGTCCCCTTTTTTGTGTTTCTACTGTATTCATATTTTTGTTCAGACATGCCGACCAAAAACAAAAAATTATTGAACATAATGGATACAGAGAAAGTATCTTTGAAAAACAAAAAGTATTTATTAAAGGAATACCTGTTTATAAATATATTTTTATACTTTTACATTCTTGTTCAAAAAATTTAAGTTTACAAATCTTAAAACCTTCTATAAATGCACACAGCCCACCGCAATGGGACTAGATATCACATTTAGTAGATAGATATAAAAATGGAACAGAAATATGTTTTTTTTTTTAAACAGTATCTATGGTATGTGACAATATGCCCTACCTGATAGAACTGATAGTGTTCTTTAACACAAAACAGTCCATTGTGAAAATCTTGCTCTATCTGTGACTGATCCTCCTTTCTTCATAATGTGAGTGAACACCATTATCATCATGATTGCTCCTGCTATGTGGTAGCTTCATCATACCGAGTTCAGAATTATCACACTACAGTATGCACTGCGAGACATGTGTTCCTTGAGTGGGCCATATGTTCCGTGGCGGCATAGAACGTGCAAACGGTAGTGCACAGCATCATAGATTTCTATGATTCTATCCATGTCTTTCCAACCGCAGGGCTATTGTTCCTGACTAATATGATCATATGAGTGCTTGACTATAGCCATGCGGGTGGCACAACATGCACAGAATCATTGTGCCCATGAAAATTAAAGCAACAGGTCACATTGTTGGCTGACAAACCGCATGTCTCGGAGGGCGTATGGTCTTCTGCATGAGCCTTTATTATATTGAAGGACCTAGTAATGACATATGCCATTCTTAGTCTTGTTAATGCTACGTTCTCCAGAAATTGTACAATGGAGGATCATGATAGAGAGCGAGACTATTGCAATGGAACAACAACTGGTAAACAGGCCAACAGTGAACAAGTCATCAGCTTTGTGCAGAACTCACTCTGTGCAGCATAAATTAGTGACAGCAATGTGGATTTGTGCAGTGTGTCACTCATGAACTAAAAGTGGTTGACAAGAACCAGCATCATAATCATTGCAGCCAAGTACTGGAATCTACTTGAGAATAGGTTATGATGTTAGTTCTCGACAATGACCAAAAAAATTTCCACAGAAAAAACTAAGATAAAAACATCCTGCACGATATGATATACAAATGTGCGGATGTCCCTGGCCATATTATTGAAGAAAACCACAGAAATAAGATAATAATGCACTTAGTAAAGTAGATGCAAGCATTATATATGGACAAAGTCCTCACTCTGATATGATAATATCTGAGACACTTAGTCAATATATTTTGATCAAAACACATCTAAGCCCGCCTACCAAGCGCCAAGGTGGTCTCAGGTCAGGCGGGTCCTACGCTAAACCTACCTAAGCCATTGGGCTTCTATGTTCAGGAGCGCAGAGGCCGCACATATGGTGTGCTGCTCCTAGTCACCTCCATGTGCATGAAGCAACCAATGGGAGGAGGAGTAAGCACACCTATATGTACCACCTAATCAAGGCGCTCTATTTTTGCCCTTCCTATCCAATAGAGCGCCTTGATTAGGTGGTACATATAGGTGTGCGGCGTCTGTGCTCCTGAACATAGAAGCCCAATGGCTTAGGTAGGTTTAGCGTAGGACCCGCCTGACCTGAGACCACCTTGGCGCTTGGTAGGCGGGCTTAGATGTGTTTTGATCAAAATATATTGACTAAGTGTCTCAGATATTATCATATCAGAGTGAGGACTTTGTCCATATATAATGCTTGCATCTACTTTACTAAGTGCATTATTATCTTATTTCTGTGGTTTTCTTCAATAATATGGCCAGGGGCATCCGCACATTTGTATATCATATCGTGCAGGATGTTTTTATCTTAGTTTTTTCTGTGAATTTTTTTTTTTTTGTCTATGTAGTATTTGAGGGAGTGGCACCTTCAAGTGTGAATGCGCACCTATTTTATTTTGGGAGTAGCATTCCTCTGCACTTTTGCCCTTCCTATCTAATAGAGCGCCTTGATTAGGTGGTACATATAGGTGTGCTTACTCCTCCTCCCATTGGTTGCTTCATGCACATGGAGGTAACTAGGAGCAGCACACCATATGTGCGGCGTCTGCGCTCCTGAACATACAAACCGGATTCCAAAAAAGTTGGGACACTATACAAATCGTGAATAACAACTGAATGCAATGATGTGGAGGTGCCAACTTCTAATATTTTATTCAGAATAGAACATAAATCACGGAACAAAAGTTTAAACTGAGAAAATGTACCATTTTAAGGGAAAAATATGTTGAATCAGAATTTCATGGTGTCAACAAATCCCAAAAAAGTTGGGACAAGGCCATTTTCACCACTGTGTGGCATCTCCCCTTCTTCTTACAACACTCAACAGACGTCTGGGGACCGAGGAGACCAGTTTCGCAAGTTTAGAAATAGGAATGCTCTCCCATTCTTGTCTAATACAAGCCTCTAACTGTTCAATCGTCTTGGGCCTTCTTTGTTGCACCTTCCTCTTTATGATGCGCCAAATGTTCTCTATAGGTGAAAGATCTGGACTGCAGACTGGCCATTTCAGTACCCGGATCCTTCTCCTACGCAGCCATGATGTTGTGATTGATGCAGAATGTGGTCTGGCATTATCTTGTTGAAAAATGCAGGGTCTTCCCTGAAAGAGATGACGTCTGGATGGGAGCATATGTTGTTCTAGAACCTGAATCTATTTTTCTGCATTGATGGTGCCTTTCCAGACATGCAAGCTGCCCATGCCATACGCACTCATGCAACCCCATACCATCAGAGATGCAGGCTTCTGAACTGAGCGTTGATAACAACTTGGGTTGTCCTTGTCCTCTTTGGTCCGGATGACATGGCGTCCCAGATTTCCAAAAAGAACTTCGAATCGTGACTCGTCTGACCACAGAACAGTCTTCCATTTTGCCACACTCCATTTTAAATGATCCCTGGCCCAGTGAAAACGCCTGAGCTTGTGGATCTTGCTTAGAAATGGCTTCTTCTTTGCACTGTAGAGTTTCAGCTGGCAACGGCGGATGGCACGGTGGATTGTGTTCACTGACAATGGTTTCTGGAAGTATTCCTGAGCCCATTCTGTGATTTCCTTTACAGTAGCATTCCTGTTTGGGGTGCAGTGTCGTTTAAGGGCACGGAGATCACAGGCATCCAGTATGGTTTTACGGCCTTGACCCTTACGCACAGAGATTGTTCCAGATTCTCTGAATCT
Organism: Bufo bufo; assembly: GCF_905171765.1. Taxonomy (NCBI): domain Eukaryota; kingdom Metazoa; phylum Chordata; class Amphibia; order Anura; family Bufonidae; genus Bufo; species Bufo bufo. The sequence goes on from NC_053389.1 coordinate 474,368,432, forward strand.
TCGGATGATGTTATGCACAGTTGATGATGATAGATGCAAACTTTTTGCAATTTTTCGCTGGGTAACACCTTTCTGATATTGCTCCACTATCTTTCTGCGCAACATTGTGGGAATTGGTGATCCTCTACCCATCTTGGCTTCTGAGAGACACTGCTACTCTGAGAAGCTCTTTTTATACCCAATCATGTTGCCAATTGACCTAATTAGTGTTAATTGGTCTTCCAGCTCTTCGTTATGCTCAAATTTACTTTTTCCAGCCTCTTATTGCTACTTGTCCCAACTTTTTGGGGATTTGTTGACACCGTGAAAATTGGAATCAACGTATTTTTCCTTTAAAATGATACATTTACTCGGATTAAACGTTTGATCTGTCATCTACGTTCTATTACAAATAAAATATTGACATTTGCCATCTCCACATCATTGCATTCAGTTTTTATTCACAATTTGTTTAGTGTCCCAACTTTTTTGGAATCCGGTTTGTAGAAGCCCAATGGCTTAGGTAGGTTTAGCGTAGGACCCGCCTGACCTGAGACCACCTTGGCGCTTGGTAGGCGGGCTTAGATGTGTTTTGATCAAAATATAGTTCTCGACAATCACTTCAATGACCGACCGCTGAAATCAAACCACCTGTCTATAGTTTATTATGCATTTAGTATGGGCTTCATAAAGTTGATGACAGGTTCCCTGTAATAATGAGGTAAGTATACACAACCCAATAAGTTCCTTAAAAGTAATTTAAAACTTTAAAAGTGAAACACTAATAAAAAAAATTGAATCATTAATAATCAATAAAAGTGCAAAAATTGACACATTGGTCAAAAGGACCTGATGAGGTATTCAGTTATAACTGCTACAAAAATTATAAATTATGTTCACTATGGTGGTGGTTAAGTCAATGGAGCCTTTTCTGAAGCATCAGTTGTGGACCCAACATCTTCACTTTGGTCTAGGAGTGATTGCATGAACAACTCTTGAGGTCTGAGATATTCACACTGCTGGTGGTGTTGTGGAGTATGAAAGGGATAGGATTCTGAACCCGATTGGTATGGAATAGATTGGTTTGAGAAAGGGTTATTAAAAGCGGTGGGAGTTGGAAAAATGGATGGAGAAACACCTTCGTTTTTGGAGATTCTAGATGTAGGCGACCTAGAAGTCATATCAGGACTAGGTGTCTATAGTCGAGTATGAGAACCACCACTGGTTTGGGATTGTGAAGGTGTTTGTGAAGAGACATAGGAAGGTAGCTGGGATTGTGATTGGCTTAACGACTGAGGAACTCTAAAAGTTGATGCAGGTTGATAGCTGTGGGATGTGCTATCGGTTTGAGATGGTGGAAATGTGTGAGACGTTGGGTATTGGTGGAATGTAGGTTGTCTTTGGGACGGGGGAAAGGGTTGGGATGGTTGAAAGTTGTGGGACTGGGGAAAGTTTTGTGACGTGGGAAAGTTTTGGGAATGGCGAAAGGTGTGGGACTGGGGAAAGTGTTGGGACGGAGAAAAAGTGTTGGACGGGGGAAAGGTGTTGGCTGGGGGAAAGTTTGGGGATTGTGAAAAGTTGTGGGAGGGTGGAAAGATATGTTCCACAGAGTAGGAGTAAGCAGGTGGAGAAGTCATGGATGTTGAGTACGAGGTGGCTGGGGGATACGATTTTGATGGAGGACAGGACTGAGAGGGGGGTGGGTGTCTAATATTCCAGAAACTTTTGATCAATGTCACTCTACAATCACAATTCTGCTCTGGAGTCATGTTGTCCATCCAATGACTTAATGTTAAGAGAAACTGCTGATTAGGGTTAAGGGGTTCAGGACGACTAACTACCTCGATGTGCCGGATCCTGGTAGTATACTCTTGCTTATACAGAGTTTGCTGTTCCACTACTTTTAATAAACAATCTCTAAAGATTTGAGCAAGATCCTCAAAGACTCTATGTTGTCTCCGGACTGGTCTTGGCCTACTTAAAACTCTATCAAAGGAAGAAGAAATGAACTGTCGAGTATCATCAATCTGAGCACATGTTTCAGTTTGGCGACCGTGAGACTCCAGAGCAGAATCCTGTGACTGAGACGGTACAGAAGTTTGATCGGTAGATGGTCCAGACAGTTGTTCGGTTGAAACACCATGTTCAAGAGGGTCTGCTTCACAAGGGAGTGTGCTTGAATGAGTCCTAAAATATATTTGAAAAAAAAATTATCTATAATCTCTATAGTAATTATTGAATATTGCTTCCATTTAGGATATTTCACTCACGGGCGCGGCTGAAAACAACGTCGAAGAAATTAAAGATGGGGAGCATATTGGTATGGTTTTCTCCTAGAAGCCCCAGAACCACTTGTCGCTGTTTGTTCATGATTGAGGTCCCGCATAAACCGATCACGGATTGACCTCCAGTATGTTGATATGATTTCAGCTAAAAAGAAAGAATCATAAATTCAAATTCAATATATTATATACCTGTAATAACTTCTGTATGTATTCTTTTCTGTCGACATAGGATTGCATAGAAAGTGCTTCCCCTGGTTGTCAAAAAGTCTGCACTGTAGATCACTGTATTTAACTGTTATTTTGCCCGGGTACTTTAGGATGAAGTAGCAGTATCTGTTGAAGATTTCTTAACCGAAAAGACCTTGGCATTTCAATGTTCTTCCAATGTGAAACATCACTAATAAATCTTATTTCTATATCCAAATGAAACTAAAAAATAGAAAAAAATAAATGTACCACAATTCTTTTGAGCCTGATGGCTCAAATCATTCCATGTGGGTACCACATCGGCATAAACCTTTTGCGATTGGCGACGAGTGGTGTTGTGGTCTGAGTGTTTGGGGTCTGATTGGTCCCATAAAGCTGGCCTGGCTTCTACTAGCTGTATTAGCAGCTCACAGTTTATGATTGGGACAAATAGGCTATCTTCCTTGTCTACGTCTTGCTGTCTATTACCTATTTGGTTTAAAACAAATGTTATCGATACTTTAAAAATGTATATAGAACATGTTGAATCTGCCTGCAATGCCAACTTCACATGACTGGTTTTGTTGAATAATGTATACGGAACATGTTTAATGTGCCAGCACTGGCCACAGCATCTTGTTATTGAAAAATAAAAAATATAAGAAAATATTTCATTTCCTTCCTATTATTTTGTATTTTTAGGTCTTTCTGTGTGTGTGGGTATAAATATATAGACAGGGGGAAAGGGTCGTTGCATGTCTAAAAAATTTTTAGTGTGCCCTGTCAGTCACTTCCTGGTACGTCCATTAGGGGATGGCTGCTGCCATTTAGAAGCAAGACTTAAATTTTTGTTTGGGTCAATGCACAATAGGGCAACATTACCAATCCTCACCATCAGATAGTGTAATTATTATATTTTTTTTAGGATGTTTTTATGGATAATGGCCACGGTATCTAATAGGCGATATGCAATACTGTATGATGGGGCAGTGTGAACAGCTTACATCACAGCACATGTGCCTACTCACACGGCCTCCACGTCCACGACGACCCCCACGCCCACGCTGTCCACGACCACCACGCCTTGAAATTCTCGATCGAACAGGTGATGGAGTGTAACTTTGCCTGTTTGTTTCCTAATAAATAATATTATAGTTTACTACAAAAGACAATTGGTTACTTTAGAGAACCTAAGAATATATACTCACATCGTCGTTTTGTTTACGCCTACTTCGTGGAGTTTCAAAGGAATGTGTACCCTCCTGTGTATGAAAAACGAAGAGAGTTTAGTACTCGCTCACATCGCCGTGTGCCTGACATGCTGCAACATAAGGGCATCACCCATATACACTCTTTTCTGTAAAGTAATTTAATAACGAGTGGTTCCAATACATTGTCATCTCTATTCTTTGGCGTTGCTGGCCGATCATGGACCTTTTATTTAGGAGTCTGTATCTATTGTACAAAAATTTCAACCCTTGAAACCCTAATATACATTTCTATAAAAAAAAATAAAAAAACATTTCAGACTTACTGACTTCATTGGCTCAGGAGAAAAACACAATTCCTCTGCATCAGAGGATTCGTTGGGGGGGGTGTCTCCCTGAAATATGTAAATATGTATTGTGGGTCATATATATATATATATATATATTTTTAACATTATTTTTTTTACATATTGATTTATTACCAGCATCTGAAAGGATGGAGTACTTTGATTGCCAACCGAAGGAGAAGGCGCAGACATCTGAAATAAAAAGTTAAAGAACCGTTTTGATACAAGTGCTTTCATTGACATATTTCAATAGACACATTGGCCCAAGATTCAACAAGGGTTTAGAGGGGGACTATCCCAAAAAACTAAATATTTTTAACATTGCTCCACAGGTCAGTACAACAATAAGAACCCTGATGTAATTCGACATTAGCTGACAACAACAGACCAGACCACACCTCAGATCAGTCAACAATGTGAATGACCCACAATAAGACCGCAGATAAGAGTAGCCTAATAGCATCCCCCAGTAGCCTTATGGTAGCCCTCAGTAGCCAAATAGCATCACCTAGTAGCCTAATAGCATCCACCAGTAGCCTAATAGTAGCACCCAGTAGCTTAATAGCATCCCCCAGTAGCCTAATAGTAGTCCCCAGTAGCCTAATAGCATCCACACAGTTTCCAAATAGTAGTCCCCAGTAGCCTAATAGCATCCACACAGTTTCCAAATAGTAGCCCCCAGTAGCCAAGATTCCCCCAGTAGCCAAATAGCATCCCCCAGTAGCCAAATAGCACCCCCCAGTAGCCTAATAGTAGCCCCCAGTAGCCTAATAGCATCCCCCAGTAGCCTAATAGAATCCCCCAGTAGCCTAATAGTAGCGCCCAGTAGCCAAATAGCATCCCCCAGTACCCTTATAGTAGTAGTAGCCCACTGTAGCCAAATAGCATCCCCAATAGCCAAATAGCATCCCCCAGTATCCTAATAGCATCCCCCAGTAGCCTCATAGCAGCCAAAAATAAGGTTCTGTGGGACTGATCAAAGTAAACTTTTTCATTTAATCAATTCATACCCTTTTCTTGTCACTTTCTTAAATTTGACCATCTGCATCCAGAAATGGCGAGGAGTAGCGCTCACGTGACTGTCACATGACACTCCCTGTTTTCCTGTCTTCGTTTGGAAGTTCCGGTTTGTTCTGCGCATGTTCATAACCAAAAAAACGTACGATATAAACGTTATGCATGAAAAGGCAATATTTTTAAATCCGTCTCTCATTGTCTCTCATTGACTACAATGAACATGAAGGGTCGCTCCATCATGAATCCCCTTTTTTGAACGTAGAAAAAAATCCTGCAGACAGTAGAAAAATACACAAATAAATCAAATAAAATAGGATAAAATAAGTGCAAAGGTATTGATTATGGGACAAAATACAATGTGATCACCTGAAAAGGAAATGTATAAAATGATATATATAAAATGAAATAAAATAAAGAGCAATATCTATACTATTTTGCTGGCAATATGGATCAGATGTCGGTCCACATCAGATCTGCAAACACCTCCATCTTGTATGGCCAACATGTGGCAATATAGTATTACCATAAGTTCAATATTCATTAATTCGCAACAGTGTAAAGTGAGTTATTATTATTCTTTTCAGAACAAGTTTGATATCACCACAGGATGGTAACAAGGACCAGAAAGGGACACCCGGTTCGCACTGTATCCCAAATTGAGGGAGCAGCTTTCAGTCTCAGGAAGCAGATGCAAGGGCACTGTGCCTAGGTGTGGGCGTGCCCCCCTTCCCCCCGAATATCTAAAAGTATCGTCTTATTGTGTGTGTGTGTCAGCATTGTATTTCATCTATTCTAACCACAGGTTGGTGTCAGAAAATCCTGTCTCGCCGGCCATAGTATCTTCAAAGGTGGGGTCTGCTATGGCTGTCATCTGCCTAAGGGAGGTAGTGTAGTGTTTGGACAGACCCTTCTCTATCTTTGTGAGATTATGTAGGTCTTGCAGGTAGAACATGCCCATGTCCCCAGCAGTTACCCTCATCCAGGTGCCTATAAGGTATTTCCCTGTGTCATTGGGGCTGGGGTTTTCTATTGTGAGGGTAAGTGGCATGTTGGAGCCTGTCTGTCCACTTGGGTGGCATCTTCCACTCTTAAACAGAGTCATGCGGGTAAGCAAGGATTTACCCATTTTGTCTTTTTTGTCTCGGGCACTCTGAGGTCTGTATCCCCATGGGTCACCCATATTCCACCCAACTGTTCCCCATACTGTTTATCAGTGACACAGATGTATGTGGATCTATGGCTGCCCGTTTGGTACATGTTACATTGCCATGCTGGCATTGGGCACAATACTAGACTGCAGTAATCACATTTGAAGGTAGCCACGTGAATGCTGGAGGAATTAAATAGGAAAGTGGTCAATATGTAGCCATCCTTCTCTTTTTCTTGGGTGATGGCCACTTGTCCTCCTGTCTTTGGAAGATTCTGTGTATATGTGACCGTGTAGGTGTAGACAAAAAGTAGCAGAGCGATAACTGTTGCAAAAGGCATCATGCAGATTCAGCGGTGGTTCCCTCGATATCTGGAGCTGGCATTCGTATTCTTTTGCAGTGTGATGCGTGGATCCAGTTAGGTCTCCCCTCGAGTTTTACAGAAGTTGGGGTGGTCAGCAGCACCTGGTAAGGTCCCTCGTATCGTGGTTCGAGGGTGCTTTTGATATGCTTTTTGACTACCACCCATTCTCCAGGTTTCAGAGTGTGGCTTCCTTCTAGGGAGTTAGGATCTGGAATGGAAGAGAAAACTTGTGCGTGTATGTTAGACAATTGTTTACTCAGACCTATCACATATTTGGCAACAGATTCATAATGCATTTGCAACTGTTGCGGGAAATACTGTCCCATTCTTGGCCCTGTCCCAAATAGCATCTTGTATGGTGTCAGTTTGTGTGGAGGCCTTGGTGTGTGCCTAACTGAAAAGAGTGCTATAGGCAAGCACTGAACCCAATTGAGTCCTGTCTCCCTGGTCATCTTCAACATTTTTTACTTCAACAGCCCGTTGAATCTTTTAACTTTGCCGCTGCTTTGGGGCCTGTAGGGTGTGTGATACGCCAGGTGTGACCCTACCATTTCCCAGACTTCTTGGGTTAATCTGGCAGTGAATGCTGGGCCCTGATCACTCTCAATGACCTCAGGTACTCCGAAACTACATACAAGCTCCTGCATCAGTTTCTTAGCAGTAGTAGTTGCTGTCTGATTTCGGACGGGGTAGGCTTCTGGCCACCCAGAGAACAAGTCTATCACTACCAGCACATATTGAAACCCTTGGCACATTGGCATCTGGATGTGGTCGATTTGTATCCTCTGAAAGGGATATAAGGCCTTTGGGAGACATTTCCGGGACGTGGGTTCGGTTCTACCTGGATTACACCCTGCGCAGATGAGGCACGCTTGAGTATGTCTCACGGGGCCTTTCAAAAAAGGTGTGTATATGTAATGACAGATCATGTGACACTTAGATTGCACACAGGTGTACATCATTTCACTAATTATGTGACTTCTGAAGGTACTTGGTTGCACCAGAGCTTTTTATGGGCTTTCTAACAAAGGGGGTGAATACATACGCACATGCCAATTTTCTGTTTTCTATTTCTAAACAATAGTTTTATTTATATATTTTTCTCATTTCACTTCACCAACTTCGACTATTGTGTTCTGATACATCACAGAAATTCAGATTAACAAAACATTGAATTTAAGGCTGTAATGTACCATAATACAAAAAAAGTCAATGGGGGAAAATACTTTTGCAAGGCACTGTATATATTTGAGTTTAACACTCTCCTACCAGAAGGCCATAATGCTGAACTTGAACTTTTCGGCTTTCTGTAGATACTTGGGGCGGGTGCCTTGAACCGACAGAGGATCGGGTGTCAGGCTGTCTTACTAGCACCCTGATCCCCCCTTGGAGCGAGGCCCTCATCTCTATATTTCCATCAGTTACATTATACAGAATTCTAGCATGTAAGTTGATTACATGCGAACACTTCATCAATAAAGAAGAAGAAAAACTAAGATATTTGACATTTTCTATATGCATATCCCCTTCTTTGGGATTCTGTATTGCTAATATTGATTATGTATTATTTGTCATAGATTTACAAAAAAAATTGGAACTGATGTATATTTTCATTTTTATTTTTATTGCATAGTATATGCACATAGGTATGGATCAATTCATTTCACTGATAACCTATTTTATCATAGCCCATATAATGCATAATATGTTGTGTAGATCTATTCCAAATAAGGAGTATAGAAGAAGAAAAACGCAACCTTATCGCACCAGGAACTCCACTATACTATTAAAACCACTTTGGATTAATACGGCATATTTATGCACATTTTCATTCTACAAAGGAATGATTCTACATGGGAACCTATTATATCCACACTTCTTCTAATGAAAGAATATGAATGACAATAACGCAATGTCACCGCAACAGTAACTCTACAATATCACCTAACATCCGATGATGAGATCCATTCCACCTTTTCTCTTTTTCTGTTTAACTCGGGGAGGGTATTAAAAGCCTGCAATAGGGAGTAGCGGGTAACCACTGAGCAAGAAGTCAGGAATAGACTTTGAAATGCGTCTGGTGTAAATAATATGACATAATACCCGTACACCCTGTTCTGAGAAGAAATATACTGGGCACTTAATGTGGAAGCGCTTCCCTTAATAACTTCAAGGAATATTTTGTCCGCTTAAGCCAAACATATACATCAGAGCTGATATAGACAAGTGGGACGCCGAGTTGTAGGCAACACGTGGGACGCAAACTATACGTGGGACAAGTAATAAGCGGTCAGTACACCTGTGCACAGTGGGACATCGGTAAGTACTGGTCCGCGACTATTCTAACTGCTGAATGCACATATTAGCATAAATATAGAAAAACAATCCCTTACCGTTCCTGTCAACTTTTGATTAACTAATTGAATAAAAGGAAAAGAGCAGGCACAACCACCTTCTGGGGTGTAAATCAGCAGTTTAATTCAATAATAAAATCAATAGTAAAATCCCATATCAGCAGTCACATTCAATCAATAAACACAGCATTCAACATGGCAGCAATATATAATCGGTATTGGGGTAGCAGCAACAATATAGCAGCAAGAATAAAATAGCAGCAAGAATGTAATAGCAGCAATATGTCCAATGGTAGCAGCAATATAGTCCAATATTCAACTATATCAGTTGTCAGAATAAGGCCTCATGCACACGGACGTTTTTTTTTTTCGGTCCGCAAAACGGATTTCCGTTGTTCCGTGATCTGTGACCGTTTTTTCGTCTGTGGGTCTTCCTTGATTTTTGGAGGACCCACGGACATGAAAAAAAGTCATTTTGGTGTCCGCCTGGCCGTGCGGAGCCAAACGGATCCGTCCTGACTTAAAATGCAAGTCAATGGGGACGGATCCGTTTGACGTTGACACAATATGGTGCAATTGCAAACGGATCCATCCCCCATTGACTTTCAATGTAAAGTCAGGAGTTAATATACCATAGGATCTGAATTTTCTCCAATCCGATGGTATATTTTAACTTGAAGCGTCCTCATCAGCATGGGAACGCCTCTATGTTAGAATATACCATCGGATTTGAGTTAGATCGTCAAAACTCAGATCCGACAGTATATTCTAACACAGAGGCGTTCCCATAGTGATGGGGACGCTTCAAGTTAGAATATACTAAGAACTGTGTACATGACTGCCCCTTGCTGCCTGGCAGCACCCGATCTCTTACAGGGGGCTGTGATCAGCACAATTAACCCCTGTGCGGATCACAGCCCCCTGTAAGAGATCAGGTGCTGCCAGGCAGGAGGGGGCAGACCCCCCTCCCCTGTATTTAACTCATTGGTGGCCAGTGCGGCCCCCTCCCTCCCTCCCCAGTATTATATTCATTGGTGGCCAGTGCGGCCTCCCCTCTCCCCCCCTAATTAAAATCACCCCCCCCATCATTGGTGTCCAGTGCGGCCTCCCCTCTTCCCCCCCCTAATTAAAATCACCCCCCCATCATTGGTGACCAGTGCGGCCTCCCCTCTCCCCCCCTCCCTAATTAAAATCACCCCCCATCATTGGTGGCCAGTGCGGCCTCCTTTCTCCCCCCCCTCCCTAATTAAAATCACTCCCCCATCATTGGTGGCCAGTGCGGCCTCCCCCCTCCCCCCCCTAATTAAAATCACCTTTCCCCATCATTGGTGGCAGCGGAGAGTTCTGATCGGAGTCCCAGTTTAATCGCTGGGGCTCCAATCGGTAACCATGGCAACCAGGACGCTACTGCAGTCCTGGTTGCCATGGTTACTTAGTAATTTTAGAAGCATTATACTTACCTTCGCTGTCTGTGACCGGCCGGGCGCTCCTCCTACTGGTAAGTGAAAGGTCTGTGCGGCGCATTGCCTATAGCACAGACCTGTCACTTACCAGTAGGAGGAGCGCCCAGCCGGACACAGACATTGCAGGTAAGTATAATGCTTCAAAAAATTGCTAAGTAACCATGGCAACCAGGACTGCAGTAGCGTCCTGGTTGCCATGGTTACCGATCGGAGCCCCAGCGATTAAACTGGGACTCCAATCGGATCTCTCCGCTGCCACCAATGATGGGGGAAGGTGATTTTAATTGGGGGGGGAGAGGGGAGGCCGCACTGGCCACCAATGATGGGGGGGTGATTTTAATTAGGGAGGGGGGGGGGGCCGCACTGGCCACCAATGAATATAATACTGGGGAGGGAGGGGGGCCACACTGGCCACCAATGAGTTAAATACAGGGGAGGGGGGCCTGCCCCCTCCTGCCTGGCAGCACCTGATCTCTTACAGGGGGCTATGATACGCACAATTAACCCCTCAGGTGTGGCACCTGAGGGGTTAATTGTGCGGATCACAGCCCCCTGTAAGAGATCGGGTGCTGCCAGGCAGCAGGGGGCAGTCATGTACACAGTTCGTAGTATATTCTAACTTGAATCGTCCCCATCACTATGGGAACGCCTCTGTGTTAGAATATACTGTCGGATCTGAGTTTTCACTAAGTGAAAACTCAGCTCTGAAAAAGCTTTTATGCAGACGGATCTGCGGATCCGTCTGTGTGAAAGTAGCCTACGGCCACGGACCACGGACGCGGATGCCAATCTTGTGTGCATCCGTGTTTTTTCACGGACCCATTGACTTGAATGGGTCCGTGAACCGTTGTCCGTCAAAAAAATAGGACTGGTCATATTTTTTTGACGGACAGGAAACACGGATCACGGCCGCGGATGAACAACGGTGCATTTTCCGAGTTTTCAACGGACCCATTGAAAGTCAATGGGTCCGCAGAAAATCACGGAGAACGGAACAACGGCCACGGATGCACACAACGGTCGTGTGCATGAGGCCTTACTCAGTCCATATGGATAAGGATCACATAAAAGAACGGATATATTTAGAATGAGGTCTCCTTAGATGATAAAAAAAGTTAGAGGAAGTCCCACTCCCAAATACGTGGAGTCGTAATATGGCGATCACCGTCAAGAGTCTGATAGACAGCCCAATATATGTAAATAGTGGTATTTGCTCAGTATGTCACTGAAAACTCTTACCGCTTGATGTCTTCTGGCGTGTCCTGTGAATTATCTTGGCAGAGAACTGCCTACTCACGTGTATACTCAGGCACAATCCAGGAAGCGGAGAGTAAAGGCCGTTCACAGGGACGCTGATTTCACGAGGTCAGGAGCGCTCCGCTGTGTAGCTTAGTGGGTGTGTCTCGTGACTCTGTAGGTCAGGTGATCTTGACAACCAGATCAGATGGTCCGGTCAGTTGATCCACAGATCCTATGCGTTATGGAGAACTGTGTAAGATTTCTTCTTTTGTGCGCACAATGTCTTTATACTTTAGGTCCGGACCGGTAGCAAAAAATGTAGAAGCCGCAGTTCGCTGGTGACTAGACGCGTTTCGAGGCTACTTGCTTCTTCCTCAGGAACTGCGATCCTCCGATCATTTATATAGGGCTTCTTGATTGGGCTTCAGATAAAACACAGATTAAATTCCATGTATGTAAAAAATTGATTAAATTCCATGTATATAAGAAATGGTATGGGTAAAAGTCCAATGCAGACATAGTTAAAATAAGGTAGAGTATAACTATAATAGAAAAGTCTTTTGCAGCGCTCACCTATTTCCGATTTTCAGATGCACGGACGTTGCCTGGACCTGGCTACAGGTAAAAATCCAAAAGAGAGAAAAAATCCAGCTTCTAAAAATCAGATCCTTTATTCCATTACTCATGAGTAAGGACCGTAATTCTGACAACTGATATAGTTGAATATTGGACTATATTGCTGCTACCATTGGACAAATTGCTGCTATTACATTATTGCTGCTATTTTATTCTTGCTGCTATATTGTTGCTGCTACCCCAATACCGATTATATATTGCTGCCATGTTGAATGCTGTGTTTATTAACTGAATGTGAATGCTGATATGGGATTTTACTATTGATTTTATTATTGAATTAAACTGCTAATTTATTCCCCAGAAGGTGGTTGTGCCTGCTCTTTTCCTTTTATTCAATTGCTTATTCGTACTGGGTAGGTAACCCAGTGAGCAGTGCACCCACCGTTATCTACCCGTCCAGGTGTTGAGCCTTCCATTCTTGTATATTTTTTTGATTAACTACATTAACAAAAGTGGTGGGTTCTTACTACCCACTAATATCAAGCATATTAAGTGCATGGAGACAATTGATGGAACTTGTTGATACAATCTTGCTGCTACAATTTCAAATTTCATATTTTATGAACATACCTGGAGCAATTTGGGATACAGTGCCCACCGGGTGTCCCTTTCTGGTCCTTGTTACCATCCTGTGGTGATATCGAACTTGTTCTGAAAACAATAATAATAACTCACTTCACATTGTTGCGAATTAATGAATATTGAACTTATGGTAATACTATATTGCCACATGTTGGCCATACAAGATGGAGGTGTTTGCAGATCTGATGTGGACCGACATCTGATCCATAGTGCCAGCAAAATAGTCGAAAATATTGCTCTTTATTTTATTTAATTTTATATATTTAATTTTATACATTTCCTTTTCAGGTGATCACATTGTATTTTGTCCCATAATCAATACCTTTGCATTTGTTTTATCCTATTTTATTTGATTTATTTGTGTGTTTTTTTACTACTTACATTAAATTAGATATATATGCAACTCTCTACGTGACCTCAGATCTAGAGTGCCGGTCTTCATATCAATCTTTTATGTACTTTTTTCTGACTGGGTGGGTCAGTCACGACTCAGAGCACCTAGTCCTAATCCCTGAATAGGTGAGCCACTATATTTTCTGTATTCCAAGTTTCAATTTAAGTAATTTTAAATTAAGCTCATATGTACACACATCATAGCTTGTCATAAAAACAAAAAAATAAATTAGACAGTATAGCTAGTTATTACAGGTTACATAACAGCTGATAAATGATGGCAATTACTAAATGTAAGTTAAATAAACTTTTATATCACAGTAATTCATTATCTAATAATCCACACTACAGTGTTGAAGATCTTTCTTTCCTTTCAATTAAAAGATGTGTGCAGTTGGTAAAAATCTTTCTAATAAGAAAAGGTAGCTGCGCTCACCTGTGTACTAGCTTAGAAAGCACAACTATCAGCTGGATCTGGCGTGTCAGCAAATGTCCAAAGTACACTGCTCAAAAAAATAAAGGGAACACTTAAACAACACATTGTAACTCCAAGTCAATCACACTTCTGTGAAATCAAACTGTCCACTTAGGAATCAACACTGAGTGACAATCAATTTCACATGCTGTTGTGCAAATGGGATAGACAACAGGTGGAAATTATAGGCAATTAGCAAGACACCCCCAATAAAGGAGTGGTTCTGCAGGTGGTAACCACAGACCACGTCTCAGTTCCTATGCTTCCTGGCTGATGTTTTGGTCACTTTTAAATGCTGGCGGTGCTTTCACTCTAGTGGTAGCATGAGACGGAGTCTACAACCCACACAAGTGGCTCAGGTAGTGCAGTTTATCCAGGATGGCACATCAATGCGAGCTGTGGCAAGAAGGTTTGCTGTGTCTGTCAGCGTAGTGTCCAGAGCATGGAGGCGCTACCAGGAGACAGGCCAGTACATCAGGAGACATGGAGGAGGCCGTAGGAGGGCAACAACCCAGCAGCAGGACCGCTACCTCCGCCTTTGTGCAAGGAGGAACAGGAGGAGCACTGCCAGAGCCCTGCAAAATGAACTCCAGCAGGCCATAAATGTGCATGTGTCTGCTCAAACGGTCAGAAACAGACTCCATGAGGGTGATATGAGTGCCCGACGTCCACAGGTGGGGGTTGTGCTTACAGCCCAACACCGTGCAGGACGTTTGGCATTTGCCAGAGAACACCAAGATTGGCAAATTCGCCACTGGCGCCCTGTGCTCTTCACAGATGAAAGCAGGTTCACACTGAGCACATGTGACAGACGTGACAGAGTCTTGAGACGCCGTGGAGAACGTTCTGCTGCCTGCAACATCCTCCAGCATGACCGGTTTGGCATTGGGTCAGTAATGGTGTGTTGTGGCATTTCTTTGGAGGGCCGCACAGCCCTCCATGTGCTCGCCAGAGGTAGCCTGACTGCCATTAGGTACCGAGATGAGATCCTCAGACCCCTTGTGAGACCATATGCTGGTGCGGTTGGCCCTGGGTTCCTCCTAATGCAAGACAATGCTAGACCTCATGTGGCTGGAGTGTGTCATCAGTTCCTGCAAGACGAAGGCATTGATGCTATGGACTGGCCCGCCCGTTCCCCAGACCTGAATCCAATTGAGCACATCTGGGACATCATGTCTCGCTCTATCCACCAATGTCACGTTGCACCACAGACTGTCCAGGAGTTGGCAGATGCTTTAGTCCAGGTCTGGGAGGAGATCCCTCAGGAGACCATCCGTCACCTCATCAGGAGCATGCACAGGCAATGTAGGGAGGTCATACAGGCACGTGGAGGCCACACACACTACTGAGCCTCATTTTGACTTGTTTTAAGGACATTACATCAAAGTTGGATCAGCCTGTAGTGTGTTTTTCCACTTTAATTTTGAGTGTGACTCCAAATCCAGACCTCCATGGGTTGAAAAATTTGATTTCCATTTTTAAATTTTTGTGTGATTTTGTTGTCAGCACATTCAACTATGTAAAGAACAAAGTATTTCAGAAGAATATTTAATTAACTCAGATCTAGGATGTGTTATTTTTGTGTTCCCTTTTTTTTTGAGCAGTGTATAAAACAAAGTCCAGCTTCCCTTAAAAGCATAGTATACTTTATTCTTCAAATTCATAAAATCCAAAGTGACACAATACAGACAGATTGTGTTAACTGTCCCATTCATATGAATAAGGCTTGTTGAAATCCATCCACTCCTAGCGACAGGAGACGAAACAGAGATGGGCTCACAAAACTTTCTATTGAGCCTGTCTCCTGCAGTGAGAAAGGAAAGCACTCTATGTGAGGCTTCTCTCTCCTTGTTGTACTGATCAGTGTGAGTCTCAGTATACACTTTAAGGGACACTTTAAGTTGTAGACAGCTATTGCAATATACAATTAAAGGGATTACAGGGGTCACAGGATATGCCATGACTGTCCAATAGGTGCGGGTCCCACCTAGATAAGCCAAAATTCTGAAGTGCAGGGCTTGATAAATTCCTCCGTATATGTGTTGTGTGAATAAAATGTCATTTTACTACAGAGAGATTTCTTTGTTATATAAGGTACATATTACATTACATAAATGTCCAAATGGGACAACTCCTTTAACTAATTCTTTCATGCCCTGAATTATAGTAAGGGAGGTATAGCCTTTTTTATTTAAAGGATAACTGTCACATTTAGACCCTAATTTCAATTTTCATATATGTAGTTACTAATAACATGATATTCCAGAATCAGTTACTATTAGACTGACTTACCCCATATTTAATAAGATTCAGCCCTTAGCAACCAGTCTGCATAAAACTGCAATTTCACTATTCAGCTAAGATGGCCGCCACTGCCCTCACCCTGAGGCTAATTCCACCTGCCCTCACTACCCACAATGCATTGAGCTCCTCACATGCACTAGCCAGTAACAATAGCCCCCCAAAAGTGTCAGTAACCAGAGCTCTCCCCCCTAAAGGGTTAATCTCCTGCAGCACAAAGGGGTCCTCTTACCACATGTTGCTTTCATTTAAACACTGAGCAGATGGCAGATCTCCCTTCCCTGTTGTGCGCTGATCCAACTCTGCATTCTCCAGCTCTGCTGAGTGAGGGAGCGTCTGCCAAGCGCAGGGACAGGGAGAAGTGCACACAGCCCAGGCACTGTTATCAGCTGCTGGGGAGGACCTGGCTTTAATAATTTACTTACAGTCCCTGGCTGTCAGTAATATGACCCTGCACGCTGCGTGCTCCGTCTATCAACAGATAGACAGACCATGCCTAACAACCCTATTTTAAGCACAGGTAAAAGTAGGCAGTACAGGGAACAAAAATGTGGAATTAAGGGGTAATTGAATACACAGTGAAAAGTTGAAATAGGGCCACCAAGGTGATATTAATCACCACAATCCAATACTCAAAAAAATATATATACGACAGTTATCCTTTAAGGTCTTAAAGTAAAAAGGAAAAATTAATTGTATGCTGAACTGGGAAGATGTTTTTGAAAATACGTTTTCTTTGCAGTGGTACCAAGCATTATGGTGATCCTGTAAAATAGTCATATTGCATAAGTCACTTAGAAAGCTTACGTAAACTAGAGTTAAGATGGTACCTCACCCCTTATTCAAACTATTCAGATCAGTGCTGGTATCAATGTCAGTTTTAGGGGGAGGATGATACATACAGTATCTAGTAGGACTGTCCAAATACAGTTTTGGCAAGAGATCTTTAGTTTATTCTCCAAGATCTGTCCAAAAAAATTTGAGCTGCTACATGAGCCTGCGCTATTTGTCTTGTGATACCATACCCCATAGATCAAGATGGGTAATTAAGAGACTGTTTACCACAGCCAGACTAGAAGTGACTTCCAACTGGATGACAAATAGGTTGAGATAAAGTAATAGCTAGAGTACATCAACATCAATACTGGTGTTAGGCCTCATGCACACGACCGTTGTGTGTTTTGCGGTCCTCAAATTGCCGATCCGCAAAACATGGATGGCGTCCGTGTGCGTTCCGCAATTTGCAGAACAGCACGAACAGCCATAGATATAACTGTCTATTCTTGTCTGCAAAACGGACAAAAATAGGACAGGTTATATTTTTGGGGCGGACCACGGAACGGAGCAACGTTTTTTGCGGCCCCATTGAAGTGACAATGGTCGTGTGCATGAGGACTTAGGAAATGAGCATGAAAGCAAATAGAGTACACCAGATATTTAGCCAGGAAATTCGCTTCCCAGGGTTTTCTCTTCTCCATTTTCTCCCTTCATTTTACATTGTGTTTCGACTTTTTCTAGTTTTCTAATATAGGTACAAATTTTGTGAGTTTTTCTGTCACTATAATATCGCTTATATGTATTGTTTCTGATATGGCTTTAACCACTTCAGGATTGCTCATAGACTTTATACATCCAGGCAGTCCAAGCTTCTCTCTGTAAGGACATTTCTGAATGTTCTTGCAGAGATGACAGCTGCACGCAGGCCGTGCAGCTGCAGGAACAGGGAGAAAGTTGTCAGTGACAGACGGGCTCCCCATTGAGAAAGCAGAGATGTTTTTCTACTGTCCCTGCCTTCCTCATCGTTGTATGCACAAAGCTCAATGAGGGCTGCTCTGGTCCTTGCAGTCATATGATTGCCAGGTGCCAGGTAACTGCATGAGCTATGGGATCTTAACATACCCATATCATCTATGCTAAAGCATGTTAGGAGGTTGTATTCCCCCTTTACTTTAATAGACAATTTTTTGTCCCCTTAGTTTTTTTTTTTATTAAAATAAAAATGGCATAAAAATAAAGTCACATATATTACAGAAAATGACACAAAAATACAGAAAAAAGTTACTGCTTTCGAACCTGAGCCACATATACAAAAAAAAAAAAAAACTCAGAAAATGTGCCTGATCAGTAAGTGGGTAAATTGCCTAATTAATGACATAATTGTAAATTATAAATTTAAAAAATCATATATATTATAAATCCATGTTTGTGTTTTCATTTGTGTTGTTACACAATGGTGTTAAGTAAACAAATAGAAGATATATTTTTTTTTTTTGGTCAAAGAAGAGGGTCTGAAGACCTTTCATTAATATTAGAGATAAGCGAATCAAATCTGGCGAAGTGGAACTCGATCCGAATTTCAGGAATTATTCGATTTGCACCGAATCCGAATTTCCTCACACTTTGTGGTAACGAATTGCATTTTTTCCTAAAATGGCTACTGCACATGTTAGAACATGGAGCAGGGAACTCTGGGAACGAGGGATCACTCACAATGCCATGCATGCAGCCAATCAGCAGCCAGCCAGCAGCCAGCCAGCCCTGTGATGTCACAGCCCTATAAATAGCCTCAGCCATCTTGGATTCAGCCATTTTCCAGTGTACTTAGTGCAGGGAGAGACATTAGCAGGCGCTAGGGACAGTGCTAGGAAAGACTTGAAAACTTATATTTTGCTCAATAGAAGTTCAGGGAAAGATCATTAGAAGTGTAGGGAAAGGATAGGAAGGAATTATTCCACAGTATTGAAGCAGAACATGGTTCAATAGGGGAATTTATAGCCTGGGTAATAGGAACAATCCTTGCTGCACTGACTGTGGATCCAAATTGCCATTATACTGCTGCTCAGGTTTCAGGTTTCCAATACCTCTGTAATTACAGCAAACCGTTCTTGTTATTGGGGTCTTATTAGCCCAGTGCAGTTATATATATGTTCTAAAGCCTTTTTTTGTTGTCTATTAGTGTGGGGGGGCTTATTAGCCTTTGTGTGGTGAAGTGAGAAAAGTACAACCCTTTTTGGCATGTATTAGTGGCAAAAAAATATATATTATTTGCCGTTCACGGCCGCAGTTACATGTTCTAAAGCCTTTTTTTTGGCGTGTATTAGTGGTGAAAAAGAAAAAGGGCTTATTAGCTGTTGTGTGGTGAAGTGGAAAAATTACAGCCCTTTTTGGCATGTATTAGTGGCAAAAAAAGTATTATTTGCCGTTCACAGTCGCAGTTATATGTTCTAAAGCATTTTTTTGTTGAGTATTGGTGGGGGGGGCTTATTAGCCGTTGTGTGGTGAAGGAGAAAATTACAGCTCTTTTTGGCATGTATTAATTTCCTTTGTATTTACTTATTTGATATACAGTTAGGTCCATATATATTTGGACAGAGACAACATTTTTCAATTTTTTGTTCTGTACATTACCACAATGGATTTTGTACAAAACAATTCAGATGCAGTTGAAGTTGAGACTTTCAGCTTTACTTCAGTGGGTTGAACAAAATGATTGCATAAAAATGTGAGGAACTAAAGCATTTTTAAACTCGATCCCTTAATTTCAGGGGCTCAAAATTGGACAAATTAAATAATTGTAAATAAAATGTTAATTTCTAATACTTGTTTGAAAACCCTTTGTTGGCAATGACTGCCTGAAGTCTTGAACTCATGGACATCACCAGACGCTGTGTTTTCTCCTTTTTAATGCTCTGCCAGGCCTTTACTTCAGCGGTTTTCAGTTGCTGTTTGTTTGTGGGCCTTTCTGTCTGAAGTTTAGCCTTTAACTTTAGTCTTAAAGTTTAGTCTTAAGTGAAAGGCATGCTCTATTGGGTTCAGATCATGTGACTGACTCGGCCATTCAAGAATATTCCACTTCTTTGCTTTAATAAACTCCTGGGTTGCTTTGGCTTTATGTTTTGGGTCATTGTCCATCTGTATTATGAAACGCTGACCAATCAGTTTGGCTGCATTTGGCTGGATTTGAGCACACAGTATGTCTCTGAAAACCCCAGAATTCATCCGGCTGCTTCTGTCCTGTGTCACATCATCAATAAACACTAGAGACCCAGTGCCACTGGCAGCCATGCATGCCCAAGCCATCACACTGCCTCCACCGTGTTTTACAGATGATGTGGTATGCTTTGGATAATGAGCTGTACCATGCCTTCACCATACTTTTTTCTTTCCATCATTCTGGTAGAGGTTGATCTTGGTTTCCTGTGTCACATCATCAATAAACACTAGGGACCACTGGCGTAGCTATAGGGTTTGCAGCGGTCGCAATTGCGACCAGGCCCCTAAGTCAGGGGGGCCCACGGGGCCCCCTTAAGCCAGGAGAGCCACAGTAAACCCCCATCCCTCCATCATTGGTGGTAGCGGCAGTTCCGATCAGAGTCCCAGCAGTGTAATGCTGGGGCTCCGATCGGTTACCATGGCAGCCAGGACTCTACTGAAGTCCTGGCTGCCATGGTCAGTTAGTCAGCAGCATACTTACATGCGCTGTGGCCACCCGACGCTCCTTCTTCTTGTAACTCGTCTCAGGTCTGTGCGGCGCATTGCTATAAGCATAAGCAATGCACCGCACAGACCTGTGATGAGTTACAAGAAGAAGGAGCGTCGGGCGGCCACAGCGCATGTAAGTGCCCACCAATGATTTTAATACTGTGGGGGGCGCACTGCCCTCCAATGATTTTAATACTGGGGAGAGGGGGGAGGGCGCACTGCCCACAAATGATTTTAATACGGGGGGTGCACTGCCCACCAATGATTTTAATACAGGTGAGGGGAGGAGGGCGCACTGCCCACCAATAATTTTAATACAGGGGAGGGGGGGAGGGCGCACTGCACACCAATGATTTTAATACTGGGGAGGGGGGGCGCACTGCCCACCAATGATTTTTATACTGGGGAGAGGAGGGGGGAAGGGCACACTGCCCACCAATGATTTTAATACTGGGGAGGGGGGCCGAACTGCCCACCAATGATTTTAATACCGCGGGAAGGGGCGTACTGCCCACCAATGATTTTAATACAGGGGAGGGGGGGAGGGCACACTGCCCACTAATTATTTTAATACAGGGGAGAGGGGGAGGGCGCACTGCCCACCAATGATTTTAATACCAGGGAGGGTGCACTGGGGGCTGATGGAGAGGCACTGGGGGCTGATGGAGAGGGTACTGGGGGCTGATGGAGATGCAGTGACTGGGGGCTGATGGAGATGCACTGACTGGGGGCTGATGGAGAGGCACTGGGGGGCCGTTGGTGAGAGGCACTGGGAGCTGATTGAGAGGCATTGGGGGCTGGTGAGAGGCTACTGGGGGCTGCTATAAGGCTACTGGGGGCTGCTATAAGTCTACTGGGGGTTGCTATAAGGCATGGGGCTCTTATCTGAGGTCTGATTGGGGGTCATTCATATTGTGTTCTGAGCTGAGGTGTTATCTGAGGTCTCATTAACATTGGGGATCTTATTGGGGCTGTTAGCTGAGGTCTGATTAACAATGGGGGTCTGATTGGTGGTCTGACCTGAAGTATAATGAAAAATATTTTTTTTCCGGAGCAACTTGAAGAAAAAAAGTTTTACAGTCTCCCACACTTCTTCTGCCCGGCCAAGTCTGCCAGCACCCCTGAGGCCAAGCCAGCCAGCACCCCTGAGGCCAAGCCAGCCAAGCACCCCTGAGGCCAAGCCAGCCCAGCACCCCTGAGGCCAAGCCAGCCAAGCACCCCTGAGGCCAAGCCAGCCAAGCACCCCTGAGGCCAAGCCAGCCAGCACCCCTGAAGCCAAGTCAGCCAGCACCCCTGAGGCTAAGCCACCCAGCACCCCTGAGGCCAAGTCAGCCAGCACCGCTGAGGCTAAGCCAGCCAGCACCCCTGAGGCTAAGCCTGCCAGCACTCCTGAGGCAAAGCCAGCCAGCACCCCTGAGTCTTCAGAACTGTAAGTAAATTATATATAAGGGGAGCTTATAATATGAAAGAGACGAATTATGTCTGAACAGACATATAGCGCAAATTCCAGTTTTTGTTTATGTTTTATGTTGCACTGAATTTTCCTGCGAAATATACACTCACCTAAAGAATTATTAGGAACACCTGTTCTATTTCTCATTAATGCAATTATCTAGTCAACCAATCACATGGCAGTTACTTCAATGCATTTAGGGGTGTGGTCCTGGTCAAGACAATCTCCTGAACTCCAAACTGAATGTCAGAATGGGAAAGAAAGGTGATTTAAGCAATTTTGAGCGTGGCATGGTTGTTGGTGCCAGACGGGCCGGTCTGAGTATTTCACAATCTGCTCAGTTACTGGGATTTTCACGCACAACCATTTCTGGGGTTTGCAAAGAATGGTGTGAAAAGGGAAAAACATCCAGTATGCGGCAGTCCTGTGGGCAAAAATGCCTTGTGGATGCTAGAGGTCAGGGGAGAATGGGCCGACTGATTCAAGCTGATAGAAGAGCAACGTTGACGGAAATAACCACTCGTTACAACCGAGGTATGCAGCAAAGCATTTGTGAAGCCACAACACGCACAACCTTGAGGCGGATGGGCTACAACAGCAGAAGACCCCACCGGGTACCACTCATCTCCACTACAAATAGGAAAAAGAGGCTACAATTTGCACGAGCTCACCAAAATTGGACTGTTGAAGACTGGAAAAATGTTGCCTGGTCTGATGAGTCTCGATTTCTGTTAAGACATTTAAATGGTAGAGTCCAAATTTGGCGTAAACAGAATGAGAACATGTATCCATCCTCTGATGGCTACTTCCAGCAGGATAATGCACCATGTCACAAAGCTCGAATCATTTCAAATTGGTTTCTTGAACATGACAATGAGTTCACTGTACTAAAATGGCCCCCACAGTCACCAGATCTCAACCCAATAGAGCATCTTTGGGATGTGGTGGAACGGGAGCTTCGTGCCCTGGATGTGCATCCCTCAAATCTCCATCAACTGCAAGATGCTATCCTATCAATATGGGCCAATATTTCTAAAGAATGCTATCAGCACCTTATTGAATCAATGCCACGTAGAATTAAGGCAGTTCTGAAGGCAAAAGGGGGTCCAACACCGTATTAGTATGGTGTTCCTAATAATTCTTTAGGTGAGTGTATATATATATTTTTTTTATTTTATTTTTTGGGGGGGAATCGGGGTGGCAGTGGATTTTGGGTGAGTTCCCACACTTTTTTTTCCCAGGACTTGACCCCTGGAGTGGTCCCGCAGTCTGGGCGGCAGTTCTGACTAGTCCTACTTTAATACACAGACATTTAGATTCATACATTTCCTACACTGGCACAAATGCGTTGCCAGTGACCAACTGTCTGTGCTCAGTCCTGCGCGTAACCGTCGCAAGTGCATGAAGAGCTGCGGATGTGGCGGCAAGGTCCGAGAGATATGTGGTGGTGGGAGATCCGGGGGGGCCCATAAATTTTTTTTGCTATGGGGCCCAGTCATTTCTAGCTACGCCCCTGCTAGGGACCCAGTGCCACTGGCAGCCATGCATGCCCAATCCATCACACTGCCTCTGCTGTGTTTTACAGACGATGTGGTATGCTTTGGATCATGAGCTGTACCATGCCTTCGCCAATTTCTTTCCATCATTCTGGTAGAAGTTGATCTTGGTTTCATCTGTCCACCGAATTTTCTTTTTTAAGATGTTTTTTTTTTAGCAAAGTCCAATCTAGCCTTCTTATTCTTGAGGCTTATGAGTGGCTTGCACCATGCAGTGAACTCTCTGTATTTACTTTCCTGCAGTCTACTCTGTATGGTAGATTTGGATATTGTTACGCCTATATCCTGGAGAATGTTGTTCACTTGGTTGGCTGTTGTGAAGGGGTTTCTCTTCGCCATGGTAATTATTCTGTGATCATCCACTACTGTTGTCTTCCGTGGGCGTCCAGGTCTATTTGCATTGTTGAGGTCACCAGTGCTTTCTTTCTTTCTAAGGATGTACCAAACTGTAGATTTTGACACTTCTAATAGTGTAGCAATTTCTCGGATGGGTTTTTTCTGTTTTTGCAGATGAAGTATGGCTCCTTTGACCGCATGTTTACTTCTCAGCAAAATCTTAAAAATGAAAGCACCACACCTCAAATCAACTCCAGGCCTTTTATGTGCTTAATTGAGAATTAAATAATGAAGGAATTTCCCACCCCTGCCCATGAAACAGTCTGTGAATCAATTGTCCGATTACTTTTGGTCCCTTTAAAAACAGGGTGCAACATGTAAAGGAGCTGAAACTCCTAAACCCTTCATCCAATTTTCATGTGGATACCCTCAAATGAAAGCTACAAATCTGAACTTTTTTTTTTTTTGTCACAATTTTTCATTTTTTTATTCATATATGACAGGGGTGGCCAACCTTACAGACACAAAGAGCCAGAAAAAAAAATCGTATGACTGCCAAGAGCCACAAGCTATCCGTTTACACAAATATGCGTGCACACGACAGTATTACTGCAATTGAGTTATCAAACATTTAAAAGTGCATTTAAACCACCTTTCCTACCCGTAGTATAGACAGCTTTAGTGAGAATTCTGGCAATCTTTGTTTTTCACAATGTGTTTCAAGATTTCTCAGATGACCGCCCATGCTCAGATGACCGCCCATGCTCAGATGACCGCCCCATGCTCAGATGACCGCCCCATGCTTAGATGACCGCCCCATGCTCTGATGACAGCCCATGCTCAGATGACCGCCTTATGCTCAGATGACACCCCATGCACAGATGACATCCTTATGCACAGATGACTGCCCATGCTCAGATGACCGCCCATGCACAGATGACATCCTTATGCACAGATGACACCCCATGCTCAGATGACACCCTTATTATCAGATTACGCCCCATGCTCAGATGACACCCCATGCACAGATGACACCCTTATGCACAGATGACGCCCCAAGCTCAGATGACGCCCCATGCTCAGATGACCACCTTATTATCAGATGACGCCCCATGCTCAGATGACACCCCATGCTCAGATGACCGCCTTATGCTCAGATGACCGCCTTATTATGAGATGACGCCCCATGCTCAGATGACGCCCCATGCTCAGATGACCGCCTTATTATCAGATGACACCCCATGCTCAGATGACACCCCATGCTCAGATGACGCCCCATGCTCAGATGACCGCCTTATTATCAGATGACTGCTCAGATGCTCAGGGGTGATTTGACATAGGGGAGATGTGAGCATGGGGTGTCTGATTTTTAGTGTCTTATGTGAGCACTGGGGAGACTTATTTTGTGGGTCTGATGAGGATTTGGGGGTCTTATCTGAGCTCATACTACCCCCATGTCAGATAAGACCCCCCAGATCAGTACTTTTGTAGGAGGCTTATCCTACCTCTGCTGTCGCTGCTCTGAAGACTGTGGCGACCTCTCCACAGTGACCTGACGTGCACAGCGTCAGGTCAGAGCGCGGGCCTGCGTGTATTAAGGGGGGGGGGTGCACTGCGCCACCAATGACAACCTTTAATACAGATACAGGAGGCGGGTGCCGGCAGAATCACATAGCCGATACCTGGCCTCTATGCTGCGTTCCCCGGCACTTAACCCCTCAGGTGCGGGCTATATGATTCTGCAGCCAGAACCCGCCTCCTGTATTTGAATAAATGAGTGAGTTAACTTCATTGGTGGCAGTGGAAACAGCCCCTCCTCTCCTCTTCCCCTCTGCATTCTCATTGGTGGCAGCAGCAGCAGCACAGGGGGGAGGAGGGGACTGCTTTCTTCTTCCTTCTCCCCTGTGCTGCTAATATTTTGAAACCTGCGATATCCCTGGCCCGCTCCCCTCTGCGAGCCGCATATGTAGAGGAGACCGCGCTCCTCTGAGAGCCGCAAGTGAAGGTCCGAGGAGCCGCAGGTTGGCCACCCCTGATATATGACAACAGCGATATATCCTAGAACATGTCAATTATACATAAGTACTTGACAGAAATATCATCAACCATTTGACACTTAAACATAAGCAATAGGAACACTTGTCAGTGCATCAAAATTCAAACAACCTATTACATCCCCCCTAACTCTTCTTCAGTCTATTCCCCCCCCCCGCCTCTACCTTACCTATGCCTATTAAAATGCCCTCTACCCTAATATATCGAGTCTATCTACCTTCAGTTCTCAGCCCAATTTAGTCTACTTTCAGGAACCCTAAGCCCTCCTTTAAGTCCTCCGTCAAATACCAGGATGTTAACTTAAATGGAGACATAATTCGAGGGTATTCTAAAGCAGGAGTGTAGCCAATCAAAAACCTCTTCCACACTTGGTAAAGTTTTTCCCCAGAAGTTCCTTATTATTTAGGGCTTCAAGCCATTCTAGGTGGAATACATGCTTTAGTTGAGAGATGACCATGTCCCGTGTTGGAACTGCAGGTTTCAGCCATAACTGTAATATACATCGCTTTGCTACCATCAAGAGTATATGACCTAATGGCGCTAGGTGTAAAGTTCCGCCTTCTCCCTCTTTCCCTGTAGACAAAGTGGGTTGGACAATCGCATGTGTGATAGCTAATATTGGGGAGATTTTCCCTTTGAAACTGCTAATATCACGTAGGATCTGACTCATCTGCGACCAAAAATCAACCAGCAATGGGCAAGCCCAGATTCCATGAAATAGGTCTGACCTACCCAATTTACACTTGGGACATGCCATCAGTCTATTTGTATCACCCTCTTTACCTGGGATATTAAAGCCATAGGTTGCATGATGTAATATTTTAATCTGTGTCTCACGCCACTGCTCATTTGTAACCGCACGATACAGGTCCGCCAGTCCTGAACAGATGTGCGAATACACATCCTCCTCTCCCAACAGTCCTTTCCATTTGTCAATTTTTTTTTCCTATCCTTAGATTTCCATTTGTCCCTTAATAAATGATACAAGGAGGAAATTGTAGGCCTAACCGAAGTCTTAAGGAAGAGGTCAAACTCATTCCGGGTCCATTCCCGAGACAAATCCCTGATAAGGCTTTTACTATAGCTCCTAACTTGAATATAAGGTAGGAAGTTTGGTTCCTGCAATCCCCACCTTTCTTCTATCTCCTGTAAAGTAGCCCAACGGTCCTCCCCCTCTCTGAACAGGTCTCCCATTCTAGTTATCCCTTTCTGGGTCCATTTGTCAAAGAGCCTACAATTTCCACCCAACTGAAATCCTGGGTTACGAGACAGCGGAAGATGCTTGGAGAATTGGTAGGACAAATGAAATTGTTTTCTCAAAATTTTCCACGTGAGGACCGTGTCTCTCAAAATAAGTGATCTCTTGTCAAAGGTTGGGAGCTTGGGTAAACTAGTGTGCACCAAAGCCATAAGATCCCAAGGTAATGCCAACTGGTTTTCCAGCTTCAAGTTAGAATAATAGGACGTCTTATTGGCCCAGTCTAACAGATGGCGGCTCAGACACGTCAAATTGTAACCCCTTACGTCCGGAAAATTCAGTCCCCCATGCTCCCTTCTCAGTTTCAACTTGTCTAAGGAAATACGTGGCCTTTTTCCCCTCCACAGGAATCTTGAGAAACCCCGTTCTAGTCGGTGGATATCAAAAGTGGGATGGTTTGCAAAGGGTACAACAACCTGGACATCCCCATCATTTTTATTAGATGCCAACGTCCTACCAATGAAAGCGGGAGATTGATCCATCTATCCAGGTCTGCCAGTATCTTAGAGATCAATGGTGGAAAGTTCAGTTGATATAAGGAGTGAGGTTGCTTCCCTACCTTGATGCCCAAGTATGTAATATGAGCCTTGGCTCTAGTGATAGGGAGCTTTGCCACCCATCGCTGGGATCCCCTGGTATCTGGAAACAAAGTTAGTAGCACACATTTGGCCATATTCACTCGGTACCCCGAATATGTGCCAAACACCTTCAGCTCTTCAAATATTCTCTCTATATGGTCTTGTGGTCTAGCTAAAAAGAGAATAATGTCGTCAGCAAATAAAGCTGTTTTCAGATATGTTTTGCCAACACTAATTCCTTCAAAGAGGTCAGACTGGTTCAGGCTCCTAGCCAGTGGTTCTACAGGGAGTGCAGAATTATTAGGCAAGTTGTATTTTTGAGGATTCATTTTATTATTGAACAACAACCATGTTCTCAATGAACCCAAAAAACTCATTAATATCAAAGCTGAATATTTTTGGAAGTAGTTTTTAGTTTGTTTTTAGTTTTAGCTATTTTAGGGGGATATCTGTGTGTGCAGGTGACTATTACTGTGCATAATTATTAGGCAAATTAACAAAAAACAAATATATACCCATTTCAATTATTTATTTTTACCAGTGAAACCAATATAACATCTCAACATTCACAAATATACATTTCTGACATTCAAAAACAAAACAAAAACAAATCAGTGACCAATATAGCCACCTTTCTTTGCAAGGACACTCAAAAGCATGCCATCCATGGATTCTGTCAGTGTTTTGATCTGTTCACCATCAACATTGCGTGCAGCAGCAACCACAGCCTCCCAGACACTGTTCAGAGAGGTGTACTGTTTTCCCTCCTTGTAAATCTCACATTTGATGATTGACCACAGGTTCTCAATGGGGTTCAGATCAGGTGAACAAGGAGGCCATGTCATTAGATTTTCTTCTTTTATACCCTTTCTTGCCAGCCACGCTGTGGAGTACTTGGACGCGTGTGATGGAGCATTGTCCTGCATGAAAATCATGTTTTTCTTGAAGGATGCAGACTTCTTCCTGTACCACTGCTTGAAGAAGGTGTCCTCCAGAAACTGGCAGTAGGACTGGGAGTTGAGCTTGACTCCATCCTCAACCCGAAAAGGCCCCACAAGCTCATCTTTGATGATACCAGCCCAAACCAGTACTCCACCTCCACCTTGCTGGCGTCTGAGTCGGACAGGAGCTCTCTGCCCTTTACCAATCCAGCCACGGGCCCATCCATCTGGCCCATCAAGACTCACTCTCATTTCATCAGTCCATAAAACCTTAGAAAAATCAGTCTTGAGATATTTCTTGGCCCAGTCTTGACGTTTCAGCTTGTGTGTCTTGTTCAGTGGTGGTCGTCTTTCAGCCCTTCTTACCTTGGCCATGTCTCTGAGTATTGCACACCTTGTGCTTTTGGGCACTCCAGTGATGTTGCAGCTCTGAAATATGGACAAACTGGTGGCAAGTGGAATCTTGGCAGCTGCACGCTTGACTTTTCTCAGTTCATGGGCAGTTATTTTGCGCCTTGGTTTTTCCACCGCTTCTTGCGACCCTGTTGACTATTTTGAATGAAACGCTTGATTGTTCGATGATCACGTTTCAGAAGCTTTGCAATTTTAAGAGTGCTGCATCCCTCTGCAAGATATCTCACTATTTTTGACTTTTCTGAGCCTGTCAAGTCCTTCTTTTGACCCATTTTGCCAAAGGAAAGGAAGTTGCCTAATAATTATGCACACCTAATATAGGGTGTTGATGTCATTAGACCACACCCCTTCTCATTACAGAGATGCACATCACCTAATATGCTTAATTGGTAGTAGGCTTTCGAGCCTATACAGCTTGGAGTAAGACAACATGCATAAAGAGAATGATGTGGTCAAAATACTCATTTGCCTAATAATTCTGCACGCAGTGTAGAGCTAGATTGAAGAGAAGAGTCGATAAGGGACACCCCTGTCGTGTACCTTTCTGTAGGGGAAAAGGACTTGAAAGGAATCCCTGCGTGTACACTCTTGCTTTGGGGTTTTCATAAAGCCGGGATAAAAAGTTCCTAAAATGCCCAACAAATCCCATTCTATCCATTACCGCCTCCAGTCATGCCCAACTAACATTATCAAAAGCTTTTTCAGCATCGATGGTGAGCATGGCTGGGGTCTCTCCCTCCCCAGGATCTTGATTAACCCTGTCTAAAACCGCCAGCACATTCCTTAAATTAATTACTGCAGATCTCCCCTGCACAAATCCCACCTGCTCAGGGGCAATCAAGGTAGGCAACATAGTCGCCAGGCGGTCGGCCATAACCTTGGAGAGTATTTTCGTGTCAACATTTATGAGAGAAATGGGTCTGTATGACCCTGGGTCTAGCGGATCTTTACCTGCCTTGGGCAGTAGCTTAATGTAGGACATATTCTCCCTATCAGGGGGTGCCTTTCCTTCCAGCACCTCATTGTAAAGTCTCATGAGAACTGGGGATATCTGGGTAAGTAATGTTTTGTAGTACTCCCCCGTATAGCTGTCAGGTCCTGGGGCTTTGGAGTTGACCAAGTGACGAATGACTGTCTGGAGCTCTTCTATGGTTATATCTGCATTCAGCTGCGTAACCTGATCTTGTGTGAGCGATGGTAATTGTACTTTATCTAAAAGAGTATCTACTAGGCTAGTAGTAGTCTGATCCTCATATAGAGATTTGTAATAGTCTCCCACTATTCTACTAATTCCTGCCAGATCAGTGATCACTTTGCTGTCAGAGTTTCTAAGAGCCGATATGAACTGTGGGCGTCTCCTACCGTTCGCCAGGTTTGCCGGCAGACGGCCAGCCTTATTGCCAAATTTATGTAGGGTGGCATCATAAGCCGTAAACCGCAGAGATTCCCTATCTTTAGTGAGCTTGTCAAAGTCCTGACGCGCCTCAACCCATCTTTTCTTATTCGCTTCGGAGGGGTTCCCTAAAAAAACAGGGTTCCCTAAAAAAACAGTGTAAGAAGTCCTAACTCTAGCACTAGCTTCTTCCTGTTGTACCAGCACCTTCTTTTTCATTCCAAACACATAGTTCATTATCCTCCCCCTCATTACCACCTTGGACGCGTGCCAGAACAAGCTGGGGTCCTCCATATGTTCCTGATTAGCTTCACGGTATTCTTCCCACCACCCCACTAGCTTATTCTGGAAGTCCTCGTGAGATAATAGCTGGGAAGGGAATCTCCATAGATAGTCTGGGCCTCTTGGATAATCCGTGCCAAGGACTAACTCCACCGGCGCATGATCCGCTATCACCAGGTCCCCCACACTCGCCTGTTCTACCTTCCCTCTCAAAGAATGATGTACTAGGATATAATCTATCCGGGACCACGAATCCCTCGCATGAGAGTAAAAGGAGTAGCATCTTTCATCAGGGTGTAACTACCATCCCAGTCACCTGCAGTAGTTCTAACATTATTCCATCCCGAGACTTGGTGATCCTTTTCCCATTATCATTACGCTTCCTATCTTCTAGTTCACTGAGGACAGTGTTGAAGTCCCCCCCCCCCCACTATCTTATTGGGACAAGTATCTCGCAGCAAGAGCTCTTCCAATTCTCTGTAGAACCGCGCGTTATTATGATTCGGCCCATATATATTGTATAAGCTATATTGAGTTTCCTGTACCTTCAACGACACATGAACCCACCTACCCTGGCTATCTGACACAGATCCTAGTACCTGGCAATTGAGCTGCCCATTAATAAGGATCAACACTCCCGCTTTCCTGTTACTCGCCGGTGAGCCCTCAACCTGTGCAACCCACAGCTTTTCCATTCTGGAAAAATCTTCCTGACCTAAATGTGACTCTTGTAATAGAACTGTATCGGGTTTCATCTTTTTGAGATGTCTGAGTACTCTCCATCTTTTCTGTGGTGAACGTAAGCCATTCACATTCCACGATACCACTTTCATTGTGCCGGGCTGGGGCAGTTAGGGCAATAGGTCTAAATTTGTCACCTCCTGAGTAATACCTCTAGGACATAATGAGCTTCTCCTAACCCCGAAATATTAAATTAAAACAAGCAAAAATTATAACACAATTAAAACTGTCACTTCACCCCCCATCTTAACTTTTGTTAACGACTCCCTTTTTTCTGTGCTACAGGACAGTTACCGCCACCACTAGGCAGCGCCTTGGCACTGGGCTATGGACCTAACCTGATCCCTCGAGTCCCCGATCCTTTCCTCTCCCACCCACCCCACATTCAACACTACCCAACAGGTAATATAACATAGTACGACAGATTATCTATAACCACACAGTTATTAACTATGCTCTATCAAGAAACCTTGAACTTTAGTCTCTTCAACATCTTGTAGAGTCCCAGATCCCACAGTAGAATGTTTTAGCAAGTTGTAGTCCACCTCATATGTAGCATGGGCTGGTACAATTAGCTCTTTCTTGCAGCTGCTCTACGACCCCCCGGAGATCTCTGATCCCGTGGCAAGGCTGCAGTCTCCTGAGCGTTCCAGTTCTGGTCTGCAGATGATCTATCTTCCTGCTTGCCAAATGAGCCCTTCAGAGGGCCAGATCTAGCGGACTCATCCATCCGTTGGTAGTCCCGGTTCTCCTTGGATCGCAAAAGCATCTGTTCTGCTTCCTGGGGGTCTCTGTAGAACTGCACGAACCGTCCCGCCAAGTTACTTTCAAACGAGCCGGGTTTTGCAATTGGAATCTTATCTCCCTCTTATATAGCTCCGAGCAAATTCGGCTAAAGTCTCTGCGTTAACGGGCCACCGCAGCCGAGTAATCAGCAAAAAGAAGAACCAAATGGCCCCGGATCTTGAGGGACCCTTTACGAGTCCGGAAAGCGCGTAGAATCGCTTATTTATCGCAATAGTCCCGATATCGCATTATCACTTGGCGCGGCTTCCCTCCCGCATCCGCCATGTTGTTGTCTCTGCGATTTTTGCTATCTGGCACTGGGCCGATACGATGGGGCCTCTCCACCTTATGCTTGCCCTCCAGACCAAGGGCTTCAGGTAATTCCCGCTCACATATTTCCATCAAAGCTTGGGGCTTCACACTTTCAGGTAGGCCCAGGAGTCTTAGATTGTTCCGTCTTGACCTATTTTCGAGGTCCTCCAGACGGTCTCTCAGAATAATGTTCTGTCTAAACAGATCTTGGGCCTCGCCATATGTTCTTTCTAGCGCTTCCTCCACTTGTACCAACCTTTTCTCCACATCTTCTATGCGAGAGTCTTGCTGGGCCAAAGCCTCCCGGATCTCATGGAGGGATTGCGTTAAAGTTTTAGTCAGTGTCTCTCTGATGTCTGGCGCCAAATGTCTCGCCACCTCAATCGCCAGCGACTGGTAGTCAATTGCCAGAGTGTCAGTTGTCACCGGCTGGGATACGATGGGCGGCAGCTCCACCGCCTGTGAGCTTAACAGCACCGCTGGTGAGGCTGGACAGGAATCCTCCATCTTGCCAAGCATACTCTCTCCACGTGTGCCTTTGCCGCTCATCATTATTCTGCTCCCGCTCCGCAGAAGAGAACGGTCCATGGACCAACTTGTGCCGGTATGTATCAGACCGGACCTCTCACGTTCCGGTCCCTGTAATATGCCAAAATGATGGAGCGGAGGTTCGGTTTCAGTGGACGGTGTCCGGAGCTCTAGCACTCCACGTCCTGCATCACAGCGCCGGAACCGGAAGTTCTCAATTCTGAACTTTATGTCCATGTCCATTATATAACTATAACTTGAATATGTTTTAGTAAACAGGTAAATAAAACAAAATGTGTGTCAGTGTCCAAATATATATGGACCTAACTGTAATAGTATGTAAGACAGAGAAGTGACAGGCCCTGCACAGGGGAGGGGCATAGGCCTAAATATTTCTGGCGCAGGCACAGGTCGCAGCAGAGTAAGGGGGCATGGCAGCGGGGTCACTCCGAGAGGTCTGAGCTCCCAGTGTCAGCTAGCGGTCGTGTCTTGACCAGCAACCTAGCGGTTCTTGAATGGTTGACTCGATCTTCGACTTTGTCGCAAGTGACATCAGGCACCCCCAGCCAAGTGTCGGTGGGTTCGTCAGACACAACCCTTAGTTGGCATGGCCCGGGAGCAGCCCTGTGCCCTCACGTATCCTCAACCTGCCTCTGTTCTTTTCTGTTCCCTCAGCCAGAGAAGTACTATATGCTGTGGGCTCAGCTCCACTATGCAGTGAGGATGAGCTACTAGAGGACAGTCAGCAGCTACTGCCCAGCCAAGATCCAGAAGCTACCTCCACTAGAAGGGCAAGTAATGATGAGGAAAGTGGCATGGGACCTGGTGTTGCGAGCGGTCAGGCTCCTGGCTCAGAGACCATTGAGGAGGACATCAGTAACGTGCAGACAGTACTCGATGATGATGTAGCCGATCGCAATTGGGAGTCGGGTGATGAAGGGGGCTTCATCATCATCGGGAGAAGAGGGTGGCAGCTTGCGCGTGAGTCAGCGGTGGAGCCAGCAAGTCGGTAGCATGGCTTGGAGTCAGCAGGGTGGCAGCAGTGGGAGGTCGGGAGTCAAACGTGCCCACGGTAGACCACCCACTTCGCAGGAGCCTAACGGCACGGAAAGTAGTGGTGCAATGGTTCACAGAGGCAGTGGCGGTAGCAGTCAGTCAGTGCGGAGTGTTGGGGATAAAATCACCTACTCGGCTGTGTGGCAGTTTTTTGCTAAGGGAGGTGAACATGGCCATTTGTTAAATCTGTGGGCAGAAGGTGAAGCTTCGCCAGGGTGCCAATGATGGCACCACGGCCCTGCGTCAACATATGCAGCATCACCATAAAGTGGCCTGGGAGAATCGTGGCTCCAATGTGGTGGATCAGCCTGCCGCAGCAACCGCTGCATCACCCAGTGGCACACACCCGATTTCAGGCAGTCAAGGCTCCACCACCTCAGCTGAAGGAATCTGTCTGTCCTTCCCATTATCTGCTGGTCCTGATGCTCCTTCTCTTCCTCCTCCTAGTCAGTCATTTTGTCAGCAATCGATCACTGAAGCGATTGTGAAAAGACAACAGTATGTGTGCACTCATCCAATGGCGCAGAAGCTGAACATGCTCCTGGCCAAGTTGCAGTCCCTTTCCAAGTGGTGGACTCTGCACCTTTCAGAGAACTGATGGCTTGTGCCAAGCCGAGGTGGAGAGTCCCAAGCCGTCATTTCTTTGCCAAAAAGGCAGTACCAGCCATGCACACATATGTAGAACAGAAGGTAGGCCAGTCCTTGAACCTGTCGGGGTCTGCCAAAGTGCATGGCAGCGCCAATGTGTAGAGCTGTAACTACAGTCAAGGACAATATATGTCCTTTACGGCCCACTGGGAAAATGTGGTTCCTGCCCTGCCAAACCAGCAACTTAGCCAGGTGACGCCGCTTCTGCCTCCACGTTCTCACGCCGTTGGTCCTGTGACAATGTCCGCCTCTGCCTCCTCATCCTCCACCTTGTCCTCAGCCTTCACTGCAGGGACCATTCACAGTGCCCTACCAGCATACCACATGTGCAGGGCACTGCGATGTCACGCTGTTCTGCACCTAGTTTTCCTGGGTGAACGGAGTCACACAGGGGAGGAACTGCTCCGCGTCCTTCATTAAAAAATCGAATCCTGGCTTTCTCTGTGAAAACTCAAAATCGGAACCATGGTGATCGACAACAGGAAGAACATGGTGTCAACACTGCGTCAAGGAGGGCTGAGGCATGTGCCCTGCATGGCACATGTGTTCAATCTGGTTGTCAAGCATTTCCTGAAGTCTTCCACCCATCTGCAAGACACCCTAAAAACCGACTGTACGAACAATAAAAGGCCATAAACGATTTCTTAATCATACAGACGGACAGAGGAACTCTTCTGTGTAACTTCGATGTTAGCCCGTGGCAGCTCATGCGTGACACCTGCCGTTTGCTCGTGCCCTTTGAGGAGGCCACTTTATTTATCAGTCGCCAGGATTACGGAATGAACAACGTCATTCCACTGATTCATATCCTGGAAAAGATGCTGGTAAATATGGCTGGTCAGGGGACTGGAGACATGGCGCCTACATCTCAATGCCACATGAGTCCCGTGGGGGCTGAACTGGAGGAGAAGGGGAACATTAGAGCACAAGTAATGTGTAGCAAAATGGGTGGTTTTTCTACATAGGTGACAGGAGAGGAGGAGCAGGTGCAGCCGGAGGAGCAAGACGGAGATGACCCAGACACACCATGGCAGTATGCAGTAGAGATGGAGGCAGTGAGTCCCTCCGAGTCACTTGCGCAAATGACCCGATGCATGCTCCCTTGCTTGCGTAGTGAGAGCCAAATTGTCACCATTCGGCAGAAGGATGACTAATGACTCTCCACCATGTTAGACCCTCGCTACCGATCCAAAATGGGGGTCTTTTTTACACCCGCTGACAGGGAGGACAAACTGAGCTACTATAGAGACATCCTATGTAGTCAGTTGACCACTACCTATCTGCCCCATCTCGCAAGTCTGACCGGGGGGGGGACCTTTGTGCTCACGTTCCACTGCCATGGCTGCTGGGGAGGGGGGATGGCAAGAGCAGTAGCAGCTCTATCAGCAGCAGCCTGAGTCTAGAATCGCTGATGAGCAGCTTTCTTCACCCGCATAGTGAAGAAACTACTCACCAGCAGCTAGACATAAAGCAGAACCTGAACCAGCAGGGGGTGGCATACTTGGAGTGCACCCTGCCAGCAGTCATTGAAGACCCGCTGGACTACTGGGCAGCCAAACTGAATTTGTGGCCGCAACTAGCCAAGTTTGCCCTAGAAAAGCTGTCCTGCGCGGCCAGTAGCGTAGCATCAGAGCGGGTGTTTAGTGCGGTGTGGGCCATAGTTACCCCAAGGAGAACTCGCCTATCCACCCAAAATGTGGAGAGACTGACCTTTGTCAAGATAAATCAGGCGTGGATCAGCCATGATTTCTACCCACCAATGCCTGATGCATCAGATTAGATCATCCATGCTGCCTCACCCAAACCTTGAGAAAAGAGACCGGTTTCTTCTGGCAACTTGCCTCAGCTACTATTCTGATGCTGCCACCCGCCTGATGCCACACATCTGATGCCAAGTGCTCCTTCTTACACCCACCATCGTCAGCAGGTACTGTTAGTGCAACCCAGCTCCCCACTATGTCACTGGGTCACTCTATGGCAGGGGTGGGCAATTATTTTTTCGATGGGGCCACATGAGAAACTGAAAATATTTTGGAGGGCCGGGCCAAAAGGCTAAACTCAATACTGCATAAAATCACCGCGTCCTGGCACAGGCGGGCGTGATGACATCATCATGCCTGCCTGCGCTGGGATTTCACTACCAAATAGACCTCAGGCCTGTAGCCTATGACAAGTCTTGTCGCCATCTGCAAATTTTAAGGCGCATTGGCGACCATTTTGGTCGCCATCTGGAGCGCTGTATTGCATCAGTGACATGAACACTCTCCACATATAATGTTATATTACATCAGTGACATCACCGCTGTCCACATATAGGCGATATATTACATCAGTGACATCACCGCTCTCCACATATATGTGATGAGCGGTGATGTCACTGATGTAATGTATTACTTACCGGTATATGTGGACAGCAGTGATGTCACTGATGTAATATATTACTTATGTGTGGAGAGTGGTGATGTCACTGATGTAATATATCACTTATAAGTAATATATTACATCTGTGACATCACCGCTCTCCACATATAAGAGGCATATTACATCAGTGACGTCATCCCTTGGCGCTGGGGTGCGCAGCCAGGGCCGGCCTTAGGTGTTCAGGCGCCCTGTGTGAGCTAACCTTGTGGTAGTGTTACCTGCAGTCCTATGTAAAACCACAGATAACACTAGTGCTAAATAATGTAGTAGTGTTACCTGCAGTCCTATGTAAAACCACAGATAACACTAGTGTAGATCATGTGGAAGTGTTACCTTCGTCCTTAGTGTGCCTCCCTGTGTCTATCGCACAGACTCCATGCTGGCGCTGCCTCCTCTTCCATCTTCTTCCCCGCACAGAACGTTCTGAAGCAGCTGCGTCAAGACATAGGAACACTGTGGGCAAGGTGATACACACAGGGAGAGACATACACACAGGGACGGGGACACACACAAAGGGACAGACACACTCACACACACACAAAGGGACGGACACACACAAAGGGACAGACACACACGGACGGACACACACAGGGACGGGGACACACACACAAAGGGACAAACACACACACACAGGGATGGACACACACACACACACACAAAGGGACAAACACACACACACAGGGATAGACACACACACACAAAGGGACAGACACACACACAGGGACGGACACACACACACACACAAAGGGACAGACACACACACACAGGGACGGACACACACACACTGGCACACTCAACATCAGCAGCAAGTCCAACCCTTAATGACCCCCACAATCCCTGGGGGGGGGGGGTGATGTAGTAGCAGGCAGGAAAGCACACACTGTCCCCCTGTCCTATATGAGCCCCCCCCACCCCCACCAAATACCTGTAAGTTCTGTTAGTTGCTTGGCTTTGGCTGTGGCTGCTGGCTGGGGCTCCGCCTCCTTC
Source organism: Bufo bufo (assembly GCF_905171765.1). NCBI lineage: Eukaryota > Metazoa > Chordata > Amphibia > Anura > Bufonidae > Bufo > Bufo bufo. The sequence goes on from NC_053389.1 coordinate 474,406,636, forward strand.
CTCTTTCTGCCTGTGCGGCAGCTGCATCACGCTCCAGCAGCCACTGGTCTGCTCTGTTAAAGAGACAGGCAGGCCAGGCAGCAGAGCGGAGCGCAGAGCGGCCGCGGGCCCCGCCCCCTCCACACTCCGGACAGTGACTCCGTGCTGTTACAGGGCCGGCGGCGGCGGCGGCAACAAAAATGCCGGGGGCCGGATTAAAAGGTCCGCCGGGCCGTATACGGCCCGCGGGCCGTAGTTTGCCCAGGTCTGCTCTATGGTCTCCTGATGCTGATGCCACCTCCACACTATGTCACCTTGCCACTCTGTGGTCTGCTGATGCTGTTGCCATCTCCATACTATGTCACCTTGCCACTCTATGGTCTCCTGATGCTGCTGCCAACTCCACACTAAGCCACCTTGCCACTCTGTGGTCTCCTAATGCTTCTGCTAACTCAACACTATGTCACTTTGCCACTCTATGGTCTCCTAAAGCTGCTGCCACCTCCACACTATTTCACCTTGCCACAATGTGATCTCCTGATGCTGCTGCCACCTCCACACAATGTCACCTTGCCACTCTGTGGTCTCCTGATGTTGCTGCTACCTCAACACTGTTACCTTGCCAGTCTGTGGCTTTCTCATGCTGCTGCTGCCACCTCCACACTCTGTCATTGTGCCACTCTGTGGCCTCCTCATGCTGCTGCTACCTCCACACTTAGTCACCTTGCCACTCTGTGGCCTCCTCATGCTGCTGCCACCTCTACACTATGTCACCTTGCTACTCTGTGGTCTCCTGATGCTGCTGCCACCTCCACACTATGTCACCTCTCAGTGATCTCCTGATGCTACTGCTACCTCCACACTATGTCACCTTGCAAGTCTGAGGACTCCTCGTGCTGCTGCTTCCACCTCCACGCTCTGTCATTGTGCCACTCTGTGGCCTAATTATGCTGCTGTCACCTCCACACTATGTCACATTACCACTCTGTGATCTCCTGATGCTGCTGCCACCTCAACACTATGTCACCTTGCCACTCTGTGGTATCCTGATGCTGCTGCTACCTCAACACTATGTCACTTGCCACTTTATGGCCTCCTTATGCTGCTGCCACCTCCACACTCTGTCATTGTGCCACTCTGTGGCCTTCTAATGCTGCTTTCACCCCCACACTATGTCACCTTGCCACTCTGTGGTCTCTTGATGCTGCTTCCACCTGTACACTATGTAGCATTGCCACTCTGTGGTCTCTTGATGCTGCTGCCTCCTCCATACTATGTCACATTGTCACTGTGTGGTCTCCTGATGCTGCTGCTACCTCAACACTATGTCACCTTGCCACTTTGTGGCCTCCTCATGCTGCTGCTGCCACCTTAAAATGCTGTCATTGTGTCACTCTGTGGCCTCCTCATGCTGCTGCTGCCACCTTCACACTATGTCACCTTGCCACTCTGTGGTCTCCTGATGCTGCTGCCACCACCACACTATGTCACATTGCCACTCTGTTTTCTCCTGATGCTGCTGCCACCTCTACGCTATGTCACCTTGCAACTCTGTGGTCTCTGGATGCTGCTGCTACATCCACACTATGTCACCTTTCCACTCTGTGGTGTAATGATGCTGCTTCTACCTCCACACTATGTCACCTTACCACTCTGTGGCCTCTTCATGCTGCTGCTGCCACCTCCACACTATGTCCCCTTGCCACTCTGTGGTCTCCTGATGCTGCTGCTACCTCCACACTATGTCACCTTGCCAGTCTGTGGTGTCCTGATGCTGATGCTACCGCAACACTATGTCACCTTGCCAGTCTGTGGTCTTCTGATGCTGCTGCTAATTACACACTATGTCACCTTGCCAGTCTGTGGACTCCTCATGCTGCTGCCACCTTAACACTATGTCACATTGACATTCTATGGTTTCCTCATGCTGCTGCCACCTTAACACTATGTCACATTGACATTCTATGGTTTCCTCATGCTGCTGCTGCCACCTCCAGACTATGTCACATTGCCACTCTGTGGTCCCTTGATGCTGCTGCTACCTCAACACTATGTCACCTTGCAACTCTGTGGCCTCCTCATGCTGATGCTGCCACCTCTACACTATGTCACCTTACCACTCTGTGGTCTCCTTATACTGCTTCTAACGCCACACTATGTCTCCTTGCCAGTCTGTAGCCTTCTCATGCTGCTGCTTCCAACTCCATACTTTGTCATTGTGCCTCTTTGTGGCCTCCTCATGCTGCTGCTGCCACCTCCACACTATGTCACCTTGCCACTCTGTGGTCTCCTCAAGCTTTTGCCTACTCCGCACTATGTCAGATTGCCACTCTGTGGTCTCCTGATGCTGATGCCACCTCCACGCTATGTCAGCTTGCCACTCTGTTGTCTCCTGATGCTACTACCACTTCCACACTATGTCACCTTGCCACTCTGTGGTCTCATGATGCTGCTGCTACCTCAACACTATGTCACCTTGCCACTCTCTGGTCTCCTCATGCTGCTGACACCTCCACAGTATGACACATTGCCACTCTGTGGTCTGCTGATGCTGCTGCTTCCTTCACACTATGTCACCTTGCCACTTTGCGGCCTCCCCATGTTGATGGTGCCACCTCCAGACTATGTAATCTTGCAATCTGTGATCTCCTGATGCGACAGCTACCTCTACACTATGTCACCTTGCCAGTCTGTGGCCTCCTTATGCTGCTGCCACCTCCACACTCTGTCATTGTGCCACTCTGTGGCTTCCTCATGCTGCTGCTGCCACCTCCACACTATGTCACCTTACCCCTCTGTGGTCTCATGATGCTTCTGCTACCTCAAAACATTGTCACCTTGCCTCTTTGTGGCCTACTCATGCTGCTGTCATCTCCACACTGTTATTGTGCCACTATGTGGCCTCTTCATGCTGCTGCTGCTGCTGCCAACTCAACACTATGTCACCTCGCCGCTCTGTGCTCTCCTGATGTTGCTGCCACCTCCACACTATGTTACCTTGCCACTTTGTGGTCTCCTGATGCTACTGCTACCTCCACACTATGTCACATTGCCAGTCTGTGGCCTTCTCATGCTGCTGCCACCTCCACACTCTGTAATTGTGCCACTCTGTGGACTCCTCATGCTGCTTCTGTTTCCACTTCTACACAATGTCACTTTGCCACTCTGTGGCCTCCTTCTGCTGCTGCTGCCACCTCCACACTATATCACCTTGCCACTTTGTGGTATCCTGATGCTGCTGCTACCTCAACACTATGTCACTTTGCCACTCTATGGCTTCCTCATGCTGTTACTGCTGCTGCCTCCTCCACACTATGTCACCTTGCCACTCTGTGATCTCCTTATGCTGCTGCCACTTCCATACTATGTCACCTTGCCACTCTGTGGTCTACGGATGCTGCTGCCACTTCCACACCATGTCACCCTGCCACTCTGTGGTCTCCTCATGTTGCTGCCACCTCCACACTATGTCATCTTGCCACTCTGTGGTTTCCTGATGCTGCTGCCACCTCCACACTATGTCATTCTGCCACTCTGTGGTCTACTCATATTGCTGCCACCTCCACACTATGTCACCTTGCCAGTCTGTGGCCTCTTCATGCTGCTGCTGCCACCTTCATACCATGTCATTGTGCCACTCTGTGGCCTCCTCATTCTGCTGCTGCTGCCACCTCCACACTATGTCACCCTGGCAGTCTGTGACCTCCTCATGCTGCTGCTGCCACACTCTGCCATTATCCCACTTTGTGGCCTCCTCTTGCTGCTGCTGCCACTGCCACCCTTTTTTCACCTTGCCACTCTGTGGTCTCCTCATGCTGCTGCAACCTCCACACTATGTCACCGTGCCACTCTTTGGTCTCCTGATGCTGCTGCTACCTCAACACTATGTCACCCTCGCAGTCTGTGGGCTCCTCATGCTGCTGCTGCTGCCACTTCCACACTCTGTCATTGTGCCCCCCTGTAGCCTCCTTATGCAGCTGCTGCTGCCAACCCCACACTATGTCACCTTGCCACTTTGTGGTCTCCTTATGCTGCTGCTACTTCAACACTATGTTACCATGTCACTCTGTGGCCTTCTCATGCTGCTGCTGTTATCTCCACACTCTGTTATTGTGCCACTCAGTGGCCTCCTTATCCTGCTGTTGCTGCCACCTCCACACTATGTCATCTTGCCACTCTGTGGCTTCCTTATGCTGCTGTTGTCAATTCCACACTCTGTCGTTGTGCCAGTCTGTGGCCTCCTCATGCTGCTGCTGCCACCTCCACACTCTGTCATTGTGCCAATCTGTGGCCTCCTCATGCTGCCACCTCCACACTATGTCATTGTGCCACTCTGTGGCCTCTTCATGCTGCTGATGCCACCTCCCCACTATGTCACCTTGCCACTCTGTGGCCTCATCGTGCTGCTGCTGCCCCCTCCCCACTATGTCACCTTGCCACTCTGTGGCCTCATATGAGGTGACATAGTGTTCAGGTGGCATCACCAGCACGGTGATGCCACCTGAACACTATGTCACCTCTCTACTCTGTGGTCTCTTGATGCTGCTGCAACCTCCACACTTTGTCACCTTTCCAGTCTGTGACCTCCTCATGCTGCTACTACCTCCTTCACACTTTGATATTGTGTCACTCTGTAACATTCTCATGAGGCTTCTGCTGCCACCTTCACACTATGTCAACTTCCTGATGCTGCTGCTACCTCAACACTATGTCACCTTGCCACTCTATGGTCTCCTGATGATGATGCTGCCAACTCCAAACTATGTCACCTTGCCACTCTGTGGTCTCCTGATGCTGCTGCCACTTTCACACTATGTCACCCTGCCACTCTCTGGTCTCCTCATGCTGCTGCTGCCACCTTCATACCATGTCATTGTGCCACTCTGTGGCCTCCTTATGCAGCTGCTGCTGCCACCTCCACACTATGTCGCCTTGCCACTTTGCAGTCTCCTGATGCTGCTGCTACCTCAACAGTATGTTACCTTGCCACTCTGTGGCCTTCTCATGCTGCTGCTGCCATCTCCACGCTCTGTCATTGTGCCACTCTGTGGCCTCCTCATGCTGCTACTGCTGCTGCCACCTCAACACTATGTCACCTTTCCACTTTGTGGTCTCCTAATACTGCTGCTACCTTAACAGTATGTTACCATGCCACTCTGTGACCTTCTCATGGCCTGCTGCCATCTCCACACTCTGTAATTGTGCCACTCTGTTGCCTCCTCTTCCTGTAGTTGCTGCCACCTCCACACTATGCCACCTTGCCACTTTGTGGTCTCCCGATGCTCCTGCCACCTCCGCACTATGTCACCTTGCCACTTTGTGGTCTCCTGATGCTGCTGCTACCTCAACACTATGTCACCTTGCCACTCTGTGGCCTCCTTATGCTGCTGCTGTCACTTTCACACTCTGTCATTGTCCCTCTCTGTGGCCTCCTCATGCTGCTGCCACCACCACCACACTTTGTAACCTTGCCGCTCTGTGGTCTCCTGATGCTGCTGCAACTTCCACACTATGGCACCTTGCCACTCTGTGGCCTTCTCATGCTGCTGTTGCCTTAACACTTTGTCACCTTGCCACTCTGTGGTCTCCTGATGCTGCTGGTACCTCCACACTATGTCACCCTGGCAGTCTGTGGCCTCCTCATGCTGCTTCTGCCACCTCCACACTCTGTCATTGTCCCTCCCTGTGGCCTTCTCATGCTGCTGCTGCCACCACCACACTTTGTAACCTTGCCGCTCTGTGGTCTCCTGATGCTGATGCCACCTCCACACTATGTCACCTCTCTTTGGTCTCTTGATGCTGCGGCTACCTCTACACTATGTCACCTTGCCAGTCTGTGGGCTTCTCATGCTGCTGCTGCCACTTCCACACTCTGTTATTGTGCCACTCTGTGGCCTCCTTATGCAGCTGCTGCTGCTACCTCCACACTATGTCACCTTACCACTTTGTGGTCTTCTGATGCTGCTGCTACCTCAACGGTATGTTACCTTGCCACTCTGTGGCCTTCTCATGCTGCTGCCATCTCCACACTCTGTAAATGTGCCAATCTGTGGCCTCTTCATCCTGTAGTTGCTGCCACCTCCACACTATGCCACCTTGCCATTTTGTGGTCTCCCGATGCTCCTGCCACCTCCACACTATGTCACCTTGCCACTTTGTGGTCTCCTGATGCTGCTGCTACCTCAACACTATGTCACCTTGCCACTCTGTGGCCTCCTTATGCTGCTGCTACCACCTCCACACTATGTTGCCTTGCCACTCTATGGTCTCCTGATGCTGATGCCACCTACATACTATGTGACCTTACCACTCTGTAGTCTCCTGATGCTGCTGCTGCCAGCTCCACACTATGTCACTTTGCCAGTTTGTGGCCTCCTCATGCTGCTGCTGCCACCTCCACGCTCTGTCATTGTTTTACTCTGTGGATTCCTCATGATTCTGCTGCTGCTACCTCCACAGTATGTCACCTCTCCACTCTGTCGTCTCCTGATTCTACTGCCACCTCCACACTATGTCACCTTGCTGCTTTGTGGTCTCCTGATGCTGCAGCTTCTACACTATGTCACTTTGCCACTTTGTAGCCACTTTATGTTGCTGCTGCCACCTCCACACTGTGTTATTGTGCCACTCTGTGGCCTCCTCATGCTGCTGTTGCTGCCACCTCCATATGTCACCTCTCTTTGGTCTCCAGATGCTGCTGCTACCTCAACACTATGTCACCCTGGCAGTCTGTGGGCTCCTCATGCTGCTGCTGCCACCTTCACACTCTGTTATTGTGCCACTCTGTGGCCTCCTCATGCTGCTGTCATCCCCCATACTATGTCAGCCTTGACACTCTAGTCTGCTGATGCTACTGCCACCTCCACACTATGTCACCTTGGCACTCTGTGGTCTCCCCATGTTGCTGCCACCTCCACACTATGTCACCTTGCCAGTCTGTGGTCTCCTGATGCTGCTGCTACCTCCACACTATGTCACCTTGCAAATCTGTGGTCTCCTGATGCTGCAGTTACCTTCACACTATGTCACCCTGGCAGTCTGTGGCTTCCTCATGCTGCTGGTGCTGCCACCTCCACATTCTGTCATTGTCCCACTCTGTGGCCTCCTCATGCTGCTACTGCTGCCACCACCACACTTTGTCACCTTGCCACTCTGTGGTCTCCTTATGCTGCTGAAACCTCCACACTATGTCACCTCTCTGTGGTCTCCTGATGCTGCTGCTACCTCAATACTATGTCACGCTGGCAGTCTGTGTGCTCCTTATGCTGCTGTTGCTGCCACCTCCACACTATGTCACCTTGCCACTTTGTGGTCTCCTGTTGCTCCTGCCTCCTCCACACTACATCACCTTGCCACTCTGTAGTCTCCTGATGCTGCTGCTACCTCAACACTATTTCACCTTGCCAATATGTGGCCTCCTCATGCTGCTGCTACCACCTCCACACTATGTCACCTTGCAAATCTGTGGTCTCCTGATGCTGCAGCTACCTCCACACTATGTCACCGTGGCAGTCTGCCACCTCCACACAATGTCACCTTGCCACTCTATGGTCTCCTGATGCTGCTGCCACCTCCATACTATGTGACCTTGCCACCCTGTGGTCTCTTCATGCTGCTGCTACCTTCACACTATGTCACTTTGCCACTCTATGGTCTCCTGATGCTGCTGCCACCTCCATACTATGTGACCTTGCCACCCTGTGGTCTCTTCATGCTGCTGCTACCTTCACACTATGTCACTTTGCCAGATTGTGGCCTCCTCATGCTGCTGCTGCCACATCCACACTCTGTCATTGTTTCACTCTGTAGCTTCCTCACGATGCTTCTGCTGCTACTTCCACACTATGTCACCTCTCCACTCTGTCGTCTCCTGATTCTACTGCCACCTCCACACTATGTCACCTTGCCGCTTTGTGGTCTCCTGATGCTCTTGCCTCCTCTACACTATGTCACCTCTCTGCGATCTACTGATGCTGCTGCTACCTCACCACTATGTCACTTACCAGTTTCTGGCCTCCTCATGCTGCTGCTGCCACCTCCACACTATGTCACCTTGCCACTCTGTGGTATCTTGATGCTGCTGCCACCTCCACACTATATCACATCTCTGTGGTCTTCTGATGCTGCTGCTACCTTCCAGACTATGTCACCTTGCTAGTCTATGGCCTCCTCCTGCTGATGCTGCCACCTCCAAACTCTGTCATTGTTCCACTCTGTGGCTTCCTTATGCTGCTGCTGCCACCTCCACACTATGTCTCCTTGCCACTCTGTGGTCTCTTGATGCTACCACCTGCACACTATGTCACCTTGCCATTCTGTGGTCTCCTCATGCTGCTTCCACCTCAACACTATGTCACCTTGCCACTCAGTGGTCTCCTGATGCTGCTGCCACCTCCACACTATGTCACATTTGCACTCTGTGGCCTCCTGATGCTGCTGCTACCTCAACATTATGTCACCTTGCCACTCTGTGGCCTCCTTATGTGTCACGGATGAAGTTGCAGATAGCTGGAACTTATAAATAAACGACTGACTGGCTTGATCCCAAACTAAGGAGCATATAGGTGAGCCCTTTAAAACCCTAAGAGCTCTCCCTGACTGCTATGCACATGCAAGGGTCTCAATGGTAGACGATTGCATGCCCACGTACCTAAGACTGTGTGACACCTGAAAACCCTATAATAGTGAGGGGACACGACCACCGGCTCCCTGCACTTAATACAGACGGAGTCAGGGTCACCTAGAATCAAGCCAGCAAGGAAACACAATAAAGGAAAAGACTTATCTGAGCAAACAGCAGTAGCAGCCTCCAGCAGTGAACACTTCATCCAGGAAGTAGTATAAACCGCAAAGTGAGGCAGTATGGGAGTGAATATAAAGGAAGACGATTAGTCTTTATAAGTGACACCTGGCAGAAGGAAAGGAGATGACAAAGTGAAACCAAAACAAAGAACGTCATACAAGAGGTAGAGAAGAACGTCTGCCAGACCTTCTCACAGAACTGGCGGTGACATTATGCTGCTACTGCCACCTCCACACTCTGTAATTGTGCCACTATGTGGTCCCCTTATGCTGCTGCTACCTCCACACTATGTCACCTTGCCACTCTGTGGTCTCCTGATGCTGCTGCCACCTCCACACTATGTCACCTTGCCACTCTATGGTCTCCTGATGCTGCTGCCACCTCAGCACTATGTCACCTTGCCACTCTGTGGTCTCCTGATGCTGCTGCTACCTCCACACTATGTGACTTACCAGTCTGTGGCCTCCTCATGCTGCTGCCACCTCCACACTATGTCATTGTGCCACTTTGTGGCCTCCTCATGCTGCTGCTGCCACCTCCACACTATGTCACCTTTCCACTCTGTGGTCTCCTGATGCTGCTGCCACCTCCTTATTACGTTATCTTGCCACTCTGTGGTCTCCTGATGCTGTTGATGCCACCTCCACACTACGTCATCTTGCTACTCTGTGGTCTTCCTATGCTGCTGCTTCCTCAACACTATGTCACCTTGCCAGTCTGTGGCCTCCTCATGCTGCTCTGCCACCTTGACACTTTGTCATTGTGCCACTCTGTGGTCTCCTGATGCTATCTCCACACTATGTCACCTTTCCACTCTGTGGTCTCCTGCTGCTGCTGCTGCCACCTTCTTATTATGTCATCGTGCCACTCTGTGGTCTCCTGATGCTGTTGCTGCCACCTCCACACTATGTCATCTTGCTACTCTGTGGTCTCCTGATGCTGCTGCTTCCTCAACACTATGTCACCTTGCCAGTCTGTGGCCTCCTCATGCTGCTCAGCCACCTCAACACTTTGTCATTGTGCCACTCTGTGGTCTCCTGATGCTGATGCTACCTCTACACTATGTCACATTGCCACTCTGTGGTCTCCTGATGCTGCTACCACCTCCGCACTATGTCATTGGGCCACTTTGTGTACTTCTCATGCTGTTCCCACCCTCCCCACTTCATGACTGGGCCACTATTTTGCCTTTATGGCCTGGTTGACTACATAATTTATTTGACCCTTCTTCTGATCTGTCAGAAGGAAGTAAAAATGAGACACACAATGGATCCTTTCTGTGTAGCAGCTGTAAGGCCTGTATGGTCCCATCAGAATTGGCTTATGATTTGGTAGCCAAAAGCAGGAGTCAGTACACAACACAGAAGACATGCAAATATTCCATTCACGTGTCATTTCTGCTTTGTTTTTTTTGCATTAGCAATAGTGATAGATTACTGACCAAATGCTGACTGAGTGAAGGCGGTTGCTCAACAGACAGGATCCGTTCTTTGAGGGGTTATTGCGCTGGCAGATCAGAGGAAGGGCAAAATAATCAGTGACTTCAGCACAAATTTACTGCTGACACCCTCTCCACTCTGGAATCAGCTGACGACGGTGTAAAAGAAGTGCGCTCTTTCACACTATAGTAGGGCCTCTGCATGGTTCTTTTTACCGGACGCTAACATCGACCTGTAAGGTTGAGTTCACACTTGAGTTATTTGGTCAATTTTGGCCCCGTAACTGCCCAAAGAAGTGAAGTGTACAGTGATTCTAATAGCTACGCCTGTCGTCTGTGTGTCATACTGACTCACAGTATTTTTTCATTACCAGCGCAGACTCACTATGTGTGTTGCTGCAAGGCACAGTGTTCTACACCACTATACAGGCTCTCTGGAGCCAGGAAATAGCTGTTTTTTAACACCATTCGCCACAAATTAATTTAGATCGAATCGAAACTTTTCGGAAAAGAACCGACCGAATTCAATTTTTGAGAAATTCGCTCATTTCTAATCAGTATCATTATTATCATAATTATTTATTCAGATGTTTGGATTTAACAAAATGGATCAAACTGTGCACAGTGAACAAGGCCCTGTTCTTTATTGTCTGTATGTGTGTGTGTGTGTGTGTGTGTGTGTGTCTGTGTGCGTGCGTCTGTCTGTGTATCTATCATCTATCCATCTTACTAGGATGTCAACATCAGCTGGGAGTAGCACAACCTAAACTATTTTGCTTTATGTTTCATACAAATAAGGGAGCATTTCGTTTTCTGAAAGAACAACATAGGGAATTCCATTAGGCTACTCTAAAGATATATGTATATACATACACATTCTCTGCATTGTTATTATGGAACGATATCACAGAAGTACACCAGGTAAACTCCAGAAATGTGGTATGAATTGGTTCACACAGATGGATATAGCCAAAAATAACAGACACATTCCTAATAGTAAAATACTTCAGTTATAGGAAAGATTTATTTAGGATTTATACAACCTCCCTGTGCCTAAAAAAAGAATACTTATACATGCCCCGAAAGAATTTAAAGAATGTTCCTAAAGACACATTTCACTCCATCTTAACATGAGTTAGTATCAGTCCTTATACCTTCACACTCACAGTGTCCCTGAAAACACAATCCTTTGATGGTATGGTGTCTGTAGGTGCTGCAGAATTCTTTAGTGGTTTGGTCCCTGCTGAAACAACAAACTGTTCTACCCTATCTTGTCTCCACTCATCACATACACACGTGGACACAATTGTTGATACCCTTCCGTTAAAGAAAGAAAAACCCATAATGGTCACTGAAATAACTTAAAACTGACAAAAATTATAACAAATAGAAATTTGCAGAAAATCAGCTAATGAAAATCAGACATTGCTTTTGAATTGTAGTTCAACAGTATAATTAAAAAAAACTAAGTAATGAAACTGGTCTGGACAAAAACAATGGTACCCCTAGGAAAGATTGAAAATAATTTGACCATAGGGGCATATTAAACTAAGGTGTGTCCTGTAGTCACTACGGGTTTTTTAATATCTTGGCTCCCCGTCCAACAACGGGTGATGTTCAAGATTGGATGCTTCATGCATAGGGTATTCCATGGTGTGGGGCCCCTGTACCTGCGGTGTAAATTCACCAGGTACGCCCCGTTGAGGACATTGAGGTCTAGTAACTCTGCAAATTTTAACATGCCGCAAGTTAACAAGATCAGACGTGGATGTAGATCTTTTTCGGCTCAAGGGGCCAGATTTTGGAACCACCTTCCTCTGGCCCTGAAAATGATTCCCAGTCTTCTCTCATTCAGACGTGCACTGAAAACCTTACTTTTCAAACAGGCGTTTGATCTTCCTATATAACACTTATTTTTGGTTCATATAATTTTGGGGGTTTTCCTAAATTTTAGTCTATAAATTCACGGTTGGTAATGTCCCTTCTATTTTAAATATACTTTTTCCTCACGTTTATTAATTTTGTTCTCTTCACATTCCCTATATCTTGTCCGAACCCTTTGAACTCTGAGATCCCCCTGCCTTCCCTCCCTTTTTCTTGATTCTCCATTTGATAAGTGCTAGGAAATTTGTCTCTGGAATAGGTGCCTTATTCTCTAGGCCTTTGCGGCCCATGGCAATGTGTCATGCCTTCTTCTTGAATCAGCCAGCTAAGCGCATCGAGGACCTAAGGGTAAGACTGCGTGTACACAAGACTATACATCATCATCATCATCATCATCATCATCATCTTGGTTTGTACCACACTGAACATGGACCAAAGAAAGCTAAGTAGATAGTTGTCTCAGGATATAAGAAAATTATAGACAAACATGTTAAAGGTAAAAGTTATAGTACCATCTCCAAACAACTTGATGTTCTTGTTACTACATTATTCAGAAGTTTACGGTCTACAGGACTGTACTCTTTGAAGTGGGCGCAAGAGCAAAATTGATGACAAATGGAAGAGAAAGATAATAAGAATGGTAGCCAAAGTGCCCAGAACAACTTCCAAAGAGTTTAGAGATGAACTCCAAGGTCAAGGTACATCAGTGTCATATTATACCATCCGTCGCTGTCTTAGCTAAAATGGACTTAATGGTAGACGACTAAGGAGAAAACAGTTGAAAGCATATCATAAAAACGTGAGACTGGAAAATGCAAAAATGCATATTGACAAGCCACAAAGCTTCTTTGAGAATTCTCTTTGGACAGATGACATAAAATTTTAGCTTGTTGGCTATTCTGAAGTGGCATTCTAAGAGCCCTGATCTAAATCCTATTGAACATCTGTGGAAAGAGCTGAAATATGCAGTCTGGAGAAGGCACCCTTCAAACCTGAGACAGCTGGACAGCTGGAGTAGTTTGCTCACAAGGAGTGGGTCAAAATACCTGTGGATAGGTGCAGAAGTCTCATTGAGAGTTACAGAAATTGCTCGATGGCAACAAAATATTAAGTTAAGGGTGCCATCAATTTTGTCTAGTTTCATTAACTTTTTTTATTATTTATTATTCTGTTGAACCACAATTAAAAAGCAATGCCTGATTTTCATTAGCTGATTTTCAGTAAATTTTCATTATTGTATTTGTCAGTGTAATGTTATTCCAGTGACCATTGTGGGTTTTTCTTTCTTTAACAGAAGGGTACCAACAATTTTGTCCATGTGTGTATATTCAGAAAACCTTTCAAAGAAGTCTCTTCTATTAAAGGAATGTTGTTTCTTCCTGTACAAGGTATGGTTCAGCCAAACAAATATAATGCAATTGTTTGAATTCAGTCTGTAGAAATGACATGTTTGGGATACGTTACGAAGATCCTGAATATAGCACCCATAGAAATCTATTAACCTATACCAAATGACATATGCCCGTCAAGTTCAACCAAGGGATGTGGGGGGATGTGGATGAAGGGCAGGGCTATTGGTAAACTTTGCTACCTCCTATTGACTAAAAAGATAAAAAATAAATAAAAGAAAGATGATATCAAGCAGTTCTCAAGTGTCTTTTCATTTCTTCTCCTCCTCTGAAATATTCTTGTCTATGAAGCAAAAAACTGAAATACTCTATATTGTTTGGTCTCATTTAATCATTCCAATGCACTATGAAAATGGGGCTTTCCAGTCAGATGTGAATACTACTACTAAAGGGTGGCCCATGAAAAATTAGCCCGCCTCCAACAATATTATGACAAGATGAACAAGCAAGTAGATTGTTTTTTCTTTCAATTACCCACAAGTCATAAAATATGCTGAAAGTGGTCATCATTCACGTCTATGCATTTTTGGGCACGTCAAATTATGTTGGGATCTCTTTCAGCATCTTTTGTGACTTGTGGGTAAAAAAAAACAAAAACACTTGCTCGTTCATCTTGTCATTCTATCGCTGGAGGCGGGTTACTTTTTTATGGCCTGCCCTGTACTATAATAATAACTATAATAATGTTATGAATCAGCCATAAATGATAAATGTAGAGGTACCTAATACATATAAAAAAAAAACAACAACAAAGAAATGTATTAGTAATTTCACTTGAAAATGTTACATAAATATTTGCAAAGCCCTAAGGACTAATGTATCAAAGTTCTATGCCTGTTTTCTGGTGTAGAAAATTTTACATGTGCCGTCCTGTGCCAAAATGTGTGACTTTTTGCAGTTTTATGCCACCCCCATCAATATCCCTGTTACGCCACCCCTGTTCTATGTCTATTTTCTGGCATAGAAAAGTCTTGAATTTTGCATGTGCTGTCCTGCGCCAAAATGTGTTACTTTTTGCAGTTTTACTGCACCCCTGTCACTTTTCAAAAGTGGTTTGGTGGTGAGCATAGGTAGGTATGTTAATGAGAGTCATTCCAGATTTATCACTGCAACTTTTGTAAAAAGACACAAAAAACCAAAACGATGCAGTCACTCTGGTAGAGGGTGATGTAAAAAAATACTGGAATAACATTTCTAGACAAAAGCGTTAGGTTTAAATATGCTAGAAAACAGAGGTGCACAACCTGCGGCCCCCAGACCAAAGTTTATAGCCCCCATCTTGCTGGGCAGAAACACAGCTGATCGTGCAATCAGCTGTGTTTCTGCCCAGAGCACCGCACAATTGCAGGATTACAGTTCCTGCTCCTGCACTGTAGGAGGAGCAGGATAGGTCCCCAGCTTTCAGAGACAGCGGGGGAGCCGAGGAAAAGGCAGAAGCAGTGTATCAACGCTTCTGCCTTCTCCTCACACAGGTGAGTGGCGCGCTGTACAGTTTGGACCCGGCGATCACGTGATTGCCGGGTGTCAGGGGAAGAAGTCTGCAGAGCCTCGCCAGCTCTGCCCTGTACAAAGCCCCCTCAGCGGGCTGGTTTTCCCAATAACTGGGGCTCCTTTGGATTCTCCAGTTAGAGTGGAAATAGTGCAAAAAAAAAAAAAGGTCTGTGTGTAATGACCGGCGTCACGCAAAGGGAGGGAAATGGGAAGGCCCTGTCCAAGGGAGAGGGAAAGGTGGTGACCCCTGACTCACCATGCGGCTGGCACCTGACTGCCCTGACGTCCCTAGACGGGTTCCTCACCCGTACGCCAATCACGTGCCTAAACCCTGGCTTTCCCTAAGATGAGCCCTATGTAGTGAACGGGGCGGTGGGATCACTAGTCCGCACCACTGACACTAAGAGGAAAACACCAAGGAGAGGACAGACAATACAGACAAACACATAATCCCAGGTGGGCGACAACAGCAGACCACCAAGGTCCAACAGGGATCCGGAGGGTAACGCTCTGGAACAACAAACAGGGAACACAGTTACACAGCTCCAGTGGGTCAGTATAGAAGTCCAGGCAGGAAGCTCTATATCTGGCAACCAGAGAAGTGTGAGAGGGGGAATATGAGGAGGTAGGGAGTGCTGGACAAGAAACAGCTGAGGAGAAGGAGCTACGGATCCCTGAGTGAGCCAAAAAGGGTTGCAAGGCAAACCCAGAAAGCTACCATAAAGAAACAGCACAATCTTACTACATAGAGCGCGCAGCCACCCGCTGCGACTTCCTGACCCCGGGTATAACGGAGTCAGGCGTGGCTCTTGACACCCTCGTGACAGTACCCCCCTCTCTACGAGGGGCCTCCGGACACTCAGGACTAGGTCTCTCAGGATGAGAGGCATGAAAAGCCCGAACTAACCTGTCGGCGTTTACCTCAGACGCTGGAACCCACATTCTTTCCTCGGGACCGTAACCCCTCCAATGCACCAGATATTGAAGAGAGCGGCGGACCCGACGAGAATCAACAATTTTGGATATTTGAAACTCTAGTTTACCATCCACAACAACAGGAGGGGGTGGCAGCGGTGATGGTTCTAGAGGTGGAACATATTTCTTGAGTAACAACTTATGGAAGACCTTATGGATTTTAAAAGTCTGAGGTAGCTCCAGGCGAAAAGCAACGGGGTTAATGATGGCTACTATTTTGTAAGGGCCAATGAACCTAGGACCCAGTTTCCAAGAGGGAACCTTTAATATAATATTCCTAGTAGACAACCACACATAGTCATTCACTCCTAGGTCCGGACCTGGCGACCGTCTCTTATCAGCCATGCATTTATATTTACCTCCCATATTTTTCAAGTTAGCTTGCACCTTCTGCCATACCGATGAAAGAGATGATGAAAACCGTTCCTCTTCGGGAACCCCAGAAGACCCCCCCTCTTTGAAAGTACTGAATTGGGGATGAAAACCATATGCACCAAGAAATGGTGACTTGCCAGTAGATTCCTGACGGCGATTATTTATGGCAAACTCGGCTAACGGTAAATATGATGACCACACCTCTTGGTTTTCAGACACAAAACATCTTAGATATGTCTCAAGGTTTTGGTTGGTACGCTCAATCTGTCCATTCGACTGAGGATGGAAAGCTGAGGAAAAGGACAAGTGTACCCCCAAACGGGAACAAAAAGCTTTCCAAAACTTAGAAATAAACTGGGTTCCCCGATCCGAAACAACATCGGAAGGGACCCCGTGAAGCTTCACGATTTCACTGATGAATACCTATGTAGTGAACGGGGCGGTGGGATCACTAGTCCGCACCACTGACACTAAGAGGAAAACACCAAGGAGAGGACAGACAATACAGACAAACATATAATCCCAGGTGGGCGACAACAGCAGACCACCAAGGTCCAACAGGGATCCGGAGGGTAACGCTCTGGAACAACAACCAGGGAACACAGTTACATAGCTCCAGTGGGTCAGTATAGAAGTCCAGGCAGGAAGCTCTATATCTGGCAACCAGAGAAGTGTGAGAGGGGAATATAAGGAGGTTGGGAGTGCTGGACAAGAAACAGCTGAGGAGAAGGAGCTACGGATCCCTGAGTGAGCCAAAAAGGGTTGCAAGGCAAACCCAGAAAGCTACCATAAAGAAATAGCACAATCTTACTACATAGAGCGCGCAGCCACCCGCTGCGACTTCCTGACCCCGGGTATAACGGAGTCAGGCGTGGCTCTTGACACCCTCGTGACACTGTGTCCCCCAAAGGTCTTTTATGGACCTTTGGGGACAAATTAAGTGGCAAATATATATATATTAAAAGACCTTTTAAAAATTAAGAACAATAAAAGGGGAAAAAATATGCAAAAATATATTAAAAAAAAGAAAAAGAAAAGAAATTTTTAGCAAAAAGATGTAAAATTAATAAATAAAATACAAGTAAAAAAAAACTATAAAAAGCAAAAAGTGCAAAATAAAATTGTTCACTGTCATATTATTTGGCTAAAATATATTTTAATAATAAATAATAAAGTGATGATAAAAAAATTAAAAATAAAATACAAATAAAATAAAAATAAAAATAAAGGAAAATGTGTAGTCAGTCAGTGTCCCCAAAGGTCTTTTTGTAGCAGAAATATATATATAAAAAAATAAGTAAAAAAAAGCTAAAATTTAGCAAAACACATAAAAGAAAAAAACGCCTACACCAACCAAAACCATTAGAATGATCACCCCATTCATGTGAAGCTATACATATTGTATAATAAAACGATCCAACACATATAGGGAACTAATTATAATAATTTGCATATTTAAATAATGAGCTATAGTTTGAATAAAAATGACTTTAAAAAAAATTGTACAGTTTCCCCCTAATAAAACAAGAAAATATATATTAAAAAGCCCTGTGTTATGTAATAAAAAGTTGCAAAAGTGATTTTGGTAGTCCAACAAATTAAAAAGTCACAAGTGTTTGAACCACGTGTGCTAAATCAAAAAAAGTGACGAGTCCTTAAGGCCTTTTCAGGCCTGGTCATGAAAGGGTTAACCAATAAGTGCTTTCCCGGCTAGTAAGGTCTTATACAAACGACCGTACCTTTTCTTTTGGTCCGCAGGACACCAGTCATGTGTGTTCTGCACTTTGCAGAACAGAGTAACTCCGTGTGCTGACTCGGTGTGCGGTCCTCATGTTTTGCAGCCCCATTGAAGTGAAGGGGTCCACATCCAAGCCACATAATAAAAATGCGGCTCAGATGCAGACTAAAACAATGGCCGTGTGTGTGAGCCCTCAGTGAAAATGCTTAGTGGTTATTGCAGGGCACCTACAGTATATCTGGGGGTGCAGGAGGCAGTAAGAACCAGTGAGCGCCGTCCTCTGCAGTGAAGGAAAGCGCTGATTTGTGAATAGGAGGCAGGAAGGAAATGTCACCACTTAAAGGAGTCTCCTAGTTAAAATGATTTTAGCATAGTCCCTGAAAGAGAAGATTCCTACTTTCCTGCTCCGTGCTGCTCTCGCTGTCTCCATCCTCCTGTCTCGGAGCACCTCTTCAGCAAATCACTGACTTTAGCAGTGACACAATGCTTGTGGCCACATCACCACTGAAGCCAGTCATTGGCTGGAGAGGTACATGCGACTATGCCCATATCCAACCGGATGTAAGCAGCGACGTAACCGGAAGATGGAGACAGCGGGAGCGGCAGGGAGCAGGAAAGTATGAATCTTCTGTTTGAGGCCCATGCTGCAGGAACGTGTTAAAAATAATTTTTTGACAGGAAATCTCGAAGCCCCTGCTACACGGTACGATATTCAGGGCAAATTTCCCTGTGTAATCAGGAATGTGAGGAATAACTGTGATAGTGATCATTCCTCCCCAGTCACTTTGCATTGGCCTGTGTAATAGGCCAATGCAAACAAGCGCTGATTACCTTTATTTTTGCAACCCCTTGAAATAGTGCGATGTGACAATTCGGCCCCCAGACCAAAAAAGGTTGTGCAGCCCTGCTGTAAACAGACACAGAACATTCTGGACAGTGCACCACATTTATTAATTGTTGCAGACACTTTTTTTCCCTTGGCCCTCATGACTTTAAATGTCCCAAAATTCTGACGCACAATTCTGGAAAAAAGTAAGCCACCTAATAGGTGGTAAAACTTAGAGGGAGATTTATTAAGCCCCCTGTGCCACAAAGCTTTTTGCACTAGCCCCATGTTGTTGTTTTTTTGCCATTTTATGTCACGCTCACCACTTAAAAAAGTGGGTGAGGTATTAGCCAGAGGGGGTGGAGCCTGTTCATTTAAGATAACTGGTGCAAGTAACACCTGTAATCTACACCAGCTCCTATTTAGCATGGATTTCAGATTCTGGCATGTGAACCTGCCACAATGCACATTATTAAGATGTATGCTTCTTAATAACTTTGGTGGATCTCATGCCACTGCAAAGCAGATCAAGACTGGCAATACATAGTAACATAGTACATAAGGCAAAAAAAAGACATTTGTCAATCCAGTTCGGCCTGTCATCCTGCAAGTTGATCCAGAGGAAGGCGGAAAAAAAACCTGTGAGGTAGAAGACAATTTTTCCCACTTTAGGGGAATACAAAATTCCTTCCCGACTCCAATCAGGCAATCAGAATAACTCCCTGGATCAACGACCTCTCTCTAGTAGCTATAGCCTGTAATATTATTACACTCCAGAAATACATCCAGGCCCCTCTTGAATTCCTTTATTGTATTCACCATCACCACCTCCTCAGGCAGAGAGTTCCATAGTCTCACTGCTCTTACCGTAAAGAATCCTCTTCTACGTTTGTGTAAAAACCTTCTTTCCTCCAGACGCAGAGGATGTCCCCTCGTCACAGTCCTGGGGATAAATAGATGATGGGAGAGATCTCTGTACTGACCCCTGATATATTTATACATAGTAATTAGATCCCCCCTCAGTCGTCTTTTTTTCTAAAGTGAATAACCCTAATTTTGATAAGATAAACTTTCAGGGTACTGTAGTTGCCCCATTCCAGTTATTACTTTAGTTGCCCTCCTCTGGACCCATAGAAATGCAAGTCCTGATAAATCGCCCCCTAGATTAGGCAGTGTAAAATTGTGCCAGATTTATCAACCAGCATAAATCCATAGAAACATTTATTTAAAGCATACCTGAGTTCAAATAATGGCTGTGCTCCTTTGTACGATCATAATTGTGAAGGAACTGATGTTTTTTATGTCTTATGTCTCTTTTGGCCATATTATTTTCTGTTTCAGCTGCACAGCTAGATACATTTCTTTCAAAAGCAGGGGTGTCTCCCTTCTGCCAGTGCTGTATGCAGCAACTTCATTTCTCTTACTTCCCCCTATGTTTGTTTTCTTCTAGCTCAGAATGCTGATAAGGGGGGATAAATCACACTTACAGAAAGGCAGGAGGCTCCTGTGATGTTCAGAAGGAGTGTAAAAACTGTTGTTTTATCAGGCTTAGGATCTCAACTAGCTCTGACACGCCCTCACTTTCTCTCAGCCATCAGAGTCTCTGTTACCAGGGACAGATCTTGCCTGACAACAGGCAGTGAACTGCAAATTTGGTGGAAGTGAGACCCTTAGTGGCCATGACTTTACAGCTTTTATTCAGGTAGATGCAGGTATGTTTTTTTTTAAATGAAATGATTTAGAAATGTGCTATTTACACCATTCTCTATTAAATGAAATGGAATTGTGTGAAAGTACAGTGACTCTTTTGCACTAAGTGCATTTTTAGATTGTGTAGTCAGTTTGTCTGTGACAATGTGGGTCATTTATTAAGGTCATCTGGCATAAAAATAGTGGCAAGGAACATTTTTTGTGACTACAGTTGCAAGAAACAGTATGTGAACCCTTTGGAATGATATGGATTTCTGCACAAATTGGTCATAAAATGTGATCTGATCTTCATCTAAGTCACAACAATAGACAATCACAGTCTGCTTAAACTAATAAACTAATAACACACAAAGAATTAAATGTTACCATGTTTTTATTGAACACACCATGTAAACATTCACAGTGCAGGTGGAAAAAGTATGTGAACCCTTGGATTTAATAACTGGTTGAACCTCCTTTGGCAGCAATAACTTCAACCAAACGTTTCCTGTAGTTGCAGATTAGATGTGCACAACGGTCAGGAGTAATTCTTGACCATTCCTCTTTACAGAACTGTTTCAGTTCAGCAATATTCTTGGGATGTCTGGTGTGAATCGCCTTCTTGAGGTCATGCCACAGCATCTCAATCGGGTTGAGGTGAGGACTCTGACTGGGCCACTCCAGAAGGCGTATTTTCTTCTGTTTAAGCCATTCTGTTGTTGATTTACTTCTATGCTTTGGGCCGTTGTCCTGTTGCAACACCCATCTTCTGTTGAGCTTCAGTTGGTGGACAGATAGCCTTAAGTTCTCCTGAAAAATGTCTTGATAAACTTGGGAATTAATTTTTCCTTTGATGATAGCAATCCGTCCAGGCCCTGACGCAGCAAAGCAGCCCCAAACCATGATGCCCCCACCACCATACTTCACAGTTGGGATGAGGTTTTGATATTGGTGTGCTGTGCCTCTTTTTCTCCACACATAGTTTGGTGTGTTTCTTCCAAACAACTCAACTTTGGTTTAATCTGTCCACAGAATATTTTGCCAGTACTGCTGTGGAACATCCAGGTGCTCTTTTGCAAACTGTACACGTGCAGCAATGTTTTTTTTGGACAGCAGCGGCTTCCTCTGTGGTATCCTCCCATGAAATCCATTCTTGTTTAGGATTTTACGTATCGTAGATTCGCTAACAGGGATGTTAGCATATGCCAGAAACTTTTGTAAGTCTTTAGCTGACACTCTACGATTCTTCTTCACCTCATTGAGCAGTCTGCGCTGTGCTCTTGCAGTCATCTTTACAGGACGGCCACTCCTAGGGAGAGTAGCAGCAGTGCTGAACTTTCTCCATTTATAGACAATTTGTCTTACCGTTTGCTTGATGAACAGCAAGACTTTTGGAGATACTTTTATAACCCTTTCCAGCTTTATGCAAGTCAACAATTCTTAATCGTAGGTCTTCTGAGAGCTCTTTTGTGCGAAGCATCATTCACATCAGGCAATGCTTCTTGTGAAAAGCAAACCCAGAACTGGTGTGTGTTTTTTATAGCGCAGGGCAGCTGTAACCAACACCTCCAATCTCATCTCATTGATTGGACTCCAGTTGGCTGACACCTCACTCCAATTAGCTCTTGGAGATGTCATTAGTCTAGGGGTTCACATACTTTTTCCACCTGCACTGTGAATGTTTATATGGTGTGTTCAATAAAAAACATGGTAACATTTAATTCTTTGTGTTATTAGTTTAAGCAGACTGTGAATGTCTATTGTTGTGACTTAGATGAAGATCAGATCACATTTTATGACCAATTTGTGCAGAAATCCATATCATTCCAAAGGGTTCACATACTTTTTCTTGCAACTGTATTTTGTGACGTAACGCCTATTGTCGCATGGTCAATTTAATGCCAAGCACAACAGGTGGGTGGGCTGAAGTAGAATGGGGCTGTGTCAGGCCAGAACTCTGGCCCTGGCAAATGATGAAAAAGTTGAAAAAAAAAACTCCAAAAAAAGGCTGGCATACTTTTTCAGAAAGGCACACAGACTGCCATATATGCACCTAAGGCAGTGCAGGAGGGAACAACTAAGACCTGCGTAAAAAGCCATCTTATTAAATGTCCCCCCAATGTGTTTAAGAAAATTCAACATATTGCTGTTCTCTTTTTAGGGTATATTGACATAGTGATATTGGCTGCGACAGCTGCCTGCTGGATATTTAGCAATTCTTGCATTATAGTCATAGCAAACACATAAGTCATGCTGCAACCCCATTCATTCCTATGGTAGCTCTGCTACACTATGATCTTTGTATATAACGTTTTTTCCCCCCCTAAATTCTCAAAAACTACATTTCAGCAGAGGAACATCATCTCAACTGTGAAACATCGTGCAGGATGTATTTGGTTTTGCTGCTCAAGAACAGCTTGCTATAATTGAAAGATGAATGAATTTTAGATTGTAATATTATGGGTTCACATTTTTCAAAAAACATTTAATGCTGAATCCTTAGATTCAATCAATAAATAAAATACTAAATTAATAAAAAATATGTGCCCCATAATATATAATTTTATCTCTTATGACAGCATATTAAACTAAAAGGATATTTTGCATCTAAAATTTTTAGATGGCAAAACAGTATTAAAAATCTATAATTTTTTCTAGTCAAAAATAACTGATCACTGATGGAACCGGCACAAACTGATCATAACTGATGCTCGAAAAGAGACAGAGCAGGTCTGTGCCTGTATTGCGGTCTGCAGCACAGGCACAGCCGGCACACTGACAACTAACTGAACATAACTGAAACTGAAAATAAAAAAATTCTTTGAAAAAAAATATATATATAAAAAAAATTCTGTTCTTCTGACGAATCAGAAAAAAGAAAAGCTAAACAATTATGCAAACCCAGCCTTAGGGCTCATGCACACGACCGTATGTATTTTACGGTCCGCAAAAAACGGATCCACAAAAAATACGGATGATGTCCGTGTGTATTCCCTATTTTGCAGAACGGAACAGCTGGCCCTGATAGAACAGAACTATCCTTGTCCGTAATGTGGACAATAATAGGACATTTTCTATTTTTTAGCGGAACGGACATATGGAAACCCTAATGCACGCAATGTAACTTCGTTTTTTTTTTGCCGACCCATTGATATGAATGGTTCCGCATACCGTCCTAAAAAAAAAAACGGAACGGACATGGAAAGAAAATATGTTCGTGTGCATGAGCCCTAACTAGCATGCATTCAAAATGTTAAATATAAGTAGGAGACAGATTTTTGTCTGTGGTCTGGTACCATGAAGGCACATTTAGGTCTGCATAGGAACTGTAGACACAAAATAATTTTTATTGAATGGGCATCTGTCAGCAGATTTGTATCTAACCTAAACTGGCTGATTAATAACAGTGGCATTGCCTAGAGACTCTGCTCTCTCTGCAACTGCAACACCAGAGCAGAGCCTCTAGGTATAATAGTAATGCCCCTGTTGCTCCTAAGGCCTCTTTCAGAGGAACGTTGCGGGAAAAGGTGCGGGTGCGTTGCGGGAACATGCGCGATTTTTCCGCGCGAGTGCAAAACATTGTAATGCATTTTGCACTCGCGTGAAAAAAATCGTGCATGTTTGGTGCCCAAACCTGAACTTCTTCACAGAAGTTCGGGCTTGGGATCGGTGTTCTGTAGATTGTATTATTTTCCCTTATAACATGGTTATAGTAAAATAGCGCTGGAGGGGTTAAAAAAAATAAAATAATAATTTAACTCACCTTAATCCACTTGATCGCGCAGCCGGCATCTCTTCTGACTTCTCTCTTTGCTCTGTGCAGGAACAGGACCTGTGGTGACGTCACTCCGGTCATCACATGATCCATCACCATGGTAAAAGATCATGTGATGGATCATGTGATGACCGGAGAGATCAAGTGGATTAAGGTGAGTTAAATTTTTTTACATTTTTTTTAACCCCTCCAGCGCTATTTTACTATGCATTCTGTATTCAGAATGCTATTATTTTCCCTTATAACCATGTTATAAGGGAAAATAATAAAGATCGGGTCCCCATCCCGATCGTCTCCTAGCAACCATGCGTGAAAATCGCACCGCATCCGCACTTGCTTGCAGATGCTTGCGATTTTCACGCAGCCCCATTCACTTCTATGGGGCCTGCGTTGCGTGAAAAACGCACAAAATAGAGCATGCTGCAATTTTCTTGCAACGCACACAAGTGATGCGTGAAAATCACCGCTCATGTGAACAGCCCGATAGAAATGAATGGGTCGGGTTTCAGTGCGGGTGCAATGCGTTCAACTCACGCATCGCATCCGCGCGGAATACTCGCCCGTGTGAAAGGGGCCTAAAGGTTTATGTGCATATATTAAAACATCCTTTTTCTCAGCAAAGCAGGCACATTTGAATATGAGATAAAACACAGATGCCTTCAGCTGCCAAGCACACATGCAACAGGTTACCCAGGTGAAAACCTAAAAAAAATTGCCAGACCGCTTATAAGGTTGGCTCCATCCTGAAGGAGACACAGCATGGGTAAATGTTCTATGTCCTTTTGATTGTAAATGAGTTTGGTTTGCACTTGCACTTTAATGGAATCATGTTTATATTGATGGGCGATTTGTGAACGTGTTATCCGCTGTGGTTGTCCTCCAGTTGATGCCACCTTCTTTTCCCTGCATCTATGTCTTTTAATCATGTTTGTAAGTCATATGCAATTATGTAATAAAGTGATATTTGTTTATAAGCGGTCTGGCAATTTTTTGTGGGTTTTTGTTAGGGTGTGTGCCATAGGCTTATACTGGTAACTACTTTAATTAGCACAGGATTCTTTGATTGGGGCATATATAGGGTATTAGGTTACCCAGGTGGTGGGTCCCCCACGAGATGCGGAGTGCACATGGCCAGTGCCAGTGTTTTGAGTGTCCACGGTTTGAACATCCTTTACATATCTCTCCCTAACACGTGTTGGGACTATACAATATTTTATTTACAATTGGTCACTAGGACCATAGATGTCCCTGATTGACACGTGTTACTAAATCTAAAATTTAACATTTATTAATTGTCCTTAAAATGTTTCGAACACTACTATTAAAATAATCAGCTATGCATGCTAGATATATATATGAATGGTGCCAGTGATTCTGTTTATTGAGTGATTCCACTAGAGGGCGCTAGTGACCATTAGCTGTTTAAGGCTCTCCTGCCTATTATTGCAATGCCCCAGTGCTAAGTTGCTGCGCTCTGTTATTGGCACAGTGCGCTACTTTCAACAGCAAACGCCCTCATAAGGTGCACTCTCTCTCTTTATATGCTTAGCAGATCACTTCCTAGTCATGCATGAACTGGCTAAAACACGCTATCTGCCCCCCGACATGTTTCGCCAAGCACTTGGCGTCTTCAGGGGTTTGGGCAGTGAAGTGTGTGTTGGGGGCGGATCCCGGTTTATAAAACCTCCCTGTAGGCGTAATCATTCTGTTGTCCAATACGTGTCTCTCTTTCTCTGAGTCAAACCACTCAGCCACTCTTAATGTATCTACCACCTATCGTTCTTTGATGGCTCCTCCTAGTGTCTCCACAGCCAATAACCGTTCACCTGCGCCATCTGGGTTGCGCTAATACTTAGTCTAAATCGCCGATCTCTTTGGTCAATTGCGCATGTCTGGGCACTTAGCCGCTGGCTGATGTCAGTTCTACCTATTTGTGCTTCTCCGTTCTAGATGACGTCTGAGCTGTGCGCCGTCACCTGTGCGCGCATGTCATCTGACTTAGTCTCAGTGCCGTCCGATCGTGGAGCGTATTGCAGCTGCTCAGGGTGATTGTGCAGACACGTCAGATTTGTACAGTACTTGTATTCATTCTACCCTGTATATTACAGGTCCTGATGCGCCTGTACAGATATCTCATTAGGTTCTAATCCTTTAGCCTTGTTTTCAACTGCTTATGATAATGCATCTAAATATGCGCTCCCTTCTCTTTATCTACATCCATATCCCTACCTGTGATTTGATATTTCTTACAACCCCTACATTTAGTCTATGCTGGGACCTATTGGGTGTACTTCTTTTCTCCCTTTTCACACCACACAAAAACAAAAGTTTTAGATTTTAGAAAAACAGACTTTTCTAAAATTAGATTAGTGGCATACAAGTCCCTATCAGACTGGAACAGTTTCATTGGAGTCCAGGAGAAATGGGACTACTTAAAAGTGGCACTATTGAAGGCAACAGAAAATTGCATTAGGCTTGTCAGTAAAAGCAAAAAAAGGAAGAGATCACTGTGGTACTCAGCAAAAGTGGCCAAAATCATTAAAAACAAAAAGATAGCATTTAGAAATTATTTTAAAAAAAAACAAAATGAGGATGACAGACAAATTTATAAGATTAGGCAGAGAGAGGCCAAACAAGTTATAAGAGCACAGGCAGAAGAGAAATTAGCTCAGTCAGGGAAAAAAGGCCAGAAGGCATTCTTCAGATACATAAATGAAAAAAGGAAACTAAAACAAGGAATTACCAAATTAAAAACAAAAGAAGGAAGGTATATAGAAGAAGATAAAGAACTAGCTGACTGCCTCAATTAATATTTCTGTTCAGTTTTTACAAAGGAAAATGAAGGAGAAGGACCTCAGTTGGGAAAGAAGACTAATGAATCTTTTGATGCATGTGTCTTTACAGAGGAAGAGGTTCTAAGTCAGCTGTCTAAAATTAATACAAATAAGTCACAGGGGCCTGATGGGATACACCCAAAGCTATTAAAAGAGCTCAGCGTTGAACTATCAAAACCATTAACAGATTTATTTAACCAATCGCTGGCAACAGGAGTCGTCCCAGAAGATTGGAAATTAGCAAATGTTGTGCCCATTCACAAGAAAGGTAGTAGGGAGGAATCGGGCAACTATAGGCCAGTAAGCCTGACATCAATAGTGGGGAAATTAATGGAAACCATACTTAAGGAGAGGATTGTGGAACATCTAAAATCCCATGGATTGAAGGATGAAAAACAGCATGGGTTTACTTCAGGGAGATCATGTCAAACTAATCTTATTGATTTTTTCGATTGGGTGACTAAAATAATAGATGGAGGAGGTGCAGTAGACATCGCTTATCTAGACTTTAGTAAGGCTTTTGATACTGTCCCACATAGAAAGCTTATCAATAAAGTGCAGTCTTTGGGCTTGGACTCCCATATTGTTGAATGGATTAGACAGTGGCTGAGGGACAGGCAACAGAGGGTTGTAGTCAATGGAGTATATTCAGACCAAGGTCTTGTTACCAGTGGGGTACCTCAGGGATCTGATCTGGGACCCATATTGTTTAATATCTTTATCAGCGAAATTGCAGAAGGCCTCGATGGTAAGGTGTGTCTTTTTGCTGATGACACAAAGATTTGTAACAGGGTTGATGTTCCTGGAGGGATACACCAAATGGAAAAGGACTTAGGAAAACTAGAGGAATGGTCAAAAATATGGCAACTAAAATTTAATGTTGATAAGTGCAAGATAATGCACCTTGGACGTAAAAACCCAAGAGCAGAATATAAAATCAGTGATACAGTCCTAACCTCCGTATCTGAGGAAAGGGATTTAGGGGTCATTATTTCAGAAGACTTAAAGGTAGGCAGACAATGTCATAGAGCAGCAGGAAATGCTAGCAGAATGCTAGGGTGTATAGGGAGAGGAATTACCAGTAGAAAGAGGGAGGTGCTCATGCCGCTCTACAGAGCACTAGTGAGACCTCATTTGGAGTATTGTGCTCAGTACTGGAGACCATATCTCCAGAAGGATATTGATACTTTGGAAAGAGTTCAGAGAAGAGCTACTAAACTGGTACATGGATTGCAGGATAAAACTTACCAGGAAAGATTAAAGGACCTTAACATGTATAGCTTGGAAGAAAGACGAGACAGAGGGGATATGATAGAAACTTTTAAATACATAAAGGGAATCAACAAGGTAAAAGAGGAGAGAATATTTAAAAGAAGAAAAACTGCTACAAGAGGACATAGTTTTAAATTAGAGGGGCAAAGGTTTAAAAGTAATATCAGGAAGTATTACTTTACTGAGAGAGTAGTGGATGCATGGAATTGCCTTCCTGCAGAAGTGGTAGCTGCAAATACAGTGGAGGAGTTTAAGCATGCATGGGATAGGCATAAGGCCATCCTTCATATAAGATAGGGCCAGGGGCTATCCATAGTATTTAGTATATTGGGCAGACTGGATGGGCCAAATGGTTCTTATCTGCCGACACATTCTATGTTTCTATGTTTCTATGTTTCTATCTCATACTTAATGCCCTCCTGTTCTTGATTTATTCTATGGGGCTTATCTGATGTATACCCTAATGTTATTCCAGTGGTGATGTCTATACCTGATTACACCCCTCTATCTGCATTTAATTATTATTGGACACTAACTATCAATATCTATTTTCTCATTTATATATTGCAGGTTCTTGTAGGATCCCACACATCCCAGGATTCCCTCAACTCTCACCACGTAAGTATTTTTTAGTGCATATCTGTGCAATTAGGCTCGTGCTCATTTCTAAATCTTTTTTCTTGATTTTTAATATGCTTTTTATTATTTTTTATTTTGTTTTTTTATTTTTATCTATTAAATTATTATTATTTTATTTGAGATGCATATTTAGTGATTAGTTACTAACATTATTTGTGTATACTACCCATGTCTTTATAAATTAGTGCTCTCTTTGTTTATATTTGTTTATTAATTTTAACACCTCTTACTCATGGTGAATGACAGATCTTGAATTATTTTGATGAACCTGGTGTTGTTATATCCATTATAATGTAGGGATTTTTATTTCTATCATACTTTTTTAGGGTGGGGGTTACTAGTTATTATCTCCTTCACTCATTGTGTTTTATTTTTATTTTTCTTATTTTTATATAGATCTTATTTTTTATGAATGCAAATGTATTTAGAGGGATCTTATATGAGATATATTGTTCTATGCCATCTAATTTCTACTTGTTGTACTCACATACATCTACTTGGTGGTACACCATATCTGACAGAATCATATCAGTATTTTAATTTTTTTCTTGGTTTCCTAGGAATGACCTTATCCATCCCTTATTACATATATCATATGGTTCTTACACATTTCTTCTATTTACATTATAGTTAATTCGTTTTCAGGAATCTTTCTCACAGAAATGAGGCATAGGTAAATCCCTCATTAAGGCCATGTGGGGCCAGACTGCCTAGCCGATATATCCATCTGTTTTCCACTTGTTGTAGTCTCTGGTCTAGGTTACCCATTCTTGGGCCTGGTTTAAGTTTTTGTATTCCCCATACTCTCAGATTCTGAACATTGCCATTGTGTGTATAGTGCATATGTCTTGAGAGGGGTGTATCGCCAGTAGTATTAATCATGCTAAGATGTTTTGAGATGCGTCTTCTGAGTTCTTGCGTGGTTTTACCCACATATATCTTTGGACAGTCACATTGAATGGCATAGACTACTCCCATTGATTTACAATTAATGTATTCTTTGATCTTATATTTTTTATTGTCACTAGGATTTGTAAATTCCTTCTTTGGTGACATCAGCCTGCAGAAGCTACAGTCCCCACATGGATAAGACCCGACCGTTCTGAGCCAGGTGGGTTTAGCTTGTTTTTTATCCTGAATAAAATGACTGTGCACTAGTTTTTATTTTATGTTCTGCCCTCTTCTATACGTAATGGCTGGTCTAGGGGTGATGATTTCCCTCAGTTCATCATCTGAGAGTAGTATAGGCCAGTGACGTGTCAAGATCTTCCGTATCTTTTCATGTTGTCCATCATACGTACCGATACACCATATTATTTTATCATCTGATGTTCTTATTTGTCTATTGCCGAGAAGTAGATTCGTTCTACAGCTTTTCTTCGCTCGGTTATATGCAAAGTGTAAGGTCTTTTTTGGATATCCTCTTGCCAAGAACTTGTCATAAAGGAGCCCACATTCTGTTTCAAAATCTTCGTTTGTCGAACGATTTAGTTTTGCCCTCAGGTATTGTCCTATTGGGATTCCTTTTTTAAGGCTGGTTGGGTGGTGGCTTTCCCAATGTAGGAGGCTATTTGTCGAGGTGGGCTTCCTATAGATGGTTGTTTTAAAGGTGCCATCTGACTCCAGAGCAATCGTGAGATCTAGGAAGTTAATAGCTCTCTGATCTATTTCAGCAGTAAATTTGAGGCCTAGTAGATTGTTGTTGAGTTTATTAACAAACTCATAAAATTGTGTACTAGTGCTGTCCCACAAAATTATAATGTCGTCTATGTAACGACCCCAGTATAATATGTGATCTGTGAACTGTAAATTATCCTCTGTGAAAACCACCTGTTCTTCCCACCACCCTAAAAATAAATTTGCGAAGCTAGGTGCACAGATAGTCCCCATAGCTGTCCCAGTGATCTGTAAATAATACTTCCCACTAAAAGTGAAATAGTTGTGTGTCAACAAAAAATTAAGTAGTGATAAAACAAACTCATTATGCTCTTGATATTGTATCCCTTTTGTATTTAAATAGTGTCTAATTGCTGCTAGGCCAAGATCGTGTTGAATGCTGGTATAGAGAGCTTCAACATCCAAGCTCGCTATATGTGTGTTCTTACTGACCTGAATGCCTTGGAGTTTCATCAGCGTGTCCTTGGTATCTTTAAGGTAAGAGGATAGGCTAGACACAAATGGTGATATAATCTGGTCTACATAGCTACTGATCCCCTCACATAGACTCTGGTTGCCTGATACTATTGGCCTCCCTGGTATAGGGTCACGTTTTTTATGTACCTTGGGGATAGCATAAAAAGTAGCTATAGTTGGATGAGGGTTATAGAGGACTCTCATCTCCTCCTTGGTGATGAGACCCCTTCCCTTCGCCTCATCCAAAATAGCTTTGAGTTCTTGTTTGAACCTCTCTGAAGGGTTCTCTCCTAGTAATCGATATGTGTTATTATCATTTAGGAGGGTCATCACCATACTTACATAGTATTCCTTATCCAGGAGCACTATGTTCCCTCCTTTATCAGAGGGCTTTATCTCCAAGTTATCATTTTTTATCAGGCTATCCAAGGCTCCTTTCTCCTGTGGAGTTAGGTTAGATCCCAGGGAGGTTTTGCTAGTCTTGATTTTTTGAAGATCCTTTGTGACCAGGTCTACAAACGACTCTATTTTCCCATATTTCGTAAATGGCGGAGTAAATCTAGATTGTGGAGTTAATGTGCTATGGGGTGCCCTAAGTGGCACTATTTCTCCCTGATGTTCCCTCTGAAGATCTTCTAAGATTTGTACCGCTTCTGCTTCTCTAGCACTTTGTTTTGTTGGGTCTCTTTCCAAGTTTTTATGCTCTTTGTATAATGCCAGTTTCCTCGCAAAT
Source organism: Bufo bufo (assembly GCF_905171765.1). Lineage (NCBI taxonomy): Eukaryota > Metazoa > Chordata > Amphibia > Anura > Bufonidae > Bufo > Bufo bufo. The sequence goes on from NC_053389.1 coordinate 474,438,629, forward strand.
AGATTCACGTCTTTGACCCAACTAAAGCAGTCAAAATAGGGTAATGGTGTAAATGATAGTCCTTTGCTTAGCATGGTCTGATGTTCTGGGGTCAGTATCATGTCAGTGAGATTGATGATTTGCATATCAGTAGATGGTATAGCAGCTAGGTCCCCTGGCGATACCCCCACTTGTCTCTGTCCCTGAGCTGTATCCCCGGTACTAAAAAATGGGGCATCAATGTCTGGGTGATATTTCCTGCTTGATTGGGATTTCCCAATAGCCCACTGACAGTGGGTCGAGGCAATGATAAACAGGATGATGATTGTGCTGTAATAGCTTGTTCTCCGCCTCCTCCTATTGTTCCACTCATGTTTGTTGGTACTGGATTGGGACATCTTGAGGTATCCTGCGAATACCCTCTACTATAGGCCTGCCTGTTAGATCTATTGTTTCCTCTCCGTTTGTATCTGGGTCTATAGCCAGTCTTATACGTGGTGGTGTAATTTTCATGTTCAGATATATCTGACTCTGAAATGTCAGTATTTTCGCCGCGGTTATAATTGCTGCGATAATTAGTTTGGTTATTTTTAACATATATCTTCCCTGTCTCAAAATCCTTTTTATCCCTGTTGTACTTGCGATGTTTTCTTTCTTTAACTTCGCTTTGCAAATATTCAATATTTTTTGGGAGTTTGGTCTCTAGATTTGTAAATTCCGTTTGAGCCCGAAATACTTGTATATCATTAATCTCCTTCTCTAGCTGTATTGCTATTTTGCTCAATGACTGTTTTTCGTACTCTAACAGGTATGTCTGCATACGCAGAGAGCAATCAGTCAACAGATCTTCCCAGCCTTTCAAGAACTCTGGGTCGTCCTGATGAGAGTTCGGTCTGATGTTGATCCTGATGCCCCTATATACAATATTTTGCTGTAGGTAAGTCTCCAAGCTGGTTATTTCCCAGATTGATCTTATATATTGTTTGTATGTTCTATTCAGTTCTTTAAATGCAAAGTTAATATCCAGAGCATTTACAGGTAGATTTTGTGTTGAAAAGACTCTACTTGCCTCAGATAGAAAGGCTGACGTAGTCGGTTGATTGGACAGAAAACTGGCCATACTCTCTCCTAGCTGACCCTCTGTGATTAGGATTCCTTTTTCTGGGGAGTAATTTATGGGGTTTGAACATGGCTCTGCCATCCTGCGGTCCTGTGAATGCAGACTAAATTCTATAACTGCTTTGTGCATCCTTATGCCACTTGCACACATTGCAGAATACGTGCTTTTTTCCCCCATGCAGATTCCTGTGCAGAAAAAGAGCAGTGTAGTACTGTACCAGCAAAGGGTATGAGATTACACAAATATCATCTGATTTTTTCTGTGCGGAAATTGACCTACCGTGCAGATTTCCAAATCTGCAGCACATCAAATAATTTTGTGGTTTTAGCTGTAGATTTCACCCTTTAGAAATTTTGGTGCAGATATGCTGTAGAAATGCACATAAATTTGCACGGAAATTATGTGCGTTCACCTGCACTCGTGTGCAGGTGGCTTTAGAAGGTAGAAAATAGAATCATTTAAAATTCCTGGACATTTATCACTAGATATTTAGCCGCATTTCAAAACTTTCTACCAAACAAAAAAAAAATTCTGCACGGCTGTCTTTTATATTCTGTACAACTTATTTATACTTTGTGCTTTTCTCTCACAGTCTATAATAATTTATGGCAAAAAAGTCATTATTGTAAGGAAAACAGATGTTGCATTTTCTTAGGGCTTATTTGGTGTGGTGATTCAATAGGAATGAAAGTCCACAGCTAAGCTGGAATCAGCAGGTGTGTGTGTGTAAAGTACCAAACCAAAGCCAATATATGAATTAGAATTAATGCCATTTTAACATCTTCGAATCCACAATACCCAGCAAGAATTTGCATATGCGCAGAGGAGTAACCTATGCAATGACTGGAAACAGCTTTCCTGTTATGCTTTGGGAGCAGCTGCTAAAATATGTACTTAGAAACAAACACGGTTCTTTACTGTTATATTCCGAATTTCCTGAGCAACAGCTGTAAATTAATATGATGGTGTAAGTGGCACATTTCATCCAAAGTATTTATAATCACACATGGAGAACATCTTTTTTCACAGTAATGGTTTGCTTTGGGAGGTGCCAGAGTACGTTGCTTCGACTCAATTGAACTTTTATTATACTGCATTCTCATCTTTTTCAGCAGGTAACGTATAAACACGTAGGATAGATGGATTGCCAAATTACAATATACATAGCCATTTTCTCTAGGTCTCTGGTTTAACCTCTTGATGCCATGTTCTGTACATTTGTGGACCTAAATGCAAGCAGTTAAAAGAGGATTTGTAATGCCCTCGAGTGGCATTACCACTTCTACGCCCCGCTTCTATCTGTGAATGCTAATATAATGTTATCTTATGCATTTATTTCCAGGTCCCTAGACACTGTGCATTTATAATAATGTTATTTAATTGTTCATGTTATGTGCCTGGTTCACCAGCAGGTGGCAGCAACTGTGGCAGAGCTACACTTATAGAGAATGGAACTCACCATTCCATTCTCCCCTCCTTTCTTGGTGAGAAGTGGGCCAGTCCTGTTTGCTACCAGAAGGAGGTAGGGAGTTCTGGTGTGTTCTGGTTGAGACTCCATGTTGGAGCTGCCAGGATTCTAACCTATTCCCTGGCATAATTCAGAGTCAGACTACAGAGAGAAGTTGCAGCATCCTGCAGAAGCAGAGATTCAATTTAAGTCTGTTAGTACAGCGGAGCCAAAGAGAAACCAATATAGCAGAGTTGACATTGTTTGCCTGCCAGAGTTAACGCTAAAGCCTGCTGAAACCAAGATAAAGTCTGTAAACCATTTGGAGAAACGTTTATGCAAATTAAAGCTGCAATTGAAATTTATCACAAGGTCTGGACTCAAATATTTCTTCAAATCCCTCAATTGTTCACCCTATTTGTCTGTTTCAGAGCCAACGCCTGGGGTTCCAGTGTATCCAGGTAGGAGCATTGTGACACGTGCACAAAACATTAAGGGACATTATAGGCCACCCTATATCACCCGGCCATTCCTACACCTGGGTACCAACACCATTTCTTAAAGGGACTCCCTCCTGTTGTTGATTCATTGCAACTGGCGTCACAAAACACTTATCTCATCTTAAAGGGACCCCTTGCGGACTGCTGTTGTTGCAGATTCCCATCTCAGACATTGCTGGCATCTCACAAGAATATGTCACCAATGTGAGATAGGTGCGGGCCACCCTGTGTGAAGGAGAGTGCACTTCGCAAGAAAGGCCAACCTCCATTCACCGCTCTAGGAGTTCTGAATATAGCCAAAAGCTGGCTCTGATATTTTCTGCTTTCCCAAAGCAGTGAATTGAGAGGCATCTGTACATGCGCAGTGTGCTCTTTATTTACCACTATGGTACTTTCAAAAATAACCATGTGTACTCGCCTGGCTATTTTTGGACCTCCCATAGAGGTGAATGGGTAGCACGCAGCACATAGATGGTGTGCTCTCATTCGCTTCAAGGGCCTGTTGAGGTGATAGGAGCAGGTCCCAGAGATGGTATCTAAACCTATCTGACAATGATGTAATATCTTAGCAATATGCCACCAATGTCTGAGATGGGTATAACTGAAATGAGCCCGGGAGGTGAGTGCAAGAGGAGGGGAGTGGCATTGGTGGGCCGGATGGTGGCAGTAGTATTTACTATGGCAGTCCTCACTCTGACACTCCCAGAGCTTTGCAGTGATGGGAGGGGTGCATCCATTCCTCCCCTTGGGGCACACTCTGGGTTCGGGGGTTCTCCAGCCTGCTGGTGGTTCGGAGTGCCTTTGGTGTCAGTGGGTTTTGGAGGTGCAAAGCAGGATTCATTGTGAAGGCGGCAAAGTATAATGCCATGGCAATGCAGGTGTTGGTGCATGCAATGATGACTGACTAAGCAACATGACAGACCTTTTACGCATCATGAATATATCTTAGGGTACTTTCACACTGCAGATTTTGACGCTGTCAAAATACACCACATATTCCACAGCAGAATTCACTGTGGTTTCTGCCTCAGTTGCGCACTTTGGATGCTGTAGACCTGCGTGCAGAATAGCTTCATTGCATGGTGCTGAACTGCGACCATACACATGCTTGGTCCCTACAGTGTTCAAAGAAGACACATGTTCTTTCTTGGCACGGTTGTGGCTTTAAACCACTGGTCATGTTAACTGCAGCACTGTCTCCCACTGAAAACAATGATAAGCAGACACCACATGGTGGCCGCCAGAATAAACCGCCGTGTGACTATGTCTTCCATTATCACTATTTGATAAATAGTAATTATGAAACATAAACATTTTTTTAATTATCCTAAACAGAAAACATAAAAAGGGTTGTTTGGGATTAGAAAATGTTTTTTCTTTCTTGAGAGAAACAGCGTCACTCTAATAGGAACTGTCTGATGGTAGGTGAATATCAATCTGCCCAGTCCTATGGTTTCCCTGGTATAAGCGTAACTGCCATTCTTTTTTTTTTTTGGATTGTGTAGGGGTAGTGATACTGACTATTTTTGTAATATACTTTAATTACTGAAATTGTACATTTTGATTAGAAAAATAGCTCTAAAGTGGCTTATTTTGTGCCTTAACAACGCTCCCTGTCTTCATGCTCCACACTGACTTCTGCTGCCCTCACTCTCTCTCTCTCTATCTATATATATATATGGACAGAGTAATGGTCAAATGCCATTACTCTAGCCTCCTCCTTGACCCATCCTCTGCCTTAGACACAGCTGACCACTCTCTTCTGCTACAAACTCTCGCATCTCTTGGTATCACGAACTTGGCCCTCTCCGGGATCACATCATACGTTACAGAGTGAACATTTAGGGGGTCATTTTTTAAGACCTGCGTCTAAATCTGTTTTTGCACTGGCAGTTGCTGCGCCTGTTATGCAGAGGCGCCGGCCATTACATAACTTTGGCGTATCCTTCTTCTGTCTAAAAGTACACCAGCTCCCTTGCTGGCATAGATTTAGACCATTTTCTACGCCTAAGAGGCGTAGAAAATGATAAATGAGATGGGCCTGTCAGCCTGCCCCCTTCCCCACCCACACCCCCTTTTTTTTAGACATGGCGTAAGCGGGGAAGAGTCGCAGATTGTGCCAGATATACACCAACAATTTACGTATATCTGATAATAAATGACCCCCTTAGTGTCTCCCACTCACACAACACCTCCTTGCTTTTTCCTCTCTCTGTGGGTGTCCCTCAAGGTTCTGTCCTAGGACCTCTGCTCTTCTCAATCTACACCTTCGGCCTGGGACAGCTTGATGATGACATGAAATTAACCTCTCTGGTCCAAATATCACCACCCTACTATCCAGAATCCCACAATGCCTATCCTCTATAGCCTCCTTCTTCTCCTCTTGCTTTCTAAAACTTAACATGGATAAAACAGAATTTATCATTTTTATCCCATCTCACTCAGCCCCCTCATCAGACCTATCTTTCACAATCAATGGCTGCACACTCTCCCAGGTCAACCAAGTCCACTGCGTTGGGATAACCATTGATTCTGCTCTGTCCTTCAAACCACACATCCAAACCCTTCCCACCTCCTGTTGCCTCCAACTCAAAAATATCTCTCAGATCCGCACATTCCTCAATCCAGAGTGTGCATCTAGCACTCTCGAACCCCTCAAATCTATCCTCAACTCTGGCATGCAACTAATCCACCTCTCCCCCCGATACTCTCCTGTCTCTTCTCTCTGCAAAGCCCTTCACTGGCTCCACGTTGCCCAGAAAATCCAGTGCAAACACTTACTATGACATACAAGGCCACCCATAACCTGTCCCCTCCATACATCTGTGACCTGATCTCCCGATACCTTCCTACACACAATTTCGGATCCTCACTAAGCCTCCTTCTCTACTCTCCTCTTCCCACAATCTCCTCCAAGATTTCTCCCGTGCAGCCGCCGTACTCTGGAACTCTCTACCCCAACATATCAATTGCTCTACCTGCCGTGGAAACCTTAAAAAGAAACCTGAAAACTCACCTCTTCAGACAACCTACAGTAACTCTGCAGCCACTATACCGCCATGATCAGTGAACCAGGTGAAGATTTTGTTCTATGGACATTGCATGGTGTGAACAAACACCAAGACTGTGAATGGTCATTTTGTGTATCCTTATATGTGTGAATAAACACCGAACTGTTTAAGTTAAAGACTTTGTGATTGCCTTTATACTGCGTCCGCTAGCCTGTCTACCAGAGCAAAACCCCACAATTGGTGGAGGATGCGTGCAAACGCAGTGAGGCAGGCCTGAAGGCCGAAAAGTTTTTTTGTTTTTCCCGGGAACAAGTGCATGTCCTATATTAAGCCGGCAAGGTTACGACTCAGGTCCCCTGACAAAATGGAGGCGGTTGTGAAAGTCCTCGTGGATGCTAACTTGCAGAAGCGGGAGGCTAACAAGCAGCAGCCGGAGACTAACCAGTTGCTATTACAACATGTAATGGCGTTGCGAGTGGTCGGAGCGTCCTAGAACGTCCACGATGACCGGAAAGCTGTCCGTGCAGCGATCCCTAAGATGTCCCCCTCAGATGACGTCGAGACCTATCTGGCGATGTTTGAAAAGGTGGCTGTGAGGAAGAAGTTACCCCGAGACCAGTGGGCTGAGGTCGTCGCTCCGTTCCTGGCATCTGGACCCCAACAAGTGTTTTTTGATCTCCCCGATGATCAAGTGGCCGACTACCCGACAGTAAAAGGTGAGATCCTAGCGAGACTAGGGGTGAATGTATTGGTCCGGGCTGAGCGGGTGCACCAGTGGGAATTTAACTTGGCTGAACCCGCCAAACCACAATATTATGACCTGCTACATCGGTTGCAGAAATGGCTGCAGCCTGACATATTGACTCCCACTGCTATGTTGGACCGTCTGTTGGCGGATGTGTTTTGAAAGGCTTTGCCATACCCTCTCCAGCACTGGATCGAAGAGGTGTCTCCTGGTAATGCCTTAGAGATGGTCGACCTGGTGAAGCGCTGTGAGGCCACCAGAAATCTGCAAGGGGGTTCTTTTGGGAGGGGGCCAGTCGAACCCCGGAAATCTCCACTCCAGACCCGGGACGTATCCCCTGCAGAACCGGCCCCGGTGGTTTGCTGGCAGTGTCACGAGCCTAGACATAAGGGCCGACTGTCCTCATCGGGGTGAACCCATGGGTACCAACTATGGCTACCGCAACTCATTGTATACCAGGAAGCTGTGTGCCACAGGTACCTCTGAGACTGTAAACAATAGCCACCTGTGTCAGGTGGAAGTGGAGGACACCCTGGCGGTAGCACTGCTGGATTCAGGGAGCCTGGTGTCCCTGGTAAGAGCTGCCCTGGTACGGCATGTCGAGTATACTGGCCGAAAGGTCGGCGTTGTGTGCATTTATGGGAACTTAAAAGACTATCCCACCGCCCTGGTCTCTCTATCAACGGTGGCCGGCAGGTGGACTCATGAGATGGCCGCTGCCACAAAATTACTGTATGAACTAATATTTGGGAGAGACTTCCCAGGTTTCCCAGCACTATGGCCGGATACGAAAGTTATTGATACCCGTGAGACAGATGTAACCCTAGCAGAGTGGCCAGGCTCAGGGGGGAGACCAGAACCCTGGTGTGACGAATACCATGCCTCGTGCCCGCTTAAAGTCACCTACCTCGAGCTCACAAGACGCAGTACGGTCACTTTTTACGCCCTTCTGGAGGAGCATGTAAGGTCAGCTTGGTACAGTTTACACAGACACCTCTTGTCCATGCGGGCACAGAGAGGCAGCAAGCTGAGAGAACCTTTTCACTGTCACAGTGAAACAGCGCCTTCTCAGCCCCGGTAATCTGCCAAAAGCTTCTCTTTTGATATAAGCCTGGTCCGCTAACAGGATTATATAGGGTGAGAAACCAACCTGCGGTAGCTTATAACTAGGCCGAAACACAGACGTGGGGATTCGTGATCGAGATACAAGACAGCACAAGATTAAATTATATATTTAACCACCTTAAGGGCACACTAGATAACACAATATACACTAAGAATATATACAGTGATCTGAGGTTACAAATACAGGTAATATGGTACAAACAGGATTACACAGAGCACAAGTCAGTTACCAGGGAGATGAATGTTCCCTTGCTATATTCACATGGAGGCCAGTGATGTCAGCTGGTTTCCATGTCTCTCCAAACATATTTGCACGATGTGACTCCCTTTCCGAAAAAGACACGCCCGCTTGCTGGCTCAAGCCTTTTAACCTGTAGCCGGTCTCTCCCCTCCCGGCCTCTGGGAGTGGTCCCCCCCTCCATGCTGATCCTGGCAGCTCAATGACCCACAAAACCCTTTAGGGTGCATAGCTCCAGACCAGAACGTCACAGGGAGATGGTTCTGGGGCCAACAGATCCGCCTGGGTTCTGGCTACAAGTAGAGTCCAAACATGGTACCGTTATTGGGTTTCTGTGGTGAGATATGTATATCTCCCTTCCCTGGCATCCCACCACCAAACTAAGACCATGGGCATGTTCATCGTGGCCACTGGGACACAAATATGTATCCGGTTTGCGCCTGTGATGGCCAGGCGATTCATAATTACTTATAAATCGCCGGTTCCATGCTGTCTGCTAGATTTGATTGAACTGGGAAATGGCTTAGACCCCCTGCAGGGAGGTTTTCCTGCAGGATCCGTGCTGTCTGAATGGAGGTGTGAAATGCAACCAAATGTGACCTGCTAGGAGTTTTCTGCTATCTGGCTGTGCTTTGAAGCAGGACCCACCTATGGGGTTCACTACCTCTGCTATCTTTCAGCAAATGGTGGGTGTGAGGACATGGCTGACAGTAAATATTAATCCATATTCCTGACACCTCCCCCTTTTAGAGGGCGCTAGGGGAAGCACATTCCTGTGTTTCCCCGTGCGCCCATCCGCACCCTCTCTAGTGGCGAATGGAAAAGTGGTACAGCTGGAGTGCCAGGCTGCCGTGTACCCACCTCCCATTCGTTCCTGACCCATGGAGTCACCCGGACTGAGCCTGACACTGAGGCCACAATTACTGACATCAGTCGGTACTTTAAACGGTTGCGTGAAGTCGGCTGCTTGTAGTACCGTGAAGCTGGAAAGGGCATCCTTCAGCGCTTGAAAGGCAGTTGTCTGTCCAATCAACTGCGGAGGGCAGCTTTTTCCTGGTGCGGTCCGTCAGGGGCCTCGCCAGGCTACCATAGTGGGGCGCGAACCCCGTATAGTACCCAGCGGTGCCCAGGAAGGACATCACCTGGTGCTTGTCCCGGAGGGTGAGTCAGGATGCGCTGGCCTCCACTCTCCCGGGTTCCGGTTCAAAAGCTTCCCCGCCTGCCTGGCACCAGCTGGCACTTTCCTGGCATAAGGGTCAAGCCTGCCTGGCAGATCTGCCGAGCATCTGCGCCAGATGCTCTCGGGGATCCTTCCATGTAGGACCGAAGACGGCAATGACCTCCAGGTACACAGCCGCGTACCCTTCAAGTCCCTTAAGCAGCTTGGCCATCCGCTTAGAAGTGGCAGGGGCATACTCCATGCCCAACAGCAGCTTGGTGGACGCCATCCTTCCGGGCGTGTTGGTGAACAGTTACTGGAAGGGGCGGCATTCTGGGAGGGCACCTGCCTCCCGCTCATAAAGCGCCTGCATCAGGTTCACTGGGAAGGTCTTCTGCCTTCCCCAGGCATGGTGCAAGGTGACCAGGTACATCCTGGCATTGAGCTGCTGGTGCGCGAGGTACAGGCCCTCCCAGGCCGCCTGAAGCTTGTCCTGAGGTACGGAAACCAGCATCCATGCTTGCTGACCCACCTGGGGGGTCCTCTCACAAGCCATCTGGTCGTACCCCCGCTTCTGGACTGTCTGGGCCTGCCCCATACTGTCATGCACCAACCGCGACAAGGCCTGCAGCCTTTCCTGGAAGCGCACAAGACACTCTATGACCGACACCCCAGGGGTGGCTATGTCTCCCGTCCAGGCCTCTGTCTTAGCAGCCCCCGGGTTTCTGGCCATCAGAATCTTGTGCGCAATCCACAAAAACTCTGCCCTGAACGGATAAGGTACCACAAATTTTCGGTCCCTAGGCCACGCCTCCGAGGAGCCCTGCTAGAACGTTTCCTGGCACAATTGTCCTTGGTCCCAGACTGGAGGTCTGAATCCAAGGGAGGCCGTGCCACCTGCTCCGTGAGAACTTTCAAGCTGGCAGTAGCCCCTAACGCCACCTAAAACTCCTGGTGGGACGTGGTCAGAATAGATGAGACTGACACGTCCCCTGTCAGTTCTACTAACTACCGGTCCCTAGGCCACTCCTCCGGTGAGTCCTGCTGGACCGTGACCCGGCACAGCCATCCTTGGTCCCAGACCACCTGCTCGAGGTTTGAGTCCGAGGGAGGCAGTGCTGCTTGCTCCCTGAAAGCGGTCAGGCTGGCGTCAGCCACTAACGCCACCGGAAACCCCTGACCGGATGTGGCCAGAATAGACGAGACTGCCACATCCTCTGTTAGGTCCCTGGGACCTGTCTCCTGGCTTCCATCTGACTCGGCAGCCGCTTGGTCGGAAGGGGGAAAGCCATCAGACCCCTGAGGGGCCCTTAGGGCCCCAGCACTCCCACTGCGTGTTACAGCAGCTATGGCCGCTTCCACCGCTGGTAGTGCCTGCTTCCCTTTGGCTTCCGACCAAGTCGCCAGTCCAGACGGACTAACCTGGCCCACTGACATCCCAGTTGTAGAGGAACCCTGCACTTCACCTGGCAGCCCTACTTCTCCTGGGACAGCCCTGACCTCATTTGCATCCTCCTCCTCCGCAGCTGTCTGCCCCCTGCTTGTCCCCTCAGTAGCCACACCTGAGGACAACAGGTCCCAGCATGCTTTCTGGACACACCCTGGGGCCTCAGCACAGCTGGCGTGAATGACCCCCTCCCCCTAGAGGGGAGAGGCACACATTACATCCCCCATGTTCACGACGCTCTGCAGCTGCCATAAGGATCTCGTAGGAAGCCTGGTGACGGTCCACGACAGCTTTTAGGAGAGCAGCCGAGCCTGCCTGGCTGGGGGGATGGGCAGGTGGAGTGAGGCCCACCGCGGACCTCACCGCCGGCAACTGGCTTCTTGGGGAGCTTTGGCTGTGCTCCCCCTTGCCTTGAAGAAAGTCGCCTTCCACCTCCTCTCTGCCCCCTATCTGGACTGCGTCCTCCCTGCCATCATTCATAGCCTCGGCCATCTCCTTAGCCTTGCTTCTTGTGTAACTGGCTATCATTGCCATGGATGGTCAGTGACACAGACTGCAACCTGATGCACACACACACCTTATTGTATTTGCACTCAGACTGTCTAGTGTTGAGCTGATCTTAAGACTCCAGCGGCAAAAGCTACTGCTGGTCCTCTTTAGTTTCTGGGAGTATGGATCTCACACGCACTAGTATCTCAAACCCACTTTGCTGCCACCAAAATGTGATGAATACCATGCCTCGTGCCCCCTTGACATCACCTACATCGAGCTCACGAGACGCAGTAGGGTCACTTGTTACCAAAGCGTGACGTTACGCCCTTCTGGAGGAGCATGTAAGGTCAGCTTGGAACAGTTTACACCTCTTGTCCACGCGAGCACATAGAGGCAACAAGCTGAGAGAGCCTTTTCACTGCGGTAGCGAAACAGCGCCTTCTCCGCCTGGGAAATCTGCCACCAGTTTCTCGTTTGATATAAGCCCGATCCGCTAACGGGATTATATAGGGTGAGAAACCAACCTGCTGTAGTTTATAACTAGGCCAAAACACAGACGTGGGGATTTGTGATCGAGATACAAGACAGCACAAGATTAAATTATATATTTAATCGCCTTAAGGGCACACTAGATCAGTGTTTCCCAACCAGTGTGCCTCCAGCTGTTGCAAAACTACAACGCCCGGACAGCCTTTGGCTGTGCGGGCATGCTGGGAGTGGTAGTTTTGCAAAAGCTGGAGGCACACTGGTTGGGAAACACTGCACTAGATAACACAATATACACTAAGAATATATACAGTGGTCTTGGGTTACAAATACAGGTAATATGGTACAAACAGGATTACATAGAGCACAAGTCAGTTACCGGGTAGATGAATGTTCCTTTGCTATAGTCACATGGAGGGCAGGGATGTCAGCTGGTTTCCATGTCTATCTGTAACGCACCTAGTTGATCAGTTAGGATCTCAACTGCGGAAGCAATAGACATGCACTATTATCCCACTGCCCTTGTTCTTGGCTGTGGGATTCGCGGTTACTCAGTATGTACCCCAGGCGTCTCTCTCAGTCTTGGGCGGAGAGTTTGGGGTAACAAAATCATTTACCGCTATCCATCTATTTAGTATTACTGCTGGAGAGGAAGGTCTCCCAGCATTACAGGAGTCACAAGTTAGTATAAGCTTGTGCACAGTTCAGAGTTAGTATCTAGTATGCAATAGGTTCAGGGTTAGTATATAGCATGTCCTCAGTTTAGTATATTGTATGCCATAGGTTCAGAGCATGTCCACAGTTTAGTATATAGTATGCAGTAGGTTCAGAGTTAGTATAGCATGTCCACAGTTAGTATATAGTATGCAGTAGGTTCAGAGTTAGTATAGCATGTCCACAGTTTAGTATATAGTATGCAGTAGGTTCAGAGCATGTCCACAGTTTAGTATATAGTATGCAGTAGGTTCAGAGTTAGTATAGCATGTCCACAGTTTAGTATATAGTATGCAGTAGGTTCAGAGCATGTCCACAGTTTAGTATATAGTATGCAGTAGGTTCAGAGCATGTCCACAGTTTAGTATATAGTATGCAGTAGGTTCAGAGTTGGTTTGGGAGTATCGTCTCACACCAGTCAGGAACCACCCCACTCAGAGTTCCAGGACATTAATCAGAGCAGGTAACAGGCATATACTTGCGGTTAGTTGGTCCTGGCTAGGAAGCCAGCAGTGGGGAAGCCAGTGGCAAGAAGGTAGACAGTCCTTCACGCTGTTGTTAGGGATCCAGGTCTGGATATGTGGACAGAGTCCTCAGATGCAGTGGAGCTAGCAGGGTGCGTAAGTGGGCGGAGTCACAGGAGGGCCCAGCAGCCACTGCGTTCCACGCTGGAGCGCAAGCCAGCGTAACAACACAGGCGGTCGCTGCGTTCCACGCTGGAACGCAAGCCAGCGTATCATCGCAGACGGCCGGTGCGTTCCACGCTGGAGCGCAAGTCAGCGTATCGTCACAGGGAGCCGCTGTGATCCAGGCTGTACTGTTACAGTACCCCCCCCCCCTTAAGGGACCCCTCCAGGGTAGCCCACTAGGAGAGGGTCGGTTGGGAAATCTTCTATGGAACAATCTTTGGAGTCTGGGAGCATGAACGTTTTGCACATCTTCCCAAGAGTCATCCTGGGGACCATACCCCTTCCATCTAATGAGATACTGGATCTTCCCCGTCTTCTTCTGGAATCAATGAGCTGCTCAACTTCAAATTCTTCTTCTCCTTGGACCTCTATCGGAGGCAAGGGTCGAGGATCACTTGATGGGAACGGCCTAGATCTAAACGGCTTCAGTAGTGACACGTGGAATGTGGGATGTACCTGTAATCGCGGAGGAAGGGTGAGTCTCACCGTGTTGGGGTTAATAATCCTTTCTATCGGAAAAGGACCCAGGAATTGTCTTCCCAATTTCTTGGAAGGTACCCCCAACCGAAGGTTTTTTGTTGATAACCAAACCGAGTCCCCGACCTGGTAGGGAGGACTTTCTCTCCTACGACGGTCGTAGTAACACTTCTGTCTTTCTTTTGCCCGTTGAAGGTTGTCTTTTAGCGTCTTAAGGGTAGTTTGCAAAGTGGTCAGATAATCGTCTGTGGCTGGAACGTTTGTGGGAAGGCTGGTTTGAGGAAGAGACCTAGGGTGAAATCCGTAATTAGCAAAGAATGGAGTATGTAATGTGGAGGAATTCGTAGAATTATTATAGGCGAATTCAGCGAGAGGAAGTAGGCCCTCCCAGTCATCCTGGAGAAATGAGCAGTGACATCTGAGATACTGTTCCAGACACTGATTCACCCTTTCAGTCTGCCCATTAGTTTGGGGGTGATAGGCGGTAGACATTCTGTGGTCGATTTGAAGTCTGGAACAAAGTGCTCTCCAGAATTTGGATACGAATTGCGAACCCCTGTCTGATATGACCTGGCTAGGAATTCCATGTAACTTAATAATATTAGACAGAAATACCACGGCCGTTTCCTTGGAGGAGGGTAACTTCTTGAGGGGCACGAAGTGTGCCATCTTAGTCAGCAAATCCACTACCACCATGATGGTGTTGTTTCCTCTGGAAAGGGGAAGTTCAACTATGAAATCCATCGAGACCCATTCCCAGGGTCTGTTGGCGATGGGAAGACTCATTAGGAGACCATAAGGTCTGTTTCTGTCAGTTTTACATGAGGCACAGGTCTCGCACGTGGAAACGTATTCCTCAATTTGTTTGGTCATCTTTGGCCACCAGAAGTTCCTGCGTATCAGGGTTGTGGTTTTAGCAATGCCGGGATGTCCCGCGAGGGGTAAATCATGGCAAAGTTTGATCACCTGATTGGTGAGGGAGGGTGGTATGTACAGTTGGCTGTCCTTGTAAAGGAGACCCTGTTGGTTCTGCAAAAGACCAGGGGGGGTATTAGCATGGTCATTAATTAGAGCATCCTTGAGCTGGGTTTCCAACGTTATGGTGGCAAGGACGAGTTTCTTCGGTGGAATGATCCATGTGGGGGCCATGTCTGAGGTGCGAATTTCAGCCAGTCGTGACAAGGCGTCGGCCTTCCCATTTTTTGAGCCTGGTCGGTATGTAATTTGGAAGTTAAACCTGTCAAAAAAAAAACTCCACCGTACTTGACGGCCTGATAATGTTTTATTGGTTTTCAGGTATTGTAGATTACGGTGATCCGTATAAATTGTGATGGGGTGTATTGATCCTTCAAGTAAATGCCTCCAATTTTCCAGGGAGCACTTTATGGCGAGGAGTTCCTTTTCGCCTATGGGGTAATTGAATTCGGCGGTATTTAGCGTCCGGGAGTAGAACCCGATAGGATGTAACGGAGTTGAAAAAGAGCTTCGCTGGGACAGAACAGCTCCTACGGCTGCCTGGGATGCGTCTACTTCCAGCACGTAGTGATGGTTCGGATTTGGGAGAGTCAGTATCGGTGCCGTAGTGAACCTGTTCTTTAATAACTCAAACGCTGATTGGGCGTCCTTGGACCAAACGAACTTCGTGTTGACACTAGTTAAGCGGGTTAGTGGTTTAGTGGTAGCGGAGAAATCTTTAATGAATTTCCTATAGAAGTTTGAGAACCCCAGGAACCGTTGAAGAGCTTTCCTGGAATCCGGAATCGGACAATTTTGGATGCAAGTGATTTTTGAGGGATCCATCTGGATACCTTTGGGTGAAATTATGTATCCGAGGAAGGGAAGAGAGGTAGTCTCGAATACACATTTTTCCTGTTTGATGTATAAGCGATGAACACTTAACCGTGCGAGAACCCAACGGACATGTTTCCTGTGATCGTGTAAGTTATCGGAATACACTAGTATATCATCAAGATAGATGATTACACATACGTCCAGTAGATCCCTAAAGATGTCGTTAATAAAATTTTGGAATGTGGCAGGGGCGTTGCACAACCCGAAGGGCATCACTGTATACTCGAAGAGACCATACCGAGTGCGGAAAGCTGTCTTCCATTCATCACCTTTTCTGATCCTAATTAAGTTGTATGCGCCTCTCAAATCCAGCTTGGTGTAGATTGTTGCTGTTTGTAATCTTTCTATGAGTTCGGATATTAGTGGCAGGGGGTACCGATTTTTGATTGTTACTTTGTTCAAGGCTCTGTAATCTATAATGGGCCTTAGGCTTGAGTCTTTGTTTCTCACAAAGAACATCCCTGCTGCTGCCGGGGAGGTTGAAGGCTGAATAAAACCTTTTCGTAAGTTCTCTTCTAGGTACTGTTTGAGGTGAACAAGTTCTGGTTGTGCCAATGGATAAATTCTACCCGTGGGTATCTCACTACCCGGCAGCAAGTCTATGGGGCAATCGTAAGATCTATGGGGCGGAAGAGATTCCGCCTTCTTTGCGCTGAATACCTCAGCAAAGTCTGCGTATTGGCTGGGGACCTGGTTCACTCCCACGTGCATGAGAGATTTGAGAGGAAAGCAGGTCTCCATACAATAAGGTGACGTAAACTGAACTCTCCCCTGTTTCCATAGGAGGGTTGGCTGGTGTATTTGCAACCATGGCAACCCAAGAATCACGGGAAACAATGGAGAGTGTATGATATCAAAGGATAAGAATTCTGTGTGGTTATTTTCACATGTCACCATGAGGGCTTGAGTCTGACTGTGGATAGGACTAGAAGTGGTACCGTCAATGAAACTCACGGATATCGGAACGTTTTTTCTCATGTGGGGAATTTTATTTCGCTCAACCAGATGCATATCGATAAAATTCCCCGAAGCTCCCGTGTCCACCATGGCTTCAACGATAATCCGGTTTTGGTCCCACTGTAAGGTGAGAGACGTGTATATGTAACCACCAGTACTATTTTTTGTACTGCCTAAGGTACAAGACGTGCCGCTCTTACCTTCGCACTTCTTACGTATCGCGGGGCATCCGTCAACGGTATGGTCAGCAGACGCACAATATAAACAGAGGTTGAGGTTACGTCTCCTGGCTTTCTCTCTCTCGGTCAGAGGACCTTGGATCGCCCCAATCTCCATCATCTCTACAGCAGGACCCTGGCTGGACGGTCTTGGGTTGGGTGTGAAGCCTGAGACTCTCTCGGCTCTGCGTTCCCTCAGCCGTCTGTCAATGGTGGTGGCCTTCTGCATCAAGGCATTAAGTGTAAGTGGTAATTCTCCTCGGGCTAATTGGTCCTTCAGAAAGACCTAGGCGAAACTGATTCCTAAGGGTGAGGTCATTCCATTCAGTCTCCCGGGCCCAGCGAGTGTATTCCGCAATAAAGTCCTCTACAGGTCGTCTCCCTTGTATAAGGCTGCGTATAGCGGTCTCAGCGGTCAGCTGTTTACTATGGTCCTCGTAGAGAAGGGCCATTTTTTCAAGGAACAGAGGGAAGGATTCCAGGACTGGGTCTTCTTTTTCTAAATAAGTATTGGCCCATGCTCTGGGCTCCCCCCTGAGGTATGAGATCATGGTAAGTACTTTTGTTCTGTCAGTTGGGTAAGTCCGGTGCTGCAGCTCGAACATTAGTTTGCACGCGTTCAGGAAATCCCTGAACTGCCTTCGGTCACCCGCGAATATCTCAGGTGGGCTGACCTTGGGTTCTGGTCCATCACGGGGGTGTCCTGGCCCCTGAGTGACAAGTTGCCGTATTGCCTGGTTTTCTAGCTGGAGATGTTGTATAGTCACATTGAGGGTCTCCACCCTCTTAGTGAGGGTGACGAGGTGACCTGCAACCTCCGCTGGATCCATGTGGGTTCCACTAATATGTAACGCACCTAGTTGATCAGTTAGGATCTCAACTGCGGAAGCAATAGACATGCACTATTATCCCACTGCCCTTGTTCTTGGCTGTGGGATTCGCGGTTACTCAGTATGTACCCCAGGCGTCTCTCTCAGTCTTGGGCGGAGAGTTTGGGGTAACAAAATCATTTACCGCTATCCATCTATTTAGTATTACTGCTGGAGAGGAAGGTCTCCCAGTATTACAGGAGTCACAAGTTAGTATAAGCTTGTGCACAGTTCAGAGTTAGTATCTAGTATGCAATAGGTTCAGGGTTAGTATATAGCATGTCCTCAGTTTAGTATATTGTATGCCATAGGTTCAGAGCATGTCCACAGTTTAGTATATAGTATGCAGTAGGTTCAGAGTTAGTATAGCATGTCCACAGTTAGTATATAGTATGCAGTAGGTTCAGAGTTAGTATAGCATGTCCACAGTTTAGTATATAGTATGCAGTAGGTTCAGAGCATGTCCACAGTTTAGTATATAGTATGCAGTAGGTTCAGAGTTAGTATAGCATGTCCACAGTTTAGTATATAGTATGCAGTAGGTTCAGAGCATGTCCACAGTTTAGTATATAGTATGCAGTAGGTTCAGAGCATGTCCACAGTTTAGTATATAGTATGCAGTAGGTTCAGAGTTGGTTTGGGAGTATCGTCTCACACCAGTCAGGAACCACCCCACTCAGAGTTCCAGGACATTAATCAGAGCAGGTAACAGGCATATACTTGCGGTTAGTTGGTCCTGGCTAGGAAGCCAGCAGTGGGGAAGCCAGTGGCAAGAAGGTAGACAGTCCTTCACGCTGTTGTTAGGGATCCAGGTCTGGATATGTGGACAGAGTCCTCAGATGCAGTGGAGCTAGCAGGGTGCGCACTCCATTAGTGGAACACCCTGCTTAGCACCTGTCTTCTATTTAAGGGCCGGACGGTAAGTGGGCGGAGTCACAGGAGGGCCCAGCAGCCACTGCGTTCCACGCTGGAGCGCAAGCCAGCGTAACAACACAGACGGCCGGTGCGTTCCACGCTGGAGCGCAAGTCAGCGTATCGTCACAGGGAGCCGCTGTGATCCAGGCTGTACTGTTACACTATCCAAACACATTTGCATGATGTGACCCCTTTTCAGAAAAAGACAAGGCCGCTTGCTGGCACAAGCCTTTTAACCTGTAGCCGGCCCCTCCCCTCCCAGCCTCTGGTAGGGGTCCCCCCCTCCCTGCTGATCCTGGCAGCTCAATGACCCACAAAACCCTTTAGGGTTCATAGCTCCAGACCAGAACGTCACAGGGAGATGGTTCTGGGACCAACAGATCCGCCTGGGTTCTGGCTACAAGTAGAGTCCAAACATGGTACCGTTATTGGGTTTCTGTGGGGAGATATGTACATCTCCCTTCCCTGGCATCCCACCACCAAACTAAGACCATGGGCATGTTTATCGTGGCCACCGGGACACAAATATGTATCTGGTTTGAGCCGGGCGATTCATAATTCCTTATAAATCGCCGGTTCCATGCTGTCTGCTAGATTTGATTGAACTGGGGAATGGCTTATACCCCCTGCAGGGAGGTTTTCCTGCAGGATCTGTGCAGTCTGAATGGAGGTGTGAAATGTAACCAAATGTGGCCTGCTAGGAGTTTTCTGCTATCTGGCTGCTCTTTGAAGCATGGCTCTCCTGTGGAGTTCACTACCTTTTCTATCTTTCAGCAAATGGTGGGTGTGAAGACATGGCTGACAGTAAATATTAATCCATATTCCTGACACCTGGGAACCTGAGTCCGAAGGGCCAGTGGTAGGCGTGACCGCCACTTCGGTGGAAGAGGGGGAGACAACCCCGCTAAGTGTGATGGTGGGAGACAGGGAGGACTTGCCGCAAGGTCCGGAGATAGCCAACCTCAATGTCTCCGGGGATAATTTTGGTACTGCACAACACCGGGACCCAACCCTATACCAAGCCTGGGAAAATGTATTAATAAATGGGGAACCACAACATCCAGGGGCAGAGTCTGTGTTTGTATCGAGTAAACCAGCTGCAAGGTGAATCCATTGAACAGTTGGTGGTGCCCCAGGCTTATCGCAAACTCGTATTAGAGTTAGCCCACCAACATGTTCTCGGGGGTCATCTGGGAATGCAAAAAATGCAGGACCGGATTCTACAGCGGTTTTACTGGCCTAGTGTGTTCAGAGAGGTAAAAGAATATTGTAAGTCTTGCCCAACTTGCCAGATAACGAGCCCCCAGCCACATTTCTGTAGTCCCCTTGTACCCCTCCCGATTATCGAGGTCCCGTTCGAGCGAATCGCTATGGATCTCGTAGGCCCGATACCAAAGTCTGCTAGAGGATACCAACACATCTTGGTTGTCCTCAACTATGCCACTAGGTACCCGGAGGTGGTGCTACTGCGGCATACATCAGCCAAACACATAGCTAAGGAGTTAATGGAGATGTTTTCTCGCGTGGGTCTGCCTAAGGAGGTTCTGACTGACCAAGGGACATCGTTTATGTCCAAGGTCATGAGGGAACTCTAAGTTTCTCCACATAAAACAGCTACGGACGTCTATGTATCATCCGCAAACGAATGGCCTGGTAGAGAGGTTTAATCAAACATTAAAAAATATGCTAAAAGGAGTGATCTCTATGAATGGGAGGGACTGGGACCTTTTTCTGCCCTATCTCATGTTCGCAGTGCAAGAGGTGCTCCAGGCCTCTACCGGGTTCTCGCCCTTTGAACTGCTATATGGCAGACATCCTCGCTGTCTGTTGGACGTGGCCAAAGAGGCATGGGAACAACAACCCACACCGCACAGAAGTGTTGTTGAGTATGTCACCTAGATGCAAGGACGGATGGAAACAGTTTTACCTCTGGTTAGGGAACATATGGAGGCAGCGCAGCGAGCCCAGAGTAGGATCTATAATTGGCAGGCTCGAGTCCGGACCTTTAACCCGGGTAATCGGGTATTGGTTCTGTCGTAGACAGTAAGTTCCTAGCTAGGTGGCAGGGGCCCTACGAGGTGCTTTAAAAAATGGGAGAGGTAGAAAACAAGGTATGCCAGCCAAGGAGGCGAAAGCTGGAGCAAGTGTACCATGTGAATCTGCTCAAACAATGGAAAGATAGGGAAACCTGTACGGAAAACAGTCCACGACCAGGGTTCCTAGGGGAAGCAGTTTCGGCCCCTCTGTTTGAAGCAAGGGAAGCGGCTGCCACAGTACCAGAGGCTCAGCAACAAGCCATCGTGGAGGAAGTGCAGCTAATGCTCCAGCTAGGTGTCCAAGTTTGATGCATATCCTATGCCTCGAGTGGATGAGCTTATTGAGAAGTTGGGCCAAGCCCGGTATTTTTCTGTGTTGGACCTCACCAAAGGGTACTGGCAGGTACCCTTGACGGAGGCTGCCAAGGAAAAAACGGCTTTCAACAAAGTTGAGGCAATTAGAAATTGGCCCTGACCTGCCACTACTCGTCAAGTAAAGTCGTTCCTGGGTATGGTGAGGTACTATATGAGGTTTGTCCCCAATTTTGCTAGTCGCCGCACCATTGACAGGTCTTTTGAAGGGACGCAAGTCAGTGACGGTTCAGTGGAATGAGCAGGCGGAAAAGGCTTTCTCCACTTTGAAGTCTGCCCTGTGTGGGTCCCCGGTATTGGTGACGCCGGACTTCAAGAGGGAGTTTGTGGTACAGACCGACTCCTCTGAGGTAGGCCTCAGAGCTGTACTCTCTCAGGACATCAATGGGGAGGAACATCCTGTTTTCCTGAGCAGAAAGCTTATCCCAACCGAGACTAGGTACAGTATAGTGGAGAGAGAGTGTCTGGTCATCAAATGGGCACTCGAGTCTCTCCGCTATTATCTGTTGGGGAGAAAGTTCCGTCTGGTGACCGACCAGTTCCCTCTCAAGTGGATGAGCCAGGCCAATTACTTTTAATTTTCCGTGGAACATAGGGCAGGTAGGTTACAGGGAAATGCAGATGCCCTGTCCCAGGTACACTGTCTGCCAGGTGTTCACCCTTTCAGGGTTGAACAAAGGGAGGAGGTATGTAGGAAGGCGTAAGGGGCCGTCATTGATGGAAGGTATGTGTCACCGAGGTTCCTAGCCTCGGTGAGGTAAGAGACGGTAGTTTTAAGTGTCAGCAGCAGCTAGTGCTGATTGACACTGGTTGTTGTTAGTATGGCTGTAAAGCCGATCCGGGCGGGCTCTTACTGGGAGTAGCCAAAGTGATGGGTGGGTGGCTTCTCCCCACGCTCCAGGCCGGGTCTTTATGACCTATATAAAAACCCAGCCAGCAGTCTCAGCTGGGTGTGGATGATCCTCCAAATGACAGAGAAGCTGTGGAGACTCTGTTTTGGGATCTGGGAATTGGTGCCATGCTAAAGGCTTGAAAGCCGCCGGCTGGAAAACAGGCACCTAAAGCCTGCTGTGGACGGCTGGGGGAAAACTGCTAATCAGGTGAAGATTTTGTTCTATGGACATTGCATGGTGTGAACAAACACCAAGACTGTGAATGGTCATTTTGTGTTTCCTTATGTGTGAATAAACACCGAACTGTTTAAGTTAGACTTTATGATTGCCTCTATACTGCGTCCGCTAGCCTGTCTACCAGAGCAAAACCCCACACCAGCTTTACCCTCCCCTACAGTATCCTTCTCCCATCCCTTGTAGATTGTAATCCCTTATGTACTGTATATGTAGTATATAAATGTGGAGAGAGGCTGTACAATTTCAGCATTTAAAGTATATTACAAAAATGGTCAGTATCAATGCTCCTACACATTACAAAAAAAAAAGAAAAAAAAGAATGACAGTTACACTTTAAATTCTGCATATACACATATGATGGTACACAAATGACGGTGAAGGCTCAAACTTTATTTTAAAATTCTAAGAAATATATAACTGCAATAGCAAACATATTATACAGGAAGTGTTTTGTAATTGTACATTAAAATACTGTAAGAAATGTCTTATATAAAATCAACATTTTCATTGACCCCTCTCGCCATATGTTTACATGCTGTCATGTTACATATATTGTATGTGTTCATCTAAGCAGCCTAACAGACTACAGATTTACATACAAATGTGTGTATTTACAGTGGATATAAAAAATCTATACACCCCTGTTAAAATGTCAGGTTTCTGTGATGTCAAAAAATTAGACAAAGATAAATCATTTCAGAACTTTTTCTACCTTTAATGTGAACTATAAACTGTACAACTCAATTGAAAAACAAACTGAAATCTTTTAGGTAGAGGGAATAAAAAATAAAAAAATAAAATAATATGGTTGCATAAGTGTGCACACCTTTAAACTCATACTTTGTTGAAGCACCTTTTGATTTTATTACAGCACTCAGTCTTTTTGGGTATGAGTCTATCAGCATGGCACATTTTGACTTGGCAAGATTTGCCCACTCTTCTTTGCAAAAACACTCCAAATCTGTCAGACTGCGAGGGCATCTCCTGTGCACAGCCCTCTTCAGATCACACTACAGATTTCCAATCAGATTCAGGTCTGGGCTTTGGCTGGGCCATTCCAAAACTTTAATCTTCTTCTGGTGAAGCCATTCCTTTGTTGATTTGGATGTATGCTTTGGGTCATTGTCATGCTGAAGGTTTTGTGCCAATATTGACTGGTATTGGAACTGTTCATAATTCCCTCTAGCTTAACTAAGGCCCCAGTTCCAGCTGAAGAAAAACAGCCCCAAAGCATGATGCTGCCACCACCATGCTTCACTGTGGGTATGGTGTTCTTTTGGTGATGTGCAGTGTTGTTTTTGCCCCAAACATATCTTTTGGAATTAGGCCAAAAAGTTTAACCTTGGTTTCATCAGACCATAACACCTTTTCCCAAATGCTTTTGGGAGAATTCAGATGTGTTTTTTTGCAAAATGTAGACTGGCTTGGATGTTTTTCTTCGTAAGAAAAGGCTTTCTGTTGCTGTAGGCCTCTTGGTAGCCTCCCAGATCAGTTTTCTTCTCATCTTTTCATCCATTTTGGAGGAACGTCCAGTTCTTGGTAATGTCACTGTTGTGCCATATTTTCTCCACTTGATGATGACTGTCTTCACTGTGTTCCATGGTATATCTAATGAATTGGAAATTCTTTTGTACCCCTATCCTGACTGATACCTTTTAACAATGAGATCCCTCTGATGCTTTGGAAGCTCTCTGTGGACCATGGCTTTTGCTGTGGGATGCGACTACGAAAATTTCAGGAAAGACCAACTAGAGCAGCTGAACTTTATTTGGGGTTAATCAGAGGCACTTTAAATGATGGCAGGTGTATGCTGACTGCTATTTAACATGATTTGAATGTGATTGCTTAATTCTGTTGTAAAATTATTTTTATTGTACAATACTATGAACAATTCGCAATAACAAATATGCCGCTACACATGGCAATTTAGATAGTCAGTCAAAACATTACACTTTTACAGAATAAAGTTACAATGCCGTGTCAAAAATCAGTTTGTGATTGTTTAATTCTGAACACAGCTACATCCCCAGTTATAAGAGGGTGTGCACACTTATGCAACTACATTATTTTTATTTTTATTTTTTTTCTTCCCTCCACCTAAAAGATTTCAGTTTGTTTTTCAATTGAATGGTACAGTTTGTAGGTCACATTAAAGGTGGAAAAAGTTCTGAAATGATTTATTTTTGTCAAATTTTTTTTATATCACAGAAACCTGACATTTTAACAGGGGTGTGTAGACTTTTTTATATCCACTATATGTTTATACATGCATACACACAAATCTTACTACCTAATATGTGGTCTGACTGCTCTCTTTTTAGAACTCCTATGTAGTCGTGTTCACTCTAAAATAAATCTATCATTATACAAAAAGATAGTCATAGATAGAGTAGATATAGTGCAGCCAAGGATTTTCACTTTGCATAGCTCCTGTAAATGTTTCTATTGCATGCTTTTTTGTGCAGGCACATAATAGTGTATGTTTACTGTTGCTTTGAGAAGTTTCCTGCTTTCCACAAATCTGATGAGCAACAATGAGACATCTCCCAATGTAACCCCATCCTATGCAGTTTTAGATGGGAGAAACAAAAGCTGCAGCTCATATACTTATAACTGCATAGGACACTTTATAAAGTTACTCTCATAAACGTAGTTTGATGTTAAGACACCCACAAAGTCTGACGCTTAAAGAGCACTTGTCAGCAGAATAATCCCTACTAAACCAAACACTATAATGATACCGCCTTGTGAAAATCAGTTGTGGCATTCCTGAGAAAAAATACTTTTATTCTCTATGCAAATGAAGGCTTGAGTGCATAAAGGACAGGGCCCCGTCCCTCAGTGTGCCACAGCTTTCCAGTTCTGGCCACGCCCCTCTGTGCACTGATGCTCTCATTTGCAGAATAAAGCTTCATGTACAGGTCTTGTGATTTCCATCAGTGATTTCTATCAGTGATTGTGAGCCAAAACCAGGACTGGAGCCTCCACAGACATAAAGTATAATGGAAAGAGCTGCACCTGTTCTGTGTTTAGAGCCGCACCTGGTTTTGGCTCACAATCACTGATGGACATCACTGACCAAAATACTGACATGTGAATGAGGCATTAAAGTCTATTTTTCTTGGGAACGCAGCAACAGATCTTTACAAGGCAGGTATCATTTTATTCAGCAGTATCAGCCCAAGCAGGTAGGGTTGATCCTGGTTTCATAATGTTGATCCTGCTGACAGGTGCTCTTTAATCCTGCAGCTTGTATTTTATTTTTGGAAATTCTATAGAAACAAATATTAACCATGCCAACAATTCAGCTTTCATTTCCTTCCTTCCACTGATTCTTTGGTTGTCCATTGTCTTCGAAATGTACACATACACTACACATTATCCATTATGTAGTATGACATATAATGCAACAAAACATTATGCCATACCATCGGTCCTATAAGGAAAGAGAAGTAAATAGAGCATATAAGCAATTTTTTAAGGGACCCAGATATGAACACTAATGTCCTTTTACTTTAATCTTTAAAGGATAGTAATTATATAGATTTTTGTTGAATTCATTAACTTTACTATGTTGTGTATATATCAGATACAGTCTTAAAAATAAAGATATGACATTCCTTTGATGATCATGAAACATGACTGCAGCAATAATGTATGGAAAAAGTGAAAGCACAGCCGGTATTATATTCTGTAAAACAATTCAGAAAAGTCCACAAAATGCTCTGTTTTTACAATTCAGTCTTTCCAGGTGGATCTAAGGAACGGCTACCTTCAGCACCACCTGACTCATCTGGTATGAAGTTCAATGATGCAGAATTTATACAGTATCTTTTACCAGTTGGACGTGGGCCATCATCAAAGACATGACCAAGATGAGCACCGCACTAAAAAGAGAAAATGTTGAACATTAATTCTTTATAAATGAATAAATATTTATCACCAGACAGAAAATGCATAATTGTCCTATTGTTCTGTCCCCAGATAAAGATCCAGTTGTTTCTGTCTGTTTAGCAATTGATATTGCATTTACTGTGTTGTAATTCATTTGCATTACATTGTGTGGTAACAGCACCATCTATTGATGAGTTTAGGTATTTCATCCAGCCTGTTTTCCTATGCATTATGGGAGTCCCAGAGCATTGTGGGTAGTTCCTGGTTCTTGCTAGTCTTGTGCTGGTACAGCAAGCAGCCACCATCTTATGTCTCAGGAGCCATACACTCTCACTGGTTTTCCTGCCACATCATCTGTTATTCAGCCTAGTTTTAAATTAGAGGGGCAAAGGTTTAAAAGTAATATCAGGAAGTATTACTTTACTGAGAGAGTAGTGGATGCATGGAATAGCCTTCCTGCAGAAGTGGTAGCTGCAAATACAGTGAAGGAGTTTAAGCATGCATGGGATAGGCATAAGGCCATCCTTCATATAAGATAGGGCCAGGGGCTATCCATAGTATTCAGTATATTGGGCAGACTAGATGGGCTAAATGGTTCTTATCTGCCGACACATTCTATGTTTCTATGTTTTGAGCATAGTCGGTAAGAGCACTATCTATGTGTCATTTACTGCAGTTTATTATGTTTATTGTATCTGATAGCTCACTATCATTGTATTATCTCATATACTGAATGTATAGCAGATTATTCTGTGTCTTATGCCATGTACCATGGATATTTAAGTTCTAAAATACTACTGTTTTATTCTGTAGTTTCACCTTTCCTGTCAGTCTACGAGCAATAAAGAGAACCTTAAAGCGGAAAAGTCTCTTTTCTCTCAGAGGACAAAAGGTTTAGCTACATGTCAGATTACACACCGTGCTAACGTGTATGAGGACAGTAAACCTATATATGAGAAACCAAATTTTCTCCCTACAGAAATGTATCTGCCAACTGAAAATGTGTACTTTCTTAGTCTAGCAATAAAAATAAAAAATGCTTCTATCTAATTGATGAATACAATATTAAAGAGACTTTCTGGGCCTGTAATATTGATGACCTGTTCTTAGGCTATCTCATCAGCTATTTGAACGGAGGCGCTGAACTAGCACAGCTCTGTACACTAGGAAGTTGCCATGAATGGTACTGCGGTGCTATGCATGCCTTTTCCAGAGTGAAGCAGCCGGTTCAAACAGCTGATCCAATCTGATATTGATGGCCCATCCTAAGAATAGTACATTTTCAGAAAATCCCCTTAATAACAAAAATGCACATTTCTTCTAAGTACATGTATATGTTATATTTTATTATATATTGATGGTTTAGTGTAATGTAACACAAGCATAAATCATATACAAGTATGGTTTTCAAATGCACAGGAATGGTTATTTCTTAATAATAAAGCAAATATTAATTTGTAAGGAAAAATGTATACTGAATTTTAAAGATTGTAATGCTCTGTTGACATTTGAATTGTTCTGCTTCAGGGGGTCTAGTATTATTGATGACAAGAATAGTAGAGTATGCAGTGCTGTTCCTGCAGCCCAAAACACTGGAACCTTGAAAGAAACCCGTTGGATCCCATTATGAATTAATATGATTCAAAAGGATTTGTATCCTGTTGAAAACTGATCCACCATAGCTGTCATGACTCCATTATAAATGGAAGCAGTGAAGTATGACCAAACCCTTAAATTAGTATTCTGGCTAGAAAAACATACACCCTATCCACCGGAAAGGGATAACTGTTAGACCAGTGAGGGTTAGACTGCTGAGATCCCCACTGGTCACAAGAGTGGGGGGCCTGTATCCCATGTCTGAATAAAGCGCTGTTCTGCAATGCCCACGAATGCTCCATTAAAGGTACTGTACTCAGCAGCCTTTATGAATGGAGGGGTTGATCCCCTAATTCTCATGATAGGTGGTGGGTCTCAGCGGTCAGATCCCCACTAGTCAGGTGGATAAGGGACAACTTGTTCTAATCGGAATACTGCAATCAATACATAGGTTGTTATGGTTATATTAATACTGAATAACCATACATGAATTGTTGCATTGGAACCATTATATAATAAAAAGTAAATACGTACAAATATTTGCAAGGTTTTTTTTACTTTTTGCCCCACAATTTAAAATTTTTTAAATTATTTTATGTGTATTTTAATCCCACGGTGAGAGTTTTATTAACTATGATTTTACATAATAGCATATATACATGTCATGCCTTCAGCCAGCTGTAGTGTATGTTGGTATATGCAATGATGACTGACTAAGCAACATGGCAGACCTTTTGAGCATCATGAATATATCTTAGGGTTCTTTCACAATGCAGATTTTGATGCAGAATTTTATGTGTATTTTACTCCCACGATGAACATTTTATTCATTATGATTTTACATAATTCCGTACTAGCATATATAGATGTTATGCCTTCAGCCAGCTGTACTGTATGTATGAGTACACATTTACTGTGCTAGTATTCATTGTTTTTGTAGCTCCAACTAGTTGTCATTTGTGCAAACAGTTTCTTGTTCGCTATCATTAATTACCTTGAATGTCCCATGTGAGCCACTGTATTATCATCTGTCACCCTGGTGACATCATCAGGTCAGCTCATAGCACCCATCTTTTCCCAAGGATATCCTCCCTTTACTATATTTTATCTATCTCCTTGTAAGCTGTTTGATCGTGGCATACCAGGGCTTAATACAATGGTTTCTCCAATCTCCGCAAGTAGAGCAGAACCATGGCTGTGTATTTTAGCCACAGTCCTGTATCTGATCAGGCGGGCACAGTGGCAGTGCAATCAAAGAGGCGTAATCATATGGTGCTGGTCTTCTAGGGGTTAACCTTGTTGTAACTGAGATACTGGATGTGTTGCATATTTTTTGCGGACCCGTTGACTTGAATGAGGCCTCGGACCGTGATTTGCGGACAATAATAAGACATGCACTACTTTTTTGCGGAACGGAAATACGGAAACGGAATGCACACAGAGTACACTCAGTTGTTTTTGCGGACCCATTGAAGTGAATTGTTCCGCATACGGTCTGCAAAAAAACGGAAGCGGAAAGAAAATACGTTCGTGTGCATGAGCCCTTATGGCATAACAAAATAATATGCCATAAATGTCTGATAGGTGCCAGTTCCACTTCCCGGACTCCTTCCTGTCAGAAGAATGGGGGTCCCCTTCTTCCCTGTTTGCATTTCAGAAAGGAGGAAACCATGCATATACTGTATGTTGCTCTTTCAATTACAGTTTATGTGAATTGCTGAAACAGCCAAATGCTTCACTGCTACCCTAAACTGCAATGAAGATAGCGACATTTATGCATGGCCATCTCATCTACTCCTTTCTGAAGTGCCAGAAAGGGGTCAGGAGACCCCCATTCTTCTCATACAGGGGGGTCTCAGAGATGGCAACACTGTGCACCATTAGTACTTACCTATACCTGCTCCCACGTTACGTGCCATTCCTCTTCTTTCTGACATGGAAGACACATGTGAGACACAGACAGGCTTTCTGTGACCAGATGGTTGCTGGCCACACAGAATGCTGTCAAGGGCCACATGTGGGCTCAAGCAGCAGCCTGTGCACCCCTGCCTTAAACAAATGTATTTTTATAAAGTATCCGCACATTCTTATAATAATAATACTACAATAATAATCGTTATAGCGGCAGCTGCTGGCCACCACTGTCCCACTCTCCTCACCCAGCGGACCTGACTTGCCTTGCGTGCCATCCTCCAGCCTGCTCTGTCTCCCTTCACAGGCTGTGGCCTGATCGTCAGCCAGTTCTCTCATCAAGTGCCCATAGGGCATGCGTGCATGCTCCCTCATGCTCTTAACCCCTTCCCGACCTTTGACGTACTGTTACGTCATGGGAACCACTGAGTTCCCGCAATTTGACGTAATAGTACGTCATAGTGATCGTGCGGGCACCGGAGCGGTGCGCGCGCGATCACTGCAGGGGCCCGGCAGTCACTGGTAGCCGGGCCCCTGCTGTATCCACCGGCATCGCTGTAAAAGCCGATGCCGGCAGATTAACCCCTTCTATGCCGCGGTCCGCGCTGACTGCGACATAGAAGAGGTTTGTGTCAGGTGAATGATCACATCGAGTCCCCGCACTGCTGTGGCGGGGACCCGATGCGACACAAGGCAGCCCGATGCCGTGCAGAGGCTGCCCAATGCCTTGCACGGCATTGGGAACTGCCTTCTATGGGTGCCGAGGAGATTCAGCCTCAGGCTGTGTCTCCTAGGCAACCTGTTAGTGTATGACTCAGTGTCATACACTAACAGGCAATGCATTACAATACAGATGCATTGCAGAGGGGATCAGACCCCCAAAAGTGAATGTAATAAATAAAGTAAAAAAAGTAAAAAAAAAAAAAGTGTTTAAAATGAATAAAATTAATAAAGTAAAAAAGAAAAAAAAAACGCCCCTTTCCCCTTATTTTATAATAAAAAAACAAAAAAACAAAAACAAAACCCACACATATTAGGTATCACCGCATCCGTAATGACTGGCTCTATAAATATATCACATGATCCACCCTGTCCGATAAACACCATAAAAAATAAAAATAAAAACTGTGTAAAAAAAAAAGCAATTTTTGTCACCTTACATCGCAAAAAGTGCAACACCAAGCGATCAAAAAGGCGTATGCCCCCCAAAATGGTATCAATAAAACCGTCACCTCATCCCGCAAAAAATGAGTCTCTACCTAAGACAATCGCCCAAAAAATAAAAAAAACTATAGCTCTCCGAACATGGAGACACTAAAACATCATTTTTTTTTTGTTCAAAACTGCCATTATTGTGCTAAAGTGAAATACATAAAAAAATATATACATATTAGGTATCGCCACGTCCGTAACAACCAGCTCTATAAAAATATTACATGACCTAAGCACTCAGATGAACACCGTAAAAAAAAATAAAACCTGTGTAAAAAAAAAAACTATTTTTGTCACCTTACATCGCAAAAAGTGCAACACCAAGCGATCAAAAAGGCGTATGCCCCCCAAAATGGTATCAATAAAACCGTCACCTCATCCCGCAAAAAATGAGTCCCTACCTAAGACAATCGCTCAAAAAATAAAAAAAAATATAGCTCTCCGAACATGGAGACACTAAAACATCATTTCTTTTTGTTTCAAAACTGCCATTATTGTGCTAAAGTGAAATACATAAAAAAAATATACATATTAGGTATCGCCACGTCCGTAACAACCAGCTCTATAAAAATATTACATGACCTAACCACTCAGATGAACACCGTAAAAAAAAAAAAAACTGTGTAAAAAAAAAGCTATTTTTGTCACATTACATCACAAAAATTGCAACAGCAAGTGATCAAAAAGGCGTATGCCCCCCAAAATAAAACCAGTCAGACCGTCACCTCATCCCGCAAAAAAATTTGACCCTACCTAAGAGAATCGGTCAAAAAATAAAAAAGCTATGGCTCTCAGACTATGGAGACACTAAAATATGATAATTTTTTGCTTCAAAACTGCTATTATTGTGCTAAAGTGCAAAAAATAAAAAAAGGATACATATTAGGTATCGCCACGTCTGTAACAAACAGCTCTATAAAAATATCACATGACCTAACCACTCTGGTGAACACCATTAAAAAAAAAAAACTGTGTAAAAAAAAAAGCAATTTTTGTCACATTACATCACAAAAATTGCAACAGCAAGTGATCAAAAAGGCGTATGCCCCCCAAAATAGTACCAATCAGACCGTCACATCATCACGCAAAAAATGAGACCCTACCTGAGAGAATCGGTCTCAGACTATGAGACACTAAAATATCATTATTTCGTTTAAAAAAATGATATTATGTAAAACTTAAATAAATAAGAAAAAGTAGACATATTAGGTATTGCCACGTGCGTAACGATCTGCTCTATAAAAAAGTCACATGACCTAATCCCTCAGGTAAACGCTGTAAAAATAAAAACGGTGCCAGAACAGCAATTTTTTTGTTAACTTTGCTTACAAAAAATGTAATATAGAGCAATAAAAAATCATATGTACCCCAAAATAGTACCAATAAAACTGGCACCTTATCCCGTAGTTTCCAAAATGTGGTCACTTTTTTGAGTTTCTACTGTAGGGGTGCATCAGGGGGGCTTCAAATGGGACATGGTGTAAAAAAAACAGTCCAGCAAAATCTGCCTTCCAAAAACCGTATGGCATTCCTTTCCTTCTGCGCCCTGCCGTGTGCCTGTATAGCTGTTTATGACCACATATGGGGTGTTTCTGTAAACTACAGAATTAGAGCCATAAATATTGAGTTTTGTTTGGCTGTTAACCCTTGCTTTGTAACTGGAAAGAAATTATTAAAATGGAAAATCTGCCAAAAAAGTTACATTTTTAAATTGTATCTCTATTTTCCATTAATTCTTGTGGAACACCTAAAGGGTTAACAAAGTTTGTAAAATCAGTTTTGAATACCTTGAGGGGTGTAGTTTCTAGAATGGGGTCATTTTTGGGTGGTTTCTATTATGTAAGCCTCACAAAGTGACTTCAGACCTGAACTGGTCCTTGAAAAGTGGGTTTTTGAAAATTTCTGAAAAATTTCAAGATTTGCTTCTAAACCTTGTAACATCCCCAAAAAAAAAATGTCATTCCCAAAATGATCCAAACATGAAGTAGACATATGGGAAATGTAAAGTAATAACAATTTTTGTAGGTATTACTATGTATTATAGAAGTAGAGAAATTTAAACCTGGAAATTTGCAAATTTTTCCAAATTTTGGGCAAATTTGGTATTTTTTTATAAATAAAAATTATTATTTTTTTACTCCATTTTACCAGTGTTATGAAGTACAGTATGTGACGAAAAAACAATCTCAGAATGGCCTGGATAAGTCAAAGCGTTTTAAAGTTATCACCACATAAAATGACACATGTCCGATTTGCAAAAAATGACCTAGGCAGGAAGGTGAAAACAGGCCCGTGGTTGAAGGGGTTAAAAGGCCAGAATGCACACCCTAATCTTCACCAGCCAATGGCTGGCAACCTGTTTATGTTTTAGGCACCTTCCCCAGTGAACAATAAGGTTCTTTGCTTTGCTGGTTCCCTACAAAGGTGTTCTGTTTTGTTGTCTGCTTGTGTACTGACCTCTGTCCATTTCCTGACTCTAATTATCTGCTGTCTGACCTGACCTGTGCCTGATTTATCATTGTAACCCATGCTGCTTGCCCTGACCTTGTTACTGTTTCCCATATATGTTAAAACCAAAATTCAAATCGGTTGGATTGGCACAATGGTTCAACACCCACTGCCATAAAAATACAGTTTGTTAAAAATTTGCCACTGTGAGTGGTAGACATCTCAATGGCAGAAAATGCCTTAGCAACTGGCTACAAGGACAAGCCTGCTTCAAAGGAACTGAGTAGAAGCAGGCTCATTCTTGTAGAAATTCACTGGAATGAATCTGCAGGTATAGTACAAGCTTTCTTCATCCCACACTCTAACACAGTCTGTAACACAATTTTAATACACTGAACAAAAATATAAATGCAACACTTTAGGATTTGCTCCCATTTTGCATGAGCTGAACTCAAAGATCTGAAACATTTTCTACATACACAAAAGACCTATTACTCTCAAATATTGTTCACAAATCTGTCTAAATCTGTGTTAGTGAGCACTCCTCCTTTGCTGAGATAATCCATCCCACCTCACAGGTGTGGCATATCAAGGTGCTGATTAGACAGCTTGAATATTGCATAGACTTCCCACAATAAAAGTCCACTCTGAAATGTGCAGTTTGATCACACAGCACA
Organism: Bufo bufo; assembly: GCF_905171765.1. NCBI lineage: Eukaryota > Metazoa > Chordata > Amphibia > Anura > Bufonidae > Bufo > Bufo bufo. Next base: position 474,472,344 of record NC_053389.1, read on the forward strand.
ATGCCACAGATGTTGCAACATTTGAGGGAGAGTGCAATTGGCATGCTGACTGCAGGAATGTCTACCAGAGCTGTTGCCCGTGCAATGAATGTTCATTTCTTTACCATCTCCAAAGGTGTTTCAGAGAATTTGGCAGTACATCCAACCAGCCTCACAACTGCAGACCACGTGTAACTACATCAGCCCAGGACCTCCACATCCAGCATGTTCACCTCCATGATCATCTGAGACCAGCCACCCGGACAGCTGCAGCAACAATTGGTTTGCATAACCAAAGTATTTCTGCACAAACTGTCAGAAACCATCTAAGGAAATATCATCTGCATACTTGTCATTCTCATCGGGGTCTGGACCTGACTGCAGTTCATCGTTGTAACCGAGTGTGCAAATGCTCACATTCGATGGCGTCTGACACGTTTCGGAGGCGTTCTGTTCACTGATGAGTTCCGTTTTTCACTGTTCAGGGCAGATGGTAGACATCGTGTGTGGCGTCGTGTGGGTGAGCGGTTTGCTGACGTGAACGTTGTGGATCGAGTGGCCCATGGTGGCGGTGGGGTTATGGTATGGGGTTATATTATGGACAACGAACACAGGTGCATTTTATTGATGGTATTTTGAATGCACATAGATACCGTGATGAGATCCTGAGGCCCATTGTTGTGCCATCACCTCATGTTGCAGCATGATAATGCATGGCCCCATATTGCAAGGATTTGTACACAATTCCTGGAAGCTGAAAACATCCCAGTTCTTGCATGGCCAGCATACTCACTGGACATGTCACCCATTGAGCATGTTTGGGATGCTCTGGATCGGCGTATACGATAGCGTGTTCCTGTTCCTGCCAATATTCTGCAACTTCGCACAGCTATTGAAGAGGAGTGGACCAACATTCCACAGGTCACAATCAACCTGATCAACACTATGCGACGGAGATGTGTTGCACTGAGGCAAATGGTGGCCACACCAGATACTGACTTGTTTTATGCCCCCCCCCCCCACCACAACAGTGTTGTGTTTATATATTTGTTCAGTGTACATATGTATATTACGAATAATTAATTGGACTTTTAACATTTCTGTTCCTCCAGTGCTTGCTTGCAAACCAGCCATATTATCCATACAGAGGACTCCTGAGCACACCAAGATAACGGAAGGGACAATGAGACCAGTGCTCTCTATGTATCCCAGTTCTTGCATGGTGTATGCCTACTAGGGCAGTGCCACGGTGTCGCCGCACTGTGCTGCACCTTTCTGTCAGAGTAGGTCCCACTCTAAGAGGCTACCTTGATGTGGTGAGTGGGCTTATGCCTTTTGATCAAAATGTACACTAATGCCTCTTGCACAGCATGCAGTATAGGGGGCTGCACAAGTAATATTACGCTGAAAAGTGAGTTTAATTTGATCTAAGCATAGCATTGTGGATGTGCGATCCAGTTCTGTTTTTCTCCCCTTGGTATATGCATGTTGAACCTCTCTATGTATCGCATAACCACTTTGCAGGCACACAGCGGGGAACAACAGTAAGTAAGTCTTGTAGTTTTGGGTGGTCCAAGGTGAACATTTAAAACTTCATGTGCTGACACTTTGTGACTTACTGCTTGCTGTTCCTAGTATTGCTATTTGTATGTTTTGTGACGTTTAATAAAGACATAAACAAGGGTCGGTCTTTACTTTTATCCTTTGGGTTTACTTGTTTGAAAATAAGTGCATATGTGCATATCTAAATTTCTATATTGTTGAGGCATAAGCTATTAGGAAATACCACTACAGAGTGAAGTTTAAGTTTAATATGATGCAAATATAATGGTTAGTGGCCCTAAAGAAGTAAAAAGATACTGACCTGATTACAACTTGTTTCTACTCTGTGCACCCCATATGAAAAGTCATCAGTAAACGTTATTGCTTCTGGATTGACAACATCAAAAAATGAGGGCCATCCTGCACAAAAAAACAAGAAAACAAATCAGAAATGTCAAGCATATTAATGAAATAGTATATAATCAACATCTATATTCACCATCATTCTTTCATTCTTTCTTTTCTTTTTATATCAGGCCAAAACATAAGGACAATGAGGGTTGAGCAAAACTATAACAGCAATACTATAACATATAGCTTAGCATTAAGTACTATAAAAAGTAAAGGAGGTCAGAAACAAGAGGGCACATAAAGGCCAGTGACTTGTATATTTTCCTACAATTCTTGAAAAATGTAGCTTTAGTGAACTAGAGTCAAAATATGCACCCAACGACCCCACTGATCAGCTGTTCCCAACAGCCGTCCATGCTGAAACTACCACATTGAATGGAGCCAGAAGCACAGCTCCTTTGCAAAGTGTAGTGGTAGTACTAGGTTATTGCAGCTCAGCTGCAATAACTTAGCACAGCCACTACACTTCGAACGGAGATGTGCTTCAGGGTACATTCAATGTGGTAGTTTCAGCACCAACAGCTGTAGGGAACAGCTGGTCACTGGGACTAGTGTGTCAAAACCCTAACAATCAGATTCTACTGACCTATCCTAAGGATAGGTAATCAGTAGCTATAGTCCAGAAAACCAGCTTAAAGGGAGTCTGTCACCACATTTCAGCATATTAGACCGATCAAATAGGGTTATATGATCCACCCAGAACTTAAAAACAGTACCTTTGTTGTAGAAAACTGACTTTTCTTTTAGCCGAAAATGAACTTATAAGGTTATGTTAATGAGCCCTCTCAAGTGCCCAGGGCGGTCTCTCAATCCTCAGAGCCCCAGGCAGCACCTCCTCAACGGCTCATAACCCCGCCCTCCGTGCGCCTCTGCCCGCCCGTTTACTCCCCTCCCCTGTCCTTTTCCAATGCGGCTGTGCGGTCCAAATCGTAGCGGGCGCATGCGCAATGCGATGCCCGCTCCTGGCAGGGCATCGCGATACCTACTGCGCATGCGCCCGCTACGATTTGGACCGCACAGCCGCAGTGGAAAAGGACAGGGGAGGGGAGTAAACGGGCGGGCAGAGGCGCACGGAGGGCGGGGTTATGAGCCGTTGAGGAGGTGCTGCCTGGGGCTCCGAGGATTGAGAGACCGCCCTGGGCACTTGAGAGGGCTCATTAACATAACCTTATAAGTTCATTTTCGGCTAAAAGAAAAGTCAGTTTTCTACAACAAAGGTACTGTTTTTAAGTTCTGGGTGGATCATATAACCCCATTTGATCGGTCTAATATGCTGAAATGTGGTGACAGACTCCCTTTAAACCCTGCACAGTCAGTCTAAAACACCAGGATCTAGGATCTGCTGCTGATGGGCATGTCCTCTCCGGCTCCCTGTGACTGAAAGATCCCGTCCTATCTGCGTTTAGGAAGTGTGAGTTTATACCACATGTTATCACTTTGAAAACTTGTATTCTTAGTGGCAGAACTCACAATTCCTTCCCTGGCAAATCTTTTGTGCTGGTAAGTAAGAAAGCATAATCCAGACTAATACATGTGATCTGTGCAAGGATATCATTCAACTTCCATAAACATTTTTCTGTAATTTGTTATGTTAAGCATAAATGCTCTAAACACAACAGATTCTGTTCCTTTCCCATGGTTCTTATATTTCAGTTTATTCTAAACAAAATATAGATTATGCAATCATAATGCGTTCAGCTTTCAAAGGCATAAAACTGCCTGTATATACATGGATGGCAAGTCAGCGCCCCTCCTTATCAGCTGTTGAATGCATACTTGTGTTCATTTTATAAAGTATATCTACAATGCATTTGGAAAATCTTAAGACTCTTTGACTTTTTCACATTTTTTTATGTTGAGACCTTCTGCTAAAATGGAAAATAAAACCAAGTTTTTCCTCATCATTCTGCAATCAATACACCATACTGACAAAGTGAAAACAGAATAATCTTTGCTAATTTATCGAAAAGGCAAATAAAATCTTGCATTGACATAAGTACTCAGACCCTTTGGCCAGTACTTAGGTTAAGCCCTTTTGACATTGATTACATCCTCCAGTCATCTTGGTTATGATGCCACAAGGAGGCATACCTGGATTTGGGGATTTTCTGCCATTCTTCTCTGCAGATCCTCTCAAGCTCAGTCAGGTTGGAAGGGGATTGTTGTACAGTCATTTTCAGGTCCCCAATCTGTTCGATTGGGTTCAATCAGGGCTCTGGCTGGACCAGTCAAGGACACTCCCAGAACTGTCCCTAAGCCACTGTTGTATTGTCTAATTGTGTGCTGAGGGTCATTGTCTTGTTGAAAGGTGATGCCCAGGTTAAGAATATCTCTGTACTTTGCTCCATTTAGGTTTCCCTCAACCTTGACCAGTCTCCATGTCCCAGCCACTGAAAAACACCTCACAAAGCATGATGCTGCCACCACCATGTTCACTGTAGGGATGGCATTGGGCAAGTGTGAGCAGTACCTGGTTTCCTCAAGATATGATGCTTAGAATTGAGGCCAAAAAGTTCTATCTTGGTTTCTTCAGACCAGAGAATCTTGTTTCTCATAGTCTGAGAGTCCTTTAGGTGTTTTTCTTTCGCAAACTCCAGATGGAATTTAATGAATAGACGCTTCCTTCTGGACACTCTGCCATAAAGCTCACATTGGTGGAGTGCTGCAGTGATGATTGAACTTCTGGAAGTTTCTACCATCTGCACACAAGACCTTGGAACTCTGGCAGAATGACCATTGGGTTCTTGGTTACCTCTCTTACCAAGGCCCTTCTACCTCAATTACTTAGTCTGGTGGGATGGTCAACTGTGGGAAGAATCCTGGTTGTTCCAAATGTTGTCCATTTAAAAATTAAGGAAGCCACTGTGCTCTTGCGAACGTTCAGTGCAGCAAAAATTTTTGTACTCTTCACACAATCCTGTCTCTGAGCTCTACAGGCAGTTATTTTCTTCTCATGTTTATTGCTCTGATATGCATTGTCAGCTGTGAGACCTTATATAGACAGGTCTCATGTTCGGGGGTCACTAGAACACCTGACATATCACAACCGAGTAACAATTAGGAGAACCCCTGAATATCTCCAGTGTTCGCAGAACAGACAAACAACACCAAAGAAGCTAAAACTAATTTTTATTAAACAAAAGTACCAAACAAAAACAATCAGAATGAACCCGGCCTGGAAGAAACCGCAACCGCCAAACCCTAAAAACGTTATTCCGGTGCCCCCCCTGGTTTTCAACAGGGATCTGGTCTTTACCGCAGGGATGTGACTGGACTGCTACCTCCTGGGATGGTCCCTGTATACTTGGCAGCTGTACCAGCAATCTGGGCATACAATATAGAACACTGTTCAGACACAAGACCAAGATACAGGATCACAGAGCCACATAGTCAGCAACCCATGCAAATCAGGATACATGGAAAATGGAGAACATAGACAGATAAGAACATCAACAAATGACCTTGATACATTACCTAGGAACCCATGCAGAACTGATGCATGGCGTACACAGACAGATAAGGACATACAAACTATATAAATACATTGCCTCGAACCCATGAGGAACTGATGCATGACACACACAGACCGATCCAGTCATACAAAGACATAGTAACATAAAACATACTGAGACATTGCAACATAGGATATAATGAGACATAGCAACATAGAAACATAGTAAATAGCCTGGAACCCATGTAGTCTGGTGTTCCCAAACAGACTAGGACATTAACATATTGATAAATAACCAGGCTGACCACACAAGTCAGGGAAGAGTAACAAACACACTGGTCAGAAGCATGCACACTGCACACAGCATTCCTGGAGACAGACTGAACTCCCAGGCATGCAGCACACAGGTCTAAATAGCAGGGTGATGAGAGCACCTGACCACCTGGTAATCAAACACAGGCTCAGAAAAGAATAAACTCTACAAGACACAGAGAGCACACAATTCACAAGACACAGTTCACACACTATAAAAGGCCACAGCCAGCACGCACTACCCAAGCAACCAACATAAAAGTGAACCTACCGCAGACAGTACGCAAGGGTGCAGGCAGCCTACATGGCAACACAGTGTCTCAGTGAACTGCACTGTGACAGACAGGGATGTGTCTTTCCAAATCATGTCCAATCAGCTGAATTTAGACAGGTGGACTCCAATCGAGGTGTAAAAACATCTCAAAGATGATCAAGAGAAATGGGAGGCCTCCAGAGCTAAATTTGAAGTGATTTGTATCACGGTGCGGTTCACTGTGACAGTTGTAGCCGTGCTGGCTGCATGCCCTCTTACGTACTGGCTGCAGGCTGACTCCTGTGTATGCTGGTTGCTTGGGGCTGTGTGCTGGCTGTGGTGTCTTGTGTGAACTATGCCTATAAATGTGTGTATCCCCATGTCTGCATCTCTGTGGTTTCTGTCACTGGTGCCGTGCAGGCTGGCTGCATGCATTTGTGTACTGGCTGTGGGTGTTCCCATGTATGCTGGTTCTGCGATGCATGCTGGCTGCGGCGTTGTGTGTAAACTGTGGCCTGTGTTTGTGGTTCCCAAGTCCATATCTCTGTAGTTCCTTTCACCAGTGCCATGCAGGCTGGCTGCATGCGCTTTGTGTACTGGCTGTGGGTGTTCCCATGTATGCTGGTTCTGCGATGCATGCTGGCTGTGGCCTTGTGTGTAAACTGTGGCCTGTATCGTTTGTTCTGTGCTTCTTGTTTATCCTAGTTCTGATGGGGTTAACATTTCCTGGTCTGTTCCTGGGTGTGACTTATCAGGTGCCCTTGTGTTGCAGCTATTTCTACCTGTGAGCTGTGGGGCTTGGGGTCAGTCTGTCTTTTGCCTTGCTGGGTGTAGCCCCTTGCTGCTGACGCAGGGGATCTTGCAATCTACCCTTCTATGTGGTGTCGCCTGGTAAAAGCATTGTCTGTTCTATGTCTAGCGTGGCAGTGCCTACTGCTTCCGATTCTGCCTGTTCCATGTCTAGCCTGGCAGTTCCTTCCTGCTTCTGTTCCTGTCTTGTGTATGTCCTGCATTCGTGAGAGGGCTCCTGGGTTCTCCGGAGAAAGGATCTCTAGTCTGTGTTCAGCTCTGCCTGAGACCGCCATGCTTCCAGTCCTCTTGGGGTCCAGGCATCTGCTTGTGTGCTGGTTCCTGTTTGTATTGTCTTCTGTTCAATGTCCTGTGTTTGTTTGGGTTCTCTGCAGGTAGGGGCCGAGTGTACCGGGATCTTCCTGCAAGTGCGAACAGTGAGCCCTTGGCCAAGTTCATCCCCACCACCAGGGGCTCTGTGAAGAACGGGGCTCACGGGCTCTGTGAAGAACGGGGCTCACTGGCTCTTCGCCGTCCTAGGTTTTGCCTCTGGTCTGCCGGTGCACTTGGTTCTGTGGTAGTTCTACCACTATTGCCTAACCTGCATATCATTAGTCATGCTCCTTTATTACATGTGTAATAAAGTATTCTGTTGGTTTCCTGGTCTGTATCTGCCTGTGTCCTGTTTGCAAGACATCCTGGAGGTCTGCCTTGGGCCCCCGGAATGTGACAATTAGAAATTTTAGTTTTCCTTTTTAATAAACTTGCAAAAAATTCTAAAATTCAGTTTTAACTTTCTCATGATGCAATATTGAGTGCAGACTGATGGAGGAAAACTTTAATTTTTTTGATTTTAGCACAAGCCCACAACATAATAAAATGTGAAAATAGTGAAAGGGTCTGAAGACTTCTCAAATGCATTGTAAAGTTCTCTCCAGTAACGCTAACCCTCAGTTTAGTCCATAAAAAATATATTACTTGCAGCACTGGTTGGTTAAAATGCACAGAGTGTATCTAACGTTTTATTTATTTTCTTCTTAAAAGGTCAATCTTCTGCAAATTACACTTATCATGTAGACAAAGGTAATACAGGGCACTTACTAATATATTGTGATTGTCCATATTGCTTCTTTTGCTGGTTTGATTCATTTTTCTATCGCATTATAAATAGCTAGTTTCCAGGGTTTATGGCCACTGTTGCAGTACAGATACAAACTGGCCCTGACGGCAGCTGCTGTGCTTGCATGCCTATGCGAACTGCCACTGCCCTGGCCACCAGAGGGGCCGGCGCTTTTTCGTATATTGTGTGCAAACACAGCCACCGCTGCTGGATTGAAGGGTGGTCATAACCATTGATACAAGCAGTGTATAATGTGATGGAAAAAATGATCAAGTCAGCAAAGGAGGCAATGTGGACAGTCACAATACATTAGTATGTGCCTTGTACTAACTTTGTCTACATGATAAATGCCATTTGCTGAAGTGAGACAAACATATAAGAGTGGATCTGTATGCATATGCTTCCAAATCTGCTCCAACATGTTCTTCATTTCCACAATAACTCAAATGTTAGAGCATATGTGTCTTGTACAGAGTAGGTTCTACTGTAAATGAGATTACATATTACAATTACAGTCACCTTATAGCTGATGCTGTTTTCTGGTCACCAAATTACATACATAGACTCTTCCTTGCTGTCTTACATTATGCTAGGGATATCCCACATAACATTGTACATGCATGTACATAACAAATGGAAGTATTGAGATGCATGCAGTGCTATTCTTCCTGTAAAAATGACAGACACCACAATGGAGCCTGGCGGACCTAACTCTAAGTCAATAGGGTCAAAGGGCACTGGTGGTAATTTAGCAATGTGTTTCCATTATTAACATGAACTATGTCTATGAACATAGCCTAAAACCAGCCATTCAAATTAGATAAAACTTGGCAAAATATGCAGATTCCATTAGGATTGGCCAAAAATCGAATGTGTACAGGGCCACTCAACGCTTCCCTTATGACACGTCACAAAAAAGAAGGTTTAGTCACGTTGGGTTTCAATATTTCCAATGCTTTGTTTCCGCAAGAGATACAAAAAATACAGCAGTGGGACACCTCGAGACTATTCTATGAGGAGGGTTAAGCAAATAACTATAAATGTATTTTAAAATGTTTCTGCTATAATCACATAATTAAACACAATCCTAACTGATGGCATATTACTAGGTTACATCATCCACATGTGATCAGGAAGGGGTCAGTTTTACCAGGTACAATGCCACTTGGGAACAAGGGTTTTGCTCCCATCCACCTGCACTGGAAACATGTGGACTATAGCAGTGCTAGTAAAACTCCAAAGAGGCTTTCATTCCCCTGGGGGTCCCAGAAATGGCATATCTTGATAACTTGTCATTAATATTTAAAAGTCTAAAACCACCATAAGAAAGCTGGAGTAACACAAAAGGCCACTATAAAACATAGAAATAAATAAAACTCCCTGGGAAAACCGTATGCAATCTACTGTTGAGGAAGTGCTTTACGAAACCCCCTAAAGCTGAAATATCTAAAATAACAGCCAACCACATAAGAACATTGCAATTCCAGTTTTGTGTTTTAACCTGTATTTCACCTCATTTTAAACACAAAGCTGGTAAAAGGATATCCAGTGGTATTCCTTTTGAATGGCCAAATGGTCCAATACATGTGAAATTCTAGACTGCTTTCCTTACTTCAAGGGACTGATGAAAACCTGATGGGTAGAAGCCTGTAAACTAAAAACTAATGGTGAACTATAGAAGTAATTCATAGGATTAGTCACAAACAAATCCAATAGGAAGCACTCAGGATTCTAAAATCCAAATAGGCAGCAGCTTGTGAATAGGTAATGAAAAGGTTAAAAAGTTTAAGAAAGTTCCTGAATGAAATTACTCTAGCTAAAATGAATGAGATCAATTTCCTTGAAAAACAGGAGTCAATCCATGACCTTTCTCCCCAGGTATTTTACACACAGTCATACAAAAACATCCATTGGCAGAGTACAATAACTGGTTCAAGAAGCCAGCTAAAACTACAAAGACAAGGAACTCCAGTGAAGCAAATCCTTGAGGGAATAGAGGAATTCTATGACTCAAGGTTTGAAAATCCCCAGTAACACTAAAAAGACAAGCACATTCAAGGTCCACCAGCACAAAGGGGTTGATATAAAAGGAAAGTAACCACAGACACACAGGGCATTATCATTCTATATAGATGACCTATCCTAAGGATATCCAATTGATGGCGATCTGACACCAGGCACCTCCATAGATCAGGTGTTCACTGTAACCTCCAGAACTACCACTTTGAGTGGAGCTGGAAGAACAGATACCTTCAAAGTGCAGTGGCCATTCCAGGTTACTGCAGCTCAGCTGCCATTCAAGCATATACAGCAGTAAACAAACACGGCCACTACGCTTTTAACAGAACTGTGCTACTCGCTCTGTTCAAAATGGTAGTTCTGGCAGCTGCAAATAACAGCTGATTATGGGTCAGATATTAATATCGTGACTCCTGAGTATAGGTCATTAAAGGGGTTATCCGACCCCTGAAATGCCCCCCCATGACTGGGCCCCTCTACACAATGTACTTACCTCGCTCCCCGGCACCTGCGTCGCTTCTTATGCTGGCACGGCCGCCGCTGCATCTCCCTGTCACGCGGATGAAAACATTCGGCGTCGGGGAGAGGAAGCCAATGGCAGGTGGTGACGGGAACAAGCCTCCCTAGCATCGCGGGTGATGCTATGGAGGGGTGTATTTCAGGGGTCGGATAACCCCTTTAATATCAGGACTCTGAAAAACCTGTTCATAGCCTTGTATTTGAAAAGATAAAATGCACATATGGACGTTGTGGAAGGGTATAAGGTTACCTCAATATCACAATAATCCAGACATTATATCCTATTAGTTAACATTCACTGTAAATATTCTATAAAATGAAAAACTACAAAACAATTGAACAATGAGAAATGAAGTGAACACAGGAGTCTGTTTGCATACTTTATATGTATTAAACTCACCCCGCTGTCAGCATTTGCATAAACACTCGCTATTTTAAACAATGTGTTTTAAGCGTCTTCTTTTTTTTTTTCTTAAACATCTGGAAAGTTAGGTCAGATTTCATAATAGGATGCAAAAAGGAAAGTAAGGGGCCTTGTGCAGACAGCATCTGCTGGAAAGGTTATGCAAGGCAACTCAAGTGCAAGAATTAACCAGGATGTTTCACATCACCAATGTAAATAAATATTTAACACTGTCTTATGACAACAGATTTGCTTCCAAAACAGCGAGCATTGGATGTAAATGACCTGCCCTTATGTGCACGAGTGGTTGCTATAAATAAGGTCTGGACAGACATAATAATGACTAATATACTACAAAATCCCAATGATGTCATGACTTCCATATGCAAAGTAGCAATGTCACATCTGTAAAATATAATAGAATGTTAGGGAGGACCTGTCACCTCTCTTGACACAGCTCTCTTCCCCACGCAATAACAATTCCAGAGAATCGTTTCTCATGACTTTATGTTGTGCCGGTCATCTCTTATTCCTGCTAGAATTTTAGATGTCGGTCTTAAAGGGGTTGTCTGAGTTATTTTTTTGTTCTTTGTATGTTTCTAACTAGGCAAATGTAAGGACTTTACAATTCACTTACTTTATCTCCAGTTGCTGCTTTCTCAGATTTCACAGAGGATAACATGACCTGTGATATCAGCTTATTTCCCTGCTCTAATGATGTTTCGAGCACAAGCCTGAGAGAGCAGATATGTGTCTGTACACTAGACGTCACTGTGCTGGCCGTCTGCTGCTGTATGCTCTCTGCCTGGATTCTTCCGAATTTTTTTTGGACCCCTTCAGCAGCACAGACTCAGGGCTGAAGGCTTTACTGAGTAGCTGCAGGCAGTGAGGAGACAAATGCTGGGCACAGCAGCTCACAGAGGAGTTCTGCAGAGCATTGCACAAGAACAGGTAGGGGAAAGATCCTGTGTGTATCAGCAGTGTAATTGTACAGCTGAGACTTGTAGTCCTACACATATAACATCCTGCTGAGTCTCCCAGCAGGAAGACATGTCACTCAGGGCAGCACTTGTATCCACTCCCTTGACAGTGTCATTATACAGCTGGGACTTGTAGTCCTACACATACAACATGCTGCAGTCTCTCCCAGCAGGCAGACATGTCACTCAGGGCAGCACTTGTATCCACTCCCTTAGAAGAGCAGGGGGAGGGCCACAAATATTCATGAGGAAAACCTCAGAAATTGTTGTTTTTGCAGGTAAACAAAGAGACAGATGAGAACCAGGGAAATGAGGAAATATATATTTTTTTGCCTAAAACTTGCTTATATTAGTTATATATTGCTGCCCATCAGATTTACAGTGCTATATATATTTTTTTTTTCATAACTCGGACAACCCCTTTAATAAACCCCTAATCTGGCAGTTGTTCCACTGAAGTTATTAAGAGGCGCCGACCACTCCATAACCACGGTGGATCCTCCACCAGTTCTAAATGTAAGACAGCTTCCTAGCTATCTTACATTTAGACCTTTTTCTATGCCTGTCGGCCTGTACCCTTCCCTGCCTACGACACACCCACTATTTAGAGGCGTGAACGGGGAGAAGTCGCAGATTGAGGTTTAACTACCTGTTGCAATGCAATCTGCACCTAAAATACACCTAATATAGGTGTATTTCCGCTTAATAAATGATCCCTATAGAGTCATAAGAATAAATGTTACAGAATTGCCATTTCATGAGGAATACAATTATTTACTAAAACAGACTTTAAGTAAGTAGTTCCTAAAGTATAATTTAAAAACTCTTTTCACTAATGTATAATATGGAGATTGCGTGTAAATATGAATATAGGAACCCCAGAAAAGCCAAGCATCCTATCTAACCAATGGGGCCATCTTCATTCAGAATTTTGTGTAATGCAATGTCATAGGCACAACCTGTGTTGCACTGTATGGTACCAATGTTAAAGGCTATGGGAACACTCTGGCTGTGGGTGCACCTTGGGAAGGCACTGCTATGGAAGCACTATGTTTTTGCTATGGCAGCAAGATATCTTTTCACCGTATGTCCCTCTCGCCATGAACAAATTAATTTTACAAATAAGCTGTAAATAAAGATGAAGATTAAAAAATAAAGCAGCTTTGCAGCTACTTAACGTATATTCACACCAGACAACCCCTTTAACTGTGAATTGCTGTTTAAAGGGGAAGTTTTTATTTTTAATAAAGGAAGATCAAACACAACTAATACAGTACAAACAGAAGAACACATTGGAAGAAATCTATTATGCAACTTGCACCAGTTTTCTGTTGTACAAAAGTCACAAACTGTGATGCATGCTGGTTTTGTGCAAACAGTGACTTTTTTCAATTTTACGCTACTCTCACCACTTTAATTGGGTGGGGTTTATCTTAAGGGGTGGAGGCTCTGAGACTTGACAGATACTATAATTCATGCCAGAAACCAACTAGATTAGCTTTTCTGGTGCATTGACTGCCATAAGAGGAGCCACATTATTAAGCCCAACTTGCTCCAGCATTGTTCTGATTAAGACTGGCAAATGAATGGCCAATCTTAATAAATTTCTTTGATAGTGTTGCACGACACAGAACTGATCTTAGAAGTGCATTTTGACTGACTCAATACATTTGCTAAGGTGTGTTGTTTGTCATATAACATTTTTTTTACTTTAAGCTAATCAATTATTGCATTATATCAGACATTGGCTAGACTTGTGTTTTCCAGTAAATAAGCATCTCCTAGTTTCTTTTATTGTGGAAATATATTTTATCCAGTTTAAAAACAAGTCCTATCAGCTATGAAATCCATTTTTTTTTTACAAGCGTGGTGGTTTTCAGTCACAGTTTTTGGTTGCTTTTTTTCAGAAGTTTTCTTTCATATAGAGAAGTCTTTGGAAAAACTCCTGAAAAAATGTCACAACCAGGGCATGCTGTGATTTGAAAAAATGCATAGGGACAAAAAAAAACTACAACTACAAATAACAGTGTTTCTAAGGAGTTTTATAATTCTGTATCAGAGTGTTGTTCTGTAGTAAATGGTGTAATTTAGAACCAGTAAAATTAGGTAAAGAAATGCAACCGTACACTTTAGACTGCAGTAATCAGTAAAGGCTGATATTGTCCAATATAGCCATTAACATTTAAAATTGTATGCAAAAAGTTCACAAAAACCAACCATGGTGGCTGACACGTATGACCAACATTCCTTAAAGGGGTTGTCTCACTTCAGCAAATAGCATCTATTATATAGAGGAAGTAAATACAACCCACTTACTAATGTAAAGTGATTGTCCATATTGCTTCCTTTGCTGGCTGGATTAATTTTTCCATCATATTATACACTGCTCATTTCCATGGTTACAAACCACGCTGCAATCCATCAGCAGTGGCCATGCTTGCACACTATAGGAAAAAGCACCGGCCTCTCTAGTGGACGGGACCGTGGGAGATCACATAGTCTGGTGCTTTTTTCTATAGTGTGCAAGCACGGCCACTGCTGCTGGATTGCAGGGCGTATGCCCAGGTTATTGAAAAAAACACAACAACCATGTTAATAATCCATTAAATCTTTATTGAGTCCATACCCATAAAAACATACAAAAGGAGTCCACACTACGGGTGGGAAAGAGATGAATAGGAGAGGGACTACTGGGATGAGGTTATAGGACCACACTGTAACTGGAGGAGCGACATTCAAAAAAAACTCAATTCAAGTACTGGTATGCAATGCACATTGTTAAGTGCTTCATAAACAAATAAAAAATCTCCACTGCTAAACTATGCAAATACTAATTGCCTACCAAATGTATAAAAGTACATAACGTTATTGGAGGCTGCACCACTAAATAGTGTATGTAATGTGAACACAATATAAATAATGTGTTACACCAAATAGCAGAGGAGAGGAGAATGGAAAAGGTACACAAAAGTACCAAGTGTCGCTTATCAATACATACCACAAAAGTGAATGAATACACCCATCCCAGTGTCCCTCCCCTATCCAACGCATTTCACCAGATGGCTTCGTCAGGGGAAGAAGTGGTGCAGCCTCCAATAACGTTATGTACTTTTATACATTTGGTAGTATTTGCATAGTTTAGCAGTGGAGATTTGTTATTTGTTTATGAAGCACTTAGCACTTAAACAATATGGATTGCATACCAGTACTTGAATTTAGTTTTTTTTTTATGTCGCTCATCCAGTTAGAGTGTGGTCTCCTTCCCACCCGTAGTGTGGACTCCTTTTGTATGTTTTTATGATTATGGACTCAATAAAGATTTAATGGATTATTAACATGGTTGTAGTGTTTTTTTCAATAACCTGGGCATACACAACATATATGTTTGTAGGTTTTGTATCATTTGTTTGTGGCTCATAATGGTCGTTTTATAGGTGGATTGCAGGGTGGTCATAACCATGGAAACGACTAGTGTATAATGTGATGGAAAAATGAATCCAGCCAGAACAGGAGGCAATATGGACAATCACAATACATTAGTAAGTGTCTTGTATTAACTTTCTCTACATAATAAATGCCATTTGCTGAAGTGACACAACACCTTTAACTATTTTAGTAGATTAGTGCAATAATTCTATATATAAAAACTTTAAAAATATGCTAAAAATCTATCCATTCGCTTAAAGGGGTTTCCAGAACTTAACTACTGATTTATTCTTAGGATAGGTCATCAATACAATATCGGCAAGTGTCCAACTTCCTGCACCCTCACTGATCAGCTGTTTTCAGAAGCTGGTAAGCCAGAACCAGGCACTAGAATTATACAGCGCCATACACTAAACAGCTCTGAACACTGTGTAGTGGCCAAGCCTGGTTACTGCAGTGCTGCTCTCATTCTGTTGAATGGGAGCAGTGGTACAGAGCTGTTTACTGTATGTCACTGTGTAGTTCTGGTGCCTGCCTGGTTCATGCACTGCAGATCAGAAAACAGCTGGCACCAGGAAGCAGAGTCCCACTGATCTGGTGTTGATGAACTGTCCTAAGGATATGTCATCAATAGTTAAAGGCATGTACACCTTCTGAGACAATTTGTTTTATGATTGCATTTTACTTATTTCATGCTAAAAATATTTTTTTCAATTGGTCTTTATTAAAAAAAATATTGAGCTGTTCTGTCACAAAGGGTTAACTGTCTAGCTGTGTGAATAGTACTTTTTACTTTCACTTTGTGCCGGTCATCTACTAACTCTTATCTCTTTATTACTAAAAGTTCATAAACACTTACTTAAGCCACATTCTTATCAGTAAGAAAAGAACTGAGCTATAATGAGTGTTTATAATGTCAGAGAGCAGAGATAAGGAGCCATCAGTTGAGCTTCCTGATGGAGCAGATAGAAAATTCAGATCCTGCTTTCTAGCGCATCTCAGCCCTGTACAGAAAAAAGGGCTCCATATTTTTAATAAAGACCAATTAAAAAAATGAGTGCAAGGCAATAATAATAATTTAAAAATAAGAATAATAATAAGAATAATAATAATAATAAAAAAAACTTCCTCTTGAGTCCTGGAAACCCCTTTAAATTCATTGTAAAACCACTAGATAATCATTGCTGTGGAATTACAAATATTGGGAGAAAATACTGTAGGTAAAAAAAAAAAATAGAAAGTAGACAACCAGCCTGGACGAAAGAATTGTCATCTTTTAGGGTTCACAAATTATTTATAATGACTGCGGCGAGATAGACACAAAAGTTTTCCTGTCATAATCCTCCCACGCAAAACTTCCAATCGATTCTCTTACCATATAGCACAGGCACTGTCTCTTTCAATAATAATGCCAAAATTGGTGGACGAGATGTAGAGTACATGAAGAAGAGTTATTTAAGTTAAATATGTATATTTCCTGTCATTATCTGTTGCCTGTTTAATCAACAATGTACCTGCATCCCGTTTTAAGTTTCATTTGGGAATCCATTTAAAAAAGTCAATGTTTATGTTACAAGGACGTGAGAATGTGAGATATACTTCTGCTGTCATGAATGTTGTGAGCAACTACAGCTGCTGCAGGAATGTGCCCTGGGCCAGGACATTTACCTTCCCTGTGAAATTATCAACTATTTTAACTATTGTAATTAACTGTTCGTGTTGAAGATACTTTCCATGAGAATAAATTAATCTTCTAAGTACAAACAGCAAAGAAGAAATAATGTGAATAATAATAAAATTACTTCCTAAAGTAAAAACCTGGAAACAGGTCTTTCAATATACTCTTCAGCCACAGTCTGTCAGACAAAGGTGCACCTTGATGCTCCAGGGACATAATACCGGTACTAAATCAGGGAGCCCTAAACTGTCATGTGCCAATTATGGTACTGTTGCCTGTGTATGTGGTGGCTTTAAGCATTGAGCAATGGCAGAAAATGTATCTTGATATAGAGTTTGTGTTTAAAAAAAAAAAAAGCAAATGTCAAGACTGCTTCCCTAGTATATGTACAAAAGGCTAAATATAATTTCCTAGCTACAGATTCTATGAAGATTGTAGGTAAGTACATTTGAATGGCTGATGAAATGTATAGTGGAATAAACAGCAATACAGGACCCAGTACATCTAGATTAAAGGGGGTTCTCCGGAATGATTTAAAATGGTTTCCAGTAACCTGTCCTAAAATGTGAGCAGGACTGGATGCCTCCACTTGCAGAGCTGCCTTAGGGGGTGAAGGAGCAGGGCCCCACTATATAATATGCACTGGCACTTACATATACTACGTATCGGTAAGTTTTCCTGTCAGGCTGCTCAGCCATGATGGCATATCGTAGCAGGATCGCATCATTACCATCTATTGTAGAGCAGTGTAGTGTGTAGTGAGGCTCTGCCCCCTCAACTCCCCTAGACAGTTCTGCAAGTAGAGGCAACCAGTCCTGCCTACATAATAGGACATAATTCCCAGAGAACCCCTTTAAAACTGTAAGCAATTAAGAGACTGCTAAAAGGAATAAAATTACAACAGAACACTCACAAGTACAGCATTATTTTTTCATTATATATTTTTAAGAATTTTGTTTCTTCCCTGAGGTTTGAACTTATGACAGCTGATAGCTGCCAACTGTTGGTCCAGAGGCAAACATAAGATTGCATAGTCACAATAATATATCTTATTCTAGGGGTAATCTAGGGATAAATGGCAGTGAACATCTGCCACTTTCCTGTATAATAGTCATTATTGTAACAGGAATTACATATTTACAATAAATAATATATGAGGAAACATCTTGTTGTTGGATCAAAGGAAGCAAGGTGTGTGAGAAATTAGTGTCCTCATGGTAAATGGACTATAATCAATATATTAGAATAAAGGAATTCCCTATGTGGACTACAGAAATGTGAGTCTGTAAAATACTTACCTGACCGAGCCTCAGCAACGTAAGTTTCAGCTCCAGCACCCGCATGCTGGGAGAGACACGTTGCTCAGCCACCCCCCCCCCCCCCCCCCCAGTGACACGGTTTTGTCTCTAGTAAAAGAGCACAATACTCTGTTTCTCCCCGCAGCGTGCGTGTGCTTGGGAAGATTAACAGTGGGCTGAATGACTGCCCAGTTACTGTGTAGTTCGTATCCTGTCCTATAGAGCGCAGAGTCCATTGACCTATCAGATTCTGATCCAGGGATTTGGCACTCTATTTAAATCCCCTCCTGGCCATACACCTTTGCCAGTGATAGTCTTTTGACTCACAAACTGTGTTCCTCGCTCTTGTTCCTGTGCTTTATTGGATTGCTCATGCTTCTGACCCCGGCTTGTCTTCTGATCACTCTCTGTCTCTCATTTGGTACTGCACAGTCCATTTGGTTCTGATCTCAGCTTGTCTTCTGACCACTCTCTGTCTCTCGTTTGATACTGTCTGGTTCTGTTCCATTTATGTATTGGTATTGTGTTTGTCTGTCTTTGTTTGTTAGTCCGTCTCTGCACTCAATTAGCATAGGGACCATCAACCAGTTGCGGTCTACCTATCTTGGGCTTGTAGTGTATGTAGGTACGGAAAGCAGGCTGGATTCTAGCTTTAGGGCTCACTGTCCTTGTCTGTCCCTACTTACAGTAGTTACTTTTTATGAATATAGCCCTGAAGGTGTGTTATTGATTTTCACAGAACATTAACAATAATTCTATTTTAAGTAGGGGTACTGAGTAACTTTTTTTATAAGGAGTTTTCCCACCATAACTCTTTTCTCAGAGGATAAAGAACATGTAAAAATTAGCCAATTCTTAAATATTAAGTGCAGCAGGGGTTAGAGCCACAAGATATATCCGATTTTCTGATGCCTCAACCATTTAATTAAATGGGTTTCCTGAAAGTAGAATATCGATGCCCTATCCTCAGGATAGGTAATAAATATCTGATCAGTGGGGGTCCAATCACCTTTTGAAGAGGCCGTGGCGGTGCAGTGAATCCTGCGGCTTCTTCTTAGGACAGTGGCATTACGTTCATTGGTCACATGGCTTACAGGCAGCTCAGTCCCAGTCAAGTGACTGGGCCTGGGCTGCAATACCAAGCACAACTGCTATACAATATATATTGTACTGTTCTAGGTATGCTGTGAGCAGGGGCGTCCCAAGCCTTCCTCTCTGACACTGGCTGGGTACATAATGAGCTATCAGTGGTAATTAACGCTGTGAGAATCAGGTACTCATGTACCCGGCCAACGACCCACATACCCTTCTGAATTCAACTGTAAAGGCCCATATCTCACCTCCATATACTAATTAGAGAGAACTGGACGAGGGCAGAAAATGGCATCTATTAATGGCCACCACAGAGGGACAGCTTTTAGGGCAGTATATTGTGCTGCACTGTGGTATATGGTTCTGATGGGACAGTATTTTGCACTATGATTTTGCTGACCCTGCCTAATTGTGTTCCCCTGCCTACAACATCGGGCCACTTTTAGGATTTTTTTTCCAGGGCCACTTTAAGTTCTCACTCTGCCCCAGGCTGTGAGGACGCCACAGTGCAGCAACCTCTTCAAACCGCTGCTCGGTGTTCATATTAGTTGTCAGACCCTCATCAATATTCTACTCCTGAAAAACTCCATTAATCTGCAGACAGTGAGCTGATCGTGCGATCACATCAACTACAATGCATCAGACCCTTTCACTTTTTTCACATCTTGTTATGGCGTAGCCTTGTCCTAAAATAAAAAAGTTTCCCCCAATCAATCTGCGCTCAATACTGCTTAATGAGAAAGTGAAAACAGAATTTTAGAAATGTTTGCAAATGCATTAAAAAATAAAATAAAAATGTTGCATGCACATAAGTATTCAGACCCTTTACTCTGACATGAAATTTTGCTCTGGGCACCTTCCATTTCTCTCCACCTGTGGCAAATTCACTTGACTGGACATGATTTGGAAAGAGACAACCTCATCTATATAAGGTCTTATACAGAGGTCACAATAATGCCTGTACAAGCGTCATAGATGCCTGTTCAGGCTATTTTACTCCCTGAAAGGAGACTCGTGTATTTGTACACATGTTTTTTTTTCTAGTCTGGAGTTTTGTATCAGCAGCTTGCGAGGTCTGGCACAAAGGAAGCCCCGCCTTTCTCCCAAGAAGCTCCACCCCTTACTGACATCTACCCCACCAGGAGCAGCTCAATACTAAACACCACATTAAGCAGCCACATGTGAGGGAGGAATTAAAGGAACACATGAGGCTCCGTGTAGGACTGTGCTGATTCTGAAGGTACTGTACCTTATGTGTGGTGCATGTGTATGATATAAAGCAGGGCTATGTAAGTGTCATTGGTAAGGAGGCTGCTGATTTGTCAATTTGTATGGGCTGCCGGTCTATTTGCTGTGCCATTCTGAGACCACTGTCGACGACGCCTGTGTAGTGGTGCCACCTTCGTCACTAATACTGCCAGTGGATTGGCGCCTGGTGTGGTAAGCAGTCTCTTGTAAGAGGTGTTGTGGGCAATGTGGGCATTAGTGGATCCATAAGCCCCTGAGTGGGGTGACTGGGTCTCAGGTGAACACACAGCAGGAACTGGGCATTTATAGCCAAATAATTACAGAAAAGTAATAATGGGGCAACTGCATATGTGGGTATTGTGTATCTAGCACTGGTCTTATGTTTAGTATATGATGTTGGATAGATTTAAAATTGTCTAAATTTGCTATTTATGCACAGAAGAAATTATAGAGGAGACTAGTAATGGTTTCCCTGCATAAATAGCAACCTCCTAATGTTATGTAGGCCTATACATTATATATATGAATTACAGCAAAATTTGTACTCCTCCCTGGCTCCTCAAAAATGCTAACAAGGCTGTTTTTATTCTTCTGGAAAAAATGTAGTGCAACCTCTGGTCTCATAGCTGCCTGTAGATATCAGAGATGGGATTTTGTGGATTCATAGATATGGAGAAGAGTACATAAAGGTTCTGTTTCACTTAAAGATCCCAAGAGCACAGTGGCATCCATAATTCTTAAATGAAAGACATTTGGAACAACTAGGACTCTTCCTAGAGTTGTCTGCCCCACCAAACTAAGTAATCAGGGGAGAAGGTCAATGGTACAAGCAGTGATCTAGAATCCAATGGTCACTCTGACTGAACTCCAAAGATCCTGTGTGCAGATGTGAGAATCTTCTAAAAGGTCAACATCACTGCAGCATGCCACTAATCTGGGATTTATGGCAGAGTTGTCAAAAGAAGGCTTTCCTCAGAAAAAGACAAATTAAAGTTTGCAAAACAGCACATAAAGGAATCTCAGACTGTAATAAACAAGTTTTTCAGCTCTGATGAAGCCAAGATTTAACATTTTTACCTCAATACTAAGCGTCATGTCTAGAGGAAATTAGGCCCAATAGCATCCCTACATGAAAGCATGGTGGTGGCAGCATCATGCTATGGGGGTGTTTTTCAGTGGCTGAGACAGGGAGACTGGTCAGAGTTGAGGGAAAACTGAATAGAGCAACATACAGAATAGAGCAACCTACAGAGGTATTCCTAATGGATCTCTTGGAACCGAACCCGAGTTCGGGATTTTTTTTTTTACAGTAGAAATCAATTTATGAAGTTATTACGCGAGACTTCATGAAGTAATAACTTCGGCTCATCGAAACCAATACATTCCAATATTGTACGGTGCTCCGTACACTAATGAAACAAAGTTTTATGCAAATCGACTTCGGATGTTTCATCTGAAGTCGATTCGCTCATCCCTAGCAGCAACATAACAAAATGTAAACAAATTAAAAGGATCTGAAGACTTTCCAAATGCACTGTGTTTGTGCAGAAAGGCCTCATGCATACAAAACAGTCATACTGCACTATGGATCTACAGAACGCATGAGACACAATCCTTCTAGGCAAAAATAGCTCTGATGAAAGTATAATTATGAGTATTAGTAAAGCCAAAGGCTTGAAAAAGCACATTTTAGGCCCATAGAATTCTATGGTCACCATGTTTAATATACAGTATGATTTAATACAGTCTAAGAATACAGCTATGTACATAAGGTCTAAATGACATGTACTGAGAAATATGTGAGCAGGCACTATATGGGGGGTTTGTATGGTATTAGCTGCCCCACGCATTGGTAGTCTGTGTGAAATAACGCTCAAAATATTGTAAAACGCTTACAAAATACAGCATATGCTATGAAAATGTAACTTGTCTAGCCTGTTCATATGCATTTTTTATGATATAAACAAGTATGCAGGCATCTGACCTTGCCATGTCTCATTATAAAAATAGGTTAATGCAAAAACCACAGCAACCTGAACAAATATATTTTACACCATAGCTCATAAAAAAATTATATAAATTCTAGGTAGCTATAATACTTAGACAGTTGAATGTATTTCTATACAAGTTGTGCAGCTACACATGGAGGTCTAATAAATCCAGGCTCCTAAATTTTCTTCATGATTTCATGGTAGCAGTATGCAGTTCAGGCTTGTTAATGAAGGCTACGCACCTGGAGGATTTTGATGTCACTTCTTTCCTATAATTTCTCATTAGTCCCAATTTATTGTACATAGTTAAGAGTGTGCTGGTTAAATAAGTACTACCATATATTTTATTATTTCGCAGTCTAGTATCTGTTTATATTTTAGTGATGTAAAACACATACTACAATGCACTTTGTTTATCATTCGCGCACCATTTAACAATAAATTGCACCAATCATTAATTTCCAAATAGTGAACAGCACTTTTGGGCTAGTTGTTTGATTTAACACTGCCAATATACAGGGTGGGCCATTTATATGGATACACCTTAATAAAATGGGAATGGTTGGTGATATTAACTTCCTGTTTGAGGCACATTAGTATATGTGAGGGGGGAAACTTTTCAAGATGGGTGGTGACCATGGCGGCCATTTTGAAGTCGGCCATTTTGAATCCAACTTTTGTTTTTTCAATAGGAAGAGGGTCATGTGACACATCAAACTTATTGGGAATTTCACAAGAAAAACAATGGTGTGCTTGGTTTTAATGTAACTTTATTCTTTCATGAGTTATTTACAAGTTTCTCTTTGTTTACAGCCATTGGCATGTCGCCGAGGTTAACACGTGAGGAGCGGATAGAAATTGTGTTGATGTCTGGTGAACGCAGTAACCGGGTCATTGCAACAGATTTCAATGCAAGACACCCTACGAGACCACCCATCTCCCATGCTACAGTTAGCAAACTGCTTGCTAAGTTTCGTGAAACTGGTTCAGTGTTGGATTTGCCAAAATGTGGACGCATGAAATCTGTCTCTAATGAAGAAACATCAGTGGCTGTCCTAGCTTCATTCAGCAAGAGCCCACAGCGTAGCACTGACCGCATGTCACTGGAGATTGGCATTAGTCGAACATCCCTTCGGCGGATATTAGCTACTCACAAATGGCACCCTTACAAACTCCAGCTACTGCAGCATCTCAAGGAGGATGACCCAGATCGGCGCACTGAATTTGCAGAATGGGCAAAACAAAAATTGGAACAGGACCCTCAGTTTACGCAGAAGATTTTGTTCAGTGATGAGGCAAACTTTTATGTGAATGGTGAACTTAACAAACAAAACCACCGCTATTGGTCTGACACTAACCCACATTGGATAGATCCCTCCAAGACTGTTGGAACAAAAAAATTTATGGTATGGTGTGGTATATGGGGTACAAAGATATTGGGGCCATTCTTCATCAATGGAAACCTCAAGGCCACTGGATATGTGAAATTGCTACATGATGTGTTTCCCTCTTTATGCACTGAAGCTGGCACGTTCCCTAAATTTTTCCAGCAAGATGGTGCACCACCACATTATGGGTGTCAGGTCCGAGCATTCCTAGATGAACAGTTTCCTGGAAAGTGGATTGGTCGTCGTGAGCCAGCTGAATGGCCCCCAAGGTTCTCCCGATCTGACCCCCTTAGACTTTTATCTTTGGGGTCATCTGAAGGCAATTGTCTATGCTGTGAAGATACGAGATGTGCAGCACCTGAAACTACGGATACTGGAAGCCTGTGCTAGCATTTCTCCTGCGGTGTTGCTATCAGTGTGTGAAGAGTGGGAGAAGAGGGTTGCATTGACAATCCAACACAATGGGCAGCACATTGAACACATTTTATAAGTGGTCAGAAACTTGTAAATAACTCATGAAAGAATAAAGTTCACACCATTGTTTTTCTTGTGAAATTCCCAATAAGTTTGATGTGTCACATGACCCTCTTCCTATTGAAAAAAAACAAAAGTTAGATTCAAAATGGCCGACTTCA
The DNA here is from genome assembly GCF_905171765.1 of Bufo bufo. NCBI lineage: Eukaryota > Metazoa > Chordata > Amphibia > Anura > Bufonidae > Bufo > Bufo bufo. Next base: position 474,496,878 of record NC_053389.1, read on the forward strand.
AAATGGCCGCCATGGTCACCACCCATCTTGAAAAGTTTCCCCCCTCACATATACTAATGTGCCACAAACAGTAAGTTAATATCACCAACCAATCCCATTTTATTAAGGTGTATCCATATAAATGGCCCACCCTGTACAGGGAGTGCAGAATTATTAGGCAAGTTGTATTTTTGAGGATTAATTTTATTATTGAACAACAACCATGTTCTCAATGAACCCAAAAAACTCATTAATATCAAAGCTGAATATTTTTGGAAGTAGTTTTTAGTTTGTTTTTAGTTTTAGCTATTTTAGGCGGATATCTGTGTGTGCAGGTGACTATTACTGTGCATAATCATTAGGCAACTTAACAAAAAACAAATGTATACCCATTTCAATTATTTATTTTTACCAGTGAAACCAATATAACATCTCAACATTCACAAATATACATTTCTGACATTCAAAAACAAAACAAAAACAAATCAGTGACCAATATAGCCACCTTTCTTTGCAAGGACACTCAAAAGCCTGCCATCCATGGATTCTGTCAGTGTTTTGATCTGTTCACCATCAACATTGCGTGCAGCAGCAACCACAGCCTCCCAGACACTGTTCAGAGAGGTGTACTGTTTTCCCTCCTTGTAAATCTCACATTTGATGATGGACCACAGGTTCTCAATGGGGTTCAGATCAGGTGAACAAGGAGGCCATGTCATTAGATTTTCTTCTTTTATACCCTTTCTTGCCAGTCACGCTGTGGAGTACTTGGACGCGTGTGATAGAGCATTGTCCTGCATGAAAATCATGTTTTTCTTGAAGGATGCAGACTTCTTCCTGTACCACTGCTTGAAGAAGGTGTCTTCCAGAAACTGGCAGTAGGACTGGGAGTTGAGCTTGTCTCCATCCTCAACCCGAAAAGGCCCCACAAGCTCATCTTTGATGATACCAGCCCAAACCAGTACTCCACCTCCACCTTGCTGGCGTCTGAGTCGGACTGGAGCTCTCTGCCCTTTACCAATCCAGCCACGGGCCCATCCATCTGGCCCATCAAGACTCACTCTCATTTCATCAGTCCATAAAACCTTAGAAAAATCATTCTTGAGATATTTCTTGGCCCAGTGTTGACGTTTCAGCTTGTGTGTCTTGTTCAGTGGTGGTCGTCTTTCAGCCTTTCTTACCTTGGCCATGTCTCTGAGTATTGCACACCTTGTGCTTTTTGGCATTCCAGTGATGTTGCAGCTCTGAAATATGGCCAAACTGGTGGCAAGTGGCATCTTGGCAGCTGCACGCTTGACTTTTCTCAGTTCATGGGCAGTTATTTTGCGCCTTGGTTTTTCCACACGCTTCTTGCGACCCTGTAGACTATTTTGAATGAAACGCTTGATTGTTCGATGATCACGCTTCAGAAGCTTTGCAATTTTAAGAGTGCTGCATCCCTCTGCAAGATATATCACTATTTTTGACTTTTCTGAGCCTGTCAAGTCCTTCTTTTGACCCATTTTGCCAAAGGAAAGGAAGTTGCCTAATAATTATGCACACCTAATATAGGGTGTTGATGTCATTAGACCACACCCCCTTCTCATTACAGAGATGCACATCACCTAATATGCTTAATTGGTAGTAGGCTTTCGAGCCTATACAGCTTGGAGTAAGACAACATGCATAAAGAGGATGATGTGGTCAAAATACTCATTTGCCTAATAATTCTGCACGCAGTGTATATTGACAGTATGTGACCTGAACAAAACCCAAACCTGAACAATTTAAAGGTGTTATCGCTCAAAACTTATTACTATATAATGAATAGGCAATTTCAAATAATATTGTTGCAATATACATGCAATAAAATGTTGTTACGGTTTTAATGAACATCGCATTTTCCTCTCTGGTAGAACCCCTGTGCTGTTTCTCCCCTGGCTGGTGTTCTGGTCCACTATTTCTTGCATTCAGTGCTGGACCACTGCTCCCTTACACCTCTCAGTGTTGGTGTAGCGATCTCATAGTGAAGCAGCCCAAATACTTTCAATAATTTCTCTCTACTTCTAAATTTGTAGAAATACAAGTCTACATATCTCTCCAGACAGTGGAGAAGGGAATTATGGAGGAGGAATTGCATGCCATATTTATTAATAAAATTGCTGGGGCTGTGTGTGAGGTACTATTTTCTATGCAGGGAAGGTAGATAGGAGAATGGAGGTTTGGCAATTGTGGTGGAGAGTAGCAAAAGCTCACTGCAATGCACTCCAGGGAGATGCAGGTGCTGGATGTGACAGCACAGAGAGGCAGCAAGCTGAGGGAGTCTTTTCACTGCCCCAGTGAAACAGCGCTTCCTCAGCCCGGGAAGACTGCCACCAGCTTCTCATTTGATATAAGCCCGGTCCACTAACGGGATTATATAGGGTGAGAAACCAACCCGCAGTACCGTATAACTAGGCCGAAACATGGACATGGGGATTCGTGATCGAGATACCAGAACAGCACAAAATTAAATTATATCTTTAATTGCCTTAAGGGCTCACTAGACATAACACAATATACACAGAAAATATTCACAGTGGTCTGAGTGGTAAATACAGATGGCGTGGTACAACAGGGTCAAGCAGAACAAAAGTAAGTTTACCAGATGGATGAGTCCTTTGGGTGGTGATGAATAATGGGTTTCTGTAAGGCTTGGCTGTAGTCACATGGGGGGCAGTGATGTCAGCCATTTCCAGGTCCCTTCCAAACACGTATGCAGCGTGACCCCCCTTCGGAAGAAAGACACGCCCGCTTGCTGGCACAAGCCTTTTGACCTGTAGCCAGACCCTCCCCTCCCAGCCTCTGGGAGGGGTCCACTCCCCCTCTGCTGGGGCTGGTAGCAAATGAGCCACAAAACCGATTAGGGCTCATGTCTCCAGACCAGAATGTCACAGGGAGGTGGTTCTGGGACTAATGGGTCCGTCTGGGTTCTGGCTACAAGTAGAGTCCAAGCATGGTACCTTTATTTGGTTTCTGTAGGGAGATATGTATATCTCCCCTCCCTGGCATCCCACCACCAAACTATGACCACGGGCCTGTTCATCGCGGCCACAGGGACACAAATATGTATCTGGTTTATGTCTGTGATGAATGGGCGATTCATAATCCCTTACGAATCGCCGGTGCCATGATGTCTGATAATGTTCATTGAACTGGGGAATGGCCTAGACCCCCTGCAGGGAAGTAACATAGTAACATAGTACATAAGGCCGAAAAAAGACATTTGTCCATCCAGTTCGGCCTGTCATCCTGCAAGTTGATCCAGAGGATGGCTGTTGTGGGAACATGGCTGACATTAAATAATAATCCATATTCCTCCCCCTTTTAGAGGACGCTAGGGGAAGCACATTCTTGTGTTTCCCCATGCACCCACCACCAAACTATGAACACGAGCCTGTCCATCGTTGCCACAGGGACATAAATATGTATCTGGTTTATGTCTGTGATGGACGGGCGATTCATAATCCCTTATGAATCACCGGTGCCATGATGTCTGATAATGTTGATTGAACTAGACCCCCTGCAGGGAAGCTTTCCTGCAGGATCCGTGCTATCTGAATGGAGGTGAGAAATTGTAAACAAAGGTGGCCTGCTAGAAGTTCTCTGCCATTTGGCTGGGCTTTGAAGCAGGGTCCCCCTGAGGAGTTCACTACCTCTGTTATCTGACAGCAGATGGCTGGTGTGGGAACATGGCTGACATTAAATAATAATCCATATTCCTCACAGGCCCCATATTCTTTAAAACTGACCCAGGACGAGCACAGTAGGAAAATTAAGCATTATACAGTTACCCTTTAAGTCATTGGGTGTCCCTTGTTCTCTTACATTCTACAAAGCTCTACAAAGCTTTGGGATTCCCAGCACGTTGTTCTATATCTATTGTTACCCTAAGGCTGGGCTTGCAACAGCTGAAAAGCAACTGACCTGTGACTTGCAGCAGAATTGTTACATTTTCAACTATGTCTTAAAGAGGACCTGTCAACACTCCTGACATGCCTGCTTTAATAGCTTCATGCATTCCCCATGTAATAACAATCCTGGAGCATCTATTCTTATGGCTCTATGTTGTGCCATTCCTTTATTATTTCTACTAGAAGTTATAAATGAATTGCTAGCAGTCTGCAGAAAGGGTACAGAGCGCACATTATTCAAATAATTGTTAGAGGAAGATAGACTGTTATAGGCTATAGCTGTATTTAAAAGGGCTGATCTAACTACTTTGTTGATTGGAGTACTGACAAACTTTTCAATATAAATAAAACCTGCCACTATTGGAGATTAGATATTTTACAGCTCTATCAGCTTTGGCCTAACTGCTCTTCTTTCCTATATATAGTGGTGGTGTGCTAAGGATATATATATAATAATAATAATATAAATAAAAAAATAAATAAAATAATAATAATAAAAAAAACAAGAATCTGAAATAAAGTACCAAATTCTAATCTTTAATAATTTTGTATAGCAACAATATCTATAGTCTGAATACTTACCTGGACACATAGGTGTATCATATACAAGATAAACAATACAAACAAAACTGAACAGGTTGCAGTTTTTTTAACGATAAATATTATTTGAGATATTTTAATTAAGAGATTGAATAAAAGTTAAGTCTTATGATTGGTCAAAAACAGGGTCAATGTGGCCTCTGGCCATTTTTTTAAATAATTTGTTGAATTATATCCTGGACCATAATTTTTCTTGGGTTTATGGATATATGTGTACCTGCACAGACTCACTGTATCCAATCAGTGGCACCATTTTCAGACTGTGCAGGTACACACCCCAACTGGTTACCACCCCTCTGTACCCTTACTGCAGACTGCTAGCAATTCATTCATAACTTCTAGTAGAAATAATAAAGGAATGGTACAACATAGAATAGATGTTCCAGAATTGTTATTACATGGGGAATGCATGAAGCTATTAAAACAGTCAGGAGTGGTGAAAGGTCCTCTTTAAATAAATAAAATCATCTTCACATTGCAAGTATTACGTATACATTGTTCCAAATATACAAAGTAACATGAAGGAAACAGCTTATAAAAAAATATAAAAAAACACCTTGTGGGTCCCTATCATTGTATGCTAACAAGTATTGCTTGTCTATACCTTTAATGATTTCAGTAATTTAAAATATTTTTTTTTTACAATACATTCATATGTTAGGATTATGGAATGTAGATATATAGGGGCACATTTATTAAGACCAGAGTTTTAGATGCCGGTCTTAATAAAGCCCCAGGGCTGGCGGTGGGTCTGCCGAAGTTATGAAGAGGAACAGTTCTCTCCATAACTTCAGCGCATACAGCGCCAGTTCTAAATGTAAACCAGCTTCCTTGCTGTCTTATATTTAGACCATTTTCTATGTCTAAGCCAGGCGTAGAAAATGGTGAATGAGACGGGCCTGCCGGCCCATCCCCTTCCCCACCACGCTCACAATTTTAGACCTGGTGTGAGCAGGGCGAAGTCGCAGATAGTGGCGCAACTAACCATTGCGCCACCATCTGCACCTGAAATAGTCCTAATTTAGGTGTATTTCAGCTTAGTAAATGACCCCCATAGCCTTTAGAAGTAAGAGCTTAGCACTCAAATCAAGGCTATTGCAATACGCAAGAGCACATATAACAAACTAGCCCTTATTTCAAGAAATTGTCAAAGAATAAGAGACAGTCCTATAAAAAACATACATCATATGTATCTAAATGTGTAGAGCACATGTATCTATATAGATATTTGGATGTTTCTCTATATTGAAAAGGACATGGGTATAATTGGGGAAATAATGAAATTTGTCAATTAACCAGAAAATAAGCAACATTTCATTTAAAACCAGAAATGCATTTTTATTAACCTCAGCATGACATAAAAATGCTAAGCTAACCACTGAACTAAACAAGCTTCTGTGGTATGCAACAATTCCCAAATAGGGCTAACAAACTCGTTTATTCTTACTTATTGTATGTCAATGTGATTTTTATGTGCTTTTGTCAAATTCTCTGTGGTGGGCACTGGTGCTGCATTACTCATCTAGCTTCTGCCCGGCTGCTGGTGTAGGCCATAGCCTGGCTGCAAGGCCTTTTGGCCTTTTCCTGTGTGTGTATTAGAGAACTTTCCTAGCAGCACTGCAGGGGTTAATGTCCTTTCCAATTGTGCTCCGATGCTTGACTAATGAGCTCATCAGCCCTCCTTTATAGCTGTTCTGCTAACCTCACTTCCTTGCCTTTGCAATTTGGTTTCTACAGATCTTACTAGGTCTCTTTGGCTTGCTTGTTCATCTGTTCATCTGTCTCTGTACCAAGCTCTCACTGGGATCCTGACAGTGTGCCACCTGACCATCATCTTCATCATACAAATCCAGTGCAGCCTGTCCTGACCTTTGGATTGTTCCATGGATTCACACAAACTCTGCCCGACCCGACCTTTGGCTATTATTGACTACAAGTTTGCCATTGGTCAGCAGCCAAGCAAGCAGAGGTAGCGGCCTGGTAGCTCCCCTGCTCCAGATCCCTTTATAAGGGTTAAAGGGTGAATACCAGGGGAAAGCCAGGATAACTGCCTTAAGTCTAGCTCAAAGTCAAACTGGTTAGTTGGCACAGTGGATACACAATCAATATCCATAACAGTCTTACTTCTACATGGTTTTATAATGTTCATATTGTACTATATATATGGAGTGGTTCCCTCACAGCCCAGTTTATTATCAGGAATACCAGCCTGCACACAGATAGAGTAGGTGTCCCTTAAAAGATGGATTGCTCTAGATTAGAGTCAGGGTTGAGTTTATAAACAGAGACCACACCCTAAGGCCTCATGCACACGACCGTTTTTTTTTGCGGTCCGCAAAACGGATTTCCGTTGTTCCGTGATCCGTGACCGTTTTTTCTTCCGTGGGTCTTCCTTGATTTTTAGAGGATCCACGGACATGAAAAGTGAAAAAAAAAACTAAGTCAAGTTTGCATTGAAAATGATAGGAAAAACGGACACGGATCACGGACACGGATGACTATCTTGTGTGCATCCGTGATTTTTCACGGACCCATTGACTTGAATGGGTCCGTGAACTGTTGTCAGTGAAAAAAATAGGACAGGTCATATTTTTTTCACGGACTGGAAAAACGGATCACGGACGCGGAAGCCAAACGGTGCATTTTCCGATTTTTCCACGGACCCATTGAAAGTCAATGGGTCCGCGAAAAAAAAACGGAAAACGGAACAACGGTCGCGGATGCACACATCGGTCATGTGCAGGAGGCCTTAGGCCTCCTGTAAAAAACCATTGTGTGCACCCGTGGCCGTTGTGCGGTTTTCCGGTTTTTTTTTTCGCGGACCCATTGACTTTCAATGGGTCCGTGGAAAAATCGGAAAACGCACCGTTTTGCAGCCGCATCCGTGATCCGTGTTTCCTGGCCGTGAAAAAAATATGACCTGTCCTATTTTTTTCATGGCCAACGGTTCACGGACCCATTCAAGTCAATGGGTCCGTGAAAAATCACGGATGCACACAAGATTGTCATCCGCGTCCGTGATCCGTGTCCGTGATCCGTGTCCGTTTTTTCCTATCATTTCAATGGCAAACTTGACTTAGATATTTTTTTCATTTTTCATGTCCGTGGATCCTCCAAAAATCAAGGAAGACCCACGGACGAAAAAACGGTCACGGATCACGGACCAACGGAACCCCATTTTGCGGACCGTGAAAAAATACTGTCGTGTGCAGGAGGTCTTAGAGAGTGAATAAGTAGAGAAGGACAGACTGCCCACATACTGACCCACATTCTTCCCAAACTAGGGAAGGGGGGTGCGGATGATAAGGCCCATGGACCGGTGATGGCACTTGAACAGAGAAAGACAAACACCCCGAAACAGCACGCAAACAGCCATGATATGAAGCTGCAGCCCAATGGGTGAGAGCAAAGTAATCTTACCATGTAGAGACATTCAAGGAAAGTGTAGCTCTAGAACTGAACAAAGCAGTACTACCCCGCTGAAATTGTTGTTTGGGTTCTTAAGTTTTGCACCTCTATGCCTGTGAGCCCCTGCCTGTATCATATGTGCAACTGTTATGTTTTTACACCAATAAATGTGAGTTTGGACCTGCTCTCTCCTTTTTACTGGAATTTATCATAGCTGAGTGCACCCTATTTCACTGTAATACTGTAATACACATTGATGAGTGGGAGGTACAGAGAGGACTCTCCAGTTCCTGTGTACCAAATTTCTATTTTAGTCAACAAGCATAACAATCTTCAGCTTTAAATGCATATTATAGACACTCTTTGCAGAACTCATTGACACTTTCTACTCTTAAATCTCAATATTAGGCCTCATGCACACGATTTTTTTTTAAGATCCGCAAAAACGGGGTCCGTAGGTCCGTGATCCGTGACCGTTTTTTTCGTCCGTGGGTCTTCCTTGATTTTTGGAGGATCCACGGACATGAAATAAAAGTCGTTTTGGTGTCCGCCTGGCCGTGCGGAGCCAAACGGATCTGTCCTGAATTACAATGCAAGTCAATGGGGACGGATCCGTTTGACGTTGACACAATATGGTGCAATTGCAAACGGATCCGTCCCCCATTGACTTTCAATGTAAAGTCAGGAGTCCCTTTTATACCATCGGATCGGAGTTTTCTCCAATCCGATGGTATATTTTAACTTGAAGCGTCCCCATCACCATGGGAACGCCTCTATGTTAGAATATACCATCGGATTTGAGTTAGATCGTGAAACTCAGATCCGACAGTATATTCTAACACAGAGGCGTTCCCATGGTGATGGAGACGCTTCAGGTTAGAATATACTAAAAGAACTGTGTACATGACTGCCCCCTGCTGCCTGGCAGGTGCTGCCAGGCAGCAGGGGGCACCCCCCCCTGTATTTACCTCATTGGTGGCCAGTGCGGCCCCCCCTCCCTCCCCTGTATTTAACTCATTGGTGGCCAGTGCGGCCGGCCCCCCCTCCCTTGTATTTAACACATTGGTGGCCAGTGAGGCCAGCCCCCCCCTCCCTCCCTTGTATTTAAGACATTGGTGGCCAGTGCGGCCGGCCCCCCCTCCCTCCCTTGTATTTAACACATTGGTGGCCAGTGCGGCCGGCCCCCCCTCCCTCCCCCGCCCCCCTAATTAAAATGACCGACCCCCATCATTGGTGGCAGCGGAGAGTTCAGATCGGAGTCCCAGTTTAATCGCTGGGGCTCCGATTGGTAACCATGGCAACCAGGACGCTACTGCAGTCCTGGTTGCCATGGTTACTTAGCAATTTTTAGAAGCATTATACTTACCTGCGAGCTGCGATGTCTGTGACTGGCCGGGCGCTCCTCCTACTGGTAAGTGAAAGGTCTGTGCGGCGCATTGCTTATAGCACAGACCTGTCACTTACCAGTAGGAGGAGCGCCCGGCCGGTCACAGACATCGCAGCTCGCAGGTAAGTATAATGCTTCTAAAAATTGCTAAGTAACCATGGCAACCAGGACTGCAGTAGCGCCCTGGTTGCCATGGTTACCGATCGGAGCCCCAGCGATTAAACTGGGACTCCGATCGGAACGCTCCGCTGCCACCAATGATAGGGGGGAGATTTTAATTAGGAGGGGGAGGGAGGGGGGGCCCACTGGCCACCAATGAATGGACAGTAATACAGGGGAGGGAGGAGGGGCCCACTGGCCACCAATTTCACGAAGTGAAAACTCAGCTCTGAAAAAGCTTTTATGCAGACGGATCTGCGGATCCGTCTGTGTGAAAGTAGCCTACGGCCACGGACGACGGACGCGGATGCCAATCTTGTGTGCATCCGTGTTTTTTCACGCACCCATTGCCTTGAATGGGTCCGTGAACCGTTGTCCGTCAAAAAAATAGGACAGGTCCTATTTTTTGGACGGCCAGGAAACACGGATCACGGATGGGGCTGCAAAACGGTGCATTTTCCGATTTTTCCACAGACCCATTGAAAGTCAATGGGTCAGCGAAAAAAAACGGAAAACGGCACAACGGCCACAGATGCACACAACGGTCATGTGCATGAGGCCTTAGTCTAGATTTGCAATAAAATAGGTTACATCCAAAGGCAAAATCCATGGCATAATCTGCATGTAATCCATTCAGATTTTACATGAATTTAAAATTTGCATAGCAGATGCAATTTACAATGTTTGCTCCACAAACAGCAGTTCAATGGAGGATTGTGTATGCTAATCGTCTCAGTGAAGAGGGATCAGGCCGCTAACATTCCATCCCTCTTCATATAAAAGCACACCAATGATTTCAATTTATCTGGTGCAAGTGTACTTTATTGATCAATCATACCTGAGTTGGAGTCAAATTTTTTTTCCGACCTAGGCAAAAAAAAGAAACAAAAAAAATTATTATCTATATTTGTTTGGTTTTCATGCACTGTGCATACAAGATCCATACGATTTGCTGCCACTCCCACTCCGGCGCTTCCACCATCCCCTGCAGGTCTGCGTATCTCCTGGCCTCTGGGCACTAAAATGTAACCGGCCAGCCAATCAAGGGCTACAGTTGTGACTCTCTATGACCCGTGACTGACTGGGTCATTACATTTCAATGCCAAAAGGAACCAAGAAGTACAGAAATGGGGTTGGAGGACCTGTGAAGAAATTTCATTGAGGTTTATTTATGGTTTTTGCTGTGGATTTCACCCTGGTGTGAAATCCTTGGTGGATATCCGCGGTATAAATTTACATGCTGAGGATTTAAAATCAATTTCCAACGGAATTTTTTTTGCAACATGAGGGTGAGATTTTATTTAAATCTCATCCACTTTTCTGATACTGCAAAATGTAAGTTTGCTGCATGCAAATCTGTGGCAGCAGATCCACAATATTTACCTAATGTGTGAATATTCCCTAAAAGGCATACACTTATTACATGTGCTCTAACCCCTTAAGGACTCAACCCTATTTCACCTTAAAGACTTGGCCATTTTTTTTGCAAATCTGACCAGTGTCACATTAAGTGCTGATAACTTTAAAACGCGTTGACTTATCCAGGCCATTCTGAGATTGTTTTTTCGTCACATATTGTACTTCATGACACTGGTAAAATGAAGTAAAAAAAATTCATTTTTATTTATAAAAAAATACCAAATTTACCAAAAATGTGCAAACAATTGCAAATTTCCAAGTTTCAATTTCTCTACTTCTATAATACATAGTAATACCTCCAAAAATAGTTATTACTTTACATTCCCCATATGTCTACTTCATGTTTGGATCATTTTGGGAATGATATTTTATTTTTTGGGGATGTTACAAGGCTTAGAAGTTTAGAAGCAAATCTTGAAATTTTTCAGAAATTTTCAAAAACCCAATTTTTAGGGACGAGTTCAGGTCTGAAGTCACGAGGCTTACATAATAGAAACCACCCCAAAATGACCCCATTCTAAAAACTACACCCCTCAAGGCACAGAAGGAAAGGAATGCCATATGGTTTTTGGAAGGCAGGTTTTGCTGGACTGGTTTTTTGGACAACATGTCCTATTTGAAGCCCCCCGATGCACCCCTAGAGTAGAAACTCCATAAAGGTGACCCCATCTAAGAAACTATACCCCTCAAGATATTCAAAACTGATTTTACAAACGTCATTAACCATTTAGGTGTTCCATAAGAGTTATTGGCAAATGGAGATGAAATTTCAGAATTTAAATTTTTTTGCAAATTTTCCATTTTAATAAATTTTTCCCAGTAACAAACCAAGGGTTAACAGCCAAACAAAACTCAATATTTATGGCCTTGATTCTGTAGTTTACAGAAACACCCCATATGTGGTCGTAAACCGCTGTACGGGCACACGGCAGGGCGCAGAAGGAAAGGACGTAGAAGGAAAGGAAGGCAGGTTTTGCTGGACTGGTTTTTTTGACACCATGTCCCATTTGAAGCCCCCCTGATGCACCCCTACAGTAGAAACTCCATAAAAGTGACCCCATCTAAGAAACTACACCCCTCAAGGTATTCAAAACTGATTTTACAAACGTCGTTCACCCTTTAGGTGTTCCACAGTTTTTTTGACACCATGTCCCATTTGAAGCCCCCCTGATGCGCCCCTAGAGTAGAAACTCCAAAAAAGTGACCCCATTTTAGAATCTACGGGATAGGGTGGCAGTATTGTTGGTACTAGTTTAGGGTACATATGATTTTTTGGTTGCTCTATATTACACTTTTTGTGAGGCAAGGTAACAAGAAATAGCTGTTTTGGCACCGTTTTTATTTTTTGTTATTTACAACATTCATCTGACAGGTTAGATCATGTGATATTTTTATAGAACAGGTTGTCACGGATGCGGCGATACCTAATATGTATACTTTTTTTATTTCTGTAAGTTTTGCACAATGATTTCTTTTTTGAAACAAAAAAAAATCATGTTTTAGTGTTTCCATAGTCTGAGAGCCATAATTTTTTCAGTTTTTGGGCCATTACCTTGGGTAGGGTATGATTTTTGCGGGATGAGATGACGGTTTTATTGGCACTATTTTAGGGGGCGTGCGACTTTTTGATCGCTTGCTATTACACTTTTTGTCAAGTAAGGTGCCAAAAAATTTATTTTTTTTACACCGTTTTTATTTTTATTTTTTTACGGTATTCACCTGAGGGGTTAGGTCATGTGATATTTTTATAGAGCAAGTTATTATGGACGCTGCGATACCTAATATGTATACTTTTTTTTTATTTCTGTAAGTTTTGCACAATGATTTCTTTTTTGAAACAAAAAAAAATCATATTTTAGTGTTTCCAAAGTCTGAGAGACATAATTTTTTCGGCGATTACCTTGGGTAGGGTATGAATTTTGCGGGATGAGATGACGGTTTATTGGCACTATTTTGGGGTGCGTGTGACTTTTTGATCGCTTGCTATTACACTTTTCGTGATGTAAGGTGACAAAAAATGGTTTATTTAGCACAGTTTTTATTTTAAAATTTTTACGGTGTTCATCTGAGGGGTTAGGTCATGTGATATTTTTATAGAGCCGGTCGATACGGACGCGGTGATACCTAATATGTATACTTTTTTTTATTTATGCAAGTTTTACACAATAACAGCTTTTTTAAAACAAAAAAAATGATGTTTTAGTGTCTCCATATTCTGAGCCATAGTTTTTTTTATTTTTTGGGCGATTGTCTCAGGTAGGGGCTCATTTTTTGCAGGATGAGGTGACGGTTAGATTGGTACTATTTTGGTGGGCAAACGCCTTTTTGATCGCTTGCTGTTGTACTTTTTGTGATATAAGGTTAAAAAAAATGGTTTATTTAGCACAGTTTTTATTTTTTATGGTGTTCATCTGAGGTCATGTGGTCATGTGATATGTTTATAGAGCCGGTCGATACGGATGCGGCGATACCTAATATGTCTCCTATTTTTTCCCAATTTTTCTAAACTATATTTGGGGAAAATGACGTTTTTGTTTATTTTTACTTGAAACTTTAAATTTTTGGGGGGGAAACTTTATTTTTTCAACTTTTTTTTAACTTTATTTTTTGTCCCACTTTGGGACTTCAACTTTTGGGGGTCTAATCCCTTTTACAATGCATTCCAATACTTCTGTATTGGAATGCATTGGCTGTATGAGTTATACAGTGTGTATTACTCATACAGCTTCCGGCCTGTGAGATCCAGGGGGCTGGATCTCACAGGCTCGTCACCAGAAGGCAGCGCAGATGCCTAAGGAAGGCATCGCGCTGCCTTCCATGCTATCGGGTCCCCCCTACAGCCGCATAGGGACCCGATGGCACCGCCGCCCGCCGGATAAGGTAAAAACGCAAACCGCTGGTCTGAATTGAGCGCCGATGCGGTGGGGTCACATGACCCCCCCGGCGTTGTGACAGGATGCCCGCTGAATGATTTCAGCGGACATCCTGTTCCGATTAACCTCGCCGCGCTGGAATGAAATTTTAAAGTTAGGACGTACCGGTATGCCCTGGGTCCTTAATGACTCGGCCAACTTGGCGTACCGGTACGTCCTTAAGGGGTTAAAGAGAGAGTGCCAGGCAGAGTGCCATAAATTCTGTAGTGGATAAGCTAGCAATATTAATGGATAGGCCACCACCATTAAAATCCCAGACAACCCCTTTAACCATATTTAAAAATGTAGTCAACCATGCTTTTTATTACGACTGTAGGAAAAAGTATACTGCGTGAAACATTTCAAAAGGTCCCACTGAATGTAATGCCTGAACACAGAGTGAACCTAGCCTTGACTGACATGACATGAAACAAGAATAACTAAATTGTATAATTCTCTATAGTGGTACATTATATATGTGTATATATATATATATATATATATATATATTGTGGTAAAGTGTACAGTAAAGTCCTTGAAGGAGTGTATATCCCACCCAGGTTCCTCAACTGGGTGAGGTAAGTAAAATCCAGGAAGATAGCGCTGGCTTCAGCAAAAGTAGTTGCTGGAGCTATTTTTTGTTAAAGTTCAAGGGTTGGATTTCATTTGGACTGGGAATGTAGGTTTGGTAGTGGGACCTCCTCAGTCCACCCCCATTCCAGGGCATGTTTTCCCCTAGCCTGAGGGATCCCCAGGTGTAGTCCATCTTGGATCGTTAGGGGGAAATAAAAGCACATCCCAGGCTGTCAGTCTGGGAAGGAGTTATGCCTGGAAAAAGCCTAGGAAGCTGGCTGCTTTGCTGGCTAGTGAAGCTTGAGTCCTCACGTGTGACCTGCACTCAATAGGCAAGCTAGAAACGAATTTGTATTAGCTAGAGCCCAGATGGGCAGGAGTTTATTTTGCTTGGTTTATGTTTTGGTGATGCTGTAACCTCACCTTACCATGTGTGTTATAACTGGGTTCACCTGTAATTGCCGAAGTGCCATAAAATAAAGCATCGTTTGGACTTTAATCCTGTTGTCTGCAAAGGAATCTGTCATCGTCTCCCTGCTTGAGAGAGCAATCCCTTACAATATATATATATATATATATATATATATATAATTTTTTCTTTTTTTTACTCAAAAAAATATTTGCCTTCTACACTTCTCAATATTGAAATTGCCACACTTAAGCCTCATTCACACATCAGTGTTTTGGTCAGTAATTTCCATCAGTGATTGTGAGCCAAAACCAGGAGTGGATCCTACACAGATATAAGGTATAAGGTAAAGATCTGCACCTGTTCTGTGTTTAGAGCCGCACCTGGTTTTGGCTCACAATCACTGATGGAACCAAATCACTGACGTGTGAATGAGGCTTAAGAAGGAAGGACAGGCCATAACGTTATGCAAATGAAAGAAGTAGAAGGTGCCGCTAAAATCTGCAAATAATCAAATTTTCAAGCACCTAGCTCCAATCTGTGGGAGAGGCATAAAATCCAGATTGAAAGTAAAGAAACCTCAAAAATTGGGGATGACTGTGTGACGCCTCCTGTTCATCAATGTGCCAGTTATGATCTCATTGCAAACTGAGAGGGGCAGAATCCTTGAACTGAGACCTTGGTCTATCACACTGGCATATCACTATGAGCCTATTTCAAAATGTCAGCACTGTTCACTGCTGCATGATCGGGTGGTTGGGAGAACAATGATAAACTGGAATGACAGCAAGAGGTGCACAGAGGTGAACCTCTGCATGGACAGATCAACTGATTAGAATAATGGGGCACAGTGATCCATTCTGTGCTGCAAGCTGCAAACAGTGTCTACACAAAACATCAAAAGGCGTTTGCACAACACTGGGCTATGAGCCAGAAGTCCAACTACAGGTGTTCCACTGACCTCATGCAACCGCTCTCAAAAACTATCATGGGGCATAGCAAGACAGTATTGGAGGCTGGAATGGAGGCCTATCCTCTTCAGCGATGAGTCCCAGATGCAGTGATAGCCAGAGACTGGTCTGGTCACTACAAGCTCGGCGGTACATTGATTTGGTTGTGGAACCAGTGGTGTGGTTGTTTTTCAAAAATGTCCCAAAAGACGCCAGGCTGCGTGTTGTTCGTGCTTCTGTGAGCAGCCTGTGTGGTCTAAATGTGCTACCATGCTGCAGCATCTCTGGACTATTCTCCCATGATTCATATCTGGAATGTCATTAGCTGGCAATTGCAAAGGGAGCTTCCAGTAGCGGATCTTAATGATTTGCGTGCCCAAGTGCATTCAGGGTGGCAGAACATTTCTCAGACAAGCATTAATAACCTTACTGATAGCCTGACAAGGCTGATTATACTAGATGCTTAATAAATTGAGATGTTTTGAATATTTTTTCCCATTTCTTTATTATTGGCATATCATTAACATATCTATCAATCCTGTGATTTCCATAGTTCCACGACTTTTCCTTCTTGTTGTTGGAATTTCAATGTTAAGGAGTGTATTTCAGGCCATATGGGAGGTATGGACAAAAGTCAAGATTTCCAGATGTGAACATCTTTCAAAATAAAAAAATGCTGTCAGTCAGACCACACTTGGATTCACACACATCACCAGCTGTTCCAGTCTTAACCAGCCATCTTGTCACTCTATCACAAATAACAACTGGTACATCTTTATCACACTGGCCAGTGGTTTCTGCCACTGGCAATAGTCCAGTTATCTACATAAGTTTCAAATACAACAGAGAATCCTGAATGTGTTCTTTTTATTTAAACATAAAACCACAACTTTACAGAATATTTAAAGTTTTCAGATACCGCCTATATCCCTGCTGTTTATTTTTAAAGGGCTTTACTCATTAAAGAGGCTATCACACAAAAAGTATGATTATGCAATGAATAATAAATGAAGTAATATTGCAATATAGATGCAATAAAAAATATTGTTCATTTTTAATGTACATTACATTTTCCTCTTAGGTAGCTCCCCCTGTTGTTTCTCCTTTTGGCTGAAATCCTGGTCCACCTTCTTCTGCATTCAATGGTAGACTAACATGCTAAGTAGCCCCCTTGCTCTCAGTGCCAGCACAGTGATCTCACAGTGAAGCAGCCGAGGCACCTTTCATTCATTTATCCCCACTATTTATATATTCCCTTACGTACCAACAGCAGCACAACTGGGGTATTACTGCCCCTGTGGATAATCAGGACAGGTGGAACTTTTATTAATTAAATCAAATGTCTTCTCCAGGGCACCTGACGTGTTGGGGCTGTAACGCCTTGCTGCCTGACGACTATATCTATAACAAATGTCAGAGTTGTCGCCCCCCTCCAGATCCTGAGCCCCAGTCTCTGGACATGATAACCTGGGTAAAAGAATTGATGAGCAAGTCCATATCTGACGCATTAGCCCAGAAAAGGCCTAGACATAGTTCTCCTAGGAGATCTTCGTCTTTTTGAGAACTCCTGATGATTGTTGATGAAGCCCATTCATCGGCTTCAGATAGTGAGGAAGATGAGGACACTACTACCCAGATATTCCCGGTGGAAAAAGTTCAGCGACTATTAAGATCTATCAAGTCAGGGGACCAAGATGTTGATCAAGGGGAAGCTTCTACAGTCACCTCTAGGGGGCCTAGGGCATTCAAAGTGGAAGAGTCGCTCAAAAGTTTGATGCTCTCCCTCCTTTGAGCCCTTTCACAGCGTGGATTTAAAATTCTTATCTTGGAAAACCAGTTTTTTGCTTTCCATTACTTCAGCAAAGAGAATCGGAGAATTGCAAGCCTTCGCTGCTGTGGAGCCATATACTCTATTCAGTGCTCCAGACAAAAAAAAATAACCAGGAGCCATGGGCACCTAAACTAAAAAATTTAGGAGCCAAATTAAATTTTTTAGTCGCCAAATTTAAAATGCATATAATAATAAAAAAAAAAAGGACTTGACGGAGAAGATGAGACGCAGGTCACAGTAACGAGCCAGCACTACATATAGGAGAATACAGCACTACATACCTCTCACATCCAGTGACAAGGTGACTAAAAATGGCGAATTGCACGGTTTTGAGTTTTTTTCTGTTACGGCCTTCACCGAGCGGAAATATTTTTTTATATTTTAATAGCTCACACTTTTTCGAACGTGGCGATACGTAATATGTTTATTCTTTATTGTTTGTAAGTTTTATATGTAAAATTGGGAAAGGGGGCGATTAAAACTTTTAGTATTTTGGTGTTTTTGTTTTTTTTAACTTTTTTTAAACTTTTTATTTAATAACAATTTGTTCCCTTAGGGGCTATAACCTGGATCTTGTCATCCCTTGTCCTATTCACCCTGATAGAGCTCTATCAGGGTGAATAGGATCCTACTAGGGCTGCAGCTAATGATTATTTGAATAATCAATTAGTTGTCGATAATTTCATCGATTAATTGGGAAAAAACACCAAAATGACAAAAAAAGGGGTTTATGATTTTACTTGAAAAATTATGTTCAAAGGCCATATTAGAACAAATTGTGGATGGCACTGTTATGGAGGATCTGTGGATGGCACTGTTATTGGGGATCTGTGGATGGCGCTGTTATGGGGGGATCTGTGGATGACACTGTTATGGGGGATATGTGGATGGCACTGTTATGGGGGGATCTGTGGATGGCACTGTTATGGAGGGGATCTGTGGATGGCACTGTGATGGGGATCTGTGCATGGCATTGTTATGGGGGATCTGTGCATGGCACTGTTATGGGGGATCTTTGGATGACGCTGTTATGGGAGAGGGACCTGTGGATGACCATGCTATGGGGGGATCTATGTATGACACTATATAGCATCTTATGCTATATGTCTCATCCACAGATTTCCCCCATAGCAGTGTCATCCACAGATCCCCCTCCCCATAACAGTGCCATCCACAGATCCCCCTCCCATAACAGCCCCGGCCCTGCCGCTAACAGCAGTATTCCTTGACCGGCAGTAACTTTTACTTTAAATCACTGCATCTTTATTACTTTACAATGAAGCTCCAGTAACAGGCAGAGTGGGCGGCAGCGTAACGTCACTTACTCACATGATCCGCCTGCTCCGCCCACTTTATTAATGAAACAGGCGGAGCATGCGCGTCACGTGAGTAAGTGACGTTACACCGCCGTCCGCTCTGCCTGTTACTGGAGCTTCATTATAAGGTAATAAAGATGGAGTGATTTAAAGTTCAAGGACCCGCAGGCATAGCGCCTGACCCGCCCGCTCCCGCCTGCATAGCAACGAATCGGCCGATTATTCGATAATGGGATTAGTTGACAACTAATCCCGTTATCGAATATTATCGATAACGTTGATTAATCGTTGCAGCCCTAGATCCCACACATCTCCCTGCTGCCCTGTGTTTTGTGCACACAGCAGCAGGGAGCTGAACATGGCAGCCAGGACTTCAGTAGCGTCCTGGATGCCATGGTAACGATCTGAGCCCCAGCAGTGTAATCTGCCACTGCCACCAATGGAGGGGATGGGACCCTGTGGCCACCATATAACAAGGAGGGGGGGGCTTGTGGCCAGTGATAATGGGGGGGCGAGGGGGCTTTGGGAGGGCGCACTGCACCACCAATGAATGTAATTAAAGAGGACCTTTTATGGGTCCAAAGAATATGAACTAAGTAGCAGGCTACATAGAGCAGCGCCCAGGGATCTAAGTGCACTTACTATTATTCCTGGGCTGGCGAACGGAGCGGCGCCCAGGAATAATAGCAAGTGCACTTAGATCCCTGGGCGCCGTTCTATGTAGCCTGCTACTAAGTTCATATTCTTTGGACCCATGAAAGATCCTCTTTAACTCATTTATACAAGTATCGGCAGCGGTATCACAGACCCGGCCTCAATAACAGGGCATGCGATCTGCGGCAATTAACCCCTCAGATGTGGCACCTGAGGGGTTAATTGCCGCGTATCGCATGCCCTGTGTTTGAGGCTGGGTCTGTGATACCGCTGCTGACACTTGTTTTAATATGTTTTACATTCATTGGTGGTTCAGTGGCCACAGCTCCTCCCCTCCACCTCCCCTGCTGTCTCCCCACTGGTGGCAGTGGCGGTCGCGTCACAGTGGAGAGGGAGGGACTCCTTCCTTCTCCACTGTCCAGTGTGCTAGTGAAGAGAACGTAGGCTGCGCAGGAGCGAGGCGGTACAGTCGCAAATAGCGACAAAACTAAAAAGTCTTGTCGCCATCTGAAAATTTTAAGGCGCATTGGCGACCGTTTTGGTCGCCATCTGGAGCCCTGACTCTATTTTTACCAGATAGAGTCCTCCTGCGGTTTCTCCCTACCTTTGTTACTAAGTGTGCCGGCATACATACATAATTCCTCTGGGTAGCCATTTTGTATGCTTCTGGCCTATGTAAAGGAACAGTGAACTCTCATCTTCCTGAAGCCTGGGTCAAGTATGATATAGATGGACACTTTTATTACCACTACTCTGTGAGGCCGGCTATAAAAGGTCATAAAGGCTATACCAGGCCCAGCTCATCCTGTCCTATAAGATAAAGATCAGCTCGCTGTCAAGCCTGGCTGGAGCGTGACTTCATTAATTTCCAGGTCTGGTTTGAGGAGAGCTAATAGCCCTTAATTAGCTCTGGGCATAAAACCAGTCCACTTTCATATTTCAGTTATGAATCAACTTATGCCCTTTCTGACACCAGATCCAGGCTCTACAGAGTATTGTGATTAATTGGGTATCAAATATGACCAGAGGATGTGATTCTGTAGCTCACCTATGGGTGGTAGAAGAACTACAGGTCCCAGCATTACCGTGTGTGGTCTCATTCTGTATTTAAATAAATAAGGATCGCAAATATGTATTCTGTATAAAAATATGCCGATGTATCAGGGAGATACGGGCTTAAGTATAATCCTCATTGTAGGAACTGAACTTTGATGGGGTCATAAAACAATCCTTAGGCTTCACAGTCACTCTGCTGCCATTGGCTGACAGGAGTAAGTCTCCTGCCCATGGGAGAGTTGATAAAAATCTGTGCACAAGGACAGAGGAGAGAGACCCATGGAACATCACCAGACACTTAATTGGACATTGACAGCATATTCCTGTATCAGAAGAACTTTGAGGGTCTCCCCTGATACATACTGAACTGGGTTTGCAAGGATTCAAAAAGGACATATGAGCGACCATCTGAAAGCCTCCAGAGAAACTAAGTATTCTTTCACCTTTTTCCCTTTCATTTGAACTGTCGTGATTATTTATATTGTTATTATTATTCTGTAGATTTATAGTCATTTTCATTAGATTTGTATGCACTGCTTTTTACCTCTTATTAAAGATTAGAAAATCTAAGTGGCCAAGTCTTCCATATTCTAAGCTGCTGAACAACGTACCTTGCCTTTGAAGAGACGTTACCAGGTAGTTAGTTAAATTGCATTTAGGAATTGTAGCTGGGGGTGATTGACTGCGGTTAGTCAGTAAGTGATATCCGGTTCATCCACTGATCTGTGTGATAGTGAATGACCCGGATAGTCGGCTCGTGGACCGGGAACCCACGTGGTGGCAGTTACCGAAGTGTAGTGTGGGGGTGTTAGCCGAATGGTAATACCCCGGTCACGTGAGGTCTCTGTGTGTGCGCAGACTCCGTCACAGACCACTACGTCAGAGCTGTGGGATCCAGAGCGATCGGATCCATAGTTCGTGACATTTTCTGGTGGCAGCTTACGGGATTCTGTATGCTTAGAATATTAGTGCATGAAGTTATGTCCATAACTCTGTACTAAAGGATTGAAAAATTCTGGAAGACGAAGCACAGTGCATTAGTTTTAATAGAATAATAATTCACGACAGTACCCTCCCCTCTCTCTTGTTTTCTGTCCTATCTTTTATTTGGCAATAATGTCCGAATCCGTGAATTATGACGCCATGAGCGTGTCTGATATCACAGCTCTGTGTGAGCACAAAGGCATCCAAGTATATGGGAAAAATAAGACTGTCCTTATCCAGGAGTTATGTGCACGGAGGAGTCAAGAGTCATCCCTGCAGGAGAATGGAGGACACTCAGGGGCCCCTGAGCCAGGTGACCCCTTCCAGAATGAGGATGATGAACTGGGAGGAGGACAGCCTGCTGGGGCTTGCAGTCCTCTAGCTGGACATAACTCTGTCTCTATGCCATCCCAAAATGGTCTGGACCAACTAATGCTCAGTAACCCGGACTTATATTTTCGGCTGCTGGAGGCACGTCGGGCAGAGCGCAAGGCTGAGCTCGAGGCTGCAGAGCGCAAGGCTGAGCGAGAGGCTGCAGAACGGGAAGCTGTCCGCAGGCATGAACTGGACCTGGCCCGAGTACAGCTTCAGGGGTCCGACCGGCATGCTACATCCACAGGCCCATCCCTGATGGTCAAGCCAAAACTGCCTGTGATGGAGTCTGAGAACTGTGACATTGATCTTTTCCTGCATGCTTTTGAAACCTCATGCCAGCAGTACCAGGTACCAGAGCCGCAGTGGGCGGGACATCTAATGTCCGCACTGAAGGGCAAAGCTATGGAGGCCCTGGTCGGACTACCATTAGCAGAGCGTACCAGTTACACGGTCATCAAAAAGGCTATTCTGGTCAAGTACCAGCTGACTCCAGAGACTTACCGTTTACGGTTCCGGTCCCTGCGGAGAGGGCCCGGAGATACTTTTACGGACCATCTGGGCAAGTTGCAGACCACCTTCCAACAGTGGTCTGATCCCCTCACAGAGGACACCAAGCAGTCCCTGGCGGATCTGATGGTCCGAGAACAGTTTGTCTCCAATTGCCCCACAGATGTGCAAAAATATGTATGTGAGCACAAGCCGAAGAGTGCGCGAGAGGCGGCCGAGCTAGCCGATGAATACGTCGCCATGCCCAGCACTCGGGCATTCAAAGACACTCTGTCCCGCCTGGGAGGAACCTCTTCATCTGCTTCTTCCTCCCGGCCAGCTTTGTCGGTTCCTGTCCAGCGACCCTTTCACAGGCCTGCACAAAGACCCGAAGGAGTCAAGCCAGCACCGACAGACGTGCGCAAGTGCTATGCGTGCGGCAAGCCAGGACACCTCAGCCACTCGTGCCCGGAGAAGAAGACAGCACCCCCTGGCAAGCTTGCCCGCAACCCATCATCTGTGCTGTTGGTGAATGGAGCTGCAAGACACACCGCAGACAACCTACAGTCGGTTACTGTGGGCAACCGGTGCACCACAGGCTTCCGCGATACAGGAGCCGAAGTCACACTAGTTCGGCCTGAACTAGTGGATGACGCAGACCTTATTCCCGGCAAAAGCCTCACCATCACGGGAGTTGGGGGGGTGAGCCCTAATGTTCCCCTAGCTCGTGTTTTCATTGATTGGGGGGCTGGGAGTGGAGTAAGGGAAGTGGGAGTCTCGGCGGAGATCCCCACAAATGTTTTATTAGGCACTGACCTAGGACGATTGGTCTCGTGCTACGTGCCCCCTGGAAGCACACAGGACTCACCCGTCCCTATGGAGGTCCCTGGACATACCGAGGTACTGTGCAAGGATGTTTGCGTAACATCAGAAAACCTTGGGGATGGACCGCGGGAGGTGGGAGGTGGGGTGTGTGGGAGCAGTTCTCCTACGTCAGGAGATGTAGAGGGGATGGCGGGTGTATGTACCCAGGTAGCGGACATGTGTTTAACTGATTCAAGTTGTGCAAATGTTAAATGTGATGACATTATTGTGCCTGTGTTGCCCGTCACTCGCAGGGCTGCAAAAGCCGCAGCGGAACGCTCCATTGGGGAAGAGCAAGTGGAAGTGTCCCCTTCCACTGGTTCGGACCCCATGGACTTAACCGCGTCAGAGCCTCAGCCACTGTCCCTGTTCGCCACAGGACAGCTGGCTGGGACTTGTAGTGCCGCCTTTGAGCAGGCCCTGCGAGATGACCCTACCTTGGAGCAGCTAAGAGGGTTAGCTGCCAGCCCTCCCACTGAGGGAGACAAATACCGAGTGTGTTGGGACAATGGGAAACTGTATAAGGAGGACATCTCCCACAGTGACAGTAGGGTGGGGCCACTCAAGAGGCAGCTTATTGTACCTGTGCAGTTCAGGGAACAATTACTGCAAGTGGCTCATGAGATCCCCTTAGCTGGTCACCTGGGAGTAACCAAAACAAAGTCCCGGGTGATGCAGAATTTTTTCTGGCCTGGCCTCGGGGCAGATGTCGCCAAGTACTGCAGGTCCTGCGACACCTGTCAGCGAGTTGGCAAAGCAGGAGACCGTCACCGAGCTCCATTGAATC
Organism: Bufo bufo; assembly: GCF_905171765.1. Lineage (NCBI taxonomy): Eukaryota > Metazoa > Chordata > Amphibia > Anura > Bufonidae > Bufo > Bufo bufo. Next base: position 474,520,959 of record NC_053389.1, read on the forward strand.
CCTTACCGATAATTGATGAACCCTTCAGGAGGGTGGCCGTGGACATCATTGGTCCACTGGCCATCCCCAGCAGTTCGGGTAAACGGTTCATATTAACCCTGGTGGATTACGCAACGCGCTACCCAGAAGCAGTGGCGTTATCCTCCATTAGGGCGGACAAGGTTGCGGATGCCCTGCTGGGGATCTTCACGAGAGTGGGGTTCCCAGCTGAGCTTCTCAGCGACCAAGGACCTCAGTTTATGTCTGAACTAATGCAGGGGCTCTGTAGGAAAATACAGGTGAACCATATCGTAGCCAGCCCTTACCACCCACAAACAAACGGCCTCTGTGAGCGCTTCAACGGGACGTTGAAGCAGATGCTGAAGACGTTCGTGGAGGCGCAAGGGACGGACTGGGAACGATATCTACCTCACCTGCTATTTGCCTACAGAGAGGTTCCCCAGGAGTCAACCGGGTTTTCGCCCTTTGAACTCCTGTATGGGCGACGAGTAAGAGGTCCCCTAGACCTAATCAGAGAGTCTTGGGAAGGCAAGGTTGCCGGAACAGGAGTCTCTGTAGTAGACTATGTCCTCAGGTTCCGAGACAAAATGGAGTCGCTTGTAGGTCTGGTACAGGAGAATATGGTGCAGGCCCAAAGCAAACAGAAGCAGTGGTATAACCGCACTGCCCGAGAGAGAATCTACCAGGAGGGGCAGAAGGTCTATGTCCTGCTGCCGATGCGGCAAAACAAACTGCAAGCTGCATGGGAAGGGCCGTACCCCATTGTCAAACGTCTGAGTAAGGTAAATTATGTGGTGGGCCTTGGAGAGGGAGGTAGAAGACAGAAGACGTTTCACGTCAACATGCTCAAGGAGCATCACGAGAGAACGCCACATGTTATGCCGGTTTGCAGCCTGCCCGAAAGGGAGGAGGCCGACCCCCTACTAGATCTGCTAGCTGACACTCGAGAGTTGGAGGTGGACTTAACCCTCAACCCTCAACTCTCGTCCCAGCAGAGATCTCAGCTCTTAGAAGTGTTGACGGCTCACCGTGACACTTTTACAGGGAAACCCGGGAGAACACACCTTGCAGTCCATCATGTGGACACAGGTACACATGCTCCCACAAAGCAGTCCGCCTACCGCGTCTCAATGGAGGTCCAGGCAGACCTCAGGAGGGAGATAGAGGAGATGAAGCAGCTCGGGGTCATTCAGAAATCCCACAGCGCTTGGGCCTCACCGGTGGTTCTGGTCCCGAAGAAAGATCAGACAACCAGGTTCTGTGTGGATTATCGGAAACTGAATGCCATCACAACCTCGGATGCTTACCCCATGCCCAGGATTGATGAACTGTTAGATAAGTTGGCAGGAGCCAGCTACCTGACAATCATGGACCTGAGCAGGGGGTATTGGCAGATTCCCCTGACCTCGGAGGCTCAGGAGAAGTCGGCCTTCATCACCCCATTCGGCTTATACGAATTTACTGTAATGCCGTTTGGGATGAAGAATGCGCCAGCCACCTTTCAAAGGCTTGTGAATGACTTGCTGGAAGGACTAGAAGAATGTGCTGTCGCCTATTTAGACGACATTGCCGTGTATAGCGCCACGTGGAAGGAGCACCTGGTGCACCTGTCGCAAGTACTGGACAAACTTGCTGCAGCTGGACTAACTGTTAAGCCTAGCAAGTGCCAGCTGGGCATGAATGAGGTCACTTACTTAGGCCACAGAGTAGGAGGAGGCACACTGAGGCCTGAAATAGAGAAGGTGGAAGCCATTACGAGATGGCCAACACCCCTCACCAAGAAACAGGTCATGTCTTTCTTGGGAACGGCCGGGTACTATAGGAAGTTCATCCCGAACTATAGCACCCTGGCCAAGCCTCTGACAGACTTGACCAAGAAGAAGCTGCCCAGGATGGTGTCATGGACGCCGGAATGCGAGCAAGGCTTCCAGGCCCTGAAGGATGCACTAGCCAGTTCTCCTGTGCTTCAGGCCCCAGATTTCACTCGGAAGTTTGTGGTCCACACGGATGCTTCTGCCTTTGGTCTGGGTGCAGTCCTGAGTCAGGTGAACCAGGCCGGGGAGGAGCATCCTGTACTATACCTGAGCCGTAAGTTACTGGCCAGGGAGACCAGCTACTCCACAATAGAGAAGGAGTGTTTAGCTATTGTGTGGTCCCTGCAAAAGCTACAACACTACCTGTATGGACGCAATTTCACAGTGATCACCGATCACAATCCCCTCAGCTGGTTGGCACGTCTCGCAGGAGACAATGCGAAACTGCTGAGATGGAGCCTGATTTTGCAGCAGTACAACTTCACCGTGCAGCACAGAAAAGGTAGTTTACATGGAAATGCCGACGGGTTGTCGCGGCAGGGAGAATCGGCCGGAGACGGCTGGGTTGCTGAAGAATAGGCTTGTGGCCATTTCCCCAGGCAACCTTTTAAAAGAGGGAGGTGTGCCGGCATACATACATAATTCCTCTGGGTAGCCATTTTGTATGCTTCTGGCCTATGTAAAGGAACAGTGAACTCTCATCTTCCTGAAGCCTGGGTCAAGTATGATATAGATGGACACTTTTATTACCACTACTCTGTGAGGCCGGCTATAAAAGGTCATAAAGGCTATACCAGGCCCAGCTCATCCTGTCCTATAAGATAAAGATCAGCTCGCTGTCAAGCCTGGCTGGAGCGTGACTTCATTAATTTCCAGGTCTGGTTTGAGGAGAGCTAATAGCCCTTAATTAGCTCTGGGCATAAAACCAGTCCACTTTCATATTTCAGTTATGAATCAACTTATGCCCTTTCTGACACCAGATCCAGGCTCTACAGAGTATTGTGATTAATTGGGTATCAAATATGACCAGAGGATGTGATTCTGTAGCTCACCTATGGGTGGTAGAAGAACTACAGGTCCCAGCATTACCGTGTGTGGTCTCATTCTGTATTTAAATAAATAAGGATCGCAAATATGTATTCTGTATAAAAATATGCCGATGTATCAGGGAGATACGGGCTTAAGTATAATCCTCATTGTAGGAACTGAACTTTGATGGGGTCATAAAACAATCCTTAGGCTTCACAGTCACTCTGCTGCCATTGGCTGACAGGAGTAAGTCTCCTGCCCATGGGAGAGTTGATAAAAATCTGTGCACAAGGACAGAGGAGAGAGACCCATGGAACATCACCAGACACTTAATTGGACATTGACAGCATATTCCTGTATCAGAAGAACTTTGAGGGTCTCCCCTGATACATACTGAACTGGGTTTGCAAGGATTCAAAAAGGACATATGAGCGACCATCTGAAAGCCTCCAGAGAAACTAAGTATTCTTTCACCTTTTTCCCTTTCATTTGAACTGTCGTGATTATTTATATTGTTATTATTATTCTGTAGATTTATAGTCATTTTCATTAGATTTGTATGCACTGCTTTTTACCTCTTATTAAAGATTAGAAAATCTAAGTGGCCAAGTCTTCCATATTCTAAGCTGCTGAACAACGTACCTTGCCTTTGAAGAGACGTTACCAGGTAGTTAGTTAAATTGCATTTAGGAATTGTAGCTGGGGGTGATTGACTGCGGTTAGTCAGTAAGTGATATCCGGTTCATCCACTGATCTGTGTGATAGTGAATGACCCGGATAGTCGGCTCGTGGACCGGGAACCCACGTGGTGGCAGTTACCGAAGTGTAGTGTGGGGGTGTTAGCCGAATGGTAATACCCCGGTCACGTGAGGTCTCTGTGTGTGCGCAGACTCCGTCACAGACCACTACGTCAGAGCTGTGGGATCCAGAGCGATCGGATCCATAGTTCGTGACACTAAGGTACCTTCTTTCCGCAATTTAAACCAGGTCATTTCTTTACCTGTTTTTTATCCGTCTCCAGTTTTGGAAGAAGAGCAGGTCTTACATACCCTAGATGTTGCCAGAAGTATGAGAATATATCTAGAAAGAACTAAAGACTTTCGAAGATCCGAGAATTTTTTCATTCTTTTTGCCGGAAGAAACAAAGGTCTTAAAACGTCTAAACCGACATTAAGCCGTTGGATCAATGAAGCCATCAGAGAAGCTTTTGTCGCTCAGGGATTGGTTCCCCCTGCTTTTATCCACACTCATTCTACCCGAGCGATAGTGTTGAGCATGAATATTCGTATAGCAAATTTTTACCGCGAATATCGCCACTTCGAGAATTCGCGAATATTTAGAATATAGTGCTATATATTCATTATATTGAATATTCAGCATTTTTTTCCATCTCAACACATGATTCCTCTCTGCTTCTTGCTTGTGGGCCAATGAGAAGGAAGCAATGTCAAGTTCACATCAATACTTAGTACACCAATCAGTAACCTGTAGTCAGATTTGCTAAAATGTGAAGTTGCACGTAGTGTGAAAAAATATTAAAATCACTGCTGATTAGCGCAATCGCGACTATATTGGAGCACTTGACTCTATCTGCTATTCTAATGTTCTGCCGTGCCAACCATTTTCTCCAGTCTCAGGAAACTTATACCAGCTTAAAAAATGCAGCCAAAGTGACCCATGCCTGTATTTCTCTTTATGAATTCGCATTACGCAATTTTTACATTGCCGATTTATTGCATTCAATAAAATAATCTCGAATTCTCAAAATTTGCAAATATATGACGAATATTCTACAATTGCCGATTTATTGCATTCAATAAAATAATCTCAAATTCTCCAAATTTGCAAATATATGACGAATATTCTACAAAAATATTTGTGAAATACTGCGAATTCGAATATAGACCCTGCCGCTCATCACTACTGAGCAGTAGCTGCATCTACGGCTGAGAGGAGCCTAGTACCTTTGGAACACATTTGTGCTGCCTCATGAAGTTCCCACTCTACATTTCTAAGCCATTATAGGCTTGACTTAAGGAGTTCAGAACACACCGCCTTTGGCAGGTCTGTCTTGAATTCAGTTCAGCTGGAAGACTCTCCCTCATAGGTTTTCTTCTTGCTAAGTCCCCAGTTGTGCTGCTGTTGGGACGTAAGGCAATCGTTAATTTCTAACGATAATTTGTTTTCCCTTAGTCCTAACAGCAGCACACCTATATCCCTCCCTCAAATTTTTTGTTTATTACGTAACATTTCGCACAGTGTATGTGTTTGGGGAGGTCTTTATAGCGGCCTAATTGGTTAATTATCACTTTATTTTTATTTAATTAATAAAAATTCCACCTGTCCTGATTGTCCACAGGGGCAGTAATACCCCAGTTGTGCTGCTGTTAGGACTAAGGGAAAACAAATTATTGTTAGAAATTAACGATTATCCCTACATGGTTATCTGGAGTAATGCACACCATTATTTGAACCGTATCTCTGCAAAAAACACTGCTTTCCGGTGTAATATTCACTATGTTTTGGTTCTTACTCATAGCTTTTAAAAAGCTAAAAACTGTGAAGATTATACTGGAGAGCAGCGGTTAAAACTAATGTTCATTACTCCAGGTTGTTTTTTTTATGCATGCACAGAGACACTAGTAAGTAAGCAGGATGGAGAAAAGATAAAAACTTTCTTTACATGCGTGACCACCAGAATCTATTACAGGTGGACATTACAAGTTGCAGGGGTATATTACTAATGGCAACCAGATTTCAAAACAAAGGAGATACATGGGAGACAAGTAAGAGGCTCATTTACAAATAGAATACCATCACAAAGATGCTTATTTTTACATCTTGCATCCATTTACAGCTATTTATCTATTAATAGTTATTAATGGGAGAGTTCCCATTAATTGCCATGATCAATTACACTGGGCACCTGAAGTGTAAAAAGTAGTTCAAGTAAGATTTTATTTTATTCTGGAAAGTAGACTTTGGTATTTGTGCTAAGGGTCATAGCTGTAGTCATATCTCTATATATGCAGCTTGCTTGAATACATGAACTCAACAATGTAAATAAACTCATAATCTGAGGACTATAGTAATGGTAACAATTCAGGTATCCAGTCTAATGTCTATGAAAAATGCATACAGCAATCCCCTAATATCTACCTATTAATATCTACCAAGATTGCTACTGTCAGGAATTCATGTAGCCAGACCAGTTTGTATTGCAGTGCTGGGAGAGTTGCTATGCAGGCCAGCCAAGTTGCGGCTGGTCAGCTTGTCGGTGTGATTGGAAGGCAAGCTTCTGACTCTGAGTCCAATCCTAGAGCTAGGTAGGGTATTTAAGACTGCTGATTACCGATTAACTTGCCTATGATTTTGTTTGTATCAGGGTTCTATACCTGTGATGACTAACCTCCAGCACTCCAGCTGTGGTGAGACTACAACTCCCAAGATGCACACTTGCCTGGCTGTTCTCAGAACCACAGAAATGAATGGAGCATGCTGGGAGTCGTAGTTTCACCACAGCTGGAGTGCCGAAAGTTAGCCATCACTGCTCTATACTTTGCGATATCCTATTGTTTCTCCTAGTGACCTTAGTACTTGCTTGTTTCTGGATTAACTAGGTGGCTTCTGTTCCTTCTGGTGAACTGACTAGTGCCTTGTTTCTGAATTAGCAATGTGGCTGCTGTTCCTGATGATATTGACTCTCCTGGTAACTGACCTTAGCCTGTCTTTGGATTAACACCTTGTTAATGCATTGACCATGTCTGCGGCTCCTAGTTTCGACCTTGCTTACTGATTTATTTTTGTACCTCCCTGGTCATTCTGAAAGGTCTGCCACTAGTGTGCCTGCACCAATATCTCTTAGCAATTTTGCAGACATAATCTGGGTCCCTAGCAGCTAATTCCAGCTTTCAGGTGAAGAACCAGGGGTTGTCTTAGTTTACTACCACACAAAGTAGTTTTGGAAGACTGGTTGCAATTTTGGGGTTCACGGTCTGTGGTCCGGATAGTGTCCTTAGTACTCCCTAACAGCTATATTCACAAGCAGGCATATTTTACTGAAGCCTATTTGAGATGGCCAATAGGAAACTTGTCCATTTCGAACAATGAACATGGATGAGTTTTTAAATAGACCACACGCAGAAGTCAATGTGTGTTCTGTTTTTCCTACAGATCCTTTCTTTTGGGAAAACGGACAAATACAGAACATGCTGTAATTTTCTCAGCACACTGATGGTCAAAGCAGAAAATTGCTCAAGTTAAAATTGAATGGGATAGTGTTTGGTCTGGGTGCTGCATGTTGCAAACTCGGACAGAACGGGAATATCTCCTGTGTGAAATTAGCCTTATACAGTATTAAAACCACAAATTATTTTGTTCTTAAAAGCCTGTGTGAGCTGAGGGAGAATACAGGTCTCTATACATGGCAGTCTGCAAGTTTATTATTGGACCATTCCTGCTCATAAAAAAAGCAATTCTCATATAAACTGTGCAATTTTTAAACAGTGAAAATTAAAGGGTCACTGAGTTTCCATAAAACTTTTGATAAGTCATAGAGACATATCAATCGTTTCCTTAAACGAGTTGAGAGAAGCACTCGCACATCGCGCTGTCTCCTTGCTGCTGGGGACGGAATCAAGAAGGGCCCATAAACTTTCTATTGAGTCTGTCTCGCTTCCTCTCCTGCAGCGAGAAGAGAGACTGCAATATGCAAGTGCTTCTCTCTCCTCGTTCTAGGGATCATCGCGGTCTTAGCAGTCATACCCCCACAGATCAAAACTTTTCAGAAAACTCAGCGACTCTTTAAACTAGGCCACCTAAAATGCACAAAAGTTATCAAAATGGCTTCATGACAAATCTGGCAAACTTTTAGACTGTCATGTATAAGTTGGCTTACATTACATCAGAATTTTGTGGAAAAATTTGGGCACATTTTTTGCGCACATTTGCACATATTTACTAATGTAAGTGCAACTAGATATTGGCGTATATTGCATCAAAATGTAGCACAACTTGAGGGCATGTTTTAAAGGAGTTGTCCAGTGAAAAACTCTGTCTCAAACTAAGCCAACCACATTTATCATCCAGCATAAGCCACTGTGATAAATTTGGTGTACACCCCTGTCCTCATAAGCCAGGTCTTCTTATTCGGTGAGTTGAAAAAAATTGTCTAATACATTTAAGAAATGTAGTGTAAGCATCATATACAGTAATCCAGTTTTGTGGCACAAACAGTGCCAGAATTCTGGCATGTTTTGATTAGTAATTCTACCCCAATATATTAAGAAAATTTCTGTTTGTTGCTGAATATACAGGTGAAACACGAAAAATTAGAATATCGTGCAAAAGTCCATTTATTTCAGTAATGCAAAGTAAAAGGAATTGCATTAATGCAGCTTAAAATTAGAATTTTGTGAAAAGGTTCAATATTCTAGGCTCAAAGTGTCACACTCTAGTCAGCTAATTAATCCATACCCCCTGAGCAAAGGGTACCTCAAAATTGTGACTTTGGGGTTTCATAAGCTGTAAGCCATAATCATCCAAATTATAACAAATAAAGGCTTGAAATATCTCGTTTTGCATGTAATGAGTCTATCTCATATGTTAGTGTCACCTTTTAAGTTGTATTACTGAAATAAATGAACTTTGCACGATATTCTAATTTTTCGAGTTTCATCTGTACTTCACTTACTGAACTCCTACTGCTTAATATCACACAAACAGAAATGTATTTACCATTTGTTTTCTTTTTTAACATTTTATTTAAGTTTTTTTAAATACTGTGTGCATGACTACTGTAACAGCAGTAAGGAAAGACAGGTATATAAGATTACACAATTTTTTAAATTAAATATTTTAATAAAGGTACTGTAGTTACTTTGCTCTGCGTTTTCAAAATCTACCAGAGCTTAGACATTAAGTGACTCCAAGAGTTTATTCATTTTATAAGGTGCTGGTGGTAAAGAAATTCAGCCTTTGTGGGAATGTTATCTTTCAAATATAGGTTAATACTTGTTGTAAATTCAGGAGCCTTTGAAGCTGTGGGAAAACTCTACTTTGATAATTACTCTCAAGATGCTGCTGATGTGCTGTCATGCAGAATTAAACCAATGCCTGGGTCTATCTACCATAACCTCTGTGTGGAAATGTCTTCAAACAGCTTTCAAATCAATTAGTGCATAGGTTTGAAGCATTCTATTGGTATGCTTTGTGAAATGTCTCTTTAGGCTATATTCACATCTGCGTACAGCATTCCAGTATTATGTTCTGGCAAGGTTGCAGAAAACCAGAATTGCCATAATTGGCACAGTTGAATACCACTGGGTATGGCAGTCTAACCAAGGCCCTTGGGTCCTAGCAGAGTGTCTCATAGCGGACCTAAAAAAAAGTTAGCAGTTCTACATACGCCAAAATGATACCAATGAGAACTACAACTGGTGGGAAAAAACCAAACCACCATAAAGTTCTGTCAAGAGAAAAAAAAGTTATGGCTCTCAGATATAAATTTGGTGCCATAATCTAACAACCATAAAAATAACATCAATGTGCCATTTATACCACATGGTGAATGCTGTGAAAAAAAAAAAAAAAAAAAGGTTGAGCTGCTGTTTTTTGCATTAACACCAATAAAAACTCATATAAGTTATTTAACCTGTAGGATACCAGTGCCGTACATGTATGGCGCTGGAAAGTGGGTCATATCCGCAGGAGCTGCGCCCGCCTGATCAGCTGCAAGTGTCCGGCAGTCACTGATAGCCGGACCCCTGATGTATGTGCCGGCATCGGTGAAAACACTGATGCCGGCGCACTAACCCTTGCACTGCTGAGGTCAGCGCTGACAGCTGCAAGTGCGGTATCCTGCAGGGTGGGGGGTGGCCATCGGGTTCCCGCGCTGCTGTTACGGAGATCCAATGGCAGGGAAGGCATCGTGGAGATCCAATGGCAGGGAAGGCATCGTGGATACCTTCCGTGAGAGCCTGTGAGATCCAGCACCCTGGATCTCACAGGCAGGAAGCTGTAGGTGTATGACAGTGTGTAATACACTTACAGCCAATGCATTACAATACAGAAGTATTGTAATGCATTGCAAAGGGGATCAGACGCCCAAAAGTTGAAGTCCCAGGGTGGGACAAAAAATTAAGTGAAAAAAGAAGTAAAAAAAATTAAGTTTCAAGTAATAAAAATAAAAAAGCATCCCTTTCCTAAAATAAAGTAAAAAAAATGGTAAAAAATAGGGAAAAAAAGAAAAGTAGACATATTAGATATTGTCACGTCTGTATCGACCTGCTCTATAAAAATATCACATGACCTAACCCCTCAGATGACCACCGTAAAAAATAAAATAAAAACGTTGTGTCAAAAAAAGCCATATTGTCACCTTACATCACAAAAAGTGTAATAGCGATCGATCAAAAAAGTCATATGCACCCAAAATAATGCCAATTAAACGTCATCTCATCCTGCAAAAATGATACCCTGCCTAAGACAATCACGCAAAAAATAAAAAAAACTATGGCTCTATGGAGACACTAAAACCTGATTTTTTTGGTTTCAAAAATGATATTATTGTTTAAAACTTAAATATAGAAAAAAAAGTATACATATTAGGTATTTCCACATCTGTAAGGACCTGCTCTATAAAATATCACATGACCTAACTCCTCAGGTGAACACTGTAAAAAATAATAATATAAAAACTGTCAAAAAAGCAATTTTTTGTCACCTTACATCTCAAAAAGTGTAATACCAAGCGATCAAATAGTCATAAGCACCCCAAAATCATACCAATCAAACCATCATCTCAACCTGCAAAAAATGAGACCCTATCTAAGACAATCACCCAAAAAAAAAAAATATATGGCTCTCAGAATATGGAGACACTAAAACATGATTTTTTTTTTTGTTTAAAAAATGCTGTTAGGCCTCTTGCACATGAACGTATTTTCATTCCGTTTCTGTTCCTTCTTTTTGCGGACCGTATACGGAACCATTCATTTTAATGGGTCCGCAAAAAAATCGTGTGCATTCCGTTTCCATATTTCCATTCCCCCAAAAAATTAGAACATGTCCTATTATTGTCCCCATTACGGGCAGGCATAGTACTGTTCTATTAGGGGCCAGCTGTTCCGTTCCGCAAAATACGGAATGCAAACGGATGTCATCCGTATTTTTTGCGGATCCGTTTTTTGCGGACCGCAAAATACATATGGTCATGTGCAAGAGGCCTTATTGTGTAAAACTTAAATAAATAAAAAAAGTATACATATTAGGTATTGCCACGTCCATAAGAACCTGCTGTATAAAAATATCACATGAACTAACCCCTCAGGTGAACAAAAAAACCATAAAAAAATAAAAACGGTGTAAAAAAAAAGCCATTTCTTGTCACGTTACATCACAAAAAGTGTAATATCAAGCGATCAAAAAGTCATATGCACCCCAAAATTGTACCAATCAAACCGTCATCTAATCCCACAAAAAAATGATACCCTACCTAAGACAATCGCACAAAAAATTAAAAACTATGGCTCTCAGAATATGGAGACACTAAGACATGATTTTTTTTGTTAAAAAAATGCTGTTATTGTGTAAAACTTAAATAAATAAAAAAGTATACATAATAGGTATCGCCGCATCCATAAGAACCTGCTGTATAAAAATATCACATGACCTTACCCCTCAGCTAAACCCTGTAAAAAAAAAAAGTGTGTCAAAAAAGCATATTTTTTGTCACCTTACATCACAAAAAGTGTAATACCAAGCGATCAAAAAGTCATAGTACCAATCAAACCATCATCTCATACCGAAAAAAATTAGCCATTACATTAGACAGTCACCCAAAAACTAAATAAAAACTATGACTTTCAGAATATTGAGACCCCAAAAAATTATTTTTTTCAAAAATGCTTTATTATGTAAAACTGAAACAAACAACCCAAAAAAGTAGTATATTTGGTATTGTCGCGTCCGTAACAACCTGCTCTATAAAAATACCACATGATAACCTGTCAGATGAACATTGTAAATAACAAAAGTAATATGTACCCTAAAATGCTACCAACAAACTGCCAACTTAACCCGTAGTTTCCAAAATGGGGTCATTTTTGGGGAGTTTCAACTCTAGGGGTGCCTCAGGGGGTCTTCAAATGTGACATGGCAACTAAAAATTATCACACTGAAATCTGCCCTCCAAAAACTATATGGCGTTCCTTTCATTCTGCGGCCTGCCGTGTGCCCGTACAGCAGTTTAAGACCACATATGGGGTGTTTCTGTAAACTACTGTAAGTTTTGTTTGGCTGTTAACCCTTGCTTTGTTACTGAAAAAAATTGATTAAAATTGAAAATCGGCCAAAAAAGTGAAATTCTGAAATTTCATCTACATTCATCTACATTTTCCTTTAATTTTTGTGGAACACCTAAAGGGTTACCAAAGTTTACAAAATCAGTTTTGAATACCTTGAGAGGTGTATTTTCCAAAATGGGGTCACTTTTTTGGAGTTTCTACTTTAGGGGTGCATCAGGAGGTCTTCAAATACTTAAAATTAACTTAAAATTATCCCAGTGAAATCTGCCCTCCAAAAACCATATGGCGTTCCTTACCTTCTGCGCCCTGCCGTGTGCCCGTACAGCAGTGTATGACCACATATGGGGTGTTTCTGTAAACTACAGAATCAGGGCAATAAATATTGAGTTTTGTTTGGCTGTTAACCCTTGCTTTACTACTGGAAAAAAAGTGAAATTCTGAAATTTAATCTACATTTCCCTTTAATTTTTGTCGAACACCTAAAGGGTAAACAAAGTTTGTAAAATCAGTATTGAATACCTTGAGGGGTGTAGTTTCTAAAATGAGGTCATTTCTGGGCGGTTTCTATTATGTAAGCATCACAAAGTGACTTCAGACCTGAACTGGTCCTCAAAAATTGGGTTTTGGAAATTTTCTGAAAAATTTCAAGATTTGCTTCTAAACTTCTAAGCCTTCTAACGTCCCCAAAAAATAAAATGGCATTCACAAAATTATCCAAACATAAAAGTGGACATATGGGAAATGTAAAGTAATAACTATTATATGAAGTATCACTATCTGTTTTAAAAGCAGAGTGTTAGCACAGCGCCAGGCTTCCTCTTTTCCCTCCTGCTGCCCAGCTTACAAATACGGGCAGCAACTAACTTAAAGGGAACCTGTCATCAGTTTTATGGTGTCCTAACTAAGAGAAACATAAATAAGTGACTGAATCTCTTAGCAAAATGCTGGGTCACTTTCTTTAATTGACCCAGTCAAAATGCCAACATCTTGTATTGAAAAGCTCCAGCTGATAATGATGAGTCATGAATATTTATGAGTTCCTGACTCTCCCCCCCCACCTGCTGCTGATTGACAGGTTTTTTTCCATATGAATCAGCAGCAGGTGGGCAGGGGAGTGGCTATAGCTCTAAATTAAAAAAAACGTTGGACTCAATGACATCACGCTGGACTCAAATCAGCTCATTAGCATGCGGCATGTGGCATCCTTGTGTGTATATTATGAGGTAACCATCTGTCACACCAGTAAGTGAATACATCTAAGGTACTTTTTAGTAGTTAATGATTGTATATAATTAGTTAGATTATAATCAAATATCCACATGACAGGTTCCCTTTAACCCTGCTACATGTGATCCATGCCAGTATTTCCTTGCTGCTGGAGACTTGCACTGGTGCTGAAGCTTGCATGGGTGTGTCTATCTTTCCTATGTGGCAACACATACATGCCCTCTGTCTCAGCAGCCAATGGCCGGATTGCAGCAGGTATTTAAAGGCACTTCCTACTACAGGAAGTTGCATGAGCAACCTCAGTGTCTAGCCTGTCTAGTTCCTCTGCAAAGGTGTTTATCTTGTCTGCCTTCCTGTGTACTGAATCCTGTTATTGTACTCCTGGACTTTCTGCCACCTGCCTCTGACTTCATTTATGGACTTTGCCTGTTTGCCGCGTGCCCCTGACCTCGGATCTTGTTTGCTGACTTCGCTTAATTGCTGCCTGTCCTGACCCGTACCTCCTGGCCTCGTAAGTCCCCTTGGTGCTTGCACCGAGCACTCTGACCCTCTGGTCAGCTGCCACTGACTTGGGGACTACTCTGGAGTGGCACCTGGCAGCTACCCTACGGCCCAAGCCTATCCCCACCATCAGGGGCGCTAATGAATACCAGGTAGCTGCTTAGTTATGCCCCTCTGGTGTATACCCAGTCAGTGGCACAGTGGGTCCTAACCCACTTCCATAACACAGAGAAATGTAAATTTGGAAAATTTGGAAAATTTTCAATTTTTTTTGTAAATTTTACTTTTTTAAAAATAAAAATGAAAAATATTGACTGAAATGTAACACTATCATGTAGTACAATATGTCACGAGAAAACAATCTCAGAATGGCTTGGGATTTATGGTGAAAAGTGGCTTGGTAGTGAAGGGGTTAATAGGTTATATGTACCAACATGGTGCCTTTAAAAATGCAAGTAGTTCAGCAACAAAAACACTCACATACATTGACGGAAAAATAAAAAAGTTATGGTTATTGGAATGCAGTGAAAGTAAGGTGAAAATAAAAAGGTGGGTTAAATGGGAAGCCAGATGGCATGCTGTATATGTTGCTGCAGGATACTGTAATTTTCCGCCACATAAGATGCACTTTTTTCCCCAAAAAATGACACCAGGGAGGGAAAATGGCTAATTGGGCACAATTTGGCCATTTTCACTTAGGGGTTTACTCACTTTTGTTGCCAGCGGTTTAGATATTGACTGCACACCAAATTTAGGGTCCATTCACACGTCCGTGTGTGTTTTGCGGATCCACGGATCCGCAAAACACGGACACCAGCAATGTGCGTTCCGCATTTTGCGGACCGCACATCGCCGGCACTTAATAGAAAATGCCTATTCTTGTCCGCAATTGCGGACAAGAATAGGACATGTTCTATTTTTTTACGGGAACGGAATTGCAGACCTGGAAGTGCGGATCCGCAATTCCGGATCTGGGCAGCACATCGTGTGAATGGACACAAATACAAGCTGTACACTGAATACTTTACATTGCATCAGTGTTATATCTTCAGTGTTGTCCCATGAAAACATATGATAAAATATTTACAAAAATGTGGGGGGTGTAATCACTTTTGTTGCCAGCAGTTTAGATATTGACTGCACACCAAATTTATACAAGCTGTACCCTTGACTACTTTACATTGTATTAGTGTTATATCTTCAGTGTTGACCCATGAAAACATATAATAAAATATTTACAAAAATGTGAGGGGGTGTACTCACTTTGTGAAATACTGTATGTTATAGCATATGGTATTTATCTTCAAAGTCCAGAAGTAATAATATTAAAGGGATTCTGTCAGCTCGTTTTACCCTATAGAGCTGCAGATATGCATGGCTAGATCGCCGCTAGCATGTCCGCAATATACCTGTCCCATAAAGCTGTGTCCTTTTAATTGTGTTTAATAAATGATTTTATAGATATGTAAATGACCCTGGGAAGGAGCCCAAGGGGCTGTACTAACCTTCTTGGAGCCCAGCCACGCCCCCCTGTTAAGGAGCCCAGCACCGCCTGAGTCCTCTGAATCTCCTCCTTGCTCACAGTTAGATTGCTGTAATCTCGCGATGCGGGAGCTCACGCATGCGCAGTTCCTTCTCTGAGACTGATGCCAGCACAGGGAAGGAACACCATACCGACACTGCGCGTGCGCGAACTCGCGCATCGCAAGATTACGGCAATCTAACTGTGAGCGAGGAGATTCGGAGGACGCAGGCAGTACTGGGCTCCTTCACAGGGGGGCGTGGCTGGGCTCCAAGAAGGTTAGTACAGTCCCTTGGGCTCCTTACAGGGTCATTTACATATCTATAAAATCATTTTTTAAACACAATTAAAAGGACACAGCTTTATGGGACAGGTATATTGCGGACATGCTAGCGGCGATCTAGCCGTGCATGTCCGCAGCTCTATAAGCTAAAACGAGGTGACAGAATCCCTTTAAAGGGTTTCTGTCATGGGAAAAATTGTTATGTAGCTAACTGACATTAGCGATGTGCTAATGTCAGCAGTACATAACAGTATGCTTGTTAAGTCCCTGCCTGCCGCCGTTCTCTTAAAAAACAGACTTTTATAATATGCTAATGAAGCCTCTAGGTGCTATGAGGGCGTTGCTGCAGCACCTAGAGGCTCGGTCTACTCGCCTTTTGGCACACCTATTTAAATTACGTCCTTCTTCTCCGCATCGTCCTCATAATCCCACGCCTGCGCCGTTCCGTTTAGTATTCGGTGCAGGCGCAGTGAGTGAATGACGCTCGGCTGCTGCCAGCTTCCTCATTGCGCCTGTGCCGATTACGTCACAGGCCTCCCCGGAAGGCCTGCCTGGCAGCAGCCAAGCGTCCTTTACTCACTGCGCCGAATACTAAACGGAACGGCGCAGGCGCTAGATTATGAGGACGATACGGAGAAGAAGGACGTCAATCAAGTGGACGTGGGCGTGCCAAAAGGCGAGTAGACCGAGCCTCTAGGTGCTGCAGCAACGCCCTCATAGCACCTAGAGGCTTCCTTAGCATATTATAAAAGTCCGTTTTTTAAGAGAACGGTGGCAGGCAGGGACTTAACAGTATATTTGTTATGTACTGCTGACATTAGCACATCGCTAATGTCAGTCAGCTACATAACGATTTTTCCCATGACAGAAACCCTTTAACACATAACAAAGTAGGAAATCAAGTCACAGAAGGGTCATGAACCTGAAATATGGAAGTCAATGTTAAAGCTAATAAACATTTACAGATTTAGATTATTTCAAATAGTGGGACCTTGATAAAAATCCTGAAGTTTAAACACATATAATTAATTGTACATGTTTCAAAATAAAAGTTCTTAATCATATCCTGTGACTAGAGTTGAGCGGACACCCGAACCCCTTTGAAGTCAATGGGGACCCGAACTTTTGAGCACTAAAATGGCTGTAAAAATGTAATGGAAAGGGCTAGAGGGCTGCAAATGGCATAAAAATGTGGTTAAGAGCATGGCAAGTGCTCTGCAAACAAATGTGGATAGGGAAATGACTTTAAATAACATAAAATACGTTAAAAAAAAAATAATAATCTTGATCTAGGAGGATGAGGTCCATATGGAGTAGGAGGTTGAGGAGGCGGTGGATGTGGCGGTTTTAGTTTTAAATTTATTTATATTTTTTTAAATTAGAGTACACCTTAAAACATTGGGAAATATAACCTGTGATAACCCCCTCCAGTCGTGCTAAACACACATTCAGACAATACACTGACTGCAGGGCAGGCCAGCACCTCCAAGGCGTAAAGGGCAAGCTCAGGCCATGTGCCCAATTTGGAGACCCAGAAGTTGCAGGGGCTGACCCCTGTCAGTCAGTTCATGTAGGCGTGTGCTCACATACTGTCCCACCATGTCGCACGTCCCCGTGATGTTCATAATATAATTGGATATCTGCTCTATCAACTTTCGATGTTCTTTTCTGCGCCTACCATGTTGATCACGGTTATCGGCGAATCAGGGTTCCACCCCCGGCGAGGGAGCGTGAGAAAGAGAGACCACATCCAAGGGAGATCAATGGATGAAATTTAATTGTGATCGAGCGGAAATGTGGGAGAAGCTATTAAAACGGAAGAATTTTGAGGAAAGTAGGGGGCGCGCGGCAATTACCAACTCCCGACTAGGGGAGGTAGTGACGATAAATAACAATACAGGACTCTTAAGATGCCCTGTTATTGGAATGATTAATAAAAAAATTATAGGGAATGTCACTGGGGTATTTTGGATTTGGAAACGTTAGCCAGGAGATGCCCTGCTGCCGCTTTGTTGACTCTAGATAACTTCTGCCTGATTCTGATGTCCACCATCCATTTGGATATCTTCTCTATCAACTTTCGATGTTCTTTTCTGAGCCCACCATGTTGATCACGGTTATTGGCGAATCAGGGTTCCATGCCAGAGAGGGAGCGTGAGAAAGAGAGACCACATCCAAGGGAGGTTAATTGTTTCAAATTGAATAAGATAGAGTGGAAATGTGGGACAAATTATTGAAGCGCAAATGTGGGACAAATTATTGAAGCACAAAGGTGGGACAACTTGTTAAAGTTTAAGCATTGAATGAAAGGAGGTGGCGCGCATCAATTAAAGAAGAATTTCAGAAATTTTATTCCCTGTCACCTATGCAGGGGTTTCTATCAAAATATGTAAAATGTCACCTGACAATGTAACAGACAAATTTTTTAAATTTCTGTTCCTGTCACCTATGCAGAGTAGGGGTTTTTCATCGCCAGAAATGGGTTAATGTCACCCACCAATGAAACTGATTATTTTTTAAAATTTCTGTCCCTGTCACCTATGCAGAGCAGGGTTTTTTTTCACGTCCAAAATTGTAAAATGTCAACCCGAAAATGTAAAAGAAAAATTTGTGAAATGTATTAAGCTGTCAACTAGGTAGAGGAGGGGTATTTTACAGCCAAAAATTGTTTAATGTCACCCGAAAATGTAAAAGAAAAATTTGTGAAATTTATTAAGCTGTCTACTAGGTATAGCAGTGGTATATCACACCCAAATATTTGTGAATTTCACCTGAAAAAGTAACAGACAAATTTGTGAAATGACATAAAATAAAATACGTACAAATAAAAAAAAAATTGATTTATGAGGTGGAGGAGTTTGAGGAGGCGGTGGATGTAGCGGTGTAGGTGGAAGCAGCGGTGGAGAAGGACGAGGTAGCCAACACTGGTTTTCGGTCTTAATTTTTATTTTTCTAATTAGGGTACACTCCAAAAGAGTGTCAATTATCCAAAATACAAGAATGAGCAATTGCGCTGTAGTATAACAATGGCTGGTTAAGGCTGGTATACATGTCTATTCTGCACAAGGTACAGACAAGTCCTGTGGGATCCATGCCTGGTTCATTTTAATAAACGTGAGCTTGTCCACATTGGCTGTGGACAGGCGGCTGCGCTTGTCTGTGATAACGCCCCCTGCCGTGCGAAACACACGTTCAGATAATACACTGGCTGCAGGGCAGGCCAGCACCTCCAAGGCGTAAAGGGCAAGCTCAGGCCATGTGCCCAATTGGGAGACCCAGAAGTTGAAGGGGGCAGACCCGTCATTCAGTACGTGTAGACGTGTGCACACATACCGCTCCACCATGTTGGTGACATGTTTGTGGGTGCAGGAACCCACCCTCGGAGCCACTTGTGAATGACTGCCCAGAAACCCTACAAAATGATCCCTCTTCCTCCTCCTCCTGTGCCACATCCTCTTCCATCATCGCCAGCAGTGTTTTTTCAAGGAGGCATAGAAGTGGGATAGTAGCTGAGAACGGCGTTATCGGCACTGGTCATGTTGGTGGAGTACTCGAAACAGTGCAACAAGGAATACAGGTCTCGCATGGAGGCCCAGTCATTGGTGGTGAAGTGGTGCTGTTCCGCAAAGCGACTCACCCGTGCGTGCTGCAGCTGAAACTCCACTATTGCCTGCTGCTGCTCGCACAGACTGGCCAGCATGTGCAAGGTGGAGTTTCACCTTGTGGGCACGTCGCATGAGGCGGTGAGCGGGAAGGCCGAAGTTACGCTGCAGCGCTGACAGGCGAGCAGCAGCAGGGTGAGAACGCCGAAAGCGCGCACAAACGGCCTACACTTTATGCAGCAGCTATGACATATCGGGGTAATTTTTAAGGAATCTCTGCACCACCAAATTCAGCACATGCGCCAGGCAAGGGATGTGCGTCAAACTGGCTAGTCCCAGAGCTGCTACGAGATTTCGCCCATTATCGCACACTACCAGGCCGGGCTTGAGGCTCACTGTCGCCAACCACTCATCGGTCTGTTGTTCTTAGAATGGCACTCAAACCAACCATTTTTAACGATCCAGTCTTTTACACAGAGTGGCTGCGCATCAGCGACAACTGCTCCCAATCCTTTATACAAGCACTCATAGCTAAACGTAAGAATACAAGCCTAGCCCTCAACAATAAAATCCTAAATCACCAAAAAAGAACAGCGCCATTCCCACAATAAGCCCACCCCTGACCAACCAAAGGGAATTCCTTAGGGTATATAAATATAATGAAGTGAGATCCAAATGTACCAAATTATTACATAACCTAAAGGATTACAAAAATAATCAAGTAAGATCCTGGGAAAGAAAACCCTTTCACCGATCCGGAACATCAGCCTACAGTAACTTTACCAATCCTCCTCAGAAGGCCAACTCCCTATCTACTAACAGACCAACCACTAACCAAGCTTCCTCTTCTTTCAGACTCGCACAACACATGAGAACCACTGAATCTGGGACTTATGCTGAGGCAGCTAAGAGACCTAGGCATTATCATATCCACAACAGGAAAGACAGAACAATATACAATAGCAATTACAACTCTTACTCAGGCTGGGGCGGAAATCACCTCCCCAGTAACACACAATCAAAGGCTCTGCACATTCCCTGTTTGCCCGATCTACCAATACACGCACCCAGACACACAAAACAAAAAGTTCAAAATATACCCAGTATACCCAATCTACCAGTACACAACCCAAGATTTCCACATCACCGAACCCCTTACCCCCTCTCCTTCTAGACAAACGAAAACACCTTCAGCAGATTCCGACATCTCCATATAAACCACACCTCTAGCATCAAGAAAACTAATTCCTCTTAGGACCACCAACACTATAGCTAAACTATGATATGCCCCGCCCCAATCGTCCATGGTCCCCCCTATAGCCTCCCCCACACCCCCTCTTCCTCCCAATCGGTGCTAGAACAAGTCTCCATTATTAATAAATCACCACTTAAAGTAGAAACGACATTAGATTCTTCTTTACTCAACATCACCACCCATTCTGTATCCTGCTCCTACCCAAGCCCAGACCATAATTTTTTTAGAGTTATCCCCCAGTCTTACAGAAAGTCCACTACTAGAACAAATATCTTCATTCAGCAAGCAAGAACACCGGGGGCCATCACCGTTACCCCTACCACCCGCGCCTTGTTTAAACCTATCCAGCTCACAAATCCTAAATACACTCCTCTCCACTCCAAGACCATCCCATCTCCTTTCCCCAAAATCCACAGTACCTCAAAAAATAACCAACTTCTACAGTCCCATCCCGAACCCCCAAAAAATACCAAACCCCACTACAGAGGATGCAGAGGAAGCAGGAAACGACATGCCAACAAACAAAAATCACAAACCAAAAACCCTACCGCCGAAGAATTAGACCCCAAATTTCTAAAAGAAAAAGGCATCTTTAATCTATCTAACTACATCCTCAAGGAGAACGAGATTTTACTACTCAGTAAGGGCTTGTCCTTTTGTCCCACCAATAAACCTGACTTGTTTGAGCTCTTTGTTGACCTCAACCAATTCATTAGAAGATTGACGCTTTAACGCCATTTCTCCATTAAGTATTCCTCTGTGAATAAAAATTCACAACCTGCCAACCCGCCAATCGAAAACTTCACGCTCTACACCTCGTCTACACAAGACTCAGACACTACAACCACTACTGAGATGACTAGTATTGTAAAACCACCTTTAAAATGTAGATCCTCCTTTTATCCCCTTGAAAGTAGAGGCCCCCACCTGGAAAGCTATTATAACATGGTTCTCGATGACCTGAAAAAAGCCTTCCCTAACTCGAGTCAAAAAGATCCAGTCCCCAACGGAAGAAGAAAATCAATACTCCTCGAACCGGAAAGAAACAACCTTAACTTCTCAAAAACCTTAAAGAAAACAGAAACATTGTCATAAAAAATGCTGACAAAGGGGGTGGAATAGTCATCCTTGACACCAGCGACTATGAGAAAGAAGCCCTCAGAATCCTATCCGATACTGACTACTTCCGACTCGATTATGGATCCTCCACAGGAGTCCTTGATAAAAAAGAAAATAATTATTTAAAAGTAACACACCCCACTGTTGCACGTTTTTACTACCTCCCCAAAATACACAAGTCCCTCAGCAACCCCCCGGGAAGACCCATAATCTCTGGTATAGATTCCCTAACTTCGAACATATCAGAATAAATTGATGGCATCCTCCAAAAATATGTTAGCACACTAGCCTCATACCTGAGGGACTCAGCACACCTTATTCAAAACCTAGAAAATATAACGTGGCAAGCTAATTTCATCTGGGCCACTTTGGATGTTACGGCACTCTATAGCAACATTGCACATCCAATAGACATAAGAGCCACCAAAGAATTCTTAGATGCTGACACCGTTATGCCCCCACACAGAAGGATTTCATCCTCAGATCTATAGATTTTATTTTACGTCATAACTATTTTTCTTACAATGACAAATTTTATATACAAGAAAATGGAATGGCTATGGGCACCAAATTCGCACCATCATACTCCAATTTATTTATGGGTGCCTTTGAAAACCACTTTTGCTTACTTAATCACCCTAACGTGTTTTTTTTTACAAAAAATATATTGATGATATCATCATCATCTGGCAAGGGAACAACGACGATCTTAGAGCATACATTGAAACACTAAATAAAAACGACTGGAACCTAAGCTTCACTCTTGAGTCCCACCCTAAAGAAGCTATCTTTTTAGATCTCAACCTCAACAGTAACAATAATACCATCTCCACCAGTACATATTTTAAAAAGGTTGATGCAAACAATTTCCTAGATTTTAAAAGTTGCCACTATCACAAATGGAAGACCAACATACCATTCAGCCAGATGAAATGGATTAGACGCAACTGCACCAACAATGACACCATGGAAAAACAACTAGACGTTCTCGGTATGAGGTTCATCAATAAGGGATATCCCCCACAGCTTATCAAGGACGCGAGAAATAGGATCTCACTAATTGACCAGAAACAAAGTGTTCAACCCATAATCAGCAAAAAAACTTCAGAAAACCCATTCAGACCAGGCCTTATAACAAGGTATAACCAAAACCACAAACTAATTAGGCAAATAATAACAAAACATTGGACCGTATTACTTAAAGAGGACCTTTCACCGATTATTACACTATGAACTAACTATACAGACATGTAGAGCGGCGCCCGGGGATCTCACTGCACTTACTATTATCCCCGGGCGCCGCTCCGTTCTCCTGCTTTGTCCTCCGGTATCTCCGTTCACTAAGTTATGGTAGGCGGAGTCTGCCCTTGTTCTTCTGTAGCGCTGGCCAATCGCATTGCAGAGCTCACAGCCTGGGAGAAAATAACCTCCCAGGCTGTGAGCTCTGCACTGCGATTGGCCAGCGCTAGAGCAGAACAAGGGCAGACTCCGCCTACCATAACTTAGTGACTGGAATCTCCGCCTACTATAACTTAGTGAGCGGAGATACCGGAGGGCATAGCAGGAGAACGGAGCGGCGCCCGGGGATAATAGTAAGTGCAGTGAGATCCCCGGGCGCCGCTCTACATGTCTGTATAGTTAGTTCATAGTGTAATAATCGGTGAAAGGTCCTCTTTAAGGACCCAATATTAGGGAAAGAGATACCGAAACAACCCAAACTTATCTTCTGTAGAGTGAAAACCCTCAAAAACATGTTGGCCCCTTCGTGTCCCCAAAAACGCAATTCCTCAACATCGGAACAGTCACACAAAAAAACACTAGAATCCAATGGCTCCTCCAAATGCGGCATACGGAAATGCAAATTCTGCCTAATGATCACCACATCTCAGAGAGAGATCCAGTTACCGCACCCCATAGGAAAAATACAGTTCCAACAACCTTTGAACTGTGGGAGTAAAAATATAATATATTTACTTTAGTGCCCTTGCAACTTTTACTGTCAGCCGCACCACGCAAACCCTCAGGGAACGTATGAATGAACATCGGTCTAACATCAACAGAAAGGTTCTAACACATAGCGCATCACGTCTATAACACACAAAGGAAACCCCTCAGGCCTCAGAGTAACACCACTAGAACAAGTTGCATCCTCCTTCCAACAATTATGTCGGAAGGAGATGTTTTGGATGTACCAGTTGAATACCCTTACCCCATACGGTCTGAACGAAACATTGGAACACGCCAATTACTGAATATAAAAATATATATATCTCTGTAGGTTATACTTCATGCAACCATTTGTCATTATCATCATTGATACTAATTTGATCTCAATCAATTTTCCTCTACATAGCACATATCCATCTACAATTATGTCTATGTCTACCATGAATTTTTGATGGGATACAAGGTTGTCTCGACCACACACTCTACCCCCACACGAGATCTATAGTCAAAAGAAACATCCCACCATGTCAATACCTTCTTTCATAAGAAACATCTCAAGATTTTAACAATTCAGTATTTTACCATACATAAGGTAATTTCACTATACAAAGCAATTAAATTTTATTCATTTTTATTTATAAACAAATATTTAGCAAACAAAAAATTCCACAGCAGCACTAGTCCAATAGCACGGGTGCAAAATCCTCCCAACTGCAGGCTCAACGGCTAATAGATAAGTATATGTTCAAAAGATGAGGCAGCACTCCAAGGTAAAGTGAAAAACGATGGATCCTTTATTGACCCCTCTGCAACGTTTCAACCGCTCAATGCAGTCTTTATCATGCTTGATAAAGACTGCATTGAGCAGTTGAAACATTGCAGAGGTGTCAATAAAGGGTCCATCGTTTTTCACTTTACCTTGGAGTGCTGCCTCATCTTTTGAACATACACAAATATTTAGATATTATCTTGCAACATCCACATTAATTTATAATATATTATAATATATACAGGCAACTCATTTATTTTTATATCCTTTACGTGGCATCTTTTAATGTTTTATATCTTTTTTATCTTCTCTATATATATTTCTTACATATACATTGTGAGATATATCTTAATACCAATACGCAATCCTTCCGTTTTTAGATTTTTAATTATACCCTGGTGATGGTCATTCCACTCCTATCCAGGGGTGGTCTTATGTTTAAGAGATTTCATATCTCATCTATCAGTTATGAACTTGAGTGTACATATATATATATATATATATATATATAAAAATATATATGAGTATGTATAGAGAGAGTCCATCTGTGCACGTTTTCTATATGGATGACATCCTATCTATGTGTATTTATACTGATCCTTATATGGACCCATCTCCCCCCCCACCCCCCTTAGGGACTACAAAAACTTTTTTGCTGTGATCAAATGTTCACTGCTATCAAGATAGGATCACACAAAGATCATTGCTACCCCCTATATAGACCTATTATGCATTGACACCTATCATCATGCAGTGAACCCCCAGTTATAAGAGCAAAGAGAAGTCATCATGCATAAACTCACCCCCTCCTCCACATAAGAAAAAAAGAAAAATCTCTCCTGGGGGGGGAATCATGTCTAGAAGCATTAACCACAACCTACGACACCTACAGTCTACTTGCAAAAGTATGCGCCCCAGTCTGGAACGTACCATACCGGACATGTATCTCCGGGCATGCGCACCAATGCGTCCCAGCGTGGAAAGCATACACCCCGTTCCGGACATGCGCACTGATGCGTCCCAGGTTTGAACACACTAGAGGCGCACTTGCGCATCAACGCTACCCCCGCACTTCCACTTCTGGGCCGCTCCGAATTCGGCCGGACGGAGGATGCAATGGCAACTCAGGGAGAAAAGCCACTCCCACCATTATTTGGCGGTCTTTTTGAATTATTCAACAGGTATATATACCCCTATGTTTATACAATATATGAAAGCTGATCCTGATGAAGTGACCTGTTGTCCCGAAACACGTAGAAGCCCTGAGTGATTGGCTGCCTTCATCTTTAAACATCTTAGAGGAGATTGAGGTTGGGGGGGTACTAGGTTTACTGGTGTTTTATGCTTATCCAGATAAACCCCCCCACCCCCGTGAAGTGAGTACTAGCTCATTATATTTTAATAAAAAATATATATATATATATATATATATATATGCAAATTTTTTTTTTATAATTTTATTACATTATACAATATAAGCTGGTTTTATGGCACCACATCCGTTTATGTGAATAAACTGCATGCTTCCTCCACCTATGAGCACACACCTCCTGGGCACGAATAAGCATAGATCTCTCCCATGAGGTGTGCTTCTAGCCTGGGTTAATAGTACTATTTCCACTTTCAACACTAAACCGATCCCAGTGGACTGGCGCTGATGTTGGGGTTATAGGAGCAAGTTGTGCTGAGTGTGATCCCATCACACCCGACCCACCTATCTCCCCTCTTTTCATATTGTTCCTACATACAGACAACTGTCTGCATAGTGAACCCCGGAGCGGCCTCACTACCTATCCCACTTTCCTCTTTTTCCAATTTTATTTCTTCGCCAACACTCCTCCACCCTCTGGCGCCTCGAGTTTTTCTGGTCTCCTGGATTCATTATCCACCAGATCCTCAACTCTCTTTCTTTACCTATCCAACCCATTCATGACATTGGTAAATTTGAGTCAATAAATTTCACCTTTATTTATAAAAAATAAAATAAAAAATGTACCTACAATTTATAAAAATTCACAATTTCCTAAATTTGAATTTCTCTACTTTATGTTGGCATCATTTTTGCAAATGTCATTTCATTTATTTAGACGTTAGAAGGCTTAGAATTTTAGAAGCAATTTTTCAGATTTTCAAGAAAATTTCCAAAACCTTTTTTTTAGCACCAATTCAGTTATAAAGTGTTTTGAGGGCTTATCACCCATAATTGAACCTATTTTAGAAACTACACCCCTCAAGTTATTCAAAACTGATGTTACAAACTTTTTTTAACCCTTGAGGTGTTCCACAAGAATTAAAGGGAAATTCTTTGCAGATTTTTTTATGTTAATAATTTTTTTCTTGTAACACAGCAAGGGTTAACAGAAAAATAAAAGGGTTAACAGAAAAATAAACCTTAATATGTAGGACTCTGATTCTGCAGTTTAAAGAAATACCCCATATGTGGTGGTAAACTGATGTAGGGGTACATGGCAGTGGTCAGAAGGAATAGAGTGCCATATGGTTTTCAGAGGGCAGATTTTACTAGAATGGTTTTTGGGCGCCATTTTCTATTTTAGGAGACCCCCAAAAAGTGATTCCATTTTGGAAACTACACCCCTCAAGGAATTTATTAAGGGGTGTACTGAGCACTTCGACCTCCATAGGCGTTTTATGGAATTTAGAATCACTTATCTGTAAAAATTAAAAGTTCAATTTCTTCCAATAAAATGTTGCTTTAGCCCCAAATTTGTTACCCATTCACTCCTGAATACAGTTTACCACCCCATATGTGGTGGTAAACTGCTGTAGGGGCACATGGCAGGATTCAGAAGGGAAGGAGCACCATATGGCTTTTGCAGAGCAGATTTTGATTGGTTTATGGGTATCATTAGTTTTAATTTTTTGGGCGATTGTCTTATGTGGGGCCTAATTTTTTGAGGGATGAGGTGACTTTTTCATTGGTACCATTTTGGGGTACATATAACTTTTTAATCACTCAATATTATGCATTTTGTAAGGTGAGATAAAAAATGAATGTTCTGGCACTGTTTTTATTTATTTATTTTTACAGCGTTCACCTGACAGGTTAAATCATGTGATATTTTTATAAAGCCAGTTGTTACGGACACGGCAAAACCTAATGTCTATTTTTTATTTTTGTTGATTTTTTGCACAATAAAAGCATTTTTGAAAACAAAAAAAATCTTGTTTTTGTGTTGCCATTTTCTGAGATTATTTGATTGGTATCATTTTGGGATACATATGACTTTTTGAACGCTTGGGTATTACACTTTTTGTGAGACAAGGTGAGCAACAAATGGCTGCATTTGCACTGTTTTTATTTAGCTTTTACCTGACGGGGTGGATCATGTGATATGTTATAAGTAGGTAATATGTCCCCCTTTTGGGGGTCTGACACCCTCTTCAATGCATTACAATAATGCATTGCCTGTCAGTGTATTACCAGTTTAATATATTGACAGCCTGCCTGTGAGACCCAGCCAGGGGGTTCGGCCTCACAGGCTTCTATGGAAGGCAGGCTACAATGCCTTTGGAAGGCATGAGGTTGCCTTTCCAGCCATTGGGTCCCCGTCACCAAAGTGTGGGGACCCTTACCCTCCACAATCACCTTCTATGCCGTGGTCAGCGCTGACCATTGCATAGAAGGGGTTAGTGCGTCGGCATTTATGTTTTCACAGATGCTAGCGTATACAGCAGGGGCTCGGCTGTCAGTGACCGCCGTCTCCTACCGCTGAATGGGCGGCCGCAGTTCCTGCACCTTCCCAAACAGCGCACTGTACCTCTACGGCACTGGGGCTTAAGTCATGTCTCGCAGCGCCGTACATGTACAGCTCTGGTTGGGAAGGGGTTAAAATAGTCAGTCCTACAACTCATACCATTGCTTTGAATTTGTCATCAGTGTACCGTAAATGTAGAAACAAACAGCAAGCAATAACTAAGGTAGCAGTTATGACATAGTTACATTATTTTTTAAGGCTGAAAAAAAAAACACATGTCCATCCAGTTCAGCCTGTTATCCTGGACAGTTGATCCTGAGGAAGGCAAAAAGTCAATAGTCCTCATTTTACAATCAGAATAACTCCCTGGATCAACAACCCCTCTCTAGTAACTATAACCTGTAATATTATTACATTCCAGAAATACATCCAGGCCCCTCTTGAACTCTTTTAGTGAATTCACTATTACCACTTTCTCCGGCAGAGAGTTCCATAGTCTCACTGCTCTTACCGTAAAGAATCCTCTTTTATGTTGATGGAGAAACCTTCTTTCCTCTAGACGTAGAGATGTCTCCTCGTCATGAGGATCATGGGAGAGAGCTCTGTATTGCCCCTTAATATATTTTTACATGGTTATTAGTTCTCCCCTCAGTCGTATTTTTCTAAACTAAATAACCCTAATTTTGATAATGTTTCTGGGTACTATAGTCCACCCTTTCTAGTTATTACTTTAGTTGCCCTCCTCTGAACCCTCTCTAGCTCTGCAAGGTCTGTCTTGTTCACAGGAGCCCAGGATTGCACACAATACTCTATGTGCAATCTGACTAATGATTTGTAAGTTTTAGAACTATGTTGTTACCAATTGCAGCTATTCCCCTTTTGATGCACCCCATAATCTTATTGGCTTTGGCAGCAGCTGCCTGACACGGGTTACTACAGTTAAGTTTACTGTTAACAAAAATTTCCAATATTATGTCATTAGAGTAGGTGAAGTGATTATTTTGCACACTGACTTACCTGAAAAGAGTTGCTCCACAGACAACACACTTGTATTCCCCAGTTGCTGTGTTGTGAGTATATTCTCCAGCAAAGGCACTGCAATAGACATGTGTTTACAAACATGAGTGCTGGAATGGCTTCAACATAATACATTAATAAAGTGAAATATGTCTACTGGAAGCACACATCCTCAGTACAGTGTGCTTTCTCAGAACCTAGTCAAAATTCTCATTTTACATAGAATTTAAGAATGACCTAATCTCTCATTGCTGGCATGCACTAAATCATTTTGTTAGTAAATGATCTGGATGGCAAATCTTCTGAGCCAAGGTTATGATCTGCTGCCAACTCTTTATGGGTTCTGTTGCCAGTGATTCACATTCGGCAAATAGTCTCCTGTCCAAGGAAGAGAGGGCTGCCTATTAAATGAGACCCCATGTGTGGTAAAGAGCCTTTTCAGGTCATGAATGGAAACAAGCAGTTACATCATTAATATATTTGGATCAGAGGTAAGCCAGGGCTTTCTGCCAAGCTGCATGGTATAAATTAGACAACAAAATGGTTAGTCCTTGGCAAGCTACACTTCATGCTGGAATCAGCTGAGACAGACTTTATTCACTAAAAACACTTTTGGAAGGGAACGCTTTTTTGTTTTTTTTCAGGACGCAGGGCTTGCAGCCAAGGACTAAAGCCATGTGAGGCCAGTTATTGAACATTTTTGACATTCCAACCACAAATGAGCCAATAAATATTTTCTCCACATGTGCTTCAAAAAGAAATTCGAGTGGAGTGGAAAGGAACTGAATTATGCTACCTTCTCACCCAGCCAAAATGTCTGTGCTTACAATGACCACCTTCAGAATCAAGCTTTTCTGGCAAACAGCCACTGTGCGCTTGGTTCTGCCTTTCAGAAATATGTACCAAAAGTCCAAAACCCTTCTCATTTCCACACATTCTGCAGTAAAGTAAAACAGATCTTGCATGCTGCATTAGGAGTTTCAAAGACCAAACAGAAGCATTCACAAAAACACAGCTCTATGTACATATCTTCTATAAACGTACTTTTAAGAGCATACAGGCAATACAAGCAATATTTAAAGGGGTGGTCTCACTTTAGTAAGTGGCATTTATCATGTAGAGAAAGTTAATACAAGGCACTTACTAATATATTGTTATTATCCATATTACTTCCTTTGCTGGCTGGATTCATTTTTTTATCACATTATACACTGCTCGTTTCCATGGTTACAGACCACCCTGAAATCCATCAGCGGTGGCCCTGCTTGTAGAATATAGGAAAAAGCACTAGCCTATGTGCGCTCCCATGGTCCCAGCCACCAGAAAGGCTGATGCTTTTTCGTATAGTACTGATGGATTGCAGGGTGGTCTGTAACCATGGAAACGAGCAGTGTATAATGTGATGGAAAAATGATTCCAGCCAGCAAAGGAAGCAATATGGATAATAACAATACATTAGTAAGTGCCTTGTATTAACTTTCTCTACATGATTAAAGGGAACCTGTCACCTCCAAAAACCATTCCAAGCCGCCAGCAGTACCGGAGAGTAGCCAGCAGCGTGTTTCCGACAATCGTTTTCTTCCTGAAGGCAGATGAAGCAAAATCTCAGAAAACGTTCTTTCATCCCCTGCCGGTGCGCTTCTCTAGACATGCTTGAAGTCAAGGGGGCAGCGGCCTACTTGCTTCAAGTCAAGGTAACCACGCTCCCTTCCCTGCCCCTTTGCTGTGACTGGCAGCACTTATGCACGAGAGTTCGGCTGGCTTTGTAGAACAGCTGGCTGTCAGTCACAGCGAAGGGGCAGGGAAGGGGGCGTGGTTACCGTGACTTGAAGCAAGTAGGCCATTGCCCCCTTGACTTCAAGTATGACTAGAGAAGCGCGCCGGCAGGGGATAAAAGAACGTTTTCTGAGCTTTTGCTTCATCTGCCTTCAGGAAGAAAACAATCGTCGGAAACACACTGCTGGCTAGGTACTGCTGGCAGCTTGGGACTGTTTTTGGAGGTGACAGGTTCCCTTTAATGCAACTTACTGAAGTGAGACAACCCCTTTAACACATTAACCTAGACACAGTGGCTTGTTCTAAAGTTACATATAGGGTGTCATTTCTTTAAGCCCCTGCACTGGCGGTGGATCCGCCAAAGTTATGTAGAGGCGCCGGCTTTTACATAACTTCAGCGGATCCATTGACACTTCTAAATCTACGCCAGCTCCCTTCCTAGTGTTGATTTAGACTATTTTAGACCAAATTTCATAGAATTTATAATACTTGGCTGTGAAAATGAAAAATTACACATTTTTCAAGAAACAGGTGCTTTAGGCCCAAACTTTCTTTTTATCAAGCTATAACATGAGAATATCAGCCCACAATTTGCTACCCATTTTCTCTTGAGTACAGAAGTACACATTGTGGTCATAAACTGCTGTTTGGGGATATGCCAGAGCTCACATGGAAAGAAGCGGCATCTGGATTTTCTAACAGGGAGTTTGCTGAAATAATTTTTAAGAGCCAAAAGTTTATTTTTATTTTTTGTTGACTGAGCAGTGTTAGGGATTATTTATTGCGGAACAAGCTGTAGTTTTTATTGGCACCATTTTGGGGTATATTTGGCTTTCTGATCGATTTTTATTTCATTTTGGGGGAGGTGAGGTGGGCAAACATTTAAATACTGTCAGTGTTTTTTATTTTTATTTTATCACCATGTGGTATATATGATATAATAACTTTATTCTGCAGGTTAATACGATTATGGCAATAAAAAATGTACATCGGTTTTTTTTCATGTTTTACTACTTTTGCATAAAATCGGTTATATTTTGAATCGCCATATACTAACATCCATAACATTTAGATTTTTCTGCCAACATAGATATCCAAGGGCTTACCTTTTGCAGGACAGACTGTACTTTTTATCAGTACCATAAGACTTTTTTCAAGTACATAAGACCTTTTGATGACTTGATATTATGGTTTTTGGAAAGCAAGGTGACAAAAAAAGCTGTTTTGGCGTAATGTTTATTTATTTTTTTACGGCATTCACCTGATGAGGTAGATCATATGATATTTTTATAGAGCTGGTCGTTACGGATGCGGCAATACTAGATACGTCTATTTTCTTTTTTTTCAGTTTTACACAATAAGAGCATTTTTGGAAAACAAATCATGATTTTGTGTTGCCATTTTCTTAGACCCACATTTTTTTAAATTATTCTAGCTATTGAATATACCTGAATGTAACTTACCGTATGGCCTAAAACAAGCAACAAGAGGTAACTTAATGAATGTGTTCTATAATTACTGTAAAGTATGCCTATATATTTATTACAAAAGCGATGTAATGTGATATTTATGTCATTGAAAACCTAATAAACAGATATTTGTTAAAAAAATTATTCTAGCTATGGTCTTGTGTGGGGGCTCGGTTTTTTCAGGATTAGGTGGCGTTTTCATTGGTACCATTTTGGGGTACATACAACTTTTTGATTGCTTGTTTTTTGTTTTGTTTTTTGGAGGCGAGTTGACAAAAAATATTTTTTTTACATCGTTCACCTCATGGGGTAGATCATGTGATATTTTTATAGAGCTGGTTGTCACAGAAGAGGTGATACCAAATTAGGGTTACACCAGGTATCGAATTATCAATACCCAATCGATACTTTTGTACCGGTATCGATTTGATACCGGGATTTGCCTTTTACCGATACTAGGCTACGCTAGTGCGCAGCGCGCGCCATGTTCCCTCAGCAGCACAGGGGAGAAGGAAGCAGTCTCTTCCTTCCCCCTGTGCTGCTGCTTCCGCTGCCACCAATGAGAGCAGAGAGGGGCGGAGGAGGGGAGGGGCTGTGGCCACTGCACCACCAATGAATATAACGTTTAATACAAATACAGGAGGCGGGTGCCGGCGGCAGAATCACATAGCCGACACCGGAACTCTATGACAGGGAGCTGAGGGGTTAGCTGCCGCTGATCGCAGCTCCCTGTCATAAAGGTCGGGTGCCGGCTATGTGATTCTGCCGCCGGCACCCGCCTCCTGTATTTGTATTAAATGTTAATTATCTTCATTGGTGGCGCAGTGTGCCACCCCCAGTATTAAAAACATTAGTGGTGCAGTGAGCCCCCCCCCCCCCCCGTATTAAAAACATTGGGGGATAACTT
This sequence comes from Bufo bufo, assembly GCF_905171765.1. Classification (NCBI taxonomy): domain Eukaryota; kingdom Metazoa; phylum Chordata; class Amphibia; order Anura; family Bufonidae; genus Bufo; species Bufo bufo. Next base: position 474,554,217 of record NC_053389.1, read on the forward strand.
AATTTGGGAAAAGGGCGCTTTTTTAACATGTGAAACTTTTAGGCCTCTTTCACACGGCGTAATGAATTTGGGCCGGATAAGATGCGGGTGCGTCGCAGGAAAATGCGCAAGTGCAAAACATATTAATACGTTTTGCACGTGCGTGAGAAAAATCGGCATGTTTGGTACCCAAACCTGAACCCGGACTTCTTCACAGAAGTTCGGGTTTGGGTTAGGTGTTGTGTAGATTTTATTATTTTCCCTTATAACATGGTTATAATGGAAAATAATAGCATTCTTAATACAGAATGCTAAGTAAAATAGTGATGGAGGGGTTAAATTAAAAAAAATTATAATTTAACTCACCTTAATCCACTTGTTCGCGCAGCCCGGCTTCTCTTCTTTCTTCTTCTTTGAGAAAAAGGACCTGTGGTGACGTCACTGCGCTCATCACATGGTCCGTCACATGATCCATCACCCCTCATTAAGTGTCCTGTGTACAACGATCTAGAAGGCAGGGACACCACGGAACGGTCCCTGCTTTCTCTATGGGGTGCCCTGCTATCACTGACAGTGGGCCCCCCACTCAGCAGCTGCCCGATTAGCGTGCATCTGTGATCTCTGAATGGATGTTTTAAAACGTCCATTAAGACGTAAGTCTCGACCTCCAGGACGATTATAGTCTATGGGCGGTTGGGAACATGTTAAACCATTAGATATTGTTGCCAATGGTTTAATAACAGTCTATCACTTGCTGCTTCATGTGCTGTTCCCATATAGTGTCCAACCCCTTTAATATTACATTGCAGATTCTGATTTACATGCATAAAGTCTTAGATTTCACTATCCACAAGGAAAATACTTACTAATGCTTAGAAAAAAAACACATAAGGGCTCTTGTACACGGTCGTTTTTACGGTCTGCAAATTGCGGATCCGCAAAATACAGATACCAGCTGTGTGCATTCCGCATTTTGCAGAACAGAATGTCCAGCACATAATAGAACAGTCCTATCCTTGTCTGTAATACGTTCTCGCTCTTTGCAGGTGCTGCGGAACGGAAATACGGATGAAGATAGAACACGGTGTGCTGTCCGCATCTTTTGTGGCCCCATTGAAGTGAAAGGGTCCGCATCCAACATGCAAAAAATGTGGATCGGATGCGGACAAATATTACGTTTGTGTGCATGAGCCCCAAAACTGACAAAACGGCTTGTCCTGATTGACAACCAAATCACAAAAAGTCTATGCATAGCCCCAATTCCAAATACCCATTCAGCTGCAAAGACGATTTGTACAGGGGTATGTATACCTAAAGGTCATTTTACCTTTGTAATAATTTGCTTTATTGTTCCAATGCATTTGGTAGCAGAAGTTACAAACAGTAACATACAGTCTGATCTAATAACTATACTTTCATCCCTACTTCTTGCTAACTTACTGAATTCACATTAGCAAGATGTAAAGGATGGAAGATAGTAAGATGGTGGAGAAGGCAATCCACTACTTTACAAGTGATGGACTATCCTAAGGATAGGCCATCACTATATGATTGGTGGACACCTAAGCCCCCCTCCCCCCTACTTCCTTATCAGCTGTTCTGCAGTAGATTCGGAGCTGGAAGATGGCGATAGAGCTACACAAGTAGTTGAACTATAAGCTGTCATTAACTGCTGCATAGTTTTTAAGGCTAAAAATTACATACAGTCAGGCCAATTTAGTTAAACTTTTATGTCACTTTTGTGACTTAAAAAATGCATGAAACATGTACCTCTGAATAAATTAGACGCATTTTACCCCAGGCCACAGGGGATCAAGACTTGTGTAGGGAACTATTCTTGATAAATCTCCCCCAGTATCTCCATACAGTTCAAACTATTATCCTGCAATGTCCAGAAATAGGCAAAAGCCCCATGAGGTAAAAGCCAATTTTCCTCTTGTTATGGAGAAAATTCCAAATTAAAGATGAGCAAATCAATTTTAACTTCTTCACATGTTGGCGTTCTTCCCGCAAGTAAGGAATCACCCATGTGATGCTAGATTGACAGGGCTGGGCATATAGCCTGGCCCTGACAATTTCCTTCCTGTGCCACTGCTCTGATTAGCAGAACAAGGGTAGAGGCTCTACTTCGCCTTCGGAGCAGCGCCTGCCCAGGCGCCTCTGGTTGCAGCGCGTGTGCAGTTGCAGTTGATAAAACAAATTGATTTGTTACAATTGATTTACTCATCTCTATTCCAAATATATCAATTATGCAGAGGCAAACGTGATCCCATCCCTACCATTCTGGAAGTTTACAAGTAGGAACTAAGGAACAGCGAACACAATGGTGGATCGAAGGAGCTGGAGCTGAGCAGCAGGAGAAGGTAAGTGTGCTTCCCTCCACGGGTCCAGAGTAGGGAAAACAAAAAAGCATTAAGAAGCTGGACAACACCTCTGAAGAGCATCTGTCACCAGGAGTAAGAGTATTCAACCCAGCACAATGCCTGGTAGGGTTGCCTCAGCTGAGTAAAACACTCACTCCCAATATGTTGTGACATTGAAAAATACAGTGGGTCATTTACAAACAGCTACGCCACTTTTGTGGTGTATATCTGGCGCAGATTCTGTCGCACTCCATGTTGCAGCAGAATCTGCAACTTCTTCCCTGTTGATGCCAAGTCTAAAAAAGGGGGTGTGGTGTGGGCGTAGAAAATGGTTTAAATGTAAAACAGCAAGGAAGCTGCCTTACATTTAGAATCGGTACTCGATACGCCGAAGTTATGTAGAGGCCGGCGCCTCTACATAACTTCGGCGATCCACTGCCAGTGCAGGGGCTTATTAAGACTGGCGTCTAAAACTAAAACATTAATAAATGTGCCCCATAATGTTTTAAAATTTTCGAAATGGGGCATAAAGTGCATTCAGTGCAGGCACTTGACACTTGGTGCACCTTAGCTTCTCTCCAGCACTACACCCTCCCCACTTCACTTGGTTGACAGGGGCAGCCGTAAGAATGGTCTCTCATCCGTCCGTGTAATCCCACACCTGCATCATAAAATACACCCTTGGCACAGCAGAATCCTGCAAAACTGACGTTAAAGATTCCCATAATTATAACTCTCGCACTATGTTTACACCTCAACCAGTACCCCGTTTTCATGATCTATCTCACCTTTCTGTCCCCTTTTCTTGGGTGACATGATATTGCTTTGGTGTCAGTCGTTGCCTTAACTCTTGCTCAGTAAAAACAACTTTGCAAGTCTTTTTTTGCTTTCGTGTTCCTGTAAATAACAATAAAAAGTCAGTTTAGTTTTAATTGAAGAATAATTTCCTTGCCATTCAGCAGCTTTTCAGCTTCTGCATTCACTAGTCAATTACTATACCTGTTCTTAAATTACAGTGACAGATTAGTAAGGGAATTCCACTGGAAAAAAAAGGACAATATGCTGCAACCAAAGCTTTTCCTGTGCAACATTAACAGCCTCAGATAGCCATACAAAAGAGGTAGTGAGCGGTTCCAAATGCAATCTTCTCAAAATGCAATAAAAAGAAAGTTAAAAGTACAGCTTTCCTGACAAGGGGATAATGGACTTACAACATCCAAGAGCTTTTTTTGTTATAAATGTCAATATGAATAATAAGTCCTCCAATTTTTTGTTGATTATAATTCAAAATCCTGCACAGTCTTATAGATTTCCTAACTTTATGCAAATCAATGTATAAATAATATGTTCTGTAGCCTTCTATTACATTTTGGCCCAGATTTATTAATGTGTCTGCGCCTAGAATCTGTCTAAAAGTGATGCAAATTGGAGCAACTAGGATTTCTCCAGTTTTTTCAGGTCACATAAAAAAGGAATGGGGCTTAGTGGGAAGGGGCATGGCTTAGATGGAAAGTGGACATGGCCTTAAATGTGACATTTGCGCCAAAATTCTGGTGTAAAATTCTGTCTCCAAGTAGAGCAACCAGTAGTTGGCATAACGTTAGACAAAAGTGCCCAGCCATGCATCAAATTTATCATCCAGCCTGAGTCACTGTGATAAATCTAGTGCAGGTCTAGACAGCCTGTCTAAATTTATGCCATTCACCGCAAACCTGCCCCTTGTTATTCAATTCCGCACACCAGCTGCAGATTGTCCATAGACTATAAACAGGCAGTGCACATTTAACTCTGCATGGACGTTTCTGAACATCCTTGCACACTTAGAGCTACACAGAGATCGTGCAGATGCAAGGGCCTGTAGCTCATTGTCAATGCAGCCAGGCTTTCCAAAGAGAATGCAGAGATTTCTTTTTACCATCTCTGCCTTCTCCAATGCTGAATAAACAGCGCTCAATGAGCACTGTGTATACAGATCAGGAAGTGCAATGCCTCTCCCTGCATTGGTCCTAGTTAGTGATTTCTCTGGGCTGGGTAACTACTTATTTAAAATCTAACTTTTAATATAATCTTAGAAGTAACAGAATATTAGGACTCACTACACATAGTAGACATACATACACGGATAGGACCAACTTAATGGTGCCTAGCTGGTATAGATAAAAAATTCTGCTAATTCCACTGGAAGTATCATCATCCATCTATCACTGGTAAATTATCTGTAGTTCTAGGGTACAGGTCCATCACAGGGACAGGCTACCGGACGGGGTCGCCTTTTCCAAGGCGAGTGCTCTGTATAGACAGGTAGAAGCATAATAGCCCCCTCCACCTTGTTAGGGTTATATAGGACCATTCCTACAGTCTGATCTACCCGACTATACAGCAGAAGCACCTTTTTCCTCCCGGCATACACTCAGTGTCTCCTGCCTCCTGTCATCAAGGAACCTCTCCCAGTATCTACAAAGGGTCTGGTAAGACTGTTCGCGTCTTCCCTGACGGAGCAGAATTTTTTATCTATACCAGCTAGGCACCATTAAGTTGGTCTTATCCGTGTATGTATGTCTACTATGTGTAGTGAGTCCTATTATTCTGTTACTTCTAAGATTATATTAAAAGTTAGATTTTAAATAAGTATACTCCCCCCTCCCTCTGTGTAGGGGCCCATTGCCTGCTCGTCACTTCGGAGTGTTCTCATAGCCTGTATTGATTCAGTGCTCTGATCAATCTTTGCTGGGTAACTACACAAGCTGCTGGGTCTTAGCAAACCCAGATCAGCTCTGCAGTGAGGCTCAAAACGACTAGATAAACTGTGTACTATCCTAGCAAAAATAGAGTTGTCCGCCATCTGCTGTGATGTAGAATCCTCATGCATGGGTGGGTGCTCAGAGATTAGGATGTGGCCCAGTAGCCAGGTGAAGCAAAGCAGAAATGGATCTTGAAAAGGGTTGCTCCGGCATGCTAAATAGATTAAAAATGTGCTACTTTTTTCAAATATGTTAAAAACACATTAGTGGTTATTATATGCACACTCGTTTTTAGCATGTTTGAGATAAAGTGGAGTGACTTTCCCTAAGATCCGTTTCTATCCACGGAGGCTCAACAGCCTTGTTAATGTATGAATGTATGGGAAGCAGAAAGTGTAAAATAAAATAAGAAAAAAAATTAAGACAAAAAATAATAAAAGAAAATGCTAAAACTGCTGCTTCAATACCATAATGGAAAGAGGACATAATTAAAAAAATATATATTTTGTTGTGGGGGAAAAAAAAAATGGTATAAGAATAAAGCGTGTCTTGACGGGAAGGGGGGGGGGGGGGGGTAAATGGCCTGGATGAAAACACTCTTGTTCAGAGCATGCAAACAATTACAAACCTGGTCCTGCAGTCACTTGTATCCAGTCCAGGCAATGCTCTGTGATATAAAACTGCCTGGACTTCAGACTGGTACTCGTTACCAAGTGTACTAGTCTGGCTTTATTATGTAGATGTGTATAGCTCACAGACCATTGCCTACACTGAATACAGTTTTCAGGTTAGAGCAACTATGACGTGGTTCAGATCATGTAATATTAAAGGTATTTTCTGAGTTTAGGATATTGATGGCCTGTCCCCATGATAGGCTATCAATAGCAGACCACTGGGGGTCTAACTCTCAGCACCCCTACCAATCAGGTGCCGCGTTCGTGGGAGTGCTGCAGTCTCTTCATTGCTTTTATGGTGCCATCTGCTTTCATACCGTCTACTTTGTAGTGGCGGAGCGGAATACTGCAGCTTTGTCCTGTTCACTTAAAAGGAAACAAAGCTGCAATACATATGCAGCATCCCACTGCAGAGTCTTTCAACAATGAGTTTCTATTCGGTCCTGATGACCAAAGTGAAATATCTTATTATAAGGCTAATATATCTTCTTCTTCTTAGTTTACTCCTGAAATATCATAAAGGTTTATTTTGGTACCAATCTGGAACTAGGGGTATAACTAGTGAGTTGTACAGGGCAATACCAGAGTTTACTGTCTGCACTGTGACATCATAGTATTAATTATTTCTCTGCTGTGTCATTACTGTGGGTCTAATCCATTAGCTGTGACATCACTATATTTATTATTCCTGTTCTGTGCCATGTAATCTAGTCTAGAATTTGCAGTGTTCCCAAACTGTGACATCACTGTGTGCAGTAACTGTGCCATTCACCTACAATCCATTCCTTCCTTAGGCTACTTTCACACTAGCGTTTTTACTGGATACAGCAGGGTTCAGTAAAAACGTTTCCGCTACTGATAATACAACCATCTGCATCTGTTATGAACGGATCCGGTTGTATTATCTTTAACATTGCCAAGATGGATCTGTCATGAACTACACTGAAAGTCAATGGAGGACAGATTAGTTTTCGATTGTGGCAGAGAAAACGGATTCGTCCCCATTGACTTGCATTGGGGTCATGCCGGATCTGTCTTGCTCCGCATCCCAGGACGGAAAGCAAACTACAACATGTTGCGGTTTGCTCTCTGGTATGGGAACGCAACTAAACAGAACGGAATGCAAGTTGCGGTCCGCAGCACGGGCATGGAGCCTTTACATTTGTGGGTATGAGCCCTAACTGTGAGAACTATTATGGTCTGTGGAAGTTTGATGCGCTGTCTGCTGAGCTGTGCCTCGTGCACAGCTTTACAGGCAGTTTACCATAACAGGCCTAAGAACCTACAGGTGGCCTCAGGCTGTCATGATAACAGATTGGAGCCCTGCAACTTCACTGTGGAGACTCCGATGATAAGGTAGAGGGAGCCCCCTTCTTCTGCCTAACTCAGTCACTATTGAACGCGGCATCTGAGGGGTTAAATGACCGTCATTGCTGATCCTAGTCATTGCGGCCGAGTGCCTGCTGTATTATACAGCTGGCAACCACCATGTATGGAGTGGCTCAGTGCAGAAGCCCCTCCTTAGATTACCTCAGCCTAAGGCCTCATGCACACGACCGTGCTTCTGTGGGGTTCCGTTCCGTACTTCCGTTCTGCAAAAAGAGAGAACTTGCTCTATCTTTTTGTGGAACGGGCGGATCACGGACCCATTCAAGTTAAATCGGTCTGAATCCATCCCGGAGGCCGCATGAACATTTTCCGTGCATTGGGGACAGCAAATTGCAAATACATTTATGTACAGGAGGCCTTAGGCCTCATGCACACGAGCGTTGTTTTGGTCCGCATCCGAGCCGCAAACCGCGGATCCGCAAAAAACGGAAGCCGCCTATGTGCCTTCTGCAATTTGCGGAACGGAACGGGTGTCCCAGTGTAGAAATGCCTATTCTTGTCCGCAAAACGGACAAGAATAGGACATGTTATATTTTTTTTCGTGGGGCTACGGAACGGAGCAACGGATGCGGACAGCACACGGAGTGCTGTCCGCATCTTTTGCGCCCCCATTGAAGTGAATGGGTCAGCATCCGAGCCGCAAAAACTGCAGCTCGGATGCGGACCAAAACAACGCTCGTGTGCATGAGGCCTAAGGCCTCCTGCACACAAACGTATGTGCTCCGTTCCGTGCATTGGGGACCGCAATTTGCGGTCCCCAATGCACAGAGAATGTTCATGCGGCCCCCGGGATGGATCCAGACCCATTTAACTTGAATGGGTCCGTGATCCACCCGTTCCGCAAAAAGATAGAGCAAGTTCTCTCTTTTTGCGGAACAGAAGTAAGGAACGGAACCCCACAGAAGCACTCCGTAGTGGTTCCCTAGGGTTCCGTTCCGTGCTTCCGTTCCGCATTTCCGGATTTGCGGACCCATTCAAGTGATGCGGAATGCACACGGAACGGTGTTCGTTTATTGCGGATCCGCATATGCGGTCCGCAATATGGTAACGGAACACCTACGTTAGTGTGCAGGAGGCCTAAATGACATACAGGTACATCACACTGGCTGATGGGGTTAAAAGATATCTGTCAGCAGATATGTAGCTATGAAACTGGCTGACCTGTTATATGTGAGCTTAGCAGCTGAAGGCATCTGTGTTGGTCCATATGTGCCCGCATTGCTGAAAAATTAAAGTTGTAACATTTGCAAATGAGCCTCTAGGTGCAACGGGACGAAGCTGTTACACAGAGAGGCTCTGCTCTCTCTGCAACTGCTGCACTATCTCTATTTTAATTGACAGGGCCAGGCGGTGAAAACATCATAACGCCTGGCCATTTCAATCAAAGTGCAAAGGGCAAAGCAGTTGCATCGCCCCTGTTGTACCTGAAAGCTCATTTGCATACATTAAAACATCATTTTTCTCATCAATGTGGTCACATATGAACATGGAACACAGATGCCTTCAGCTGCCAAGCGCAGATGCAACAGGTCAGCCAGTTTTATGCCACATTTATAAAATGTCACATGTTGTTTGATAAATTAACTAACACTTTTGTCTAGAAAAGCAACTCCAGTTTTCCTACTCCTCCCTCCTACTGGAGTGAGACTGTGACTTTTTTTGCAACTTTTAAAAAAAGTCTCACACAGCTGCACACTGCGGTTTGTATCTGTCCGATTCCGGCACTGTTTGCCGGATTTATGTGCCGCAGAGGTGAAACTAGCCTTACATCATGACTATGGTAGTGATCGCCATGACATTACTTTTACGGAGTTTGACACTGATGCCAGTCATTACTGGGATGTTAACACTTGTAGCTAATGCTGACATCTAATGGTGAAGAAAATTATCAGTGAGAAGCAATAAGCCAACAAATCTTTACCAAAAGAAAGTGTTTTAAAAGAAAGTATAACAATTATTTTAACACTTTAATTACTTCCATCTGTTAGAATACTTGTTACCAGGGAATGTGTCATAGAATCTTTACCTATTCACTTGGACACAGAAAACATCAAATACATAAATGTGCTTTTACAAGTGTTTTCAACAGAAATATATCCATTTATCTTCTGTCTAGTAACGTCTTTCAAGATGAAAAGATATAGTAGGGTGAATTTCTCTACATACCCTTCTGATGGACACCCCTTTATAGGCATATATTGTAACGGAATTAATTGGCCATAGACCTCCATGTTAGGCTAGTTTTACACCTGTGGTGTGAATCCTGGCAGGCTGTTCCTACAGAGAACAGCCTGCCGGAATTCACCACATCCAGCACTAATGGATGCAGATGGAATGTCCGCTGGCCCCATTAAGGCTCCATTCACACGTCCGCAAATGGGTCCGCATCCGTTCCGCAATTTTGCGGAACGGGTGCAGACCCATTCATTTTCTATGGGGACGGAATGGATGCGGACAGCACACAGTGTGCTGTCAACATCCGCATTTGCGGAGCGCGGCCCCGATCTTCAGATCCGCAGCTCCGCAAAAGATAGAACATGTCCTATTCTTGTCCGCAGCTTGCGGACAAGAATAAGCATTTCTATAGGGGTGCCGGGCGGGTGTGTTGCGGGTCCGCAACACACCACGGACGTGTGAATGGAGCCTAAAGGGGTTCTCCAGATAATAAAAATTACTGAAAATACTTAAGTATTACTTCATTATGAATATATTCCCAAATACCTTTCATTAGGTATAATGGCTTGTTTTGTCTGGGGAGCAATCATCAGGGGCCATAAAATGTCTATTAGCACACAGAAAACCTGTCCTAATCACACAGCAGGACAAGTTACTTCACAACATTGAGCTAAAAAGCTGCCTCATCCTCCTCTCTGCTCTGCTTGTCAGGGATTATGATCCTAAATACAGCTGATAAAATGAATCTCTGTGAGAATGGAGTTCATAAGGAGAAATGAAGTACAGAGAGCAGGTGGGGATGTGGCTGATGAGCAGCAGCACTTGTATGCAGTCTCCATTACCACAATCTGCCCTCTCTGTACTTCATGTCTCCTCATGAACTCCATTAGACGTTGCCAGCTTTAAAGTCATGTCGGGTGGGTTATCACACTAGCTTATCTCACTGGCATAGTTTAACTGTATGTAAATCTTCTAAAGCCTAAAGTAAGTATCCAGTTACACTGTTGGGATGGTGCACTAACCCACTGATTCTCATGCTTTCTACATCTGTAACTTGTCTTGCTGTGTGATTAGGACAGGCTCTGTGTGTACTAATAGAACGTCGGCCATTTTATTTAACCTAATGATTGCTCCCAGGACAAAAGATGCCATTATAACTAATGAAAAGTATATGGGAATATATTTATAATAAAGTAATATTTAAGTATTTTCATTTTTCTTAATTCCCCGAGAAACCCTTTAAGTACAGTATAATCGGATCCGGCGGAGATCCAGCCACATTCCAAAAGACAATGTGAAGAACTGTACTGCCTAATAGTTAATAGTTTTTTTTTTCCCACTGTATGAATTTTGCTGTATGAATTGTACCACCCAATAGTTAAGTTTTTTTTTTCTGTATGAAGAGGTTGTGGCGCTCCATGTGCACTGTGGTCTCTTCCTAGGCCATGAGACGTCACATTCATCAGTCATGTGGCCTAGTAGCAACTCAGTCCCATACAAGTAAATAGGGCTGAGCTGCAATACCAAGCAATGCCGCTATCAAACGGACAGCTCTGTGCTTCTTAAGCAGCGAGGAGGCCGTGTTGCTCACTCCTGAAACAGCTTATCATCAGGGGTGCTGGGAGTCGGACCCTTCCAATCTCATACTGATGACCGATCCTGAGGATAGACCATCAATATGTAAATCCTGGAAAACTCCTTTAATTTATGTTATCTGAGGTGTTACATAGGAATGGATGTACCATCTACTACCTAAGGCTACTTTCACACCTGCGTTAGGTGCGGATCCGTCTGGTATGTGCACAGACGGATCCGCACCTATAATGCAAACGCTTAGATCCGTTCAGAACGGATCCGTTTGCATTACCATGAACAAAAAAAAAAAAAATTATTATTATTATTATTTTTTTTTTTGTTCATGATAATGCAAACGGATCCGTTTTGACTTTACATTGAAAGTCAATGGGAGACGGATCCGTTTAAAAATTGAGCCATATAGTGTCAAATTCAAACGGATCCGTCCCCATTGACTTACATTGTAAGTCTGGACGGATCCGTTTGCCTCTGCACGGCCAGGCGGACACCCGAACGCTGCAAGCTGCGTTCAGGGGTCCGCCTGCTGAGCGGAGGACAAACGGTGCCAAACTGATGCATTCTGAGCGGATCTGCATCCACTCAGAATGCATTAGGGCTGGACGGATCCGTTCGGGGCCGCTTGTGAGAGCCTTCAAACGGAACTCACAAGTGGAGCCCCGAACGCTAGTGTGAAAGTAGCCTTATCTGTACTCAGAGAGTTATCACTGTGTTATTTGTGGTGTTACACAGGAATGCAGGTACCATCTATTAGATTATCTGTGTTTAGAGAGTTATCACTGTGTTATCTGTGGTATTACATAGGACTGCAGGTGCTCTCTACTAAATTATCTGTACTCTCAGAGCTATCACTGTGCTATATGTAGTGTTACATAGGACTGCAGATGACATTTACTACACTATCTGTACTCAGCTATCAGTGTGTTATCCATGCGGCTAACATCTACTATCTATACTCAAGGTCTCTGAGTACAAATAATGTAGTAGATGTCACCTACAGTCCTATGTAACACCAGAGGACTGCAGGTACCATCTATACCGCATGGCTGCAGCGCTCAATGCTGCTGAATGCACTGTTTGCACGTGGCCTTGGGCCCCACAGAGATGTCAGGCCTGGGGCTCCTGCCCCATACATCCCTATTGTAACCGCCATTACTGACAATTCTAGACTCACTGCTTTGACAATTCCTAGTTGTCAATAAGTAATAAAAAAGATGCTCCAGACATTTTTTGTTTTATAGGGAGGGAATACAGACATGCCAGGAAAGGTGACATGTAGGGATGAGCGAACTTGTGTTTTCAAGTTCGGTGTACAAGGTTAGGGTTATCTAAGAATTCAGTTATGGATTCCGCTACCACCGACCATAAGTTATGGTCGGTGGTAGCGGAATCCATAATGGAATTCTTAGATAACCCAAACCTTGCAAGCCAAACTTGAAAACACAAGTTCGCTCAACACTAGTGACAGGTGCTCGTTCATGTAACACATTGAAATTTACTAAAAACCTCTGAATATTTTTTTCAAAAATGATCTAGTAATAAAAAAAAATGTTTTTTTTTCTGAAACTAAAATATTTAAAATTTAAAATGAGTGATAAAGACAAAGAAGTCTGTTGTAATAATTGTAAAGGCCTACTACTAGTCTGAACGTGGCAGGCGGACTCAACGTATTTGATCTTGCTCATTTGCTAATCTATCTTGACAAAGTACTATGTTTCATAATTACTGGTAGTAGTGAACTATATACAATTAGAAACAAGTAGTCCTGACACAAATATGGTATAACCAGTGAGTGTGTGGAACTATAAAAAGGCCAATTGTGTTCTCAAAGCTTGAATAGAAAGAAAGCTGACCATCTGTATGTCATTTAGAATAAGAAAAAGGACTTCAGGTTTAAATTACATGGTCTCGGATTGCAATTTCCTAACATTTTAAAACTTTGACAAATTTTTTCTCTCTGTTTTATTTGCTAAGCTTTCTGACAGATTTGACAATGACACATTACATATACCACTGCTGATCATGAAAACAAACATAGTGTGATCAACGTGATGATTAAAAACCTATATATTTATGTTAAACTTTATAACGTTTCTTTTGCATGTCTAATTTATGAGATTTATTTTCCATTTGTTTTCTGGTGGACCACTCTATATATAGACATTAAACTGCTAAAGTCATAACAAAAAAATCACATAACAACATTCTTCTAACTTTTGGTACTATTATATGTATGTATCCTTTTATTTGTATTACCTGAGACTCATTCCAGTTTTTAATGACCATTAGGAACTGGATTCTTACAAATTTTGCTGGAATGTGCCCTGTTTCGTAGCCTACACACTATTTGGTTTTGGTGCACTTAAAGGTCACTATTGAAATTAGTTAAATTTCCCAACATCCTGTCTTTTCAGCCTAAAGTATAAATACTGTTTTCCTAATTACAAGTGAGATATGGCCTATATAAAGCACAATTGCTTATTTAAAGTTGTCAAACTTTGGGGGATTTCATTCTCATGATATACTAAGATCTTAAACTAATAAGCCATTGCAAGTATAGCAAACTGTTAAAGGAAACACGTGCATTACATAAATAAATTTGTATTGCATTAGGTAACATGGTTAGTAACGGAACTATATTACCAGTGAGGGGTCCATCCTACCAGGACAAAAACACCAATTCCCAAATTATCTTCCATCATTCATCTAGGTTAATATACAAATTACATCAAACCAGTATATGTTGTAATTCTACTTTAAGGACCATTCAGCCTATGAGACAGAAGAATACATACTGTATGCGGCTGTTTGCCAACATTTTAACTGTGCATTCAACAATACTTAGAATTGTAAGTAAGTAATCTATCTTAACCTAAAAAGCATATAAACAGTACTGCTTTCATCAGTCTTTATTGAGGAAAGAGACAAAACTCATATAACAGAACTTATCACAGAGGGCAAGCTTTGAAGCTGTGGGCACTTAGAAGCCATCACAGCCATGCCTAATAATGGCATGACTGTGATTGGCCGGTGCATCATGTGACCCAGCCTCTATACAAGCTGGATCACGTGTAGCACCGCCCATCAGCTCTGAGTAGTGCAGGGACAGGAAGCAAGCAGTTGAAGTGAGGGAGAGTGTTAGCAATCTCATCTAGCTATTTATTCTGTGGGTAACCTATAGTGATTTTTTTGTGGGTGCAATGAACCATCTTTGTACCCCTGACACAAAAATATAATAGTTAATCCGTCTGTTAGTTCGGTGGGTGACATATACCCATTTTTTGTGCGAGGTACACCTGCACTGCATACTTGACAGGGAAATTAATATAGTTAATCTGTCTGTTAGTTCGGTGGGTGACATACACCCATTTTTGGTGTGAGGTACACATGTACTGCATCCGTGACAGGGAAATTAATATAGTTAATCCGTCTGTTAGATCGATGGGTGACATATACCCATTTTTGGTGGGAGGTACACCTGCACTGCATATGTGACAGGGAAGTTAATATAGTTAATCCGTCTGTTAGTTCGGTGGGTGACATATACCCATTTTTTGTGTGAGATACACCTGCACTGCATCCGTGACAGGGAAATTAATATAGTTAATCTGTCTGTTAGTTGGGTGGGTGACATACACCCATTTTTGGTGTGAGGTACACATGTACTGCATCCGTGACAGGGAAATTAAAATCGTTAATCCATCTGGGCCATTTGCCCCCTTCCTGACCAGGCCTAATTTTGCAAATCTAACATATCTCACTTTATGTGGTAATAACTTTGGAACGCCTTTACTTATCCAAGTCATTCAGAGATTGTTTTCTTGTGACACATTGTACTTCATGTTAGTCATAAATTTGAGTCAATATATTTCACTTTTATTTATGAAAAAATCCCAAATTTAGCAAAAATTTTGAAAAATTAGCAATTTTCAAAATTTCAATTTCTCTGCTTTTAAAACAGAAAGTGATACCTCATAAAATATTTATTACTTAACATTTCCCATATGTCTACTTTATGTTGGCATCATTTTGGAAATGTCATTTTATTTTTTTAGGACATTAGAAGGCTTAAAAGTTTAGAAGCAATTCTTACATTTTTTAAGAAAATTGCTAAAACCCACTTTTTAAGGACTAGTTCAGGTCTGAACTCACTTTGTGGGGCCTACATAGTGTATACCCCCATAAATGACCCCATTGTAGAAACTACACCCCTCAAGTTACTTAAAACCGATTTTACAAACTTTGTTAACCCTTTAGGCGTTCCACAAGAATTAAAGGAAAATGGAAATCAAATTTTTAAATTTCACTTTTTAAAACTCCCAAGAAGTGACCCCATTTTGGAAACTAGGGGATAAGGTGCCAGTTTTATTGGTACTATTTTTGGGTACATATGATTTTTTGATCATTCATTATAACACTTTATGGGGCAAGGTGACCAAAAAATTGGTTGTTTTAGCACAGTTTTTATTTATTTATTTTTACAGCGTTCACCTGAGGGGTTCGGTCAAATGACATTTTCATAGAGCAGATCGTTACGGATGTGGCGATACCTAATATGTATACTTTTTCTTATTTATTTAAGTTTTACACAAAATTAGCATATTTATTTATTTTTTGAGAGATTTTCTTATGTAGGGGCTCATTTTTTGCGGGATGAGGTGACGGTTTTATTGGTACCATTTTTTGGGACATACGCCTTTTTGATCACTTGGTGCTGCACTTTTTGTGTTGTAAGGTGACAAAAATTGCTTTTTTGGGCATTTTTTTTTAATGCTGTTTATTGGACTGGGTTGATCATGTGACAATACCAAATATGTCTATTTTATTTTTTCTATTTTTAACTTTTTTTTTTACATGTGAAATCTTTTTTTTTAATTAAATTTTTTTAACACTTTATTTTTTATTTTTTTATTTTACACTTTGCATCCCCCATAAGGTCATACAAGACCTCTGGGGGACATTTACTTCACTTTTTTTTTTTTTTTTTACTATTGATTTCTCCTGTAACTGGGGCTGACATAGTAGCCCTAGTTACAAGAGAAATGCACCCCCCAGAGAGGCTGTACAGCGCAATACAGCGCTGTACAGCCTCAGTGCAGGGCTGATCGAGGTCTCTGAAAGACCTCACACAACTCCTGCACTCTCCAGTCCCGGCGATTACATGACCGCTGGGCCGGAACAGGAAGCGCTCCACGAGCGCTGTGTATACAGCAATCTAGAAGGCAGGGACACCTGGGCACTGTCCGTGCCTTCTCTAAGGGTTTCCCTGCTGTCACTGACAGCGGGCAACCCGATCAGCAGCTGCACAATTAGCGTGCAGCTGCAGTTTCTGAATGGACGTTCAGGAACGTCCATTCAGAAATAGAGAACCACCTCCGGACGTTTATATCCTATGGGCGGATGGGAGGTGGTTAATATAGTTAATCCGTCTGTTAGTTCGGTGGGTGACATATACCCATTTTTGGTGTGAGATACATATGCACTGCATCCTTGACAGGGAAATTAATATAGTCAATCTGACTGTTAGTTCGGCCGGTGACATATACCCATTTTTGGTGTGAGGTACACATGCACTGCATACGTGACAGGAAAATTAATATCGTTAATCTGTCTGTTAGTTCAGTGGGTGACCTCAAAGAATGAGGAGAGCATCAAATAAGGACGTGGCCCTAGTCGTGGTGCTGCTGGTGTTGGTGGAGCTCCTGTTGCAGGGAGAGGACGTGGTCGATCTGTGCCAGCTACACGCCCAAATGAAACACCTCCCTCAGGTGCACATAGGCGACAGAAAGTTCAGCGTTATTTGGTAGGCCCGAATACCGGTGTATGAATGGTGAGGCCAGAACAAGTAGAGGTGATAGTAGATTGGGTGGCTGACAGTGCCTCCAGTTCCTTTACATTGTCTCCCACCCGGTCCCCTGCTGAAACTGCAGAATTTCACCTCACCCCCTTGCATATCAGCCAAGCAGTCTGAGCCCCAAGTGATGCAGCAGTCTCTTATGCTTTTTTATGACTCTGCTGGCAGGGTTTCCGTGAGTCATCCATCAGCCCTGCCCCAAAAGTGGAAGAGATTGAGAGCAATGATGCACTGATTAGGAGGTCCTAGACGCCACATGGAATCAAGGTCATGCGAGTGACGTGAGCAGTTTGGAGGAAGAGTTGGTGGTCACACAGTGCCAGCCGCACAGCAAAACAGGTAGCAGGGTGCAAAAGCAGAATGGCGGTCCCCTAGCCAGTATGCCTGCTACTGCCCACCACACCCAGGGACTGAGCACACCAAAACCAGCTCCAAGGAGTTCCCTGGCATGGCAGTTCTTCAGACAAGGTGCGGACGACAAGACGCGAGTGGTTTGCACGTTGTGCAATCGGAGCCTGAAGCGAGGCATACATTTTCTAAACCTGAGCACCACCTGCATGACCAGGCATCTAAATGCAAAGCACAAGCTGCAGTGGAGTACACACCTAAAAAACCACAAAAGGTCTCAGGCTCCTCCTGCTCCCTCTTCTGCTGCGGTCTCGGCCTCTTCCTCCCCCTCTGGAGTGACAGTGGCACCTTCAACCCCGCAAATAGAGGATGTGGCAGCAACACCACCATCTCCACCACCATCACCAAGCATGTCCACTCTGTCCCATAAAAGCGTTCAACCGTCCAGCCCCCAAACACTGGAGAGAAAGAGGAAGTACCCCCCCCCCCCCTACCCACCAGCGATCCCTGGCCCTGAATGCCAGCATTTCACAATTCAAAACTCCTGGCCTTTGAAATGCTGTTATTCCGTCTGGTGGAGACGGAGACTTTTAAAAACCTTATGGCGGTGGCTGTCCCACAGTACCTGCTTCCCAGCCGCCACTACTTTTCCAGGCGAGCCATCTCTGCCCTGCACAACCAAGTGGCGGACGAAATCAAGTGTGCACTGTGCAACGCCATCTGTGGCAAGGTCCACATAACCACCGATACGTGGACCAGTAAGCACGGGCAGGGACGTTATATCTCCATAACTTCACACTGGGTAAATGCAGTGGCAGCTGGGCCTGAGGTGGATAGCAGTTTGACGCATGTCCTTCCACCACCGAGGATTGCAGGATGTTTCTCGTTGCCTCCTCCTCCTACTACACTTCCTCCTCTACCGCCTCCTCATCCGGCACCACCAACTTTAGCACAGCCAGGTGGAAACGACAGCAGGCTGTTTTAAAACTCATCTGTTTGGGGGGAAAAACCCACACAGCGCAGGAGCTGTGGACGGGCATAGAACAACAGACCGATGAGTGGTTGGTGCCACTGAGCCTCAAACCCGGCCTAGTGGTGTGCGATAATGGGCAAAATCTTGTAGCAGCTCTGAGCCTAGCCGGTTTGACGCACATCCCTTGCCTGGCGCATGTGCTGAATTTGGTGGTGCAGAGGTTCCTGAAAAATTACCCCGATATGTCATAGCTGCTGCAGAAAGTGTGGGCCGTCTGTGTGCGCGTTCGGCGTTCTCAACCTGCTGCTGCCCGCCTGTCAGCGCTGCAGCGTAACTTCGGCCTTCCCACTCCACCTTGCACATGCTGGAGAGACTGTGCGAACAGCAGCAGGTGATAGTGGAGCTTTAGCTGCAGCACGCACAGGTGAGTCACTCTGCAGAACAGCACCACTTCACCACAAACGAGTGGGCCTCCATTAGAGAAGTGTGTGCGGTGTTGCGCTGTTTTGAGTACTCCACCAACATGGCCAGTGCCGATGACGCCGTCCTCAGTGTTACTATCCCACTTCTATGTATCCTTGAAAAAAACACTTCGGGCGATGATGGAAAAAGATGTGGCACAGGAGGAAGAGGAGGAGGAGGAAGAGGGATCATTTCCACGGTTATCAGGCCAGTTATTCACAAGTGGCTCGGAGGGTGGGTTCCTGCACCAACAGAGGCCAGGCACACAACTGTCCACCCAGGACACAGTTCTGAAGGATGATGATGAGGAGGAACCGTGTTCACAGCAGGGTGGCACCCAAAGCAGCTGATGGGCATCACTGGAGCGTGGCTGGGGAGATACAGAGGACACAGACGATACACCTCCCACAGAGGACAGCTTGTTGTTGCCTCTGGGCAGCCTGGCACACATGAGCGACTACATGCTGCAGTGCCTGCGCAACGACCGCCGAGGTGCCCACATTCTAACCATTGCTGATTACTGGGTGGCCATCCTGCTGGATCCCCGCATTAAGGACAAAGTGCCGTCTTTAATTCCATCACTGGAGCGTGATCGGAAGATGCGCGAGTACAAGCGCTCGCTGGTAGACGCGCTGCTGATGGCATTCCCACCTGACAGCAGGGGCTCAGTGGAAGCAAAAGATGAAAGCAGAGGAGGAGGAAGTCGCCCACGCAGCTGGGGCACCACCAGCCCCTCAGAAGGGAGGGTTAGCATGGGCAAAATGTGGAAAAGCTTTGTCAACATGCCACAACAACCAGCACCACCAGCTGATATAGAACATCTTAGCAGGAGGCAGCATTTCAGCAACATGGTGGAACAGTACGTGTGCACACGCCTACAAGTACTGACTGATGGGTCTGCCCCATTTAACTTCTGGGTCTTCAAATTGGGCACATGGCCTGAGCTTGCCCTTTACGCCTTGAAGGTGCTGGCCTGCCTTGCAGCCAGTGTATTGTCCGAACGTGTGTTTAGCAGGGCAGGGAGGGTGATCACAGACAAGCGCAGCTGCCTGTCCACAGCCAACATAGACAACCTCACGTTCATTAAAATGAACCAGGCATGGATCCCACAGGACTTGTCCGTACCTTGTGCTGAATAGACTAGTATACCGGCTGCACCCAGCCATGGTTATACTCCAGCGCAATTTCTCTTTGCGTTCTCTTTTCCATTTCCCAATGTTTTGGGGCCTTCCCAAATTTAGAAAAAATAAAGGGAGAAAAAACTGTCTTGGCTATCTCCTCCTCCTCCTCCACCGCCGCTTCTACCTACACTGACTGCCACCGCCTCCTCAACCTCCTACTCCACTTTGACCTCCGCCTCCTAGTTCAAGATTAATATATATATATATTTTTTTGTATTATATGTTATTTTAAGTCATTTCCCTATCCACATTTGTTTGCAGGGCAATTGTCCAGCTCTTACCCCCATTTTGCTTCCTGTTGCAGCCCTTTAGCCCTTACTATGACTATTTTACAGCCATTTTAGTGCACCAAAGTTCAGGTTCATTCACTTCAATGGGGTTCGGGTTCGGCCGAACTAGCGATCCCGAACATCCGCGGGTCCACTTATCCCTAAACATAACATATCCATTCCAATATATATATATATATATATACACAGTCAGGTCCATAAATATTGGGACAGCAACATAATTCTAACATTTTTGGCTCTATACACCACCACAATGGATTTGAAATAAAACGAACAAGATGTGCTTTAACTGCAGACTGTCAGCTTTAATTTGAAGGTATTTACATCCAAATCAGGTGAACGGTGTTGGAATTAAAACAGTTTGCATATGTGCCTCCCACTTATGAAGGGACCAAAAGTAATGGGACAATTGGCTTCTCAGCTGTTGAATGGCCAGGTGTGTGTTATTCCCTCATTATCCTAATTACAATGAGCAGATAAAAGGTCCAGAGTTCATTTCAAGTGTACTATTTGCATTTGGAATTTGTTGCTGTCAACTCTCAAGATGAGATCAGAAGAGCTGTCACTATCAGTGAAGCAAGCCATCATTAGGCTGAAAAAACAAAACAAACCCATCAGAGAGATAGCAAAAACATTAGGCGTGGCCAAAACAACTGTTTGGAACATTCTTAAAAAGAAGGAACGCACCGGTGAGCTCAGCAACACCAGAAGACCATGGAAAACAACTGAGGTGGATGACTAAAGAATTCTTTCCCTGGTGAAGAAAACACCCTTCACAACAGTTGGCCAGATCAAGAACACTCTCCAGGAGGTAGGTGTATGTGTGTCAAAGTCAACAATCAAGAGAAGACTTTACCAGAGTGAATACAGAGGGTTCACTACAAGATGTAAACCATTGGTGAGCCTCAAAAACAGGAAGGCCAGATTAGAGTTTGCCAAACGACATCTAAAAAAGCCTTCACAGTTCTGGAACAACATCCTATGGACAGATGAGACCAAGATCAACTTGTACCAGAGTGATGGGAAGAGAAGAGTATGTAGAAGCAAAGGAACTGCTCATGATCCTAAGCATACCAACTCATCAGTGAAGCATGGTGGTGGTAGTGTCATGGCGTGGGCATGTATTGCTGCCAATGGAACTGGTTCTCTTGTATTTATTGATGATGTGACTGCTGACATATTCAGCCAAATGCTTCAGAACTCATTGGACGGCGCTTCACAGTGCAGATGGACAATGACCCAAAGCATACTGCAAAAGCAACCAAAGAGTTTTTTAAGGGAAAGAAGTGGAATGTTATGTAATGGCCAAGTCAATCACCTGACCTGAATCCGATTGAGCATGCATTTCACTTGCTGAAGACAAAACTGAAGGTAAAATGGCCCAAGAACAAGCAGGAACTGAAGACAGTTGCAGTAGAGGCCTGGCAGAGCATCACCAGGGATGAAACCCAGCGTCTGGTGATGTCTATGCGTTCCAGACTTCAGGCTGTAATTGACTGCAAAGGATTTGCAACCAGTATTAAAAAGTAAAAGTTTGAGTTATGATTATTATTTTGTCCCATTACTTTTGGTCCCTTAAAAAGTAAGAGGCACATATGCAAACTGTTGTAATTTGTTGTAAATACCCTCAAATTACAGCTGACAGTCTGCAGTTAAAGTACATCTTGTTTGTTTCATTTCAAATCCATTGTGGTGGTGTATAGAGCCAGAGTGTATAGAGCCATAGAATTGTGTCGCTGTCCCAATATTTATGGACCTGACTGTATGTATATATATATATATATATATATATATATATATATATAGTGGGGTTTCACTCTGGCAGGCAAAATACAAGTTCTTAACTCAAACTTCAGTGTTTATTCCCACTTGCGGCAGTTGCACAAAACAACACGTCACTTTGCAGTCTCTGGTGTTAATTCACACACAAATGGAAAGTTCAATTTGCACAGAACAACATATCACTTTGCAGTCTTTGGTGTTAATTCAACACACAATGGAAAGTTCATATTGCACAAGTCACCTTGTTGGCAGTTCTGTCTCCAGTAGTCCACAGCAGGCTTTAGGGGGCCTGTTCTCCCTGCACATGGGTCTCAGCCCTCAAGTCCGGCACAAAACCTCAGATTCCAACACAGAGACTCAGCTGCTGAGCCCAGCTGCCTATTTAAGGACAGCCAGGTGCTGCCAAATCCCAGAGCGGCACTTAAACTCTGGTCCGGTATTTGACCTCACCTGGCTGGAAACCAGCCCAGCCGCACATGTTGGGAGGAAAATACCTGCCTTCCCAGACAAAACCCCTCATTGTGTCACATACCCCCCCCCCCCTTTGTTCAACCTTGAGGGGGTGAACAGACGCCAGACAGTGTACCCGGAACAAGGCATCCGCGTTTCCCTGTAACCGGCCTGCCCTGTGTTCCACCGAAAACTTAAAGTTTTGTAAGGACAGAAACTATTGGGTGACCCGGGCATTTCTGTCCTTGGCCTGGCTCATCCATTTGAGAGGGGAGTGGTCAGTCACCAAGCGGAACTTTCTCCCCAACAAATAATAGCGGAGAGACTCGAGTGCCCACTTGATGGCCAGGCACTTTCTCTCCACTATACTATACCTGGTCTCGGCTGGGGTGAGCTTACGGCTGAGGAAGACAATGGGATGCTCCTCCCCGTTTACTTCCTGAGACAGTACAGCACTGAGGCCTACTTCGGAGGCATTGGTCTGTACTATAAACTCCCTTTTGAAGTCAGGTGTCACCAAAATCGGGGACCCACACAGGGCCAACTTCAAAGCAGAGAAAGCCTCTTCCGCCCGATCATCCCAGCAAACCATCACTGACTTATGTCCCTTCAAGAGCCCTGTCAATGGCACGGCCACCGTAGTAAAGTGGGGAACAAACCTCATGTAATAGCCCACTATTCTCAGGAATGACTTTACTTGCCTAGTGCTGACAGGTTGGGGCCAATTTTTTATCGCCTCTATTTTTGTTTACTTGGGGTTTGATGACTTCACACCTAATGACATGCCCCAGGTACTCCTCTAACCCTATCGCACATTTTTTCAGGTTAGCGGTTAGTCCAGCCTTCCGAAGGGAGTCCACTACAGCCTGCACTTTGGGTAGGTGACTTTCCCAGTCGGTACTGTGGATGACAATATCGTCCAGGTAAGCCAAAGCGTACCGACGATGTGAACGAAGCACAATGACCATAAGTCGCTGAAAAGTGTCGGGGGGCGCCATGCAGACCAAAGGGTAAGACCTTATATTGATACAGCCTCTCATGAGTGATGAAGGCAGTTTTCCCTTTGGCAGCCTCCGTTAAGGGCACCTGCCAGTACCCTTTCGTGAGGTCCAAAACAGAAAAATACCAGGCTTGTTCTAACCTCTTGATGAGCTCATCCACCTGGGGCATGGGATACGCATCAAATTTGGAAACCTCGTTAAGTTTTCGAAAGTCGTTACAAAACCGCAATGTCCCGTCCGGCTTGGGTATCAATACTCACTTTTTGACTCCTCAATGACGTCTAGCTGCAACATTAGCTGCACCTCCTATGAAATGGCTTGTCGCCAAGCTTCGGGTACCCAATATGGTTTTAACCTGACTTTTGCCTGAGGCTCAGTGACAATGTCATGCTGGATTATGGAACTGCGTCCAGGGAGGTCCGAGAACACATCCGTGTTCCGACTAATGAACTTCCTGGCCTCCGTAGTCTGTTTAGAGGAGACAGCCGCTTCTCTTGCATCATACAGAGGGGCCAGAACCTCTTCTCCTAGAAAACCCGGCTGCGCACTGTGTTCAGTACAGGTTTCCCTATCTTTTCACGGTTTGAGCAAATTCACATGGTAAATCTGCTCTGGCTTTCGCCGCCCTGGCTGGTGTACCTTGTAGTTTACATCTTCAATTTTCCCGAGTACCTCGTAGGGCCCCTGCCACCTAACCAGGAACTAACTGTCCACGGTTGGCACCAGAACCACAACCCGATCACCCGGGTTAAATATCAGGACCCGAGCCTGCTGATTATTGACCCGACTCTGGGCTCGCTGCGCTGCCTCCATATAGAAACATAGAATGTGTCGGCAGATAAGAACCATTTGGCCCATCTAGTCTGCCCAATAGGAGGCAACACTAACAAGAGGCAACACTGTCTCTATCCGATCTTGCATCTGGGTAACGTACTCAATGACACTTTTATGTGTAGTGGGTTGTTGTTCCCACGCCTCTTTGGCCACGTCCAGGAGACCGCGAGGGTGTCTGCCATATAGTAGTTCGAAGGGCAAAAACCCAGTAGAGGGGTACCTCTCGCACTGCGAACATGAGATAGGGCACAAGGAGGTCCCAGTCTTTCCCATCTTTAGACACTACCCTTTTCAACATATTTACTGTAATGTTTGGTTAAACCTTTCTATCAGACCGTCCGTATGCTAAACGGACATCTGTAGTTGTTTTATGTGCAGCAACTTACAGAGTTCCCTCATTACCTTGGACATAAAAGGGGTCCCCTGGTCGGTCAAAACCTGTTTAGGTAGTCCTACTCGGGAAAACATCTCCATTAACTCCTTAGCTATGAGTTTGGCCGAAATATGTCGCAGTGGCACCGCCTCCGGGTACCGAATGGCGTAGTCTAGGATGACTAAGATGGGTTGATGCCTTCTGGCAGACTTCGGTACTGGGCCTAGGAGATCCATAGCTATTTGGTCAAATGGTACCGCGATAATCGCGGGAGGTACTGGGGACTACGGAAATGTGACTGGGGGCTAGCTATCTGGCAGGTCGGGCAAGACTTACAAAACTCTTCCACCTCTCTGAATATGCTGGGCTAGTAAAACCGCTGTAGAATACGATCCTGAGTTTTCTGCAGCCCCAGGTGACCCCCAATAACGTGTTGGTGGGCTAGATCTAACATGAGTTTGTGATAAGCCTTGGGGACCACCAACTGTTCAATAGGCTCACCTCGTAGTTGGTTTACCTGATACAACATATTCTGATGAACCACAAAACGGGGAAACAGTGACTCTGCCCCAGGTTGTTGTGGTTCACCATCTACTATTAACACATTTTCCCAGGCTTGGGACCCGACATTGGGCGGTACCAAAATTATTCTCAGAGACATTGAGGTCTGCCAATTCAGGACCCGGCAGCAAGTCCTCCACGTCTCCCACCATCACACTTAGCGGGTTGTCTCCCCCTCTTCCACTGAAGTGGCGGTCACCCCTACCATTGGCCCTTCGGTCTCGGGTTCCCAGGGTTCTGGTCTCCCTCCTGAGCAGGGCCACTCCGTCGGCCCCCCCTCCCTCTCTTTATTGTAATATCATTGGTGGCCAGCGTGCGGCCCCCCCTCTATTGTAATATCATTGGTGGCCAGTGTGCGGCCTACCCCGGCCTCCCCTCCCTCCCTCTATTGTAATATCATTGGTGGCCAGTGTGCGGCCTCTGTCGGCCCCCCCTCCCTCCCTTTATTGTAATATCATTGGTGGCCAGTGTGCGGCCTCCGTCGCCCCCCCCCTTCCTCTATTGTAATATCATTGGTGGCCAGTGTGCGGCCTCCCCTCTCCCCCCCCTGCCCGATCATTGGTGGCAGCAGAGAGTTCCGATCGGAGTCCCAGTTTAATCGCTGGGGCTCCGATCGGTAACCATGGCAACCAGGACGCTACTGCAGGCCTGGTTGCCATGGTTACTTAGCAATATTACAATATTGGAAGCATCATACTAACCTGCTGCGCTGTCTGTGACCGGCCGGGAGCTCCTCCTACTGGTAAGTGACAGGTCTGTGCGGCGCATTGCTTAATGATCTGTCACTTACCAGTAGGAGGATCTCCCGGCCGGTCACAGACAGTGCAGCAGGTAAGTATGATGCTTCTAATATTGTAATATTGCTAAGTAACCATGACAACCAGGCCTGCAGTAGCGTCCTGGTTGGCATGGTTACCGATCGGAGCCCCAGAGCGATTAAACTGGGACTCCGATCGGAATCTCCGCTGCCACCAATGATCGGGGAAGGGGGAGAGGGGAGGCCGCACACTGGCCACCAATGATATTAATACAATAGAGGGGGGCCGCACACTGGCCACCAATGATATTACAATAGAGTGAGGGGGGGCGCACGCTGGCCACCAATGATATTACAATAGAGGGAGGGGGGGCCGCACGCTGGCCACCAATGATATTACAATAAAGGGAGGGAGGGGGGCCGACGGAGGCCGCACACTGGCCACCAATGATATTACAATAGAGGGAGGGGGGCCGGGGGGGCCGCACTGGCCACCAATGAAATTAAAACTGGGGAGGGAGGGGGTCTGCCCCCTGCTGCCTGGCAGCCCCTGATCTCTTATAGGGGGCTATGATATGCACAATTAACCCCTCAGGTGCAGCACCTGAGGGGTTAATTGTGCGGATCACAGCCCCCTGTAAGAGATCGGGTGCTGCCAGGCAGCAGGGAGCAGTCATGTACACAGTTCGTAGTATATTCTAACTAGAAGCGTCCCCATCACTATGGGAACGCCTCTGTGTTAGAATATACTGTCGGATATGAGTTTTCACGAAGTGAAACCTCATCTCTGAAAAAGCTTTTATGCAGACGGATCTTCGGATCCGTCTGTATGAAAGTAACCTATGGCCACGGAACACGGACGCGGATGCCAATCTTGTGTGCATCCGTGTTCTTTCACGGACCCATTGATTTGAATGGGTCCATTAACCGTTGTCCGTCAAAAAAATAGGACAGGTCCTATTTTTTTGACGGACAGGAAACACGGATCACGGATGCGGCTGCAAAACGGTGCATTTTCAGATTTTTCCACGGACCCATTGAAAGTCAATGGGTCCGCGAAAAAAAAAACGGAAAACGGCACAACGGCCACGGATGCACACAACGGTCGTGTGCATGAGGCCTTTACTGTAGGGTAATCGGCCAATTCATCGTCCAGTAAGTCGAAATACACCTGCTGGTGTCCGGATGCCCAGAACGGAGAGACGACCTCAGCCCATTGATCTCAGGGTAGCATCACCCTCAGGGCCACCTTTTCAAACACTGCCAGATTGGTTTCGACATCATCCGAGGGGGTTATTCCCTCATTATCCCAATTACAATGAGCAGATAAAAGGTCCAGAGTTCATTTCAAGTGTGCTATTTGCCTTTGGAATCTGTTGCTGTCAACTCTCAAGATGAGATCCAAAGAGCTGTCACTATCAGTGAAGCAAGCCATCATTAGGGTGAAAAAACAAAACAAACCCATCAGAGAGATAGCAAAAACACTAGGCGTGGCCAAAGCAAAGCCTTACTGATAGTGACAGCTCTTTGGATCTCATCTTGAGAGTTGACAGCAACAGATTCCAAATGCAGATAGCACATTTGAAATTAACTCTGGACCTTTTATCTGCTCATTGTAATTGGGATCATGAGGGAATAACACACACCTGGCCATGGAACAGCTGAGAAGCCAATTGTCCCATTACTTTTGGTCCCTTAACAAGTGGGAGGCACATATGCAAACTGTTGTAATTCCTACACCGTTCACCTGATTTGGATGTAAATACCCTCAAATTAAAGCTGACAGTCTGCAGTTAAAGCACATCTTGTTTGTTTAATTTCAAATCCATTTTGGTGGTGTATAGAATAGAGCCAAAAATGTTAGAATTGTGTCGATGTCCCAATGTTTATGGACCTGGGTGTATGTGCTGTGTATTTGCTGTATATATGTATGTATATACAGTATGCTGTGTATGTGTGTATATGCTGTATATGTTTGCACATGTCACAAGTGTAAGCCTGTCCCTGGCTGTCCCATTGAGTGTTAGTGACCCCACAGCTCCTGCCAGCCTGGTTGTGGACCAAGGACTAGAGAACCAGGCAGCGCTGGAGACTGAGGAGGTAAGTAACCACTGGACACCAGGTACCTGACTGAGTAAATCTCAGCACCTGCTGTTACTGTGGTTTTCTACAACACTAGCGGGGAAGGGGGTTGCCAATTTACTTTTTACCCCAGGTGGCAGAAAGGCTAGGTGTACCCCTAATATAGCCATATAAAAAGGTTAGAAAAAACACATTAAAAAAATGCTGGAAAGAAACTATGTGTGAAATCACCCTAAGGCCTATTGCACACGATCGTAGGTTCCCCGTTCCCGTGCTGCGGACCGCATATGCGGATCCGCAATACACGGGCATCGTTCTGTGGGCATTCCGCATCACAGATGCGGACCAATTCACTTCAATGGGTCTGCAAATCCGGAGATGCGGAATGGTGTGGAACGAAAAACACTGCAGAGTGCTTCCGTGGGGTTTTGTCCCGTACTTCCGTTCCGCAAAAAAGATAGAACATGTCCTATCTTTTTGCAGAATGGGCGGATCGCAGACCTATTAAAGTGAATGGATCCGAAGAGATAGGAAAATAGGAATTAGGAAACCTGTGGAGTCTGGCAAGGTAGCTGGATGGGAAGGGACCGTATAATAATCTTCTTTTAGGTAACTCAGCCATTGGAGTGAATCCTCAGACTCAGGTAGCCAACTATTCCAAGTCATTAATTCGTTTTGCTGTTAACAGGCAATGTTCGTTTGGTGTATGTGTATTGACACTTTTATTGTCTGCCAATCGGGAATGCCGAGGCTTATGTGTATTGTACTTTGAAATACTCAATAAAAAAACTATTGAACCAAAAAGTGAATGGATCCGCTGCGGCTGCCCCACGGTCAGTGTTCGTGCATTGCGGCCTGGGGCGCACACGTACGTGTGCAGAAGGCCTAAGGGTATGTTCACACATGATGGAAATGCTGCAGATATGCACACAACAAATCTGCAGCATTTTACAGTACCAGCCATGTGAATGAGATTTTAAAGGGAACCTGTCACCTCCAAAAAACGCGTGTTTCCTACAATAATTTGCTTCCTGAAGGCAGATGAAGCAAAAGCTCAGAAAACGTTCTTTTATCCCCTGCCGGCGCGCTTCTCTAGTCATGCTTGAAGTCAAGGGGGCAGC
The DNA here is from genome assembly GCF_905171765.1 of Bufo bufo. Classification (NCBI taxonomy): domain Eukaryota; kingdom Metazoa; phylum Chordata; class Amphibia; order Anura; family Bufonidae; genus Bufo; species Bufo bufo. The sequence continues at coordinate 474,583,200 of NC_053389.1, forward strand.
GGCCTCCTTGCTTCAAGTCAAGATAAACACGCCCCCTTCCCTGCCCCTTCGCTGTGACTGACAGCGCTTATGCAGAGAGTTCGGCAAAGCCAGCCGACCTGCCGGCTGTCACAGCGAAGGGGTAGGGAAGGGGACGTGTTTATCTTGACTTGAAGCAAGGAGGCCGTTGCCCCCTTGACTTCAAGTATGACTAGAGAAGTGTACCGGCAGGGGATGAAAGAACGTTTTCTGAGCTTTAGCCGCATCGGCCTTCAGGAAGAAAATTATCGTCAGAAACACGCTGCTGGCTACTGTCAGGTACTGTTGGTGGCTTGGGATGGTTTTTGGAGGTGACAGGTTCCCTTTAAGAACTATCATCCACACACTGTGAAAAAAATCTGCAACTTAAAGGGAACCTGTCACCGGGATTTTGGGTATAGAGCTGAGGACATGGGTTGCTAGATGGCCACTAGCACATCCACAATACCCAGTCCCCATAGCTCTGTGTGCTTTTATTGTGTAAAAAAAACATTTGATACATATGCAAATTAACATAAGAGTCATATCTTATTTGTGTGACCAGAGAAGAGTCATATTTTCAAGCTCTGACTCAAATCGGTTTTTATACACAATAAAAGCACACAGAGCTATGAGGACTGGGTATTGTGGATGTGCTAGCGGCCATCTAGCAGCCCATGTCCTCAGCTCTATACCCAAAATCCTGGTGACAGGTTCCCTTTAAAATGATTTGTGGTACAGATTTTAAATTTAGTGCATTTCTATTGTAAATTTCACCCTTTTTACTGCAAATCTGCAGCAAAAACTGCAAAAAAATCTGTAGAGGAATTTCCACTGTGGATACGCACTAACTGTGGCCATACCCAAAGGCTTTTTCCACAAGCTTTACATTTCGTTAAAAAAAAAAATACCATGAAATTTGTGGGTTTTTACAAGCTTTTTTTTGTTAACTTTTTTTGTTACTTTTTTCTTGTTATTTTCCCTATAGGAAAGTTTTTGGCCAAAATCCTGCAAAGAATACCTAGAGCATGGGGGTCAGCAACCTCTGGCACTTCAGCTGTTGTGAAACTATAACTCCCAGCATGCAAACTTGTTAGGCTGGTCCTGGGACTCCCACAGAAGTAAATGGAACATGCTGGGAGTTGCAGTTTCACAACTTGAGTGTCGGAGATTGCTGATATCTTCACTGTGCAATGTGTGGTATTTATGCAAAAAATTACTTAAAGGGTTTCTGTCACCCCACAAAACTCTTTTTTTTTTTTTTGGATAGTTAGATTCCTCATAGCGCGATATAGGAGAATATAATAGTCTTACTTACTTTCATGCGGCCGATTCTTTATAAAACGAAGTTTTATAATATGTAAATGAGGGCTCTACCAGCAAGTAGGGCGTCTACTTGCTGGTAGCCGCAGCAGAAAACCGCCCCCTCGCCGTGTTGATTGACAGGGCCAGCCGTGATCTCCTCCTCCGGCCGGCCCTGTCAGTAATTCAAAAATCGCGCGCCTCTGGTCATTCGGCGCAGGCGCTCTGAGATGAGGAGGCTCGTCTCCTCAGCACTCCCTCAGTGCGCCTGCGCCGATGACGTCTTCTCTTTCGGTGATGTCATCGGCGCAGGCGCACTCAGGGAGTGCCGAGGAGACGAGCCTCCTCATCTCAGAGCGCCTGCGCCGAATGACCAGAGGCGCGCGATTTTTGAATTACTGACAGGGCCGGCCGGAGGAGGAGATCACGGCTGGCCCTGTCAATCAACACGGCGAGGGGGCGGATTTCTACTTGCTGGTAGAGCCCTGATTTGCATATTATAAAACTTCGTTTTATAAAGAATCGGCCGCGTGAAAGTAAGTAAGACTATTATATTCTCCTATATCGCGCTATGAGGAATCTAACTATCCAAAAAAAAATATATGAGTTTTGTGGGGTGACAGAAACCCTTTAATGTCCCACATTTACTAATGTAAGTGCACATACATTTTGAGTTAGCTGCACCCAAAAATGTGGAGCAATTTGGCGCATCTGAGGTTACAGAAAATATTTGTAGCTAGCCAAAGTGGAATCGAGATTGGCCCAAACATTTCTATAGAGCCCGTCTCATGCAGCAAGGAGACAGAGTGTGCAATGTGCACGCTTCTCTTCTCTTGTTCTAGGGATTTTGGGGGGGTCTCTGAACCTTTGTTAATGTTATCACCCCTCTTATCGATGCCAAAAATGTGCCATCTGATGAATATGTGCATGTAGACATAAGCATACATAAAGTTGCATCTATAAACTGTGAAAATTAAATTTTTAGAAGGTTTTGGTTTTTTATGGTTCTTCTTACATCATACTTTAAACCATAAACATGATATTTTATGCATTTCTTATAACATTTTTAAGTTGCAGGAAACAGTTGTAAGGCACTTATATAACATTGGCACGCATGTCCTCCTTTGTAAATTTCCACCCCTTGTTTTCTTTACTCTCTGTGCTCCGCTCCCAACATGGCAACTGATGAAGCCATGAATCTGACCAGACCTGTCCATCAGCGGCCTCTAGTTATCAACACTGCAGTATTAGGCCGAATGCACACGGCCGTGTCCCGCGGGCGAGAGCGTTCCGTAGTAACCCGGCCGGGATTCCTGCTGACAGCAGGAGCGCACGGCGCCATAGCAACCAATGACGCCGTGCGCTCCTGCTGTCAGCAGGAATCCCGGCCGGATTACCACAGACCGCTCTCGGCCGCGGAACACCGCCGTGTGCATTCGGCCTTATAAAGAGAGAGGTGTAGTGTTTTAGAGGGGTGCAGTTTTACAAAGGAGGAGACTGGAGTTGACCGCATGATAAATATATCCCTTAGAGCAGGCATCCTCAAACTGCGGCCTTCCAGCTGTTGCAAAACTACAACTCCCAGCATGCCTTAACAGCCTACAGGTATCAACCTACAGCAGGGCATTGTGGGAGTTGTAGTTTTACAACAGCTGGAGGGCCGCAGTTTGAGGATGCCTGCCTTAGAGCCACCAAGATTTGGTGCAAAATTGCATGAAGGTGCCCATGTATGTAGATATGACAGGTGTCCGTTTATAAAATATATTGTAATGGGGATATAATATGATTTTTATTTGCAGATGTCACAAATGAAAATTGTTGCAATACAAAAAAACATACTTGTAAAATTGTGTGAAATTTAAAGGAGTTTTCTAGGACTTATCAACTGGGGTCTGCCTCCCAGCAACCTTCCTGATCAGATGTTTTTACTAGCTGTGGCACTCTATATATGCACCAAAGCTACACAGTTGTGCACACTGTGTGATGGCTGTGTCTGGTGACTGCAGCTCTGCTACCACTCACTTGTACAGTAACTAGGCATGGTCTGCTATACACTGTATGCAGCTATGTAGTTATGAGGGCTGAGAGAAAGCTGTATACTGAAGAAAAGGAAAAAGGAGGTGGAGAGTAAGGAAAGGGCAACCGTTCAGCTAACTATTGTTAAGGCTATGTTTATATCCCCGACACATACCCCCGGTAATCTGTTCCAGCATAAGACTACCAGAGTTTACCGAATCTGGTATAGCCGGATACCGCCGCACACCACGAACACCTCCAGGTCTTCATTGACCATAACTGGATCTGATGGTGATCCAGTGGCTTTCTGGCATAAATACCAGCTTTCAGCTGGACAAATACCGTTACATGCAGCAGTATTTGGCTGAAAGCCGGCATTTTTGTCAGAAAGCCTCCTGATCCCTGTTGGATGCCACTATAGTCAATGGAGATCTGGCGATGCCCAGTATCCAGCTACACCAGATATAGAAACTCTAATAGTATGTTCCTCTGCTGGAACAGACTACCAGAGGTATGTGCTGGGGATGTGAATCTACCTCATGGCAGCCTCTGTGGCAATTTCTTCTGTTGTAGACATAGTTCTTCTAACTTTTACATTTCAATCTCTAGCTTCCTAAATAACACGATGGGGGAATATTTATCATGCCATCTACAATTCTGGCTCCAAAAAGTCACAAAATAGGGATATGTGGCTTTTTGGACTTACTTGCGCAAAAAAAAAAATAATAATAATAATTGCAAAACATTGCAGAATTTTGCAGTTTATATCACTCACTCCAGTTTTGAAAAGTGGGTGGAAAAGTTAGTGTTGTATCAACTGACACTTTTTAAAAAAGTAACGAGATTGTCTCAATCATACTCATATACAGCGGTGGCATAAACTCAAGTCAGAAGTGTTAAGCTTAGAGATGCACCAAGTGTATCAAACACCATATGACTGTTAATAAAATTGTCCCAAATTAAGGTAACAAACTCCTTCATGATAAATCCGCCCAGTGTTGACATGTGTCATCTGTTGTGAGAAACTGCACCTGACACTGTTTTATGCTGTGCTATCTGAGGGCATCTTTATTGTACTGATCCAGTCATTTTGCTTAAAGGGGTTGTCCCACGAAAAACATTCTACAGTTTTCAAACCAGCACGTGGATCTGAATACTTTTGTAATTGCATGTAATTAAACATATATTATAGCTACTGAGTTATGCAATAAAATATATCTGTATAGCACCACCTGCTGTTTGTTTGTTTTTCTCATTTGTTTGTCCTGCTCAATGAGATGGCCGCACATGCTCAGTTTCATCCTTCAACTGCCTCCTGAGCTGTGATAGGGAGAGCTGAGAAACGCCCCCTGAGCTGCAGCAGAAAAGACACTCCCCTTGAGCTGCCAGCTTGATATAAGTCTAGCAGAGCAATGAATGTGGAGATCTCAGGATCCATGTTAGGTACAGGGCTGGTTCTAGCTTTGTTAGAAAGAGATTGTCATGTGCTATATGATGTTTGACTTTCTTATGTTTTACGCTAGTCATGGGATAACCCCTTTAAATCAGTATTGGTAAGGTCCAGCACAGCCAAGCACTGAACTCAACTGTTCAATAGTAATTAAAGTAGGAAGAGAGCTGTCAATAACAGGTAGGGGTGTGAGAGCTGGGAGCTCATGAATATGAGGACTTCCTAGCACCCACGGTGTATCCAGTCTGGACTCCACCACTGGGTTTGTGCCGGAGCTGCTAAATGATTTTTTTTTGAGTTCTGATAGGTGACCGAGCAATTTCATCAGGGTTTCTGTCACCACTTCATGTTGCCCTCAGATAGGGCAGCATAAAACTGGTGCCAGATTCCCTTAAAAGAGTTGTTCAGATTCTAGTATATGATGTTTATATAGTTATTTATTTCCTTGAACTGTGGCATTCTTCATCCATGGAGTTTTTGAAAAGCACATGAAGTAGTTCCATGAACATTTCTTACAACAGTAATGATTATGACAAACATTGAATTTAGACTTACGGTAATTCTTTATAGATCTGCTACATCCCTACAGTGATAAAGTGAACATTGCATATATGTTTTCCTTTACAGACCATGTAATAAATAATGATGTGTCTTGTGTGACGGAGATCATGTGATCATGCTAAAAACACATCTAACATTTGAAACAAGATCCAAACTAGTAGAAATGTAAACCTATAGCTCACCAACATAGAAAACACTAAATCATCCAGCCCTGCAAGTGTCCAGTGGAGCAGGATCTCTGGTATAAAACAAATATAGAAAATGCTATGATTAAATGGTCACTAACTTTTCACACAAATTTGCATAAAACAATAGTATACGCAACCACAAGAAACTTTGTAACATATTTTATCAGTGAAAAAAGTCTAGTTTTCATGTTATTAGCTGTTTACCCTCTGTTTCCTTCCTTGCTAAATGCTTTTCACTAGGGATGAGCGAATCGACTTTGGATGAAACATTTGAAGTTTCTATCTTAGCACAAGTACTAAATTCACATACAGGTCAGCACCTCTCTAAAATGGTCTCTATGATCCTGGGGCTTTTTCTGAGTGAGTAGGAGAAGGTAAAGAAGCAGATTTTCCCCTACTTTTTGAGAGTGCAATGGATGGCAGCTAATTGCTCACCGTCTCTGAGAGAACTGCAAACTACACATTCTCTCTGCACAGAAGAAAACTACAAAAAATGTCAGATACAAGTGAAAAGTTAGTGACACTTTAAGGCCAAGAGTAGCCTGAATTCTGTAAGCCACTTTTCCATATATGTTTTATTCTCAGATGAAATAAAGATCCTGCTTGATTGGACCTGTGCAGTGCCAGATGAGTTTGTGTTTTCTGCACTTGCCCAGTCTTACCTGCCTCCAAGACACACACAGCCTAGTGGACAACCAAAGGATGCTTTGAGCTGGAGCAAGCCATTGACATGGACACACTACCAGTGCTATAGGTTCTAAGGGGAGAGTAACCCTGTAATAAGGCATACACAGCGGCACATGGGGTTCCTACTGCTACATAGCTGTAGACATTTTGTGTGCCTCACTATGGTCTTTGATGTGTGCATGAGATCTTAGACTCAGGTTCCACTTTTCCTAGCTCGCTCATATATTTGTTGTCAGAATGGACTTACACATATTTTAAGTGCGCCTCCCCACCCAAGCCCCCCAGTATTAATCATTGGTGGCAGTGGCCACAGGGTCCCCCTCCCCAACCCAAGTAATTTCATTGGTGGTGCAGTGGCAGTTCTGATCGAAGCCCCAGCAGTGTAATCCTGGGGCTCCGATCGGTTACCATGGCAGCCAGGACGCTATTGAAGCCCTGGCTGCCATAGTTAGCTCCCTGCTGCCGTGTGCACAAAGCACAGGGCAGCAGGGAGAGTGTGAGGTCCTATTCACCCTGATAGAGCTCTATCAGAGTGAATAGGACAAGGGTTATAGTCCCTAAGGTGGCTAATAGTTAGTAAAAAAAAAAAGTAAAAAATAAAAAAAGTTTACAAAAAACACCAAAATATTAAGTATAAATGAAAAAGAAGGATTTACAAAAAAGAAACCTACACGTTAACAATAAACATATTCATTTTCAGCAGATTTGTGTAGGAATTTTTTATTTTTTTTTCAAAAATGAAAATTCACAGAATATCGTTATAAATTATCGGCTATCGGCCTGAAAGTTTACAGATTATTGGTATCGGTATCGGCTCGAAAAAATCAATATCGGTCGATCCCTATAAGTATATACTGTAGTTCTAAAGGCTCTGTGCATCAGCAAATGCGAGCCCAAGAATGATGCAGTAATAAATACGTTACATGAACACTGGACATCAGAGAGGCATACTGCAGCAGGCTCAAATGTCAGAATGCATTACTATATATTGGCGGCTTTAATTAACACTATATGATCATAGGCATTTTCTTGAAATGTATGAACAGTCCCTTTAAAGTGGTTTTCCTTTCGGGAAAAAAGAGCAGAAATGGTGATCTCTAGTTCCTGGTCCCTCTCAGCACGAGATGTGACTGCTCAACCAATCACTAGCCTCAGTAATAATCCACCATGGCCAGTAACTGAATGAGAGGTCTCATTTCTTTAAAAAGTAAGTAGAGATCTGTGTGGCATCATGGAAAGGTCCGAAATTAGGTCTGTGGGAAAAGTGGTGTAACTAGAAATGATTGGACCCCACAGCAAATTTTTGAACCACCCCTCCCCCAGAAACTTCTTCTCAACTCACTCTTGTGCAACCCCCACTCCTGTCAGCCATTCCGTTCATTTCCTACACGTATAAACTATATGTCATGTCATAGTATATAGTGTCTCTGAAAATAAATGTCATTGTATAATACTGAGGGAGCCCTGACAATATTTTTTAGGCCTCCTCTTGGGTGGGCCCCTTCTGAGTTTGGGCCCTGTAGCAGCTGCTTCCCCTGCTTCCAATGTAGCTACATCCCTGCACAGGAGATTAGTAAAACATACTTTTTTTTTTTTTTTTTTACTTTTTTAAGTCATTCTGTCCCTTTTTTTAAAGTCCTGGTTGTATAACCCATTTGATGTCTAAACCACCTAATCTTAGTTAATCTACTCACATTTCCACAGTTGCTGTTTAGTGTACATTCAGGGGATATTTCATAAGAAATATTTATCATTATTTTCCAGAGAACAAAAGACGATCTTTGAAAGTTCTGTATAGGGAAAATTGCACTTGAAAGTACACTTGCAAACAATCAATGTAATACTGAGGCACTCCGATTGTTTCCATGCCACTCTTATGAGTTATTTATATACAAGTAAATTAAGCAGTGCTAAAAGGAAGGGGATACTAAACCATGATATCAACAGGGGGCAGATAAGATTTTGCATGCAGACATGCCACTTACATCAAAAGAACATTATTGCAAATAGCAAACATTCTTTGATATGGATATACTGTACCAGAATCTGGCTGATATTACTCTAAATACACGTAGGTTTTATCTAGGCTGTAAATAACATACTATACATATCTTAGAGCAAATAGTGGTCAAGATCATTTCAAAAACCAAACCCAGTATGAACTTTAAATCCTTTCCACCAAAGCAATGTCAAATGTACTGGCTGTGGTTCTTTATTCAAAATCTAACTTCAATGGTGTAACCTCATATGCTTCAAAGCAGCCAGTGACTTGAATGGGAGTTTCTGAGTAACGGCAAAGAGATCAGGTACATAGAGCATTACTCCCCTAGTTTTGTTTTCATTTTCTAAAGGTGTTTTTAGATTAACCAAATCCTCCCATGAAAGTAAATTTCAGGTTTTTCTAATTTCAAAGCAAATTTAGCCCTAGAGCCTGTAATAACATATTTTTATCTGGAGAATGTACTGACATTTATCAGGTAACCTTGGCTTTAGAGAGTAATTACACAAGCGTACAAGACTGTGCTTGGAACCATGCCACACTCAAGTAAAACAAGGAACACAAAACATTCTTTGTTTCTTCTCTAATGTAAATGTATGTATGGGAAGAAACGATGAGAATGGGATTATATCACCTTCTGCTTGAAGCATTATTTTACAGTACATATGTTGTATACTAAGTTGGTCATGGTCTTATATCTCCAGGTTAACACTGAGACTTACTACCTTAAGTAGTAACATGTTCACACAAGTAGTAACAGTTCACACGTCTGTAAGTGTTCTGCGGATCCGCAAAACACGGACACTGGCAATGTGCATTCCGCAATTTGCGGACCGCACATCACTGGCACTATAATAGAAAATGCCGGAAGCACGGATGCGGAAGTGCTGATCCGCAAATGCGGATGCGGACAGCACATTCCAGCCCCATTGAAAATGAATGGGTCTGCACCCGTTCCGCAAAATTGCGGAACGGGTGCGGACCCATTTTGCGGATGTGTGAATGGACCCTTAGGCTCCATTCACATGTCCGTGGTGTGTTGCGGACCCGCAAATTGCAGATCCGCAACACACCCGCCCGGCACCCCTATAGAAATTCCTATTCTTGTCCGCAGCTGTGGATAAGAATAGAACATGTTCTATCTTTTGCGGAGCTGCGGACCCGAAGATCGGGGCCGCGCTCCGCAAATGCGGACAGCACACTTTATGCTGTCCGCATCCATTCCGTCCCCATAGAAAATGAATGCAAAATTGCGGAACGGATGCGGACCCATTTGCGGACGTGTGAATGGAGCCTAACTTATGCAAAAAAATATATAATGATACGTAATATGCAATATTTAAAACACATTCTGAAGTTATATCTGTAGTTTCAATCCAGTAATCAAATGTAAAACACTCTTACATTTCTACTGTTACTTTGTATAAAAATTGTCAGTACTAATGAAAGGGGTCCTGTCTTTGTTCAATTGATAAACACTGATGTGTGATAGAGTATAATTTTTTATAAACTGTATTAAAGTTGCATGAAGGTATTCCATAATATCTAATTGAGAATATACTTATTTGGTAGCATCTCTGAAAAGTGGAGTTAAAGGATTTTGGGACTGCAATATTGATGGCAAATCCTTAGAATAGATCATTAATGTCAGTTTGGCATTGGCACTAACTGAAAGGACCATGGCATTCCTGAAAGCGCTATGTCCCCCTTTTTGTAACTCTTAGTATAACAGTTTAGTTCTATTCTCTTGAATAGGACTGAGCCGCTGTGACTTGTAATACTACGTACAGCTTTGCCTAGTATTACAATAAAGGGAACAATGAAGGGGATGCAGTGCCAGCTAAGGACAGACCATCAATACTGTATTCCATTACTGTCATGAAGAACTTATGTGGATATCAACTATATTGACCAAACAAATGGATTAAGATATATGGATATTATTGTATTTGGTAATTTGTTACATATTTAAGTCACACTAAAGGGCCTTCACTTCTTGTAGGCAAATGTGAAAAATACAGCATGCACCAATGAACCAGGATTAAGGGTACTCTCCAATTAACCCTTTCCCTGCCAATGACTTATGTCATAGGTCCTTGTAATGTGGCAATCCAGTACCCAAGGACAAATCTCATACATCCCTGCTACTGATGGCTGGATCTCAGGCTGTTTAACAATAAGGCCCCTTTCACACGGGCGAGTATTCCGCACGGATGCGATGCGTGAGTTGAACGAATTGCACCCGCACTGAATACCGACCCATTCACTTCTATGGGGCTGTTCACATGAGCGGTGATTTTCACGCATCACTTGTGCGTTGCGTGAAAATCGCAGCATGCTCTATATTCTGCGTTTTTCATGCAACGCAGGCCCCATAGAAGTGAATGGGGTTGCGTGAAAATCGCAAGCATCTGCAAGCAAGTGCGGATGCTGTGCGATTTTCACGCATGGTTGCTAGGAGACGATTGGGATGGAAACCCGATCATTATTATTTTCCCTTATAACATGGTTATAAAGGGAGAATAATAGCATTCTGAATACAGAATGCATAGTAAAATAGCGCTGGAGGGGTTAAAAAAAAATAATAATTTTAACTCACCTTAGTCCACTTGCTCGCGCAGCCGGCATCTCCTTCTGTCTCCTTTGCTGAACAGGACCTGTGGTGACGTCACTTCGGTCATCACATGATCCATCACATGATCTTTTACCATGGTGATGGATCATGTGATGACCGGAGTGACATCACCACAGGTCCTGTTCAGCAAAGGAGACAGAAGGAGATGCCGGGCTGCGCGAGCAAGTGGATTAAGGTTAGTTAAATTTTATTTTATTTTTTTAACCCCTCCAGTGCTATTTTACTATGCATTCTGTATTCAGAATGCTATTATTTTCCCTTATAACCAAAATATATAGATATGGGGTTAAAGCCCCATTCACACTACCGTGTCCGCTTTGTGGACTGCAAACCGCGGATTTGCAAAACACAGACACTGCCCGTGTACACCCGCACCTTGGTGCGGACATTGACTTAAATGAGTCCACGATCGGTAAAACATGGCCGAAGATGGACATGTTCTATCTTTTGTGGTGCAGCTGCACAGACCAGGAAACACACGGAAACCCTGGCTACGAAAGGTGCAAAATGTCCAAACATCCCTGGCAGCAAAAGAGTTAAAAATAATAATTAGCTGTGTCTAGTGTTGAGCAAATCGAAGTATCCAATCTGAATTTCAGGGAAAATTCGATTAACGGCGAAGTCGAATTTCCTTGTGCTTTGTGGTAACAAATCAATTTTCCCTGAAATGAAGCAAAGAAAAAAAAATCATACATACCTCATCCATTTTAGTTGCAAATCGGAATTTTTGTCCAATTTTTGCTAATCAATGTTTGCTGCAAAGTGGTATGAAGGTGGTTGTGTGTATAATTAGGTTATATTTTTATACCCAGTATATTTTGCACTCTAAAAAATGTTGATTTTGGTAAGATGGCCACTGTCTGTCATGTACAATTCACATTTTTAACATGTATGTGTATGATGACCATATGACCTCTATTCCAGTGTTTTTAAGAGAACAAGCTCTTGTTGATGTACGGTATATGCTTGTGGTAGATATGAAATTTGCACAACTTAATGTTTTACATTTATGTTCTTATGTGTAATGCTTGGATGTTTTAATGCAGATTTTAAAATAATGCCTGTTTGTCACAAAGTAACATGAAGGTGGAACTGGATGCCAATAGTCCATCAAGTCAATTACACTCATTAGGTTGTCTGTTCTTAGGAAATACTGTATATAGGTTTTGGGGGTTAACTTTTCAAAGACTTTAATATCTGTATTTTATAGGTTCCTACCTTAAAATTTCCAGTTGAAAAACAGATTTTTAGTTTTACCAGTTCTGGTATCTACTTTCACAAAATATATAGATATGAGGTTAAAGCCCCATTCACACTACCGTGTCCGCTTTGTGCACTGCAAACCGCGGATTTGCAAAACACAGACACTGCCCGTGTACACCCGCACCTTGGTGCGGACATTGACTTAAATGAGTCCACGATCGGTAAAACATGGCCGAAGATGGACATGTTCTATCTTTTGTGGTGCAGCTGCACAGACAAGGAAACACACGGAAGCCTTGGCTACGAAAGGTGCAAAATGTCCAAACATCCCTGGCAGCAAAAGAGTTAAAAATAATAATTAGCTGTGTCTAGTGTTGAGCAAATCGAAGTATCCAATCTGAATTTCAGGGAAAATTCGATTAACGGCGAAGTCGAATTTCCTTGTGCTTTGTGGTAACGAATCAATTTTCCCTGAAATGAAGCGAAGAAAAAAAAATCATACATACCTCATCCATTTGAGCACAAAGAGGCTGCCGCGGACACCTTGCTTGAAGATCCTGTGCAGCTTTATCATGCACCGTGCAAGATTTAGCGCTGGAACTTCAAGCAAGATTGCCGTGGCGGCCTCTTCGTTCTCAAATGGATAAGGTAAGTAAAATATTTTTTTTTTAATGATTAACCCCTGAAAGGCCTTAATATTAATCTCAGATGCAGCGATCATGACATCTAAGAGGTTCAATGACGGGGGGGCTGCGCAATCAGTTCAATTTCTTTAACCTGCTTGAAACCATGCACTGTAAATGTACAGAATGTGGTCGTGATGTAGGTTTAAACTTCTTTATCAGGATCAAGTCAAATGCCATCATGTCATTACAAACAGAGGGTATACAGTGGTGGCATGATCTGGTATTCTCTAATCAGAGATCCCAAGCTGTGAACTGATGTGTTTCAAAATTTTGGCCTTTTTCATCACAGGTCTAACAACTTCTGTAATACAGATAGGGAGATGTCAGGACTAATGCTATATTGACAGTCCGCCATTGCTGAACAATAGAAACAAACTGGATATTCATATATATCAGAACAGACTACATTTCTACTTAGACGACTATACTGTATGTACCGTGTGTATACAATACAATAACTACTGGTAGTTAAAGCTTCTGAGCATGTTTCATAGATCTGCACCTGACAAGTTGCTGGTTTTTCTAACCAGTAATAATCAAGGCTGTATGAAAAATACCTGACCAACACCAAAAAACACGTGCTGTCAGAATGTACAGCTCTGTATACTTGCAAATTCAATACAGAAACACAGGGGCACATTTATTAAGACTGGCATTTTAGACACCGGTCTTAATAAGCCCTATAGCAGGCAGTGAATCGCCGAAGTTATGTAGAGGCGCCGGCATCTTCATAACTTCGGCATATCCACCACCAATTCTAAATATAAGACAGCTTCCTTACTGTTTTACATTTAGACCATTTTCTACCCCTAAACCAGGGGGAAGAAAATGATGAATGAGACGGCCCTGCCGGCCTGTACCCTTCCCCTCCCACTCCACTTTTTTAGACCAGGTGTGAGTGGGGAATAAGTAGGAGATTCTGCCACACCATAGCATGTGACAGAATCTGCCCCAGATATAGGCCACAATATTGGCAAATATCTGCTCATACATGACCCCCATAGTTAAAAAAATTTAAAAATATGCATTTCAAATTCAATAAAATTAACTTTAAGCAACAGAAGCTCTAACATATACATGCACATTATTATATATACACCCAAACACAGACAACACTTATAGAACCTGTCACAAGATCCTTCATTGTCTACCTTCTGCAGAGGTATCTCCCAGGCAAGGAGAATCATTGCGCTAGTACCAATTTTGCCTGGGAGATACCTCTTTGCCTACTATTTTCTCATGAATCATTGCCATTATGTCTCCATACACATACTGGTCTCCTTAAGAAGAGTCAGTACTCCCTTAAGCTGCATTAAACACAGTCAAATCCACAGGCAATTGCAGGGACCGCGCTGATACCAGCAGAAATAGACACAATGCAGACTTCAACACACGCTCCAGCAGGCAGCTGTTATCCACTCCTATGGACGTCTCCTGCAGCGTCTTGATACCAACCAAAACTTCGATATACGGCACCAGTTCCTTCACAAGGAAAAGAAACACATAGCGCAATACCCAAGTGGTAAAAGTAAGTATCCAATTTATTGTACTTACAAAGTCCATGTAGTAAAAAGCATTTCATAAAATCGCACCCGACCCGGGATTCGCCTTAGGCTTCTACAGGGGTTAAGGAACTGAATTCCCTCAGACTCAATGTTAAATATCCTTCCCAGAATGCTCTGGAGCAACACCCTACTTCCGTTTTATCCGGAGAGCGGGTGACGTATATTAAATACAAACAACACTAAAAACATCCATAATACAAAAATCAATAATACAAAAATATCAAATAGAAACAACATATTACAAACATTATCCACATGCGCTTCACATATGCAATATAAAGAAGTTAAAATTTGACAAACTTTACGTGGACTATGCTACTAATCGTAGGCGGCACAGTCTGCGTAAACTTTGTCATATTTTAACTTCTTTATATTGCCCATGCGAAGCGCATGTGGATAATGTTTGTAATATGTTGTTTCTATTTGATATTTTTGTATTATAGATTTTTGTATTATGAATGTTTTTAGTGTTGTTTGTATTTAATATACGTCACCCGCTCTCCGGATAAAACGGAAGTAGGGTGTTGCTCCAGAGCAATCTGGGAAGGATATTTAACATCGAGTCTGAGGGAATTCAGTTCCTTAACCCCTGACGAAGCCTAAGGCGAAACCCGGGTCGGGTGCGATTTTATGAAATGCTTTTTACTACATGGACTTTGTAAGTACAATAAATTGGATACTTACTTTTACCACTTGGGTATTGCGCTATGTGTTTCTTTTCCTTGTGAAGGAACTGGTGCCGTATATCGAAGTTTCGGTTGGTATCAAGACGCTGCAGGAGACGTCCATAGGAGTGGATAACAGCTGCCTGCTGGAGCGTGTGTTGAAGTCTGCATTGTGTCTATTTCTGCTGGTATCAGCGCGGTCCCTGCAATTGCCTGTGGATTTGACTGTTTTAAGGAGATTGAACCTACTCCTGGATAAGGGTCTCGCTGCTTATTTGTGACTGTGCATCTCGCCCCCCCCTTGTTTTATCTATGCATTAAACACAGTACACCGTACCTAGAAAATATACTGTAGAAAACATGCTTCGCAACATTTCCACCATGTGTGAACGTACTCTTTGCCAGCAAAGTTGCAAGCTTCTTGCTAAAGTACAGAGAAACAGAAACTTTGTCTAAAAATCTAATCCAGAGTGCAGATTCTGCACCACGATCATGGAAACTAAAAAATGTTTTTAGTTTTATGGTTTATAATTAAATTGTACTCAGAGTGCTTGGCACCATTGTAAAAAGTCATACTATGTGACATCTTTTGGGTATGGTCAGACAGGGTGACCATGTCTGAAAACCGTGTGGTCATGTGAGCTGTAGCTGTTCGGTATTAGATAGGTTAAAATCAATTGGCAGTGGTTTATTGTTATTGACTGCACAATTCCCACAAAACCACCCAGTCCTTAATGATAAGCAAGTGATTGCCAATTAATATTTAACAATATAATAGCAAAGAGCTGCAGTTTGCATGTCCACATGTTTTTGGGGAACAACACAGCCACATCTCCACCATGCAACGACCTCCCCTTCTGGGGGTACCCCCCCTATTTGGATGTCAGTTATATCCATTTATTTATGTGACAGGTGGAACTGCTTATTTGTGCTTTATATTGTCATCAGGTCACACTTCTGTTGCAATGCTGCCATGCAGTAGTATCTGCCCATTAGCAACACTGCAGATTAAAGGGAACCTGTCATCAACTTTATGCTGACCTCACTGAGGGCAGCATAAATTAGTGACAGAAATGCTGATTTCAGCGGTGTGTCACACATCAGCTAATATTAGTAAATGGTTTTTGAGAACCAGCTTTATAATCATTACAGCCCAGAGTCAAATCTACCTGAGAAGAGTCCTGGTTATTGATAATCTCCTGCCCTCTCCGCCCACCTGCTGATGATTGGCAGTTCTCTCCTAGAGAGAAAGGGAGAAAACTAGGTAGAAGACGGTCAGTCATCAGCAGGTGGGCAGGGGGAGCAGGAATTCATGAATAACCAGGACTCTTCTCAGGTGGCCGGGACTCTTTTCCAGGCCCAGTCTGCAATGATTGTGATGTTGGTTCTCGGCAACCACTTACTTTTAACTTATAAATGACCGACCGCTGAAATCAACTCACCTGTCTCTACTTTATTCTGCCGTTAGTATGGACAGCACAAAGTTGATGACAGGTTCCCTTTAAAGCCCTTTTTGGATAAATCATCTTCTTTCTTTCTTTCTTTCTTTCTAACTACTGACAACACAAGGCACATAGTAATGATCAACTGAAGGTCTGGTGGCAAGCTCTTTAACTGTAGATGTGTTACACATCCTATCAGCTTATGAGTGACTGCACACACACTGAAAGGAAATAAAAAAGATGCATGCAAAGTACAGGTGATGCAGGCAACAATCAATGTGAAAAACAGGAAAACACATGGTAGGTGAGAGCCCCCAACAAATAGAAAACACATAAATAATAGCTGTTCATAATGGGTCTCTAAAATCCTGGGTGGTCTGCTGCAGCAAATATAGCTGACGAACATCAGTACGAGCACTATTCACTCAATGGATTTTGGGGCAAAGAGGAAGAAATAAGAATCAAACTTCAAGCTTTAAATGTGACTTTTGTTTAGATACAAAACAAGATGTTTTAATGAATCACAAATGGGGTATTTCCACTACACCCCATGTTTTGTGGCTAATCATAGCTGCAGGAATTCCTTGCTTCATTCTGATATCTGGAATACATTAAAGATCTGCTAAGCCACTTTCATTGTTTCTAATGCTGGAAAAGGTCTGTGATATATCAGGAAATAGTCTATTTGTGAGCAAAACTTTATGTGTGCGCGCGTGCGCGCGCGTGACAGCTTAACTCCTAGTATGCTGGAATAGAACACAATGCATTATTGCCTGGTTACATTCCAAACATTTGGACAAAAATAAGGATATACTGCCATCTAGTGGAAAGCAGCTTGTTAAGATATGCAACAGTAAACCAAAATATTCACTTGTCACATTTTTGCTAAACTGAAGCTGGCCTACTGAACTGTAATCTCAAAGATTTTGTCATCATTTAAAATTAAGTTTTTATATGTAGTGATTCCTTTTTTTTTGTTAAGTGTTAAAAAGGACACGCAAGCTCTACTGAAATATATGCTTTAGTAAATATATGCATTCTCCATTAAAGGGAAAAAAAACTGCACTGCTGTTGTGTGCTTCCTTAGTTATTCCTCCTGGAAATGTAAGAATAAATTGACAACTAGATGTTACAATTCTCCTTGTCAATAGGGTATGTTCCTACATACACTGACGATGTCTTATCAACCCTGACAGTGGAGAGGAGAAGAGGATGGCAACACCCAATACTCATCATTGCTATTTGATGAGGAAGACAAGCCTTTACTAAAACAGACGGGTTAGGGGAGCTGAAAAGGTCCTCTACAGTTAAATAAAGGCTAACTGTGATATCTATGGCCACATAGTGCAAAAACTAGTCCTTTATTTATAAAGGGATACAGAAGGGGATTACAGAGCATTTCCAGTGGCTGAACAATTTTTTTCAAAAGCTAAAAACTGGAAGAACTGTAATGTTTTAAAGGGCATCTTTCACCGGATTTGTACCTATAAAAATGGCTAACCTGTTGCATGTGTGTCTGGCAGGAGAAGGCATCTGTGTTGGTCCCATGTTCATATGTGCCCACATTGCTGAGAAAATATATATGTTTTAATATATGCAAATTAGCTTCTAGGTGAAACGGAGACGTTGCCATTACACCTAGAGGCTTAGCTCTCTCTGCATCTGCCGCACTCTCTCCATTTTAGAAGTCAGGGCCAGGCAGTGAAAACATCATCATACCTAGCCCTGTCAGTCAAACTGGAGAGGGCCGGCAGTTGCAGAGAGAGCAGAGCCTCTAGATGTAACGGCAACGCACCTGTTGCTCGTAGAGGCTCATTTGCATATATAAAACTTCATTTTTCTAAGCAATGCAGGCACATATGAATATGGGACTAACATAGATGCCTTCAGCTGCCAAGCACACATAATCTGCTGACTAATGCCCTTTAAAATGAGTGTATTTTTTATTTTCACGATTTAAACGGGTTGTCTCAGGACAGACATTGGTGGCATATCACTCCATGCTGCTAATGCTCAATCAGAGGAGGCCTGAACATTCTTCCTTCTGCCTGTGCTTTGTTTTCTGTCTGCTCTGCTTATTTTTACCAGACAACTTTGATTAGCGGTTTACTAGAAGAAAAAAATATAATAATATAACATCAGTGGTCCAGCACTTTTCTAGCACTGCTGCTACTTTCCTCTAGCTATCCAGGTCACAGGGGTCCAACAACCACCTATCGGACATTGGTAGCTCACACATGGCATTTTATGATCCTGTTGGTTAAGAAACCAAGTTAAAGGTGTTATGGTCTATGCCAATAAATAGGCCATCAGTATTAGATTGGTGTGAATCTGACTGTCAGCCTCCCCGCTGATCAGCTGCTTGAAGGGGCTGCAGAACTCTTGTGTGAATGCTGCAGACTCTTCAATGTTTACATTGCTCTGCAGAATATTCTTACTCAGAACATTATACGTTTTACAGTAGCTGTTGTATTGCCATATGGAACAATGTTGCACTTTTAAAAAGCTGGATAACACCTTTAACCAAAAGAAAATTGTTTTATACCTAAGCAGACTGTACTTTATACCGCTGTTTGCAGGCACCTTACTCTGAGGAGCTGCTTTAGCTATTCTTGACATGGAGGGAGTGGATCGGCAGGGTAAAAAAGTTGGTAAAAGCCACTATTTAACTATGAGTGTAAGATCACAAAAGGAGTAATTTGTTCCCTTTATATCAGTTCTGCTTGTATTATAGCAGATAAATTATCTGTCCCGTGTGAGGACCACAACAAAAAAAAAACTCTTCAGATCTCTCCAGAGCACTGTGAATATAAGAATGATTTGTGACTGGGGTTAAATCAGGTCAAGACTGAATGTTCAGGTTTCAGTTGAGTTTCAGACTTTAGAAGGTATGTCTCACATGTTTAATATTATTTTTGATACTTATATTTCTTTTCTACAGACTTAAATCTATGTTGCTATCAACTTTTATTTAGGTCTCCAGAATTATAATACAGCTGTGAATAAATTGTCCATCCTCTGCTCACTTGGTCCCAGTCTGCACAGCAAAGTTGACAAGTAAACTATGTGATATTTAAAAATTGAGGCAGACCTAATGGGGCAATACTGTCAACAAGAGAAACAGACAAGATCCCTCCAATGCTCCTTTATAGCATTTATGAACATATTGGAAATGTGTGTGTGTGTATATATATATATATATATATATATATATATATAATTACTTTCTGATTCAGTAATGTGCTATATCCCCCAATTTTTTGTTATCTAAAAAAAATGCAACCTGACTGTCCCGTTATATGTCAATGAGATGTAATAAGCGCCTTAAAAAGAAAACGCTTGACCACAGCATCAACAGACTTTTATGAAAATGAACAAACATTCAATGTTAGATCACGGAGGTGATTGTCATGATTACACTTTTCCAAGAAAGTTAGATTTTAACACTATCCAATTGCCCAAATTCTAAGGAACAGTGCTCTTTACTGAAAATATTCAAATAATGAGACTCTAGACAAGTCATTGTATCATATTTTAGAATAGCTTTCCCATTGGTGAAGAAATTTTGAAAAAATTGGAAATAATATATATATATATTTGTGTGTGTGTATAAAATGAATCACTATAGTCTTAGAAAATCTATAGTCTATAAAAAAATGATCTGGAATTTATATATCCCAATATGAATACTATGCAACATGTTTCCTGCAGCGGAAATAAAATTGTTAGGGGCTCCCTTCATGCATCACACAACAAGTAGCACCCAGTCAACCTGAGGGAAGCCCACAGGCCCGCAGGGCCACTGGCTGGCTCTTTGTCATCAAATGGAGTAGGTTGAATGCAGACATCACTGTGATATCCTCACCAACAAAACGAAGGGGCAAAGAACAGGGACAACAGCTGAAAAAAAAGAAAGATTAGTATCAGCATGACAAATGATACAAAGAATACAGTAGACAAGATGGTCGTGATTTATTTTACAGCAGTGGTGGGCAATAGACAGATCCTCAAGTATCACATTTTCCAGCAGCAGATTACTAAAACTAATGACTAATCTTCCCCATCATAGATGATATCAATGTTTTACATATAGTAGAAGTTCTAACATTTTCATGGGCTACAAATATAAGTTTTGGGACACAGGAAATTCTGTTGGAAATAATCAAAATAGGTTTTCATTATAATGCAAGGAGCTGTAATAGGGCCGATTGGAACCGACTCTGCCCACCACTGATTTCAAACAAGAAAAGTACAGTCACATGAAATAAAGTTGTACACAATGATGCAATACTAATTAAAGACAACTAATCAATGCTTGATTCAGCTTGGATGAAATGTAAGGTTACATAAAATTCTGTCAATGGGTGCTGCAACTGCTATCCTTTTACAAAAAATGAAGGCTGTGGTGGAGATAATGCTTATTACAACATCAAATCAAACCATCACATACAAAAGAAAAAAAAAATAAGATTCTCGTCAACTAATCGCAGACTGTCAGACAACTTCAAATGTCTGCAAGTGTGCATATCAGGGTACATTCCCACGATGGCCTGTGAATGCAGAAACAGCCAGATGGACCCTACTGAAATCAGTGGGCCCATTTTTAATGTCCACTTAGAAAAAAGTGCACCTGTCTAATGGTCGTTTTAAAAGGGGTACATTAATATTTATATTATATATGATATAACTATATATAATCTTGTAGCGCTGAGGTCACCATCTGCATGGAGTTTGTATGTTGACCCTGTGTTTGCCTGGGTTATCTCTGGGTACTCCCGTTTCCTCCCACACTCCACAGGCATAATGATAAGGAACTGAGATTATGAGCCCCGTTGGGAACAGAGTGATTCTAATGTCTGTAAAGCACTGCGGAATATGTCAGCGCTATATAAGTGCGCAAAATAAATAAATGTGGGGCACTATGGGAGGCATAATTATACTGGGGACAATGAAAGTCATCAATTTTTTATGGATGCAAAACAGATGTTAAAAATCGATAGATAGACAGAAAATGGATGCACACACTGTTGCCAAATAGCCATGAAAGACTGACCCAGATCAGCTCAGCAGGAGGCCCAAAAGTATGTAATCCCCCTGTAATTGGGGCTAATATGTCAGCCCTAGTTACAGGAAAAATTAGCAATAAAAAAAAAAATGTACTATTAAAAACCATCCAAAAGGAGCACAATGTGTAAAATAACATAAATAAATACAAAGCCAAAATAAAAAAAAGATTGCCAAACTAGCTCAAACTGTAGCTTCTAGCCACATTCCCATAATGCAAAGGGGGCACAATTTTAAACAAGTATTCTAGTTGCACTTTGTGTTACTGAAAAAGAAAAGTACAGTCTGACTCTTTTTTTACTTTTTTATAAGTGAAATAAAACTGGGTGAAATAAGTAAATTAAAACTGGACTAGATGTACATAAGGCCTTATAGTGATACCAAATTTATACAGTTTTATTATGTTTCACTACTATTTTCCGCTTCATTACCAGAGTGTTTATCCCCCTTCCTTACCAGGCCAATTTTTTTCAATTTTAGCAGCGAGCCTATCTAACTGCAAATAACTAAATAACTTCTGAGCCAACCTACATGTATTTGATATTCTCTTTCATGAGACACCTTAGACCTTACTTTAGATGACAGATATAATATACAAAAAAGGAAAAACTATAAAAATGATGAAAAAGTGTATATTTTTCCTTCCTTATCAACTTTTTTCTGTGACAAATGATTTAAAGACAAAACATTTCCAAAACCATTACTATATGCTTGTACCATGAAAATGGACGCTATTTATGTAATGTATCTATGGGCTGGGCTCACTGCAAGACTTCCAAGGACTAGAGCGCTGGTTCTATGGCACTGTACTGCCAATACAGATACTGTACAACGCCAAAACATTAGAAACTTCAAAGTACACTTTTTATGTTGACCCCATAAGGTATTTATCTTGGGGAAATTTGGACATTTTAAGCTTCCGGCTTTTTTTCATAAATAAAAAAATATATGAGTGTATTTGTATATTTTACATGTTATACTAAATATAGCTAAAACGAATACCTATATTTTTTATTTTGCTTATGAAAGCAAAAAGGAGAAGTGTGTATGTTAGTATATTTTACACACAAAATCTGCTATACTACTGCTAAAATGAAAAAATATTTTTTATTTTACAGTATTTATTTTTAATGAACAAAAAAAAGGTAAAAGGTGTGTACGTGAGTGTATATAGGCTATGCTATTGCTAAAACTAGTAACTATAGCTATAACTTTTATATTTTTATTTATTTCACTTTTTTAAAAATTTTATATATATATTTTTACTTTTTATTTTATCAATTTTTTATGGGGAAAAAAGCGAATTAACCCCTTCCTGCCACAGTCAGAACAGAAAGAGATTAATTCACAGACTGCAAGCTCACAAATAAATTTACAGCTGGCAGGGGGTGCTCTCACATCAAGAAGACAGCGTCCCTGCTGGCTTGACTTTTCATTGAGATGGATCACTGTAACACCCTTTTGAAGAGATGCCACACAGGAAGACCACTCTGGCTGGTTTCTGGGATAATTACAGCGACCGCAGCTGTCTAACGACAAAGTGGTCACGGGCAGTTGGCAGATCGTAATTTAACCCAATGCTTTTATACGGTGGGTTACACATAAGAGCTAACTGCGTCGTATATAGTCATGTGTCAGTAAGCAAGACATAAAAAAAAAATATTGGAAATTATTTTTTTGTATTGCCATATTTGCACACCCATTTCCATCTACAGAGCTATGTGACAGCTTGTCTTTTTATGAGGAAAAATGTTTTTACTGGTACCATTTTGGGATAGAGATGACCTTTTTAATCACTTTTTATAAAAGGGCAAAATGCCTATTTTAATTTTTTCACCATAAGATTGAAGATCTCGGCTAAAATCCAGTGAGTGGTGACGTATGATGTCACCACACCGGCCAGCATGATGACGTAATCTCGCGCCGTGCGAGATTTCGCTCTAGATCTTCAAGCAAGATGGCGGCAGCCAGCCCGTCGCTAGCAAATGGAGGCTGTAAGTTTGATGAAAAAAAAAAATTATGTTTATTTCACACTGTTTTTACACTCAGATGCCGCGATTATGTATGAATGCGGCATCTGAGGGGTACAATGACGGCGAGCGGCGCTATAGCCGCTCCCTGTCATTGCACCCGCTACTAACAAAAAAAAATGCGCTTCGTGACCTTTTAGTAAAATTCAGCGAATCAGCTGAATTTAAATTCGCTCATCTCTAGTTACCAATTATGTTTATTTTTTTTATAATTTATTTCAATAATTGAAATTGGGAAAAAGGGGTGAATTCCATTTTTAAAATAACATTTAAATTTGTTTTTCCTGTAATTTTTAGTCCCCTTAGGGTAGCTGAGTATGCAATCCTTTGATGGGTTATACCATAGACTGAAATGGAATATTACTGCAGTCTACGTGATTTTTTACTGGCTTCCTCTTAAAGGGGTTATCCCACTTAGCAGTTTCATACTTACCTGCTGCCACCGCGCATTCACTTCCTGGATTCTGGCTGGGGGCGGGCTTCATCTTGATTGAAGTCTTCAACCGGCCGGGCCGCGCGCTGGACTGAACGCGCACGCTGCCGCGCATGCGCAATGTGACTTATTTCTGGCCAGTATAGTACAGAGCTGGCGTGCGCGTTCGCAGCTCTGTACTATTCTGGCCGGGAAGAAGTCACCGTCGCGCATGCGCGGCAGCGTGCGCGTTCAGGACAGCGAGTGGCCCGGCCGGGAGAAAAGAAGAAGTCTTCTGGGCAAGCGCGACCATCGGGATTTTGCGGAAGAGCGGTGGTCGTAACCAGGGGAGACCGAGTCACAACAATAAGGTAAGTGGGGATGAATTTTCTCCTAATCGGTGGGAATTTGTTAATAAAGTATATTTACAAAAATGATCACTGTCAAATCATTAACAGATTTAACAGTGATCATTATGATGGGATAACCCCTTTAAGCCCTGCCACAGACAGTTTACTATGACATAAATAGAAAAACAACCATGGTACGCCAGTAAGGCTACTTTCACATTAGCGTTTTCAATTCCGCTATTGAGATCCATCATAGAATCTCAAAAGCGGAAGAAAACGCTTTAGTTTTGTCCCCATTCATAGTCATAGTGGTGCGAAGCAAGACGGATCCGTCTGACACACAATGTAAGTCAATAGGGACGCAAAAAACGCTAATGTGAAAGTAGCCTAATATGTGTAATTAAATCAATTACGTCTTTATTTTATTTTTCTATCCAGATTAAGAAAAACAAAGGCCAACTTTTCAGTCTTATCCCAGACCTTGTTCAAGGCCTAATTCAGTGCAGTGAAGTATGTGAAAGTTTCACTTCCATTGTGCAGGAGGTTGCACTCACACATATTTCACTGCACTGAACTAGGCCGTGAACAAGGTCTGGCCAACAAAATGTTAGCCTCTGTTTTACATAAACTGGATGGAAGGAGTTCTTGAATTAACCCTTAGGATACCGGAGATTTTTTCATTTTTGCTTTTTCATTTTTCTTCCTTATCTTCCTTGAGCCATAATTTTTTTATTTTTCCGTTCACATAGCTGTTTTAATTTCTAATGCCACCATTTAATATGGCAAACAATGTAGTGGGAAGTGGGAAAAAATTCCAAATAGCGTTACGTTTGTGGCAAAACTGACCTGTGCACTTTATTCTCTGGGTCAGTACGATTACAATGATACCACATAGGTATAGGTTTTTATGTCTAAATAGTGTAAAAATAAATGTAAACTTTATATAAAATATATATATTTTTTTACATCACCATATTCTGACCATCATAGCTTTTTTACAGTTATATCTACTGAGCCATGTGGGGGCTCATTTTATGCGGGACAATCTGTGGTTTTTATTGTTTTCATAGTGTATGTGACTTTTTGATCACATTTTATAACTTTTTTGGCCATTTTGACCCTTTTTTCCATTACGCCATTCACCGTATTGGAAAAATATTTTTATTTTAATAGTACAGGCGTTTTCAGTCGAGTTCATACCCATGATGCTTATATTTTTTGTTATTTATGTATTTATTTTTTATTCTACGGAAAGGGGATGATTTAACGTTTTATAATTTTTTTATACTTTATATATTTTTTAACAGTTTTTCGAACTTTTTAAAATGATTTTGAAGCTCGTATTTGAAGCTACAAAATCTAATTTTTAAAAAAAATTCTGAACAATCATGGATTTTTTACATCCATTAATTGTTCAGAATTGCTTATTTCTTATGTTGGCCTGCCACCTGCTGGCCAAAAGAAGAATTGCAGCTTAAATGCCCTGGGTCTTCAGCGAGATCCAGCGCATTAAAATCAATTAACGGCATCCTTCTCATTGGCCACAGAGGATGCCGTTAAGAAGCCGTTTTTCACCCTTTAGATGCCGTGATCTCACTTGATCACGGCATCTGTAAGCTTTAATGATCGCGATCGGCATTATTGAAACATGCAGCGGGTGCCATGTTTGTACTTCGAAGGGGTAAATTACACATATCACTGGAGTGTCGTGTTTGTTTTTCTATTTATTACACTAGTGAGGACTTCCCTACCACAGAGTGCCAACGTTATTAGCCAGAGTGTTGACCAATTAACAAACAAGTTTACTATGGCAGGACTTGGAACCTTCAAAAGGCACAATGCTCCACGTTGTCAGAGCAACTTCACTGCAGGGGCTCTGATGAGAGGACAGAGTTGGCCCACTCCAACTGCTCAGATGCCATGGTCGCTAATGATCACAGCACCTGAGGGTTAAATGACCACGATTATTATCTCTGATCCCAGTCGCTTGTGAATCCAAAACTTCACAAGCTAAGTTATGCTGTGTTGCATGTACGGGTTAAACATGAAGTTCTAGATAATAAAACTGTACATATCACTAATTGTAACATTACTATGGTGTCCATCAAGATCGAAGTGGTGTAAAATAATTAAAGAAGTAATACCTTACCGATCCCACACCACTCTTGTTCAGAGTCTGTACTTGTATTGAAATAAAAGAGTGCTGTTTATGTGCTGTTTATTAGCTTCATATGGGGCACAGTAAGACCACACTCACATCAGCATTGTTATTCCTATTGTTCTCCTCTGGAAGAGCCGGGTTACTCACATGATGGCACAAGAATGGTGCCCAACAGGCCCCACCGACTATAATTGGGTTTCTATTATGTGCATGTTACCAGAAAAATGGTTAGGGGGGTACTATCTCTCCTTAGGGAGAGAGCGCCTTAATCTAGCATGTTACATTATTTTCTCCTGCACTTTTCACAGAATCTGCTATGGAGGACCCGAACGGAGCCTCTGAAAATGTGGTTTGAGAAGAGATTTTAATTACTTCTTCCCTGCTAAACAACCAAAAAAAAGAAATATTACCAAAATAACTTGAGTATCTCAGCCACACCGGGAATTAAAAGCTAAATGTGTGTCTGTAAAGGGTACTTGCTGGTTAGGCTACTTTCACACTTGCAGTAGCCTTTTCCGACAGGCTGTTCCAGCGGGAGAACAGCCTGCCGGATCCGTGCTACCGCAAGTCCACCGTGCCGCCGGAAGTCTGCTCTGGTCCCATTCACTATAATGTCTCTGTAAAGGATAATAAAATATATATTTACAGATAATAGCAGTGTGTATAAAACAGTAAATAAAGCTCAAAATCCTTCTAATAGCTTTTATTTCCATACACACAAATGCATTGGGAACACCACACATTCTATTATCCAAATCAAAACATGAAGAAAAATATATCAAATTTGTGTTGTTGCTTTAAATTTTTTTAAGAAAAGTGAATATTAGACTGTTCAAAAAAATAGCATTGTTTGTATTCTTCTTTACAAACTCAAACATTCACTATATAAACTGAAAAATGTTTGAAGATTTTGCTTTCCTTTGAATCACTAATATTTAGTTGTATAAGCACTGTTTCTGAGAACTGCTGTACATCTGTGTTGCATGGAGTCAACCAACTTCTGGCACCTGTGAACATGTATTCCAGCCCAGGATGATTGGACTACATTCCTCAGTTCTTCTCTATTTCTTGGTTTTGCTTCAGAAACTGCATTTTTGATGTCACCGCACAAGTTTTCTATTGGATTAAGATCCGAGGATTGGGCTGGCCCCTCCATAACGTCAATCTTGTTGGTCTGGAACCAAGATGTTGCATGTTTACTGGTGTGTTTGGGGTCGTTGTCTTGTTGGAACACCCATTTCAAGGGCTTTTTCTCTCAGCAGAAGGCAGCATGACCTCGTCAAGTATTCTGATGTATTCATAACTGATCCATGATCCCTGGTATGCGATAAATAGGCCCAACACCATAGTATGAGAAACATCCCCATATGATGCTAGCGCCACCATGCTTCGCTGTCTTCACAGTGTACTGTGGCTTGAATTCAGTTTTTGGGGGTCGTCTGACAAACGGTCTCCGGCCACTAGACCCAGAAAGAACAATCTTACTTTCCTCAGTCCACAAAATGTCTCTTTAGGCCAGTCAATGTGCTCTTTAGCAAATTGTAAAATCTTCAGCACATGTCTTTTTTTCAACAGTGGGACTTTGCGGGGGCTTCTTGCAGATAGCTTGGCTTCACATAGGCGTATTCTAATTGTAACAGTGCTTACAGGTAACTGTAGACCTTCTTTGATCTTCCTGGAGCTGATTGTTGGCCGAGTCCTTGCCATTTTGGCTATTCTTCTATCCATTCGAATGGTACTTTTTCGCTTTCTTCCACGTCTTTCAGGTTTTGGTTGCCATTTAAAAGCATTTGCGATCATTTTAGTTGAGCAGCCTATCATTTTCTGCACTTCTTTATATGTTTTCCCTCTCTCTCCCCAAACTTTTTAATCAAGGTACGCTGTTCTTCTGAACAATGTCTGGAACGACCCATTTACCTGAGAATTTCACTGCAACCAGCATGTACAACATTTGCTGCCTTCCTTCCTTAAAAAAGGGCAATAATTGCCAATGGTTTTTCAAAGAATGAATGACCTCCCTAATTGAACTCCACACTGCTATTATTTTGAACATGCGCCTTTCAATTAGTGATTCAATTACACAGAATCAGCAGCATGCATGTCATGACTGTTGGGTCTGTTGGATTTCTATTACTCTACTACACCTGCTAGTCAATTATTTGCCATGTAGAAATATCATTTCTACCAAAAACAGTGATTAATCAGGTTAGTGATGTCTGACTGCTATTATTTTGAACACAACTGTATTTGCAACATAAACATTAGGAGTGCAGCAATTTTTCGCTTTACATATAATAGGGGGTGGGCCGGAGGCCCGACCACAGCACGGCAAACATGCCGAGAGGCGGCCGGACAAAAACCACAGCGTGGCGGAAAAGGCAACCGCAAGTGTCAAATTAACCTTAATAAGGTCCTGTGATCACAGCAGCATCTGTGCATCACTGCAAGCAGTCTCTGCAGGGAGATAGTAGGGTAGGAGTAGGGTTGGGCGATATCAAAAATATTCAGACGATAACGATATTAAGAAATTTATCGCGATAACGATATATATCGCGATAATACCCATTTAAAAGAAAAAACACAAGAAGACGTTATACTGTATGGGGGCAGCCACAAGAAGACGTTATACTGTACGGGTGGCCACAAGGAGACGTTATACTGTATGGGGCAGCCAGCAGGAGACATTATACTGTATGGGTGGCCACAAGGAGACGTTATACTGTATGGGGGCCACAAGGAGACATATAAGGGCAGCCACAAGAAGACATTATACTTTATGGGGATAATGGGGGGCCACAAGGAGACATTGGCTTGGGGTAGCGGCCAGGCAGCCACAACTTGGAGACATTAATTGTCACACTGTATGGCAGTGTTCGCCGGGGCAGCAGCCACAAGGAGACATTACAGTATGGGGGCAGAAGCGCAGCCACAAGGAGACATTACAGTATGGGGGCAGCAGCGCAGCCACAAGGAGACATTACAGTATGGGGGCAGCAGCGCAGCCACAAGACACATTACAGTGGGGGCAGCAGCCACAAGGTGCTGCCCCCCATGTCTTATGGCCACCTGTGTGACCTGCCTGCCACCACCATACAGTAATTCCTTCTTGTTGGTCATGTCATGGGGGAGGGACTCATGATGGCTCATTCCCTGCCTGCCTGCTGGCTGCTATTTCAATGTGCAGTGCGGAGCATGCAGCTAGTTGCAGGCAGGCAGGCATGAAGGACTGAGTAGGCCAAGGTCGGACAGAAGACAAATAATTGGGGTAATCTGATAGGCAGAGACATTACACCTGTAATAGCTGCCCGTCCGGCAGCTGTGATATATAGGGTCTCTCTCCGCAGGCGAAGTCAATTCTGTGGGGGTCGGACAGAGTGGGACTAAGTTCTGACTGACTTTCCCGCCACTCGCTCCTGTACTGCACTGCTCAGCCTGGGCGTCATCTGATTCCGACGTTAGACGTCGGTGGGTGCAGACTGCACCATGGGAGCAAGCGAGGAGAAGTCTGGTCGGCCGCAGTGGGAAGCAGTTGGTATGTAATGATGCAGGGGCGGGCGGCCGCGGACGCAGTTTTTGAAGCGGTCAGTGCACATGACCGCTTTGATGACGTCACAAAATACCGTGGTAATTAGGAAACAACGATATCGCCATATCGCCGTTTTTTAATACCGCGGTATATCGTGAACACTGGTATATCGCCCAACCCTAGGTAGGAGAGAAGTGTAATTTCAGGGAAAAGGAAATGTACACATGGAGAATGCGCATGAGGATCTATGACCACTGTGAAGTCTTTGAAGGGGTTGTCAAATATCACTGAAAAAGAAGTGGCTAGCTGGAAAGTGTTAGAAAAAAAATATTTAAAAAAATCACCTTTTGAAGGTTCCACCATTCCAGTGCCGCAGCTCTATCCCCACTGTTTCTGGTCCCTGTCAGACTAGAAATGATGTTGTCCATAGAGACACACATGAGCACTGCAGCCAATCAATGGCCTCAATAGTGAAGTGTTCACAAAAGGCATGTGACCGCTGAGCATTTATGGTAATAATTTTTGTTTTTTTCCCCAAAATATTTTCCAGATGTCCACTCTTTTTTCTTAGCTTTCGGATAACCCCTTTAAGTATTCAGTTTGGGTGGGTTTGGGCTATAGGACACTACTGATGATGTGGGCACTACTACAGGGAGTGCAGAATTATTAGGCAAGTTGTATTTTTGAGGATTAATTTTATTATTGAACAACAACCATGTTCTCAATGAACCCAAAAAACTCATTAATATCAAAGCTGAATATTTTTGGAAGTAGTTTTTAGTTTGTTTTTAGTTTTAGCTATTTTAGGGGGATATCTGTGTGTGCAGGTGACTATTACTGTGCATAATTATTAGGCAACTTAACAAAAAACAAATATATACCCATTTCAATTATTTATTTTTACCAGTGAAACCAATATAACATCTCAACATTCACAAATATACATTTCTGACATTCAAAAACAAAACAAAAACAAATCAGTGACCAATATAGCCACCTTTCTTTGCAAGGACACTCAACAGCCTGCCATCCATGGATTCTGTCAGTGTTTTGATCTGTTCACCATCAACATTGCGTGCAGCAGCAACCACAGCCTCCCAGACACTGTTCAGAGAGGTGTACTGTTTTCCCTCCTTGTAAATCTCACATTTGATGATGGACCACAGGTTCTCAATTGGGTTCAGATCTGGTGAACAAGGAGGCCATGTCATTAGATTTTCTTCTTTTATACCCTTTCTTGCCAGCCACGCTGTGGAGTACTTGGACGCGTGTGATGGAGCATTGTCCTGCATGAAAATCATGTTTTTCTTGAAGGATGCAGACTTCTTCCTGTACCACTGCTTGAAGAAGGTGTCTTCCAGAAACTGGCAGTAGGACTGGGAGTTGAGCTTGACTCCATCCTCAACCCGAAAAGGCCCCACAAGCTCATCTTTGATGATACCAGCCCAAACCAGTACTCCACCTCCACCTTGCTGGCGTCTGAGTCGGACTGGAGCTCTCTGCCCTTTACCAATCCAGCCACGGGCCCATCCATCTGGCCCATCAAGACTTACTCTCATTTCATCAGTCCATAAAACCTTAGAAAAATCAGTCTTGAGATATTTCTTGGCCCAGTCTTGACGTTTCAGCTTGTGTGTCTTGTTCAGTGGTGGTCGTCTTTCAGCCTTTCTTACCTTGGCCATGTCTCTGAGTATTGCACACCTTGTGCTTTTGGGCACTCCAGTGATGTTGCAGCTCTGAAATATGGCCAAACTGGTGGCAAGTGGCATCTTGGCAGCTGCACGCTTGACTTTTCTCAGTTCATGGGCAGTTATGTTGCACCTTGGTTTTTCCACACGCTTCTTGCGACCCTGTTGACTATTTTGAATGAAACGCTTGATTGTTCGATGATCACGCTTCAGAGGCTTTGCAATTTTAAGAGTGCTGCATCCCTCTGCAAGATATCTCACTATTTTTGACTTTTCTGAGCCTGTCAAGTCCTTCTTTTGACCCATTTTGCCAAAGGAAAGGAAGTTGCCTAATAATTAGGCACACCTAATATAGGGTGTTGATGTCATTAGACCACACCCCTTCTCATTACAGAGATGCACATCACCTAATATGCTTAATTGGTAGTAGGCTTTCGAGCCTATACAGCTTGGAGTAAGACAACATGCATAAAGAGGATGATGTGGTCAAAATACTCATTTGCCTAATAATTCTGCACGCAGTGTATAAGCATGTTGTCCCAAGCCATATACACAAGGCTACATTACTCACTGATTTGCTGTGCAGACTTTTGTGTGGCAGTGTACTGAGCACTAGCAAATCTACATTTTGTAGAATATTTCCATGCGTAAATTGACCTGCCGTGCAGATTTGAAAATCCACATCATGTCACTTTATGTTGTGAATCCATCGCAGATTTGATGTAGAAATCCCCCTCTGACTTTAATATGAAGACTATTTTCTGCATCAAATCCACATGAAGAAGTTTTCATGTGCAGTTTTTACTCAGATCCACATCAAATTTCTCAAGTCCTAAATAAAAAAAGAAACTTTTTAAATACAAAAAAAAAACCTGAATATTCACCTCCCCAGGTCCTTACTTGGCTTCCTTGCCTGATCTGTGTAGAATCTGGTCTTCTGTGGTGATGTGTCATCCCATGTGAACACTGCATATTCTTGTGGAATTGCTGCAGAAATATTCCGCAGTGATTCCACAACGTGTGCATGTAGCCTAATGGATATATGTGACTTATAAAGTCAGTCAAGATGTACCACATAATCAGCTCAAGGGATTTGTAATATTAGCTGATAATAAGAGGTGATATGCTAGACTTAAGGGTTTAATCCTTAAAGACTGAGCTGGACAGGGCAGCAGAGACAATCATGCAATGAATTAATAGTCACTATATCCTGTGTTTCCATCGGTGTACTGCATTATGGTGGATTTATAGCCATGCACAGTAAATGTTTGCTTTCACTAAGCATTTTTGGAAACAGATATGCAAATTAGCTATTTTTCCAAAGTCTCTGATGCCACCACCTTACACCTGATGGCATCATTCTTTTTGTAAAGAGAGCTAATTTGAATATCTTTTCCCAGAAGCCAGAGGAGCAATGTAAGACTCCTCATGAGAAATAGTACCCCACCGAATCCTAAACATTTTTGTTAATTGCCTCTTTTCAGGATGAGACATCCCAGCTATTTTGGTTTGGAAGCTCTATGAGCGAGAAAAGGAATCTAGAGGAAAATAAAGGAATCTAATCTAGAGTTCTATAGCCCTGGATCCTGGACTAAGGGACCAGGGAACTACAGTTTAGGCTACGGTACATATCTCTCAGAATGTATCCATATGTTCTTTCGATATGTGCAATTCTTATAATAAGCTTCGTAACTGTAATTATGCATCTTTCAACCTCTAACTTTATTTAGACACTTATGGAATAAATTTTTTTAATTATTTACTATAACTGTGCCAATGTTTGACAAACCTCCCTCACTTGGCCAGACTTGTAAAGGGAAGCTTGAGGGATCCCTCACTGTAAACATCCGGTTTGATGCTTCCATTTACAGGTTCGGCCAATTAATGATCGGGCCATTTTTCACCTTAACCCCTTAAGGACACGACCATATTTCACCTTAAAGAGGACCTTTCACCTATTATTACACTATGAACTAACTATACAGACATGTAGAGCGGCGCACGGGGATCTCACTGCACTTACTATTATCCCCGGGCGCCGCTCTGTTCTCCTGCTATGCCCTCCGGTATCTCCGCTCACTAAGTTATGGTAGGCGGAGTCTGCCCTTGTTCTTCTGTAGTGCTGGCCAATCGCTTTGCAGAGCTCACAGCCTGGGAGAAAATAACCTCCCAGGCTGTGAGCTCTGCGCTGCGATTGGCCAGCGCTAGAGCAGAACAAGGGCTGACTCCGCTAACCATAACTTAGTGACTGAAATCTCCGCCTACTATAACTTAGTGAGCGGAGATACCGGAGGGCATAGCGGGAGAACGGAGCGGCGCCCAGGGATAATAGTAAGTGCAGTGAGATCCCCGGGCGCCACTCTACATGTCTGTATAGTTAGTTCATAGTGTAATAATCGGTGAAAGGTCCTCTTTAAGGTGAAATATGGTCGTGTCCTTAAGGGGTTAAGGTGAAAGGTCCTCTTTAAGAACCAGGCCATTTTTTGACCAGTGTCACTTTATGTAATGATAACTTTAAAACGCTTTTACTTATCCAGGCCATTCTGAGATTGTTTTTTCCTCACATATTGTACTTCATGACACTGGTAAAATGGATTAAAAAAATTCATTTTTATTTATAAAAAAATACCAAATTTACCAAAAATTTTAAAAAATTAGCAAATTTCCAAGTTTCAATTTCTCTACTTCTATAATACATAGTAATACCTCAAAAAATAGTTATTACTTTACATTCCCCATATGTCTACTTTATGTTTGTATCATTTTGGGAATGACATTTTATTTTTTGGGGACGTTACAAGGCTTAGAAGTTTAGAAGCAAATCTTGAAACACATGTACGCCCTGTGTATTTTCGATCACTGCCGTGCGGCTGGCAGTGATCGGAACCCGGTGCCTGCTCAAATCATTGAGCAGGCACCTAGGCTAAATGCGCGGGGGGGTCCCGTGACCCCCCCATGTCGGCGATCGCGGCAAACCGCAGGTCAATTCAGACCTGCGGTTTGCTGCGATTTCTGCATTTTCTGATCCCCGCGGTCCCTGACCGCGGGGATCAGAAACTTTTTATGCCTAAAATAACGTTTTATTCACCCCCCCCTGCACCCCCGAATGATTTTATGGTGGCGGGAGGTGCAGGGGGAGGGTTGCGGGCGGTGCAGGAGGTGCGGCAGGCGGGATCGCGATCCCCCGCCCGCCTCCCCTTGTATAATCGTTGGCTTCTAGTGGGTATACCAGGGTGCCAGCACTATGCTGGCACCCTGGTATAAACGGCTGACATCGGTGATGCGATGTCAGCCGTTTAACCCTTTCCATACAGCGGTCCGTACGGGGAAAAAGTTAACAGCGCAGGGAGCTCCCTCCCTCTCCCATCGGGGGGCTGCTGTGCCTTTGCAGCCCCCCGATGGGGAGAGAGAGAGCCCCCAGACAGCCCCCCGACAGATCCCCTCCTTACCCTTCCCCGTCTGCGCAGTTCTGACCAGTACTGAGCAGACGGGGAAGGTTCCCATGGCAACAGGACGCCTCTCAGGCGTCCTGCTGTCCATGGTGCTGAACAGATCTGTGCTAAAAGGCATAGATCTGTTCAGACAAAGTGTAAAATACAGTACAGTACAATATATATATTGTACTGTACTGTCTTATACAGACATCAGACCCACTGGATCTTCAAGAACCAAGTGGGTCTGGGTCAAAAAAAAAGTGAATAAAAGTGAAAAAAAAGTAAAAATAAAAAAACACATTTATCACTGATTAAAAATGAAAAAATTAAAATTCCCTACACATGTTTGGTATCGCCGCGTCCGTAACGTCCTGATCTATAAAACGGTCATGTTACTTTACCCGAACGGTGAACGCCATAAAAATAAAAAATGAAAAACTATGATGAAATTGAAATTTTGCCCACCTTACTTCCCAAAAAAGGTAATAAAAGTGATCAAAAAAGTCGCATGTACGCCAAAATTGTAACAATCAAACCGTCATCTCATCCCGCAAAAATCATACCCTACTCAAGATAATCGCCCAAAAACTGAAAAAACTATGGCTCTTAGACTATGGAAACACTAAAACATGATTTTTTTTGTTTCAAAAATGAAATCATTGTGTAAAACTTACATAAATAAAAAAAAGTATACATATTAGGTATCGCCACGTCCGTATCGACCGGCTCTATAAAAATATCACATGATCTAACCCCTCAGATGACCACCGTAAAAAAATAAAAATAAAAACGGTGTAAAAAAAGCCATTTTTTGTCATCTTACGTCACAAAAAGTGTAATAGCAAGCAATAAAAAAGTCATATGCACCCCAAAATAGATGCCAATCAAACCGTCATCTCATCCCGCAAAAAATGAGACCCTACTTAAGATAATCGCCCAAAAACTGAAAAAACTCTGGCTCTTAGACTATGGAGACACTAAAACATTTTTTTTGTTTTAAAAATGAAATCATTGTGTAAAACTTACATAAATAAAAAAAATTGTATACATATTAGGTATCGCCGCGTCCGTGACAACCTGCTCTATAAAATTACCACATGATCTAACCTGTCAGATGAATGTTGTAAATAACAAAAAAGAAAAACGGTGCCAAAAAAGCTATTTCTTGTTACCTTGCCGCACAAAAAGTGTAATGTAGAGCAACCAAAAATCATATGTATCCTAAACTAGTACCAACAAAACTGCCACCCTATCCCGTAGTTTCTAAAATGGGGTCACTTTTTTGGAGTTTCTACTCTAGGGGTGCATCAGGGGGGCTTCAAACAGTCCAGCAAAACCTGCCTTCCAAAAACCGTATGGCATTCCTTTCCTTCTGCGCCCTGCCGTGTGCCCGTACAGCTGTTTACGACCACATATGGGGTGTTTCTGTAAGCTACAGAATTAGGGCCATAAATAATGAGGTTTTTTTGGCTGTTAACCCTTGCTTTGTAACTGGAAAAAAAATATTAAAATGGAAAATCTGCCAAAAAAGTGAAATTTTGAAATTGTATCTCTATTTTCCATTAAATCTTGTGCAACACCTAAAGGGTTAACAAAGTTTGTAAAATCAGTTTTGAATACCTTGAGGGGTGTAGTTTCTTAGATGGGGTCACTTTTATGGAGTTTATAATCTAGGGGTGCATCAGGGGGGCTTCAAATGGGACATGGTGTAAAAAAAACAGTCCAGCAAAATCAGCCTTCCAAAAACCAAACGGCGCACCTTTCACTCTACGCCCCGCTGTGTGGCCGTACAGTAGTTTACGGCCACATATGGGGTGTTTCTGTAAACAGCAGGGTCAGGGCAATAAAGATACAGTCTTGTTTGGCTGTTAACCCTTGCTTTGTTAGTGGAAAAAATTGGTTAAAATGGAAAATTAGGCAAAAAAATTAAATTCTCAAATTTCATTGCCATTTGCCAATAACTCTTGTTCAACACCTAAAGGGTTAACGACGTATGTAAAATCAGTTTTGAATACCTTGAGGGGTGTAGTTTCTTAGATGGGGTCACTTTTAGGGAGTTTCTCCTCTAGGGGTGCATCAGGGGGGCTTCAAATGGGACATGGTGTAAATAAACCAGTCCATAAAAATCAGCCTTCCAAAAACCAAACGGCGCACCTTTCACTCTGCGCCCCGCTGTGTGGCCGTACAGTAGTTTACGGCCACATATTGGGTGTTTCTGTAAACGGCAGAGTCAGGGCAATAAAGATACAGTCTTGTTTGGCTGTTAGCCCTTGCTTTGTTAGTGGAAAAAATGGGTTAAAATGAAAAATTCAACAAAAAAATTAAATTCTCAAATTTCCTCCCCATTTGCCAATAACTCTTGTGCAACACCTAAAGGGTTAACAACGTATGCAAAATCAGTTTTGAATACCTTGAGGGGTGTAGTTTCTTAGATGGGGTCATTTTTGGGTGGTTTCTATTATGTAAGCCTCGCAAAGTGACTTGAGACCTGAACTGGTCCCTAAAAATTGAGTTTTTGTAAATTTCTGAAAAATTTCAAGATTTGCTTCTAAACTTCTAAGCCTTATAACATCCCCAAAAAATAAAATATCATTCCCAAAACAATTCAAACATGAAGTAGACATATGGGGAATGTAAAGTCATCACAATTTTTGGGGGTATTACTATGTATTACAGAAGTAGAGAAACTGAAACTTTGAAATTTGCAAATTTTTCAAAATTTTTGTTAAATTAGGTATTTTTTGGTATAAATAAAAATTATTATTTTTGACTTCATTTTACCAGTGTCATGAAGTACAATATGTGACAAAAAAACAATCTCAGAACGGCCTGGATAAGTCAAAGCGTTTTAAAGTTATCAGCACTTAAAGGGACTCTGGTCAGATTTGCAAAAAATGGCCTGGTCCTAAGGTGTAAAAAGGCTGTGTCCTTAAGGGGTTAAGGACCAGTTCAGGTCTGAAGTCACTTTGTGAGGCTTACATAATAGAAACCACCCAAAAATGACCTCATTCTAGAAACTACACCCCTGAAGGTATTCAAAACTGATTTTACAAATGTCGTTAACCTTTAAGGTGTTCCACAAGAGTTAATGGCAAATGGAGATAAAATTTCAGAATTTCGATTTTTTGGCAAATTTTCCATTTTAATCCATTCTTTCCAGTAACAAAGCAAGGGTTAACGGCCAAACAAAATGCTATATTTATTGCCCTGATTCTGTAGTTTGCAGAAACACCCCATATGTGGCCGTAAACTACTGTACGGGCACACAGTAGGGCGTAGAAAGAAAGGTGCGCCGTGTGGTTTTTGGAAGGCAGATTTTGCTGGACTGGTTTATTTATACCATGTCCCATTTGAAGCTCCCCTGATGCACCCCTAGAGTAGAAACTCCATAAAAGAGACCCCATCTAAGAAACGTCACCCCTCAAGGTATTCAAAACTGATTTTACAAACTTTATTAACCCTTTAGGTGTTCCACAAGAGTCATTGGCAAATGGAGATGAAATTTCAGAATTTCAATTTTTTCACAAATTTTCCATTTTAATCCATTTTTTCCAGTAACAAATCAAGGGTTAACAGCCAAACAAAACTCTATATTTATTGCCCTGATTCTGTAGTTTGCTGGACTGGTTTATTTACACCATGTCCCATTTGAAGCCCCCCTGATGCACCCCTAGAGTACAAACTCCATAAAAGTGACCCCATTTTGGAAACTACGGGATAAGGTGGCAGTTTTGTTGGGACTATTTTTAGGGTACATATGATTTTTGGTTGCTCTATATCAGGGCTCGACAAATCCCAGTCGCCAGGTCGCCATGGCGATCAGGAATTTTATCCTGGCATCTGGCTATTTGCCCTCACATGGCTGCCCCCTAGTAATAAGGGGCGCACCCGGTGTTACGTTTTTCCCTACCTCGTGAGATTTCCCTACCCTCGTCACTTCTGTCCGCACCGGACATGACGTGAGGAGGTGTGCCGCGCCGCGCAGGCGCACAACGACGGGTAGGGAAATTTCACAGCAGAGTTAGCTGGACACCGGCCAACACTGCGCATGTGCCGGGAAGGGAAAAATTACGGGCCAGTGCTTTTTCCCTACTCTAACCACTGGTGAGGCTCCCAGTGCCTGCTCTATATTACATTTTTGTGAGGCAAGGTTACCAAAAATAGAAATTCTGAAATTTCATCTCCATTTGCCATAAACTGTTGAGGAACACCTAAAGGGTTAATAAAGTTTGTAAAATCAGTTTCTTAGATGGGGTCACTTTTATGGAGTTTCTACTCTAGGGGTGCATCAGGGGGTCTTCAAATGGGACATGGTGCCAAAAAAAGGCCATCAAAATCTGCCTTCCAAAAACCATGCGGCGTTCCTTTCCTTCTGCGCCCTGCCGTTTGGTCATACAGCAGTTTACGACCACATATGGGGTGTTTCTGCAAACTGCAGAATCAGGGTAATAAATATTAAGTTTTGTTTGGCTGTTAACCCTTGCTTTGTTACTGGAAAAAAACAGATTAAAATGGAAACTTTGGCAAAAAATAGCTGTTTTGGCACCGTTTTTATTTAATTTTTTTGACCGTGTTCATCTGAGGGGTTAGGTCATGGGGTATTTTTATAGAGCAGATTCTTATGGCCACGGGAATACCTAATATGTCTACTTTTTTTAAATGTATTTAGGATTTACACTATATTATCCTTTTATAAACAAAAACAAAAAACATTTTAGTATCTCCATAGTCTAAGAGTCAGTTTTTTTTTTTTGTTTTTAGCCGATTATCTCAGGTAGGGGCTCATTTTTTGCAGGATGAGAGGACGGTTTTATTGGCACTATTTTGGGGGGCATATGACTTTTTGATCATGGGGTATTTTTATAGAGCAGATTCTTACAGACATGGCGATACCTAATATGTCTACTTTTTTTATTTATTTTAGTTTTACAAAATAATATAAAAAAATAATAATAATAATTTGTTTTAGTTTCTCAAGTCTGAGAACCATAGTTCCTGAGGTACTCCGGCCTGCTCTTTCCCGGTCAGAAAAGATCAGGGCCTTGAGGACTGCCTCATAGAAATGAAGGGATTTCCCTGTGTTGCCAGCGCTCTGGGACAGCACAAAAGAGTTGTACAAAGCAACCTGTACCAAGTAGATTGCAACTTTTTGCACGGGTTTTGCGCATGGCATTATACGGCTTGAGGACTTGATCAGAGAGATCAACTCCTCCTATATACCGATTGTAGTCGATGATATAATCGGGCTTGAGGACCGTTGCCGCGATACCTCACACAGGGACAGGGGTGATGCCGTTGCCGTGAATTGTGGACAGTACAAGGACATCCCTCTTGTCCTTATATCTGACCAGCAACAGGTTTCCACTGGTAAGGGCACGGGTCTCACCCCTGGGGATAGGTACCTGGAGGGGGTGGGTAGGGAGGCCGCGTTGATTTTTCCGCACGGTCCCACAAGTGGACGTGGATCTGGCGGCGAGGGACTGGAACAAGGGGATACTAGTATAAAAGTTATCCACATACAGGTGGTAACCTTTATCTGGCAGTGGGTGCAAAAGGTCCCACACAAGTTTCCCGCTAACACCCAGAGTGGGGGGACATTCTAAGGGTTCAATACGGGAATCTCGCCCCTCGTACACACGAAACTTGTAAGTGTACCCTGAGGTACTCTCACAAAGTTTGTGCAGCATCACACGCCATACCTCACCAGCTTAGAGGGAACATACTGGCAGAAAATGAGTCTCCCCTTGAAAGCAATGAGAGACTCATCATCCGTGACCTCCCTTCCAGGTACATAGGTCTCCAAAATTTTGGCCCCAAAGTGATCGATGACCAGCCTGATTTTGTACAGGCGGTCATAGGCAGGATCACCTCGGGGGGAGACATGCTGCATTATCTGCATTATGCAGGCATTTCCGGATGGCCTCAAACCGGGTACATGTCATGGCCGTACTGTAAAGTGGGGTCTGGTAGAGGACGTCCCCACTCCAGTAATGCCTAACACTGTGTTTTTTGACTAGGCCCATGTGCAGCACGAGGCCCCAAAACGTATTCATCTTGGCTGCACTGACCGGAGTCCAGCCACCGGCCCTAGCCAAAAAGGAGCCCGGGTGTTGAGCAATGAACTGTTGGGCGAACACGTTCATTTGCTCCACCATCAGATTCACAAAGTAATCACTGAAAAAAAGACTAAAATAGTCATATTCAGTGAAGCCCACTGTGGGAATCTGGATTCCTGCTTGGCCAACAAAATCAGGAATCGCAGGCTCAAAATGCTCTGGGGTACACCAGGTACACCATGCAAGTTCAACGGGCTCAGGTGGACTTATCTGGTGGGCCGGAAAACTAGTACAAGCCCCAGAGCTGCTTGTACTATTGTGGGCCACAGGGTCCCTAGCATGGAGGTCCCCTTGCTCCGCCTGGAAGCATCTCCGCCGCCTTGGGGGCTCATCATTGCTAGATGAGGAGGAGGACGCGGATGACAAAAGGAAAGTGGGGTCATCCTCGTCCTCATTGAGACTCTCGGAGTCGGAGGCAAGCTGGGCGTATGCACTTTTAGTGATCTAAGGTGACAAAAATTGCTTTTTTTTTACACAGTTTTTATTTTTTATGGTGTTTATCGGACGAAGTGGATCATGTGATATATTTATAGAGTTGGTAGTTACGGACGCGGTGATACCTAATATGTGCGGTTTTTATTTTTTTTCCTATTTTTTATTATAAAATCAGGAGAAAGGGGCGTTTTTTTTACTTTAAACTTTTTTTGATTCAAAACACTTTTTTTTACATTTTTTTAAAACTTTATTTCTGTCCCACTCTGGGACTTCAACTTTTGGAGGTTTGATCCCCTCTGTAATGCATTACAATACATCTGTATTGTAATGCATTACAATACATCTGTATTGTAATGCATTGCCTGTTCGTGTACTACAGTGAGTCATACACTAACAGGTTGCCTAGGAGACCCAGCCTGAGGCTGGATCTCTTCGGCACCCGTAGAAGGCAGGTCCCGATGCCATGCAAGGCATTGGGCAGCATCTGCACAGCATCGGGCTGCCTTGTCACGCATCGGGTCCCCTCCTGTCACGGATGTAGTAGGGGAGAACACCAAAAGACAACAAGAAGGAAGGGAAAAGACACTAGGCCTCACCGCTAGGGAAGGAAAAGGGTCACCACCTATAAAACCCTGCTCCTGGCCTTAACTCCTATCCGTATGGGCACCTCTCGATGGTAGAGATGCCCATACACAGGAACCTATAAAACCCTGGTGGCCCTCGGATGCCCTAATGTTAATGACAGGGCAGAGACTACCTGCTCCTTCCCTGGTGAAGGAACCAGCATCTCGCTGAGGCCTAGTAAACAACAAAGTTGGGGGGAATACAAAATACAACAAACGGAACACTTAACTTCTGAGGCTGATGGATGATGGATGAACAGGACTTGAACTAGAACCACACTCCAGCTCTTTCAAAAAACAAAAACAAATGAAGCTCTCCAGAGCAAAGAGTGATGGGTAGAGTTAGACTAAATAGGGGGAGTTAAAGGTCACATGATCCACACCTGAACAGGAGGTGTGGACATACAAGCAACACACAGACAAAGTGAAACCAAAACCAAAAGAGGCTGTCAGATCACTAATATGCAGATAATCTTTGAGACCTTCTAAAACCTGTCACCGGTGTGACACCTCCACAGCAGCGCGGGGATTCGATGCACTGCTTCACCCGCCACAAACCACTTATATGTCGTGGTCAGCGGTAAACAGCGATGCCAGCGGATACAGCAGGGGCCCGGCTACCAGGGCAATGCATCCCCCACCGTACATGCACAGCATTTTGCGTTAAGCGGTTAAAACTGTCCACTATTTCTGCCGTTACCACGCCCTGAGGAAGACTATTCCACAGATTCACAGTTCTCACAGTAATGAAGCCTCTGGAACCCTCTGGAGACAGAACTTTTTCTTCTCCAGTCGGAGGCAGTGCCCCCTTGTCTTTTGACAGGATTTTACATGGAACAACTTTTCACCATACAGGCTATTTTCATCTATTTATACAAGTTAATCATGTCCCCCCTTAGTAGACACCTCTTCTCAAGACTAAATAAATGTATTTTTTTAGTATTAGAACACAACAAACTATGAGTAAAAAATGAAAATGAAAAAATAAAAAATGGCTGCATCCTTTAAGGGGTTAACGCTACTGTTTATCATGATTACATTTTGGTTGTACCAACAGGGGCGGACTTGGAACTTAAAGTGGCCCTGGAAAAAAAAACTAAAAGTTCCTCCATGTTGTAGGCGGGTCCAGATTGACAGAAGATGGGGCAATCCAAGTAGGATGGAACAACACAAGTAGTTGGGGCCTGCAATAAAATTGTGCAGTACAAAATGCCGCCCCAACAGAACCAAATCCCACAAAATACTCCTTCAGCAGAACCTGCGGCCAGGGGCATAAGTACCTGATTCTCCTAGTATTAACTAATGCTGAAAACATCAGATCATTATTTACCTGGTCGGCAGTCTTAAGGGCTTAGGCGGCCCCATGGGAAATCTCCCTGTAGGTTCTATGACTAGTCCACCCCTGACTGGCACATATATGGTACATATGTACCTCATGCACACTGGTCAGTAGGGAAACCTAACCACAAACATAATTTTTCCTGTCATTAGTTTTTTTCAAACAAAAATTGATGTGGGCCATTGTGGACGTTTGTCCCACATCCCCTGATGACATGTTGGAGGGACACGTGTCAGTTGTCAGCAATAGATAGTGGACTGGTCATCTGGTACGCCAGTCCAGTTCCAGCAAATACTGATAGTAATCAGTGGAGTGACACAATAAGATATGAGAATGCAGCAAAATTTGTGACCTCATAATTTTAATTAACTAGTTTAGATTTTGACATATTTTAAAGGAATATGGAATATAGGAAAAATGTTAACCTTAGTTCACAGTACCTATTAGTGTGTATGGGGGGGGTGATTTGTCAGTGGGGGGGTTCTCTAGAATAGACATGCATTCACTCCTGTTTACCTATAATGGTATGGACACTCGCCAGTACCACCAATGGAATGTACTTGATAGATATCGTTGTCCAGCACATGGACAACGATATCTATCAAGTACATTCCATTGGTGGTACTGGCGAGTGTCCATACAATACTATGGTACCCTGGTACAAATTGCTCACTGCTGTCTTGTGATTTTTTTGTTCATACAGTTAATGCTTGATCACAATTGGACCCTAAAGGATATTTTAAAAAGGGAACAGTGTTCGCTTGTTTAACCTCTTACGGACACAGGGCGTACCTGTACGCCCCGATGTCCTGGTACTTAAGGACACAGGGCGTACAGGTACACCCTGTGTAGTTCCGATCAGCGCTGTGCGGCGGGCGGTGATCGGAACAAGGTGCCTGCTCAAATCATTGAGCAGGCTCCTTGATACAATGCCCTTGGTACAATGCCCAAACCTGCGGTTTGATGCATTTCCGGGTTATTCGGGTCTCTGGTGACCTGATAACCCGGAATAGGACGTGATCGG
Source organism: Bufo bufo (assembly GCF_905171765.1). NCBI lineage: Eukaryota > Metazoa > Chordata > Amphibia > Anura > Bufonidae > Bufo > Bufo bufo. Next base: position 474,627,798 of record NC_053389.1, read on the forward strand.
TGATTGGCCACTGTTAGCGCATCGCCCACCCCACCGCTGATCAGCTTCGTACCGCTGATCAGTGCGTTTAAATCTTTTTTTTTTTTCTTTTTTTTTACACTTTTTGGGAATTTCTATTTTTTGGGTTAGTTTTTTTTTCTCTTAGGTGTAGGGCAAAGTATAGGATTGTTGCGGGTATCGAAATTTCGATACCCAATCGATACTTTTGTTCCGGTATCGGTACAATACTGGGATTTCCATTTTTTCGATACTGGGCTGCGCTGCTGCCAGCACACGCCATGTTCTCCTCAGCAGCACAGGGGAGAAGGAAGCAGTCTCTCCCTCCCCCCTGTGCTGCCGCTGCCACCAATGGGGAGAGAGGGGCGGAGGAGGGGAGAGAGGGGCGGAGGAGGGGAGGGCGCACTGCGCCACCAATGATAGTACTTTTCATGGGTCCGGACTTTAAGCAGCAGGCTACACAGAGCGGCGCCCAGAGATGTCCCAGCACTTACTATTATTCCTGGGCGCCGCTCCGTTCACCCGCTGTGCGCCTGTGCCCCATTACCATCTTCTGCAGTCCTGCTCCATATGCTAATTACTATCGGAGCAATGGGGAGGAGACAGCAGCTTCTCTAGTGGGCGTTCCTTCTCCCCTGGCTGTAGCGCTGTCCAATCACAGCGCAGGGAGAAGGAACGCCCACTAGAGAAGCTGATGTCTCCTCCCCATTGCTCCGATAGTAATTAGCATATGGAGCAGGAGACAGTAATGGGGCACAGCGGGCGAACAGAGCGGCGCCCTGGAATAATAGTAAGCCCTGGGATATCCCTGGGCGCCGCTCTATGTAGCCTAATACTTAACTAAGTCTGGACCCATATAAGGTCGTCTTTAACTTTTAATACAGGAGGCAGGTGCCGGCAGCAGAATCGCATAGCCGACATCCTGCCTCTGACAGGGAGCTGTGATCAGCGGCAGTTAACCCCTCAGGTGCGGCATTTGAGGGGTTAACTGACGCTGATCTGCTGCCAGTACCCGCCTCCTGTATTAAGGGTTATTTATCATTGGTGGCGCAGTGCACCCCCCCTCCCCACCCCAGTATTATAATCATTGGTGGCAGTGGCCACAGGGTCCCCTCTCCCCTCCTCCTCATTGGTGGCAGTGGCAGCTTCTGGTCGGAGCCCCAGCAGTGTAATCCTGGGACTCCGATCAGTTACCATGGCAGCCAGGACGCTACTGAAGCCCTGGCTGCCATGGTAATCTCTCTGCTGCTGTGTGCACTATGCACAGAGCAGCAGGGACAGTGTGAAGTCCTATTCACCCTAATAAAGCTCTATTAGGGTGAATAGGACAAGGGATTAGAAGATCCCAGGATAGTTATTAAATAAACTGTAAAAAAAAGAAAGAAAAAAAGTTTTAAAAAAACACACCAAAATATTAAGTATAAATCACCCCCTTTCCCAATTTTACATATAAAATATGTAAACAATAAATAAATAAACATCGCCACGTCCGAAAAGTCCAAACTATTAAAATATTTTAAAAATCTGCGCGATTCGCCATTTTTTAAAATGCGGAATGCACGTGGCTTTTTTGTTTTATTTTTTTCGCGTGGTATCGAATGGTATCGAGTATCGCAATACTTTTTTATGGTATCGAAACCGAATCAAATTTTTGGTATCGCAACAACTCTAGCAAAGTACGCGAACACCCGTCCCCCACGCACACTGAATAAAGTTTACTACGCACACACACACACACACACACACACACACTCCCCTATTGCCGAAGGATGTTCTCGGCCGAGGAGGCGTACGCCCTGCTTACCTCCGAATCTGAAAGCCCCAGTGAGGACGAGGATGACCCCACTTTCCTCTCCTATTCTAGTATGAGCAGCTCTGGGGCTTGTACTAGTTTTCCGGCCCACAAGATAAGTCCACCTGGGCCCCCTATCGGTGAACTTGCATGGTGTACTCCAGAGCATTGTGAGCCTGTGATTCCTGATTTTGTTGGCCAAGCAGGAATCCAGATTCCCACAGTGGGCTTCACTGAATATGACTATTTTAGTCTTTTTTTCAGTGACCACTTTGTGAATCTGATGGTGGAGCAAATGAACTTGTACGCCCAACAGTTCATTGCTCAACACCCGGGCTCCTTTTTGGCTAGGGCCGGTGGCTGGACTCCGGTCAATGCAGCCGAGATGAGGACATTTTGGGGCCTTGTGCTGCACATGGGCCTAGTCAAAAAAAACAGTGTCAGGCATTACTGGAGTGGGGACGTCCTCTACCAGCCCCACTTTACAGTACGGCCATGACACGTACCCGGTTTGAGGCCATTTGGAAATGCCTGCATTATGCAGATAATGTATATATAAAGAGTGGCACAACTGACCTAGAAATAATGGTTGGTGCTCTGATCGGTATGATGCCTCCAATCACCTGTAAAAGTTATATATTAGAAAAATCGATCGGCACCCGATATCTGTTTCACGCTGATAGCTATTTAATAATAAAACGATAAAACAATAAAAGTGCAATTGCCGATTGTTCACACTAAAAACAAAATTGTTCACACTAAAAACAAAATACACAATAATCCAAAAATACATAGGGTTGACCTATTTGTGCTTATATAACCACCAAAGTCCTGTATAGAACTATTCAAATGTCAGTGCAGATAATATATAATAATCGCAGCAGGGTGATAATGCTGTTCATCCGATTTTGTTGCGATTATTATTTGCGATTTTTACTCAATACATATTCATTTGGAATATCGATGCAACCTATTCCTGTATTGGAGATGGACTTGAATCCTATATTGGACTTTAATGATGGTTGCTGAACAAAAGTCACGTCCAATTTTTTGTAATGTTCGTCCTATTGGTGATAGTGCGATTTGAATATTATTATACCTGCGATTTTTTGTGAGATTTTTCGTGGATTATCCCAACATATTTGTTTTCAGGATCTCTACAGATTTCGATTTTACCACTTTAAACTTTCGTATATATACACTCACCTAAAGAATTATTAGGAACACCATACTAATACAGTGTTGGACCCCCTTTTGCCTTCAGAATTGCCTTAATTCTACGTGGCATTGATTCAACAATGTGCTGATAGCATTCTTTAGAAATGTTGGCCCATATTGATAGGATAGCATCTTGCAGTTGATGGAGATTTGAGGGATGCACATCCAGGGCACGAAGCTCCCGTTCCACCACATCCCAAAGATGTTCTATTGGGTTGAGATCTGGTGACTGTGGGGGCCATTTTAGTACAGTGAACTCATTGTCATGTTCAAGAAACCAATTTGAAATTATTCGAGCTTCGTGACATGGTGCATTATCCTGCTGGAAGTAGCCATCAGAGGATGGATACATGTTCTCATTCTGTTTACGCCAAATTCGGACTCTACCATTTGAATGTCTCAACAGAAATCGAGACTCATCAGACCAGGCAACATTTTTCCAGTCTTCAACAGTCCAATTTTGATGAGCTCGTGCAAATTGTAGCCTCTTTTTCCTATTTGTAGTGGAAATGAGTGGTACCCGGTGGGGTCTTCTGCTGTTGTAGCCCATCCGCCTCAAGGTTGTGCATGTTGTGGCTTCACAAATGCTTTGCTGCATACCTCAGTTGTAACGAGTGGTTATTTCAGTCAACGTTGCTCTTCTATCAGCTTGAATCAGTCGGCCCATTCTCCTCTGACCTCTAGCATCCACAAGGCATTTTTGCCCACAGGACTGCCGCATACTGGATGTTTTATCCTTTTCACACCATTCTTTGTAAACCCTAGAAATGGTTGTGCGTGAAAATCCCAGTAACTGAGCAGATTGTGAAATACTCAGACCGGCCCGTCTGGCACCAACAACCATGCCACACTCAAAATTGCTTAAATCACCTTTCTTTCCCATTCTGACATTCAGTTTGGAGTTCAGGAGATTGTCTTGACCAGGACCACACCCCTAAATGCATTGAAGCAACTGCCATGTGATTGGGTGACTAGATAATTACATTAATGAGAAATAGAACAGGTGTTCCTAATAATTCTTTAAGTGAGTGTATATGCGGTACTCACTGGTAGATGGGTTTCTCCGGGTGTTTATCTGTGATGTGTGGCGTCCCACGCGTAAAGCAGCCGGTGTACGCATACCTCTGAGATCCCAATATGTCTCGTGAGATTACCACAGGTGTGTAACTCAATTAGAGGTTTTTCAATCACAGCGTCATCACATCGAATTTTCTGTGTTTTCTCCACTATTCGCTGTCGAGTGGAAGGCTCTTGTTAGTTTGTTGTTATAATCGCTTCAGAGATTGATGGAAAAGATTATCTATGCCGGCATAGTGTAGTCGATCTTCTTATAGATGATGAGGTATTTTCCAATGGTAACCAGACGCATTTCGGATCTTTACTAGACTTGCTCCTTCATCAGTGGTATGATGTTGCTGCCAAAAATACCTTTTATATATCCTAAAGACTCCGCCTCTCGGATATGTAATAATCTCCGGATTGGATTTTACTCCATGGATCTTAAGTCCCTTCAAGTTGGGTTGATTAGATCACATACTACATTGCACATGTAGTATACAAAAAATGATAAGCAGATGGCTCACTCTGATTTGTCACGATAGGTGCACAGGTTCAAAGAAACACCCCCTTGGTTCTAATGGATATAATAAAATTTGAATAGAACCGGCACTCAAACAATTCGGAATACACGTAGGAATCAAATAAAATTATTTATTAAACACTCAACATGTGTCCTGTGTGCACCAGGATAAAATACATAAAATGACATAAAATATATATAGCTTATGTGTAAGCCAGAGAGATAGGTGTCTCTAATCTATCAAGTTCTGACCGCCAGCCACAGCAGACTGCATCCGTGTCCCTCCTGTTAAATAGGGCTATTGGATCACAGTCGTCTAAGAAGCAGACAGGAGCCGATAAATATTGTACTTCAAATAAGTTCAATGACAGTTATCTAATGTATTCACCACTTCATAATCTCACAGTCCTAAATACATAGTAATTGAGGTCTTATATCGTCATCTGAAATACAAGATATTGAAGGGTCTAGGATGAAGGTAATATTTTAAACCGAGATCGATTGTCCGTCATATATAGCGCTATCAGGGTCTCAGTATACTAGATGAACAAAGTCAATTGTCTAGCACGTTGGTTAACTCAGTGCTGATACCGCTTGTAGCGGTTCGGTATATTTCCACTTGTGTTGTTACTCACTGCGTCCTCTGTGGGCTCACTCACTCCGGTCTGCGGAAGGACTTCTGCCGTGGCGTCCCACGCTTCAGCCTTTCTCCGCTACACTTGTCTCGGGTCCGGTCTTTGCTTGGGTCCCGTCTCAACTCTCGTGAGAAATCTGAATTGCCCACTGCGCTTGCGTGAGTCTTCCAACACTTCGTTTGTCTTGCGTGGGTAAGTGGATAACGTCTCCGTCCTTTAGTACATGGCCATGTACCGCTGATATAATTTTTCACAGGTAATACGACCAGACGCGTTTCGAGATACCTTAATTTTGGACAAAAATGTCAAATTTTTATCATTATTATTCAGGGCCTCTAAGAAAGATGAGTGCCAACTGCAAGAATTCTTAGAGGCCCTGAATAATAATGATAAAAATTTGACTTTTTTGTCCAAAATTAAGGAAACATCCATAGAGTTTCTGGACATTCAGATTACACAGCGTGATGATAAATATAAGTGCAGCACTTATTACAAACCAACAGCAAAGAATAGCTTTATTCCATTTATGAGCTGTCATTTACCCCAATGGCTGCTGAATATTCCCTCTGGCCAGTTTCGCCGCATAAAGCGAAACTGTACCGAGGAAGCTGATTTTGATATTGAGGCCCTGAAAATGAAAGAACAATTTGAATGTAAAGGGTACCCCGAAAAAGTCCTTACAAATGCTCTAGTAAAAATTAGAGAAACAGAGAGAGAGACCTTTTTTCAGCCAAACACTCACAAAAACACAAATAAGGAGGGTGAATTAAGATTAATTCTACCCTATAATTCACAATCAAAACAAATACGTCACATCATTAATCAACACTGGCACTTTTTATTAAGGGACAAGGTCATTGGACCTATGTTACACACTTCCCCACTAATCACTTTTACCAAGGCACCCAATTTAAGTATAAAAATAGCACCATCAATAAAAAATCAAAAGAAAAAAGAGGCACTCACACTTCAAAAATGGCTGAATATGGATGGTTTCTACAGATGTGGGAGGTGTTCGGGGTGTAAAAACTCAACATTCCCAAAAAAGACAAGTAGGGTCCAATCTACTCAAAATGAATTCTTTTTGGATATTAAGGGTTGCCTGACATGTGACTCCTCCAGTGTCATCTATCTTTTCCAGTGCCCCTGCCAAAAACAGTACATTGGCAGAACCAAGAGACCCCTGAGAGTGAGAATTACGGAACATCTAAATAATATCAGAAAAGGATATGAAAACCACTCTCTATCCAAACACTTTAAAGTGTCGCATAATAGTGACCCCAGGGGCTTTTCCTTTGTGGCCCTGGAGAAGGTAGATGTACACTGGAGAGGAGGAAATCACATTATGAGGATGTCGCGGGCTGAGTGCAGAAGAATTTACGACTTTGGCAGTCTTCTCCCTGCAGGGTTAAATTCAGATCTGGAAATTTTTGGCTTTATTTAAATTGTTAGGGCGAAATTCTCCTTCAGTATAATTTGGAAAAAAGATAAATAAAAATTTGGACAATATAAAAATAGAATATAAAAGAAAAAATAGTCAACAAATTGAAAGGAGACAAGATAACTAATGGAATAATTATTTTCGATCATTCTTTGAGAGATTTTTCTAAAAAAAAAAAAAAAATTTTCAGAAAAAACGCATCCTAAAAAACCGCAAATATAAAAAAACCGCAAGAAAAAAACCGCAACGAAAACGCAATATGCATACAAATTGCGGATTAGTTGCATACACAAATTATATAGAAATTAGGTAATAAGCGTTACGGCAAAAGAAATAAAAGAAATATATAAGGCTGTCACAGCAGTTTTAGATTGAGGCAATCAGCCCTCAAGAGGATAGTGAACGATACAAACCCATAAGGCCTCATGCACACGACCGTTGTGTGCACCCGTGGCCGTTGTGCCGTTTTCCGTTTTTTTTCGCGGACCCATTGACTTTCAATGGGTCCGTGGAAAAATCGGAAAATGCACCGTTTGGCAGCCGCATCCGTGAGCCGTGTTTCCTGGCCGTGAAAAAAATATGACCTGTCCTATTTTTTTCACGGCCAACGGTTCACGGACCCATTCAAGTCAATGGGTCCGTGAAAGAACACGGATGCACACAAGATTGGCATCCGTGTCCGTGATCCGTGGCCGTAGGTTAGTTTTTATACAGACGGATCCGAAGATCCGTCTGCATAAAAGCTTTTTCAAAGCTGAGTTTTCACTTCGTGAAAACTCAGAACCGACAGTATATTCTAACACAGAAGCGTTCCCATGGTGATGGGGACGCTTCTAGTTAGAATACACTACAAACTGTGTAAAAGACTGCCCCCTGCTGCCTGGCAGCACCCGATCTCTTACAGGGGGCCGTGATCAGCACAATTAACCCCTTCAGGTGCGGCACCTGAAAGGGTTAATTGTACTATCATATCCCCCTGTAAAAGATCAGGGCTGCCAGGCAGCAGGGGGCAGACCTCCCCCCCCTCCCCAGTTTGAATATCATTGATGGCCAGTGCGGCCTCCCCCCCCCCCCCCTCTATTGTAATAATTCGTTGGTGGCTAGTGCGGCCCCCCCCCTCCCTCTATTGTTCTAATTCGTTGGTGGCACAGTGTGCGCCCCCCATCGGCCCCCCCTCCCTCTATAGCATTAGCAACATTGGTGGCCAGTGTGCGGCCTCCCATCTCCCCCCCCCCCCCCCCCCATCATTGGTGGCAGCGGAGTTCCGATCGGAGTCCCAGTTTAATCGCTGGGGCTCCGATCGGTAACCATGGCAACCGGGACGCTACTACAGTCCTGGTTGCCATGGTTACTTAGCAATAGTACAATAGTAGAAGATTCATACTTACCTGCTGCTGGCTGCTGCTGCGATGTTCGTGTCCGGCCGGGAGCTCCACCTACTGGTAAGTGACAGGGTCTGTGCGGCGCATTGCTAAATGAACTGTCACTTACCAGTAGGAGGAGCTCCCGGCCGGACACGAACATCGAGCTCACAGGTAAGTATGAATCTTTAACTATTGTACTATTGCTAGTAACCCGCTGCCACCAATGATCGGGGGGGGGGGGGGGGGGGGGGAGATGGGAGGCCGCACACTGGCCACCAATGTTGTTAATGCTATAGAGGGAGGGGGGGCCGATGGGGGGCGCACACTGTGCCACCAACGATTTATTACAATAGAGGGAGGAAGGGGGGGGGGCGCACACTGTGCCACCAACGATTTATTACAATAGAGGGAGGAAGGGGGGGGGGGGGGGGGGGGGCGCACACTGTGCCACCAACGATTTATTACAATAGAGGGAGGAAGGGGGGGGGGGGGCCGCACTGGCCACCAATGATATTCAAACTGGGGATGGGGGGGTCTGCCCCCTGCTGCCAGGCAGCCCTGATCTCTTACAGGGGGATATGATAGTACAATTAACCCCTTCAGGTGCGGCACTTGAGGGGTTAATTGTGCTGATCACGGCCCCCTGTAAGAGATCGGATGCTGCTAGGCAGCAGGGGGCAGTCATGTACACAGTTTGTAGTATATTCTAACTAGAAGCGTCCCCATCACCATGGGAACGCCTCTGTGTTAGAATATACTGTCGGAAATGAGGTTTCACGATCTAACTCATATCCGACAGTATATTCTAACATAGAGGCGTTCCCATGGTGATGGGGACGCTTCAAGTTAAAATATACCATCGGATTGGAGAAAACTCCCATCCTATGGTATATTAACTCCTGACTTTACATTGAAAGTCAATGGGGACGGATCCGTTTGAAATGGCACCATATTGTGTCAACGTCAAACGGATCCGTCCCCATTGACTTGCATTGTAATTCAGGACGGATCCGTTTGGCTCCGCACGGCCAGGCGGACACCAAAACGACTTTTTTTTCATGTCCGTGGATCCTCCAAAAATCAAGGAAGACCCACGGACTAAAAAACGGTCACGGATCACAGACCTACGGACCCTGTTTTTGCGGACCGTGAAAAAAAACGTTCGTGTGCATGAGGCCTAACACTGAGATGACTGTGGATAAGTAGAGACCTGGTATATATATATTAGAACACGGAGATTACTCTACTTTAAAAGATTGATAGAAAGATATTTCCCTGCATTATAGGATGTCAAATGTCTGGCAATATATTTTATAATATTAATGGTATATGTCGGGACCAACACATTATCATTTGTATGTTTTAAATCTGTGTAATAAATTTGTGTAATTATTTATTTATTTTAAATATTCGAATATATGGCTATTATATGTGTATATATATTCATTGTAAGATATCTGGAAGTATTATAACCTTCTGTAAAAGAGGACTTTTGAAATATAAATACCACATGGCAAAGAATAGGTTAATGAAAAGCAAAGGGTTCATTCTCCCACAGAAACTTTGAAACAGGTGTACTTAATTAACTAATCGAGAAGAGACTATATAAGATACGTGACTAACATTCACAGGTTATACCCACTGAGGAAGAGATAAGGTATCTCGAAACGCGTCTGGTCGTATTACCTGTGAAAAATTATATCAGCGGTACATGGCCATGTACTAAAGGACGGAGACGTTATCCACTTACCCACGCAAGACAAACGAAGTGTTGGAAGACTCACGCAAGCGCAGTGGGCAATTCAGATTTCTCACGAGAGTTGAGACGGGACCCAAGCAAAGACCGGACCCGAGACAAGTGTAGCGGAGAAAGGCTGAAGCGTGGGACGCCACGGCAGAAGTCCTTCCGCAGACCGGAGTGAGTGAGCCCACAGAGGACGCAGTGAGTAACAACACAAGTGGAAATATACCGAACCGCTACAAGCGGTATCAGCACTGAGTTAACCAACGTGCTAGACAATTGACTTTGTTCATCTAGTATACTGAGACCCTGATAGCGCTATATATGACGGACAATCGATCTCGGTTTAAAATATTACCTTCATCCTAGACCCTTCAATATCTTGTATTTCAGATGACGATATAAGACCTCAATTACTATGTATTTAGGACTGTGAGATTATGAAGTGGTGAATACATTAGATAACTGTCATTGAACTTATTTGAAGTACAATATTTATCAGCTCCTGTCTGCTTCTTAGACGACTGTGATCCAATAGCCCTATTTAACAGGAGGGACACGGATGCAGTCTGCTGTGGCTGGCGGTCAGAACTTGATAGATTAGAGACACCTATCTCTCTGGCTTACACATAAGCTATATATATTTTATGTCATTTTATGTATTTTATCCTGGTGCACACAGGACACATGTTGAGTGTTTAATAAATAATTTTATTTGATTCCTACGTGTATTCCGAATTGTTTGAGTGCCGGTTCTATTCAAATTTTACATTGCACATGTGGTCAAAAAATAGTCAAAAAGGTAAATAACCAAAAAATAAAAAAATAAAAAAAAAACGCATATGCGTTTTACTTGCGATATCCATGCGGTTTTTAACAAACTTGAGCGTTTTTTTGTCTACAAGTCAAAGGAAGTGCGTTCCATCATCCCATATAACCAGGAGGCTTTTCACCCCTGCATCTCGAAAATAGAGCTTTTTTTCTTATTTGAAATGGAAATACAATAAAGGATGAGATAGGACAAACTTCCTTTACTAAAGATACCCATACTTGATTATACATGTGTATTTACTTACTCTGAAGAATAAAACCATAAAGATACATCAATGTTAATCTTTCGATTTTCCTGCAGTTTTTATATTATAGAGACCTTTTCATATTGATGGTAGAATTAAGTATATGGAAATTGTCAGGGATGGGAGAGATGGTATGGGGCGGGTTCCCTTCACTAAGGACAGAACCCCGGCTTTAAAATTACCAGGGTTCCTCATCGGTGAAGGGACACGGCCCTAAAACTCACAAAAACCCGAACAACTCTATATATGCATTGAGACCTGCTGGCATCAATGTATTAAACTGAAAAATTCTCCTTGATTCCATTCTTGACATTTGTTTGATATAGTCCCCTCCCCTCCAATGTTTTTCCACTTTGTCTATTGCCGCGAATGTAAGACCACTCGGATCTTGGTTATGGTGATCCCTAAAATGATTAGATAATGGATGTTTCATATAACCACTTTTGATGTTGGACATATGTTCCGAGATACGTTTTTTGAGAGTTCTTTTCGTTCGGCCCACGTACTGTTTTGCACATGGGCATGTGATTACAGGTGTTATATATGTTGAGGTGCATGTAAGGAACTCTCTGATTGTATGTTTATGGTGGTTATTTGTGGCAATGATTTCAGTGGTTTTTCTACACGACCCACATCTAAAAAACCCTTTCAACTGTATCCAATTTTGTATGGTTCCCACCTTTTTTATATAATTTTTTACAGTGGGTGCTACTTGCAACCCCAAATTGGGGGCCTTAGTAAAGGTTACTGGAGTATGGGTGGGATAAGTGTGCCTATTACCTTATCTTTTTGTAAATAGTGCCAGTGTTTTTGCACAATATGTTTTATTTTCTTGTACTGGTTATTGAACGGTATTATAATTCGCATATTTTCGACCATATCCATATTTGAGACTTCCATTTTTTGTTGTTTAGAGAAGAAACTAGTTCTTTCTAACTCTCTGACTCTATTCAATGAGATTTCCACCAATTTGGAAGGATATTGTTTCTCAATGAATTGATGTATCTTTATGGTTTTATTCTTCAGAGTAAGTAAATACACATGTATAATCAAGTATGGGTATCTTTAGTAAAGGAAGTGTGTCCTATCTCATCCTTTATTGTATTTCCATTTCAAATAAGAAAAAGAGCTCTATTTTCGAGATGCAGGGTTGAAAAGCCTCCTGGTTATAAGGGATGATGGAACGCACTTCCTTTGACTTGTAGACAAAAAAACGCACAAGTTTGTTAACTACCTCAGCCCCCCTAGCTTAAACACCCTTAATGACCAGACCACTTTTTACAATTCTGCACTACACTACTTTCACGGTTTATTGCTCGGTCATACAACTTACCACCAAAATGAATTTTACCTCCTTTTCTTCTCACTAATAGAGCTTTCATTTGGTGGTATTTCATTGCTGCTGACATTTTTACTTTTTTTCTTATTAATCGAAATTTAACAAAATTTTTGCAAAAAAATGACATTTTTCACTTTCAGTTGTTTTTTTTTTTTTAAAACTACATTTCTATATACATTTTTCTCTAAATTTATTGTTCTACATGTCTTTGATAAAAAAAAAATGTTTGGGTAAAAAAAAAAAATGGTTTGGGTAAAAGTTATAGCGTTTACAAACTATGGTACAAAAATGTGAATTTCCGCATTTTGAAGCAACTCTGACTTTCTGAGCACCTGTCATGTTTCCTGAGGTTCTACAATGCCCAGACAGTACAAACACCCCACAAATTAGCCCATTTCGGAAAGTAGACACCCTAAGGTATTCACTGATGGGCATAGTGAGTTCATAGAACTTTTTATTTTTTGTCACAAGTTACCGGAAAATGATGATTTATAATTTTTTTTTTTCTTACAAAGTCTCATATTCCACTAACTTGTGACAAAAAAAATAGAAAACTTCCATGAACTCACTATGCCCATCACGAAATACCTTGGGGTGTCTTCTTTCCAAAATGGGGTCACTTGTGGGGTAGTTATACTGCCCTGGCATTTTAGGGGCCCTAATGCGTGAGAAGAAGTCTGGAATCCAAATGTGTAAAAAATGCCCTGTAAAATCCTAAAAGTACTCATTGGAATCTGGGCCCCTTTGCCCACCTAGGCTGCAAAAAAGTGTCACACATGTGGTATCGCCGTACTCAGAAGAAGTAGGGAAATGTGTTTTGGGGTGTATTTTTACATATACCCATGCTGGGTGAGAGAAATATCTCTCTAAAAGTCAACTTTTCCCATTTTTTTTATACACAGTTGTCATTATAGAGAGATATTTCTCTCACCCAGCATAAGTATATGCAAAAAGACACCCCAAAACACATTGCCCAACTTCTCCTGAGTACAGTGATACCACATGTGTGACACTTTTTTGCAGCCTAGGTGCGCAAAAGGGCCCAAATTCCAATGAGTATCTTTTAGGAGGGCATTTGGATTCCAGACTTCTTCTCACGCTTTAGGGCCCCTAAAATGCCAGGGCAGTATAAATACCCCACATGTGACCCCATTTTGAAAAGAAGACACCCCAAGGTATTCCGTGAGGGGCATGGCGAGTTCATAGAAGTTTTTTTTTTTGCACAAGCTAGCAGAAATTTTTATTTTATTTTTTTCTCACAAAGTCTCCCTTTCTGCTAACTTGTGACAAAAAATAAAATTTTACATGAACTCGCCATGCCCCTCACAAAATACCTTGAGGTGTCTTCTTTCCAAAATGGGGTCACATGTGGGGTATTTATACTGCTCTGGCATATTAGGGGCCCTAAAGCGTGAGAAGAAGTCTGGAATATAAATGTCTAAAAAAATTTACGCATTTGGATTCCGTCAGGGGTATGGTGAGTTCATGTGAGATTTTATTTTTTGTCACAAGTTAGTGAAATATGAGACTTTGTAAGAAAAAATAAAAAAATATCACTTTCCGCTAACTTGTGCCAAAAAAATGTCTGAATGGAGCCTTACAGGGGGGTGATCAATGACAGGGGGGGTGATCAGGGAGTCTATATGGGGTGATCACCACCCTGTCATTGATCACCCCCCTGTTATTGATCACCCCCCTGTAAGGCTCCATTCAGAGGTCCGTATGTGTTTTGCGGATCCACGGATCGGATCCGCAAAACACATACGGACGTCTGAATGAAGCCTTACAGGGGGGTGATCAATGACAGGGGGGTGATCAGGGAGTCTATATGGGGTGATCACCCCCCTGTCATTGATCACCCCCCTGTAAGTCTCCATTCAGACGTCCGTATGTGCTTTGCGGATCCGATCCATGGATCCGCAAAACACATATGGACCTCTGAATGGAGCCAGCCTTAAAAGGGGGTGATCAATGACAGGGGGTGATCAGGGAGTCTATATGGGGTGATCACCCCCCTGTAAGGCTCCATTCAGACGTCCGTAGGTGTTTTGCGGATCCGATCCATGGATCCGTGGATCCGTAAAAAACACATACGGACCTCTGAATGGAGCCAGCCTTACAGGGGGGTGATCAGGGAGTCTATATGTCATTGATCACCCCCCTGTAAGGCTCCATTCAGACGTCCGTATGTGTTTTGTAGATCCGCGGATCCATGGATCGGATCTGCAAAACACATACGGACGTCTGAATGGAGCCTTACAGGGGTGTGATCAATGACAGGGGGGTGATCAATGACAGGGGGGTGATCAGGGAGTCTAATATGGGGTGATCAGGGGTTGATAAGGGATTAATAAGTGACGGGGGCGGTGTAGTGTAGTAGTGTTTGGTGCTACTTATTACAGACCTGCCTGTGTCCTCTGGTGGTCGATCCAAGCAAAAGGGACCACCAGAGGACCAGGTAGCAGGTATATTAGACGCTGTTATCAAAACAGCGTCTAATATACCTTTTAGGGGTTAAAAAAATCGCATCTACAGCCTGCCAGCGAACGATCGCCGCTGGCAGGCTGTAGATCAGCTAGTTTACCTCTGGTTCCTGTGAACACGCGCGCCTATGTGCGCGCGTTCACAGGAAATCTCGCGTCTCGCGAGAGGACGCGCCGCCGCGTCCAGGAGGAATAACAGGACTGCCGCAAAGACGCAATCCTGCGTACAGCAGTCCTGTAGTGGTTAAAAACCGCATGGATATTGCAAATAAAACGCATATGCGTTTTTTGTTTTATTTTTGTTATTTTTTGGTTATTTCCTTTTTTGACTATTTTTTTACCACATGTGCAATGTAGTATGTGATCTAATCAACCCAACTTGAAGGGACTTAAGATCCATGGAATAAAATCCAATCTGGAGATTACGAATCCAAGAGGTGGAGTCTTTAGGATATATAAAAGGTATTTTTTCCAACCTTCTAGCCATCTTCTTCCCCAACACAGCTGCCCCTTCCCCATTGAGGTGCAGCCCGTCCCTACGATAGAGCCTGTAGCCGACAGAGAAGTCGGCCCAGTTCTCCAGGAACCCAGAAGAAAGCCATTACTTTCAGCAAAAGACAAAAAGGCACGTTGTGAGTTTGCGAAAATGCATGTGGAAGATTCCCAAAATGTATGGAGGAAGGTGCTCTGGTCTTATGAGACCAAAATTTTACTTTTCAGCCATCAAAGAAAACGCTATGTCTGGCGCAAATCCAACACATCACATCACCCAAAGAACACCATCCCCACAGTGAGACATGGTGGTGGCAGCATCATGCTGTGGGAATGGGACTGGGAAACTGGTCAGAGTTGAGGGAAAGATGGATGGTGCTAAATACAGTGATATTCTTGAGCAAAACCTGTACCACTCTGTGCGTGATTTGAGGCTAGGACGGAGGTTCACCTTCCAGCAGGACAATAACCCCAAACACACTTCTAAAGCAACACTTGAGTGGTTTGAGGGGAAACGTGTAAATGCGTTGGAATGGCCTAGTCAAAGCCCAGATCTCAGTCCATTAGAAAATCTGTGGTCAGACTTAAATATTGCTGCTCACAAGTGCAAACCATCCAACTTGAAGGAGCTGGAGCAGTTTTGCAAGGAGCCAGGGGCGTAGATAAGGGGGGGGTAGGGGGGTTCAAACCCCCCCCCAGGCGTGCCGCTGACCCGAACGCCCACATACTGTATTACTGCGGCGGGGCACAGGAGCGCATAGCTCCCTCTCCCGTCGCCTATCACCGCCATAGGCTTCAGGCCTTGTAGGCCTGAGGCCTATGCGGTAGTGAAATCCCGACGCAGGCGTGCGTGATGACGTCATCGCGCGCCTGTGCCGGGACGCAGCACTGTGAAGCGCCTGACTCATCCCGCCTTCCTCTGCGAGCAAGCGCCTGGCCCTGGACATAGGTGAGTATTTAGCTTTTCATTTTTTGTTCATTTATTTATTTTTTTATTTCATGTGCATACTTTGGGGGACATGGGGGGGGACACAGGAGGACATAATAGGGAAGATAAATTGAGTACATGATGGGGGGGGAATGTGGGGGCTGTATGGGGCCAAATTATTATGGGAGGGAATACTATGTGGGGGCAAATTATTATGAGAGGGACTACTATGTGGGCGCAAATTACTAGATGGGGCAGTGTGGGGGCAAATTATTATGGGAGGGACTACTATGTGGGGGCAAATTTCTATATGGGGGCAGTGTGGGGGAAACTATTGTGTGGGGGCAGTGTGGGGGTAATTGCTATGTGGGGACAGTGTGGGGTAATTTCTATGTGGGGACAGTGTTGGGAAATTGCTATGTGGGGGCAAATTACTATGTGGGGGCAAATTACTATGTGGGGGCAGTGTGGGGAAATTGCTATGTGGGGGAAATTACTATGTGGGGGCAGTGTGGGGGAAATTACTATGTGGGGGCAGTGTGGGGGAAATTACTATGTGGGGGCAGTGGGGGGCAAATTACTGTGTTGGGGCAAACTACTATATGGGGGCAGTTTGGGGGAAATTACTGTGTGGGGGCAAATTACTATGGGGGATTACTATGTGGGGGCAGTGTGGTGGAAATTACTATATGGGGGCATTGCTATTGGGGAGGCACTGTAGGGGCAATTCTATTATTTCTGGGGACACTATACAGGGATTATTGCCTGGAGCTCAATAGAGGGTGGTATTATTACTGGGGGTCTCTAGGGGACATTATAGCTGCTGTGGACACTATAGGAACATTTGGGGTAATTTATCAAACTGGTGTAAAGTAGAACTGGCTTAGTTGCCCATAGCAGCCAATCACGTTCCACCTTTCATATTTGACAGCTCTTTTGGAAATCCAGTTCTACTTTACACCAGTTTGATAAATTACCCCAATTATGTCTATTAGGGTCACTATTTTTTCAGCAGTATAGTACCTGGGACATTGGGGGGCACAACGGGCACAGTATTGGGGGTGGCAGCAGGATGACATTGTGGGGACACCAGGATGAGGAGGTTGATTGAAAAATTGAGAAATCTAACGTGTCTGTGTTACAAACTGTAAAGACGAGATACGGCTGAAAGAATTTGCCATGGTGGTCTGGGTCAAATGGAGGAGAAGAGGAAAGAGAAGGTCTACATGACAGGAGATGTCACTGGATGTAAGAGATATGTAGTGCTGTATTCTCCTCCATGTCTTTTTTATTACAATTATATGTATTTTAAATTTGGCGACCCAATTTTTCAGTTTAGGACCCAATTTGGGGTATTTTTTTTTAGTCTGAAGATGTCATATGGCCTAAGAA
The DNA here is from genome assembly GCF_905171765.1 of Bufo bufo. NCBI lineage: Eukaryota > Metazoa > Chordata > Amphibia > Anura > Bufonidae > Bufo > Bufo bufo. The sequence continues at coordinate 474,645,275 of NC_053389.1, forward strand.
GAGACTGTGGCGCTCATGAAGCACCGCAGCCTCTTCATACAAAAGAAAAAACTAAAATGTTGGGTAGACAGCCCCGGGCCTATCATGCACTTAATCCGCCCCTGGGCAGCATAGGCGTGCGCACGGGGTGTGACGGGTGTGCCTGGGCACACCCTAATCACACCCCTGTGCTCCGCCGCCTGCCAGCCCCGCACTAGTGTAATTTGAGAAAGCTGAACCCCCCCCAGGAAAAAAAATTATCTACGGCCCTGCAAGGAGCAATGGGCAAAAATCCCAGTGGTAAGATGTGGCATGCTCATAAAGACTTATCCAAAGAGACTTGGAGCTGTGATTGCTGCAAATGGTGGCTCTACAAAGTATTGACTTTAGGGGGGTGAATAGTTATGCACATTGACTTTTTCTGTTATTTTGTCCTATTTGTTGTTTGCTTCACAATAAAAAAAAAAACATCTTCAAAGTTGTGGGCATGTTCTGTAAATTAAATTATGCAAATCCTCAAACAATCCATGTTAATTCCAGGTTGTGAGACACCAAACTACCCAAAAAGTCAAGGGGGTGAATACTTTTGCAAGGCACTGTAGTATAGCGGCCGTGCATGATATCGCGCAAAGCCCCATTCACTTCTATGGAGCTGAGCTGCACCTAGGCCGTGTGATTGATGTCGTCACTGGCCTAGGAAAAGATGAGGAGAAGGCCACGGCACTACTGCGAGACCGTGTGCCTTCTCAAACAGCTGATCAGCGGGGGTCCAAGATGTCGGACCCTCACCGATCAGTTACTGATGACTTATGATGTCATCAGTATAAAAATCTCAGAGAACCCTTTTAAAAGGAATATGCCATCAGTGACCTCCCTGTCCAACTGTTTGCATAGACACATAGCTGTGGTTCACCTAATTAAAACACTGTTTTTCCTTTGTTGATCCGAAGCTCCGTCCTCAAGTTTTACATATTCTTTATATGCAAATTAGGCCTTTGGTGCAATGAGGATGTCACCATTGCTCTAGTTGCACCTAAGCTCCACTGCTTTCTGTAGCCCCTGGCTGCTTTGCCACTGTCTGGTCCTGTCAGACGAAGCAGCCAGGGAGGGGCTGACCACAGAAAGGAGTAGAGTTTGGATGCGAAAAGAGCAATGATGCATAATACGCCTAATTTACATATTTTAGAAAAAGTATCATGACTTGGGGACGAAGCTTTAGATTTTAGTCAGGTGAACCACAGCTATGACAAATTATCTTTAATCTTTTTCAACAAAACAATATATCAATCTGCTCAGCATCTCCTCCTGCTTTATAACTGAAGAACACAGCATTTTAATGGTGAGAGGTTCCCTTTAAAGAGTTTGTCCAGCTTTTTATAAGCTTTTACATTCTAAATCTCCTCCTTTCCCCAAATGCAGACCAACCTGCTCCCCTCTGCTCAATTCTGGCTCACTTTTTTCACTGAGCTCCAGTCCCCACATGAAAACTTCTGGCATGGGTGGGGATCATTTGTGCCAATCTGAAGAGAGTGCTGGACCGAAGCAACCGGAACTGAGCGGCGAGGAGCAGGTAAGGCTACTTTCACACTAGCGTTCGGGGCTCCGGATCCGTCTGGGCAGACCCCAGACGGATCCGCTCTGAACGCTAGTGTGAAAGTAGCCTAAGTAGGTCCAGTGTGGAAAGTAGAGAATTTAAAAGCTTATAAAAAGCTGGACAAACACTTTAAACCCAATGCTACACAACTGTGATAAAGTCACAGAACCAAGCCTGAACTTAGGTTTGATCACTGGAACTAAGCATCATAAGTAGTGTTGAGCGAACTGTTGGTTTCAAGTTCGGAGTACAAGGTTCAGGTTATCTGAGAATTCTGTTATGGATTCCACTACCACGGACCATAAGTTATGGAATCCATAATGGAATTCTTAGATAACCTGAACCTTGTACGCCGAACTTGAAAACACAAGTTCACTCAACACTAATCATAAGGACTTGTTAGGGCAATGAGTCCTGTGGTCAGGTAAAGATTTATTACCTAATAAGGGGTGTGACTGGCCTAAAATGTTAAGTGCATGGGTGTCAAACCAGTGACTTTCCAGTTGTTCCTAGACTACAACTCCCGGCAGCTGGGGAGTCACAGGTGAAACTGCAGAATAATGTCCTCCATTAAATAAGTAATGTGTCAAAATATCATTTCCATAGAAAGTCACATAATGGGTCAGCAGTCACAGCCTTGCATAGTCCTGCAGGGTTTGCCATATTCACCAATAGGTGTTCACCATGTTGGGCTACAGTTCACACCACACGGAGTACCTACAGGCAGTAGTCAGTGCACTCCATGCCCTTCCTCCTGAGGGTGTTCATCATGTTGGGCTACAGTTTACACCACACGGAGTACCTACAGGCAGTAGTCAGTGCACTCCATGCCCTTCCTCCTGAGGGTGTTCACCATGTTGGGCTACAGTTCACACCACATGGAGTACCTATAGGCAGTAGTCAGTGTGCTCCATGCCATTCCTCCTGAGGGTGTTCGCCATGTTGGGCTACAGTTAAACCACATGAAGTACCTATAGTCAGTAGTCAGTGCGCTCCATGCCCATCCTCCTGATATGTGTTCACCATGCTGAGCTACAGTTCACACCACATGGAGTACCTATTGTCAGTAGTCAGTACACTCCATGCCATTCCTCCTGAGGATGTTCATCATGTTGGGCTACAGTTCACACCACACGGAGTACCTACAGGCAGTAGTCAGTGCATTCCATGCCCTTCCTCCTGAGGGTGTTCACCATGTTTGGCTACAGTTCACACCACATGGAGTACCTATAGTCAGTGCGCTCCATGCCCTTCCTCCTGATGGTGTTCACCATGCTGAGCTACAGTTCACACCACAAGGAGTACCTATAGTCAGTGCACTCCATGCCCTTCCTCCTGATGGTGTTCACTATGCTGAGCTACAGTTCACACCACATGGAGTACCTATTGTCAGTAATCAGTGCACTCCATGCCCTTCCTCCTGATGGTGTTCACCATGCTGAGCTACAGTTCACACCACATGGAGTACCTATTGTCAGTAGTCAGTGCACTCCATGCCCTTCCTCCTGATGGTGTTCACCATGCTGAGCTACAGTTCACACCACATGAAGTACCTATTGTCAGTAGTCAGTGCGCTCCATGCCCTTCCTCCTGATGGTGTTCACCATGCTGAGCTACAGTTCACACCACATGGAGTACCTATTGTCAGTAGTCAGTGCGCTCCATGCCCTTCCTCCTGATGGTGTTCACCATGGCTACAGTTCACACCACATGGAGTACCTATAGTCAGTGCACTCCATGCCCTTCCTCCTGATGGTGTTCACCATGCTGAGCTACAGTTCACACCACATGGAGTACCTATTGTCAGTATTCAGTGCACTCCATGCCCTTCCTCCTGATGGTGTTCACCATGCTGAGCTACAGTTCACACCACATGGAGTACCTATTGTCAGTATTCAGTGCACTCCATGCCCTTCCTCCTGATGGTGTTCACCATGCTGAGCTACAGTTCACACCACATGGAGTACCTATTGTCAGTATTCAGTGCACTCCATGCCCTTCCTCCTGATGGTGTTCACCATGCTGAGCTACAGTTCACACCACATGGAGTACCTATTGTCAGTAGTCAGTGCACTCCATGCCCTTCCTCCTGATGGTGTTCACCATGCTGAGCTACAGTTCACATCACATGGAGTACCTATTGTCAGTAGTCAGAGCACTCCATGCCCTTCCTCCTGATGGTGTTCACCATGCTGAGCTACAGTTTACACCACATGGAGTACCTATTGTGAGTAGTCAGTGCACTCCATGCGCTTCCTCCTGATGGTGTTCACCATGCTGAGCTACAGTTCACACCACATGGAGTACCTATTGTCAGTAGTCAGTGCACTCCATGCCCTTCCTCCTGATGGTGTTCACCATGCTGAGCTACAGTTCACACCACATGGAGTACCTATTGTCAGTAGTCAGAGCACTCCATGCCCTTCCTCCTGATGGTGTTCACCATGCTGAGCTACAGTTTACACCACATGGAGTACCTATTGTCAGTAGTCAGTGCACTCCATGCGCTTCCTCCTGATGTAGAGTTGTTGCGATACCAAATTTTTGATTCGGTTTCGATACCATGAAAAAGTATTGCGATACTCGATACCATTCGATACCACGCGAAAAAAATAAACAAAAAAAGCCACGTGCATTCCTCATTTTTAAAAATGGCGAATCGCGCAGTTTTTATTTTATTTTTTCTGTTCCGGCATTCACCACCTAGATTTTTTTTTTTATATTTTAATAGTTTGGACTTTTCTGACGTGGCGATGTAATATGTTTATTTATATATTTTATATGTGAAATTGGAAAAAGGGGGGTGATTTATACTTCATATTTTAGTGTTTTGTTTTTTTTTCACTTTTTATTTAATAACTATTTCCCCCCTTAGGGGCTAGAACCTGGGATCTTTCATCCCTTTTCCTATTCACCCTGATAGATCTCTATCAGGGTGAATAGGACTCCACACTGTCCCTGCTGCTCTGTGCTTTGTGCACACAGCATCAGGGATGTTACCATGGCAACCAGGGCTTCTGTAGCGTCCTGGCTGCCATGGTAACCGATCGGAGCCCCAGGCTTACACAGCTGGGGCTCCGATCAGAAGCTGCCACTGCACCACCAATGAGGGGGAGTGGAGAGGTCCCTGTGGCCACTGCCACCAATGATTTTAATACTGGAGGGTTGAGAGGGGCCGGCGCACTGTGCCACCAATGATTTTAATGGGATGGGGGGATTGAGGGGGGGGGCACACTGCACCACCAATGATTTTACCCCTTTATACAGGAGGCGGGTACTAGCAGATCAGCGGCAGTTAACTGCCGCTGATCGCAGCTCCCTGTCAGGGGCAGGGTGCCGGCAATGCGATTCTGCTGCCGGCACCCGCCTCCTGTATGTGTTAAAGACTGACTACTGTATATGAGTCCAGACTTTCACTATTAGGCCACACAGAGCGGCGCCCAGCGATGTCTCAGCACTCACCATTTAGTCCTGGGCGCCGCTCCGTTCGCCCGCAGTGCCCCATTACTGTCTCCTCTCCTGCTCCACATGCTGCTGATTACTATCGGAGCCATGGGAGGAGACATCAGCTTCACTAGTGGGCGTTCCTTCTCCCTGGCTGTAGCGCTGTCCAATCGCAGCGCAGGGAAAAGGAACGCCCACTAGTGAAGCTGATGTCTCCTCCCATCGCTCCGATAGTAATCCTATCATTGGTGGCGCAGTGCGCCCGCCCCTCCTCCGCCCCTCTCTTCTCATTGCCGCCCCTCCTCCACCCCCTCTCTTCTCATTGCCGCCCCTCTCTTCTCATTGCCGCCCCTCCTCCGCCCCTCTCTTCTCATTGGTGCGTGGCAGCGGCAGCAGCACAGGGGGAGGGAGGACAGCTTCCTTCTCCCCGTGCTGCTGAGAGAGAACATGAGCGCGCCGATAGCAGCGCGCTCATGTTCAGAGATACTAGACTGCGCAGAAGCGCAGCCCAGTATCGAAAAAACGGAAATCCCGGTATCGTATCGATACCGGGACAAAAGTATCGATTGGGTATCGAAATTTCGATACCCGCAACAACCCTATCCTGATGGTGTTCACCATGCTGAGCTACAGTTCACACCACATGGAGTACCTATTGTCAGTAGTCAGTGCACTCCATGCGCTTCCTTCTGAGGGTACTGAACATGGCGAGACTGTGCAAACCTCCCAAGTGTCCCTCTTTTGGAGGGACAGTCCATACTTTTGACCCAAGTCCCTCCTTGCTCCTTAACGCATAGATTTGCATTATTATGTTTACAATATTGATCCATAAAGTGTCCTATTAGAGCACTACTTGTATATTATTTCATGATTTGGTGCAATTTGAAAGTTAGATATTTCTATATTCAGCTCATTTTTGCCCTATTGTGTAAAATAAAACTACTGAAGTGTATTAATAGACGGGGAAACTAGATCTTTCACACAATGAACCAAGTGTGTCCCTCAGACAGTCGGGAGGTATGCAATTTGGGTCGCATAGTGAAAAAGTTACCACAAAAACTGCCGCAGAAGTGAATGCATTATTAAAAGGAGGAAGTAACGGTACTGACGAACGCACAGAGCAACATCTCACAGGACATGGCACCTCACTCTCTGCCAGCTATGTAAAAGGCCTTGGTGAGAGGTGGCAGAGCCTGGAGCTGAGTCACTACCTGTGCCCACTAGTGCGAGCAGCTGACGGGACCCGCCTACCAAAGCTCCAGACTCCAGTGTCTGCCCGACGTCATGTTACAGGATGCTCTTACCTGCTATGGAGGCGGTGAGGAGCAGGAGGACGGCGAGCACGGAGAGGCGCATATGTCTCCCGGGATGTCTGCGTGTCTGTCTCCTCCACCTTTACTCTGCTGCCTCTCCCCTCCCCTTGTGTGCTGTCTCTAATGTCAAGCCAGGGTGACAGACATGCGTGGGAGGGATGCCGGGAAATTCCTCTGCAGCCAGCACCAAATATGAGCATGGAATGAACCTTGGAAGCTACAACACTGGGGCTTTTCTTTTTTGGCCCAGTACCCGCCTCTTCCTAACCTCCATGTAACCAGCAGGAGAGTGAAGCTCCTAGTGCAAGCAGAGGTCTATCTGTACCTGTGGGCCAAGAGGGTGATTCAATAATGTCACAGGGCAGCTTCATCTTCTAGGTCTCCTACAGGATCACTGGGCCCCCAGCGCGGCTCCTATTGAAAATCACCATAAGGCAATGTACACACATATAAGAGGTTTCTGGGAAGAAATCCATGTGAAATCAGCATCCCATGCAGTAGGATGATATTTATGCAACTACGTTCAAATGTATGGGGAAATGTCCACCTGGATTCCCAGTAGCACAGTGGAAAGATACATTGCCATGTCCTGTTAATGTTATTTGGGGGGTGGGGAGAAAACACAAGAAATATCCACATTGAATGACAATCAAAGGAAGTGCAAACTAAATCCATGCTGGATTTTAAATCTGTCATGTGAAGATTGCCTAAGATGTGGCGCAGCTCTTGGGAAATGTTACTGCTACTACATGTTATCAGACAGGGCCATGGAAGGAAGTAACAGTGCGGTAAAAATGGGAGGATTGTGGCTAATCTACTATACAAAATACAGTAGAAGCGGTCCTATACAAAGCTCATTACAGAAATACAGCAGGAATGGTACATATACACAGCACCAACATTAAGCTAGGGACATATAGTTGGATCCATATATATTTGGACACTGATACAAAATTGGTTTTTATTACCTGTTTACTAAAACATATTCAAGTTATAGTTATATAATGGACACGAACATAAAGTCCAGACTTTTAGCTTTCATTTGAGGGTATCCACATTAAAATTGGATGAAGGGTTTAGAAGTTTCAGTTCCTTTACATGTGGCACCCTGTTTTTAAAGGGACCAAGGCTGTTTCATGGGCAGGTGTGGGCAAGTCCTTCATTATTTCATTCTCAATTAAGCACTTGAAAGGCCTGGAGTTGATTTGAGGTGTGGTGCTTTCATTTTGAAGATTTTGCTGAGAAGTAAACATGCGGTCAAAGGAGCTCTCCATGCAGGTGAAACAAGCTGTAACGGATCTCCTGGCACCCTGACTGGGTACCTCCGTTGATGGATGCTCCCAGTGCCTCCCGAGGACTCCAAGCACTCCGCTCTGCACCAAAACCACCAAAGGAGCCAGGAACAGCTCTTACAAGAGCTAGTAGTTATGCCAGGGGAGTATAGCAAATCTTCAGCTTATAGCAATCCCCCAGTGTCCATCAGTTACCCAAACACCAGCCTCAACTTGGTAAAGGGTAAAAACAAGAACTCTTTATTGAGGGCTACCCGCCCGTATTTATGCAGGTCCCCATCTGGTGGACACTCCCCTAGGGGACCAGATGGAAGACTGTGACACAGGACAGATATGCAGCAATTCAAGATACACAGACACAATACATCCCCACAATACATCATGGTTTCCTCCTCTCTGCCCTGGAGACACCCGAGGAGTAATTCAATTATCTCTCAGGACAAAGGGAAATCGCCAATACACATGTGGGGACAACAGGACAGAAATCACCATTTACACATACAATGTCACAACCCTTACAGTAAACACAGACATTTAACATATCCCCAGATAGCTCAAGTCTGAGTGCATATTATTAGGTGAATGGCACTCAGACTACACGAATACAATAAAATTAGCTATCTGGGTACCCTCACATAACATACAATACAATTCCAAAGACAGATATGTCTGTCACACAACTCAAAACCCCACATATCCCCATAATGTATACATCCATGGATAGCTCTGATCTGGGTGAACAACATATCCAAAAATCACCCAGATCCAAGCAGGGGTTCCCGAATTCCATGGAAGTCACATTTGGCCGACCGCAAGCATGGCTTTCCTGCCCAAAACAGTTCCACAGATTTAAGCTGTGCGGCCGGTCTGTCTTCTCCTTTAAAGTTAGTATGGGCCATAATCCTGAGGCAAGAGGCTGGTAGCCAGGCCCCTCCAAAACCCAGTGGCGAGGTTGGTTTCGCCACACAAGCCATCCATCTGTGAAAACAGAAAAAAAAAATCGGAGAAATTGCTACACTATTAGGAAAAAGAATCTACAGTTTGGTACATCCTGGGAAAGAAAGAAAGCACTGGTGACCTCAACAATGCAAAAAGACCTAGACACCCACAGAAGACAACAGTGGTGGATGATTACAGAATAATTACAATGGTGAAGAGAAACCCCTTCACAACAGCCAACCAAGTGAACAACACTCTCCAGGATATAGGCGAATCAATATCCAAATCTACCATAAAGAGAAGACTGCATGAAAGTAAATACAGAGGGTTCACTGCACGGTGCAAGCCCACTCATAAGCCTCAAGAATAAGAAGGCTAAATTGGACTTTGCTAAAAGAAACATCTTAAGAAACCAGAACACTTCTGGAAGAAAATTCTTTGGACAGATAAACCAAGATCAACCTCTACCAGAATGATGGAAAGAAAAAAGTATGGTGAAGGCATGGTACAGCTCATGATCCAAAGCATATCACATCATTTGTAAAACACGGCAGTGTGATGGCTTGGGCATGCATGGCTGCCAGTGGCACTGGGTCCCTAGTGTTTATTGATGTGACACAGGACAGAAGTAGCCGGATGAATTCTGGGGTTTTCAGAGACATACTGTGTGCTCAAATGCAGCCAAACTGATTGGTTGGCGTTTCATAATACAGATGGACAATGACCCAAAACATAAAGCCAAAGCAACCCAGGAGTTTATTAAAGCAAAGCAGTGGAATATTCTTGATTGGCCGAGTCAGTCACATGATCTGAACCCAATAGAGCATTTCACTTGTTAAAGACTAAACTTCAGACAGAAAGGCCCACAGACACTGAAAACCGCTGCAGTAAGGCCTGGCAAAGCATTAAAAAGGAGGAAACACAGCGTCTGGTGATGTACATGAGTTCAAGACTTCAGGCAGTCATTGCCAACAAAGGGTTTTCAACCAAGTATTAGAAATTAACAATTTATTTAACAATTATTTAATTTGTCCAATTACTTTTGAGCCCCTGAAATGAAGGGATTGCGTTTAAAAAATGCTTTAGTTCCTCACATTTTCATGCAATTATTTTGTTCAACCGACTGAAGTAAAGCTGAAAGTCTCAACTTCAACTGCATCTGAATTATTTTGTTCAAAATCCATTGTGCTAATGTACAGTCGTGGCCAAAAGTTTTGAGAATTACATAAATATTGGAAATTGGAAAAGTTGCTGCTTAAGTTTTTATAATAGCAATTTGCATATACTCCAGAATGTTATGAAGAGTGATCAGATGAATTGCATAGTCCTTCTTTGCCATGAAAATTAACTTAATCCCAAAAAAAAACCTTTCCACTGCATTTCATTGCTGTCATTAAAGGACCTGCTGAGATCATTTCAGTAATCGTCTTGTTAACTCAGGTGAGAATGTTGACGAGCACAAGGCTGGAGATCATTATGTCAGAGTGATTGGGTTAAAAATGGCAGACTTGACATGTTAAAAGGAGGGTGATGCTTGAAATCATTGTTCTTCCATTGTTAACCATGATGACCTGCAAAGAAACGCGTGCAGCCATCATTGCGTTGCATAAAAATGGCTTCACAGGCAAGGATATTGTAGCTACTAAGATTGCACCTCAATCAACAATTTATCTGATCATCAAGAACTTCAAGGAAAGAGGTTCAATTCTTGTTAAGAAGGCTTCAGGGCGTCCAAGAAAGTCCAGCAAGCGCCAGGATCGTCTCCTAAAGAGGATTCAGCTGCGGGATCAGAGTGCCACCAGTGCAGAGCTTGCTCAGGAATGGCAGCAGGCAGGTGTGAGCGTATCTGCATGCACAGTGAGGCGAAGACTTTTGGAAGATGACCTGGTGTCAAGAAGGGCAGCAAAGAAGCCACTTCTCTCCAAAAAAAACACCAGGGACAGATTGATCTTCTGCAGAAAGTATGGTGAATGGACTGCTGAGGACTGGGGCAAAGTCATATTCTCCGATGAAGCCTCTTTCCGATTGTTTGGGGCATCTGGAAAAAGGCTTGTCCGGAGAAGAAAAGGTGAGCGCTACCATCAGTCCTGTGTCATGCCAACAGTAAAGCATCCTGAGACCATTCATGTGTGGGGTTGCTTCTCATCCAAGGGAGTGGGCTCACTCACAATTTTGCCCAAAAACACAGCCATGAATAAAGAATGGTACCAAAACACCCTCTAACAGCAACTTCTTCCAACAATCCAACAACAGTTTGGTGAAGAACAATGCATTTTCCAGCACGATGGAGCACCGTGCCATAAGGCAAAAGTGATAACTAAGTGGCTCGGGGACCAAAACGTTGACATTTTGGGTCCATGGCCTGGAAACTCCCCAGATCTTAATCCCATTGAGAACTTGTGGTCAATCCTCAAGAGGCGGGTGGACAAACAAAAACCCACTAATTCTGACAAACTCCAAGAAGTAATTATGAAAGAATGGGTTGCTATCAGTCAGGAATTGGCCCAGAAGTTGATTGAGAGCATGCCCAGTCGAATTGCAGAGGTTCTGAAAAAGAAGGGCCAACACTGCAAATACTGATTCTTTGCATAAATGTCATGTAATTGTCGATAAAAGCCTTTGAAACGTATGAAGTGCGTGTAATTATATTTCACTACATCACAGAAACAACTGAAACAAAGATCTAAAAGCAGTTTAGCAGCAAACTTTGTGAAAACTAATATTTGTGTCATTCTCAAAACTTTTGGCCATGACTGTACAGAACAAAAATTTGAAAAATTGTCTGTCCAAATATATATGGACCTAACTGTAAATACAGCACCCGAACCAAGCACGGTACATAAATTCAGCACTAGAGTCACACTCACAAAAACAGAACCAAGCTTATTATATAGATACAGCACCAGAACCAAGTTCATTACATAAATACATCACATAAGTTTGCTAGGTGTGAAATTACAGCTCCCAGTATGGCCTGAACAGGTGTTCAGGTACAGTACAGACCAAAAGTTTGGACACACCTTCTCATTCAAAGAGTTTTCTTTATTTTCATGACTATGAAAATTGTAGATTCACACTGAAGGCATCAAAACTATGAATTAACACATGTGGAATTATATACATAACAAACAAGTGTGAAACAACTGAAAATATGTCATATTCCAGGTTCTTCAAAGTTGCCACCTTTTGCTTTGATTACTGCTTTGCGCACTCTTGGCATTCTCTTGATGAGCTTCAAGAGGTAGTCCCCTGAAATGGTTTTCACTTCACAGGTGTGCCCTGTCCGGTTTAGATGATAAAAGGTTGGATGGTTCCCAAACCAGATATATGCAATATATAAAGACTCCTGTACTCCACTTGAGTTTCAGTGCAAAGCTTTTATTTAGTGCGGTTCCAGTCAAAACGTTTTCGGCTGTGAAGCCTTCTTCAGTGTAACCAGATTGTGGCCGCATCAAGTCCAAGAAAAGCTTGAGAAAGGAAAATTTCCTCGGTGGTCGGCAGGGATGCTGCTGTTTGTATGGGCTCTGTGTCCCTGTCTGGCGTGCGGTCCGGGAGGCTGAGGCCTGTATTCCGGATTGCCATGATACAGGCCTCAGCCTCCCGGACCGCACGCCAGACAGGGACACAGAGCCCATACAAACAGCAGCATCCCTGCCGACCACCGAGGAAATTTTCCTTTCTCAAGCTTTTCTTGGACTTGATGCGGCCACAATCTGGTTACACTGAAGAAGGCTTCACAGCCGAAAACGTTTTGACTGGAACCGCACTAAATAAAAGCTTTGCACTGAAACTCAAGTGGTGTACAGGAGTCTTTATATATTCCCTGTCAGGTTTAATAAGTGGGATTTCTTGCCTTATAAATTGGGTTGGGACCATCAGTGGCGTTGAGGAGAAGTCAGGTGGATACACAGCTGATAGTCCTACTGAATAGACTGTTAGAATTTGTATTATGGCAAAAAAAAAGCAGCAAAGTAAAGAAAAACGAGTGGCCATCATTACGTTAAGAAATGAAGGTCAGTCAGTCAGCCGAAAAATTGGGAAAACTTTGAAAGTAAGGGCTATTTGACCATGAAGGAGAGTGATGGGGTGCTGCGCCAGATGACCTGGCCTCCACAGTCACCGGACCTGAACCCAATCAAGATGGTTTGGGGTGAGCTGGACCGCAGAGTGAAGGCAAAAGGGCCAACAAGTGCTAAGCATCTCTGGGAACTCCTTCAAGACTGTTGGAAGACCATTTCAGGGGACTACCTCTTGAAGCTCATCAAGAGAATGCCAAGAGTGTCCAAAGCAGTAATCAAAGCAAAAGGTGGCTACTTTGAAGAACCTAGAATATGACATATTTTCAGTTGTTTCACACTTGTTTGTTATGTATATAATTCAACATGTGTTAATTCATAGTTTTGATGCCTTCATAGTCATGAAAATAAAGAAAACTCTTTGAATGAGAAGGTGTGTCCAAACTTTTGGTCTGTACTGTATGCTCTGAGTTGTTTCAAAAAAGAGAATACTACACTCATCAGACGCAGTCAGTGGCAGAAAAAACATTTACATTTAGTGACATACAGGTGATATCTCCTTTGGAGTTATTCTATTTCCTTTTCTTTATATCCATCCAAATCAGACCACGATGATGTCTTCTGACCACACCTGTTCCCTGCAGAGTTTGCCGCTAATATATCTTCAGCTACTTGCTTTACAAACATATCCACACCCTATTTAATAACAAAAACTCCTCTTAGTGCTGCAAGCTGTGCTCCTGAATACAGTCATTTCACATATGAAGCCCCCTGAAAATAAAGCGCCCCACACTCTGTACCCCCCTTTGTATAGTGCCTCTTGTTCTGTGCCCCAGTTAGTGCCAGGGTCTGTATATAGTGCTGTTCGCCCTATTCTGTGCTCCCCTGCTTGACATGTGGAAATGCCAGGAAAGGCATGCTAGGCCAATCGCAGGCTGAAGCAGGTCATCTCCAGGGCTACGGACTGGAACAGAGTTGAAATGGCATTGGGAGAGGATCAGTGCAGGTAAGTGATGATTATTTTATTATTCTTAAAAAAAAAATCCCTTTAAGGGCTTGTTCACATCAGCGTTAGTCCTCCGTTCGGCTTTCCGTTATGACTTGCGTCCGTCTCAAAATTGAAACGGATTCATTCATAACGGAACGTAACGGATATATTTCGCTACGTTTTAAAACGGATACCATCTAACGGATGCGTTAATAAACGGATTAAAAATGTCCGTTCAATCCGTTCAGTTACTCAGGTAACGGATCCGTTTTCCGTTTTTTTTTTTTTTCAGTTGTCCCTCCCCTATCTGCATGCTTATATACAAATGGTGCTATATTGTGACATCCAATTGCTGGAAGAGGAACAATGCTGCCCGCTCATGTCCTTTTTTCTGTGGACTATATGATATGGAAACTTCGAAACATGCGAATGTCATCCATGAAAAGGAGACGGCGATATTGGGTGCATCCCATTACATCATGCCGAATGACACCCTTTATCAAGAACTCAGAAAACACCCTGTAAAATTTTCAGAATATCTCTGTGTCAGTGTCGCAAGCTTTGATGACCTTTCCCAACGTTTACGTCGCCGTTTGAGACGGAAGGATACGAAATTTCGTCGAAGTGTAACTCTAGAAGAACGACTCATGGTCACTCTGCGGTATGTATGGTACAACTTTCCATTATTGCTTCTACTGTGTTTCAGAGCCTTTTTGTTTTGATTATTATTGAGAGTATATGATTAATCTCAAGAGACAACTTTTTATATATAGTAGTTACCTAAAATATGTAAATGCATCCAAATTTTATACCATTTTCCGTTCAACCGCTAGGTAATGTTGATCTGTTTGCTGTGAAGGATCTTGAATTAATGCTTGTGGGACAATCCGAAAAGTTGTTTTGCTGCAGTGTATTTCTTGTGAATAGTATTTGTGTAGTTATGTTAAATTTTATTTTATTTTTTTGTAGGTTTCTGGCTACTGGTGAAAGTTTTTCCAGTCTTCATTTTCAATTTCGACTAGGAAAATCTACAATATCTTACATTGTTAAAGATACCTGCCAGGCAATTTGGAATCTTCTGCGTGAAGAATTTATTCCCCATCCTACTTGCCAACAGTGGATCAGCATAGCCGACAAGTTTTATGAGGTGACACAGTTTCCCAATTGTATTGGTGCAGTGGATGGGAATCATGTGAGGGTCTTGAAGCCCCCACGTAGTGGATCCTCTTACTTTAACTATAAAAAGTTTTTTTCTGTGATCCTAATGGCAATTGTTGATGCACATTACAAATTTGTGGCTGTTGATATTGGAGCTTTTGGACGAACAAATGACTCACGTGTTTTTAAAAATTTTAATATGGGAAGAAGGCTGTACTTGGGAAACTTTGGTATACCTGAGCCCAGGCCTTTACCAGGTACTACAAACCCTGCTCTTCCATTTGTTCTAGTCGGAGATGAAGCTTTCCAAATGTGTGGAAATTTACTGAAGCCATATGCCAGCCGTGGTCTAGACTATCGCAAAAAAGTGTTCAATTACAGACTCACTCACGCCATAAGAATGGTCGAGTGTGCTTTTGGCATATTGACTGCAAAATGGCGAATATTCACTCGTGCAATACAATTGAAAACAGATACTGTGGATGATGTCATAAAAGCATGTGTTGTGTTGCACAATTATGTTCTGACCAAAGAGCCTTTGCCTACGGAGCCACTGTCATTAAATCCACCAGGAGATCACATAGAAACTGGCCCAAGATCAACAGCTGCTGTGAGTCGCATGCGCGATCAATTTGCAGAATATTTCATTTCTTCAGCTGGATCTAGGCCTTGGCAGGATGAACATATTTGAACTTATATATTCCAGCGTTGTTCTTTAAAAAAAAATTCTCTATTGTTTGTTACGGTTTGTTTATTAAATATGTATAGTTGAAAGTTGTAATTTGTTATGTACATAATAGTTTATTTTATTGTTTGTTCTTAATATATTGTTGTTTATTGTTGAGTCAACCATGATGCATCGGTCTACCTACATTTATTGCCTTAATTCAGCAGAAGGTAAGCTATGCCTCTCCAACCATCTGCATATCCCTTGTTTGTCGTTTTGAGTCTTGACTGTATTAAAACCACTGACAAAGTATATTTGAAATAATAAAAGTATTTATTTAAACAAAGACTTTTTTTTTAAATATATTTTTATACTTTAATAATCATTTGCATAAGTTTACAAATAAACTTCCATAAAAGCACATAGCTCAACACAATGGAAGTAGAATTCACATTAGAAAAGGATAATATAAAGGATTAGATAATATCTTGTTTTTTCAAAACAGTAGGTACGGTATGTTATAATATGCTCTACCGTAACATGTAGGAATACCAAAATGTCCATTGTGAAAATGTTGTTCTATCTGTGACTGTGATCCTCCTTAGTACATGATGCAAGTGTACACCATTCTCATGATTGCACATGCTATGTGCTAGCATCATCATACCAAGTTCAGAATCATCACACTACAGTATGCACCGCGAGACATGTGTTCCTTGAGCGGGCCAGAAGTTATATGGTGACATGGAACATGCAAATGGAAGTGCACATTATCAGTTATTTCAATGCTGCTATGCATGTCTTGCCAAACACAGGGCTACTGTGCATCATCAATATGATGTAAAAAGTGCTTGACTATAGCCATGTGGGTGGCACAACATGCAAAGAATCAGTGTAATCACTGATGGTGTGTCCTCCAGTACCCCTTTAAATTACATCAGCAGGTACAATTGTTCGTTGACAAACCCCATGTCTCTGAGTGTGTTCAGTCTTGTGCATGAGACATTATATAAAAGAAAATAGTAATGACATATGCCATTTCTAGTCTTGTAATTGCTATGTCTTAAAGCAAGTGTACAATGGAGGATCACGATAGCGAGACAATAGCAATGGAACAACAACAGGTGGAAGAGTGAAAAAGTCATCAGCTTTGTGCAGACCACGCAAGGTGCTGAATAAGTGACAGTAATATGGATTTGTGTACTGTGTCACTCACTCACAAGTGGTAAACAAGAACTATCATCATAATCATTGCAGTCCAGTACCGTAAAAGAGTTGAACCAACCTGAGTCTAGTCATGTTTGCTAATCTCTGTGTCTCTGACCCATGTCCTGATGAATGGCATTTATCTCCTTAATATAAGGAAAAAAGACTAGCTGGAAAACTGTCAGTCATCAGCACCTTGGCCTGGAGATAAAGTATTCATGAATAATAAGGCCAACAATTCTTTTCAGGGTCCAATCTGCTATGATTACGATGTTAGTTCTTGAAAATCTAAATGTCCGAACGAGGAAATCAAACCACCTGCCTATATTTAGCAGCTTGTATGGGCTTCAGAAAGCTGATGACAAGTTCACAATAATTACACACATATCTGAAACATCCTTCAAAGTAATCTAAAACTATAAAAGTATAAAACATTGAAAAATTTTCAAGTTCAACATCATTAAAGTGCAAAAATTGACACAGTGGTCAATATAAACCTGTTGAGGTACTCATTTATAAACTTCAACAAAACATATTATATATTGGAAAGAAATAAATAAGGGGTTGGGTCAGCACAACCTGCCTGTAGGTGCAGATCACTATGGCGAAATACATATATAAACGGAAAATGCAAATGTGATCGCACACTACATCCAGCACTCTGCCCTCCATGCTGGATGAGACATTGGTTTATATTTTGGCCAAAGCATAGTAAGCCACTCACCGCGTCAAGGCCGTCTCATGAGTGGTCCCTAACTCTTGTTCCTACCTGTTCATGGGCCATGACAGCCACATAAAATCCAGGGAATGCAGGTCAGCATGCAAGCCAAGTACACTTTGCTTGTAACCCCGTCCGGTGCCATTACAGCTTTCATCGGATCCAGGGATGCAAGTACCAACATGCATGCTGAACCCACCATATACTTCTCCTGGAGCCAGATGGCTAATGGTAGGTTCTATACAAGCAGACTCAGTTTTATACTGACTTTAAAACCAGCCTCAAGGACAGATTAACTGGTCAGGTGTGCAATGACTCCAAGGAGATCGCCACGCCTCCAATATATACTACAAAGAACCTACCATTAGCCATCTGTTCTATAGCCAGGTTGTATAGAACCTACCATTAGCCATCTGGCTCCAGGAGAAGTATATGGTGGGTTCAGCATGCATGTTGGTACTTGCATCCCTGGATCCGATGAAAGCTGTAATGGCACCGGACGGGGTTACAAGCAAAGTGTACTTGGCTTGCATGCTGACCTGCATTCCCTGGATTTTATGTGGCTGTCATGGCCCATGAACAGGTAGGAACAAGAGTTAGGGACCACTCATGAGACGGCCTTGACGCGGTGAGTGGCTTACTATGCTTTGGCCAAAATATAAACCAATGTCTCATCCAGCATGGAGGGCAGAGTGCTGGATGTAGTGTGCGATCACATTTGCATTTTCCGTTTATATATGTATTTCGCCATAGTGATCTGCACCTACAGGCAGGTTGTGCTGACCCAACCCCTTATTTTTTTCTTTGTAGTATATATTGGAGGCGTGGCGATCTCCTTGGAGTCATTGCACACCTGACCAGTTAATCTGTCCTTGAGGCTGGTTTTAAAGTCAGTATAAAACTGAGTCTGCTTGTATAGAACCTACCATTAGCCATCTGGCTCCAGGAGAAGTATATGGTGGGTTCAGCATGCATGTTGGTACTTGCATCCCTGGATCCGATGAAAGCTGTAATGGCACCGGACGGGGTTACAAGCAAAGTGTACTTGGCTTGCATGCTGACCTGCATTCCCTGGATTTTATGTGGCTGTCATGGCCCATGAACAGGTAGGAACAAGAGTTAGGGACCACTCATGAGACGGCCTTGACGCGGTGAGTGGCTTACTATGCTTTGGCCAAAATATAAACCAATGTCTCATCCAGCATGGAGGGCAGAGTGCTGGATGTAGTGTGCGATCACATTTGCATTTTCCGTTTATATATGTATTTCGCCATAGTGATCTGCACCTACAGGCAGGTTGTGCTGACCCAACCCCTTATTTTTTTCTTTGTAGTATATATTGGAGGCGTGGCGATCTCCTTGGAGTCATTGCACACCTGACCAGTTAATCTGTCCTTGAGGCTGGTTTTAAAGTCAGTATAAAACTGAGTCTGCTTGTATAGAACCTACCATTAGCCATCTGGCTCCAGGAGAAGTATATGGTGGGTTCAGCATGCATGTTGGTACTTGCATCCCTGGATCCGATGAAAGCTGTAATGGCACCGGACGGGGTTACAAGCAAAGTGTACTTGGCTTGCATGCTGACCTGCATTCCCTGGATTTTATGTGGCTGTCATGGCCCATGAACAGGTAGGAACAAGAGTTAGGGACCACTCATGAGACGGCCTTGACGCGGTGAGTGGCTTACTATGCTTTGGCCAAAATATAAACCAATGTCTCATCCAGCATGGAGGGCAGAGTGCTGGATGTAGTGTGCGATCACATTTGCATTTTCCGTTTATATATGTATTTCGCCATAGTGATCTGCACCTACAGGCAGGTTGTGCTGACCCAACCCCTTATTTTTTTATTTGTAGTATATATTGGAGGCGTGGCGATCTCCTTGGAGTCATTGCACACCTGACCAGTTAATCTGTCCTTGAGGCTGGTTTTAAAGTCAGTATAAAACTGAGTCTGCTTGTATAGAACCTACCATTAGCCATCTGGCTCCAGGAGAAGTATATGGTGGGTTCAGCATGCATGTTGGTACTTGCATCCCTGGATCCGATGAAAGCTGTAATGGCACCGGACGGGGTTACAAGCAAAGTGTACTTGGCTTGCATGCTGACCTGCATTCCCTGGATTTTATGTGGCTGTCATGGCCCATTAACAGGTAGGAACAAGAGTTAGGGACCACTCATGAGACGGCCTTGACGCGGTGAGTGGCTTACTATGCTTTGGCCAAAATATAAACCAATGTCTCATCCAGCATGGAGGGCAGAGTGCTGGATGTAGTGTGCGATCACATTTGCATTTTCCGTTTATATTATATATTGGGTTAACTAGGGTGGTGGTTGAGTGAATAGAGCCTTTCCTGGGGCTGCAGTTGGGGACCCATCATCTTCTGCACTTTGGTCTAGGAGTGATTGCATGAACGACTGTTGTGGTCTGACATATTCACCCTGTTGTTGATGTTGTGGAGTATGAAGGGAATAGGAATCAGTACCAGATTGTATAGAACAGATTTGTTTGAGAAAGGGGTATTAAAAGCGGTGGGAGTGGGAAAAACGGAGGGAGAAACACCTTTGTTTTTGGAGATTCTATTTGGAGTTGACATAGAAATCACATCAGGACTAGGTGTCTGTAGACGTGTTTGAGAACTACCAGTGCCTTTGGATTGCAAAGGTGTTTGTGCAGAGACATAGGAAGGTAGCTATGATTGAGATTGTCTTAAAGTCTCTAGAAAGGTTGATAGCTGAGGGATGTGCTATGGCTTTGAGAAGGTGGAAATGTGTGAGACGTTGGGTATTGGTGGGACGTAGGTTGTCTTTGGGATGGTGGATGGCTTTGCGATGGAATAAACTTGTGGGATGTTGATGGAAAGTTGTGGAAAGCTGGAAAGTTTTGTGCAGTGCCTAAGTTTTGGGCCTGAGGGAAGTTTTGGTACGGAGGTAAAGTGTTGGATGGGGGAAAGTTTAGGGACTGGCTAAAGTTTTGTGATTGTTGAAAGTTTTGGGATAGGGGAAAGTTTTGGGATAGGGGAAAGTTTTGTGACTGTTGAAAGTTTTGTGACTGGGGAGCGATATGTGGCTCAGAGTATGAGTGAGCAGGTGGAGAAGTCATGGATGTTGGGTAGGAGGTGGCTGGGGGATACGACTGAGCCAGAGAGAGGACCGAACTGAGAGGGTGGTGGGTGTTTAATATTCCAAACTGTTTTGATCAATGTCACTCGACAATCACAATTCTGCTCTGGAGTCATGTTGTCTATCCAATGACTTAACGTTAAGAGAAACTGCTGATTAGGGTTAAGGAGTTCTGGACGACAATCTACCTCGGCCTGCTTGATCATGGTAGTTAACTCTTGCTTATACCGAGTTTGCTCCTCCTCTTTTAATAAACAATCTCGGAAGATCAGTGCAAGATCCTCAAAGACTCTATGTGGTCTTCGAAGTGGTCTCGGCCTACTTACAACTCTGTCAAAGGCAGAAAAAATGAACTGTCGAGTATCTTCAATCTGAGCACATGTCTCAGTTTGGCGGCCGCGCGACTCCAGAGCAGAATCCTGTGACTGAGATGGTAACGAAGTTTGATCGGTAGATCGTCCAGACAATTGTTCGGTTGATTCCTCATGTTCAAGAGGTTCTGCTTCAGGAGGAAGTGTGCTTGAATGAGTCCTAAAATAGATAGGGAAAAAAAAAGGTATAATTTCTATATTCATTATTGTTTTTTGCTTCCCTTTAGGATATTTAACTCACGTGCGCAGCTGAAAACAACGTTGAAGAAATTGAAGATGTGGTGCATATTGGTAAGGTTTCCTACGAGAAGCACCCGAACCACTTGGCGCCGTTCGTTCATGATTGAGGTCACGCATAAACCTATCGCGTTTTGACCTCCAGCGTGTTGATATGATTTCAGCTAGAAAAGAAAGATCAATTATAATAACCGTATATACTGCTATATATATTCTTTTCTGTCGACATCGGATTGCATAAAAAACTGTTGCCCCAGGGAGTCCAACATTCTGCATTGTATATAACTGTTATTTTGCCCGGTACCTGAATTGGCTGTATCAGTTGTTGAAACCAACTTTTCCAAAGAGAAAACTTATGCTCACTTCACTATTCTTCCAACTAGAAACATCACTATCAAATCTTCTAAAACCAAATGAATTAACAAAAGGAATGAAATTAATGTACCACAATTATTTTGAGCCTGACGGCTCAAATCGTTCCATGTGGGAACCACATTGGCATAGACCTCTTGCCATTGTCGACGAGTCGTGTTGTGGTCCGAGTGTTTGGGGTCTGTTTGGTCCCATAGAGCTGGCCTTGCTTCTACTAGCTGTATTAGCAGCTCACAGTTTATGATTGGGAGAAATTGCCTATCTTCCTCGTCCAATTCTTGCTGTCTACCCTATTTGGTTTAAAACAAATGTTATCATTACCTTAAAAAGCTACCTGCAATTCCAACTGCACTTAAGTGTTTTTGTTAAAAATTGTATAGCGAATATGATGCATGTGCCACCACTGCCCACTGCATCTTTGTTTTTAATAAAAAAATTGTATAAAATTTTTGGTTTCCTTGTATTTGGTCTTTCGGTGTGAAGGGCTATAAAGATATAGACTTGGCGAGCGGGACGTTGCTTTTAATTTAATATGAGAGTAGCCTCTGTTCATGGTATGTCCATTATGGGATAAGCAACACTTAAATTTTTGTTTGGGTAAAACCAATGTCTCCAATCCTCACGGTCATTTGTTATAATAATAATATTTTTTTGGGGTATGATGGCCACGTTATCTTATAGGCGATATAAGATACTGTATACTGGGGGCAGTGTGGACAGCTCACATCACAGCACATGTGCCTACTCACACGGCCTACACGGCCTAAACGTCCACGACGACTGCCACGCCCACGTTGTCCGCAACCACCGCGCCTGGAAGTTCTTGTTTGAACAGGTGATGGAGTGTCACTTTGCCTGTTTGTGTCCTGATAAATAATAATATAGTTATCACAAAAGACAATTGATTACTTTAGAGAACCTAAGTATAGATACTCACATCGTCGTCGTTATGACGTCTACTTCGCGGATTTTCAAAGGAATGTGTACCCTCCTGTGTCTAAAAAACAAACACAGTTTTGGATTCACTGAAAATCGCCGTGTGCCTGTCATGCAGCAGCCAAAATGCATCACCCATATACACTCTTTCAAATCTTGTTGCCAATACATTGGCCTATCTATCCTTTTGCGGTGTTGGCAAATCATGTACCTTTCAAGTTTATATCCATTGTACCAATTTTGGATGTGTAGAAACCAAAAAATCTAAATATAACATTCCACACTTACTGACTCCATTGGTTCAGGAGAAAAACGCAATTCCTCGGCATCAGAGGATTCAGTGGCAGAGTGTTCCTGAAATATATAAATATGTATTGTGGTTCAGACATATATATTATTTGGAACATTAATAATTTATTTTTATTTAAAGATTTTTACCTGCATCTGAAAGGATGGAGTACTTCGACTGCCAACCGAAGGAGAAGACATCTGAAAACGTTACAGAACCATTATAGACAAGAGCTTATAGACATATTTCAACATACACATTGGCACAAGATGCAACAAGGGTTAAAACGGGGATTAGTCAAAACACAAAATTGCTCCTCTGGTCCTTAAAATTATATCAACCCCCTATTGCAATTCGACTTTTGCCAACATCACCAGACCAGACCACAACTCAGTTCACTCTACAATGTGAATGACCCACACAATCAGACGGCAGATTAGATCCTCATGCCTCTCATCCGGCCCACGGTAGACTAATAGCTTCCCCCAGTAGCCAAACTGTATTCCACTGTATCCTAATAGCATCGACAGTTAGAAAATAGTAGCCTAGTAGCACCCCCTCAGTAGCCGAATAGCATCCCCCCAGTAGCCGAATAGCATCCTCCAGTAGCCTTCCCCAGTAGCATAATAGCATTCCCCAGTAGCGTAATAGCATCTCACAAAAGGCTAATAACATCCCCCATTTGCCTAATAGCATCCACAGTTTCAAGATATTAGCCCCCAGTAGCCAAATAGCATGCCCCAGTAGATGATCAAAGTAAATACTTTTCAATTGCATCAATTCATACCCTTTTCTTGACACTTTCTCCAACTTGCACATCAGCTTTCAGAAATGGTGAGGAGTAGCGCTCACGTGACTGTCACATGACACTCCCTTGTTTTCCTGTCTTCATTTGTAAGTTCCTGTTTGTTCTGCGCATGTTCAGAAACAAAAAAAAAGTACTATAGGAACGTTATGTCCACGAAAGAAAAATGTAACAATCCGTTTCTCTTTGACTACAATGAACATGAATGGACGCTCCGTCAAGAATCCGCTTTTATGAACGTAGAAAAAAATCCTGCAAGCAGGATTTTTTTTTCCGTCTGAAAAAACGGATTCCGAACGTATTACCAACTAATGGAGTCAAACGTATGCATACATACGTCAATTAGTTTCTATGGGAGGTTGAACAGATACGTTTTTTTGTTTTTTTTTCAACTTCCGGACGGACTACAGGAACGGAGAGCTTGAACGCAGATGTGAACATAGCCTAACCATGCTTAACCTCCTCAGGACCGCCGTACGCAGGATTGCGTCTTTGCGGCGGTCCTGTTAC
Source organism: Bufo bufo (assembly GCF_905171765.1). Classification (NCBI taxonomy): domain Eukaryota; kingdom Metazoa; phylum Chordata; class Amphibia; order Anura; family Bufonidae; genus Bufo; species Bufo bufo. Next base: position 474,669,231 of record NC_053389.1, read on the forward strand.
TCTGGGTGGACACAACGGTGCGTCCTCTCGCGAGACGCGAGATTTCGGGCAAAGCCGGCCCGCGCGTGCGCATAGCGGGCCGGCAAAATTTAAAAGACAAGTTCGTCATCAACCTGCCAGCCAATGATCGTCGCTGGCAGGTTGATGATTTTCAAAAAAAAAAACGAATCAGAAGCCAGTTAACACATTATATTTATAAATATAATGTGTTAAAGGGAACCTGTCACCGGGATTTGGGGTATAGAGCTGAGGACATGGGTTGCTAGATAGCCACTAGCACTTCCGCAATACCCAGTCCCCATAGCTCTGTGTGCTTTTATTGTGTAAAAAATTCGATTTGATACATATGCAAATGAACCTGAGATGAGTCAGAGCTTGAAAATATGACTCTTCTCTGGTCACACAAGTAAGATATGACTCTTTTATGTTAATTTGCATATGTATCAAATCGCTTTTTTTTACACAATAAAAGCACAGAGAGCTATGGGGATGGGTATTGCGGATGTGCTAGCGGCCATCTAGCAACCCATGTCCTCGGTTCTATACCCAAAATCCAGGTGACAGGTTCCCTTTAAATGGCTTCTGTGCTCCTCTGCTGGTCCTTTTCGTCGGTTGGTCCCAGCAGAGGAGCACACATCACAGTGAGTACCCACCAACACCATACTTAGCCCCCAGATCACCCTCCATCACCCCAATTAACCCCTTGATCACCCCTGTCAATCACCTAGTGAAAGGGAAAAAAGTGATCAGTGTTAGGCTACTTTCACACCTGCGTTAGGTGCGGATCCGTCTGGTATCTGCACAGACGGATCCGCACCTATGATGCAAACGCTTAGATCCGTTCAGAACGGATCCGTTTGCATCACCATGAACAAAAAAAAAAATATATATATATATATATTTTTTTTTTTTTCATGATAATGCAAACGGATCCGTTTTGACTTTACATTGAAAGTCAATGGGGAACGGATCCGTTTGAAAATTGAGCCATATTGTGTCAACTTCAAACGGATCCGTCCCCATTGACTTACATTGTAAGTCTGGACGGATCCGTTAGCCTCCGCACGGCCAGGCGGACACCCGAACGCTGCAAGCTGCGTTTAGGGGTCCGCCTGCTGAGCGGAGCGGAGGACAAACGGTGCCAAACTGATGCATTCTGAGCGGATCTGCATCCACTCAGAATGCATTAGGGCTGGACGGATCCGTTCGGGGCCGCTTGTGAGAGCCTTCAAACGGAACTCACAAGCGGAGCCCCGAACGCTAGTGTGAAAGTAGCCTAAACTGTCACTTTTTTTTCCCACTGGTATTGACTGTTAGGTTTTAGGATAGATTAGGCCCCTTGGTTAGGTAATTAGCGTCAGTTAGCGCCCAGCCCACCGCACCGCAGTCACTTATTCGCTGATTAGCGTATCGCTAATCAGCATTTGTACTTTTATAGTATCTGTAAGTGATCAAAACTGATCACAGTCAGATCTATAATAGTATTAGTGTCACCTTAGTTCACCCTCCACCCAAAACGCAGTGTTTGCCCGATCAGGCCTGATCGGTCGCCCACACGTGCGTTCACCCACGCCCGCCCCGCCGCAGTGACAAAAAATTATTATTCTTTTGATAACTGCACAATCACTTTACAAGCGCTGCGGCGATAAAAAAAAAATCAGTTTTGATATTTCTTATCAATCGCAGCGGCCTCCGGTACTTCGCTAGCCTCCCATTTGTAAGACAGGCTTGCTTTTTTTTTCTTGGGTAGTCTCAGGGAATACCCCTAAATTTAGTAGTCCAAATGTCAAACAGGGGGTATTCTTCTGAAGAGGCCTACAGGCTTTTGACCCAGTCGGATGAGGAATGGGAACCCTCATCTGACGAATCTAGCGGGTCAGAATATGAACCTGTAGAAAGCAGTGGCAGTCTGACTCAAAGTTCGGACGAGGAGGTTGAGGTCCCTGATAGCACCAGGCGTACCCGGCCCCTTGTTGCTAGACCACAGGTTGCGCAGGATCCGTTTCAAGGGCAGCAGAGTGGGGCTGGCGCTGTCGGATTACGTGGTGAGGCATACACCAGCAGCGCAGCCCATCCTGGACCTAGTACTAGCACTGCCGTACAACATGGTGAAGTGGCGAGCACCAGAAGGGCAGTTGAAGCTGGTACGCTGGCACGTGCAATAGTTACCCCGTCGCAGCCACTAAACCAGACAGGCCCGTAGAGCCCCTAGAGTCCCTGAGGTGCTGGCAAACCCCGATTGGCAGTCCCCAACTTCAGCCGCACCATTAGTTCCCCCTTTCACCGCCCAGTCTGGAGTTTGGGTTGAGACAGCTCAGATCGGTTCGGCACTGGGGTTTTTTGAGCTGTTCTTGACTGCGGTGCTCTTGGACTTAGTCGTGGCAGAAACAAATCGGTATGCCACTCAATTTATAGCCGCCAACCCGGGAAGCTCTTATGCCCAGTCTTTCCGGTGGAAACCCGTCCAAGTTTCCAAATTTAAAATTTTTCTGGGCCTTCTCCTCAACATAGGTTTAACCAAAAAGCATGAATTGCGGTCATATTGGTCCACGAACCCAATTCATCACATGCCCATGTTCTCTGCTGCTATGTCCAGGACACGATTTGAGACCATCCTGCGTTTCCTGCACTTTAGCGACAACACCACCTCCCGTCCCAGAGGCCACCCAGCTTTTGACCGGCTCCACAAAATTCGGCCCCTCATAGACCACTTCAACAAACAAGCGCGCCCGGTATGGGGTCAAATTGTATAAGCTCTGTGAAAGGGCCACAGGCTATACCCACAAATTTCGGATCTATGAGGGTAAAGATCAGACCCTGGAGCCAGTCGGTTGCCCTGACTACCTGGGGAGCAGTGGGAAGACAGTCTGGGACTTGGTGTCACCCTTATTTGGCAAGGGGTACCATCTTTATGTGGCCAATTTCTACACAAGTGTGCCCCTCTTCAGGCATTTGTTCCTAGAACAGATTGGCTGCTGTGGCACCGCACAACCTAGTCGCCGGGGCTTCCCCCAACGGCTCGTTACCACCCGTCTTGCAAGGGGGGAGAGGGCTGCCTTGTGTAACCAAGAACTGCTCGCGGTGAAATGGAGAGACAAGCGTGACGTTTACATGCTCTCCTCCATTCACGCAGACACGACAATCCAAATTGAACGAGCAACCAGTGTCATTGAAAAGCCCCTCTGTGTCCACGACTATAATTTGCTCATGGGAGGGGTGGACTTCAATGACCAGATGTTGGCTCCTTATCTACTTTCCCGCAGGACCAGACGCTGGTATAAGAAGGTGTCTGTATATTTGATTCAATTGGCTGCATATAATAGTTTTGTTCTCTACAGTAAGGCTGGGAGAACAGGATCCTTCCTCAAATTTCAGGAAGAGATCATCGCGAACCTCCTGTATCCAGGAGGTTCCGTGGCCCCAACCACCAGTGTAGTGAGCCGTCTACACGAGCGACATTTCCCCAGTGTCGTTGCTGGTACCTCAAACCGACCGCCACCCCGAAAAAAAAAATGATGATTACACTTACCGGTAATCGGATTTTCCTGACCCCACGACAGCACCTTAGAGAGATGGCTCCGCCCCAGGACAGGAAACCTGCAGCATAAAAAGGTGGAGCCGCTCTCCCACCTCAGTGAGTTTCCAGAGCATGAGAGGGACTCCCCCTTACGTTAGTTCAGTTTAACATTCTTCTTTTTTTTTTTTTTTTTTTGCAACACCCGTGAACACGCAGACTTACACCAACAGGGAGGGAATAAAGAGGTGCTGTCGTGGGGTCAGGAAAATCCGATTACCGGTAAGTGTAATCATCATTTTTCCCCTCCCCCACGACAGCACCTTAGAGAGAGATTTCAGAGATCAGCCTCAGGGTGGGAAACAGTACTCAAGACTTTTGTACCAAAGAGAAGGTCAGAAATAGAGTCAAGTTGAAGCCTATAGTGTTTATAGAAAGTGGACGGAGAAGACCAGGTGGCAGCCCGACAGATCTGTTCAATGGATACGCTGGCCCTCTCAGCCCAAGAAGTGGACACCGCCCTCGTGGAGTGAGCCCTCACAGAAATAGGGGGAGACACACCGGATACTGAATACGCCAAGGATATAGCTTCTCTGATCCAGCGGGCAATAGATGCCTTAGAGGCAGTATTACCTTTCCTAGCCCCGCCGAACAGAACAAATAAGGCAGAAGACTTCCTCCAGTCCTTAGTCACCTCCAGGTACTGCAAAATACACCTCCTGACATCGAGGGAATGCATCTCCTTCTCTCTGTCATCCTTTGGTTCTGAAAAGAAAGCCGGAAGAGCTACCTCCTGAGCCCTATTAGTCCTAGAAGGAACCTTCGGCATAAAGGCGGGATCTGGTCTGAGAACTACCCTGTCTTCTCTGATGGACATGAAAGGGGGGTTAATGGAGAGGGCCTGAATCTCCCCAACCCTTCTGGCTGACGTTAAGGCTACCAGCAAAACTAGTTTAAGGGAAAGCACTTTAATTGAGCAAGAGACTAGAGGTTCAAAGGGATGTTTAGTTAGGGCATTTAACACCAAGTTAAGGTCCCAAGGAGGAAATCTAGGGCCTGCTACTGGCGTAATCCTATCTACTGCCTTAAAAAACCTAACAATCCAAGGGTCCATGGCTAAACTCCTTCTCCCTAAGACCGATAAAGCTGACACCTGCACTTTTAATGTACTTTTTGCCAACCCTAGGGACAATCCCCTCTGTAGAAAATCCAACACCTGAACCACTGAAAATTCTAATGGCCAGGAAACACTTTCTGTGCCTATAAAGGATAGGAACTTCCTCCATACCCGTGCATAAATAATATTCGTCACCTCCTTTCTACTTTTCATCAGAGTGGAAATGACCTCCTTAGAGAATCCCTGACTGGCTAAAAATGACCTCTCAAATTCCACGCCGAAAGATGCAGAGACTCTACCTCCGGGTGGAATACCGGACCCTGTGACAATAGGTCCGGAATTCCCGGCAGGATCCATGGATCCGAAACCGACATGGCCCTCAACAGGGAAAACCACGCCCTTTTCGGCCAGAAGGGAGCTATCAGAATCACTCTCGCCCTTTCGTATCTGATCTTCCTTATCACTAACGGAATCATTTGTAGCGGGGGAAAGGCATAACCTAGCGGGAAGTCCCATCTCTGGAGGAAGGCGTCCACCCCAGATGGGCACTCTTTTGGACTGAGGGAGAAGAATTCCGGCACCTTTCTGTTCTCCCTTGTGGCAAACATGTCTACCGAAGGCAGACCCCATAAATCTACTATCTGGGAGAATATCTTTGGACTTAGTGACCACTCCCCCTGACGTAGCCTGTGGCGACTCAGGAAGTCTGCCTGAAAATTCTCGACCCCTCGAATATGAATGGCCGAGAGATGAAGCACTTTCTCCTCTATTTCCTCGAAAATCCATCTTGTCTCCTTCTGTAAGGAATCTGACCTGGTTCCTCCCTGACGATTGAGATATGAGACCACTGTCCGATTGTCGGACATCACCCTCACATGTCTGTTCTGTATCATAGGAAGAACTGCCCTCAAGGCCAACAAAACAGCTCTCAGCTCCTTTCGATTTGACGAGAACAGCTTCTGACCCTGGGACCACTCTCCCTGAAAGATCTGATCCTCCACGTGAGCCCCCCATCCCCAGGGGCTGGCGTCCGTAGTCACAACTACCGGTTCCGGAAAGGACCAGGGAAGTCCCTGAGTCAGATTCTCTTCTTCTTTCCACCAATTTAGGGATGAAAGAGTTACGTCGGACAAACTTATAACTGACTCCAGAGACGTCCCTGCTCGCCTTGCGGCAGCCAAAATCTCTCCCTGTAACTGGCGAGAGTGTCGCTGCGCCCACTGGACTGCTGGCATGCAGGATGTTAAGACTCCTAACAGGGACATAGCTTTCCTTATAGACAGGGTTCCTCCTGACTGAACCCGCCGAACTACTCCCTGAATCCTGGCTACCTTCTCCTCTGTGAGGAAAGTTTTCTCCAGCCTGGAATTTAAAACCAGACCCAAGAAAACCTGGCTTGATGATGGCTCCATCCTGGACTTCTGGGTATTCAAAAGCCACCCCAGGGACTGAAGTACCTCCATCACCCGATTCAGAGCCCAGACACACTCCGCTTGAGTTTGGGCCACCACCAGAAAGTCGTCCAAGTAAGGCAGAAATGTGATGTTCTCCTTCCTGATGAAGGAGGCCATCTCCGCCACTACCTTCGTAAAGATTCGAGGTGCCATGGAAAGGCCAAAGGGGAGTGCCTGGAACTGGTAATGAAGAAGCCCAGTCTCGGTTCTTACAGCCACCCGGAGGAATCTCTGGTGATCTGGATGAATCGGAATATGATGGTACGCATCTTTTAAATCCAGAACCGCCATATGACAACCCGGAGATAAAAGAAATATTGCTGACCTGATGGTTTCCATCTTGAATTTCCTGGCTTTCAGGAATTTGTTCAGGTATTTGAGGTTTATTATAGTCCGGTATGACCCATCTGGTTTCTTCACTAGAAACAGGGTGGAATAAAAACCTCTCCCTATCTCTGACTCTGGGACAGGAAGTAACACTTTTTTGTTTATTAGTTTTTTTATTTCTTGCAGCATAATGATAGAAAACTTTGAAATCACAAATTTTTCCGCGGGGTATCTCAAAAATTCTAACCTTAGACCTTCCCGCAGAAGACCTATCAACCATCTGCCCGCCATCTTTTCCCAAGCAGGAAGAAAGAATCTTAATCTTCCTCCTACTGGGATCATGGCGTCATTGCTTTCCTTGTTTTCCCCCACGAGCTGCGGCTGATCTAAACAAAAAGCCCTTACTTCCTGATCTAGGCCTTGCTCCCTGCTCTCTGTCCCCCGTCTGCTTTTTATTCTGAAATCCACTCGGGTTCCGAAAGGGCCGTCTATATTGCTTAAATTGAGTGAAAGATTCTTGGGGAAACTTTTTCTTTCTATCTGCCGCTTTTTCGAGTAAGGAGTCAAGTTCAGACCCAAAAAGGAACTGGCCATCACAGGGAATGCTACACAATCTCAGCTTGGACGGCATATCCCCCCCTTTCCAATTCTTAAGCCACAAAGCACGTCGCGCGGAATTGGAAAGGGATGCGGCTCTCGCTTCCAGCCTCACCGAGTCCACTGCGGCATCTGCAATAAAGTCCGCGGCCTTCTGGAAAGTGGGCATAGATGCCAACAATTGCTCTCTAGGGCATTTATCCCTAATCTGCCCCTGTAGCCTATCCAACCACAGTGACATAGATCTCGCAACCACTGTGGCGGCTATACTAGGCCTGAAAGCCGCCGCAGAAGATTCCCATGAATTCTTAAGGGCAGAATCTATTCTTTTATCTAAGGGATCCCTCAAGAAACCCATGTCCTCAAAGGGCAGAGAGGATTTTTTAGAAATTTTGGAAATGGCTACATCCAGCTTCGGGGCCCTGTCCCAAGATGTAGATGCCTCTTCCTCAAAGGGGTACTTCCGCTTAAAGGTTTTAGAAATAAACGGTTTTTTATCCGGTTTTTTCCATTCTTTTTCTATCACAGCTGCGACCGATTTATGGACAGGGAAACACCTACGCTTCTTTTCCCTAAGTCCCCCAAACACAACATCCTCTACAGATCTATTTTCTCTGGTATCTTCCAATTCCAGGGTAGATCGGATAACCTTTAACAATTTGTCCGTATCTTCTGCCGGAAAAAGGAACTTTCCTTCTTTGGTGTCATCCTCCGAAGAGAAGGAATCATTAGAGTCCTCATCCCCGGAGAGAGAGCCACTATCTTCCGATTCCACGTCGGACTCCTGTCTCACTTCTCTTCTTCTCTTCCTACCGGCTTTCAAGGAATTTTTGACTTCGGACATAATAGACTTAATGTCTTTTAGAAGACTCGGAGTCTCCTCGGCCACTGTCTTCTCAATGCACTGCTGACAGAGCTTCTTAGCATAAGTAGAAGACAGCGAGCACTTGCAGATAGGGCATTCCTTGTTCTTTTTCTTTGTCGCCACCTTCTTAGGCACCGTCTAAGAAAAATGGAATATACCCAATCTAAGTAACAGCCTAGACCCTGAAAGGAGCGAGAATAGGACTCACAATACCGGCGGCAAGATTTCAATATCTGCACATTCAGATCTCCCTTCTTCATCCATAATGAAAGGTAACCTGCAAAAATATTGCCCAGGTTATCTACTGCCACCAAGAATTCCTCTCACCTGAGAGATACAAAGTTACTGCAAACCTCTCCACGCCAAGATAGCCCAGGAACTTGGTCCACTTCAGGCACACCGAAAACAGACAACGGCGTCCAATAACTCCAGCACCCTCATACCTGTATGTAGTAGGTTTTAAAACTGCCGGGCAGCCGAACTTCCGGTCACCTGACCGGAAGCGCACGGCCGTGGAACGCATGGCACTTCCTGTCCAGACGCCACCCACCAGCGTCTACATCCGGTGGCGTCCTGGCTGGTTTGCAGCAATACTGGGGCCTTCTGGCCACCCTAGATCCGTTGGTGCGGTCCTCCTCGTCTGAGGGACCAGCACCTTCTGCCCTTGTGACCCGGGATCTTCTCACCGGTATCCTGCCCCCGACGCCTGTGGGGATGATCGGACAGGTAAACAAGCCGCCTCCAACCCTCCGGCATCTACCGGGACTTCCAGGTCAGGACGACAACTGCAGGCTCCCGTACCAGGACAGGAAACCTCACTGAGGTGGGAGAGCGGCTCCACCTTTTTATGCTGCAGGTTTCCTGTCCTGGGGCGGAGCCATCTCTCTAAGGTGCTGTCGTGGGGGAGGGGAAAATGTTGTGTCTGTAGCAGGAGTGGAATAAGGCGTGACACCCGCTATTTCTGTCCTGACTGCCCTGACCACCCTGCCCTATGCTTTGGGGAGTGTTTCCGGAAGTACCACACACAGGTACACTTCGCATAGGGATTGCATCTCACAGGACAGGCACACAGGGCTATTAGGGCCCTTTCACTCAGAGCTGCTGCAAACCTCTCCTTTCACCTGGGATAAAGTGCATAATGTACTTCGCCACATCTTTGGGCGATTTGCACTTTGCACATTGTCCCATGGGAAAGGAGAGGTTTGTCCTATAAAGGTTAAAAAAAAAATTTAAATCACCGATAAGCAAAAAAGTTAACGTTCAGTTCAAAAAGTTAAATAAAGTTTATATGTTCCGTTCAAATTTTATTATATAGTTAATAAATTTATTGCGTTGCGGCCTGTTTTTTTCTTTTTTGTTTAGTTTTTTTTACCTTCCAGGTGGACCAACCGATCGACTAGCTGCAGCACTGATGTGCATTCTGACAGAAGCATTGAGCTGCTGTCAGATTACACAAAAGTCAGTGTATGCGGCGCTGCAAGACGAGATTTCTCCTCTGCAGTAAAAGATACGTTTGCCGAGGCATATGAGCTGAGGAGGCGGCGGTGTTCATATACTTTGGCAAACACTTTGTATATAAAAAATAAATAAAAAATCCCGGCAATGATTTATTCATTCACATCGATTGATGTGAATGGAGAAATCTGGTTTGCCAGGGCATACGAGCTAAGTGGGTATGGATGTTGGGCGGAGCTCCTATGTTCTGGCAGACGCCTTTCCCCTCCTTTTTTTTTTGGCAGAGATTTTTTCATCCACTTTGATCGATGCGAATGAAGAAATCTGTGCCGTTCATTTTTTTTTTCAGCCCAGAGGCTGAACGGAAAAAAAATATCTCATTACCCGTATGCTCAATATAAGGAGAATAGCAGAAACTCCTAATGCTGGCCATACATGTAATAATTGCGGAGACCCTCAAATGCCAGGGCAGTACAAACACCCCACAAATGACCCCATTTTGGAAAGAAGACACCCCAAGGTATTCGCTGAGGGGCATATTGAGCCCATGAAAGATTGAAATTTTTGTTTCAAGTTAGCGGAAAGGGAGACTGTGAGGAAAAAAAAAAAAAAAAAACAATTTCCGCTAACTTGTGGCAAAAAATTTTTTTTCTATGAACTCGTCATGCCCCTCATTGAATACCTTGGGGTGTCTTCTTTCCAAAATGGGGTCACATGCCCTGGCATTTTAGGGGCCCTAAAGCGTGAGAAGAAGTCTGGAATCCAAATGTCTAAAAATGCCCTCCTAAAAGGAATTTGGGCCCCTTTGCGCATCTAGGCTGCAAAAAAGTGTCACACATCTGGTATCGCCGTACTCAGGAGAAGTTGGGCAATGTGTTTTGGGGTGTCATTTTACATATACCCATGCTGGGTGAGAGAAATATCTTGGCAAAAGACAACTTTTTCATTTTTTTTATACAAATTTGGCATTTGACCGAGATATTTCTCTCACCCAGCATGGGTATATGTAAAATGACACCCCAAAACACATTGCCCAACTTCTCCTGAGTACGGCAATACCAGATGTGTGACACTTTTTTGCAGCCTAGGCGGGCAAAGGGGCCCACATTCCAAAGAGCACCTTTAGGATTTCACAGGTCATTTTTTACACATTTTGATTTCAAAATACTTCCCACACATTAGGGACCCTAAATTGCCAGGGCAGTATAACTACCCCACAAGTGACCCCATTTTGCAAAGAAGACACCCAAGGTATTCAGTGAGGGGCATGGTGAGTTCCTAGAATTTTTTATTTTTTGTCACAAGTTAGCGGAAAATTATGATTTTTTTTCTTTTCTTACAAAGTCTCATATTCCACTAACTTGTGACAAAAAATAAAAACTTCCATGAACTCACTATCCCCATCACGAAATACCTTGGGGTGTCTTCTTTCCAAAATGGGGTCACTTGTGGGGTAGTTATACTGCCCTGGCATTCTAGGGGCCCTAATGTGTGGTAAGTAGTTTGAAATCAAAATGTGTAAAAAAATGACCTGTGAAATCCTAAAGGTGCTCTTTGGAATGTGGGCCCCTTTGCCCACCTAGGCTGCAAAAAAGTGTCACACATCTGGCATCTCCGTACTCAGAAGTTGGGCAATGTGTTTTGGGGTGTCATTTTACATATACCCATGCTGGGTGAGAGAAATATCTCGGTCAAATGCCAACTTTGTATAAAAAAATGGGAAAAGTTGTCTTTTGCCAAGATATTTCTCTCACCCAGCATGGGTATATGTAAAATGACACCCCAAAACACATTGCCCAACTTCTCCTGAGTACGGAGATACCAGATGTGTGACACTTTTTTGCAGCCTAGGTGGGCAAAGGGGCCCACATTCCAAAGAGCACCTTTAGGATTTCACAGGTCATTTTTTACACATTTTAATTTCAAACTACTTACCACACATTAGGGCCCCTAGAATGCCAGGGCAGTATAACTACCCCACAAGTGACCCCATTTTGGAAAGAAGACACCCCAAGGTATTTCGTGATGGGCATAGTGAGTTCATGGAAGTTTTTATTTTTTGTCACAAAATAGTGGAATATGAGACTTTGTAAGAAAAAAAATTTTTGCATATGTGTTTAAACTACTCTTCTGCTGACTGAAGAAAGGGCAGCACACTGAAAACAATTAGCAGAATTGTTCTAGTATACATACTAAATTATCAAGCAGCAAGGTATAGACCACCACATTTTAAACAATACTCAGGGATACTGCAAATTTATAATTTTCCAAAAACGAGTCTTGCTACATAATCCCTTACCATTGTAGCAAATGTTTGATCTTTTATTCCCACATTCCAACAGCCATAACCTTTTTACTTTTCTATTCTCATAGCCGTAGGAAGCCACCATACAAAACTGATGGAGAGGATAGAACGTAATTTTTTTTCTAAATCTTGAACTTTTAAAGCAAGAATTGCATGAGAGAAAGTACCTAGCTAAATGATTTTACATCACAGAATACCACAAGCATTAAAGAGGGTTTTCCAGGATGAATAAAAAAATAAAAAAAATAAAGGGGGGGGGGGGGCTATAACCTGTTAAAAATAACAAGCTTTACTCACCGACTCCGATAATGCACCGCTCGCACTTAACGTTCAAGCTTGGAATTGCTAGGAAAGGCCGGATCAGCCAACGACTGGCTGAGGCAGAAGCGAGTGGCGCAGTGGCGGAAATTCAGTGGAAGAAGAAAAGCTTTTAACAGGTTCTGATCCAGTTTTTTGTTTTTGTTTTTAACACCCCCAAAAAAAAACTTTAAATAAACCATAGCAATATAGGAAATAACATGCTCCTGTTTAAAAGTTTCCATACAGTACCATTATCGTGTATTGCCTTCTTTTATAAACATGACTGCTTGCAGTCTTTCCTGACAGTTCTGAATGAGACCCCTTACTATATTTATGAGTATCACATGATGTATTGCAGAATCACTCATTTTCCAAAAATGGTACACATTACAACTTCTGCCTGTGGTATAGGTACATTTATGACAATACCTGTACACGGATAGGCATTCAAGTGACTGCTATCTGATACTACAGGCATGCTCAACCTGTGGCCCTCCAGCCTTTGCAAAACTACAATTCCCATCATTCCCAGGCAGCCTAGAGAAGGGCATGGTGGGAGTTGTAGTTTTACAACAGCGTGAGGGCCACAGGTTGAGCATCCCTGTGATACTACATTTCGCCTCCAGCAATCGCAACCTTTCCTGCTGAAGAGACCACTCTGCTCTACAGAACGATTGCATCATTGTACAGAACAGCTACTATCTTCAGAAGATTTGTCATCCCTGAGGGGTGGGGGCTTAACTCTATAGCGCCATCTATCTGTAGTGCTACATTAATACGATTTTTGGTACAGGACATAGAATTTCTTGGTACGGTGTTCAGTGGTAGCTCTAAATCAGGCACCTCAGCTGCTGTGAAACTACAACTCCCGGCATAGATACTTGCTCTGCTCTTCTCATAACTCCCACAGAAATGAATGGAGCATTCAGGGAATTGTAGGTTCAAAACAGCTGGAGTGCCAAAGGTTGCTGACCCTTGCTCTAAATTGTGTTCACCGCACAGGTGAATAGAACTTGGGAAAGTTAAGCAGAGTTCACACTTCAGCTATTGTGAGCCCAAACCAGTGGTGAAGCTACTCGAAGATAATGTACAATGTAAAGATTTTCTTCTGTTCTGCGTTTTTGACACGCAATGGGTTTTGGCTCACAATAACTGAAGTGTGAACTCAGCCTTCGTGCAGTCCCAAAAACACAGAACATGCAAATGGCTTTCAAAGTAATTATCTGGAGAAAAGTTTCCCATTGATAAATAGCAGACGGCACTGAGATTGCTAGATGACACTAGAATGAGTCCCGGCAGCTGCCTAGCAACAGGATCCGCAGTCATCTTCCTGAAACTGCTAAGCAGCTAAAAGGAGATCCACTCAGGCCTTTTTGGAATATCCTATATATTATTTTTTATCATCCAAACAACCACCTTTAGATATTGAATACCTATCCTCTGGCATACTGCAGCTCAAGCTCCCATTTGGCAATCGCACAGTAGACTGAACCTTCTGGCTCCATCCACAGTTTCAGGCGCCAGTAGCTGTTGCAATCAGGTGATTGGTGGGATGCTGGGTATCAAACCCCGACCAATCTGATATTGATGACGTATACTGAAGATAGGTCACTATCTAAAAGGTTGACAACCCCTTTAAGAGGTATACCAACCAGACTGACTGTTTTACATTGTTCTCAGACTACTGTATACCAGCTTTGGAGCTGGCTTCCTTCCCCTTTAGGCCCCTTGCAGACGAGCGTGTCCGGATAAGGTCCGGATGCATATCGGCAAACCCGCGCGAGTAGCTATCCAATTGCAGTCAGTTTTGACTGTGATTGCGTTCCGTTGTTTAGTTTTAATCGCGCGGGTGTAATGTGTTTTGCACGCGCGTGATAAAAAACTGAATATGGTACCCAGACCCGAACTTCTTCACAGAAGTTCAGGTTTGGGTTCAAGGTTGTGTAGATTGTATTATTTCCCCTTATAACATGGTTCTAAGGGAAAATAATAGCATTCTGAATACAGAATGCATAGTACAATAAAGCTGGAGGGGTTAAAATAAGAAATATATATATTTTTTTAACTCACCTTAATCCAGTTGTTCGCGCAGCCCGGCTTCTCTTCTGTCTTCTTTGAGGAATAAGACCTTGGATGACGTCACTGCGCTCATCACATGATCTTTTACCATGGTGATGGATCATGTGTCGGACCATGTGATGAGCGTAGTGACGTCACCACAGGTCCTTTTCCTGTGCACAGCAAAGATGAAGACAGAAGAGAAGCCGGGCTGCGCGAACAAGTGCATTAAGGAGAGTTAAATTATTTTTTTAACCCCTCCAGCTCTAATGTTATAAGGGGAAAAATAATAATGATCGGGTCCCCATCCCGATAGTCTCCTAGCAACCGTGCGTGAAAATCGCACCGCATCCGCACTTGCTTGCGGATGCTTGCGATTTTCACGCAGCCCTATTCACTTCTATGGTGCCTGCGTTGCGTGAAAAACGCACAATATAGAACATGCTGTGATTTTCACGCAACGCACAAGTGATGCGTGAAAATCACCGCTCATGTGCACAGCCCCATAGAAATGAATGGGTCCGGATTCAGTGCGGGTGCAATGCGTGAGGTGAACGCATTGCACCCGCGCGGAAATCTCGCCACGTGTGCAAGAGGCCTTATTGGAGTATTCACGGGCATCCTTCCCCAAGTGCAATATAACGAAGAATAATTCACCCGCATCTAGCAGGTAAACTATTATGGGCACCATGTAACCAAGGCTGTGGAGTCAGAAGTAGTTTTGGGTACAGTCTGTATCCTCAAATGTATTAATACCAGCCTAACTTAAAAATAAAGATATTACATATAAATATTGTATATTGATTAAATGCATATCTTGTTGAATATTTACTTTCACTGGAAATTTTTATCATATTAATGTTATTTTCCATTAAGCCTATTTATCCCCCAAAAAATCTGTGATATTTAGATCAGAGATGAAATCATTCATGGAGCACAAATGCATAGAGTTTACAAAAAGAGGTTAGGTCACAAATATGAGATCTGTGGGGGTCCCAGCTGTTGGACCCCCACCGATCAGCTGTTAGAAGACAACGAGCACTCCACAAGCACCGTGTCCTCTTCCTAGACCATGCGATGTCTCCGTACATCAGTCACATGGAAGTTAAAGGGTCTGAGCTGCAATACCACGCACAGCCGCTATGCATGGTGCTGTGCTTGTTAAGCTGCCTGGAGCTTTTCTGTAGATGTAGATATATATATATATATATATATATATACACACACACAAATAATTCTGCATAGTAAATGTGCAATACTATGCATTTAATAAATGGGAACAAACGTTTTTAGTTTTTTGGAATACAATGGCCCAGATTTACTAATCGGAGCAAAAAAAACCTGTTTAAAAAAACGAAGGTTTCTACACCATTTCCTAACAAGCTGGACAAGTGGGTGGGGCTTCACAGAAAGTGAATGGCGCTTCAGTGGAAAGGGGCGAGGTCTAATATGCGCCATTTTGCACAAAATTTAAGCACAATTCTGGTGTAAAAATCTGTTTCAAAGTAGACTAACCAATAGTAGTTAGTCAGTAAAAAGTGATTCATCATCCAGCCTCAGCCACTGTGATAAATCTGGTGCAGGTCTAGACAGTTTATGCCATCTTTCGAATTAGAAAATCTTGGTGTGTTTTTTTCTAAGTAGCTTAATTTTCCCATCTAAAGATTTGTAGCACTGTATCACTAGTATATGCCACAAATGCCAGATAAGTGCGGATCCCACCTCTGTGATCCAGAATGGGCCCCTGACGTAAAAGGAGAGCAGCCACATAAGTGCGGCCACACTCCAGTAACTGCTATCGGAGTTCCAAAAAAAAAAAAAAAAAAAGAAAAAAAAAAAAAAAGTGTGCTGGCTTGGCTATTTTTGGCAGTCCCATAGCGGTGAATTGAGATATGGTCACGCTTGCACGGCTTGCTCTATGTACACAGCTATAGGACTTCCGAAGATAGCCGAGCAGTAAATGCCTTCCATGTGCAGTGGGCTCTCCTTCACTTCGGGGGCCCTGTTCCGGAGATAGGGAGTTTGGTACGGGGCTGTGGAGTCAGTAATCCAAAGTTCTAACAGGACATTCCTACAGTGAGCTGGGGAAAAAAAAAAAAAAAAACTACAGAAAGTCTTAGGCTAATTTCAGACAGCTGTAATACAGGTAGTTTTCAGCACCCATATCACAAAGTGTCTTGGCCTGACTGGTTCTACTGACCCAAATTCATACCATGATAGGGAGATGTAAGGTTTTGTAACTAAACCCCAGATTTGGCTGAGCACCCGTATCACAGCAATCTAAAAGGTGGCCTTAAAGGGGTTTTCCCCATCATATACAATGTGGGCATATCGCTAGGACCACCTCTGGGACCTGCGTCTACAAGAGAATGAAGCGGGGAAATTAATGGAGGGCGCAGCCTCCCTCCATTCATTTCAATGGAGCCGCCGAAAATAGCCGAGCACTGGCTCGGCTATTTCCGTCTGCCCTATAGAAATGAATTAAAGCAGGGGCCGCATGAGCGCGGTGCGCTCCGATTCACTTGTATGGGAGCAGCGCTTGGTGGTAGGCAAACCACGGGAAACTCCAGCAACAGCGCTCCCAACTCCATTCTCCTTGTAGGTGCGGGTCCCAGAGGTGGGACCCGCAACTATCAGACAATGGGGGCATATCCTAGCGATATGCCCCCATTGCATGTGATGGGAATATCCCTTTAAGGAAAAAACGAGATTTTTGTATAACTTACCAGTAAAATCTCTTTCTCGCTCTTTCCTTGGGGGACACAGAAGACCTTGGTATAGCTCATCTCCCTAGGAGGCGTGACACTAAGTGAAGACTGTTAAGCCCCTCCTCCACAGCTATACCCTCAGCCTGGAGAGAGAGACTGCCAGTTGCGTGTCCAAGTAGTGAGAAAAGGCAAAGTCCAAAAATTGGAACCAACAAGCCAACTACCCAAAGGGTAAACAAACTCGGAAACAGTCAGAGAAGAACAAAGAATGGGTGGGTGCTGTGTCCCCCAAGGAAAGAGCGAGAAAGAGATTTTACTGGTAAGTTATACAAAAATCTCGTTTTCTCGCCCAGTTTCCTTGGGGGACACAGAAGACCTTGGGACGTTCAAAAGCAGTCCAAAGGGGGAGGGACCACAGCACCAAGGCGAAGCACCCGAAGGCATCAAAAACCCGCCGCCTGCAGACCAGGCGGCCCGAAACAGCATACGCCGAAGCCCGAGTATGCACCCTGTAGAACTCGGTAAGGTGTGCAAGGAAGACCAGTGACCGCCTTGCACAAATGCATGGCCGAAGCCTAATGCCTCCGGCCCAGGAAAAAACCGACAACTCTGGCCAAATGAATGGTGACACCAAAAGCAGAACCCTGCCCTTGGTGCGGCAACCACAACAAGAGCCACTCTGAGAAAGCGGAGGAAAGCCACCCTGGAGGCCGTCAACCCTTTGCACGGACCTCCTGGAAACACAAGAGACCGAATGTCGACAAGAGTCGGAGATCTCCAACGTTCCCTGGGGTGGGAAGGGGAGGACGACTGCCTCAATGAAATGAAAGACAAACACCATCTTCAGAAGGAAGGAAGAGACGGAATGGAGAACAGCCCTGTCCTGGGGGAAGACAGAAGGCTCGGAACAAGAAGGGCCGCCACTCAGGCACCCATCAGAGACACGATGGCTACAGAAACCCAACTGTTAGTAGAGGGAACTTCTGTAACGGCTCCAAGGAAAAATTGGAGCGCCAAGAGCCTAGTATGTAGTTCCCAGGACGGTACCGGAGGACAGTACAAAGGAACCCAGGAGCCGCTCCATGGAAGAAGTTCCTGACAGGCCCAGAGGGCCTGGGAACGCTGAAAGAGGAAGGACAGGAATGACACTTGATACTTCAAGCAACAGAGTCCCAGCCCCAGGTCCAGGCCGGACTGGAGAAAGACAGAACCATGGAGAAAGGCAGAGTGGGGGAACGCCCAGCTTCCCACAGAACCCCAGGTAAAACCCTAAGTCCTACCACAGATCCTGGACGAAAAACTCGGCTAGAAGCGAACACTAGCGAGCCCACTAGAGTTGCCTGGGCAAGCGGGTGAAAACCCAATGATCAGGCGCAGACCCGTAACACGGGTAGAACAGTCGGTAGAACTGGTCCCGTCGGCCCCCGAGCAAGGTTGTCCCGTATCCCCCCAGAGTGGGGAAGCAGAAGGACAAACGGACAGGAACCGAAGGGTCCGCCCAGCAACCGCCAGGACAAGACAGGCTAAAGCCGAAGCCAATGTAGCCACCACAGGAAGACGGACTACAGTTCCGGTGTGGGAGATTTAAAAGACAATCCTGACCAAATGGTAGTCCTCCCAAGTTACCGAGAAGGTGAATCCAAAGCAGAAACATTGCCTAAAATGGAAAAAACGCAATCTGCACCCAGCGGGAGGACAGAAAACGGTAGACCCGGTAACTAGGCACACAGCTAGTACAGCCAGTGTGGACAAGGGAGACTCAAAAGGAACACCAGAACCATCCACATGAACAACCATGCTTTCCCCAGAGGGAAGGGCAGTGAAGGAACAGCCTCTGAAGCGTGGCCGGAACAGACGCCACATCGGAATGATCTGTACCGAGTGGGAGCCAAACAGAGCCGGCGAGAAAAGGCAGGCGAGACAGAGGCCGGTATAACACCCTCCAACCGAAAGGGGGAGTGGGCAACAGAGAGGCCATAGGACAGCTCAAAAGCAGAACACCGCTACACAGAGACGCCCGGTTCACCGCCTCGCAGAAGGCGAATACCCTGAAGAACCCAAGGTGGAGGTCCCCCAGACCTGTATAAGCGAGCACCCAAGAGAAGTTGGGTGACCTTCCCAAGAATAGCGGCCCGAACCTGGTAGCAGATCAGACTGAAGCACCGAGGGCGCCAATCCGGAAAGAATCATACCACACTGCACCCGAAGAGGAGGAAATGGTATTAGGCGAGGGGACCGTAGTCCCGCCAGAGCCAACATAAAATGCGAAGGGCGCTGCAGACAGCGCTCTCGACCATGTGACCACTAGCACAGGGAAACAATGCCGCGGAAGGACAAATGGGCCAACGAAATGAATGAGTACCACCCAGCTCTGTGCAGTAGCGAACAGTAGAGCCCGTCTACTTAAATATAAGGTATCCATTTGTTGTTTATTGGACAACACCTTAGGCTTACACAGATGGACAGAATGATCTCCTTAGAGAATAGTGCAAGGCTTGCGGCAATCATCGTATCCCAAGAGAAAAAGTATGTCGCAGGAGGAAAGGAGGCATACGTACGAGTAGCCCCGTAAGCAGTGAGAAGGCCAACCCACCTACGGGACGAGAAGGAAACAACGCACAAGAACGTCCGCTCACTGCAAAAATATATCACTCAGCGAAGAGGGCCAGCCACAGAGTGCCACAGTATCTACGGGAGTGCAAACTGAAAGGAGTTATGCACAAGACTAGTATGGTATGCGATGGAACGCAAACTGACCGCCCCGAAAAAGGGGGGAAATGTACCTGGCAAACTGCAGTGGGCAAGAATGCAAAGGCCTGCCCCAAAAAGGGGGTGATGCCCAAGGCCGTACCTACGTCAGAGAAGTAGGGCATACCATACTTCGCCCAGAAAGGCGCCATGCACATGGCCACACAGTATCCAGCAGGAACGCAGGAGGTCCACCTAGTGAAAAAGGGGGGCATGCACAGGGCTATCTTAGCATTAAGTGAGTGTGCAACAATTCACCCAACCCGAAATTTCGTGAGAGTGTAACTACTCCGCCAATGAAGGGGAACATGTGCAAGTCCAGTACAGCACATACAAGGACAGCCTTGAATCTTGTGAGCGTGCAAAATTCCACCCATGGAATGAGGGGTGGTCACGCACAAGGCCAGCACCGTATCCAATGGAAGCGCAAGCGTTCCACCCATGTTAGAGGCCATGCTCAAGGCCAGCAACGTATCTGGTGAGAGTGTAGTATGCCGCCCAGAAAAGGAAGGGGGGGGGGGGGGGGTCATGCACATGTCCAGCATCGCATCCAGGGAGAATGCGAGCAGTCGGTGAGAAAGTGTGTATGCCACCGAAGGAGGCATGCCCATGGCCGGCAGCGAATCCAGTGAGAGTGCGTACACCGCCCACAGAAGAGGGGTCATGCATATGGCCGGCCGCGGATCCAGAGAGAGTGCAAGCACCCCGCTATGTATAGGGGTCATGCACATGGCCAACAATGTACCGGCGAGAGAACAACCACCGACCGAGGGAGTGTATGTATGCCGCCACCCGGGAAGGAGGCATACCCAAGGCCGGCAGTGAATCCAATGAGAGTACATCATACCGCCTATGTAAGGTGGTCATGCACATGGCTGACAGTGAATCCAGTGAGAGTGCCGAATGCCGTCCACAGAAGGGAGTCATGCCTATGGCAGGCAGCGAATCCAGTGAGAGTGCCGTGTTCCACCTATGGAAGGGGGGCACGCACATGGCCAGCAGCGAACCCAGTGAGAGTGCCGTGTTCCACCTATGGAAGGGGGTCGTGCACATGGCCAGCATTGTATCCGGAGAAACTGCAGTAGGCCGCCAATGAAAGGGGGATCATGCACAAGGCCAACCCGCAGTTAGGGAGAGTGCAGTATCCCGCCCAGGAGGGGGGTCCTGCACATGGCAGGCACCATAACTGGAGAGGGTGACGAATGTTGCCTACAGAAAAGGCATGCACTTGACCAGCGCCGTAGCGCGGAAAGGGCAAGAAAACCACCTAGAAGGGGAAAAAAGACCCTGGCAGCGCCGCAGCCGGGGAGCGCGACACCATGCCGCCTATGGAAGGGGGGCATGTATACAGGCAGCACTCTGAGATGAGGCTGCAGCGTCCTGCGCAGCCCACAAGTCATATATATAATAAAAACTTTCTTTTTTTTTTTTTTTTTTTTTTTTAACACACAGCCTCACTGAGGCAGAAAAAAATAAAATAAAAGGGGGGGCCACCTACAGGGCACAGATCCACCCATACAGGCTCATCGGAAGCCGGCCTGTACCCAAAGGGTTAACAGGGATCCGGCCTGGGGGGCGGCACTGCGATCCTCTGGGGGCGGGGGAACCTCCAGGCGGGAAGAATTCACGCCTGGAGAAGTTCCAGCCCCCTCCAACAGAGGCCTGAATTTGCGGCCTAGTAGCGTGAAGCTGGGGCCTAAATTTTTAGCGGCGCCCGGCTGACCGGGGCCGCACAGTATTTAAAGTACCGGCCGGCCTACGGAGCGGCACATACCGGCCGCGGGTGCCCACCCCGCGGGCCGTAAGAGCCGGGGCCTAAATTTTTAGCGGCGCCCGGATGACCGGGGCCGCACAGTACTTAAAGTACCAGCCGGGCCTACGGAGCGGCACATACCGGCCGCGGGTGCCCACCCCGCGAGCCGGGGACCCGGATAGAGCGGGATCGCGGCCTTGAAGTGGAACACAAGTTTTGTTCCGACGGTCGGCCGGGGCTGTTGAAGCGCTCATTTTGCAGGCCACGGTGCCCACCCAGCTGTCCGGAAGTGAGGACCCTGCACCCGGCAGCCATTTCACCCCTGGAGCGGGCACCTGCCTAGAACAGCGCTCCATATGGCCGGCAGCTACAACCTCCTTTCCCCTGGAACGGTGTCCGTGAGAGTAGGGAGGGTCAGTGGCAGCAAGGCGCGGGCCCTCTGGCCCTGAAGTAGTGGCCGGTAAGAGGGAGGGGGACCCTGAGACCGGGTCTGTGAGGGTGGACGCCTGCATAACCCCTCCATCAGGGGCAGCTAGTTGCGGACCTCCGCAGCTCCCTAGGCATTCTTCTTGTAGGGAGAAGGGTGCCAATGTCCTGGAGGCCAGGAGAGAGGGAGCAGAATGTCGCCCTGCGACAGCCCAGGAGCCAGCCTAGGTCTAGCATGGGCAGAAGGGTCCATAGGCCCAGTATAGGGTCAGGCACGCAGGAGACCGGGGGGGGACGGGGGACGTAGGGCTGGAGAAGCCTCTCTCTCACCATAGTCGTCTTCACCCTCGGTCCGTTCCAGCAGGGTCGCCCCTTCAGCTACTGGCACCGTAGTGGCAGGACGCTGGGAGAGGGACTTGGCGTGCGGGCGACCCTTGCGCTGGCGGGATGTAGGGGAGCGAGGCTGCCCTGATCCACCTTGCCTTCTGTGGGGGAGGCAGCAGTGCGGGTGACCGGCACTGGCGCAGCTCAACCCCGGGAGAACAGAGAGGTCTAGTGCGTCTCTGTTATCCCTGATGATCTGGAACAAAAATAAAATAAAAAAGTAAAAAACTAAAATTGAAACAAGGAGAAAGCAGCCCTGCAGAGCAGGGAGTGTCTTGCCTCCTTGGACACTAAGCAAAAACTGGCAGTCTCTCTCTCCAGGCTGAGGGTATAGCTGTGGAGGAGGGGCTTAACAGTCTTCACTTAGTGTCACGCCTCCTAGGGAGATGAGCTATACCAAGGTCTTCTGTGTCCCCCAAGGAAACTGGGCGAGAAATTAAAGCTGGTGTCTTGAGACCTCTAAAACTGTACCCTACATTTCTAAAGGGAAACTGCATTAAAAAGCTTGTTCATGTTTTTTTTTTTTTTAAATCCACCCACAGTGGTACCTTTAAAGAAATCTATGCTCACTTGCTCCTTGTAAGATGGTCCCATCTGTCAACTTCCACACCCACAAGGTCACGTGCCACTGCAGCTAATGATAGGCCCTCGTGGTGATCTGTCCCCAAACCACATGTGACCTACCAGTGACGTGCCTTGTTGTGGAAACTACCACTAAGGGCCCCTATTCACATGTCCGCAAATTGCAGATCCGCAAAACACGGACACCAGCCATGTGCGTTCCGCATAGAACTATAATTGAAATGCCTTTTCTTGTCAGTGTCTGCAGACAAGAATAGGACATGTTCTAATTTTTTGCAGGGCCGCGGAACGGAAGGGCGGATGTGGACAACACACTGTGTGCTGTCCGCATCTTTTGCAGCCCCATTGAAAAGGATTGCGTCCGCATGATTGAGATGGCCATTTTGCAGACGTGTGAATGGACCCTTAGGCCGGTCATTGGCTGCAGCGGCACATGTGACCTTGTGGGTGCAAAAGTTGACAGGTGAGGACCAAAAGGTCCATGGAAGACAGCCCGGAAGCCATGGAGCCAGGACAAAGCAGGAAGACCTTACCCTGTGCGATTTAGCGCAGGGCAAGGGAGCACATCGGAGCACGGGATGCTCCGATGCTAGCCTCAGGGGGGCTGCCTGGGTGAAAATAAGGATATGTCCGGGTTCAGCTCTGAACCCGGACAACCCCTTTAACTTCCTTGATCCTACTCTAACATCTATTCTGGCAGGGGGAAGGTTTGCATAATCATAAGAGACAGCTTTGCTATGTATCATGTAGAAAACGAAGTGGAATAACTGCTTCTTTTAATAACAAAGCAAAAAAACTTTAATATTGAGGAATACAGGCAACTTCCTTTTTTTTTTTTTTTTTTTTTTTTTATACATGAACTACACATTTGTGTGTCAAGACCCAATGCATACGAGGGTAACAATTCACCAGCTTGATCTTTACATTTGCTATAGTGTGGAGGCCAACATTATGGAAAACAAAAATGGATGGGAGACTTACAGCAATATCAGCCATACAGTGTCCTAACAGGTTCAAATAAATACATCATCTCACAAAATAAATTGTCCAGCATCTGCCAATTGTGTATTTATTGCTCACAATAATTTCAGTCTTTACAATTGGTATCAGACCTCACATGAAACAGAGTCAGACATTTCATATAAAACCTATAAAAGATATTTAAATTTGTATCTAATACTTTTAAAGGTAACTGGCTGTTTGACCTTTATGAGATGGTGCAGCCAATTTATTATATAAAATAACATTATGTTATGAATAAAATAGGAAGCTTATTTACTGCTTGTAAGCAGACATTTGCACAAGACTTTTGCCGCCACCACCATCAATTACACTTAAATACAAAAGGCAAAGTACATGTCTTACATAATTCCCAAGCCAGATATTCCCTGTACTTCAGCTGTAACAAAAATCACTATCTACAGCAGCAGAAGTCATAGAGTTAACCTCAAAAATGTACAATTTACTATTAAGAGTATAGATGTATATGACAAAATAGTGTGCAGGATCCCATAGGAATTCAATAAATTATCTTCCACGTTTCAATTCAAGAAAACAGTCATATGGTTCACAAACAAGCCATGATCATCATCTCAAATTGGTAAAAAAACAAAAACAAAAAACGCTGCTGTCCTCCAATACAAGATGTCATGTAAACCAGTATTTTCTTGCAACGTCCTTTCGATGATGATTTACCACAAGACCGAACAGCCGGTGCTCACTGGAAATGTTGATATACTGATGAAGATGGGGAAAACTCAAAAGACAAAAATTAAAGGGAAGACCGGTGCAAGTCAGGACCCCCACCCCTGCTGCAAATAGAACAGTCATTAGGACAACAGTCTCATGACGCGTGAGATGTGCCTGTTCGTAGATTTAACTGCGACAAAGAGTTCATTTGTTTGTTTAAAGGCTTCAAAGGAGTGTTGCATGTGAGAGCCTGAGGAAAACGATGATGATATCTGTCTAATCGCAAATATTTCACAGTCACCAGCTTTCCTGAGGAAAGAAAAGATAATTAAAAAACGCTTGCAGAATCTAAAACAACGAATGTACTACTGTACAGAAAGTCAAAAGTCCTTACCGTCAAACCAAGATCCATGCAGCGACTTAAATGCCTTCCCTGCATAATCTGGTGATAGACATTTGACATACACACAACCCTGAAGAACACGAAATGTCAACATTAAGAAGAGAAGTACAACATTCTGTGAAAACATAAAGAAAGTGCAACTACCTCCCGGGAATTCTTATCAACCGCAATGTGAACAATCCCTTCATTATCACTGCATTTCTCCAGAATAGCTTCTTGAATTGCCAAATGCCAATGATCTCCAATTTCCCTAAAAAATAGATAAGTAAAAAAATACAAGGAATATGAGTCTCGCTCCTAAACAACTTAAAGTTGCCTTCTGTGTGCTTTCAGCTTCCATAACAGATAGAACGTGTCCTATTCTTGGCTGCAGATGTGAACCACAAACCAACTGAAGTTAACGGGTCTGCAAAAGACGGACGCAACCCGTATTTTGAAGATCCGTGTTCGTGGACTGCAAAATACATATGGCCGTGTAAATGCACCCTAATTAAGGTACAATTGTCAGACTATACAACACTGCAATTACATGTTCTGTCACATTTTTCCTTTGTCTTCCCACCCTGTACATTACTTCTAATATGTAAATTGGGTAATGAAAAAAATCAGAATAAAAACAGATCACATGTTTTGCACTAAATAAACATCTCATCGCTTCAAAATATAACAGGAGAAAATACAGAGCAGGTGGGAGTGGTGATTAACCGCTTTAATAATGCATTGTGGGGGGGGGGGGGTGTTTGGGGAGAAATACAAAAAATGTTTTTGCTCTATTGGGTTATATTTCCATCACATTATACACGGCTCGTTTCCATGGTTACAACAACCCTGCGATCCAGCAGCATGGCTGTGCTTGCACACTATAGGAAAAAGTACCAGCTTATGTGCGCTCCTGGCCACCAGAAAGGCCGGCACTTTTTCTGTAGTGTGCAAGCCCAAACACTGCTGCTGGATTGCAGGGTGGTCAAAACCATGGAAACGAGCAGTGTGTAATGTGATGAAAAAATTAATCCAGCCAGCAAAGGAGGCAAAATAGTATGGATAATCACAATGAATTGGCAAGCGCCTTGTATTAACTTAGCAAAATCTGTTCTACATCACACCAGACCTTGAAGTTAAAGGGGTTCTCCTGGAATGATTTCTGGAATTGCTGCCAGGAACCAGTCATACAATGTGAGCAGGACCTGGCTGAGCAGCCCGATAGGGAAACTCACCGATATGTAGTATAAACAAATGCCAGAGTATAGTGAGGCCTCGCCCTCTCACACCGCTAGGAAGTAACCAGTTCTGCTCACATTCTGAGACAGGTTGCTGGCGGCCATTTTAAATAACTCCATTAACCCCTTAAGGACACAGGGCGTACAGGTACGCCCTTGTGCCCTGGTACTTAAGGACACAGGGAGTACATGTACGCCCTGTGTATTTTCGCTCACCGCCGCGCGGCGGGCAGTGATCGGAACCCTGTGCCTGCTCAAATCATTGAGCAGGCACTTGGGGCAAATGCGCCGGGGGGTCCAGTGACCCCCCCATATATGCGATCGCAGAAAACCGCAGGTCAATTCAGACCTGCGGTTTTCTGCGTTTCCGGGTTATTCGGGTCTCTGAAGACCCGATAATCCGGAACAGGATGGTGATGGTGGTGTGATTTCACCCCACCAATCACCATCCAGCGATCCTGAGTGGTGATTGTGACATCACCACTCAGGATCGCTTTCTGATTGGTCTGTGGGCGGTCCAGCGGCAGATTCAAAAGAGGCAGGCGCTCCTCTCTTCCTCCTTTTGTATTCCGGAGCCAGGGGAGAGAGGAGCTGCCTGCACGTGTGTCCGCCATCGCTGCCAGCACCCCCAGGACCCGATCTCTGCCCCAGCACCCCCCCATCAGGTACATAGGGACAGCATAGGGAAAGTTTGGTTTAGGCAGGGGGAAAAAAAGGGAAAGTTAGTTTCTGAACTTTGATTGCATCACCCTAAGTTAGGGTGTCTGGTGTGACCCTAGACCCTCCAGGGCCCTGATCTTTTCGGACCGGGAAAGAGCAGGCCGGAGTACCTCGGGAACTGTAGGCGCCCGGATCGTCCCTGGCCAACACTTTCCAGGTGTGGTCCCCCATACTGGAAAGAAGGGACGAACCCAAAAAAAAAAAAGCGCAGAGTGTCGCAGGAGGGGGATATGGAAGGACACCACTACTCAGTGCGACAAGTGCCCCGATCATCCGGGCCTCTGCATTGACTGTTGCTTCAGGGAGTATCACACTTCCATGGAGTACTAAATTTATATCCCAATTTAGCACTGACATCGGATAAAAAAAAAAACGGGTTCTCAGACTTGAGAAAAAAAAAATAAAAAATTTATTAAAAGTAGACATATTAGGTATCGCCGCGTCGGTAATCTCCTCTATAAAAATACCCCATGACCTAACCCCACCAGATTAACACGGTCCAGAAAAAAAAAGAAAAGTTTTTTGTCACCTTACATAATAAAAAGTTTAATAGCAAGCGATCAAAAAGTCATATAGCCCCCAAAATAGTGCCAATAAAACAGTCCGCTCATCCCGCAAAAAATGAGCCCCCACATGAGATAATTGGATAAAAAAATAAATTAAAAAAATGACCCTTAGACTTGATACCCAAAAAAAAATATTTACATCAAAAAAGAAAATAGTAAAAAACCTAAATAATTGTAAAAAAAAAAAAAAGTAGACTTATTAGGCATTGCCGCGTCCATAAGAATCTCCTCTATAAAAATATCCCATGACCTAACCCCCCAGATTAACACTGTTAAAAAAAAAAAAAACTGTGCCAAAACCGCTATTTTTGGCACTTTTCCATTTCAATCCGTTTTTTCCGGTAACAAAACAAGGGTTAACAACCAAACAAAAGTTTAAATTTATTACCCCGATATTGCAAATTACAGAAATGCCACATTTGTGGTCGTAAACTGCTGTATCAGTAAAAGGGAGGCCACAAAAGGAAAGGACCGACATGGTTTCTGGAAGGCCGATTTTGATGGCCTTTTTTATTGACCCCCATGTCCCTTTTGAAGCCCCCCTAGAGTAAAAACTCCCTAAAAGTGAACCCATCTAAGAAACTACACCCCTCAAGGTATTCAAAACTGATTATACAAACTTTATTAACCCTTTAGGTGTTCAACAGTTAATGGCAAATGGAGATGAAATTTCAGAATTTCAATTTTTGGTAACCTTGCCTCACAAAAATGTAATATAGAGCAACCAAAAATCATATTTACCCTAAAAATAGTCCCCCCAAAAAAATGCCACCTTATCCTGTAGTTTCCAAAATGGGGTCACTTTTAGGGAGTTTCTACTCGAGGGGTGCATCAGAGGGGTTGAAACAGGACATGGTGTAAATAAACCGGTCCATAAAAATCAGCCCTCCAAAAACCAAACGGCGCACCTTTCACTCTACGCCCCGCTGTGTGGCCGTACAGTAGTGTACGACCACATATTGGGTGTTTCTGTAAACGGCAGAGTCAGGGCAATAAAGATACAGTCTTGTTTGGCTGTTAACCCTTGCTTTGTTAGTGGGGAAAAATGGGTTAAAATGAAAAATTAGACAAAAATGAAATTCTCAAATTTCATCCCCATTTGCCAATAACTCTTGTGCAACACCTAAAAGGTTATCGACGTATGTAAAATCAGTTTTGAATACCTTGAGGGGTGTAGTTTCTTAGATGGGGTCATTTTTGGGTAGTTTCTATTATGTAAGCCTTGCAAAGTGACTTCAGACCTGAACTGGTCCCTAAAAATTTAGTTTTTGTAAATTGCTGAAAAATTTTAAGATTTGCTTCTAAACTTCTAAGCCTTGTAACATCCCCAAAAAATAAAATATCATTCCCAAAATAATTCAAACATGAAGTAGACATATGGGGAATGTAAAGTCATGACAATTTTTGGGGGTATTACTATGTATTACAGAAGTAGAGAAACAAACTTTGAAATTTGCAAATTTTTCCAAATTTTTGTTAAATTAGGTATTTTTTTGGTGCAAAAAAAATAAATTTTTTTGACTTCATTTTACCAGTGTCATGAAGTACAATATGTGACGAAAAAACAATCTCAGAACGGCCTGGATAAGGCAAAGCGTTTTAAAGTTATCAGCACTTAAAGTGACACTGGTCAGATTTGCAAAAAATGGCCTGGTCCTAAGGTGTAATAAGCCTGTGTCCTTAAGGGGGTTAAAGAGGACCTTTCACTAGAATAAAAAAAATCTAAACTAAGTATACAGAAATGGAGAGCGGCGCCCAGGGATCTCCTTGCACTTACAGTTGAGGCGAACATATGAAGATACCGGAGCCTATACCGGGAGAACGGAGCGGCGCCCAGGGATAACAGCAAGTGCAGGGAGATCCCTGGGCGCCGCTCTCCATGTCTGTATGCTTAGTTTAGAATTTTTTATTCTAGTGAAAGGTCCTCTTTAAGTCCTAATTAGTGAAAATGTCATTATGAAGCAATACAAGTATTCACGAACTCACGGTGGCCGTATGACACCAGTAAAGGTAGCATTTAGCATAGGTTCCTGTCCAAAAGATGGCTTTGCCGTGGGGGGATGGGCACAACATTTTGCTCAAAATATATTTGCAAAGAATCTCACTTTCATTTATATACCGAGTACAGCATTAGTTTATATATTTTCTTATTTATTTTATGTAATCAGAGTGCTGTTGCATAGTATTTAACAAACTGTAAATGGTACATTTAATCTGATAGCTGTCAGTCAGCTGCACAAGGGGGAGGTCTTAAATTCACAAAAAGCAGAGATTTAAATTGATAAATTACAGGTTTTACCGACTTCTCTCACAAAATTATATATCAATCTGCCCAGCTCCTCCTGCTCTATAATATACTACCTGCAAATCGAACAGCATGTCATGGCGACTGCCTGACAACGTAGGGCAACTTGCGTCATGAATACCAGGACTCTAGTGCAGGAGTTAGCACTCTAGCTGTTGTAAAACTAGAACTTCTAGTATGCGCCATTCACTTCTACGGGAGTTCCGACAATAGCTGAGCGAGTGTGCATGCTGGGAGTTGTAGTTTCACAAGAGCCGAGTGCTGGAAGTGGCTGACCCCTGCTCTAGTGCTTGGGACCTCATCGATGATTTTAAGTAAAGAATGCCAATTGAGCACCTGACCAAAGAATAGTAAGTGAGCCTCTGTTGAAAACCCAGTCTGTTACTAGATTATGCAGTCCTCAGATAAGGCAGCAGGAAGCTAGTGACAGATTCAGAACATAATTATCGCAGAACCAATTTAGTGGAAAAAATAAATAAATCAGGTTGATGTCACATGAAGCTGGCCAACATAGCACTCCCAATTAGTTTTAAAATGTTCATATACTTACATCACTGGATCAAACATGTTACGGATCTTTAAACAAGGCGTGAGGCTGTTTGGAGGGGAATTTCTTTTATCCAAATGGAAGGCTAAGTAAAAAAATAAATAAATACTTAGATAATCTGACCTGGAGGACAACATCTTGACATATAGAAAGATTTGTTGGGTGGGTGGGTGGAAAATTAAACAAATTATTTATTTGTGCCCTGGTTAATAAGAAAAGTTTTCTAGTAACTGAGATTAGAGTAACAACTATATAAAGAAGTCAGACGCTGACAAAAAGTTGCAAATTAAAAAAAGGCAGAATTCTGATTTCTACAGTTTCTCCCATGTTTTAAGGAAAAACTGAGTCTAAAATACCCACCTTGCCCTTGCCACACTTTGGATGGGATGACTGAAGGTTTTTCACATGTTGAAGGCTGAGTCCATTTCCATACAAGGAAGTCTGCTCCTCTAATTTTCTTTCCTTCAGTACGTACACGAGATTCATTTGCAGCCAGGAATTCAACTGCTCTTTCCCAAACTTTCTTCATTTTTTTTCTGAGGGAGATGAAACAAGTCGTCGCTGTGACTTTTCAAACAGTATTACATATGGCCTATGCACAAGCATTTCTGAACTATATACTAAAAATAAACTTTAAAAAAACTAAAAAGTGCAGAACAGTATGTGGACAGGGCATTCAATACGGATCCTACAAGGATTTCTTCGTCTCCATTTACATGTATAGCTACATTTAAAAAGCTACTGGTTATCTGCAAGATCTAAGGCTAGGGCTACATGGCGATGCCACGTATTTTATAATGCTAGTCTATTGTGTCACATTGCGACATGCTGCAACTGCATCACAACAGTTGGATAAAAATCCATCTTGGATTTACCAATGTAATAAAAAGTTTGCTGTCATACAGATCATACTACAAGACTACACATTTTGAAGGCTGAACTATGCTTGCTGGTGACACATAGACAAAGTAGACTACTTAGCAGAAAGGAGAATGTTGGATGCAACTTTGGATATAAATGCTCAGTAACTTTGGCAATGTTATATCTATAAGCTAAACGTTCAGTATATACATTTTTAACCCCTTCCTGAC
This sequence comes from Bufo bufo, assembly GCF_905171765.1. NCBI lineage: Eukaryota > Metazoa > Chordata > Amphibia > Anura > Bufonidae > Bufo > Bufo bufo. The sequence goes on from NC_053389.1 coordinate 474,700,362, forward strand.
ATATGACACTATTACATCATAGCGGGAAGTGACTTCCAGCCATTTGACGTACTAGTACATCATGCTGATTGGGCGCGCACCGCTCGGGTGCAGCGGCCCGGCTGTCAACGACACCCAGGCCCCTGTTATATCCGCCGGCATCGCTGTAAAAGCCACATGGTCCCTGCACTGCGATGACGGTAACCCGATGGGTGAAAAGAGAGCCCGATGCCTTACACAAGCATCGAGACTTCCCTTCTAAGGAGGCCTAGCAGATCCAGCCCCTTTCTGGGTCGCCTAGACAACTGTCAAAGTAAAAACGCTCTTTCCCCCAACATACACATATAAAGTTGCAAAGAAATATATATATTAGAGAAAATAAACGCAGCACTCTTCTTGTAAAAAACGCAGTGACTTTATTCACACATGTGATACATAACGTTTCAATCCCCTTCCGGGATCCTTCTCAAGCCAAGTTGTGTATCACATGTGTGAATAAAGTCACAGCGTTTTTTACAAGACGAGTGCTGCGTTGATTTTCTCTGAATATACATGCCCATTGTCAAGGGCGAGACGCGTGCACCGGACAAGCCTGAATTCATATACTAAATATATAATTCCACATGTGTTAACTCATAGTTTTGATGCCTTCATAGTCATGAAAATAAAGAACTCTTTGAATGAGAAGGTGTGTCCTAACTTTTGGTCTATATATTTTAGTATATGAATTCAGGCAGCAAGTCCCTACATAAGGCTACTTTCACACTCGCGTTTGATACGGATCCGTCATGGATCTGCAGAAACGCATCCGTTCAGATAATACAACCGCATGCATCCGTTCAGAACGGATCTGTTTGTATTATCTTTAACATAGCCAAAACGAAAACTGGGAGGAAAAAACAAAAACATTTTCACATCCGTGACAACTTGTTCTATAAAAATAGCACATGATCTAAATCCATCAGATAGACATTGTAAAAAATAAATAAATAAATAAACTGTGCCAGAACACCCATTTTTTGGTTACCTTGCCTCACAAAAGGCGTAATATAGAATGATCAAAAATCATAGCTACCCCAAAATAGTATCAAAACATTTATCCCTTAGTTTCCAAAATGGGGTCACTTTTTGGGAGTTTCTACTGTAGGGTGCATCGGGGGGGGGGCTTCAAATGGGCCATCAAAATCTGCCCTCCAAAAACCATATAGCGCTCCTTTTCCTTCTGCACCCTGCCGTGTGCCCGTACAGCAGTTTACGACCACATATGGGGAATTTATGTAAACTGCAGAATCTGGGTAATATTGAGTTTTGTTTGGCTGTTAACCCTTGCGGTGTTACAGAAAAAAAAAAAAAAAATGGATTCAAAATGGAAAGTAGACTCAAATTTACCACTGTCATGAAGTACAACATGTCACGAGAAAATCTCAGAATGGCTGGATAAGTAAAAGTGTTCCCAAGTTATTCCCACAAAGCGATGTCAGATTTGCAAAAAATGGCCTGGGCAGGAAGGTGAAAACTGGCCCGGGGTAGAAGAGGTTAATATTAAAGTGGTTATCCGATCCTGTAAACAACCTCCCAAATGCCTGGCTCCCTCAAACAGAACATGCTTAAATGGTCTTCGACACCCGTGTCCCTCTGGATCACTGCACAGCCACCGCTGCATCTCCCAGTCATGCAGATCACAACATTCGGCGACGGGGGTGCAGCCAATACCCAGACTCAACTGTGACTTGCTCCCCTAGCGTCACATCACACCAGGGACCTGGGCATTTCAAGGTGTGTTTACAGGATCGGATACCCCCTTTCATACTACACACCATGTTAATAGTAGTAAACTGCACCTTTTCATTTTAAAGGTCTAATCTCAACATCTATAACATATCACTAGAATATGCTACAAATGCCAGATAACTGCAGGTCCCACCCACAACAGAACAAGCCGTGCACGTGCAGCTGCTCTACCTTCCCTTCAGGAACCGTGGTTCTGGAGATAAGATAGGAGCAGCTCCCAGAGGTTTGACCTGCACCTGCCTGACATTGATAGCATATCCAGGCAATGCCATAAATGTGGAGGTGGGGCAACCTCTTTTAGACTTTGACGTGTACGGTCACTAATTTTGGAATAAATAAGATCAAAACTGGAAACATACCTGTCAGACGGAGGGATCAAGGAATCTCTCACATGGGGAATTGGTGTATATGGCTCTAGTTCTTTGTTTTCTTGACAAGCTTCGTTATGACTTTTTAAAACATCTGAAGGTACAATTACATATGTAACTGTGCATTGCAATAGAAATTAAACCAACACTGAACCTGCCAGCTTCAAATGTACAATGGCAGACACTAGAAAATCGGAACAGCAAACTCACAAGAATCACTATATATACTGTACTTGAAATAACCTCAAGACAACGTGTCCTTTGAATCCAATGCACAATTATCTGACATTTCTTCTATGTGCTTTCTGCCACTAACTAGTTGTATTAGTGGTAACAAGTCAGCTTTCCTAACGTCAGCACAGTGACCAGTAAGTGACTGCTACAGCCACGAAAGATTATAATTCATAGGACATTGAATGTGCTGAACATAATGCAAAATTTCAATGGATTTTAGTACATTACAAGACAGAAATTACAATACAATAATTGTTAATTATCTGGAATTATAATACTAACCTATAATTTTCACCACGAGGTCATACATTTGTTTAGTTTCCTCCTCTTCTTTTTTCCAGCGGTATCGCATATACTGAAGCACTCCAAATACCACGGCAACACCTTTACGTACGTAGAAAAAGCATATAGTTTTGCAGTTCTGCCATTAGTTGATATATGAGGTTCATATCAAAACATGCTTAATCCTATGTTTAGCAAATCTTTAGCTTTAATACTTTGGAGTTCACACACGTCTGATTTCCTTCCCTCTAACAAATAAAACATACAAATCTGTATACCAGTTTAAAAAGGCATTCTCTGAGATTTAAAATGGCCAGCAACCTGCACTAGAATGTGAGCAAGACTGGTTGCCTCCACTTGCAGAGCTGCCTAGGAGGTGAAGGAGCAGGGCCCCACTATATACTATGCACCGGCACTTACATATACTACGTACTGGAGTTTTGCGGTCAGGCTGCTCAGCCATGATGGCAAATCGCAGGTAGGATCCCATCATTACCCTCTATTGTAGAGCAGTGTAGTGAGGCTCAGCTGCGCCACCCCCAGGCAGCTCTGCAAATTGTGGCAACCAGTACTGCTTACATTCTAGGACAGGTTGCCGATGGCAATTTTAAATCAACAGTATGCAGACTGTACATCGCACATCCCCATCATGCAGTTCACATTGAGGGAAGTTACCTAGAAGCAAGAGTGATAATCTGTAAGCTACAGTCACAATGGCGCGGCGGATACGACATACAAAGGACATTTGTGGTCGTGTGGATTCCAAATATTTCACATCAGTTATATTTAACTCAGCATCTTCCACATCTCCAAAGCACCTGAAAATAAAATAAAAAGTCTTCAGTATCAAACATACAGCTGGCAACTTTTTAACACTGCTTCTGGCACAACATAGATGTATATACACATAGGGAAATTTATAAAGTCCCCCTTGAACGTCCTAAACCTGTTGAGAACTTATCCGATATCTGCAGCCCATTCCCCTCAGTTTGAATGGAGGAGTCGAGCGTGCATGCTGTTGCTCCATTTAGCTCTATTGGACTGCCAGAGATAGGCGAGCGATTGTACGCTGCTATGTCTGATAGTCCCATACAACTGAATTTAGCGATGGACAGTGTCTCCAAGGCAATCATACCCATCTCCTATCCCTTCAAATACCTTTCATCAAAAATCTTACCCAATGCAGTATTGGTCCTTCTTTTATACTTTTCCTTCTCTTTGGATACACTATGTTGGTCTCAAAAACTCAACTTTTCCCAACCTACCTACTAGTCACAATTTTTTTCATTTGCCATACCTTATATTTCACTTGTTACTTAACGGGGGGGGGGGGGGGGGGGGGGTTTGTACCATGAAACACTTATTTCCTAGTCTCAGGATAGGCGACAAGTGTTTTGCCGATCAGAACAGGGGTCTGGCAGTCCACATGACCACCGCTCCATTCAAATGTTGGACACTGAAGCTCTCCTCCCAGCAGTAGAACCCCCCGACCACCAAACATTTATCATCTATCCTTTGCATAGGGGATACATTTTTTTCATGTGACAAACCTTTGATGCCGCCACTGAAAGCATTCCAATATTTACCTAAGCTCTAACATCAAGACTCTGTTCACACTTCCATCGTAGGCTCAGATTCAAAAATATGAAAAGAATGAAGACATCATGCAACACACTTCTTCCAGTCATACTGACAGACACAAAAGGCAATGCAATCTGTCAGGTGGCACTGGTGTCATTCACATGACTGATCTGGCACCCTTTAAAGGGAATCTGTCACCTGGTTTGAGCATATTCGGGTGTTACTACATGCGCCGAGCCCAGTGACAAATTTAAAGCTGTTGCCCTCAGAAGCTTCTACATCACGCAGGCAGTCCACGGTACTGTGCCTGCGTGAGATTTCACATAGCGGGGGGGGGCAAAGAGTTCGGGTGTGGGCAGTTACTTATGCTGGAAGAGGCGTGCTTGGGCTCTAAAGGAAGGCGGGCTGGGCACTGAAGGGGGGAGTTACTGGGCTCCAGAGAAGGATAATAACGCCCCTCTGGGCACCTTGGACATCCATTTGCATAACAAAAAGTGGATTTTATCGCTAATCAAGCCTTGAAACAAAAAATGAAGACTACAGCAAGATATAAGGTATTTTATTGTACATGTAATATGCTCAAACCAGGTGACAGATTCCCTTTAATTATTTTTTTGTCTGTGCCTATTATGGAACAGAAACAGAAAGCGTGACAAAGTGCGAACAGAGCATTGTGCTGGGAAGTTTTGGTTGCTACCCCTTTCATGACCAAGCACGTTTTGGTCTAGTCAGCCTAATCGGTCGAAGGTGCTTATATTTTTATGTCTTCCTTGACCCCAATATAACATTTGCACTTTTATGCCATACGCATCCTTGTTTGCTTAAGTGTACTCACCTGATTCCAACATCTTTTCCAGAATGTAAAATCCATTTTAAAGAATTGCTCAGCTCACTAACATATTCTGGACCAAAACCCTGTAAATAAAAGTTACCACATTTTGTAAAATACAACAGGACACAATGAATTAAAGTGTACCCGTCGTTTCAGGTGACCGTTCTGAACATATGAGAATTGGCACTACTTCTGTCCATGATATGACTTATATGCTGCATATCAGCATAAAAGAGGAGTTCCTGTTCTCAGGTTGGTGGGGGGCCTGACACCCCCACTGATCAAGCTGCAAGTAGTGGCCATGCTTCCAGAAGTACAGTGTATAGAGCAGAAAGAGCACAGCGCGCCATACACCTATTCAAACAAATAGAAGCTCAGCTGCAGTACCTGAAACTGCCACTACACAGTGCTGTGGTTTTCTGACTCTACTTGCAGAACTGCAGTTGCCGCTAACAGCTGAACAGTAGGGGTGCAAGGAATTGGCCTGCACCCATAAGATATTAATGACCTATCCTATGCATAGATCACCAATGTTAGTAATGGAAAAGCCCTCGGAGCATACTTTTTTTTCTCTCATTCCCCTGACAATTCTCTAAACACAGGGCAGAATACCAGTGGATTCTGCTATGTCTTTATTTAGGTGTATAATATGTCAATAATAAAAATGAGCATGCACACACTGCTTTTTGTACATGATAGACTTTTATGGGAGATAAGATATCAGAATAAGTGCTCTTGGCTATTTCCACGAGCCCAAAAGCCTCTCCTACCCTTTTTCCCCCAGGTTTAAAGAAGTCACAAGGGACACAGGAGCACCATTCTCCCCACTGTTAGGCCTCTTTCACAAGGGCGTTGCTGGAAAAGGTGCGGGTGCGTTGCGGGAACATGCCCGATTTTTCTGCGCGAGTGCAAAACATTATAATGCGTTTTGCACTCGTGTGAGAAAAATCACGCATGTTTGGTACCCAAACTCGAACTTCTTCACAGAAGTTCGGGCTTGGGATCGGTGTTCTGTAGATTGTATTATTTTCCCTTATAACATGGTTATAAGGGAAAATAATAGCATTCTGGATACAGAATGCATAGTACAATAGCGCTGGAGGGGTTAAAAAAATAAATAAATTTAATTCACCTTAATCCACTTGATTGCACACCCCGGCTTCTCTTCTGTCGTCTTTGCTGTGTGCAGGAAAAGGACCTGTGGTGACATCACTCCGGTCATCACATGATCCATCACCATGGTAAAAGATCATGTGATGGACCATGTGGAGTGACGTCACCACAGGTCCTTTTCCTGCACACAGCAAAGAAGAAGACAGAAGAGAAGCCGGGCTGGGCGATCAAGTGGATTAAGGAGAGTTACATATTTTATTTTTTTTTAACTCCTCCAGCGCTATTGTACTATGCATTCTGTATTCAGAATGCTATTATTTTCCCTTATAACCGTGTTATAAGGGGAAATCATAATGATCGGGTCTCCATCCCGATCGTCTCCTAGCAACCGTGCGTGAAAATTGCACCACATCCGCACTTGCTTGTGATTTTCACGCAGCCCCATTCACTTCTATGGGGCCTGCGTTGCGTTGAAAACGCACAATATAGAGCATGCTGCGATTTTCACGCAACGCACAAGTGATGCGTGAAAATCACTGCTCGTGTGCACAGCCCCATAGAAATGAATGGGTCAGGATTCAGTGCGGGTGCAATGCGTTCACATCACGCATTGCACCAGCGCGGAATACTCGCCCGTGTGAAAGGGGCCTTAGAGTATTGGCTTTGTAAGGAGGAGGAGTGTCTCACTGCACTGAGGAAGTAAAAAATGAAAACTCAAAAATCACTGACCTGTAAATACTCTGTTGCCTCCTGGACGGAAATATGACTGTAGTCAGCATCACCGCATATGTGATCTCCTACAATGGGATTCAAGCAAGAAAAAATTAAATAAATGAAATTTCACAACTTTTAAATATTTTCAGTAAAATGAAGTCTACATGGTTTAAAGCAGATTCCCATTTGTGACACTGATGGCATATTTCCAAAAGGAATTTCAGAGGTGAAGGGAGAGTACCTGTGCATATGTGGCCACTTTTCATTCGCCACTAAAGGAGTTCCATAGCCGTGAACAGAGAGCAAGCCCCACATGCTCAGCTGCTCCACTTCACTTCAGGGGACTTGTTCTGAAGATAGGAGAATGTCCCATAGGTAGGACCCGCACCCCTCTTACAATAATGGCACATCAAGGGTGATATCTCGTAGGGGTGGGCGATCTAGGAGAAATAAATTTGTGCCACGATATGGATTTTGTGCATATCGCCGGACCGCGATATGACCACGGAGCGGTAGTGAATGATCGCGCTCTCGGCGCGCACCATGTTCTCCTGAGCCGGCACAGTGGAGAAGGAGCGAGTCCCTCCCTCCCCACTGTGCGCGGCTGCCGCTGGCCACTAATAAGAACAGAGTAGGAGGAGGAGAAGGAGGGGAGGGACTGTGGCCACCAATGAATGCCTGAATACCAACGTAGCGTTCATGTGCCGGCCATATCCTGGCCCTTATGACTGCACGCTGCGATCCGCCGCAATTAACCCCTCAGTTGAGGGGTTAATCGTGCAGATCACAGCGTCCTGTCAGAGGTCGGGTGCCGGGAATGTTCTTCAGTCTCTGCATTGGTGGCAGTGGCAGTGGGCAGTTCCGATCGGAGTCCCAGCAGTGTAATGCTGGGGCTCCGATCTGTTACCATGGCAGCCAGGATGCTACTGAAGTCCTGGCTGCCATGGTATGTTAGTGAGCAGCATTATACTCACGTGCGCCGTGGCCGCCAGTCGCTCCTTCTGTCTGTGCGGCGCATTGCTAATGCTTATAGCATTAGCAATGCGCCGCACAGACCTAAGAGAAGGAGCGCCCGGCGGCCACGGCGCACGTGAGTATAATGCTGCTCACTAACATACCATGGCAGCCAGGACTTCAGTAGCGTCCTGGCTGCCATGGTAACCGATCGGAGCCCCAGCATTACACTGCTGGGACTCCGATCGGAACTGCCCACTGCCACCAATGATGGGGGGGGGGAGGAGGGGGACCCTGTGGCCACTGCCACCAATGATTAATACTGGGGAGGCTGGGGGGGGGGGGCGGATCAGAGGCTGGGGTGGCGGGGATCAGAGGCTGGGGGGCACGGCCAGCTGTTGTGTGCACAAAGCACAGGGCAGCAGGGAGAGTGTAAAGTCCTATTCACCCTAATAGAGCTCTATTAGTGTGAATATGACAAGGGTTCTATCCCTTAAGGAGGCTAATAGTTATTAAATAAAAAGTAAAAAAAAAAAGTTTAAACCCCCCAAATATAGAAAACAATATATCGCGATATATATCACACATGCTTAAAATTATATCGCAATATAGATTTTAGGCCATATCGCCCACCCCTAATATGTCGTCAGTGTCCCAGACGGGAATTAAGGACTATAGTTTTACACATTGGAAAAAAAACACACACATTATCACAAGACCAATTTGATATTGATGGCCTGTCCTGAAGATAGGTGATCAGTATCATGAAATTGACAACCACTTTAGGCTACCTTCACACTTGCGTTCGGAGCGGATCCGTCTGGTGTCCGCTCCTATAATGCAAACGATGGGATCCGTTCAGAACGGATCCATCTGCATTATCTTTCAGAAAAAATTCTAAGTCTGAAAGTTAGACAGACGGATCCGTCCAGACTTTGCATTAAAAGTCAATGGGGGACGGATCAGTTTGAAATTGCACCATATTGTGTCAACTTCAAACGGATCCGTCCCCATTGACTTACATTGTAAGTCTGGACAGATCAGTTTGGCTCCGCATGGCCAGGCGGACACCCGAACGCTGCAAGCTGCATTCGGGTGTCCGCCTGCTGAGCGGAACGGAGGTCAAACGGTGTCAGACAGGCATTCTGAGCGGATCCGCATCCACTCAATGCATTAGGGCAGTACGGATCCGTTTGGGGCCGCTTGTGAGAGCCTTCAAACGGAACTCACAAGCGGAACCCCGAACGCTAGTGTGAAAGTAGCCTTAGATATTGGTCATTTACAGTAGTGGGTGCCCAATTTCAACTATATCCACCTTATCAAACCAGCAATTCACAACATGGCAATGTCACAGAATGCCATCTTACAAACAAGACTGTCAAACTGCTGGCTTACTCTGCAAAGTTGATTCATTTTTATGATGTAATATATGTGACACATTTTTGTGCAGATCATAAAATTTACCTGCTTTTTTCGCCAACTTATCATGCAGTTTATGCAGTGTATTCATCAGGAGATTTTTCTCAGCTGTCTAAAACAAAATACATTGACCATAAAGTCCATGAGCTCCAATAGCAAAAATACAAAAGTGAAAAAAAAAAAAACCATGAACACAGAAACAGGGTTTAGCCCATTTCACACTCGAGTTGTGGCATTCCAGTTTTGAGATCTGGCAGAGGATCTCAAAACCGGGTCAAAACAGTTCTGTTTTGTCCCCATTCATTGTCAATGAGGACAAAACCAATAAGAATGCATTCTATTCTGTTGCATTTTCTGACCAGACACTAAATAAATAAATAAATAAATAATATATATATATCTGTCACCCATTGACTTACGATTATTTTAGTGCCGGATCCGGTTTGTTCAGTTTCGATGTAACACAACCACATTCATCCAGATGTGTTAACATCAAACTGAACCGTTTTGGGCCAATTTTCAGATTCTCTGCTGGAACTCAAAATCGGAATCCAAAACTCAAGTGTGAAACAGGCCTTAGGCATGAGGGCAATCAAATTGTAGTCAATAGGATTTTCTGCTGTGAGCACCACTGCCTTCTCGCAGCTTACCAAACACAATGCCGTACACTGTATAGCGCCTGTGCATGGTATTGCACTCAGCCCCATTCACTTGAACGTGACATTACTGGCCTAGGAAAACCAGAGAGATGGTCGCGGTGCTCACAGCTGATCGGCGGGGGTCCCGGGTGTGAGACTACTCAGGATAAATCATCAGTTTAAAAAAAAACAAACAAAAAAAAAAAAAAAAACACAAACACCTCAGAAAACCCCTGTAATGTTACTACGCATTATGTGTAAGGGCTCTTTCACACTTGCGTTGTTGTGTTCCGGCATAGAGTTCCGTTGCCGGGGCTCTATGCCGGAAGAATCCCCATGCATTCTGAATGGAGAGAAATCCGTTCAGGATGCATCAGTATGTCTTCAGTTCCGGAACGGAACGTTTTTTGGCCGGAGAAAACACCGCAGCATGCTGCACTTTTTGCTCCGGTCAAAAATCCTGTACACTTGCCGCAAGGCCGGATCCAGAATTAATGCCCATTGAAAGGCATTAATCCGGATCTGGCCTTAAGCTAAACGTAGTTTCGGCGCATTAGCGGATCCGACGTTTAGCTTTTTCTGAATGGTTACCATGGCTGCCAGGACGCTAAAGTCCTGTTTGCCATGGTAAAGTGTAGTTGGGAGCGGGGGAGCAGTATACTTACCGTCCGTGCGCTCCAGAGTGACGTCAGGGGGCACCCCACGCGCATGGATGACGTGATCGCATGGATCACGTCATCCATGCGCATGGGGCGCTCTGACGTCATTCTGGAGCGCCCCGGGAGCCGCACGGACGGTAAGTATACTGCTCCCCCGCTCCCCACTACTACTATGGCAACCAGGACTTTAATAGCGTCCTGGCTGCCATAGTAACACTGAACGCATTTTGAAGACGGATCCGTCTTCAAATGCTTTCAGTTCACTTGCGGTGTTACGGATCCGGCGGGCACTTCCGGCAAATGGAGTGCACGACGGATCCGGACAACGCAAGTGTGAAAGAGCCCTAATAGTAAACTCCAAAAGGCATAATTCTGCTACTGCTTTGTACACTTGTTTCATGGATTAGACATTCAGGAGGTATGTGCTGGAATAATCATGTACCAAGCATGACGTCGGAGCTTATGCTAAAACCCGCTTAAAGTTCAGGACATTTTTGCGCTGTCATATTTGCTACTGTGCTTAGACTTCTTTTACACTGCCCTAGTAATTCCAGCTGTACACAGCGGTTTTTGTCCAGTTGAATCCAGGTAGCAGCTGGATTTCTGCTGGACCCCATTATAACAAAGACGGCCGGTGGACATTCCAGTAACACTGGGCAATGCCAGGCCCAGAGATTCTCTGGCAGTGTGAAACTAGCCTCAGTGTGTCTCACTGCACAACCGCAGTAGGAAATATGTGGTCACCTTTTAAATGGTACCATCACAGGGTGCAAACATTTCTGGAACTTTAAAGCCTTACCGACATCAAGAAACTAAGTGTGTAAGTACCTGTAATGTTATATTGCACTTTAAAAAAAAAAAAATATTTTTATAAAAAGGACATTATATCACTATATGCAGTCAAATAGTAATTTTATATAGCGTACCTGTGTATTAAAGAATTTAGCACAGCACTGTATATACCAGTATACAATACTTTAAGACTGCTTACAGCAGTATTCCACAAAGAACACTAGGACATTACTAACCAAGCAGAATAGGGCATCTTTCCAGCACTACTGTATTCAAAATGCCACCAGTCGTGGTGTAATTACAACTGGCACTGAAATTACAACTTTTTGAATTAGCTACTCTATACACAAAGTGCTTTAGTGGTCTGGAACGTCCCTTGAACGTGAATGGACACTAGTGCTGATGTGACTAAGGGTGCATTCACACAACCATGTCCAATTTGTGGCCCGCAAATCGCAGATCCACAAAATATGGATGTGGTCCGTGTGCCCCAAACAAGAATAGGACATGTTCTAGAATTTTTGGCTCGGCTGCATGGAAGTAGACAACTTCACTTATTTATGCACCCATCCTCATAAATGGACAACCCCAGTCCATTAGCACTATCAGGGAATATGGACATGGTAGAGGGGAGCTCCATGCTTGGGACCAACTCTACGAGCCAGAACATTTTTTGGGACTCAATGTCTATATGTACACATTTTTCTCAAGTTACACCCACAAACATATGTATTTTATCGGGATTTTATGCGATAGACCAACACAAAGTAGCAAGTATGTGTAATCTGAAAAGAAAATACAGGGTTTTCAAAATTCTTAATATATACAAATCTGGAAAGTGAGGCATGCATTTGTATTCAGCCCCCGAGTCATTACTTTGTAGGACCACCTTTCACTGCAATTACAGTTACAAGTCTTTTAGGGTATGTCTCTACCAGCTTTGTACATCTAGAGGCTGAAATTTTTGCCCATTCTTCTTTGAAAAAAAAAAAAATTTAAATAAATCACCCAAGCTCCATTAGATTGGATGGAGAGTGTCCGATCAGAAGTTTTCCAAGTCTTGCTACAGATTCTCAAAGGGTTGAATAAACAATTGGCTTAGCTCACCAGATCCTCTTACATGGAGCACAGTCCACTCCCTACCACCAGGGCGTTTAAAAAGCTTTCAGCAAATACCATATGACTAGCGCACATAAATCAGGCATTTATTGACTAGACATAATGCGCACAGTTCAACATACTTTAAATACTCCAACGGTCTGTACAGAAGTTCTCAAAGGGATGTAGGTCTGAGCCTTGACTGGGCCAGTCTAACACATATGCTTTGATCTAAACCAGGCATGCTCAACCTGCAGGCCCTCCAGCTGTTGCAAAAATACAACTCCCAGCATGCCAGAACAGCCTACAGCAGGGCATTGTGGGAGTTGTAGTTTTACAACATCTGGAGGGCCGCAGGTTGAGCTTGCCTGATCTAAACCATTCCATTGTAGCTCCCGCTGTATGTTTAGGGTAGTTGTCCTGCTGGAAGGTGAACCTCTGCCCCTGTCCATTGCAGCCTTCACCAGGTTTTCCTCCAGGATAGCCCTGTATTTGGCTCCATCCATCTTCCCCATCAACACTGTCCAGCACGGTCTCTGTTGAAGAAAAGGTGTGTTCAGGCTGATGTGCAGTTAGTTTTCCGCCACACATAGCTGTTTGCATTTAGGCCAAAGACTTCAACTTTGGTCTCATCTGACCAGAGCACCTTCTTCCAAATGTTTGCTGTGTACCCTACATGGCCTGTGCAAAACTGTAAAAGGAACTTCTTATGGCTTGCTTTCAAAAAAATGCCTTTCTTCTTGCCACTCTTCCATAAAAGCCAGATTTGTAGAGCGCATGACTAATAGTTGTCCTGTGGACAGTCTCTCACCTGAGCTGTGGATCTCTGCTAGGGATGAGCGAATCAACTTCGGATAAAACATCCAAAGTCGATTCGCATAAAACTTCCTTTCAATACCGTACAGAGTCAGCACTTCATACAGTATTAGAATGTATTGGCTCAGATGAGCCGAAGTTATTATGCAAAGTTTTGCGAGACTTCGCAAAGTAACAACTTCAGCTCATCTGAGCCAATACATTTTAATTCTGTATGGAGCACTCGCTCCGTACAGTATGGAAAAACGAGATTTTTGTGAAACTCACCTGTAAAATCTCTTTCTCGCGGGGTTCATTGGGGGACACAGGACCGTGGGTATAGCTTGCTGCTGCCACTAGGAGGCGACACTAGGCTGAAAAGTGATAACTCCTCCCCTGCAGGCTATACCCCCTCCAGCCTGGAGAGAGCATATCAGTTTGTGCCCAAGCAATAGGAGTAGGAGAAAATAACCATACGGTAAACAACCAACAACTGACCAACGCCAGTCGGATCAAACCAGAACTGGGGCCATACTGGCTCCACAACAGCCAACAATCACGGCAAACAGAAATTACTGGGTGGGAGCTGTGTCCCCCAATGAACCCCGCGAGAAAGAGATTTTACAGGTGAGTTTCACAAAAATCTCGTTTTCTCGCTGGTATCATTGGGGGACACAGGACCGTGGGACGTCCTAAAGCAGTACACGGGGAGGGAAAAAAATCACATGCCCATGGAGTAAAACGCCTTAGAGGATGCGTAACTCGCTGCCGCCTGCAGACTTTGCTGCCTGGAACGGTATCTGCCGGTGCCTAGGAAGGCACCCGGTAAGACTTGACGAACGTGTGCCCAGAATATCAAGACATTGCCTTCCACACTGGGAAGCTACTGCATGAAGGAGATGGACCCGAGAAGCACCAACCGCTGGTCGGGTGGGCCAAGACTCAGCTGGGCGTTGCCTTACCCGGAGGGCGGAATGCCTGAGCAACTGTATAACGGATCTAACTGGAAAACATCCTTTGGAGACCGTCAGCCTTGACAACGACCCCAGGATAAAAATTGGTAGAAGTCCGTACGGCTGTCATCGCTAGTCAAGGACAAGCAAACTCAGAAGCCAAATCAAATGGCTGATGGAGAGCTCGGTCTGTGTAATGCGAGGGAGAAAGACGCCCATGTCTGTGAGGCGTGGAAAGACAACCACCTTCTGCGAAAAAAGAGGATCCTGGCGAGAACACTGCCCTATGTTCATACTTAAAGAAAAAAAAAGTACGTACCAGAAGGCCTACCAACCTCTGAGAAAATTTTTTAAAAATTAACGCCACAAAATAGCTGGCTCCTGGGCACAGTAGAACTAAAAAGCCAAGTCCGCAGGATTCACCTCTGGTCAAGAGAACGCCCCTTAGGGAGCAGAATATTGGTAGACCGATGCCCTTATAGCCGTAGAGGCTTATGTAGAGATTTCTAGTGAGAGAGGCTGCCCGAGAATCACTAAGAAACAAACGCCTGAGCCACTGCCGGCCAAAGCATCAACACCACTCGAGAAAGGTAGAGTAAGGCCAATGTGAGCACCACCTGTCATGGGAAGCCCCGTCATTGACCATATTTTAACCAAGCGGCAACGCTGTCTGGAAGGGCAGATGAGTGGAACAAAGATGAGAGAAATACTCCTGCCTGGTGAAGTTTGATTACAACGTCCAACGCATCCAAAATAGCGATGGGCTTCCAGAGCCGTACAACCCATGGCTACTGGTCAGCTAGACAGAAGGATAAGGAGATCAGTTATCCAACTCGAGGAGAGATCGGAAAGGAAAAATGTGTGATCCATTCCAGGGACAAACCCCCTACTAGCGGGGAACGTCGTAACAGGCACCCGCTCTACCCGTCTTGGGAAGGCTCTCAGTCCACCCCTGGAATGAGCAGTGAAAGAACAACCACCATTGGCTTGCGGTGACGTAGACATTACTGATATCTGAAGAGAGGTAGCACCAATGGCGTTACGGTATGACTACTAGAATCCAAGCCCCGCTTCGAACGGCAATCTAGTGTTGACGAGTGCCGTAGGGACTTAACTACCCAGCAGAACGCACTCAAAGGTAGGTGCTGATCAGCCATGGTAACTACACCATCGCCACGCCCGAGCCGACGACAGAAGGACAACAGTTGTCAGAGCCACTGACCCTTATTGGAAGTAAACCAGAAAGAGGCCAGAACTAAAAACCCATTCCCATGTGAGACTGGCGCTCTACAGAATCTAGTGGTAATGCGATACTCCGCCTGAAGGGAGGCCATACAAGCCCCAAGAGTAATGCTCACGCCATACTCCAGCTGAGGAATAGGCCACACCGTAGAGGTCACTGAATTATCGTGTTAAAGGAATCCGTTGCCTGACGTAAGAACTATGCAGTAGGAACCTTAGCATGTAATGGTGACTCAAAGACCCCTCGTGCGGTAGGGGCTACCGCATGCTCCGCCAGCGTGGACATGAGGGGAAGGTCTGAGGACATCCAGTAGAAGTCCTGGTATCAAGCTGGCCCAGTTAGTAGAGCTAACCTTAAACCCTCCACCTGAAAAGGGCGCTGAACAGAAGCAACTGTCAAATTAGTACCAGGGTAGAACCCCTACCTGAGGGGGCTGTTCCGCTACAGCGATTAGGAGCATCTAGCCCTAGCGTGAAGACTACCCTGCAAAAGGAGAAGACTTGTAGTAGTCACTGCGGAGTGTCAGCATAACACCCTCACCTAGACAAGGATGAGTGGTGGATGAAGCATCCGGAGTCAGTGGAATATTCTGCTTGCTGGATCTTGTGTGACTGACCTGAATGGTGGAGGCTCATGGGGATGGGGAGTCTCTAGGACACATAAGGCTGGATGACTCCCCTGAGAGCACAAAGGCCGACATTGTGTCTCCAATAAGTGCATGAAGAAAAGAGGAATACAATATGGGAGTATCCCTAGTATCCAGTGCCAGTATCCACTAGATGGAGAATATCAGGCACTAGCGGTACCGACTGTTGCCAAGGACCACCTGTGAAGGCAGCCAAGTCATCTAGAGACGTGGCGTAGTCGAAAAACCGCATGCAAAGATGCATAGTGATTCCCCCGTTAATCGATCGTTTGTAGCGGGTAATGCCTAAGGAAGTATGTGATGGCAATGAGAGATGGAATAGCAACCAATGGCAGCGCAAACCCCCGGTTAGGGAAGGGGGTAGCGCGATAGTCAGAACCGCAATCTACGGAAGTGTAACTACCTACTCAATGCAGGGGGAAAAAACCTATGGTAAGCACTGCGCCCAGTGGCAGTGCAAACACTTTACCTATGGTCGGTAGTAACATATCCAGTAAGTACTGTAACCCGAGGCAGTGCAAATACAACACACCTCGAAGGGGGTAACGCACGTAGCAGGAACTTACATATGACGAGTTCTGTACTCTGTGGGAAGTGCCATTATCCCAGCCCAGTAAGGGGGTAATGCGTACGTAAAACTGCGACAGCAGTGAGCATGCCATAATGCCACCTATACAAAGGTTAATGTATGCTGACGATACTGAGCCCAGTGGAACTTCAATTCCGCCACTCACAGAACGAGGGACACCTATGGCTGGCATGGAGACCAATGCTAGTGCGGTCGGTCCACCTCAGGAGGGAGGTAATACCCAATTAAGCACTTAATGCATACACCAAAAACCGGCTAGCACGGACGTAATCTTGGAAAAATGATCCGGATTCATGTCAGAGTCCGAATAACTGTCCTGCTTCGGCCCGCTCGTGCGCAGCTCCACCTCTCAGCCTCTAGCCCACGATTGTTGCAGGCTGTGGCGGTGTTGACATGAGGACCAAACTACCCGTAGGTGGAATGGAACTAAAGGTCTGCTGACCGGATTGCACAGACGGTGCTCTATTGACCAAACTACCCAGGAGGGTGGATTGGGAACTTCCAGGGGTCCTCCGCTGTGTTGCGCAGGAGGAGAAACATCAAACAGACGCCCCCGAAGGGTGGATGGGAAGTTTCAGTTGTCCTCAACTGGATTTGCGCAGTTGGAGCATTATCAACCAACCGGCCTCAGTGGGCGGATTGGGGATCCTTCGGATGTACTCCACTGGATTTACGCAGTTGGAGCATTATCAACCAAACGGCCCAGAGGGCGGAATGGGAATCCTCAGATGTACTCCACTGGATTCTTCTCACCCAAACGGCCCCGCAGGGCGGATTGGGAACCCTTCAGATGTACTCCACTGGCTTTGCCCAGGTGGAGCACCATCAATCAAACTGCCCGTAAGGAGGATTGGGAATCCTTCAGATGTACTCCACTGGATTTTGCGCAGTTGGAGCATTATCAACCAAACGGCCCAGAGGGCGGAATGGGAATCCTCAGATGTACTCCACTGGATTCTTCTCACCCAAACGGCCCCGGAGGGCGGATTGGGAACCCTTCAGATGTACTCCACTGGCTTTGCCCAGGTGGAGCACCATCAATCAAACTGCCAGTAAGGAGGATTGGGAATCCTTCAGATGTACTCCACTGGATTTTGCGCAGTTGGAGCATTATCAACCAAACGGCCCCGGAGGGCGGAATGGGAACTGTGAGAAACCCTCCACTATCCGGGACGGACACCGTGAGGAGGGCAGGCCTGTATGGGCGCACTTTATTTAAAAAACCAAAAAAACAAATATATCTATCTATCTATCTATCTATATATATATATACACACACACACACTTTTTTTTATTTTATTATTATTATTATTATTATTTAACCGGGTGAGGACCTAACCTCAAATGGACAAGGGGCAGGAAAAACTGCATACTGCAATATTAAGGCACATCGTGCCTGCAGATAGAGACCCAGGGTAAGGGTAATCTGGTCCCTGGATTAGGCAGGGTTAAACTGTCCAAGGACCGGGGCGGAGCCAGCTGGCTCCAGAGGAGAAATCGTGCCAGAAAATGGACCCGCCCCTCCATACTTCAGGGTGGAAGTTGCGGCCTAGAAGGCTGCAAAGCCGGGAACTAAAGTTTAATGCAGGCCGACCGAAACGCACCGCCAGCCGAACAACGGTACCTGGATCGGTGCAAGAATGAAGCCTATGGAGTAGTTATCACTTTTCAGCCTAGTGTCGCCTCCTAGTGGCAGCAGCAAGCTATACCCACGGTCCTGTGTCCCCCAATGATACCAGCGAGAAATAAGTTTTATGCGATTTGACTTTGGAAGTTTCAACCGAAGTCGATTCGCTCATCCCTAATCTCTGCAGCTCCTCCAGAGTGACCATGGGCCTCTTCGATGCTTCTCTAAATACTGCTCTCTGCCTGGGCTATCAATTTCGGTGGACATTTCTTCGTAGGTTTGCAGTTGTGCCATACACTTTCCATTTTTAGATGGACTGAACAGTGTTCCATGATTTTGTTATAACCTAACCCTGCTTTACACTTCAGAACTTTATTCCTGTCTGGTGTGTTCCTTGGTATTCATGATGCTGCTCGATCACTATTGTTCACCTACAAACCTGTGGAGCCTTCACAGAACAGCTCTAGTTAGGCTGCATTCACACGTCCGTGGCGTGTTGCGGACCCGCAAATTGCGGGTCCGCAACACACCAGCCCGGCACCCCCATAGAAATGCCTATTCTTGTCCGCAAGCTGCGGACAAGAATAGGACATGCTCTATCTTTTTGCGGAGCTGCGGACCCAAAGACCGGGGCCGCGCACCGCAAATGCGGACAGCACACTGTGTGCTGTCCGCATCCATTCCGTCCCCATAGAGAATGAATGGGTCTGCACCCGTTCCGCAAAATTGCGGAACGGATGCGGACCCATTTTGCGGACGTGTGAATGGAGCCTTATACTGAGAATACCTTACACACAGGTGGGCTCCATGTATTAATTAGGTGACTTCGGAAGGCAATTGGTCACACAGGATTTTATTTAGTGGTATCAGAGTACAGGGGGCTGAATACAAATACATCACACATTTTCCAGCTTTCTATTTATTAAGAATTTTGAAACCGATCCACCATTTTCTTTTCACGTCACACATATTTGCTACTTTGCGTTGGTCTATCCCATAAAATTCCAATAAAATACACTTAGGTTTTTAGATTACAGATTTAAAATACCAAAGATACTTTACTGAAATACTTACATCACCAGGAAGATCATCAGGACTTCTTACTAGGAAAAAATAAATAAAAAATAAAGGCTGTAAATAAGCGTATGCCTTGCTAGAATAGTCAACCACACATTAAAAAGGGGTTGTCTTGGAGTGGTAAAACATGACTGCTTCTTTCCCCAAAAACAGCACCACACCAGGTCATGGATTGTAATGCAGCACATCTCCATTGACCTGAATGAAGCTGAGCTGTAACAAAGAAAGAAAGCAGCCATGTTTTCTACGCCTGATATATACACACACACACGGTCTGTTTTTCATGCCATTTTTCAGACAGTTTTGCATTCATTTTCTGTCCATCTGGAAGTTTCCAGGGCTCATTCAGATGGTCGTATGTGTTTTGTAGTCCACAAATTGTGTATCCGCAAAACACGGATACCTGCCTACGTGCATTCCATAATTTGCAGACCGCACATGGCCACCACTCTCATAGAAAATGCCTATTCTTGTCCGCAATTGCAGACAAGAATAGGATATGCTCTATTTTTTGCGGGGCTGCGGGAACAATGGATGTGGACAGCACGCAGTTTGCTGTCCGCATCTTTTGCTGTCCCACTGAAATTAATGTGTCTGCACCCGAACGAGCCCTAAAGGGGCTGTCTCATCATTGACAATAGAGACATATCACTAGGCTTTGCCCCCATTGTCATATAGGTGCGGGTACCACCGCTGGGACCCACACCTATATCGAGAACGAAGCCCCGCAAGTAAAGGAGGGAGCACTGCGCATGCACAACCGCCTTCCATTCATTTTCTATGGGGACGGCGAAAATAGTTGAGCACTAGCCCGGCTATTTACGTCAGCCCCATAGAAATGAATGGGAGCAGGGGCCGCGCATGCGCAGTATGCTCCCATTTACTTCTATGGGATGCCGGCTTGGTGGTGGCCGGACTGGAGTCCTCCAGCAACTACCTTGCGGACCTATAAGACAATTGAGGCATATCCTAGCGATATGCCCCCATTGTCTATGATGAGACAACCCCTTTAATGGTAGTTTGGCATAAATTTTTAACGGCCATTAAAAACAGATGACTTTCATTGGCTTTTTTAATGAAATTCCAACCTCTGCAGTATATAAAAAAAAAGTCCCCCGTAGTGGCCCCCCAGCTGTCAGTGGATTTTTTTTAGCACAATAATATTTCTCATCTCATCCATTTTCACATGCAGAGGCTCCTCTCTTGATGCCGAAGGACCTGTACTAAAGCATGATGACATCATGTTTGAGCGCAAGTCCTTTAGCACCAAGTGAGGAGCCACTGCCTCTAAGCGTGGGAGTGAATGAGGTGAATAAACTTAAACCCATAACGTGCCATTTTGCACTCCTGCCTAACGGGCATTTTAACTGGTCTCATTAATTTCAATGTGGTCCATCTGCCCATAAAAACAGAAGAAAAAAAATATATATAGAACATTCGATTTTTGGATTGCCACTAAACTTTGGCCATTAAAAAACAGCCCTGTGAATAGCCTTATTGACTTAAATATATTCTAAAAACAGACGTCACATGGTCGTGTGAAAGTAGACTAAGTCTATCAAAAATAATTGAAGAGGTTGTTCCATTTATCCCAACTTATCTCCTATCGACGTGATAGTGGCTAATCAGCATGGGTCACTAGGGGCTCTGCAGATCATGAGATTAGGGGCAGGTATACATCCATTTGCATAGCGTATATATTCACACTTCCTCTCTATGGGTCTGCCGGAGATAGTCAAGTACAAGCACTCTATCTCCAACAGTCTGAGTTGAATGTTTCAGGCAGACATGATTGAGAGTCTGCTGCCCCATTCAATTGGGAAGACCCGCCCCAGAGGTGGTCACATCCCCTGTGGCTACGGGATAAGTTGCCTTAGGGCTTGTTCACACAACCGTGTGAAGCCCATGCTGTGGACCGCAAATTGCAGTCTGCAATGCACGGGCACCATCCGTGAGGAAGCCGCATGGGGATTGCAGACCCATCTACTTGAATGGGTCCGCAATCAGTGCTCTCCACAAAAAGATAGAGCAAGTTCAATCTTTTTGTGGTGCGGAGGCACGGAAATCCAGAAAGCACTCTGTAGTGCTTATGTAGTGTTCCGTTACGCATCTCCGGTCTGCATCCTTGATGCAAAATGCACATGGAACGGTGCCAGTGCGGTGCACAATACGGCATTGGGCAGCACACGTGTGAATGAGCCCTTAATGAGACAAGCACTTCAATGTGTATTATGGTCTCTCCTTGCAAACAGCTCTTGACTTAAAAGGCATGATCCAAAGTTAAAGGGTTTCTGTCACAATTATCCCTATTAAACATGTGCAAATGTCAGCTGAATCTAACAGCTTTTTTTTTTATGTATGCCCCTGTTTTGTGCAATTATAAGTTTTATTACATGCAAATTAGCCTCTAGGAGAAGGGGGGCGTTGCTCCTGCTCATAGAGGCTCCGTTCTCCCACCTCATTCCACGCCTTTTAAAAAAAATAAAAAATATATATATATATATATATATATATATATACACACATACATATACACACACACATACACACTGCAACGATTAAGCGACTTTATCGATAATATTCGATAGCGGGATTAGTTGTCGACGAATCCAGTTATCGAATAATCGCCGGTTCGTTGCTATGCGGGTGGGCGGTTTACTTTAAATCACTGCATATTTATTTTACCTTACAATGAAGCTCCACTAACAGGCAGAGCGGACGGCGGCCTCCTTCATTCATAAAGTAATATGGCCTTTGAACATAATTTTTCAAGTAAAATCATATAAACCTCTCTGTGTTTTTTCCCGATTAAATTATCGACAACTAATAGATTATTCAAATAATAGTTAGGTGCAGCCCTAATTATAGATAGATAATTTTTTAAATTTTTATAATGTATATATTATCTGGTGGACAAATTAATTTGATTCGTTGGTGTTAGTGTTCATAAATCAAATTATTAGTACTGCTTTTTTATATAAAATATTGCTTCATTTAATGCCCCCTTTGATCATTGGTGGTATCAGTGGGAATAAAGCACTGGCCAATTCTGAAAATACTTACCACATAGGAGGATCCAGCGACGTCACAGCACTCTCCTCCTCTGCGATGCCGGCTGTCTTCTCTCTTTTCCTGGAGCACTGACATTTCGGCGCATGCGCAGTGAGGAAGTCGGTAGGCAGTGAGCGTCCTTCCCTCACTGTGCCGAATACAGAACGGAACAGGCGCGAGATTTCCCCAGCACACAGGGCCGGCAGGAGGAGACGAATGCTGGCCGGGGCCCTGTCAATCAACAGTAGAAAGGCGTGGAATAAGGTGGGAGAATGGAGCCTTTAGGAGCAGGAGCAACACCCCCCCCCCCCCCATAGGCTAATTTGCATATAATAAAACTTATAATTGCACAAAAAGGGGGGCATACGCAAATAAAAATTATAAATAAAAAAGAATAGCACTGTTAGATTCAGCTGACATTTGCACATGTATAATAGCAGCCTGTTTAATAGGGATAATTGTGATGACCCTTTAAACATTGCAAACCAATAATGAAAGCTTAAAGGGGTTGTCTCATCATGGACAATGGAGGCATATCGCTAGGATATGCCCTCATTGTCTTATAGGGCGGTGGGGAGGTGGCACCTGTATCGAGAACTAAGCCCCGCAAGGTGGTGGCTGGAGGACTCCCTATAGATGTGAATGGGAGCGTACGGCGATTGTGCGGCCCCTCGCTCTCATTAATTTCTATGGGGCCAACGGAAATAACCGAGCCAGTGTTAGGCTATTTTCACCAGCCCCATAAAAAAAAAAAAAAAAATGAATGGAAGGAGGCTGAGCATGCACCCTCCTTCACTTGCAGGGCTCTGTTCTCGATATAGGTGCAGGTCCCAGCGGTGGTACCCGCACCTATATGACAATGGGGGCATATCCTAATGATATGCCCCCACTGTCCATGATGAGACAAACCCTTTAAGCTTAGATCTATAAGGCAAGCGATGGGTAAGCTCTATAAGTTCACATACTTTAAGGGAACACTTTTGTCAAACATACATTCTTCTTGAAGAGAACGCAGCTCTTACAGATTCAGGTCTCATTAACAGATTATGGGCTAATGCTGAATATTTCAACAAACTGGCCGCCCCCTTTAAATATGAAGCACTTTTATTATTCTTTAAAAAGCAGCATAAATCCGCAGACATGTAATGGTACTTTAACACTAGCGTTAAAGTTTTCCGTTATTGAGATCAGTGATAGGGGCTCAATACCGTAAAAAAAAAAAAAAAAAAAAAAAAAAAAAATTCAGTTTTGTCCCCATTGTCAATAGGGACAAAACTGAACAGAATGCTCCAAAATGCAATCTGTTCAGTTTAGTTGCATTCTCATACCGGAGAGAAAACCGCAACATGTTGCATTTTCCTTTCCGTCCTGGGATGTAGAGCAAGACGGATCTATCACAACTCCCAATGCAAGTCAATGGGGACGGATCCGTTTTCTCTGACAATAGAAAAAGGATCCGTCCTCCATTGACTTCCAATGGAGTTCAAAACGGATCCGTCTTGGCAATGTTACAGATAATACAACCGGATCCGTTCATAACGGACGCAGATGGTTGTATTATCAGTAATGGAAGAGTTTTTGATGAACCCTGCCGGATCCAGTAAAAACGCTAGTGTGAAAGTAGCCTAAGATTTAGTATTAGCTCACAATATAACAATACAGAACAGATTTAGCACATGTCTAAACTGATACGCTATAAATCCATGAACACCATTAGTAAGACAAATACATCAATTATATTTGCAGGCATATGTACTGAGCTCATGCAAAATATACCTGCCTGATCTGTATAAGCTCAGGCTCTGACTCAGGACCTGTTCACATGGGCAACACCTAAATCCTCAAACCCTCCACATGCAATGCAATGCAATGCAATTGACCGGGTATTTCATATCACAGTCCCAAGCTCCAGAAAATAAAAAAATACATGAGATGAATTAGCATGTTCATTCTTCACGCAGATTTCACATTAAAAAGCCATAGATTGGCCCCATAAGGCTACGTTCACACGTAGGCTGTTAAAAAAGGCAAAACGTTCCACAGAAGTTTTTTTTTTACCGATGCCTTTAAGAGAAACTGATGTTAAAACTGTCCCAATTGTACGGGAGCTACAGATCAGACAAGATACAACTATTTTTCTGACATCTGTCATTTACTGGCCCTTAACCCCCTTAAGGACTCAGCCCTATTTCACCTTAAAGACCCGGCCATGTTTTGCAAATCTGACCAGTGTCACTTTAAGTGCTGATAACTTTAAAACGCTTTGACTTATCCAGGCCATTCTGAGATTTTTTTTTTTGTCACATATTGTACTTCATGACACTGGTAAAATGAACTAAAAAATACTAATTTTTATTTAAAAAAAAAATTTGCAAATTTCCAAGTTTCAATTTCTCTACTTCTATAATACATAGTAATACCTCCAAAAATAGTTATTACTTTACATTCCTCATATGTCTACTTCATGTTTGGATCATTTTGGGAATAATATTTAATTTTTTGGTGATGTTACAAGTCTTAGAAGTTTAGAAGCAAATCTTGAAATTTTTCTGAAATTTTCAAAAACCCAATTTTTAGGGACCAGTTCAGGTCTGAAGTCACTTTGCGAGGCTTACATAATAGAAACCATCCAAAAATGACCCCATTCTAGAAACTACACCCCTCAAGGTATTCAAAACTGATTTTACAAACTTTGTTAACCCTTTAGGTGTTCCACAAGAATTAATGGAAAATAGAGATACAATTTCAAAATTTCACTTTTTTGGAAGATTTTCCATTTTAATATTTTATTTACTTTTACAAAGCAAGGGTTAACAGCCAAACAAAACTTAATATTTATGGCCCTGATTCTGTAGTTTACAGAAACACCCCATATGTGGTCGTAAACTGCTGTACGGGCACATGGCAGGGCGCAGAAGGAAAGGAATGCCATACGGTTTGTCCCATTTGAAGCCCCCCTGATGCACCCCTAGTGTAGAAACTCCAAAAAAGCGGCCCCATTTTAGAAACTACAGGATAGGGTGGCAGTATTGTTGGTACTAGTTTAGGGTACATATGATTTTTGGTTGCTCTATATTACACTTTTTGTGAGGCAAGATAACAAGAAATAGCTGTTTTGGCACCGTTTTTATTTTACAACATTCATCTGACAGGTTAGATCATGTGATATTTTTATAGACCCGGTTGTCACGGATGCGGCGATACCTAATATGTATACTTTTTTTTTATTTATGTAAGTTTTACACAATGATTTCATTTTTTAAAGGGAACCTGTCACCGGTATTTTGTTTATAGAGCTGAGGACATGGGTTGCTAGATGGCCGCTAGCACATCCGCAATACCCAGTCCCCATAGCTGTGTGTGCTTTTATTGTGTAAAAAAACACGATTTGATACATATGCAAATTAAACTGAGAAGAGTCCTGTCCCTGACTCATCTCACATACAGGACTCATCTCAGGGACAGGACTCATCGATTTGATACATATGCAAATTAACCTGAGATGAGTCCTGTCCCTGAGATGAGTCCTGTATGTGAGATGAGTCAGGGACAGGACTCATCTCAGGTTAATTTGCATATGTATCAAATCGATTTTTTTTACACAATAAAAGCACACAGAGCTATGGGGACTGGGTATTGCGGATGTGCTAGCGGCCATCTAGCAACCCATGTCCTCAGCTCTATACACAAAATCCCGGTGACCGGTTCCCTTTAAGCAAAAGAAAATCATGTTTTAGTGTTTCCATAGTCTGAGAGCCATAATTTTTTCAGTTTTTGGGCGATTACCTTTGGTAGGGTATGATTTTTGTGGGATGAGATGACTGTTTTATTGGCACTATTTTGGGGTGCGTGTGACTTTTTGATCACTTGCTATTACACTTTTTGTGATGTAAGGTGACAAAATAGTTTATTTAGCAGTGCAGTTTTTATTTTAAATTTTTTACGGTGTTCATCCGAGGGGTTAGGTCATGTGATATTTTTATAGAGCCGGTCTATACGAACGCGGCGATACATAAATAAAAAAAAAGTATACATATTTGGTAAGTTTTACACCATAACAGCTTTTTTTCAAACAAAAAAAAAATGATGTTTTAGTGTCTCCATATTCTGAGCCATATTTATTTTTTATTTTTTGGGCGATTGTCTCAGGTAGGGGCTCATTTTTTGCGGGATGATGTGACGGTTAGATTGGTACTATTTTGGTGGCAAACGCCTTTTTGATCGCTTGCTGTTGTACTTTTTCTGATGTAAGGTGACCAAAAAATGGTTTATTTAGCACAGTTTTTATTTTTTTACGGTGTTCATCTGAGGGGTTAGGTCATGTGATATGTTTATAGAGCAGGTCGATACCTAATATGTATACTTTCTCCCCCCCCCCCCCCCTATTTTTTACCAATTTTTTGTAACTTTGTTTGGGGAAAATGACGTTTTTGTTTATTTTTACTTGAAACTTTTAATTTTTTGGGGAGAAAACGTTATTTTTTAAACTTTTTTTTCACTATTTTTTGTCCCACTTTGGGACTTGAACTTTTGGGAGTAATCCTTTACAATGAATTCCAATACTTCTGTATTGGAATGCATTGGCTGTATGAGTAATACTGTGTGTATTACTCATACAGCTTCCGGCCTGAGAGATCCAGGGGGCTGGATCTCACAGGCTCTTCACCGGAAGGCAGCGCGATGCCTTCCTTAGACATCACGCTGCCTTTCATGCCATCGGGTCCCCCCTACAGCCGCATGGGGACCCGATGGCACCGCCACAACCGCAGGTAAAAGCCGCAAACCGCAGGTCAATTGACCCCCCCCCCCCCCCCCCGGCGCTGTGACAGGATGCCCGCTGAATGATTTCAGCGGGCATCCTGTTCCTATTAACCCCCACCGCGCCACAATGTCTGTTTAAAGTTAGGGCGTACCGGTATGCCCTAAGTCCCTAAAGGGTTAAAAAAAACAAAAAAAAACGTCCGTGTGAATAAACCCATAGACCACTATTGTTCCTGAAACAAAAAAAATGTGTATCTAAGGCTACTTTCACACTGGCGTTTTGGCTTTCCGTTAGCGAGATCCGTTCAATCAATCTGGCACAATAGAAAACAAATCCGTCTCCATCAATCAATGGTGGTTGAGTGGGAGCAAAGCTACACTTACCAGCCCCATTCAATAGTCAATGGACAGAGCTGAGCATTTCTGGTGGCAGCTACATTGAAGCCGCTGTGGCCTATTATACCTATGTGCCATCAATAAAATCCTAGAATACCCCATTTAAGGACGCAACCTATTTTGGTACTTAAAAGGGTAACTGGGTCTTAGAGCTTCTCACAAATTAAGGGCTCATTCAGACGGCACAAATGCAATTTGTTTTTTGCGGACAGTTCAGCATGTCCGCAAACAAAAAGAAAAAAAGGATTGCATTCCATTTTTTGGGCTGACCCATAGACTTCAATGGGGCCATGTCCTGATTTTCACTGACAAGTATAGGACAGGTTTCATTTGTTTTGATGAGCTGTGCAATGGAAGAAAAGGCTCCATAGAAGTGACTGGGACAGTATCTAATCCACAAAAAAACATATCTGCATTTTTGCTGACAGCATGCGGGCGTCTGAATGAGCCCTAACTTACCGTATGTTTTTGCTGGGGACCATGTGAGGATCCAGCCTCCTCCAGTGCTCTGGTCTGCTTATATTGACTTATAGGGCTGTGGAGTCGGAGTCTAAGGCAATTTTGGGTACCTGGAGTCGGCAAAAATGAACCGACTCCAACAAAATTTAAATTGGAATAATTTTTAAATGTCCCAATTCACAAAAAGTTATAATTAATTACTTCTCTACTGTAAGAATAAAGGCCAATGCATGCAGTGAGTCATGTTACCGCAAAACGAACACGTTAAGTGACCGTGAAGAAGCATGCTTTTCTTATGCTTCACTATATGGCACAGTTAAGGAGCGGCAATACTTATACTTTCCATTGTGTTGTGTTCCGCTGTTACAGGGAACGCAACACCCATGGTTAACCTAGCCTCTCACTGATAACTGATTAAGGGCCCTTTCACACCTGCGTTCTTGTCTTCCGGCATAGAGTTCCGTCGTCGGGGCTCTATGCCGGAAGAATCCTGATCAGGATTATCCTAATGCATTCTGAATAGAGAGAAATCCGTTCAGGATGCATCAGGATGTCTTCAGTTCCGGAACGGAACGTTTTTTGGCCGGAGAAAATACCGCAGCATGCTGTGCTTTTTGCCCCGGCCAAAAATCCTGAACACTTGCCGTAAGGCCGGATCCGGAATTAATGCCCATTGGAAGGCATTGATCCGGATCCGGCCTTAAGCTAAACGTCGTTTCGGCGCATTGCCGGAGCCGACATTTAGCTTTTTCTGAATGGTTACCATGGCTGCCAAGACGCTAAAGTCCTGGCAGCCATGGTAAAGTGCAGTGGGGAGCGGGGGAGCAGTATACTTACCGTCCGTGCGGCTCCCCGGGCGCTCCAGAGTGACGTCAGGGCGCCCCAAGCGCATGGATGACGTGATCGCATGGATCACGTCATCGATGCGCATGGGGCGCTCTGACGTCATTCTGGAGCGCCCGGGGAGCCGCATGGACTGTAAGTATACCGCTCCCCCTATGGCAACCAGGACTTTAATAGCGTCCTGGGTGCCATAGTAACACTGAAAGCATTTGGAAGACGGTTCCGTCTTCAAATGCTTTCAGTACACTTGCGTTTTTTCCGGATCCGGCGACGGAAGTGCATGCCGGATCCCAACAACGCAAGTGTGAAAGAGGCCTAAGGGTACTTTCACACTAGCGTTTTTCTTTTCCGGCATAAAGTTCCGTCACAGGGGCTCTATACCGGAAAAGAACTGATCGGGCATATCCTAATGCATTCTGAATGGAGAGCAATCCGTTCAGGATGTCTTCAGTTCAGTCGTTTTGACTGATCAGGCAAGAGAGAAAACCGCAGCATGCTACAGTTTTATCTCCGGAGAAAAAAACTGAACACTTGCCTGAATGCCGGATCCGGCATTTTTCCCCATAGGAATGTATTAGTGCCGGATCCGGCATTCAAAATACCGAATCCGTCCTTCCAGCCTGCGCAGACAGGTAAAAATGTGAAAGTAAAATACAAGACTGATCCGTCTGTCCGCATGACAAGCGGAGAGACAGATTCGTTCTTGCAATGCATTTGTGAGACGGATCCGCATCCGGATCAGTCTCACAAATGCTTTCAGTCACATCAAAATCCACGGATCCGGCGGGCAGTTCCGACGACGGAACTGCCCGCCGGATCACACTGCTGCAAGTGTGAAAGTAGCCTAAGTAAATATGTTTTTTGCAGGACTAGAGACACTTGTATAAGTGAAGGGAATGGGTAGTCAATAGCTCAAGACTGAAGCTGTAAACCAGGAATGCGCAACCTGTGGCCCTCCAGATGTTGTAAAACTACAACTCCCAGCATGCCCTCCTGTAGGCTGTCCGGGCATGCTGAGAGTTGTAGTTTTACAACAGCTGGAGGGCCGCAGGTTGGGCATCCCTGCGTGTAAACCATTTGAAAAACTACTGTCATTCAGCTAAGGCCTCATGCACACGGCCGTTGTTTGGGTCCGCATCTAAGCCGCTGTTTTGGCGGCTCCGATGCGGACCCATTCACTTCAACAGGGCCGCAAAAGAATAGGCATTTTATTGAAGGCTGTCCGTGCCGTTCCGCAAATTGCGGACCGCAAAACACACCACGGTCGTGTGCATGCGGCCCATAGGCTATAAAAACCTTGTAAACTCAGATTGTTAGCTTAAACTTTAAACATGACTATGGGATTCTACTAGGGAAATCATGTTTTACAATAAATGCCCCTTCCTGGATCCTCCCACTGTCCTATCTTCAGCAGAAGATCAGCACACAAAGGAGAAGGCAGCAGCTTCTGCCCAACTACCTCTCTCTGCTATAAGAGCTTAGAAGAACTTGGTGGAACAGCTGTAGGTTGCCTTTCTTTCCTTCAAGGAATGTATAAAATACATTTGCGTATTAAATACAGAGAATTTATCTACCGACTCCACAGCCCTGGACTTTTAGCTGCACGCCTGGGGTTGTGTCCACATACAGTCAGTCCACCAGTACTATACTGGTCTAGACCTCATTTCCCATACTTCTAGGCCACTCACAAGCATTTGCATGAGCGATCATCTAGCAGTGCAATACTGCCACCGATTGCCCGATGAACAAGCAAACGTTCGTTCATCGGGCAATTCAGATTTTTAAGCATGCTTAAAAAATTATAATCAGTGCTTACTGGAGGCAGATAGTGCTGTCTAAGGCCCCCTGCAGGCGAGCGTGTGTCCACGCGTCAAGTCCACCACTGCACAGCTCCCGGCCTGACCTCCCAGCACTGACGGGGTCACATAGCATTATATTGATTTTTTTATGCTATGTAACCCTTACAGTTCTGGAATGTATTAGATGACACCGACATAATGCTGCCAGTATTATCCAATACATTCCAGAACTGTAAGGGTTACATAGCATTATATTGATTTATGATGCTATGTGACCCATTCAGTGCTGGGAGCTGCGCTGCAGACTTGCAGCGTGACAAACACTCGTCTGCAAGGGGCCTAATAGCGATCTGCTGCCAGCAACCTACTATACAGCAGGGGGATAAGCGATGGCATAGCAATCGCTCCTCCCCATGCAACAGAAGAGATTGCTGCCTATAATAGAAGTGGTCTCCTCCGCTAGGGAATGCTTCCCTCCCGACAATCGCTTGTTCAATCATCCTGTGTAATACAGGCTTAATCCTTGCCCCTATCCTCAGCACACGTGGTATGTAAGAGACTGCTTACGCTCGCAGCACACAGATCTAGGACTCCGAACATCATGGAGAGGGGAAAATAATTGCAGATCACAGAAAAACTCTGCTTCTGTTCCAAGGTTTTTCACTGTAATAATTACCGCGCTACTTCGTGAATAACAGACTTCGCCTCATTCTAATGCTATTCTTTCTCCGTAGAGCATTATAACAAACTTTTTAGCAAAGCGGCTTCAGATGCAGCATCCAATGCCGCTTAGCTCATCTCTAGTTACTGGCTGTGTGCACGCAGCATTATGATGAGAACCTATTGACTTCAACAGGTTCATGCTCCCCATGTTGTGGCAAAGTATAGGTAATATACTATCTTTTGCGGAGTGCCTGCATGGAAGCGATCTGCGGACCGCAAAACACTTAGGCCCCTTTCACACAGGCGAGATTTCCGCGCGGGTGCAATGCGTGAGGTGAACACATTGCACCAGCACTGAATCCGGACCCATTCATTTCTATGGGGCTGTTCACATGAGCGGTGATTTTCACGCATCACTTGTGCGTTGTGTGAAAATCGCAGCATGCTCTATATTCTGCGTTTTCCACGCAACGCAGGCCCGATAGAAGTGAATGGGGCTGCGTGAAAATCACAAGCATTCGCAAGCAAGTGCGGATGCGCTGCGATTCTCACGCACGGTTGCTAGGAGACGATCGGGATGGGGACCCGATCTGTATTATTTTCCCTTATAACATGGTTATAAGGGAAAATAATAGCATTCTTAATAGAGAAGCTTAGTACAATAGGGCTGGAGGGGTTAAAAATTTTTTTTAACTCACCTTAATCAACTTGTTTGCGCAGCCCGGCTTCTCTTCTGTCTTCATCTTTGCTGTGCAGGAGGAAAAGGACCTGTGGTGACATTACTACGCTCATCACATGGTCCGTCACATGATCCAGTGACTGGCGCAGTGACGTCATCAAAAGGTCCTATTCCTCAAAGACTATGACAGAAGAGAAGCCGGGCTGCGCGAACAAGTGGATTAAATGATTTTTTTTTAACCCCTCCAGCCCTATTGTACTAAGCATTCTGTATTAAGAATGTATTATTTTCCCTTATAACATGGTTATAAGGGAAAATAATAGCAATGTACACAACACCTAACCCAAACCCGAACTTCTGTGAAGAAGTTTGGGTACCAAACATGGCGATTTTTCTCACAAGCGTGCAAAACGCATTACAATGTTTTGCACTTGCGCGGAAAAAAAAAGTCGCGCATTTTCCCGCAATGCACCCTATCCGGGCCAAAAACATGATGCCCGTGATAGATATGTCTTCTGTGCAGAAACAGGAAATTTCGACCATTTTAAATTTATCTCTCAGAAGACTGAATCCCTACATTTCTTTAAGCACCAAATCTGTCACGTAGGGATCGGAGCGGGAGATTGTACAAAACTAAATGCAATAAGAATTGAACAGGGACGTCTGGTCATTGTGGAAGGGAGCAGTAGTGGTCTGGTGGCAGTGGGTGGCTTCTGGGACGAATGCACAGGAGGCAGATATTGGACAATCTCGTACACAATATATCGGACTGTTACACAGTATAGTGTACCCTATAGTCCGCTCCACATATAAACCATACAGGAAAATAGACCTCTGGTGCAGGGTACTTACATATAAAAACTAATAGCCAAGATGCCAAAGAAAACCCTGTTTCTGACCTTTATGTGAAATCAGAAATTTCATTTGATTGCTCTGATACCTAAATGCCTACAGGAAAAAAAAAAAAATATTAAAACCTACTGTTTCTCTAGATGACCTTATGTTGAAAGTAGTGTTAATAGAAAGGTTTATAAAAGTAGGGTACCTGCTTTTATAGACCCTCGAGACTCTATTAACACTACTATCAACATAAGGTCATCTAGAGAAACAGCAAAATTATTTTAGGCATTTAGGTATCAGAGCAATCAAATGAAAGTTATGACTTAGGGTCCATTCACATGTCCATATGTGTTTTGCGGATCCGCAAAACACAGACATCGGCAATGTGCGTTCCGCATTTTGCGACCGCACATCGCCGGCACTCTCATAGAAAATGACTTTTCTTGTCCGCAATTGCGGACAAGAATAGGACATGTTCTATTTTTTTTTGTGGAACGGAAGTGAGGATCCACAAATGCGGATAGCACATTCTGGCCCCATTGAAAATTAATGAGTCCACACCTGTTCCGCAAAATTGTGGAAAGGATGCAGACGTGTGAATGGACCCTTAACATAGGGGTCAGAAGAAGGGTTTTCTGTAGCCTCTTGGCTATTAGTTTTCTATTCATAAACCTCCACATGGAGCTCCCAGCAGCAGATAGAAGCCTGCGGGGCACGCTGGGACATCACCTGGGCACAAGCCTGACACTTCTCTCATTGTCTTTGCTCAGCAGAGGCTCCATTCCAACCATGCTTTTCCTGCATCAGCAGCCGGCAATGGCGCGCACCACCCTTTTTCATAATAAATTAAATGGTTTCCACTGTGTGTTCAACGCACAGGAGAAGGGGGGGGGGCAATGGCACAGCAGCCCGTTGATACTGACAAATCAGCAGCCTCCTCCCTAATAACAAAGCTCTGTACGGAGCTCTGCTATTGAAGCTTTCAGACACCAGCAGTATTGTTGTGCTGCCTGCGCCGTTCACAGCGCTCATGAATGGCAGGGAAATCATTGTGCTATTCATTAAGGCATGCACTACTTTTTGCAGTGCAGATGCATGGACAGAAAACCCACAGAAGCACTCCATAGTGGGCTTGTGATCTGTGTTCCTCCGTTTCGCACCTCCTTGATTGCGGACCCATTCAAGTGAATGGGTCTGCATCCGTGATGAGGGATGCACACGGCCGGTGCCCGTGTATTGCGGAACCGGTGTATGTGGGCCGCAATACGGCCACAGCTGGGCAACGGCCGTGTGCATGAGCCCTTAGTCAGGTGAATCTGGTTGCTCAGGCACGGCAGATCCAGTAATATTGAACAACTGACTGAGAATTTAGACCTATTCTTCAGGATCCTGCTGCCAGTATCACACCTTTCAAAAAGGGACAACATTATCTATTTAGCGTTTGCTCTCTGGATAGGTCATCAGTATCGGATCAGTGGAGGTCCGACACCAGGACCTTCACCGATCAGCTGTATTCAGAAGGCACTGGCGCTGCTGCCTTCTCAAAGCTCACCAAGCACAGCACTGTACATAGTATAGCGGCCGTGCTTGGCATCGTGCTCAGCCCCATTCACTTGAACACAGCTGTGCTGCGCCTAGGCCACATGTCTGTTGAACGTGTATGTCACTCGGCCTTGGAAAAGCAGAGAGAAGGCTGCAGCACTCTCAGGAGCCAGTGCCTTCTCAAACAGTTGATCGGCGAGGATCCCGGATGTCAGACCACCACACTCAGGTACTGATGACCCATCCAGAGGACAGGTCATCAGTATTAAAGTGGTTGTCCGGGTTCAGAGCATTACCCAGACATACCCATAATTTCACCCAGGAAGCCTACCTGATGTTAGCATTTCATGGGCTCTTTTATTTACAATAACACTGCCGGGCGGAGGCTTCCGCCCAGCAGTGTGTTCGGTGATGTCACCGACTCTGATGGGCGGGCTTTAGCACTGCCCTGGCTGTTTTACAGGCTAGGGCAGCGCTAAAGCCCGCCCAGTGCCATCACCGGGCTCACTGCTGAGCGGAAGCCTCCGCCTGGCAGCCCCATGGAGAGCCCGGTACGTCACTGAAACTCCAGAAAATGCCTTTGCCCTGCGCAATTTAGCGCAGGGCAAAGGAGAGCATCAGAGCATGAACTGCTCCAATGCTCAAGTCAGGAGGGCTGCCTGGGTGAAAATGGATATGTCCGGGTTCTGCTGTGAACCTGGAAAACCCCTTTAAAATCTTCCACCCATCACAGGTACCCCTCATTATTCACTGGGATGTACCAACACTCCCTTCTTCATTCTCATGAATTCTGAGTTTCCAAGAAGGTGCGCTGGCCTGAGCACCACACAAACTGCTAAATGCAATGATATAGGTGAGGAGGGTCAGGGGACCACCCACCATACTAATGATGGAGGGGCTTCCAACATGTTTGATCTTTTGCTACCCTATGAAATAAGCTAATGTCGGTTGGCACCAAGTCAGTCCCCTATCTCCAATCAAATGTGCCCACATGCCAGGCCAGACCAGTCAGCATGACTGAGCCTAAATGTGTTTTCATGCCAGGCTGCTGCATTTCATGCTCCATGGAGGCAACTGCTCAGCAAGCTCCAGTTGTTGCCCTACAGCAGCGTGCAATGGTGGTCACATCCCGGCCAGACACCAAAATCTGAAGAGGACCCACAAACTGCTAGTCCACTTCATAACGGAGGACCAGTGGACATGGACTGCATGCAGAACCCCAAGCCATTGCTTTCACACATGCAGGCTGGGCTCAGCCAAGTGTACATGTCTCCTGAAAGAGAAGGGGAAAAGCTGTTACCAGCCTCCTCAGAATAAAATCCAAAAGGAGACACCCTGTACTTCCCTGACACATACCCTTGGAGAACAGCTCTGCTCCCCCCATAAACATTAGATGGCAGATTTGTGGCGCGTTCAACCAATGTTTGATGTGTATGGGTATCCATAGCCTGCCGCTGCCAGCCTGAAGAAAATATTTGGGTGTACCATGTGTAAGAACCCCATTCTCCTACACAAAAGGGTGCATACAAACGACCGTAGTGTTTTGCGGATTCGGAAAACACAGATACTGGGAGGTGTGCTTTCCACAATTTGCAGACCGCACCCATAAGAGAAAACGCCTATTCTTGTCTATGATTGCGGACAAGAATACGACATGCTCTATCCTTTCCGCGGAGCTGCGGGACAGAACCACGGATGCGGACATCACATGGTGTGCTGTCCGCATCTTCCGTGTCCCCGTTGAAATGAACGGATGCGCATCAGTTACGCAATGGGGGCGGACCCGTTCACACAGCCGTCTGATTGGGCCCTAAAAGATGCTGTCGATAGCAGATCACTTCTAGAGAGGTCTGATAGAACCCCAACAAATTACAAAACTCTAAAGGCCCTTTGCAGATGAGCGTTCCTCCCGCAGCGAGTCCGCATCGCAGCACCCGGGCCTGACGGGATTCACATAGCATTATGCCAATGTTATCCAATACATTCCAGAACTGTAAGGGTTACATTGTGTCATAAATCAATATAATGCCATTTGACCCAGTCAGCGCCGGGAGCTGTGCTGCAGGAGAAACGCTCATCTGCAAGGGGCCTAAAGCTGGCCATTCACTGGGCAAGAGGAAAGAACCGCCGATACTTACCCCCATACACTAAGGGGTAAGCTCACACTCAAAACGACCCATCACCACATTGGTCCTAGGCGCAGTCCCCCCTGTATACTTACTGCTCCCCTCTCCAGTCAGGCTGGTGCCTCTCATGCCTAGGTAGGTGAGTCCGAGCAGCAGGAAGAAGAGGCAGGCGGCAGTGAGCAGGATCATGGACAGGTAGTGGGCACTGAAGGCCGCACTCGGGGAAGTCTCGGCGCTCCGGAACTGCTGCAGCAGCGCCTCCTCGGGCTCGGGCAGCTTGTGCGGCCGCTCCTTGCCGCTGCTGTGCGGGTAGTAGCTGTGGTTGGAGCCGGCGTGGTTGGCCGGGGACAGGCGGCTGCTGGGAACGCTGTTGCCGGTCAGGTAGAGGCCGTCGGAGCCGTACGCTGCCCCCAGGTGGTTGTTGCTCTTGCTCGTCTCTACGTCTGGAGATTTCCTGGCGGCTGCCCGATGCCTGGGAGACACCGGAGGCTCCACCCTGTCCCAGGCCGGTCTGCCCGGCTCCTCCGGAGGGTCCATGCCGTTACCCCGGGCTGGTTTAGTCAGAGGCCGTCTGCTCCGGCGGCTTGGGAGTTCATCGTCCACATAAGCCTCCTCGTCGGAGTCCGAGTAATCCCTGCAGCAGGAGAGACGGCTGCCGTTCACTGCCCTGCTCTTGGCCGCCCCTTCCCCAGTGTCGTGGCGAAGCTGGGGGCTGTGCGGCCTGCACGTCCCCCTCCAGACAGGCGCCTTCCGCCCGTCTACCTCGTCCATACAGTCCCGCTGGGCCGGGCTCCTCTCTGTCTGGGGGGTGCTGCTCCTCTCCCGGCGGCCGCCATGTGCCCCCAAGGCGGCGTCCACATCCGATTCATCCGAGCTGAAGCCCACTAGCGGAGACGTTCTAGCGGCCTCCGCCTGCTGGTGGTGCCGGCCGCCTCGCCTGTGCGTCACGTCCCCAGAAAGCGGGCGGGCTCCCAGGCTTTCCGAGTGCCCATCCACAGCTTGGCTGTTGTTGGTTAGGCGCGTTTTTCCCGGTCGGGGCCTCTGTTCCTCCCGGAGCTTCTTAAGTTTCTTCAGGTAGACCGGCCGAGTGCTGTCTGTGACCGGTCCCGGCATCACGCCAGAGCGCTTGAGCTCATAAACCAGCTCCTCGTCCGTTAACTGCGCGGCCGCCATTTTGACCATTCGCCTGGGCTATCTGCCCCCCTACACACGCTGGCTGTGCCCCGGAAGTGACGTCAGCGAACTAGACTGTGAACTAGACCAGCCGCTCACCCGGGAGCCAGTCTGGCGCTGTTGTGTCACTGCGGCTGCTCGTCTGGCCGGAGCCAGGCTGCTCCCTGTGCTGTGGCCCGCTTCACATGGCGCAGACTACACCCGAACACACACACCAGGCTGAAGGCGCTTTCCTATTCGCGTCATTTGTAAGAATTGTTTCACCGGTGAGAAATAAGTTGCAATGAACTGTCCTGAAATCAAATGAAAGAGGCATGTCAGCAGAAATGGGCTTCGAAGTTGGCACAAAACACTGATTTACAGGGTTAAATTAATTTAGGCCACTGATCTTGCACTAGGTTGGTGCCCCACACCAATTCTATTGAGTTCAGCCTGGTATGAACAGGTTCTGGGCACAAGAACCGGCATCAAAATGGGCAGACGGACAATTTTTCCTATTTTGAATAACTGGTGTTTTTAAAGAGTTAAATAAACTTGCTTGCGGATGCAATGCGTTTTTCACTGAAGCCCCTCTATTATTTCTATGGGGCCAGGGCTGCGTGAAAAACACAGAATATAGAACATGCTGCAATTCTCACGCAACGCAGAACTGATGCGTGAAAATCACCGCTTATGTGCACAGCCCCATAGAAATGAATGGGTCCGGATTCAGCGCAGGTGCTATGCATTCACGTTACACGCATCGCATCCGCGCAAAAAAACTCCCTCGTGTGAAAGGGGCCTTAGGCTCCTTTCACACGGGCAAGATTTCCGCGCGGTTGCAATGCGTGAGGTGAACGCATTGCACCCGCACTGAATCCGGACCCATTAATCTCTATGGGGCTGTGCACATGAGCAGTGATTTTCACGCATCTCTTGTGCGTTGCGTGAAAATCGTAGCATGCTCCTCTTTGTGCGTTTTCCACACAACGCAGGCCCCATAGAAGTGAATAGGGCTGCGTGAAAATCGCAAGCAAGTGCGGATGCGGTGCGATTTTCACGCACGGTTGCTAGGAGACGATCGGGATGGAGACGCGATCATTAATATTTTCCCTTATAGCATGGTTATAAGGGGAAATAATAGCATTCTGAATACAGAATGCATAGGGCTGGAGGGGTTAATATATTTTTTTTTAACTCCCCTTAATCCACTTGTTCACGCATCCAGGCTTCTCTTCTGTCTTCATCTTTGCTGTGCAGGAGGAAAAGGACCTGTGGTGACATCACTACGCTCATTACATGGTCCGTCACATGATCCATCACCATTGTAAAAGATCATGTGATGGACCATGTGATGAGCGCAGTGTCATCATCAAAGGTCCTTTTCCTGTGCATAGCAAAGATGAAGAGAAGGCGGGCTGCGCGAACAAGTGGAGCCCTATTGTACTAAGCATTCTGTATTAAGAATGCTATTATTTTCCCTTATAACCATGTTATAAGGGAAATTAATACAAGCTACACAACACCTAACCCGAACTTCTGTGAAGAAGTTCGGGTTTGGGTACCAAACATGCCGGGGGAAAAAAATGGTGCATTTTCCCGCGACGCACCCGCATCTTATCCGGGCCAAAAACATGACGCCCGTGTGAAAGAGGCCTTACTTATTCAAAATAGAAGAAAAAATTGTCCATCTGCCCACTTTAATGACAGTTCTTGTGCCCAGAGCCTGTTCGGGCCAGGCTGAACTCAATAGAATATGATGCGGGGCACCAACCTTTTCATGTTCGTAGTGTAAGATCAGTGGCCTGAATTAATTTAACCCTGTAAATCAAACTGTTGTGCCAAGCTTGAAGCGCATTTTTGTGCAAATCACTCCTGTATTTATGCCTCTTTCAACTAATTTTACTTTAGGACGGTTAACTGCAACTTATTTTTTACTGGTAAAAAGTTCTCAAATTTAAATAAAAAACAAAAACGCAAAATACAAAAAATGATGTGAATAAGAAACTTAAGAATAAGAAACCACCTTCAGCCTCATCTGGCACGCTCATAGTGCACGTTCACACGCAGCGATGTCACTGTGGTATGGCTGCTATAGTCAGAAGTTATATCGCTGTGAGATGATTTTTTACAACTCTTGTTCACACACTGAACAACTGACTTGTTTAGATTTGTTTTTATTTGCAGAAAACCGATCAAAAACGGCATACAAAACTTCACATCAGCTTTCCCGTGCACCCCTATGTGGAAGCATACCCTAAGGCCTCTTTCAGACGGGCATTGCGGGAAAATGTGCGGGTGCGTTACGGGAACACCCGCGTTCTGTAGATTGTATTATTTTCCCTTATAACCATGTTATAAGGGAAAATAATAGCATTCTGAATACAGAATGCATAGTTAAATAGCGCTGGAGGGGTTAAAAAAATAAATAATTTAACTCACCTTAGTCCACTTGATCGCGGAGCCCGGCATCTCCTTCTGTCTCCTTTGCTGAACAGGACCTGTGGTGATGTCACTTCAGTCATCACATGATCCATCACCATGGTAAAAGATCATGTGATGACCGGAGTGACGTCACCACAGATCCTGTTCAGCAAAGGAGACAGAAGGAGATGCCGGGCTCCGCGATCAAGTGGACTAAGGTGAGTTAAATTATTATTATTTTTTTAACCCCTCCAGCGCTATTTAACTATGCATTCTGTATTCAGAATGCTATTATTTTCCCTTATAACCATGTTATAAGGGAAAATAATAATGATCGGGTCTCCATTCAGATCGTCTCCTAGCAACCGCGTGTGAAAATCGCACCGCATCCGCACTTGCTTGCGGATACTTGCGATTTTCACGCAGCCCCATTCACTTCTATGCGGCCTGCATTGCGTGAAAAACGCAGAATATAGAGCATGCTGCGATTTTCACGCAACGCACAAGTGATGCGTGAAAATCACCGCTCATGTGAACAGCCCCATAGAAATGAATGGGTCGGTATTCAGTGCGGATGCAATGCGTGCAACTCACGCATCCGCGCGGAATACTCGCCCGTGTGAAAGGGGCCTAAAAGTGACCGCTGTAGCACCCCAATAGTTGAGAGGCAGAAGCAGAGTCACTTGATCTTCCTATAGAAACTACTACCATAGTGTTGTATTGCTGTGCACCATGTCCATATATATGCTAGACATTATGCGGTACACAGATGAAGCTGAGGCTGTACACCTTGCTTCACAAGTACACAACGGAGAAGTGATGTATCCTGGCCCGTGGATTGTCAACCAAACCAGGAGTTCAGTGTGTCTCTTCACCATGATGGCTCTGCCCAGATGACTCTTAAAGGGTAATTAGCATATAGGGCGTGTATATTATAACTTATAGTAACATGTAGGGCTCTAAAGGCAATCTCATTGCCAGTGCCCATTATGGTATACCCATTCCTGTACCCAGGAAAACATTCCTGTTTTTGTCTTTGTTTTCTTTATATACATTCCTGTAGCCAGTGACACCATATGCAGTACTAGAGCTCTACAGAGGACACGCCAGCACACATTTCTGACTACTGCCAGATGATCTCACCAAGTAATTCATGTTTGCTCCAGTCAAGCTATGTCTGTGATGACATCAAATGCTACAGAACCTTAAGGATGTATTCCATTTGCCTGCACTGCGTTTAGCTGTGGGTCCCAGTGCTTTACCACAATGTAGGGCAAGTGTCCTGAAATATTACCATACCTTACCTGAGAATATCCGGTTTTCTAAGGCCTCTTTTATACGACCGTATGGCTTTTTCAGTATTTTGGGATCCGCAAAAAATACGGATGACGTCTGTGTGCATTCCGTTTTTTTGCGGAACGGAACAGCTGGCCCCTGATAGAACCGTACTATCCTTGTCCGTTATGCGGACAATAATAGGACATGTTCTATCTTTGATCGGAAATACGGAAACGGAAGGCATACGGAGTACCTTCTGTTTTTTTTTGCGGATCCATTGAAATGAATGGTTCCGTATATGGAACACAAAAAACGGAACGAAAAAAAAAAGAGGCCTAATCCTGAGGAATGCTTTTTATTTCTATGCATATAAGGTTCTTTGTGCATTGTGGGTGGGGCAGCTCTGTTTGGTGCACATTGCACTGCCAGTAATACCTCCCACTGTTATTTGATTGACAGTTCCTAAGATTTCCGAGCCAGTAGTGATAATACATGGGAAGCCAGATGCAACAAATGGAAGAGCCCCGCCCATGGTGCACCGAATACCTTACTTTCATAAAAATAAAACGTATTACTAAGGCTAATTTCACACCTGCGGCTGTCCTCTCCAGCAGGCTGCCTCTGCATAGAATGCCAGGAATCAGCCTGACAAAAAATGCTGCGTTACTTTTTTGTCTGACAGATTCCTGACATAGTTGCATGGTAGCAGCTGGATCTCTGCCGGATCCCTTTATAATCAATGGGGACAAGCAGCAGTTTGCGGCAATGCCAGATCTGGAGAACTCCGGCAGGCTGTTCTATGACAGTCGCAGATGTGAACCTAGCCTACGGATTAAAGGGTCGGGTTTTCACAAGAAGTGTATGGTTATGTTTAGGGGCACCTACACTACATGGCAGTAGGCTTACTTTTAACCGATTATGGAGGTGACAGACTCCCTATAAGCAGTTATGTTGCCCCTTTTGATGTCCTGTCCATGGCCTCTGTACCCACAAAGGGAAAGCACCATGCCTGTAGAATGGGCTACCCCTGCTCCCAGCTGCAGCCGAATTTTACAAAAAAATTAGCTTCGTAACTAATTACTTTTTTTTTTGTGTAAGTAGTGGGTGCAATGACAGGGAGCTGCGATAGCGCCACACCCCCATCATTGTACCCCCTCAGATGCAGTGTTCATACATGATCGTGGCATCTGAGTGTAAAATTAACATTAAAATTTTTTTATCAAACTTACCGCCTCCATTTGCTCGTGACGGGCCGGCCGCCGCCATCTTGCTTGAAGATCTGGGCGAAATCTCTCACGTCCTGAGATCACTTCATCACACCGGGCAGCGTGGTGGCGTCATACATCA
This sequence comes from Bufo bufo, assembly GCF_905171765.1. Lineage (NCBI taxonomy): Eukaryota > Metazoa > Chordata > Amphibia > Anura > Bufonidae > Bufo > Bufo bufo. The sequence goes on from NC_053389.1 coordinate 474,743,106, forward strand.
CCGTGCGCAGGATTTCGGTCTAGATCTTCAATCAAGATCGCGGCAGCCAACCTATTGCGAGCAAATGGAGGAGGTAAATATGATTTTTGTTTTGTTTGTTTTTTACACTATTTCAGGTTAAATCGATTCGCTACCATGAAGCACGAGGAAATTCGGCTTAGCGGCAAATCGAATTTATCCTGAAATTTCGATCAAATTCCACTTCCATAGATTCAATTCTCTTATCTGTAATTATGACATACTGTTACATCACCACCTGCACCAGTGGTGTACAGGGGAAAAGTGAAGCCAAAATGAAGATCATTTGCACCTGTTGTGCACCAAGCCATGCCCCCTACTTTGTGTCTGGCCCATTTTATATCTAATTGTTCCCCGGAAGACCTATTTAATCCAATAAATATCTAGAATGTTAAAACTTATCATATGCAACTCTTTTTGTGAAATTTTCTAACTTAGATCTTTTTTAATAGTTTTTTACTTTCTGATTATTAATTTTTTCTATTTTTTTGTACATGATTATGGGGGTGCCCATGTTGCTTGAACTGCTATTAACAGCCATATGGACCATAGTAACCGTACACTGGAGGTGGCTCATTGACTTCTATGGGATAGGAGGATGTGAACTCTTAGGCCTCATGCACACAACAGTATGGCTTTTTCAGTGTTTTGCCGTCCGTTGTTTACGGATCCGTTGTTCCGTTTTTTGTTTCCGTTGTGTTTCCTTTCCGTTTTTCTGTTCCATTTTTCCATATGCCATATACAGTATACAGTAATTACATAGAAAAAATTGGGCTGGGCATAACATTTTCAATAGATGGTTCAGCAAAAACAGAACGGATATGGAAGACATACGGATGCATTTCCGTATGTGTTCCGTTTTTTTTGCGGACCCATTGACTTGAATGGAGCCAAGCACCGTGATTTGCGGACAAGAATAGGACATGTTCTATCTTTTCACGGTACGGAAATACTGAAACGGAATGCACACGGAGACGCTTCAGTATTTTTTGCTGAACCATTGAAATGAATGGTTCAGTATATGTTCCGCATACTGAACTACAAAAACGGCCAGTATACTGAACGCAAAATACTGTCTTGTGCATGAGCCCTAATTGTGAATGCTGGACCCTGTGTCATTTGCATCGCTTCCCGCTAACAGATGTGTTAACTTTTATTGTAATCCTGCCTGGAATAATACTGAAATGACTTCTGAAAAGTGATGTCTACAGAAATTATCTCTACGGAACAGGAAGTTTAAGTCTATCATTACCAATAATTCAGAAAAATATGTTTAACATCTTTTTATAAGTAAATTAAAAGTAAATAAATAAAAAAATGAAGGCTTCCTCCTCCTTCCTCCATCCTTCTTCACCTCTCCTTGGTCTTTACGGAGGGGTGGTGGTGAAGGGTAAGACGCATCATAGGTGGGTAGGGGGAGGGATTGGGGTTTTTTTCGGGTGGGAAAAAAGATGGTAATATTGATATGTTTTTTTTAAATTGATTGTTAATATTTGAGCTTTAATAAAGAAAGTAAAAAAAAAAAATAATGAAAGTTAATGGTAGGCAGACCCAAACAGACACATTTGCATATGTTGGTGCAGAATTATTTTAAGGAAAAAAACTTCAAATGGATCTTAGTAGAGATGAGTGAACCTTTCAAGATTCGGTCATAAGTTGCCGAATTTTCGGACCCAAACCAAAGTGGCTCCAATTGCCCTGGAAATTGGTATATAACACCTAGGACTCAGATTTTTTTTTTTAGGAAAACATGTTATCTCTTTTTGTAAATTTTTTATGAATTTTTTGCTTTTTCTCTTCCCCCTTCCTAAGCTCTTGAAGACAATGACCGCAATAGTAAATCATGTGTGAGTGACACCAACATACAGAGCTATGGGTAAGTGCATGTTTGACGGCATTAACAAACAGCGTGTATAACCATATACTGCGCTGTTGCACGTGTTATGCTTTTTCAGAGGTGTAGCTAGGCTTTCCTGCACCCCGCTGCACACTTGCCACTCAAATTTGCATAACACTAAGCCACATAACACTAATTTACATAGCATTAAGCCACTCCGCCCAATGTAGAACTTTACTCACCCAGTCCCACCTAATAACATCTATCATAGGGTACACTGTGGTACCATGCAATAAATTAAAGAACCAAATAGTCCTACCTCATCCAGGGTTTTGCTGGCGTCGACGTGATGTCCAGTGGATCTGGAACAAGGTGGCTGTGGTGATAGAGAAAAAAGAATAATCATATAAGGAAGGGACAGTAACTGTCAATGTTAAATATCTATAAGGGGGTGTTGTGCTGGCCCATATTGTGTCCCCTCACAGTACTAATACCCACATTGTGCCTCCTTTACAGCAGAACTGCCCACATTGTGCCCCTTCACAGTACTAATGCCCACATTGTGCCCTTTTTAAAGTAATTATGCCTACATTGTGCCTCCTTTACAGCAGAAATGCCCACATTGTGCCCCTTCACAGTACTAATGCCCACATTGAACCCTTTTTAAAGTAACTGTGCCTACATTGTGCCTCCTTTATAGCAGAAATGCCCACGTTGTACCCCTCACTCTGGTTTTGCCCACATTGTGCCCCCTCAGTAGTTATGTCCTCCTTGTAACTCCTTCACAGTAGTTATGCCCACCTTTGTGCCCCTTCACAGTAGTTGTGACCCCTTCACAGTAGTTATGCCCATCTTTGTGCCCCTTCACAGTAGTAATGTCCTTGTGTCCCCTCACAGTAGTTTTGCCCACTTTTGCGCTACTTCACAGTAGTTTTGTCCTCTTTGTGGCCTCTCACTTTAGTCATGTCCTCCCTGTGCCCCCCTTTGACCACTCTCCTGCTCCATGAAAAAAATAAAATAAAAATACTTACCTGTTTCCTTGATGGCCTCTCCTACACAGCCAGCAGTGCAATACGCGGCCTGCAGGGGAGCAAAGGTCTGCTCCACCATGTAAGAGAACTGCCCATCCTTGGCTTACAAGGCACGTTCTCCGGCTGCCTTCCCTCCCTCTCTACGCCCCTGCTTCTTCATATTCAAAAGCTTCCAAAAATTGTCTCTTATCGGAGGCAGATGATATTTAAACATACACACTGTTATTGGATACACAGAGTAACATAGTTTATAAGGCTGAAAAAAGACATCCTTCCTCCACTTCTCTGCCAAAGCCTCCAGTCTATCCAGATCTATCTATAGCAGTATACTATCCTCTTTCGTGTTAATTTACTTTATACAGTTTAGATGCAAAAATGTGTATTTTACCGTGCAAGCCTTCTACAAGATCATTATAGGCGTTGTCTCACTTCAGCAAGTGGCATTTATCATTTAGATAAAGTTAATACAAGGCACTTACTAAAGTATTGTGATTGTCCGTATTGCTTCCTTTGCTTGCAGGATTCATTTTTCCATCACATTATACACTGCTTGTTTCCATGGTTACGACCACCCTGCAATCCATCAGTGGTGGTCTTGCTTGCACACTATAAGAAAAAGTGCGGTCCTCTCTGGTGGGTGAGACCGCTGGAGCGCACATAGGCTGGTGCTTTTTTCTATAGTGTGCAAGCACGACAACCAATTATGGATTGCAGGGTGGTCGTAACCATGGAAACAAGCAGTGTATAATGGGATGGAAAAATGAATCCACCCAGCAAAGGAAGCAATATGGATAATAACAATACATTAGTAAGTGTCTTGTATTAACTTTCTCTACATGATAAATGCTATTTGCAGAAGTGAGACACAACCCCTTTAATAAATATATTAAAGAGAATAGGGCCCAATACTACCTCTGTGGTACCCCATTAGTGACAGTGACCCAATCTGAGTGTCTACCATTAATAACCACCCTCTGTTTTCTATCACTGAGCCAGTTGCTTATTCCCATACACACATTTTCCCCCAGTCCAAGCATTCTCATTTTATGTACAAACCTTTTATGCCTAAAATTATGCCTGTCTATAGGACACACAAAAATGTTAATTGTCTGAAGCAAAAGTGGATTGTTCTAGAGGAGCCTAGAAAAATTATCCTATTTAATTGGGAGCAGCAGCCATACAGTGTGGTTTTGGAAAGGGTAGAGTATTTGAGGCACTTGGCCGCAATATTAGAGGCAGCAGAAGCAGCATAGCATAAAAGATACAAGGCAGTAAATCGGCTTTCTATAGGTGGTAATAGTAGTGGCTGTAGGGGATTAGCAGTGAGGAGTATCAGCGGTGACAGCAGCAGGCAGGCAGTAGCAAGATGGAGGCAGCAGCAGCTGTACGGAACATGATGGTAGGCAGACAGCAACAGTGGGAAGATGGGGCATCGTCAGCAAGACCAGATCTATTCATCGGCCTCAGCAGGAGGATGTGAAAACCCCCCTGAATCGAGGCTTGGTTCATGTTGACAAAAGTGATGTTTTGGATACTGGCGGAGGACAACTTGTTCCATTTGGGTGTCACCACGCCCCCAGTGGTGCTGAAAACCCTTTCCAAGATGACACTGGAGGCTGGGCAAGAAAGAAGACAGAGAGCATACTATGTCAGTTTGGGCCAGTTTACTAGTATGTCTGCCCAGAAGTCCATGCGGTGAGGGAACAGATTATGCACCAGAGACAAGTTAGAGTGTAGGTAAGCCTGAACCTGGGCATTGAGGTAGGAGGACTCGGCTTGCTGATTTGCCTCAGCTTGTCCATCATGTTGAGGAGACTGAACTGACTGCTGCTGCAGCTTCTGCTGCTTGTGGCGGCAGGAGGTGGATGACTGTGGGGTGGGGGGTGTAGCAGAAAGGTGCCTCCTTTTCAGACACTCTGGCTTCAGGCGTCTTCTCTCTGAAAGCTGTGGCAAGCTGCATACACAATATCTCCTAGTGATAACATAATTTTGCTTCCCTTTCCAGGAGGAAAACATTTCCCCATTTTGCTTTGATAGCGAGGATCTAAAAGCATGGCTATCCAGTAATCATCAGACTGCTTGATGTCAATGATACGCCTGTCAGTGCGTAAGCAAGCAAGCATACAGCTCGATATTCTGGCCAGCATGCCCGAGAAGCCAGTTCTTTCCAGCTCCGCCCCCCCCCACTGAGACGACTGGGTGCCATGGCTGGTGTCACCGTTCTTATCATCATCCAACTCCTCTTTCAGTAGCAGCTCCTCATCCTCCATGGGAGTTTCTGTTTGTGGGTCCCCAACATCTACAGGGCGGACAGTAAAATGCATTTCTTCTGCCATTCTTCCCTGCTGCATGAGAGTCAGCATCTGTTCCACGATAAATATACAGCATGAGCTGCCTCTGCCTGAGCTCGAAACAACACATGCTTCCTGATGAAGTGGTCTGGTACATGACAAAATCGTTCATGGCTTTCAGCAGCTTGTACAGATGCTCTGGTCTAGCATGTGCAATGATGAATACTATAGAGTTTGAAGTCACAGATTAGGATGAGTAGCGGCAGACTGTTCTGTTGCTGCAAGTCCAAGAAAGCATTCCTCACGGGTAAGAATGACTGAAATGTGAGGACATTGTCCTGGACATTAACAGCACCTTGAGCCTGTGTTATTTCCCCCAGGTTCATCGCGCCTACGATGTTGTGTTAATTGTTGCTGACCACGTTGCCGAGTTGGCAAGGTGATAGCCAGTGGGATGTTTTCTTCTTTAACTAGTTTAGCAACTGCTCTTCTGTGTGGCTACTCTCGCCCAGACTGATCAGCTCCTGACACATGTGACAGGAAGGAGTGGGAGCGACACTGTGCCCTGTGGCTGTTCTAGTTGGGAGCATGTCCATGGTGAGGGAAGCGGTTAAGTGCCTGGTGTGGGAGCCAGGCCAACGCAATGGTGGTGGGGTCAAAAGGACCAGGCCTTGTTGCTGGGGTGCTGCCTTGAAAAACATTTACCCAGTGGCCCGTGAAAGAAATGTACTGTCCCTGGGCACCTTCCACACAGCAACAATCGCAAGGAGTTGCCCACATTCTCTGCTATGTGAGAGAAGACTCTACTAAATGGTACAGCAGCAACTGTACTACCAGCAACTTGGCCAGGTGGGATTCAGGTTTTTGTAGACAAGCTAATTGCTAATTTTTCCATGGCCACTCATTCTGTTATTGCTGTCTTATGATGGAGAGAAGGACGAGTCTTAGCAAGAGAAGAAGAAGCTGATGATGACAAGTGTTGTCATCATTGCTTGGGGTTGGGGTTGGCTGCCACAAAGAAGACAAGGAGAAGGAGGACAGACTTGTTCTGATTGGGAATGCTGCCCAGTTGTATTTTCCCAGAGGATCCAGTGCTGCTGCAATAGAGTTCTGGTACCTATGTTTGTGTTTGAACTCCCACAGTTTATTTTAATCCTGCAGATCTTGCATACAGCTGTGGTTTTGAGCGCCGCCCTTGTGGAGAAAAAATGCCATACAGGAGTTGTTTGCACAAAGCTAGAGAAGCCAAGCTTGGTGTAGGTCTGGCACCTTTTGCTCCTGTGCCCACAGTAGCGGCATCACCACTTCCCAAGCTGACTGCAATATAAGCAGATTTGGCCCTGCCAGTTCTTTGTGAGGTTTTGGCCCTGCATTGACTCCACTCTATTTTGCCACCATGGCTACCATCGGTCTCCTTAGATTTCTCCTCCTCTTCAGCACCCCCGATCAGGCTCCCAGGTATTGTCCAACACACAATCATTATCGGAGTCCTCTCCTTCCCTGCTGCTTTTATCAGTGATATATTAATGTGGGCTCTATGCCCCCCAACCCGTTCTCTGCTTTGTATTTGGCCCGACTGCCACTGTCGCTGCCCCCACCACCAAAACCGTGACTACTGGTGCTACTATTAACACCACCAACACAGCTATGCATGGGTTCCTCTGCCCCCTCCTGAACCTCCTCCTCAGGGCAGACCAAACGGTGACTGCTCTCACATAATTCATGAACATGAAGACTCTCTTGACTATTTGCTGTAGGACCTGTTGGAGTTTTGTTGCCTTTTCTTAGGAAAAAAAAAAAAAGTTGCCCCACTAGGAAGGGGCACTAAAGGGGCTGAAAGGAGGAGGAGCAGGAGGAATACCGTGACCACTGCCTCCAAGGCACAGTGTCATACTCAGAAGTCACCTCCACTTCATTCTGCTGTGAGGAGGCGTGAGCCATCCAATCCACCATCTTATCCTCTTTCTCCTCAATGCCTTTCCAAAGCCAGGGAGAACTGCGGCCTACTGCTACTACTACTGCTGGCCAGATTGCTGGTGCGTCTACTACCCACATTCTTACTCTTAGAGGACAAGGCCTGGCGCTGGGTCTTTCGTTTGGAATCCTTCTGTATACCTTACATTTTGCCTAATGTACCCAGTTACACAAAGTATATATGAAAGCTATATGAAGATGAAAGCTGTAATGGCACCGGACGGGGTTAAAAGCAGAGCGTGCTTGGCCTGCATGCTGACCTGCATTCCCTGGACTTTGTGTGGCTGTCATGGCCCATAAACAGGTAGGAACTAGTGTTAGGGACCACTCCATAGAGGCGACCTTGACGTGGTGAGTGGCTTATTACGCTTTGGCCAAAATGTCCACCAATGCCTCATCCAGCATAGAGGCAGGGCAGAATGCTGGTTGCAGAGTGCTATCACATTTGTATTTTACAAAGTATATAATTATAGTGAATGCGGCCGGAGCAGACTTCCAGCGGAACAGTGGGCTAGCGTTAGCACGGATCCGGCAGGCTGTTCCTCTGCCGGAACAGCCTGACGGACCCTGCTGCCGCAAGTGTGAAAGTAGCCTTATATTGCTCTTTCCCCCATATAACCCTTGAATTGTCTGGAAATGCCCTGTTAAATAGTTTGGCCTATCATTTTACAGTGTTTTCACTGAGAATTAAATAGCTACCCTCTGGATTGTAAAATACATGTTGTACACTTTTATACACTGCTATTTTTTATAAAACTAAAAAAATACCTTGAACTGTGTGGAGATACCCTGACACAGATTTCAGACTAGTATTTCACATGTTTGCCCTGAGGTTTAAAACACTACCCTCTGTATTGTTTGTATTTTAACACGTTTCACACTTGTGTTGCTATTTTTCGCAAAACAAAAACCCCTTGAAATGTCAGGAAATGCCTGGCACAGATCTCGGACTAGTATTTCACGTGTTTTCACTGAGATTTAAAATGCTACTCTCTGTATTGTAAAACACACACCTGTATTGCTATTTTTTGCAAACTATGGAAAACCCATGAACTGTCTGGAGATGCCCTGACACAGAATTTGGAGTAGTATTTCATGTGTTTCCATTCAGTATCTGAACCCATCATTTTTGTACCATACCTATGACTATAGGTGTAAAGTGATGTGTATTTTTATCTAAGGCTACTTTCACACTTGCGGCAGAGTGATCCAGCAAGCAGTTCCGGAACTGCCTGCTGGATCCAGCAAAACGTATGCCAACTGATGGCATTTGTAAGACTGATCAGGATCCTGATCCGTCTTACAAATGCATTGAAATGCCGGATCTGTCTTTCCGGTGTCATCTGGAAAAACGGATCCATCTTTTATTTTTTCCAATTTTTTTTCTGTCTGCGCATGCAGGCATTCCGGTATTTTGAATGCCGTACGCGGCACTAATACATGCCGGATTTGGCATTCAGGCAAGTGTTCCGTTTTTTTGGCCAGAGATAAAACCGTAGCATGCTGCGGTTTTATCTTTGTCCTGATCAGTCAAAAAGACTGAACTGAAAACATCCTGATGCATCCTGAACAGATTACTCTCGATTCAGAATGCATATGGATAAAACTGATCATTTTTTTCCCGGTATAGAGCCCCTAGGATGGAACTGTATGCTGGAAAAGAAAAACGCTAGTGTGAAAGTACCCTTAGGCTACATGCACACCATAGAGAAAAAAAAACTGCTGTTAAAAACGGACACGCTGAGGGGCATTTACAAAGCTCTTTACACCACTAATTATGGTGCGTGCCATATTTGCACCATAATTTGCGACTTTTTAAGCTTCTCAGCACTTTTAAATGGTAGAGAAAAGGGGTGGAGCTTAGCACGTTCAACAAGATTTACTATAACTTATGCCAGAAAGTGGCTTAAGTTATAGCTGAAGTGTTTGCCAGCCCCTAGCTGGTGTAGACTTTAGTTTCTAGCGCACAGCAGGGCAGATATGCAACTAATTTATTAAGAGGCATCTGCCTAAATTAGGCACATCTCACTCCAGCTCAGAGGGATCAAGACTGGCGTATGGGAATGCCAGTCTTGATAAATGTACCTCACTGTCAGTTTTTTATGGCCATTTTTCATCAGTGTGTGCATCCATCTTCTGTCCGTGTATCTGTTTTTAATAGTAGTTTTGCATCCACTTTGCATTCAATTTTAAAGGGACAATTTCTTTGTTTTTTTAGTTAAAACCCCAACCCTTCAGTGCCCTCAATACATATATATATATATATATATATATATATATTGTCCCCCTCATAGTGCCTCCATTAGAAATAATGTCCCCGTTAGTGATAAGGACACCCTTAATGCCCCTCAATAGTTATGACTAGTGTTAAGCAAAGCATTTGAAGTGGTATTCGGTCCGAATTTTCTTTCGCTTTGTAGTAACGGGGATCAGTTTTTCCTAAAATGGCGTCTGCATGTGTTACACAGTGAAAGTAAGCCTAGGAACATGAGATCACCCATAATGCCGTGCGGCCAGCTAAATCACACATAGCCATCCCCTGTGATGTCACAGCCCTATAAAACCCTCATCCCGCGAGCGCTCCGCCATTGTCCTGTGAGTTGAGCATAGGGAGAGACGTGGCAAGCGCTCATGCGCTAGAGACAGTGTTTTGTCTTCATACAGAGGTGATGATGGTGAGTACAATAAAGGAATTCCAGAGGGGCCTGGATGTATTTCTGGAGCGTAATAATATTACAGGCTATGGCTACTAGAGAGGGGTCGTTGATCCAGGAAGTTATTCTGATTGCCTGATTGGAGTCGGGAAGGAATTTTTAATTCCCCTAAAGTGGGGAAAATTGGCTTCTACCTCACAGTTTTTTTTTTTTTTTGCCTTCCTCTGGATCAACTTGCAGGATGACAGGCTGAACTGGATGGATGAATGTCTTTTTTCGGCCTTATGTACTATGTTACACGTTCACACAGTGAGCAGACTGACATTCAGTATAAACCATTCCTATCTTCCAAATAACTGTTCTTTGTAGTCTAACTTATTTATTAGCAAAACAGAAGTATTGATGTGTGGTAAAACTATAAAAATAAATATAGCTTGCATATGTATAAAGCATACAAGATAGCATGTACAGCAGGAAGCATAGAACAGCATGTACTACAACATTACATTAACTCTGAGTACGTCCCAAAATGTCTGTCTGTATATAGGATTACATATCTAACAGCTACAACATGTTCCTTGAGTAACACTACAGCTAGCTAAACATCACTGCATAACATAATATCCCTGAGACAAGGTAGATCTCACTCACCAGATATACCTGCACAAATATGGTGGAGTTTAAGAAGGAGAGCTGCATGGAACAGCTCTGCTGATGTCCTGTAAAATGGAGACTGGGATTCTCTTTCCCAGAATGCCTTGCACTACCCACAATGTTTAGCACCTTCCAACAATACAATAATCTTTATTAACAAAAAACACAAGTGTGATACATTTTTACCACTGCTAGATGGTGCTGTTACCTAACTAATAACAGGAATAGCAAACTGAAAGAATTGATCTGTAGTGATACTAAAAAGAATCCCAGTGCTGGTAGAGAACACTCCCCGTCTGGCGTCAAGAGACGCCACCACAGAATCCTTCTTCTTAGCAACCTATTTTGGTCACTGATGGGATCAAGCTTCTCCAAAGAGCTATCCTTGGAGACTGTTTGACTTTTGCTGTAGTCTATTTCTTTAGTATAACCTTCACTTTGTATTGTGTGAATTATCATGTTCTTGGATCTTTCCTTATTGGCAGTGATAAAGGCGTGTTTTCAGTGATGCCACCCTTTGCAGGGCTTCTGGCTCACAGGTAATGTCTGAGCTGTATGAACTACACAGGCTATAGCGCAAAAGAGCAACATCCAGGTGGAGAACCTGTTGGAACGATGGGATTTGCGTTGGTGGTTCAAAGTCACTGTGCGCAGAGTACATACTTCAGGTCGAATTTCTTCATCTGTATCTGGGTCTACCAATTCGAATGTGTTGGATCCGATGTTGCAAGTTGTTGAACGGTACAAGAATGCAAGACACGTAAACCATGTTGTGTCCTTAAGGTGGCTCGCTGCGACGGATCTAGTCGCGTGGGCCGAAGGATTATGGTGTGTGGGCACGTAGTGCGACTGTTTAGGACAAGTAGATCTCCTGATCCTTAGCACCCGATTGCAGACGTAGCCGTAAAAGCGTCTGGTTTAGTTGCAGATATATCCTAGGACTACCTTGCTGTCCATATAAAACTCGACTTCTTCAATTTCTAGGTTCTTTCCTGAAGTTATAAGTTCAGCCAACTCCACTGCAAGCAGAGCTCCAGTCTGGGAATTGTGTGTTCGCGGAGTGGAGCCAGTTTGGTCCGGCTCATGAGAAATCCTATATGGCATCTTTCTTTGACGTCTATGGTCTTTAGGTATGCTACGGCAGCAATTGCTTTGACTGAAGCATCACATAAGATGTATAGTCTTTGCATCTTGACTTCAGTAGATGGCACGGAAGCATAGGGTCGTGCCACGTGAAGGCTGGTCAAAGCTTTGAGAGACTTCTTTCAACCTGTCCACAGGTCTTTTTTCTCCTTAGGAAGCGGATCATCCCAATCAGACGTCTCTGTGGTGAAGTCTCTTAGCATAATTTTGCCTTGGATGGTAACAGGCGCTACGAATCCCAGAGGATCATATAAGCTGTTTATGGTGGACAGAACTCCTCTGCGTGTGAAGGGCTTTTCTTCCTTTCTGATTTGGAAGGTGAATGTGTCTGCCTTTAAGTCCCATTGCAAACCGAGGCTCCGCTGCACGGGAAGGGAGTCGGTGCTACGATCCAAGTCTTTTAGATCACTTGAATGGTCTTGGGGTGAGAAGACTTCCTTTAACTCACGGCTGTTGGAGGCGATTTTGTGCAACCTCAGATTAGATAGAGCAAGCAACTCTTGAGCCCTTTTTCGGAGACTGATTGCGGTCTCGTTCATGGGTGCGGATTTCAAGCAGTCGTCCACGTATAAATATTTTTCCACAAAGGACATCTGACCCATACTTTGTTTCACCCTCTCGGGCTGAATGAGACCGTAGATAGCGACTGCAGGGGAAGGACTGTTTCCAAAGATGTGCACTTTCATTTGGTAATCTACAATGTCTTCATTGGGGTCGTTGTTGCGGTATCAGAAGAGCCTCAAGTAATTTCTGTGTTCTTCCTTGATGAGGAAGCAGTGGAACATCTGTTGTATATCGGCCATAAATGCCAGGGAATCTCTGCAGAAGCGGAGAAGTACCTCTAGAAGTCTGTTGGGGTCTGCACCAGACAGTAAGACATAGTTTAGCGAGATGCCTTTGCACCTGGCGCCTGAGTCGAATACTACTCGTGTTATGGACTATTGATACAAAATGGATACTTGCTTGTTGAGGACTATGTTTAGCTAAGATGGCGGCCAGGCATTCAGCCAACACCTATAAACTAGAATCTTACTTTGTGTTTTATCATGTGTTTCTTTGTGGTTTCCGTTCAGCTCAAGCAAGCAGTTACAAAGAAAGAAGAAGTAACGGTTTCACCCACGAGCAAGGGGGGAGGAATTTCCTCTGCCGTCAAGGTTACAGAAAAGTATAGAGTTCGTAGCCAATAGAAAAGATATACTTTATCTTTCACCCCCCCCCCCTCCCACTTCTTCCTGTCGTAAAACCTATGTATTGTCTGCTGTTTTCAGAAAATAAACCAGATATACTGTTTTAACTCCGAGCTGTGGGTTGTCTCAGATTTGATCTCTCCGTGCACATACATTAATTAATTTGGAGCAGTACATCAACCGAACTGGCAGCTTGGCCAGAACCAGAACAATTTTGGCGCCCAATCGTGGGGCTCGAGGATTGGACCCTCTGTTCCTGTACCCCCAGAGACCAGACGAGGAGAGGCGCACTAACGGACACCGGGATCGCAACCCGTGATATGAGGTAAGAAAATTGAGTCATCTTGCCCATAAAGTGTCCCCTGGTGTAGCCTCTTGGTGTTCGTCTGAGGGAGGGGTGCGGAAGCAGTCTGGGACGTCCTCGAGGGCATGAAAGTAAGAACCCCATATGTTTTTTTAAAGTCTTGATGTACTGTGTTGTGCCTATAAGTTGTGAAGACCCTGTTGACAAGTATCACTGACTGAGACACGGAGTTCTCCTGTGTGCCTGTATCGGAGTTCAGCCCGGTGTCTGACTCGAATCTCCATAAAGGGGACGATCACAGATGGGTGGAGAGCGGTTCGCGGTAGCCCAGAGTGTGCTGACCGGGACTCAAAGGTCTTCACGTCCAGTGATTACTCTATACAGAGGTCTTTAGGCGGCTTCAGTAGGTACGAGAGATAATGGGAAATGAGGAAAGTGTCCCGAAGGGCTACTGTTCACCTGAACAGTACGTGGCGGACAGGAGAGGCAAACATTTCATAAAAGGATTAACTAAGTTGGAGAAGAGTTATAGTGTCTGTAAAGGAGGCATCCTATGTAGTGCCACCTGGCAAGTGTTGTTAAACGAGAAGAGGGGGAAGATAGAAGATGATAAATTGACAGACATGGTCCGTGTGTGGTTGGACTGTAGTAAAGAATTTGAACAGACCGGGGGGGAACTAAATCTTGATGAGAAAAGACAGAGATATTTCTGTAAGCCTGGTGTTGCATTGATACATGACTTGCCACCACCCTATAATGGCGCCGGGAAGAAAGCAGGTGGGTGGACCTGCAAAACATGTGGTCAACAGAATCCCTCCTCCCGTGATACGTGCCTTCCCTGTGGGGTTCCCCACCCACAAAACCACACCTTGGTAACTACTCCCCGGCACGTCCCATCACTTTCCGTGTTAGCTACAGCGCCATCTTGTCCCCAGGCAACGCCCATGAACGGACCTTTAATATCATTCGGTCCGGACCCCCCCCGTCACTCCTATGTCACCTTTGCCCCTTCCTACTACCTTGTACCCCATGGTTAACCCGGACGGTACATTCATGCTACCCCACTCACCTGCCACCCTTACTCCTATAATGGTAGGGGGGCAACCTGATGAAGCAGAACAGGGGGATGCAGACGGTGCTGCAGAATCCACAATGGGCATACAAAATGCACCGGGTAATATGCAGACTCCTTCGCGGGGTACCCCGACAGACTACGGTGATCTGCCAACTTTATCCCTGGCACCACAGTGGACTGTGCCCATGGTCGTGCGCCCATCATGACGTTCACAAGATCAAATACTGCAGGGTCAGATTACAGAGTTACAAAAGAACTTACAGAAAATTGAGCAGGGAAACCTTGAGACACTGAAAGAAGCCCTAGCACTTAACCGGCCACAGGGACCACCAAAATATGTGTCTTTCACCCCACAACAGTTATTCACCATAGTGAATTTACTGCCTGACCCTGAGACCCATCCCATGCCCTTTTTCAGGAAACTGTCCCAAGTGCATCAAACCTATGGGTGCACATGGTCGGACCTGCAAAGTATAGTGGAAAACAAGACAGGTGAATACTCCACACTGATAATGGATCAAATCCACATCCCTGAACTTAAAGGTGCTAACTTTGACCCCCGGGATCATGAGTCTGGAGAATTCTTTATAGAACAACTACAGAAATGGGCGAAAGCAAGATTAGCAGACCAATCCACGACATTACAGGATATGACACAGGAAAAAGTTGAAACTGTCGAGAAATTTGCTCAGAGGATTAAACAAAATTACAAAGACATGGGTTTTAGTCAGAATGAGCCTGTTCATCTCAGACTCTTGGCCCGCTCGTTTGTCGATGGTCTACGACCAGAGATAAACAAAGCCCTTGTGACCTGTCGCCCCGAGTGGAAATCCTTGACACTAGATATGTTGGAGCAGATTGCAAAGGGTCTAGAGAGTAACACAAAGAAAACCCATGCTGCTGGGATAGCCGTAATGTCAGGAGAAGATGGTGGAGAACACCCACCCCCTTATGTCTGTTATGGGTGCGGCAAGCCCGGACACATAAAACGGCACTGCCGTAGCAAACATCTGTGGCCAACCAATCAATGGCGACAGGGGGGCACTCAGCCCCCTTCATCGCAATAGGACGCTGGCAAACCAGTGCAGGGAGGGGACATTCCATATATGACAGTCTCTACCCCTCCTACCGGTCCCACCCCTCGAGTGACTCTCGAGGTTGCAGGGAAGGAACTTTCATTTCTTGTGGACACTGGTGCAGCCCGCAGTGTATTATGTGAGACTGCCGTACCTCATTCTTGGCTCACTGACATTCAATTACCTTGTTATGGACTAGAGGGGGTTGTGCAACATAACTTCGTGACCAAGCCACTCACAGTCACTTCCCCTAGATTCTCCCGGACTAAAACCCCCCAACTCCACCTCCCTGCAGGAGCCATGTCGCAGTTTGTTGTCAGCCAAACATGCCCCTTCAATCTGTTAGGCTCTGATTTTCTTCAGAAAATCCAGGCTAACATACAGTTCAAAGAGGATGGAACAGTCACCCTCGGTACAGCCCTACACCCGGAAGATACTTGCCTCCTTATGGCATTAACCACACTTCAGGACGCTGACTCATATGAACAAGGGGATTCGCTGCAAACCATTTTGCACCTCATCCCCGATACTCTCTGGACCAAAGGACCCCATGATATCGGACGCCTCAATGTCCCACCGGTCACTGTGATCCTGAAGGATCCCAAGGTTCTGCCATACAAAGCGCAATATCCGCTTTCTATCTCACAACAGGATGCTATTACCCTCCAGGTGCAGGCCCTCCTGCAGAATGGGGCAATCAAGATCACTACCTCTCCCTGTAACTCACCCCTTTACCCAGTTCGGAAGAAAAGGGAGAAAGGACAGCCTCCAACGTACCGCATGGTGCAGGACCTCCGAGCTGTCAATGAGGCTACTGTTCTTGAGACACCTATTGTCCCCAATCCGCACACACTCCTTGCTGGCATTCCACCCACTGCCACTACTTTCACTGTCATTGATCTGGCCAATGCATTCTTTTCTGTTCCCTTACATGAGAAATGTCAGTTTCTTTTTGCTTTCACACATGCAGGCAAACAGTACACCTGGACTGTTATGCCTCAAGGGGCTCAAAACAGCCCTTCCTGCTTCAGCAAGGCTATGTCCTCTGTTCTGCAACCCTGGCAAGCAGATCACCCGGATGTGGAACTCCTCCAGTATGTGGATGACCTTCTCCTCTGTGCGGTCTCTCCCCAAATCTGCATGACAAAATCTGTCTCACTTCTCCAGTTTTTAGCCTCTGCTGGATGTCGAGTCTCACAAACCAAACTACAACTGTGTCTCCCCAAAGTTGTCTTCCTAGGTCATTGCATCTCTCAAGGTCACAAGCACCTAACTGAGGCGAGGAAGAAGGCTATCTCTGACATCCAACTCCCGGACACTCCTCATCAGCTGCAAACCTTTCTGGGACTTATCTCCTACTGCAGGCCTTGGATATCTGATGCTTCTGCCCTCATGCAGCCCTTATATGACTGTATACCTCGTAATGCTGCTACTCCTTTCCAGATGACAATGGAGGCCGGAGAAGCTTTTTTAGTCATTGAAGGCCGCCATTGCATCTGCCCCTGCTCTTGGCATCCCCAACTACAACCTTCCTTTCCGGCTGTATGTCATGGAACGCCAAGGTCACGCTACTGGAGTCCTCACTCAAACTCATGGTGGCCGCAATCGACCCTTGGGTTACTATTCTAAGCGTCTTGACCCGGTAGCCAGAGCGTCTCCTTCCTGTGTCAGAGCTATCCATGCTGCCAGCTCTCTTCTAAACGTCACATCTGACGTTGTGCTGGGTCATCCCCTCACTATTCTCCCCATGACATTTCTGCCATCCTCCAGCAGACTCAACCTAAACACCTCACTGCACAGCGCCACCTCCGGCTTCAGTGTAGTTTGCTTCTGCCAGATAATGTCACCATTCAGAGGTGCCACATCCTCAATCCTGCTGCACTCCTTCCTCTTCCAAGGGGGGAGTATAATGGAGATTCTGAAGATTTTATTGATCTACATGCTGAAGAGGATCTTCAGGAAGAAGAACTATGGGCCTCAACCGACTCTCTTTACAAGGAACAAGAACATGATTGCATCACAATGATGGAAGCTGAAGTAGGGACACCACCATCAGTCCAAGACACTCCTCTGACAAACCCTCATTGGATTCTCTTTGTGGACGGCTCAAGGTACGCCGATGACAAGGGGAAGTTCCATACAGGCATGGCAGTCACAAGTGAACATGAAGTGCTGTGTGCAAGACAATTGTGCCCAGACCAGTCAGCACAAGAAGCTGAACTCATTGCCCTCACTGAAGCCTGCCTCATGGCAAAAGACTCTACCGCCAATATCTACACAGATTCTAGAAATGCCTTTGGAGTGGTTCATGACTTTGGACTAATATGGAAGGCCCGGGATTACATCACAGCTGCAGGAACCCCGATTAAGAATGCTGCAGCAGTAGCAGCCCTAATGGCAGCAGTACTCCTGCCCAACCAAGTGGCAGTGATCAAAGTAAAGGCCCATACTCGAGCTGACACCCCTGAGGCCAGAGGAAACGCCCTAGCTGACCAAGCGGCCAAGGAAGCAGCAGTGAAAGAGGAAAGAGTCCAGTCAGACCAGATTATGATAACACAGGAAGACCTGGAACAAGAAGAAATCACATGGGACCTACTGAAACAAATGCAGAAACAGGCCACTCCCAGGGAAAAGGAAATCTGGCTGAAAGAATCAGCCCTCGAAGAAGAATCTGGACTCTGGACACAAGGAAAGAGAGTCTGCCTACCCAGAGCTCTTTATCCCCTAATAGCCTCAGTGGCCCATGGGCCCACCCACCAATCCAAAGCCATCATGAAAGAACTAATTGACAAAATATGGGGGTCCCAGGGATAACCCCTGTCCTGGTGAGACATACTCAAGCGTGTCTCATCTGTGCAGAGTGTAACCCCGGCAGAACCGAGCCCACTCCCAGAAAATGTCTCCCGAAAGCCTTATATCCCTTTCAGAGGATACAAATCGATCATATCCAGATGCCAATGTGCCAAGGGTTTCAATATGTGCTAGTAGTGATAGACTTGTTCTCTGGGTGGCCAGAAGCCTACCCCGTCCGAAACCAGACAGCAACCACTACTGCAAAAAAACTGATGCAGGAGCTTGTCTGTAGGTTCGGAGTACCTGAGGTCATTGAGAGTGATCAGGGCCCAGCATTCACTGCTAGTCTAACCCAAGAGGTCTGGAAGATGGTAGGGTCACACCTGGCGTATAATACCCCATACAGGCCCCAAAGCAGTGGCAAAGTCGAAAGATTGAACGGGGTGTTAAAATCTAAAATGCTGAAGATGACCAGGGAGACAACCGTACTGTACAGGATCAGTGTTTGCCTATAACCCTCTTTTCAGTTAGGCATACACCAAGGCCCCCACACAAACTAACCCCATATGAGATCTTATTTGGAACAGGGCCAAGAATGGGACAGTATTTCCCACAACAGTTACAAATGCATTATGAATCTGTTGCAAAATATGTGATAGCCTTGAGCAAGCAATTGTCTAATATACATGCACAAGTTTTCTCTTCCATTCCAGATCCTAACTCCCTGGAGGGAAGCCACACTCTCAAACCTGGAGAGTGGTTGGTGGTCAAGAAACACGTCAGAAGCACCCTCGAACGACGATACGAGGGACCTTACCAGGTGTTGCTGACCACCCCAACCTCTGTGAAACTCGAAGGGAGACCCACCTGGATCCACGCTTCACATTGTAAAAGAGTGAAGGCTGTCCCACCGTCCCAGGAACCATAAGCCATGAGGATTCACATACTGATCATGACTTTGACAGTGGGCATATCTGCAGTATTCACGCCACTGGGTGATGAATGGGACAATTCACTGATACGGCACCATCAAATTTTAGTCCAGGGGTTGAAGGAGACTGAAACTCTGAGAGATTGTTGGATCTGTACCCACAGTCCCGTGAGTTCAACCAGTATGCCTTATTTTGCAATACCCCTGGACCTTTCTGAACTGATTGACCTGTCTAATTCTACCATCTTTCTCACTAGTATACACCAAGTTAAATCCAGTACAAACAAGGACAGGGAAGTAGCCTTACCTGTTGCAGGGTGGGCAGATGCCCCATGGCTCATGATAAACAGATCAGGACCCTCGGTAGATTATAGCTCTACTCCTTGGCAAGAGGGACACTGGGCTAATGTCACATGTTTTCCTAGCTGGACACACTGTTATTGTCTCCAAGTACAAACCAAAGGTATGACATTTAGTCCACACATACACTCAGGTTGCAATGATTCAAAAACAGACAGCCACGTGCAGTGTATTGGTGTAGATGCTGAGAACGGAAAGGATCTGCCCTGTAACAACCGTACTGTACAGGATCTCCGGACAGGTATATTAGCTAACGACACCGAAAGTCAGTCAAAAGGATATGAGTTGGCGAAAGGGACACAATTAGCCAAACTAATTACCCGATTATTCAATGGCACAGCAGTAGCAGTTCCAGACGACATATACTTAGTTTGTGGACACAAAGCATACAAATGGTTATCCGAGAATGTCACAGGACTGTGCACCATCGCCAGGCTTACTCCTGCTACCTTTATAGTACCACACTCTGAAATTGACATAAATGCAGTACCTAAACACACCTTGTATCGTAGGGCCAAAGATAACACACCTAGACCAAATGGCAAGCCACATGTAGTAGAGATGAGCATTACCAACAAAATTGTTAGTTCCATCTTCATATATCCCATGATAATGCAGATGTGGGATCATCTGGTAGTAGCAACAGACTACCTGGATGACCAAATATGGGAGGTGATGAGACTTATGAATACCTCAAACATTGTGCAAAACCAGTTAATCATTGTCACCAACCAACACACATTAGTTCTAGATTATGTTACAGCTAAAGATGGAGGTATGTGCCAGATTGTGGGACCCTTTTGTTGCCATTACATAGACCCGCAGGGTAATTTGCAAGTTAAGGTGGATATAGAGAAGATGGCGGATTTAAGAGATAAATGGCTGGATGCACATAAAGCTGATAAAGATACATGGTGGTCTGATACCTTCTCTTCCCTTAACCCCAATAACTGGTTCAAAGGTATTGGGGGTTGGCTCATGGGAATTGTCCAAGTAATATTGCAGGTAGCCCTAATAATATTGGTGATATATGTAGTGATTAAGCTCGTTCTTATTTGTGTGACCCGCTTTTCAAAAAGAATGAAGAAAACTGATGAACGACCTATTATGCTTCTCTACGATGAGGAAGGACAGAAGGAAACATCGTTCAACACAGCTCCCCCTCCTCACAATGATGCCTGGCTGAGATAGGGTGAGATGAATCCCAGGGTATTACCACAAGTCCAAGCAACCGGGAGCCTACCTATAAGGGGTAGGTTGTCGCCACTGCGGGTGAAGAGGATACGAATGGTATGCCCAGGGGATTCGCTAGGCGAAGGGAAAGTCTACAATCAAGTTTCCAAGGGGGGACTGTTATGGACTATTGATACAAAATGGATACTTGCTTGTTGAGGACTATGTTTAGCTAAGATGGCGGCCAGGCATTCAGCCAACACCTATAAACTAGAATCTTACTTTGTGTTTTATCATGTGTTTCTTTGTGGTTTCCGTTCAGCTCAAGCAAGCAGTTACAAAGAAAGAAGAAGTAACGGTTTCACCCACGAGCAAGGGGGGAGGGGGGAGGAATTTCCTCTGCCGTCAAGGTTACAGAAAAGTATAGAGTTCGTAGCCAATAGAAAAGATATACTTTATCTTCCTCCCCCCCCCCCCCCTCCCACTTCTTCCTGTCGTAAAACCTATGTATTGTCTGCTGTTTTCAGAAAATAAACCAGAGATACTGTTTTAACTCCGAGCTGTGGGTTGTCTCAGATTTGATCTCTCCGTGCACGTACATTAATTAATTTGGAGCAGTACATCAACCGAACTGGCAGCTTGGCCAGAACCCGAACACTCGTATCTGCCTTGGTTTTTTAGGATGATACACACCAAATATGGGAAAGTATCAACACTCCTCGGTGTCTTGTAGCGCGGGTGCCATTTCTGCATGGTCGTTCTGGAATATTCTTTCCATGAAGGTAAAGAAATGTTCCTTTGTCTCTGGTGTCCTCTGAAGTTTGTGTCTGAGGGAGATAAATCGGTTGTAGACAAGTTCTTTGTTGTCTCCGGGGTTTAAATGGTAAAGGTGCGACCCAGCTTTTTGACTGGTCTTTTACTATTCCTTGATCCATGATATCCAAGAACAGCCTGTCTTCTATGGACATTGCGACCCTGTTGTCTTCTCTTGTCCTGTGGAAAACTGTGCACCCTAAGTGATCTTGCTCACCATCGCAGTCGTGGTCTTCGCAGGAGGGATCCACAA
The DNA here is from genome assembly GCF_905171765.1 of Bufo bufo. Classification (NCBI taxonomy): domain Eukaryota; kingdom Metazoa; phylum Chordata; class Amphibia; order Anura; family Bufonidae; genus Bufo; species Bufo bufo. The sequence continues at coordinate 474,764,673 of NC_053389.1, forward strand.
AAGGACAAGGCACAGGAGCTCTGTGTGGCAATTCTTTTATTAGGAAACTACTGTGACATGGCTGGAATAGGGAAGGGCGTCCATTTTCAAGTGTGTTGGTGAGCATACTATTGACTGAGGTTGGCTTGTATGCTCCTCCTAGACAGACGTCTCCTATGATGACTCATCCTCGGTCAAGTCTGTGGGCTATGGAGCGTTTTGGGGACCGTTAATCAGTCTTCTAACCTTGTGAACTCGTAGTATGTCTCTTCCAAGGAGTAAGACTATGGGGGCTTCTGGGTCCAATTCCGTTATCAGGTGAGCTATATTCCTCAGGTGGTGGTGACATGCTGCTACCTCTGGTGTAGGTATCTCAGACCGTTTGTCAGGAATGTGGTTGCACTCCAGTATGGTTGGCAGGGAAAAGCAGGTCTGACCATCTATGGACTCTACCTTGTACCCAGTTGCCTTCCTCCCCGTCCTCTCAACGGTACCTGCACATGTCCTTAAGGAGTAGGGAGAACTGGGCCCTATGAAGTTGAAGGTGTCGAAGAAGGTGGATTTAGCTAAAGACCTGTTGCTTTGATCATCTAAGATTGCGTATACCTTGATCGCCTTATCTCGATGGCTGACCGGATAAACTCTGACAAGGCACATTTTTGAGCAGGACTTCCCTCCTACGAGTCCTTTATAGATCTCAGTACAGTGAGAAGTGACTACTGCGGTGTCTACGTCAGTGTCTATCTGCTTCCCGTCATGCTCCTCTGCTTGGGGTGATACCTGAGAGGGTGGTCCAGGGTGTAAAGCTGTGTTGTGTTCTGTGCTACCGCATTCTGTGCATGTCGCACTGACCTTACAGTTCCTGGCGAAGTGTGATGTAGCGCCGCACCTGAAGCAGATGTTGTTTTCTTTGAGGAATTCTTTGCGGTCCTCTAAAGACTTCTCCCTGAAGGCTCTGCATTTTAATAGAGAATGTGGTTTCTTGTGCAGGGGGCATTCTTTGGTAAGATCTTTGAGTTTGTTCTCTTCTTGAGAAGACTTAAAGAGGACCTTTCACTAGTTTAAAAACTAAAAACTAACTATATCAGTGGGCAGAGCGACGCCCAGGGGTCCCCCTGCACTTACTAGTATGTCTGGGCGCCGCTCCGTTCGCCCGGTATAGGCTCTGGTGTGTGCAGCTCCCTCTGTTGTACGGGGCAGAGTTTTTGTATTAGGGTTGTCCCTTGCTGCAGCGCTGGCCAATCGTAGCACACAGCTCATAGCCTAGTAAGTGCAGGGGGACCCCTGGGCGCCGCTCTGCCCATTGATATAGTTAGTTTTTAGTTTTTAAACTAGTGAAAGGTCCTCTTTAAACGGCCTGTAAGGAGAACCTGTGGAGGAAACATTAGTTTTGTGGACTGCCACTGGTGTTTTATGAGGTTTGACACCAGGGGTAGTTGTATATGACAATGTAAAGTCAAAACTGGGATCATTCCTAATCCTTGCCTGTTCAGCGACAAAGTCTACAAACACCACGAAGGGGGGGGAATGGTACATGAAACTGTTTATAATGGTAAACATGCGTGATCCACTTCTCCTGTAGATTATAAGGGAGTTTTTGGACAATCGAGTTGACACCTCTCGCGGTGTCCAGGAATGCTAGCCCTGGCAGATCTTCTGCCTGAGCAACCTGTACCTCTATTAACAAATCGCTGAGTTCCCTGAGCTTCTGGTGACCGCTACCCACTATTCTGGGAAAATTATCAATTCTCTTAAATAAAGCATGCAAAACTGAAACCTGTGCATCTCATAAAGGAAATAGGTTCTTGGCAATAACCAAAGACAATTACCTTTCCGAACTGGTTCAGGACCCGGCTAGAGGGACGGCCATACTAGACTTAGTATTAGCCAATAGTCCTGACAGAACAACAGATGTGCAGGTTGGGGGACACCTGGGAAATAGTGACCATAAAGTAATAACCTTCTAATTATCATTCAAAAAAGTGTTTCTTCAGGGAGGAACAAAAATACCAACCTTCAGAAAAGCTAAATTTAGCCAACTAAGAGAGGCCATAGGCCTAACTAACTGGGACAAAGTCCTTAAAAATAAAAATACAGCCACAAAATGGGATATTTTTAAAAGCATCCTAAAATCTAACTGTGAGACATACATTATGGGAATAAAAGGTTAAGGAAAAAGAAGAAACCAATGTGGATAAATAGAACTGTGAAGAACGCAATAAATGACAAAAGAAAGCATTCAAATCACTAAAACAGGAGGGTAGTGAGGAAGCACTGAAAAAATAGAATATGTAAAAAACAAATAAAACAGGCCAAACTTTACAGAGTGTTGAGGGGGGGAGTTGCAGAGAGCGATGAGAAGAAAGCAAAGCTATTAAATATTTTTTTCTCCACTGTATTCACTGAAGAAAATAAACTGTCAGATGAAATGCAGAATGTAAAAGTAAATTCCCCATTCACAGTGGCCTGTCTGACCCAGGAAGAAGTACAGCGGCGTCTTAAAAAGATTAAAGGGAACCTGTCATCAACTTTATGCTGCCCATACTAATGGCAGCATAAAGTAGAGACAGGCAAGTTGATTTCACCGGTCTGTCATTTAAAAGTTAAAAGTAAGTGGTTGCCAAGAACCAACATCACAATCATTGCAGACTGGGCCTGGAAAAGAGTCACGGCCACCTGAGAAGGGTCATGGTTATTCATAAATTCCTGCTCCCCCTGCCCACCTGCTGATGATTGACCGCCTTCTACCTAGTTTTCTCCCTTTCTCTCTAGGAGAGAACTGCCAACCATCAGCAGATGGGTGGGGAGAGCAGGAGATTATCAATAACCATGACTCTTCTCAGGTAGATTTGACTCTTTTCAAGGTCTGTGCTACAATGATTATGATGTTAGTTCTCGGCAACCACTTACTTTTAGTTCATGAGTGGCACACCGCTGAAATCAGCATTTCTGTCACTAATTTATGCTGCCCTCATTGAGGTCAGCATAAAGTTGACAGGTTCCCTTTAAAATAGACAAATCGCCAGGACTGGATGGCAAGCTCGAACCCCCCCACCCCCGTATCCTAAGAGAATTAAGTAATGTCAAAGCCAGACCCTTATTTCTGATATTTGCGGACTCTATACTAACAGGGAGTGTTCCACAGGATTGGCGCATAGCAAATGTGCCAATATTCATAAAGGGTCCGAAAACTATAGGCCGGTAAGTTTAACATCTGTCGTGGGTAAACTGTTTGAAGGTTTTCTAAGAGATGCTATCTTGGAGCACCTCAATGAAAACAAGCAAATAACATAATATCAGCATGGCTTCATAAGGGATCAGTCAGGTCAAACTAATTTAATCAGTTTCTATGAGAAGGTAAGTTCTAGACTTGACAGCAGCGAATCAATGGATGTCGTATATCTGGACTTCTCCAAAGCATTTGACACTGTACCACATAAAAGGTTAGTATATAAAATGAGAATGTTCGGATTGGGAGAAATCGTTTGTATGTGGGTAAGTAACTGGCTGAGGGATAGAAAACAGAGGGTGGTTATTAGTGGTACACACTCAGGTTGGGTCACTGTCACTAGTGGGGTACCTCAGGGGTCAGTATTGGGCCCTATTCTCTTCAATATATTTATTAATGATCTTGTGGAAGGCTTGCATAGTAAAATATACGTTTTTGCAGATGACACTAAACTGTGTAAAGTAATTGACACGGAAGAGGACAGTATACTGCTACAAATGGATCTGGTAGATTGGAGGCTAGGGCAGAGAAGTGGCAGATGAGGTTTAACACTGACAAATGTAAGGTTATGCACATGGGAAGGAATAATACAAGTCACCCGTACATACTAAATGGTAAAACACTCGGTAACACTGACATGGAAAAGGACCTAGGAATTTTAATAAACAGCAAACTAAGCTGTAAAAACCAGTGTCAGGCAGCTGCTGCCAAGGCCAGTAAGATAATGGGTTGCATCAAAAGGGGCATAGATGCCCGTGATGAGAACATAGTCCTGCAACTTTACAAATCACTAGTCAGACCACACATGAAGTACTGTGTACAGTTCTGGGCTCCTGTGAACAAGGCAGACATAGCAGAGCTGGAGAGGGTCCAGAGGAGGGCAACTAAAGTAATAACTGGAATGAGGGAATTGCAGTACCCTGAAAGATTATCAAAATAGGGTTATTCACTTTAGAAAAAAGACGACTGAGGGGAGATCTAATTACTATGTATAAATATATCAGGGGTCAGTACAGAGATCTCTCCCATCATCTATTTATCCCCAGGACTGTGACTGTGACGAGGGGACATCCTCTGCGTCTGGAGGAAAGAAGGTTTGTACACAAACATAGAAAAGGATTCTTTACGGTAAGAGCAGTGAGACTATGGAACTCTCTGCCTGTGGAGGTGGTGATGGTGAGTACAATAAAGGAATTCTAGAGGGCCCTGGATGTATTTCTGGAGTGTAATAATATTACAGGCTATGGCTACTAGAGAGGGGTCGTTGATCCAGGGAGTTATTCTGATTGCCTGAATGGAGTTGGGAAGGAATTTTATTCCCCTTAAGTGGAGAAAATTGGCTTCTACCTCACAGTTTTTTATTTTTTTTGCCTTCCTCTGGATCAACTTGCAGGATAGCAGGCCGAACTGGATGGGCAAATGTCTTTTTTCGACCTTATATACTATATTACTATGTATGGCAGCTGCTGCAATCTTGTACGCCAGACCGCATGTGTGATGGCAGCTCCGTATAGTCAGATCCACTATCCCTGGTGACTAGCATCTGTTTTACTGTTCTGTCTTCATACACGTTCACACAGTGTGCAGTCTGACATTCAGTATAAACCATTCCTGTCTTCCAAATAAGAGGACTGTTCTCTGTAGTCTAACTTGTTTATAACAGCACCCAAGTTGTGCCCCAGTGTAGATATTTTCCCCCAGTTGTGCCCATATATATATTGATACACATGTCTTTGTATACAGCAATGTGGATATACAGAGGATTATGGGCAATGTAGAGGGGGATGCTGCCTTCCTCAATGTACCCTCGGCTATTAACATCAAGAGGGATTATGAAGGCATTACCAAGAAATTGCTATCCACTGAGCTACACTCGCTGACGTTGGCACAGTATTATAAAAATAAGCGCATACCAAGGGGGATGCGGTCCCGTTTAAAACCGAATATGTTTTCACAAGATGGCGAATTCAGAGCACGCTTTGAAGCCATTTCAAATAAATATGCGATGGACATTATGTTGCTTAATATCGAGTTCTCCCAGAGGGAAATGGTGGCGCTAAAGAGCAAATTGCAGGACACTGAACAACAGCTAAAATCAGCTGTGTCCATTAATGAAGCGGATGCATTTCTGGAGAAACAACAGTCTTTCCTGGAAAAGATGCGGAGGGACCTTGAGGAGGTCAAAAGGTCAAAGTGGCATAGAGACCAGAATGACTATGCATCTGGTCATGTCTACATTTGGGAGCAACCATGGCGTACGGATCGGGGCCCTTTGCCTAAAAAGATACCTAAACGTAACAAAGAAACCAACAAATGGGTGAGAAATAAAGATGCAAATGATGATTCCAACTCTAGCCAGCCTGGAACTTTTTTAGGTCCACGTGTTGCTATGGGAGACGCCCCACGAGACGGGGAGGTCTCAGACACAGAAGATCTGGGAAAAACCAGAGCACAGAGATTGATGAGGACCAACAACTCCAGACAGATGAATACAATCAAGAAAAAATAGAGTCAAATGTGGTAGTAAACATTTCGTCCTATACACTGACTGATCATGAATTGAAAGCATTGAATAAGGGATTGTCCTTTTGTCCACAGGCTAAGCCTGATTGGTTCCAGTTGGAACTGGACTTGAACCGCCTCTTCAGGAATTTAAAACTGAGGGTGTGGTTCGACCTCAGTTCCTCTGGTGCTATGAGTACTAATGAAGTCAGCAATCCTAATGGTCAATTAACTTTGAAACAGTTTGGTTTGCATTTAAAAAGTGATTTTTTTCCACTTGTCAATTCACATGCCTTAGAGTGTTTTTCGGAGGCGGTTAAGAGAGATGTAGCTATGTTGAGAAAAAGAGCTCAATCTAATATGTTCATGAAACCAAATATTACGGCACAGGAAATGTCTGCTTTGGACAGTCTGTCCAGTAACCCTGATCTCACCATCAAGCCTGCGGACAAGGGTGGTGGGATCGTGGTTATGGACACTACTCTTTATATCAAGGAGATACAGAGGCAATTGGGTGAACCTGGTGTCTATGAACCATTGGGCAGGGACCCCAGATTTGACATTGCCAGGAAAATAGATGTACATTTGACTGCTGCGGTACAGAATGGTATCATTGATAGACAACTTAAAGAATTTTTGGTGGTGAAGTCCCCGGTTACACCCACTATATACGTATTACCAAAGATACATAAAAGGTTGGTCGACCCTCCGGGGCGGCCTATAATTTCTGGTAGGGGTTCGATCCTATCTAATATAAATGTTTTTCTGGATAAAATATTAAGAGAATATGCTATGGGCGCCAAATCATATGTGAGGGATACCGGTGACTTCATCACAAAAATTAAAGGGATGCGGGTCCCAAAGGGGGCGATTGTGGCCTCCTTTGATATAGTGTCATTATACACCTCGATTGATCACGGAAAAGGCCTGTCGGCTGTGGCGGAGATGTTACAACATTCAGATTACTCCGCCCCAGCGCGACAGTTTGTATTGACTTTGTTGGAACTGTCATTGAGGAACAACTATTTTGTGTTCCAGGGACAGTTTTTCTTGCAGACGATGGGCGCGGCAATGGGTTCCAATGCCGCGCCCACTTATGCAAATATTTTTGTGCGGTCATTTGAGGAACGTCTTGTCTATGTATCTCCCCACTTCAACCAGGTATTGACGTGGTGGATGTACATAGACGACATCTTCCTCATTTGGGCCGGCACCATGGAACAACTGATGGACTTTCACGTATTTTTGAACTCTCTTGAGCGGGAGATCCAATTTACGTTAACGGCATCGGTTGACCGGGTGCAATACTTGGACACTCAAGTATACATCGAGGATGAACAGGTACATATGGATTTGAACATCAAGTCCACAGACAAGAATACATTATTGCATTTTACGAGTGGGCACCCAAGAAGGATGGTGGATTCTCTTCCGTTCAGTCAAATGCTTCGAGTACGGAGAATAGTTGACAAAGATGAGAATATGAATCTAGCAATGAATAATATGGAACAATCCTTCATAGATAGGGGGTACCCTAGAAGGTTGGTAAAAAAAACATGCTGATAGAGCAAGAGAAACCCCTAGAGAGGAGTTGCTGACCTCTAAACAAAGACAGATCAGTGATAGATTGCTCTTTGTATCATCATACAATGAGTTGAGTCCAGACATCGAAAAGATAGTGAGGCGACATTGGGGGCTACTAAGTAGTGGACATCCTAATATTGCTGCTTTTAAAAATCCCCCCATGATGGCATATAAAAGAGCAGGGAATATCAGGGACAAGGTTGTACACTCCAGAGTACGAGATAAGGGTCAATTATGACAGACGTTTCTCAAAACAAGGCGCACGGGTTCTTTCCCGTGTCTGGGATGTGTGAACTGTAAACTGATGGTGAAAGGATCAGTGTTTGCACATCCAGACACGGGTGAGACCTTTGATATAAAACATTATCTCACCTGTGACTCGTCATGGGTGATATATGTATTGTGGTGCCCCTGTAAAAGGCTATACGTTGGTGAAACCACATGTGATCTGAAAACCAGGTTGAATAACCATAGACAATCTATTAGGAATAAAAGAAGGGATCTGCCTGTATCGAAACATTTTGTGGAAAAAAATCATAAGGAAAGTGATCTAAGATTCATGATCATAGATCATGTTAAACCATTAGACAGAGGAGGGGATCGATTAAATATACTAAAGAAAATTGAGCTTAGGTGGATTTTTCGGTTGGATACTCTGAAACCTAAAGGGTTAAATGTCGAATTTAGGGTGACAGGAGGAATGGTTAGCTAATACTCAGTCTATAGGTTTTGTGGTCTGATGTTGTCCGCATTCTGTATATGGTGAATTTAATGGAAGCTACAGGGATATGTCTATGTTAAATACATGACACATTTGTATGCATGTACTGTTTGAATTAATACCCAGACTTTTTGCCTGTGCCGGGTAATAAGTAGGGACAATAAAGCATAGGGAGATATGGAGATGTAATAGTATTGCCCAAATAAATGCCCGTAACTAATATGGCGGATATGGACCTGTGGTGGGGCGCGGACGAGGAGTAAGCGTGCTGACGCATGTTTGATGTGCGGGTTGGACGCTGGCGCAATCGTTCGGGCGTCACCACGTTGGTTCTCTGCCTAGGGGTGACGCGTGATGGTTATGTACTGCGTCAGAAGGGAAGTGGGTTAGATACATGCGCACTAAGGAGCAGTAGATGCGGATGAGTGGCGCACTCCGACACAAGCAAAGACGCCTTCTCCCTATGCATTTCTCTATCAAGTCCCCGGCAAGGTATTACAGTCAGGATTTTTAACCGCACTGTTCACTTTATTATATACACTTATATATATTTACCATGATGGATCACTATTGAAGGTATCACTGATATGCGCTGACAATTGTTGGTGCGTATGTTAACATGTGGAGTTAATTATATGAATTGTAGCTCACCCAGTAATGGGAGTGCACTGTTGCTGTATTGGCTGATGAATTGATTGGTCACGATGTAAAGATGTATTTATACATGCACCATGCACTTTTATGTTCACTTGACTTGAGAAAGGTTCTGTGAGAGAACCGAAACGTTGTCTTTTGTGACATGTGTGAATAAATTGCACATTTTTTTTACTTCAAGGAGTGCTGCGGATTTTCTTTGTTTTATATATATATATATATATATATATATATATATACACTGCGTGCAGAATTATTAGGCAAATGAGTATTTTGACCACATCATCCTCTTTATGCATGTTGTCTTACTCCAAGCTGTATAGGCTCGAAAGCCTACTACCAATTAAGCATATTAGGTGATGTGCATCTCTGTAATGAGAAGGGGTGTGGTCTAATGACATCAACACCCTATATTAGGTGTGCATAATTATTAGGCAACTTCCTTTCCTTTGGCAAAATGGGTCAAAAGAAGGACTTGACAGGCTCAGAAAAGTCAAAAATAGTGAGATATCTTGCAGAGGGATGCAGCACTCTTAAAATTGCAAAGCTTCTGAAGCGTGATCATCGAACAATCAAGCGTTTCATTCAAAATAGTCAACAGGGTCGCAAGAAGCGTGTGGAAAAACCAAGGTGCAAAATAACTGCCCATGAACTGAGAAAAGTCAAGCGTGCAGCTGCCAAGATGCCACTTGCCACCAGTTTAGCCATATTTCAGAGCTGCAACATCACTGGAGTGCCCAAAAGCACAAGGTGTGCAATACTCAGAGACATGGCCAAGGTAAGAAAGGCTGAAAGACGACCACCACTGAACAAGACACACAAGCTGAAACGTCAAGACTGGGCCAAGAAATATCTCAAGACTGATTTTTCTAAGGTTTTATGGACTGATGAAATGAGAGTGAGTCTTGATAGGCCAGATGGATGGGCCCGTGGCTGGATTGGTAAAGGGCAGAGAGCTCCAGTCCGACTCAGACGCCAGCAAGGTGGAGGTGGAGTACTGGTTTGGGCTGGTATCATCAAAGATGAGCTTGTGGGGCCTTTTCGGGTTGAGGATGGAGTCAAGCTCAACTCCCTGTCCTACTGCCAGTTTCTGGAAGACACCTTCTTCAAGCAGTGGTACAGGAAGAAGTCTGCATCCTTCAAGAAAAACATGATTTTCATGCAGGACAATGCTCCATCACACGCGTCCAAGTACTCCACAGCGTGGCTGGCAAGAAAGGGTATAAAAGAAGAAAATCTAATGACATGGCCTCCTTGTTCACCTGATCTGAACCCCATTGAGAACCTGTGGTCCATCATCAAATGTGAGATTTACAAGGAGGGAAAACAGTACACCTCTCTGAACAGTGTCTGGGAGGCTGCAGTTGCTGCTGCACGCAATGTTGATGGTGAACAGATCAAAACACTGACAGAATCCATGGATGGCAGGCTTTTGAGTGTCCTTGCAAAGAAAGGTGGCTATATTGGTCACTGATTTGTTTTTGTTTTGTTTTTGAATGTCAGAAATGTATATTTGTGAATGTTGAGATGTTATATTGGTTTCACTGGTAAAAATAAATAATTGAAATGGGTATATATTTGTTTTTTGTTAAGTTGCCTAATAATTATGCACAGTAATAGTCATCTGCACACACAGATATCCCCCTAAAATAGCTAAAACTAAAAACAAACTAAAAACTACTTCCAAAAATATTCAGCTTTGATATTAATGAGTTTTTTGGGTTCATTGAGAACATGGTTGTTGTTCAATAATAAAATGAATCCTCAAAAATACAACTTGCCTAATAATTCTGCACTCCCTGTATAGGCCTGCAGTTGTACCCCTACATACAGTATATAATGCCTCCGCTTTCCCCCACCCTGACTAATGCAGACATAAAAAATAAAATACCTCATCCATTTTAGCGCGATGGAATATGTGACGGCCAGTGATGAGTGACAGGGCAATATTCGAATTCACGACTATTTGGGCGAATATTCGTCATATATTCGCGAATTCGATAATTCGTGATCTTGTCATTATTTTCTTGATTGCAAAAATCAGCAATCGGAAAATTTGTGATACGAAAATTCGCGATCAACACTACTCCTAAAGTCAAAGATATTGCAGCCTTCTCATTGGCCCACAAGCAAGAAGCAGTGAAGGATCATGGGTACTGATAAAAAAAATCTAGAATATTTGCGGTTACGAAGATATAGCATTATATTCTAGATATTTGCAAATTCTCGAAGAGCCAATATTCACAATAAAAATTTGCAATTAGAATATTCGCGATCTACACTAGTGACGTCATGATGGTGGGAGTGCAGGTCCTGCTGCCTCCATTGTGGAGCGAGAGTTCCCTTGCACACAAATGGATGAGGAGAGTATTTTATTTTATCCCCTTAAAGGCCCTTTTTTGACATAGTGTATCTGTTTTTAACAACTGCACGTCTGTCTAAGCGGCCGTTAAAAACAGGCCCTTTGATTTAAATGGAGCCTGTCTGGCCGTGATAATGGCCAAAAATAGAAACTGTCCTGTTTTTTGACTTCCGCTATTTACTGGCCGTTAAAAAAACATTCATATGAATAGCCACATAGCCTTCAATTGGTTGTTTCCCGTTAGAGTGCATGAGACCTAACTTGGTTTCTAAACAGTTTCTCTGATGGAAAATTATATACCATATTGCCGGCTCTCAGAATTTCTCATAACTACATGTAGAACTAATGTGTTAATATTGCAAAAACTGGGAAATATACATGTACATATTACGGTGAAGGGTGAGATGGACTATTTTTACTGCATTATAAATTACCATTTTGATCCTGCAGAGGGCTCCCTTGCACTGGAATCTGTAGAAATCTCCTGAAGCTCAGCAATAGTCAATATGTATTAGACCCGACTGATATATATTCCACTGTGCATATATAAAATCCAGTGTGCCACATTCATAAAAATGCTGCGTAACCATATGTAAATTTAGTACACACAGCACTTTTTTAAAACCCTTCGACAGTGGATGGGATCTAGTCTAGGAAGTCTCTCCACTCACAAACACTGGGACAAATGAAAAGTTTTGAACAGTGGGGTCTGAGTACTGAGACCCCCACCTATTGCTCGAATAAGGCGAGAGACGCACTTGTATATTGTGCTTTCTCTCCTAAACCAGGAGATGGACTCAGTAGAGGTCTATGGGCCTTTCTCAATTCTGTCCTCTGTAGCAAGGAGATAGAGAACACTATATACAAGCACTTCTCTCTACTAGTTCTAGCGATTATTGGGTATCTTAACACTTAGAATTAGCATTTTGAGTGGCTTGGGAAGCACTGGCTGTGCTTGGTTACTGCAGCTCGGCCCCCACAAAGTGAATGGGAGCTGAGGTGCAGTAACCCGGCACGACCACTACACTTTGAACAGCTGTGCTTCCTGTTCACAGTCCTAGTTCCAGCTTCGGAGGCTGTAGGGAACAGATGACTGGCGGGGGTGCTGGTTGTCTGTCCTCCACTGATTGGATATTGATGACCCCATCTAGTGGTTAGGTCATCAATATCAGGAGCCCCAAAAGCCCCTTTAACTAATAGTTATTTGCAGACCTTTATTTTGCAGGTGATTATATACTGCTCAAAAAAATAAAGGGAACACTTAAACAACACAATGTAACTCCAAGTCAATCACACTTCTGTGAAATCAAACTGTCCACTTAGGAAGCAACACTGAGTGACAATCAATTTCACATGCTGTTGTGCAAATGGGATAGACAACAGGTGGAAATTATAGGCAATTAGCAAGACACCCCCAATAAAGGAGTGGTTCTGCAGGTGGTGCCACAGACCACTTCTCAGTACCTATGCTTCCTGGCTGATGTTTTGGTCACTTTTGAATGCTGGTGGTGCTTTCACTCTAGTGGTAGCATGAGACGGAGTCTACAACCCACACAAGTGGCTCAGGTAGTGCATCTTATCCAGGATGGCACATCAATGCGAGCTGTGGCAAGAAGGTTTGCTATGTCTGTCAGCGTAGTGTCCAGAGCATGGAGGCGCTACTAGGAGACAGGCCAGTACATCAGGAGACGTGGAGGACGCCGTAGGAGGGCAACAACCCAGCAGCAGGACCGCTACCTCCGCCTTTGTGCAAGGAGGAACAGGAGGAGCACTGCCAGAGCCCTGCAAAATGACCTCCAGCAGGCCACAAATGTGCATGTGTCTGCTCAAACGGTCAGAAACAGACTCCATGAGGGTGATATGAGGGCCCGACGTCCACAGGTGGGGGTTGTGCTTACGGCCCAACACCGTGCAGGACGTTTGGCATTTGCCAGAGAACACCAAGATTGGCAAATTCGCCACTGGCGCCCTGTGCTCTTCACAGATGAAAGCAGGTTCACACTGAGCACATGTGACAGACATCACAGAGTCTGGAGACGCCGTGGAGAGCGTTCTGCTGCCTGCAACATCCTCCAGCATGACCAGTTTGGCATTGGGTCAGTAATGGTGTGGGGTGGCATTTCTTTGGAGGGCCGCACAGCCCTCCATGTGCTCGCCAGAGGTAGCCTGACTGCCATTAGGTACCGAGATGAGATCCTCAGACCCCTTGTGAGACCATATGCTGGTGCGGTTGGCCCTGGGTTCCTCCTAATGCAAGACAATGCTAGACCTCATGTGGCTGGAGTGTGTCAGCAGTTCCTGCAAGACGAAGGCATTGATGCTATGGACTGGCCCGCCCGTTCCCCAGACCTGAATCCAATTGAGCACATCTGGGACATCACGTCTCGCTCTATCCACCAACGTCACGTTGCACCACAGACTGTCCAGGAGTTGGCAGATGCTTTAGTCCAGGTCTGGGAGGAGATCCCTCAGGAGACCGTCCGCCACCTCATCAGGAGCATGCACCGGCGTTGTAGGGAGGTCATACAGGCACGTGGAGGCCGCACACACTACTGAGCCTCATTTTGACTTGTTTTAAGGACATTACATCAAAGTTGGATCAGCCTGTAGTGTGTTTTTCCACTTTAATTTTGAGTGTGACTCCAAATCCAGACCTCCACGGGTTAAAAAATGTGATTTCCATTTTTTTATTTTTGTGCGATTTTGTTGTCAGCACATTCAACTATGTAAAGAACAAAGTATTTCAGAAGAATATTTAATTAATTCAGATCTAGGATGTGTTATTTTTGTGTTCCCTTTATTTTTTTGAGCAGTGTATGAATCACTTTTGCTGTTTACAGTCTTACTTTGCTTCAAAGTTCATCAATGTTAATCAGGCCTGTCTATACTTAGGAAGGTTACTACATTACATAATGGAAATCTATTGGCATTTAACATGGAGGCAAATGGCACGCTTCTACAATGCTATAACTTAATGCTAAAAATAAACACACAACAACTTCTTTGGAATAAAATGGCCACAATGCTTTATTAAGGGTAACACCATAATAAATAATTTAATAAATAATTAAAAACCATCATAATAACCATCAAACCATTAGATAAATACCGGAATCCACTCAGAAACACTGAGTGATACAGCCCCACAAGCCAAGCCTTGAAAAGGCGAGGCTCCCCACAAGCATTGCAGCCATTTTTCAATCGCATTTTGCAGACCAATATTAAAGATATCAATACCTATATCGGACAGATGAACCTCATCTGTTCTGTATAACCCAGGCACAAAACCTTCAAGATCAACATGCCTATAGGTACAACCACCAAGTAATGGAAAAAAAAATTCCATAACCCTGTTTACCCGTTTTCTAATTTTTTTTTAAATAAATGAATGCATCCTCTCTGAACCAAACTAACCTTGGAACAATTTCTGAAAACATTAACTTGGTATTAGGTAACATGAAATGAAATAAAGCTAAATCCCGTTTCATTTCCATAACAAATCACAGGTCTTCACTTTCCTAATATCGTTACCACCCACATGTATTAACAGAACATCAGTGGCAGGCCATTTAGCAATTAATCATTTCCAAAGTAAACCTCTAACACCCCACCAAAAGACCTGCAAAGACGGGCTGTCGAATGATAAATTTGGTGAATGAGCTCTTTGTTCAGCTCGCTTCTCAGCCCAAAAAATAAATGAGTGGCCTACCATCCATACCACCAAATGACTACCTGCAAAATAGAAATTAAATTAGTCTGACAAAATTAAATCAGGTCTAACGTAAAGCTTAACTCTATGGGAATCCCAACTCCCAATTCTGCAAATCAATGACTCATCTAGGCCCAGTGGCGTCGCTACAGGGGGGCAATTGCACCCCCCAGGTCATTCCTTGCCCCCCCGCTGATTCGCTAATCGCTGCTGCTGCGCCGGCCGCCCGCACTACTGACTCAGTGTCAGTGATTAAAGTTAAAGTACACATCACTGACAGAGAAGAGAACACACAGATAGATACATACAGTCAGTCCGTCATCTGAGAGTCACATAACAGATGGGGTGGTGCCGTGGTGGGGGCGGCGTTCGGACCCAGCGGACTCGTGCAGGGCGGGCTCAGGCTGGGAGTGTGGCAGCCGCAGAGACGAGTTGACGACTTCAAGTCACGGTCGTCAACACGTAAAGCTGCGCTGCTGCGTGCCTGCCCGCCTGCGCGAACGGACTTTGCAAATTGCTGCCGCCTGCCAGTGAGTGCCTTGCCTTGCCTTCATGTTCTGAGTTCTCTCTGCTCCTGCTAAAAAGTTTTTAAAAAAGTATGTACCCCTATACCCCCACTACCTAGTACCTCGGCTCATGGCCTGCCCTCCATCCTGCTTGGTTTGCGCCCAGCCCCTCCTCAACCTGTCCCTGATGATACGGTTACCCCTATAACTTAGGGTATAATTGGTACATTATACAGGGGTAAAATAACTAAGGACCCCTGTATAATGTCCCCACTCCCCTGATAGCACTGAGTCCTCCTCAGTTATATTACCCTTGTATAATGTACCCTGATACCCCTTAGTTATAATATTACCCATAATGTCCCCTGATTATATAACTGAGGGTAATCAGGGTACATTATACAGGAGGTAATATAACCAAGGGGTATCAGGGTACATTATACAGGGGGTAATATAACTTATATTACCACTGGATAATGCCTGATAGGCCTCCTGACTTATATTACCCTTGTATAATTATGTACCCGGATACCCCTTAGTTATATGATCTCGGCGGGGTCATATAACTAAGGGGTATCAGGGTACATTATTATACATGGGTAATATAACTCAGGAGGCCTATCGGCATTATACAGTGGTAATATAGCTTACATTACCCCTGTATAATGTCCCATGATAGCCCTCCTCAGTTATATTACCCTTGTATAATGTCCCCTGATACCCCTTAGTTATAATATTACCCATAATGTCCCCTGATACCCCTCAGTTATATAACTGAGGGTAATCGGTACATTATACAGGGGGTAATATAACCAAGGGGTATCAAGGTACATTATACAGGGGGTAATATAACTTATATTACCACCGTATAATGCCTGATAGGCCTCCTGAGTAACTTATATTACCCTTGTATAATTATGTACCCGGATACCCCTTAGTTATATGATCCCGGTGGGGTCATATAACTAAGGGGTATCAGGGTACATTATTATACAGGGGTAATATAACTCAGGAGGCCTATCAGGCATTATATGGTGGTAATATAGCTTACATTACCCCTGTATAATGTCCCATGATAGCCCTCCTCAGTTATATTACCCTTGTATAATATACCCTGATACCCCCCAGTTATATTCCCCTTGTATAATGTACCCTGATACCCCTCAGTTATATTACCCCTGTGTAATGTACCCTGATATCCCTTAGTTATATAATATAACTAAGGGGTATCAGGGTGCATTATACTGGGGTAACATAACTAAGGAGTTCTATCCTATCAGGGATGTAATACAGGGGTAATGTAAGCTATATTACCCCTTTATAATGTCTGATAGCCCTCCTCAGTTATATTACACCCAATGTACCCTGATACCCCTTAATTATATTACCCCGGCGCCAGGGGCGTAGCTGCAGGGGAAGCGGCTGCTTTAGTATTTTTCAGTAGTATGATTAGCTGGTGAAAATTATTAGTGCCCCCTTATTTTTGACTGTGTATCTTCTGTGCCCCCCCTATATATTGATCCTAGAGTCGCCACTGTCTAGGTCACATCTAGCTGCTTCCGTAGCAGCACCAATCCTAAAAGAATGTGACGATATTTTAACATCACTGAGGCCTAATCAGTTCAAATATTTTTTAAGAACAGCGAAAAATTTAAATCTGGTTAAGGTAAATAGTTACTATGCAACAAAAAAGGACCCGCTACTGCTGAACGAACCGCCAACCAGGTCTTTGCAATGGCCACCGGACAAAGAACTGAACCAACCCATTCATTAAATTTTATAAACCTACTAACTCACCCTTCTGAAAACAGTAAACCAGAACTGTCCGAACTATTAACTGCTACTAGCTCGCCAATCCTTAGCGCAGCAAAAAATGCAAAGATAAAAGCCATACGAAATAACAACAGTTCAAAAGAATTAACACAAACCTCGGGTAAAACATTAAACAAATCATGTAACAGCTTAGGCTACTTTCACACCTGCGTTCGGGTGTCCGCTCGTGAGCTCCGTTTGAAGGGGCTCACAAGCGGCCCCGAACGCATCCGTCCAGCCCTAATGCATTCTGAGTGGACACAGATCCGCTCAGAATGCATCAGTCTGGCGGCGTTCAGCCTCCGCTCCGCTCAGATAGCGGACACCTGAACGCTGCTTGCAGCGTTCGGGTGTCCGCCTGGCCGTGCGGAGGCAAGCGGATCCGTCCATTCTTACAATGTAAGTCAATGGTGACGGATCCGTTTGAAGATGACACAATATGGCTCAATCTTCAAACGGATCCGTCCCCCATTGACTTTCAATGTAAAGTCTGGACGGATCCGTTCAGGCTACTTTCAGACTTAGGATTTTTTCTAAGTTATAATGCAGACGGATCCGTTCTGAACAGATACAAACGTCTGCATTATAGGAGCGGATCCGTCTGAGCAGACATCAGACGGACCCGCTCTGAACGGCAGTGTGAAAGTAGCCTTAATGGAAATAGGCCTTCTGTTATCCATATTGCAAAAGCGCTTTTTATAACCTTTCAGCATCTGCTTAATTTGAAAACAAGCCGATAATGGTTCTGTGCCATATAATTTCTGAAAAAAGGAAATACCATAAACTGTCTTAGATACTGCAGAAAAGGATAGATTTCTTTCACACAAATTAGCGACAAATAATAAACCAAAGTTACAATCATCACCATTACAATTTACAGGGGCCCCATCTTTGAACAATAGCCAATCCCGCCATGCGGCTGCATAAACAGCCCATGTTCTGGGAGCCAAAGAACATCTGATATTTTTAGCAATTAATCCCAAATAAGATCCCAAAGATGACCGGGGCAAGGGATCCCTTCCAGCTCCGCCTCCGGAGCAAGTTCTCGGAATCTAGCAAGCTGCAAACGAGATAGAGAATCAGCTAAGCTATTGGAAGCACCTGCAATACACTTAGCTTTAATCCAAATGTTACATTGCATGCAAAAAAGGACCAAGTGTCTCAATAACTTAACTACTAATTCAGATTCAGACGACAAAGTGTTAATAGCAAAAAGAACACCTTTATTATCAGTATGCAATAAAATCCTTTTATTACTAAATTGGGAACCCCAAATCACTACAGTCACCACTACAGGAAAAAGATCTTAACAGCACAATGTTACTAGTCACTCCAGCTTTCACCTATTAATTTGGCCATTGCTCAGCTGACCAACTACTATTCCAAATTGCGCCATAGCCAATACTACCAGCTGCATAAAAAAAAAGTCCCAATGCAACAGAATCCACAAATTCTTGCCAACAACTAGAACCATTATAATTATTCAGAAAATCAAACCAAATGGATAAATCATCTTTTAGACATTTTGTAAGGCGAACTAGGTGATTTCAAACCCCTGGTGGAAAAATATAGGCACTTAGAAAAAAAACTCTACCCATCGGTATTATTCTACTAGCAAAATTAAGTGAACCTAGAACAGACTGCATATCCTTCAACATACATTTCTTCTTTCTCAACAAGGAGTCTATTGGCAATCTGATTTTATCTAACTTGATGTCTGACAATCTAAATTCCATATTTACAGTATCAATAGTAATCCCTAAAAACTCTAAACATAAACAAGGGGAAAACGTTTTTTTCTTTAGCAACCGGAATACCAAACTTACTACAAACATCCAAAAAACCAAACAGCAATTAACAACTGTACAAATATTAGAATCTGGAGTGCCAATAAACAAAAAATCGTCAAGATAATGCAGAACACCACTAAAAGGAAACAAGCATAGTATAACCCAATGAACAAAAGTAGAAAAAGCCTCAAAGTACTAACAAGACAATGTAAAACCCATGGGGAGACATTTATCAAAATAATAAAAACCATTGAATTGGAAACCCAGGGAATTAAAACCAGAAGGCCTGACCGGCAACAAGCGAGAGGCTGATTTGATGTCAGTCTTTGCCAGCAATGCCCTCATGCCAAACTTCCTAAGCAATTTCAAGGCATTATCAAAAGAGGGGTAATCAACCACAGCGCAAGATTTATCCACCATGTCATTTAACCTCCTCCCGACCGCCTAACGCAGGGATGCGTCCTGCGGGCGGTTGGTTTGTTCCTCCTAGACGCATATACGCGTCATCTCGCCAGACGCGAGATTTCCTGTGAACGCGCGCACACAGGAGCGCGCGTTCACAGGATCGGAAGGTAAACAAGCTGATCTACAGCCTGCCAGCGGCGATCATTCGCTGGCAGGCTGTAGATCCGATTTTTTTAACCCCTGAAAGGTATATCAGACGCTGTTTTGTTAACAGCGTCTGATATACCTGCTACCTGGTCCTCTGGTGGTCCCTTTTGCTTGGATCGACCACCAGAGGACACAGGCAGCTCTGTAAGTAGCACCAATCACCACACTACACTACACCCCCCCCTGTCACTTATAAACCCCTTATTAACCCCTGATCACCCCATATAGACTCCCTGATCACCCCCCTGTGATTGATCACCCCCTGTAAGGCTCCATTCAGACGTCCGTATGTGTTTTGCGGATCCGCAAAACACGGACACCGGCAATGTGCTTTCCGCATTTTGCGGATCCGCACATTGCCAGAACTATATAGAAAATGCTTTTACTTGTCCGCAATTGCGGACAAGAATAGGACATGTTCTATAGGCTCTACAAAAAACGCAGTGTTCGCCCGATCAGGCCTGATCTTGTGCACACACTTGCGTTCAGTCCGTCCCACCGCAGTGACAGAATATTATTTTTTCCTGATCACTGCAAAAACACCGTAAAATCGCTGCGGCGCTATAAAGATCACTTTTGAGGGGCATGGAGAGTTCATAGAAGTTTTTTTTTTGGCACAAGTTAGCGGAAATTGTTTATTTTTATTTTTTTTCTTACAAAGTCTCATTTTCCGCTAACTTGTGCCCAAAAAAAAATATTCTAGGAACTCGCCATGCCCCTCACGGAATACCTTGGGGTGTCTTCTTTCCAAAATGGGGTCACTTGTTGGGTATTTATACTGCCCTGGTATTTTGGGGGCCCTAAAGCGTGAGAAGTAGTTTGGAATCCAAATGCGTAAAAAATGCCCTGTGAAATCCTAAAAGTACTTTTGGGAAAAGAAGACAACCCAAGGTATTTCGTGAGGGGCATGGCGAGTTCATGTAAAATTTTATTTTTTGTCACAAGTTAGTGGAATATGAGACTTTGTAAAAAAAAAAAAAGTATCATTTTCCGCTAACTTGTGCCAAAAAAAATAATATTCTATAAACTCGCCATGCCTCTCACGGAATACCTTGGGTTGTCTTCTTTCCAAAATGGGGTCACTTGTTGGGTATTTATACTGCCCTGGCATTTTAGGGGCCCTAAAGCGTGAGAAGTAGTTTGGAATCCAAATGCGTAAAAAATGCCCTGTGAAATCGTAAAGATACTCATTGGAATTTGGGCCCCTTTGCGCACCTAGGCTGCAAAAAAGTGTCACACATGTGGTATCGCTGTACTCAGGAGAAGTAGTGCAATGTGTTTTGGGATGTATTTTTACATATACCCATACTGTGTGTGAGAAATATCTCTGTAACATGACAACTTTGTATAAAAAAATGGGAAAAATTGTCTTTTACAGAGATATTTATCTCACCCAGCATGGGTATATGTAAAAATACACTTCAAAACACATTGCCCTACTTCTTCTGAGTACGGCGATATCACATGTGTGACACTTTTTTGCAGCCTAGGTGCGCAAAGGGGCCCAAATTCCAATGAGTACTTTTAGGATTTCACAGGGCATTTTTACGCATTTGGATAACAAACTACTTCTCACACTTTAGGGCCCCTAAAATGCAAGGGCAGTATAAATACCCCACAAGTGACCCCATTTTAGAAAGAAGACACCCCAAGGTATTCCGTGAGGGGTATGGTGAGTTCATGTAAAATTTTATTTTTTGTCACAAGTTAGTGGAATATGAGACTTTGTAAGAAAAAAATGAAAATTAAATCATTTTCCGCTAACTTGTGACAAAAAATAAACACTTCCATGAACTCACTATGCCCATCAGCGAATACATTAGGGTGTCTACTTTCCGAAATGGGGTCATTTGTGGGGTGTTTCTACTGTCTGGGCATTGTAGAACCTCAGGAAACATGACAGGTGCTCAGAAAGTCAAAGTGCGTAAATTCAAATTTTTGCAGCATAGTTTGTAAACGCTATAACTTTTACCCAAACCAATAAATATACACTTATTGCATTTTTTTTTATCAAAGACATGTAGAACAATAAATTTAGAGAAAAATTTATATAGAAATGTGGTTTTATTTGAAAAAGTTTACAATAGAAAGTGAAAAATGACATTTTTTTTGCAAAAATTTCGGTCAATTTCGATTAATATCAAAAAAAGTAAAAATGTCAGCAGCAATGAAATACCACCAAATGAAAGCTCTATTAGTGAGTAGAAAAGGAGGTAAAATTCATTTGGGTGGTAAATTGTATGACCGAGCAATAAACCGTGAAAATAGTGTAGTGCAGAATTGTAAAAAGTGGTCTGGTCATTAGGGGGTTTAAGCTAGGGGAGCTGAGGTGGTTAAAGAACCCTTATGTGGGAATGACAAGTGATGGAAAAGCCTAAATTCACCAGCCTCTTTTTTTAAGGCACGATCCCTAAAGGTGAAAGCCTAAAATTCACAAAAGGCTGATTGCAAAAAGGACCAGCAATCCTGCCTAATTCCAATTCTTTCTGTAATTTAAGGCTTACAACTTGCTTGTGAAAAGAAATAGATTTTAGATTCTCTACCCAGCAACAGCCCTTACCAAGGAATTCTGCTATAAAGAAACCTTCATTAAAACCGTCAAAAATTAGTTTAGCTTTCATGCGGTCTGGGTACCGCTCTAACCAAGGGAGCATTGCGGACAGATTCACTGGACTCGATGCTTTTAAAAACCTGTTCCTTGCTGCTGGCCAGACCACCCCGGACCATGGGGTGACCGCCGCCACAAAAGGAACACTCGTGTTCAACCATTTACAAGTTGTCTCATTGAAAGCATGCACCCTTCCTCATGTTAGATTGAGAAGGATTAGAGGGTTTAATACTGACCGATCTTTGCGGCAGCATTAAATTGATCTATAAGCCAATATCTTTAACCCCCCATTTAAGGGAAGAATAGACTGCTAATTTCTGGCTAAAGGTCTCGTCATATTGAAACCACGCCATACCCCCAAAGTTACGATAAGCCTCAATAATAATGTCCAAGTGTTGGAACAAACCGGAACAGAATTCTGGATGCTGTTGGCCCAGTACTGCTGAATAAACACAAAATGCTTGCAACCAATTATTAAATGACCTGGGCAAAAAACACTTCCTTTCTTCTTCCACTTTCTCATCTTTTTTGTCAGCATGCACTTGCTCCTTAGCTGACGGCAATAAAGACATAATGTCCACATACTCAGAACGCCAAATCCTCTTCTTTAATGCTGATATTTAAATGAAATCCTAGAGGCGAGAACTCACAAGCTAACGCCTCTTTGACACAAATCTCCTTAACACCAGAAACTTTTTCAAATGAAGGTAAAGTATTACACGGGACATCAGCATTAAGAGATTTAGAGGCTTCACAAGGGCTCCAGACATCTGAAGCTACATTAACCCTCTGCTTACCAGCTAAATCAATAATCAATTTAAACAGACCAGACAACAATGGGTAAGACACCACATTAATCTTACCCATGTCCTGCTCCTCCTGGACACTGCCAGCGGTTGACACTTGCTGCGCAGAATTTCCATTGGGGCCCCGAGGTGGTTCTACCACAGATCGTGGGAACCCCTCAACAGGCGACCCCAATAGATCCGGGCTACACCGCTGGCTTGATGAAGCTGGCACCTCAGGGAACACAGCAGCTGAATCCTCTAGCTCAGGCATGTCCAAACTGCGGCCCTCCAGCTGTTGCAAAACTACAACTCCCAGCATTCCTGGATAGCTTACAGCTATTAGGGCATGCTGGGAGTTGTAGTTTTGCAACAGCTGGAGGGCCGCAGTTTGGACATGCCTGCTCTAGCTGCTTCCGGGTACTCGCAGGACGCTCTTTCCTTACAGCTGCGTCCTCTCTGCACTCCCGGCTCGCTGCTCCTGGAGGACATCTGGCTCCGTCTACTGGGAAAGACTGAACTCCGGCTGCACTGCTTCTTCTCCCATGGCCAGACACCAGAGGAGAGGTATAAGCGGCCCTCGTCTTTCTAGCTCTTTTGCATGGGTGCACTGTTAACTACTCCTCCCGGCACAGAACAGCCCCAGGAACAGGTAAGAGAAGCTCCGGCAGTCGGCGGGTGTCATCTTCTGGGAGCTCCAACACAGGCAGGGATGTAGAGGCAGACGGAGAGGGCAGCAGCGGCATCACAGGCGGCGG
This sequence comes from Bufo bufo, assembly GCF_905171765.1. Taxonomy (NCBI): domain Eukaryota; kingdom Metazoa; phylum Chordata; class Amphibia; order Anura; family Bufonidae; genus Bufo; species Bufo bufo. The sequence goes on from NC_053389.1 coordinate 474,788,284, forward strand.
TGAGGACATCTCCAGGCAACGCTTCAACCATTCTTCCCTGCCCGCACCTTCAGCCTTCTCTATCAGGCGACGTAATAATGCCTCCATTTTTCTCTTCAGCAGCGAACAGGTCCAGAGGCGAGCAGGTCCAGCGACGATCCGGTCCTCTTCAAACTGACCCAGAAGCGCCGCCAAACACCTCAAATTAAAGGAGAAATCCTTCCCGCCAAAAGCAGGACAACAAATCAGAACCCGGTATTCTCCCACAGCAACAGCATCAGCCAATCAGCTGTGGAGCTACAGTTGCCTGGAAGATCTTGTCCAAACCAGCTGGAACTGGACCATATTTCATCTTGAGGTAAAATCTGAAATAAAAGAGCAGGAAAGGGGGAGACAGAAAAAGAAAGGGGGGGAGGGGACAAAACCATATATAATCCTATCTAACTAAAATAATGGTGCCATTGCCCCATGTGTCCCCCAAGCTAAACGCTCTGGGGAGCCCATAACATTCTCAAACTGGCAACCTTTTTAAGCTAGTTCACACATGCGTTTTTTTTTCCATTTGTGGAACAGAAAAATGACAACCAACGGTGCCTATCATGGGGTCTATTCAGTTTTCATCAGGGAACCCAGCATGTTACCTAACCAGGTAGAGCAGGTTGTTGATTGCTTTGGTCCTGCTTGTTTAACCTCTTCAGTACCCTGCCATTTTTCACCTTAAGGCCATTTTTTTCAAATGACATGTGTCACTTTATGTAGTGATAACTTTAAAACGCTTTTACTTATCCAAGCCACTCTCAGATTGTTTTCTCGTCAAATATAGTACTTCATGACAGTGGTAAATCTGAGTCAAAATATTTTATTTTTATTTATAAGAAAATACAAAATGTACCAAAAATTTTGTAAAATTAGCAATTTTCTAAATTTCAATTTCTCTGCTTTTAAAACATATAGTGATACCTCCTAAAATAGTTATTACTTTTTTTTCATGAAATTTTTATTTGAAGCAAAATAACAATTACATAATTAATCAAGGACATAAATATTGTTTCCTCCCCATATTCACCCCAATCAGCCAAACTCTAACCTCCCAATCCTGCACTGCGTCTCATCCTGTTTATCAGATAATAAAGTCAGAATAAAAAAAATTATAATTTATAAATAAATGGCGAGCAAGGGGGGAAAAAGGGGGCGGACAGAAAAAAAAAAATAAGAACCTACCACTTCCATTCTCCCCATATCTTAAACCATTTTTGTTCAGAATTCCTCTGCTTGTACAAGATGTTCTCGTATCTCTTAACCTTCTTTACTAAGCATAACCATTCATTGAATTTTGGAGTGTTTTGAGAAAACCATACTCGGATAATTAAAAGTCTGGCAAGGAACATCATTTTAGCCAAAAGGATCATTCGGTACTTTTGAGAAGTTAAGTTAGAAAGATCATTCAATATCCAACATTCAGATGTCGGCGGGATTGCTATGTTTAGTTTTTGAGTGATAAAATTACAAATTGATTCCCAATATAATTTTAAAACTGGACACAACCAAATAAGATGGAGAAAGTCAGCCCCCTGTGACCCACACCGAGGGCAATTCAAGGATTCTTGTACACCACATTTATTAAGTGATATTAAATTGGATTATTACATGATAAAAATTGTGCGAAACAAATTTTAAATAAGAAAAAATGTGTCCCCACCTCTGTGAAATAACCATCGGACAGTTGTTTTCCTAGGCCCTCTGGCCTGGTGAAAAAACCTTAGAAAAAAGTGAACAAATTAATAATTTAAAAAGTTGGGAAATCTTACCCTTATGGCCTGAAGTTCCCAGCATAACACTCAAAGGTGAAGAAGTGTCTATCTCCAAAAGTGAAACCTCTTTTACCCTTGACAAGTCAGAACGTAAAATACCAAAACCAACTTAAATTGCCTAAATTTCCCACTAGTGCTAAACTCGAGAGAGTGGGACCATCTCTCCATGCTTCACCAACTGAGAGAGATACATAATATTACTTTTTTGCCAAAATCTATCACCAAGCAGTTTATCAACCTCCTGTAAAAAAAAATTATGCCATAAAGGAGTGCGCTGAAGAGAACCCTTTAACCCCATCCATCCTCTAATAGTGGTCCATGATCTAGAAAATAACTTCAGAGTTACCCTGTACTCTTGTTCGAGCGAGATTGATCAATCTCCCTGATTCCAATAATGTAAACATATTATCAAAGAAGATCGGTTAACCAAGGTTATACACAAAGCTCTTTTCTCCCAGTGACAATATAACAATAATTGCCCAGCTATAAAAATAACCCTTGAAGTAGGGAAGATTCAGCCCTCCCCACTCGCTTCCTTCCCCAAAGTAGGTCATTCATTATCCTCTCAAGAAGTTTCAAGAACTTATCCTCAATTCAAACTGGGGAATTCTGGAGGATGTAAAGAAGTTGGGGAAAAATTACCATCTTAATTAACCCCTTAAGGACATAGGACGTACCGGTACGCCCTATTTCCCGAGTCCTTAAGGACCCAGGATGTACCGGTACGTCCTAACTTTAAATAGGCATTCCGGCGCCCCAGGGGTTAATCTGAACAGGATGCCGGCTGAAATCATTTAGCCGGCATCCTGTCACAACGCCAGGGGGGGTCATGTGACCCCCCCGTGTCGGCGATCGCAGCAAACCGCAGGTCAATTCAGACCTGCGGTTGCTGCGCTTTTTGCAGTTTCTGATCCCCGCTGTCATGGTCTTACCTGCTTGCTGCTCTCCTTCGTTTGACATGTGCTGGCGGCCATCTTGGGTCCTGGGTTTCTTGTAGCCTTCCACCCTGCGGCTCCTCCTTCCCCTGAGAGGAGCTGGATGCCTAGCTCATATATATAGGAGGTCTGTGGCTTCAGTTCCTTGCTTGGTCCTCTTGTGTTCACATGCTTCTAAGACTGCTGCTGCTTCTGGTTCCTGATCCTGGCTTCGTCTGACTACCCTGCTGGTTCCTGATCCTGGCTTCGTCTGACTACCCTGCTGGTTCCTGATCCTGGCTTCGTCTGACTACCCTGCTGGTTCCTGATCCTGGCTTCGTCTGACTACCCTTCTGGTTCCTGACCTCTGGCTTCGCAAAGACTCTGCTCGGTTTCACCATCCGTTTGGACTTTTGCTTTACAGCTTTATTTTCAATAAAGCCTTCTTATTTTCATTTATCTCTTGTTGTACGTCTGGTTCATGGTTCCGTGACATTAGGACCAAGCCATGAATTCTGACGGTACAGGGCCATCCTCGCTACCCACGCTGGTTGCCAGACTTGATCAGCAGGATCACCTGTTGGGTCGGTTCGCTGTGGCGTTGCAAACCCTGCTTGAACGCACGGCTCATTTCGCTCCCGTTGCCGATGGGTCGGTTGTCGCTCCTGGGCTCGCTCCTACTGCCGCTCCGGTTGTTGCGCCAGAGTCTACCCCGACACCTGTTGTTGCGCCTGCGGTGTTTCGGGGTATGACCGGTTCTGCCCCTCTTCCACAGCGCTTTGGGGGAGAGCCAACTCAGTGCCGAGGTTTCCTTAACCAGGTGGGCATTTATTTCGAGTTGCTGCCACATGCCTTTCCTACTGAGAGATCAAAGGTGGGCTTCTTGATCTCGCTGCTCTCGGACAAGGCCTTGGCCTGGGCCAGCCCTTTATGGGAGAACAACAATCCGGTGGTTGCCGAGTTTTCCGGTTTTGTTGCTTCTCTTCGGAAGGTATTCGATGTGCCGGCTCGTGCTGCCTCTGCTGCGAAGCTCCTTATGTCCATCAGACAGGGTTCACGATCCGTAGCTGAATACGCCATTGAGTTTCGTACCCTGGCAGCAGAGGTGGGCTGGAATAATGAGGCTCTGGTCGCTGCTTTCTCTCATGGTCTCTCGGATGCCTTGAAGGATGAGGTTGCAGCTAAGGACCTACCAGTTGAGCTCGAGTCTCTTATTTCTTTCCTGATTTTGATTGACACCAGACTCAGGGAGAGACCTTCCTTTAAGGAGAACCTGCGGAGGTCTTCTAACAGATTGGTGCCTACGTTTGCTGTCCCACCCGTGCCTCCCTCTCCTCCCACGCCTCCTGGGGATGACTTGTCTGGGGGTGAACCCATGCAGCTGGGGTTTGCTCGCCTGTCCGAGGGGGAGAGGGCACTCCGAAGACGCGAGGGCCGATGCATGTACTGTGGTCTCGGTGGGCATTTTCGGTTGGCATGTCCGAACCGTCCGGGAAACGCTCGTACCCTGAGATCCTGTCGGGGGCAGATCTTGGGTGGAGTCTCCTCGTCCCCGGTTTCCCGTGTTGACAAACCACTGATCACTGTTGTCCTCTCCTGGGTCGGGGGCTCGGTGACGACCCAGGCGTTGGTGGACTCTGGTGCTGGTGGTTTGTTCATTGATAGTGTGTTCGCTGCCGCCAATTCCATTCCTCTGCAGGCTCGAGGTTCCCCACTGGCTCTTGAGGCGATAGACGGCAGACCCCTTCTGCCGCCACACGTGACTCATGAGACCCTTCCAGTGGGGATAGCCATTGGTGCCGTTCACAGAGAGTCGGTCTGCCTCCAGGTTATTTCGTCTCCACACTACTCGGTGGTCTTGGGGTACCCCTGGCTCCAGAAGCATAATCCGACTTTCGATTGGAGATCGGTCGAGATCCTCTCGTGGTCACCGCAGTGTGGGGCTAGTTGCATCCATGGGTCTGTCAAGTTGCTGTGTACTTCCTCGGACTCTCTGTTGCCTCCTGAATACGAGGAGTACCGGGATGTATTCGATAAGGTGCGCGCGGTTGCCCTACCTCCGCACCGCCCATACGATTGTGCCATAGAGTTACAATCTGGTGCCGTTCCTCCTCGTGGCAAAGTCTATCCACTGTCGGTAGCGGAGAATGAGGCCATGGAGGAGTACGTGAGGGAGGCGCTTTCACGCGGACACATTCGCAAATCTTCGTCCCCGGCAGGGGCTGGATTTTTCTTTGTGAAAAAGAAGGGAGGTGAGTTGAGGCCTTGCATCGATTACAGGGGTCTCAATCGCATCACGATCAAGAACGCTTACCCGATACCCTTGATTTCCGAGCTGTTCGATCGCCTTAAAGGGGCCACGGTCTTTACCAAACTCGACCTGAGGGCGGCATATAACCTGGTAAGGATCAAGGCGGGCGATGAGTGGAAGACCGCGTTTAACACCAGGACCGGTCATTACGAATCCTTGGTTATGCCCTTTGGGTTGTGCAATGCGCCCGCAGTCTTTCAGGAATTCATCAACGATGTTTTCCGTGACCTGTTGCAGCAGTGTGTGGTAGTCTATTTGGATGACATCTTGGTATATTCTGAATCCATGGAGGCCCACATTCTGGATGTCAGACGAGTGTTGCAACGGTTACGAGAGAACAAGCTGTTCGGTAAGCTTGAGAAATGCGAATTTCACCGATCCCAGGTAACCTTCTTAGGTTACATCATTTCCGCTGAGGGGTTCTCCATGGATCCTGAGTAGGTTTCGGCTGTCTTACAGTGGCCCCAGCCCAGTGGTCTTCGTTCCCTGCAGCGCTTTTTGGGCTTCGCCAATTATTATCGGAAGTTCATCAGGGACTTTTCCATGCTGGCCAAGCCTCTCACGGATCTGACCAGGAAGGGCAGTAATTCCCAGGTCTGGCCGCTCGAGGCCATCCGAGCTTTTGAGGCCCTAAAGTCCGCCTTTGTGTCGGCTCCGATTCTGTCGCATCCCAACCCTGGGTTGCCCTTTGTCCTCGAGGTGGACGCGTCTGAGACGGGAGTAGGCGCCCTTCTGTCTCAGCGTAGAACACCAGAGGGTCCTCTGCTTCCTTGTGGGTTTTACTCCCGGAAACTGTCTTCCGCGGAGTGCAACTATCAGATTGGTGACAGGGAGTTATTGGCCATCGTGCAGGCCCTTAAAGAATGGAGGCACTTGCTCGAGGGTTCGGTGGTTCCGGTTCTCATCCTGACGGACCACAAGAATCTGACCTACCTTTCTGAGGCCAAGAGATTGACACCACGTCAGGCCAGATGGGCTCTGTTCTTGTCACGTTTTAATTACGTGGTCTCCTACCTACCCGGTTCCAAGAACATCAGGGCGGATGCCTTATCACGGCAGTACTCCGAGCTGTCCAGGGAGGAGTCGATTCCGACTTCGGTCATACCTCCGAATCAGATCCTGGCCGCCATTCGCACCAGCCTGACCTCTCCCCTGGGTGAGCAGATTTTGGCGGCTCAATCTGGTGCTCCCTCTGGGAGACCCAACGGCAGATGTTTTGTGCCTGAGGAGTTGCGCACTCGGTTGTTGCGAACCTACCATAACTCCAAGACCGCGGGGCATCCTGGAAAGAATCAGCTGTCCTGGGCTGTTTCACGTCTGTTCTGGTGGCCTTCCCTACGTTCCGACATCGCCGCATATGTAGCGGCATGCTCCGTTTGTGCCCAGAGTAAGTCCCCTCGGCACCTTCCGTTGGGCCTTCTGCAACCCATAGCCACCAGGGAGCGCCCATGGTCACACCTGGGGATGGATTTCATTGTGGACCTCCCTGCATCCCGAGGCCATACGGTCATTCTCATGATTGTGGATCGGTTTTCCAAAATGTGCCACTGTGTTCCTCTCAAGAAGTTACCCTCTGCACAAGAGTTGGCCACGATTTTTGCCAGGGAGGTCTTCCGGTTGCACGGTTTGCCTAAGGAGATTGTGTCGGATCGGGGGAGTCAGTTTGTGTCCAGGTTCTGGCGCGCCTTTTGCTCCCAGTTGGGGATTCATCTCTCCTTCTCCTCGGCCTACCACCCTCAGTCCAATGGGGCCGCAGAACGGTCCAATCAGGCCTTGGAGCAATTCCTTCGTTGCTATGTCTCCGATCACCAAGACAATTGGGTTGACCTCCTGCCTTGGGCTGAGTTTGCCAGGAACACGGCGGTGAACTCTTCCTCTGGGACGTCTCCCTTCATGGCCAATTATGGGTTCCAACCTGCCGTGTTACCGGAGGTATTCTCTCGCCAGGATATTCCGGCTGTGGAGGATCACCTTTCCGTCCTACGTGCTTCTTGGGTACAGATCCAGAAGTCCCTTGAGGTCTCTGCGCAGCGCCAGAGATTCCAGGCTGATCGCAGACGAGCGCCTGCTCCTTCCTACCAGGTCGGAGACCGTGTATGGTTGTCCACCCGCAACCTCAACCTTCGAGTGCCCACTCCCAAGCTGGCGCCTCGCTTTGTTGGTCCCTTCCGAGTGCTTCGCAGGGTAAACCCGGTAGCCTATGCCCTTGCGCTTCCTCCTGGCATGCGGATCTCCAACGTGTTTCATGTCTCCCTGTTGAAGCCACTGGTGTGTAATCGTTTCACTTCCTCGGTTCCTCGGCCTCGTCCGGTCCAAGTGGGCAATCGTGAGGAATATGAGGTGAGCAATATCCTGGACTCACGCCTGGTCCGCGGTCGGTTGCAGTTTTTGGTCCATTGGCGTGGTTATGGTCCAGAGGAGCGTTCCTGGGTTCCCTCCGCAGATGTCCATGCTCCTGCCTTGCTCCGAGCCTTCCACGCACGCTTCCCTCAGAAACCGTTTTGTGCTCCGCGGAGGAGGGGCCCTTGAGGGGGAGGTACTGTCATGGTCTTACCTGCTTGCTGCTCTCCTTCGTTTGACATGTGCTGGCGGCCATCTTGGGTCCTGGGTTTCTTGTAGCCTTCCACCCTGCGGCTCCTCCTTCCCCTGGGAGGAGCTGGATGCCTAGCTCATATATATAGGAGGTCTGTGGCTTCAGTTCCTTGCTTGGTCCTCTTGTGTTCACATGCTTCTAAGACTGCTGCTGCTTCTGGTTCCTGATCCTGGCTTCGTCTGACTACCCTGCTGGTTCCTGATCCTGGCTTCGTCTGACTACCCTGCTGGTTCCTGATCCTGGCTTCGTCTGACTACCCTGCTGGTTCCTGATCCTGGCTTCGTCTGACTACCCTTCTGGTTCCTGACCTCTGGCTTCGCAAAGACTCTGCTCGGTTTCACCATCCGTTTGGACTTTTGCTTTACAGCTTTATTTTCAATAAAGCCTTCTTATTTTCATTTATCTCTTGTTGTACGTCTGGTTCATGGTTCCGTGACACCCGCGGTCCCTGACCGCGGGGATCAGAAACTTTAGAGTGCCTAAAATCAATATTTTTCACCTGCACCCCTGCACGATTTGATGCTGGCGGGGGGTGCGGGGGGGGGGGTGTCGCAGGCGGTGGGGGCGTTGCGGGAGGCGGGCGGTGCGGCAGGCGGGATCGCGATCCCCCGCCCGCCTCCCCTTGAATGATCGTTGGATTCTAGTGGGTATACCAGGGTGCCAGCACATTGCTGGCACCCTGGTATAAACGGCTGACATCTGTGCAGATGTCAGCCGTTTAACCCTTTCCATACCGCGGTCCGTACGGACCGCTGTATGGAAAAAGTTAACTGTCATCGGTCAGGGAGCTCCCTCCCTCTCCATCGGGGGGCTGCTGTGCCTTTGCAGCCCCCCGATGGAGAGGGAGAGAGCCCCCCTCAGCCCTGTGCTTACCCTTCCCCGTCTGCGAAGTTGTGGCAGACGGGGAAGGTTCCCATGGCAACAGGACGCCTGCTCAGGCGTCCTGCTGTCCATGGTGCTGAACAGATCTATGCTAAAATACAGTGCAGAGCCCTATATAGGGTTCTGTACTGTATTATACAGACATCAGACCCACTGGATCTTCAAGAACCAAGTGGGTCTGGGTCAAAAAAATGTAAAAAAAAGTGAAAAAAGTTAAGATAAAAAAAAACATTTATCACTGAATATAAATAAAAAAAATAAAATAAACTACACATATTAGGTATCGTCGCGTCCGTAACGGCCTGATCTATAAAACGGTCATGTTACTTTCCCCGCATGGTGAACGCCATAAAAATAAAAAAAATAAAAACTATGAGAAAATTGAAATTTTGCCCACCTTACTTCCCAAAAAAGGTAATAAAAGTGATCAAAAAAGTCGCATGTACGCCAAAATAGTACCATTCAAACCGTCATCTCATCCCGCAAAAAATGAGACCCTACTCAAGATAATCGCCCAAAAACTGAAAAAACTATGGCTCTTAGACTATGGAAACACTAAAACATGATTTTTTTTTGTTTCAAAAATGAAATCATTGTGTAAAACTTACATAAATAAAAAAATTTTTATACATATTAGGTATCGCCGCGTCCGTGACAACCTGCTCTATAAAATTACCACATGATCTAACCTGTCAGATGAATGTTGTAAATAACAAAAAAAAAACGTGCCAAAAAAGCTATTTCTTGTTACCTTGCCGCACAAAAAGTGTAATATAGAGCAACCAAAAATCATATGTACCCTAAACTAGTACCAACAAAACTGCCACCCTATCCCTTAGTTTCTAAAATGGGGTCACTTTTTTGGAGTTTCTACTCTAGGGGTGCATCAGGGGGGCTTCAAATGGGACATGGTGTAAAAAAAAAACAGTCCAGCAAAACCTGCCTTCCAAAAACCGTATGGCATTCCTTTCCTTCTGCGCCCTGCCGTGTGCCCGTACAGCAGTTTACGACCACATATGGGGTGTTTCTGTAAACTACAGAATCAGGGCCATAAATAATGAGTTTTGTTTGGCTGTTAACCCTTGCTTTGTAACTGGAAAAAAAATATTAAAATGGAAAATCTGCCAAAAATGTGAAATTTTGAAATTGTGTCTCTATTTTCCATTAAATCTTGTGCAACACCTAAAGGGTTAACAAAGTTTGTAAAATCAGTTTTGAATACCTTGAGGGGTGTAGTTTCTTAGATAGGGTCACTTTTATGGAGTTTCTACTCCAGGGGTGCATCAGGGGGGCTTCAAATGGGACATGGTGTCAAAAAAACAGTCCAGCAAAATTAGCCCTCCAAAAACCAAACGGCGCACCTTTCACTCTACGCCCTGCTGTGTGGCCATACAGTAGTTTACGGCCACATATGGGGTGTTTCTGTGAACAGCAGAGTCAGGGCAATAAAGATACAGTCTTGTTTGGCTGTTAACCCTTGCTTTGTTAGTGGAAAAAATGGGTTAAAATTGAAAATTAGGCAAAAAAATGAAATTCTCAAATTTCATCTCCATTTGCCAATAACTCTTGTGCAACACCTAAAGGATTAACGACGTATGTAAAATCAGTTTTGAATACCTTGAGCGGTGTAGTTTCTTAGATGGGGTCAGTTTAAGGGAGTTTCTACTCTAGGGGTGTATCAGGGGGCTTCAAATGGGACATGGTGTAAATAAACCAGTCCATAAAAATCAGCCTTCCAAAAACCAAACGGCACACCTTTCACTCTACGCCCCGCTGTGTGGCCGTACAGTAGTTTACGGCCACATATTGGGTGTTTCTGTAAACGGCAGAGTCAGGGCAATAAAGATACAGTCTTGTTTGGCTGTTAACCCTTGCTTCGTTAGTGGAAAAAATGGGTTAAAATGAAAAATTTGACAAAAAAATGAAATTCTCAAATTTTTTCTCTTGTGCAACACCTAAAGGGTTAACAATGTATGCAAAATCAGTTTTGAATACCTTGAGGGGTGTAGTTTCTTAGATGGGGTCATTTTTGGGTGGTTTCTATTATGTAAGCCTCGCAAAGTGACTTCAGACCTGAACTGGTCCCTAAAAATTGAGTTTTTGTAAATTTCGGAAAAAGTTAAAGATTTGCTTCTAATTTTCTAAGCCTTATAACATCCCCAAAAAATAAAATAGAATTCCCAAAATAATTCAAGCATGAAGTAGACATATGGGGAATGTAAAGTCATCACAATTTTTTGGGGTATTACTATGTATTACAGGAGTAGAGAAACTGAAACTTTGAAATTTGCAAATTTTCCCAAATTTTTGGTAAATTAGGTATTTTTTTTGTGCAAAAAAAATATTTTTTTTGACTTCATTTTACCAGTGTCATGAAGTACAATATGTGACGAAAAAACTATCTCAGAATGGCCTGGATAAGCACTTAAAGTGACACTGGTCAGATTTCCAAAAAATGGCCTGATCCTTAAGGTGAAAATGAGCCCGGTCCTTAAGGGGTTAAAGATACTCTGTCAGCTCTAGTCAAAGGTAGACGCAGCCATATAGTAATTTTTTATCTCAACTTACTTATTAGTGGTAACAAATTTAGCTGAATATAATCCTCAACCCTAGACGATATCATACCAAGGTATTCCACTGTCTCGACTATCTTTAAAACTGTATGTAGGCTCCGATACTCAAAATTATCCAGTAACATAAGGGTGGTTTTGGACCAGTTAATATCTAGACCAGAGACTTCCCCAAAAAAATTAACTAAATAAATAACTATCGAGAGAGTAGTGTTGGTTTGATTTCCTGATACTCCAAAACCCTCAATAATTATGTCCTGCCTAATACTGAGTGCTAGGGGCTCAATATAAATATCAAACAATAGTGGTGACAGGGGACAACCCTGGCGGGTACCTCTAGACAACAGAAAACTAGGGGATAAGATACCATTAAGATTCAGTATGGCAGTAGGGGACTTATACAGAAGCTTAACCATATTAATAAATCTAGGTCCGAATCCCATCCTTTCCAGTACCCTCCAGAGAAATTTCAACTCCACCCTGTCAAACGCCTTAGAGTAGTCCAAAGACAGGATGGAGCGGGAATCCCCACCGGGAGTATGTTCGCAAAGAGACAATGAAGGTTGTGGTGGGTACCTTCATTGGGAATAAACCCGTTCTGGTCAGGATGTGTAATCGAGGGAATCACTCTGGATGCCTGATAGCCAACATCTTTGCCAGAAGCTTGACATCGGTGTTCAGAAGCGATATTAATATCTAAAGGATCCTTTCCTTTTTTTTTTATTAATACAATTACCTCCTCGCCCATTGACTCAGGTAGAATACCCTCCTCCAGGGACTTAACAATTACCCTCAGTATATATGGAAGTATGACAACTCCATATTTACGATAAAGCTTGTACGGGAAACCGTCAGAGCCGGGGGAGGAGTTTCCAGAACAGGCCTTTAATGTAAAATAGTTATTACTTTACATTTCCCATATGTCTACTTCATGTTTGGATCATTTTGTAAATGGCATTTTCTTTTTTGGGGGGGAGTTAGAAGGCTTAGAAGTTTAAAAGCAAATCTTAAAATTTTTACGAAATTTCCAAAACCCAATTTTTAAGGACCAGTTCAGGTCTGAATTCACTTTGTGGGGCTTACATAACAGAAACCACCCATAAATTAGCCTATTTTAGAGACTACACCCCTCAAGGTATTCAAAACTGATTTTACTAACTTTGTTAACCCTTTAGGTGTTCCACAAGAATTAAAGGAAAATGTAGATGAAATTTCAGAATTTCACTTTTTTGGCAGATTTTCCATTTTAATAAAAAAAATTCTGCTAACAAAGCAAGGGTCAACAGCCAAACAAAACTCAATATTTATTACCCTGATTCTGTAGTTTACATAAACACCCCATTTGTGATCGTAAACTGCTGTTACGGGCACACGGAAGGGCCCAGTAGGAAAGGAACGCCATATGGTTTTTGGAGGGCAGATTTCACTGGTATACCGTAATTTTAAGTTGCCATGTCACATTTGAAGACCCCCTGATGCACCCCTAGAGTAGAAACTCCAAAAAAGTTACCCCATTTTGGAAACTACAGGATAAGGTGTCAGTTTTGTTGGTACTATTTTAGGGTACATATGATTTTTGGTTGCTCTATATTACACTTTTTGTGAGGCAAGGTAACAAAAAAATAGCTGTTTTGGCACTATTTTTATATTTTGTTATTTATAATGTTCATCTGACAGGTTAGATCATGTGCTATTTTTATAGAGCAGGTTGTTATGGACATGACAATACCAAATATGACTACGTTTTTGGTTGTTTGTTCCCGTTTTACATAATAAAGCCATATTTTTAGGGGCTAATTTTTTTCAGTATGAGATGACGTTTGATTGGTACTATTTAAGGGTGCATTTGACTTTTTGAACACTTGGTATTTTTGTGATGTAAGGTGACAAAAAATTGCTTTTTTGACACAGTTTTTATTAAATTTTTTGGTGTTTATCTGAGGGTTTAGGTCATGTGATATTTTATACAACAGGTTGTTAGGGACGCGACAATACCTAATATGTATACTTTTTTATTTACTTAAGTTCTACACAATAAATTCATTTTTGAAACCAAAAAAAATCATCTTTTAGTGTCTTCATATTCGTTTTGGATGCGGCAATACCCAATATGTCTCTTTTTCTTTTTTTTCTTTTTTTCTTTTTTGTTTTACAATTTTATGTGTTTTATTTATGACTTTTTTTTTACTTGAAACTTTATTTTTTTATTATGAAAATCACTTTCTTTTTTTTTTTACGTTTTATTTTTGTCCCACTCTGGGACTTCAACTTCTGGGGTCTGATCCCCTCTGCAATGCATTACAATACAACTTGTATTGTAATGCATTGTCTGTCAGCTTTTATGCTGACAGCCTGCCTGTGAGACCAAGCCTAAGGGCTGAATCTCTCAGGCTTCCATAGAAGGCAATCCCCGATGCCTATGGAAGGCATCGGGCCATCCTTCTCTGCCATCGGTCCCCCGATGGAGATGCGGAGGGCACCCGTATCCACCGCAAACCCTCTGCATGCCGTGGTCAGCTTTGAACGCGACATACAAGGGGTTAATACGCCGGCATCGGTGTCTTCACCATTGCCGCCGTATGCAGCAGGGGCCTGGCTGTCAGTGACTGCCGGGTCCATGCCGCTGATCGGTACATGTACGGCTCTGGTCCTTAAGTCACGTCTACCAGCGCCGTACATGTACAGCGAGGGTCCTCTATGGGTTAATGAAATCTATGATAGAGGCTCAATGCAGATGTGAATGGTGCCTTAAAGGGGTTTTGACACTGTCCCCTATCCAAACAATAAAAATAAGTATATGATCGCTGAGAATCCGGCAAATACGACCCCCACAATCACAAGTATGAGGTGCTGGAGCGCATGGGTTGCAGAAGAGAAGCTGAGGACAGTGCTTGCCTATCTTTGGCATGTAGTTGAAAAGGTAGTGGCAGTATATAAGCTTGACCGCTGTTCCATTCATTCCATGGACTTCAGCATCTCATTCTTGTGATCGGTGAGGATCCCAGTATTTAGACCCCATCAATCAGATATGTATTGCCTATCCTGTGGATAGGAGAAATGTTCTTATGGTGCATAAGCATAGTATCCTATAGTTTCGAAAAGTTGACAAAAAAAGCTTAGACTTAACACAATGTAAAAAAATAAAAAATTAAGGCAGTCACACACACTTATCTGTTGGCTGAACTAAGGATATGTATTGAATGCTATGTTTGTATACTAGTCCATTGCTTTTTGTATAGGGTCCCTTGTATTGCTGGTGCAGGTTACTAAACAGATTCTTTGACATATATAGTAAGGCCTCATGCACACGACCGTTGTTTTGGTCTGCATCCGAGCCGTAGTTTTTGCAGTTTGGATGCAAACCTATTCACTTCAATGGGGCCGCAAAAGATGCGGATCCGTTGCTCCGTTCTGTGGTCAGCAAAAAAAATATAACCTGTCCTATTCTTGTCCGTTTTGCGGACTAGAATAGGCAGTTATATCAATGGCTGTCTGTGCCGTTCCGCAAGTTGCGGAACGCACACGGACGCCATCCGTGTTTTGCGGATCCGCAATTTGCAGACCGCAAAACACACATTGGTCGTGTGCATGAGGCCTAAGCCAGATGCTGTCATGCACTGTATATCTAAAATATCTTAATGTTTGCTGTGCTGTCATAGTAGTCTACTATCTGGTCCACAGTGGTGTGTGGTTATTGTCTGTGTTACTCCTTTTCCATTCAGTCCACATGCCTCTTAATAATTTTGGTCCAGTACATTGATAAGCCAGAAGCTGAAATCTACACCACTTAGGACCATAGATTTCAGGTGGAATTCATGTGATTTTTCTGTCATAAATAATACAAAATCTGTCGTGCTGTTTAGACCCCATCTACTTTTTTAAAAGTGGCAATCATGGTGTAAATGTGCAAAAGGTTGCAAATTTGTGTACAAAAGGAGGCTTGTGCAAACATTTTCAACTTGTCTATGCCAGCAAACCAGCATAAAAGCCTTCATAAATTGATGATAAAAGATTTAAGAAAATTTATTTCAGCGGGAGTCTCATGGTTAATAATAGCGTGGCTGTATTTTGGTCTAACAAAAAATAAAAGTAGTACAGTAGAAAATGTGGGGCTTTTGCTATGATGCTCATAAGGATTTGATCCCCAAAGCTGAAATGGCAAATTATTATGAGGACGATAGCTTGATTCCGTCTGTTAAAGAGAACCTGTCACCACAAAATGCAATGCAATCTGCAGGCTGCAGGTTATAGAGCAGGAGGAGCTGAGCAGATTGATATATAATTTTGTGGGAAATGATTCAGTAAAACTTGTAATTTATACATTTAGCTTTCTGCTTTTGTTTAACTTAAAGGGGTTGTGCATCAATATATATTGATGACCTATCCTCAGGATTAGTGATAATCTGCCACCAATTACTCGATATGATTATTGGTGTGGGCACCTAAATCATTGTGTGCCAGGAGCAGATCGTGCCATCTAAACAGCACTCTGCTATCCACAAACAATGATTCTGTATGGGAAGATCATTGCATATAAATGCGGTGGTCTCCTCCACTGACGAGCAGGTGATTCATTCTCTGCAGTTTTGCCTATGCATAACCCTCAGCATGACAGGAAGATGCGCATTAAGGAATTCAATGTATGGCTTGGTGAATGGTGTCTGAACCAAGGGTTTGGCTTTGTGTCTCATGTTAGCTCTCGTTGGAATGGAAAAGAACTGTACAAGAAAGATGGTTTGCATCTTTCTCTCAAGGAAACAAATGTCCTCAGTGAACAGTTCCAAGTATTTGCTAAGGAGCATTTAAACTAGGAAAGGGGGGCAAAAGAGTGATAATCCAGCAGTCCGATGCCAGAAGATGCCAGTAGCACAGAGTTTAAGAAATGACAAGCTCAGTGTCTTGTCTACAAATGCTCGCAGTTTAGGGAATAAGATCAATGAACTTGAGTCTATAATGGCATCTGAGAATATAGATTTAGTGGCTGTTACTGAGACATAGTTCAATGGGAGTAATAACTGGGATATAACAATACCAGGGTTCTCTCTATATAGGAAAGACAGAGAAGGCAAGAAAGGGGGAGGGGTGGCCCTGTATGTGTAAAATAGCATAAAATCTAATTTAATACAAGTTAGCGAGACCAATTTAGAGTCAGTTTGGGTTACCTTGCAGCTTGACAATCATAAGGTAACTCGTGTAGGTGTGATATATAGACCACCTAGCCAAGTCAAAGAATTAGATGATCAACTAGTTGAGGAAATAGCTAAAATGACATTGAAATGGGAAGTTATCATTATGGGAGACTTTAATCTTCCTGATGTAAACTGGAAAATCAAAATAGCTAGTTCTGCCAGGAGTACAGATATTCTAAATTCCCTACTGGGATTATCTCTACAGCAAGTAGTTGAGAAGCCAACCCGGAAGGAGGCCATTTTACAATTAGTATTCACAAATGGGAATTTGGTATCTGATATTACTGTAGGGGAAAGCTTGGAATCTAGTGATCACCAGTGAGTGTGGTTCACACCACACAAAAACAAAAGTTTTAGATTTTTGAAAAACTGACTTTTCTAAAATTAGATTAGTGGTATACGAGTCCCTATCAGATTGGAACAGTTTCAATGGAGTCCAGGAGAAATGGGACTACTTAAAAGTGGCACTATTGAAGGCAACAGATAATTGCATTAGGCTTGTCAGTAAAAGCAAAAAAAGGAAGAGACCACTGTGGTACTCAGCAGAAGTGGCCAAAATCATTCAAAACAAAAAGATAGCATTTAGGAATTATAAAAAAACAAAAACAAACGAGGATGACAGGCAAATTTATAAGATTAGGCAGAGAGAGGCCAAACAAGTTATAAGAGCTTCTAAAGCACAGGCAGAAGAGAAATGAGCTCAATCAGTGAAAAAAGGAGATAAGACATTCTTCAGATACATAAATGAAAAAAGGAAACTAAAACAAGGAATTAACAAATTAAAAACAAAAGAAGGAAGGTATATGGAGGAAGATAAAGAACTAGCTGACTGCCTCAATGAATACTTCTGTTCAGTTTTTACAAAGGAAAATGAAGGAAAAGGACCCCAGTTAGGAAGGAAGACTAATGAATCTTTTGATGCATGTGTCTTTACAGAGGAAGAGGTTCTAAGTCAGCTGTCTAAAATTAATACAAATAAGTCACAGGGGCCTGATAGGTCATAAATACTAGAACCAAATCAAACCTTTAAGCGGACCCATAGAAATATATTAGGACGGAGCAAATCTGCATGCCTCTTAAAGGATATTGAGTTACATAGTAACATAGTTTATAAGGCTGAAAAAAGACATCTGCCCATCCAGTTCAGTCTGTTAACCTGCAAGTAGATCCAGAGAAAGGCAAAAAACAAACAAACTGTGAGGTAGAAGCCAATTTTTCTCACTTTAGGGGGAAAAAATGTCCTCTCGACGCCAATCAGGCAATCAGAATAACTCCCTGGATCAACGACCCCTCTCTAGTAACTATAACCTGTAATATTATTGCACTCCAGAAATACATCCAGGGCCCTCTTGAACTCTTTTAGTGAACTCACCATCACCATCTCCTCAGGCAGAGAGTTCCATAGTCTCACTGCTCTTACCGTAAAGAATCCTCTTCTATGTTTGTGTACAAACCTTCTTTCCTCCAAACGCAGAGGATGTCCCCTTGTCACAGTCCTGGGGATGAATAGATGATGGGAGAGATCTCTGTACTGACTCCTGATATATTTATACATAGTTATTAGATCTCTCCTTAGTCGTCTTTTTTCGAAACTGAATAACCCTAATTTTGGTAATCTTTCTGGGTACTGTAGTACACCCATTCCAGTTATTACTTTAGTTGCCCTCCTCTGAACCCTCTCCAGCTGTGCTATGTCTTCCTTGTTCATAGGAGCCCAGAACTGTACACAGTACTCCATATGTGGTCTGAATAGTGATTTGAAAAGTGTCAGGACTATGTTCTCATCACGGGCATCTATGCCCCTTTTGATGCAACCCATTATCTTATTGGTCTTGGCAGCAGCTGCCTTACACTGGTTTCTACAGCTGAATTTGCTGTTCACTAAAATTCCTAAGTCCTTTTCCATGTCAGTGTTACCCAGTGTTTTACCATTTAGTATGTACTGGTGAATTGCATTTTTATTTCCCATGTGCATAACCTTACATTTGTCAGTGTTAAACCTTATCTGCCACTTCTCTGCCCAAGCCTCCAATCTATTCAGATCTCTCTGTAGCCGTATACTGACCTCTTCTGTGTTAATTACTTTACACAGTTTAGTGTCATCTGCAAAAATTAATATTTTACTGTGTGCAAGCCTTCTACAAGGTCATTAATAAATACTGTGGAACCCCACTAGTGACAGTGACCCAATCTGAGTGTGTACTGTTAATAACCACCCTCTGTTTTCTATCATGAGCCATTTACTTACCCACAGACAGACATTTTCCCTCAGTCCAAGCATACTCATTTTATATACTAACTTTTTATGCTTTGGAGAAGGCAAGATACACAGTCAAGCCTACAACTTACCCCCTCAGAGAAACTGATTAAATTAGTTTGACATGACTGATCCCTCATGAAGCCATGCTGATACAGCATTATTTGCTTATTTTCATTGAGGTACTCCAAGATTACATCCCTTAGAAAAGCTTCAAACAGTTTACACATTAGACAAATGGTAAACTTATCAGCCTATAGTTTCCAGGTTCTGTTTTTGGACCCTTTTTGCATACTGGCAACACATTTTCTATGCATCAATCCTGTGGAACACTCCTTGGCTATAACATTACTTAATTCTTTTAGGATACAGGGGTGTATGCCATCTGGCCCCGGTGTATTTGTTTATTTTAATCTTTTTAAGACGCTGCTGTACTTATTCCAGGGTCAGACAGGGGACTTTTAATGGGGAATTTGCTTTTACATTCTGTATTTCATATGACAGTTTATTTTCCTCAGTGAATACCGTGGAGAAAACAGTATTTAAGTCCCTCCTTATCACTCTGTAAAGGACTGACACCTTCAAATTTATACTTTTTACAATTTATATAATTGAAGAACATTTTAGGGTTAGTTTTACTCTCTTTGGCAATGAGTTAAAAATTATTTTTCAATTGTTTTTTTATAGAAAAATATGGAATCCTTTTTTTGTATACATAGCTGAGATGCTGTAGTAGCACCCTGTGGATTTTCTGTCATCTGGCGGGCAGACAGACTCCTTATTGCTGCTCTCTGACCTTATAAACACTCATCAAAGCTCGATCCTTATCTTACTGATAAGAATGTGGCTTAACTAAGTGTTTATGACTTCTCAGTAGTTTAGAGATAAGGGTTATTAGATTACCAGCACAAAGTGAAAGTACCAGTCACACAGCTAGAAAAACTATTAATCCTTCGTTACAGAATGGCTCAATATTTTTAATACAGGCCAATTGAAAATATGATTTTTAGGCAAAAATGAGTAATATGCAATCATAAACAAAAATTGCCTCTAAAGGTGTACATAGCCTTTAAAGGGTTTCGTTTTGCATTCCGTCCTAATATTCCATTATATTTCGTTATAACTCTGTTATAACAGAACTCTATGACGGGATTCCTAATGCAGGTGAGAACCCACCCTAACAGATAAGTATTCAGTAGTCATCTCAGGCTATATATGAATAACGCAGGATCCACAAAACACAGTAGGTGATTGTCAAAGCATATCTACTCCTTCCTTATACAGTGACCTCTGCACAGGTCACAAGGATGCCTAGAAAGCTCTCCGATAGAAGTCCCTTTCAGATTATTGTCTCTATGGCCCATGGTGGCTGCTTTAAAGCATAGATCCAAATGCTGTTAGGAACAGCTCAGGCAAGATGGTAGCCCCCCATAATCATGTTCAGGAAACAGAATGAAAAAATCTGCAATCAGAAAATAAAAACAGATAAGAAAAAAGATGTGTCACTAACTGGTTTTAACTGGCAGAAAAAATGATAGGTGACACATTCCCTTTTAACAAGCAATATCTATGGTTAATCTGTCAGCAGATTTGTCCTTATGACACTGGCTGACCTGTTACATGTGCGCTTGGCAGCTGAAAGCATCTGTGTTGTTCTCATGTTCATATATGCCTGCATTGCTGAGAAAAATGAAGTTTTAATATACGCAAATAAGCCACTAGGAGCAATGGGGCCTTGCCATTACACCTAGAGACTCTGCTTTCTATGTAACTCTCACTCCCTCTGCACTTTGATTTACAGGACCATAGGATCACACCTAGTCCTGTCAATCAAAGTGCAGAGGGCGTGGCACTTGCAGAGAGAGCAGAGCCTCTAGGTGTAAAGGCAACGCCCCTGTTGCTCCTAAAGGCTTATTTACATATATTATAACTTTATTTTTCTCAGTAATGCAGACACACATGAACATGTGACCAACACAGATGCCTTCAGCTGCTAAGCGCAGATGGAACAGGTCAGCCAGTTTCATAGGTATATCTGCTGACAGGTTTGTAAGTGAAACTCTGGTTTAACAGGGAGCTCTTTGCACTTTTGATTCTAGCAAATGGATCATCACAAAGATGGTGATCTCTATGACATGTCATAAATTGGTTCTAGCAACCGCCTTTGAATGTCCTGAAATACACTGCAAAGCACTGAAAGTGTTAAAGGGGTTCTCCGGGATTTTAATATTGATGGCCTATCCTCAAGATAGGTCATCAATATCAGATTAGTGGGGGGTCTGCCGATCAGCTGGTTGAAGGGAAGGTTGTACTCCGTGCAAGAGGAGCTTTCCCTTGTTTGTTTACCTGTTAACTATCGACAGTGCAGTGGTGAGCAGGTGTAACTCCAAGCCATACCATTTATTTCAAGTGTATAAAGTGTATAGGAACGAGCTGTCCCATAGAAGTGAATGGGATAGGTCATCAATATTAAAATCCCAGAAACTCCTTTAATATCACTGTATTTCATGTATTATGTGCATGCACTACAAATCCCATAAGGTTATAGAGGCAGTATGAGGTCCCATGTAGCTAGACAAAGCTGGCTCCACCCTTCCTCTCTGGGAGGAAGATTCTGGAGTCTATGGCTGGCTGCTGAGGAGCAGGAAGTAGCAGATCCTGTAGGGAGAATCCATTCCCTTACACCAGTGATGGCAAACCTTTTACATACCGAGTGCCCATACTGCAACCTAAAACCCATGTATTTATCGCAAAGTGCCAACACGTCCAATATATTATGTCTTCCATGTACTTTATCATTTAGCTCTATTAGTCTGCCTACATCCAGTGCACTGCCTGCACCGTTCATAGTGTGCCCTGCGCTGATGAATGGCAGGAAAAGTTTAAGGCATATTGGTACGCCTTAGACTTTTTCCAGGGCGTGGGTGTCCACACAGAGGGCTCTGAATGCCAGCTTTGGCACCCATACCATAGGTTCACCATCACTGCACTACACACAGAAGGTAATCGTCGCTAATCTGGCTATAGCTTCCTCTGCATGTGGTGGGGATACTATAAACTACAAGCTGCCCATCATAACCAAAGGCCAGGAAGGCACCCTTGTTCAAAGACTGTATTCCCCTGAGGATACTGTGGATATCATATACTTATACAGTGCTGCCCATAATTATTCATACCCCTGGCAAATTTTGACTTAAAGTTACTTTTATTCAACCAGCAAATAATTTTTTGACGGGAAATAACATAGGTGTCTCCCAAAAGATAATAGCAAAAAATACAAGATGTTCCGCACTGTGGAAAATCTCAGAGGACGTGGTCGAAAGCCAAAAGTGACACCTGTGCTGGCCAGGAGGATAGTTAGAGAGGTGAAAAAGAATCCAAGGATCACCACCAAGGCCATCCTGGTGAATCTGGGCTCTGCTGGTGGCAATGTCTTAAGGCAGACAATCCAACGGACACTGCACACTGCACACTGCTGGGTTCCACGGATGCAGACCACTTTTCCAGATAAGGCACACAAAAGCTCACTTGGCCTTTGCAAAAGCTCATCTGGACAAAGAAGAAGACTTCTGGTCTTCTGTGTTATGGTCAGATGAAACAAAAATTTAATTGTTTGGTCACAATGATGTTTCCTTCATTTGGCGTTAAAAAGGACAAGCCTTCAACCCAAAGAACACCATCCCCCCTGTCAAACATGGTGGTGGGAACCTAATGCTTTGGGGGTGTTTTTCAGCCAATGGACCGGGGAACCTAATCACAGTAAACGGCACCATGAAAAAAGAGCAATACATGAGAATTCTCAACAACAACATCAGGCAGTCTGCAGAGAAATTTGGCCTTGGGCACCAGTGAACATTTCAGCATGACAATGACCCAAAATACACAGCAAAAGTGGTGAAGAAATGGTTAGCAGACAATAACATTAACGTTTTGGAGTGGCCCAGCCAGAGTCCAGACTTGAATCCAATTGAGAATCTGTGGAGGGAGCTAAAGATCAGGGTGATGGCAAGAAGACCCTCCAACCTGAAAGATTTGGAGCTCATTGCTAAAGATGAATGGACAAAAATACCTGTGGAGACATGCAAAAAGCTGGTCTGCAATTATAGGAAGCGTTTGATTGCTGTAATAGCCAATAAAGGCTTTTCTATTGATTATTGAGAAGGGTATGAATAATTTTGGACTGGACACTTTTTGCTTAATTGTAAATAAAAGCTGAGAAATGCCTCTTGTACATCGTCTTATTATCTTTTGGGAGACACCTATGTCATTTCCCGTCATAAAATTACTTGCTGGTTGAATAAAAGTAACTTTAAAGAGGACCTTTCACCAGAAGAAAGCCTCTAAACTGACTATACAGAAGTAGCGCTACAGCATAGGAGAAGAAGACCGCGGCAGGATCAAGTGGGTGGAGCCTAACTACAAACATACCGGAGGCTATAACCGGAGAACGGAGCGGCGCCCGGGGATAACAGTAAGTGCAGCGGGATCCCTGGGTGCCGCTCTACACTTCTGTATAGTCAGTTTAGAGGCTTTCTTCTGGTGAAAGGTCCTCTTTAAGTCAAAATTTGCCTGGGGTATGAATAATTATGGGCAGCATGTTATATCTGATGATAAAGAAAGTATATCCCTTTAGGCCATTAAAAGGAGAGATTGACCGGTCTGATTGTGAGAGATAGGAGCTAGCCTCCATATACATCCTTTGGGAATTACATGAGTTGACTGTGAAGCCTGCATTTCATGCAAATAGTGCTTGTGTGGATCACCTGCTGACCGGCTTCAGTAAAGTACTGTGGATCTGTTACATCAAATCCGGTCTCATCATTATACCACACCACACTACTGTCACGTTCAGGTGGGGAGGGAAACACCAAACCGAACATAGGAGGTAAAGGGGTGAGGGAATAAGGCCTGGAGCTAGGGAAAGGAGATGGACACCTCCTAGTAAAACCCTAATCAATGTCCTGACTAACTACTAGTATGAACAGACCTCAGAGGTAGGTGAGCTCATACACAGGAATACCTAGTGTCCTAACTTACCCTATAGTAACCTGGTACTAATGTCAGGACTGAGACATTCTGTTCTTCCAAAAGGAAGGACGAACAGGAGTCCCCCTCAGGCCTTAATACAAATGACAGGGAAATGCAACACACAAAATAACCCAAACAAAATACAAAAGGGAAAGAAAACACTTAACTACAAGTGACTATGGCAGCACCAGGAACTCAGCCAAGATCTACACACCAGCTATCCACACCTCCAGCAGAAGTTATAAACCGCATAGCATCATGGGAGAAACAACAATAAATAGAGCAGGTTAAATGACCATAATAGCCACACCTGGGGAAAGAAGGAGTGGCAAGCACCAGAAACAACACAGACATCATTTGATCCAAAAGGAAAACATGTCAGATCAAACCACGTGTTTCCAGTCTCCCCCATTTCCTGCCACCTGTCGCGGGAACGTCCGAATGTCTCGGTACATCCGTGACAACTACAGTTTGCTCCATCACTTTCACTGCAACGGACCCCAGAGAGCAACGGCCTGAGGTAGGACACCTTGACCACTACAACTCCCATTTGCACTACCAATCCCATCCTCCATAACAGCTCCCACTCAGGCACGCTGCGATAAATTAACGTCACAAACAGGATCAAATCCTCTGTACCCTGCAAGAGACTGTAACTCATCCATCTTTATTCTGCATTTGTGTGAGCAAGAGAATTTGCCTGAGTACCATTGTTCCAGTGGTGGAACGTCCTCAGAAAGCCAAAATTTCGGGATTAGGAACTTGCCTGACATTATCATATATTTGAAAAGTTGAATATCAGAACCAGATTGAGTAGGGGGATATAGATTCAGAAGGGCTGACTCAGGGGAAAGTTGGACCGCACTCCCACAAACCAAGTTACTCCTTTGGAAGATTTGTCTCGACTCTCCACCATTGGTGAATTATAGGGCACTCCCACCATATGTGGTAAAAGGTACCCCTCCCTTTTGAGCATCTCCAACATGTGTCAGAGGCAGACGTCAAGAACAAGCACGTCTTATCAGGAGTTTTGTACCATCTCGTGATAATTTTTCTATCCATTTTCCTGCAATCTAATGCACCTGGAGGATTTTGTGGGGAGCTAAGTATGCGAACTATATCTGAATCGGAAAAGGTGAGGTCCAGGTCTTTCTCCCATTGTCTAATAAAGGCTGGGGTGGTCTTGATTGGGGGTATTTTCAGTCTATTGTAAAGCTGCGAGATGATCTTCAGGGGGGTTTGGGGGTTACAAATTAGGCTTTCAATCCACACTTGAGGTCTGTATAGGTCTCCTATGCTGACATTTTGGGAAATATAGGCTCTAATAAAATAAAGGGAGTTAATATGGGTACATTTAACTTCTAGTTTTTGTCTCATGTCTTCTATATTAAGAACACAAGTGTCACTAAAGAGATCTATTAGTCGGGTAGTGGAGCGTCTTCTCTTTGAGGGGAGGCCCTCATATAGGACTTTTTGGGCTAATTGGAGTATATTTTTAATTTGTAATAGCGGGGAAGGTACGGGAATTGAGTATTGCGTTGTTTTCAACCACTTCCATGCGGAGAGAGTTGCTTTAATGAGAGGGGTGGTTTGTGAAGGGAAGCTGAGTTTTGGTGCCCAGTAGTAGACCTTTGAAGTTGGTGCCTGATATGGATTGTTCCATGGAAACCCAGGATTTATTTGGAGGGGCTCTCACCCAGTCAACCACACTAGAGAGAAGGATTGCTTTGCCATATAGTTCGAGGTCTGGGAGTGCTATCCCACCCAGGGGCTTAGGGCGACTCAAGGTGTTATATGAAAGGCGGGCTTTTTTCTTGTTCCAAATGAACGATCTAAAAATTGATCTCAATGACTTATAGTAAGTGGTTGGAACTGGGATGGGTAGGACTTGCTAGAGATATGTCAGTTTTGGTAAAACCGAAAAGCGAAGTTAAGATGTTTTTTCTCCCAAACCAGGAGAGGATTGGGAGGCCCAGGTTAGTTAGTGTTTCCGTTATATTTTTCAGGAGGGGGGTGTAGTTTAGGGAGAAAAGTTGACTGGGGTCTGGACCTATCTTCACACCTAGGTATGTTAGGTAGGGATGTATGATGCCTTTAACCATGCCATACTTCCTCAGAGCACCCTGGTTTCCACTTTATGCCGGGGAAGCCCACACTGAGATATTTTGAAGAGAAAATGATGGCTATATTTAGATTGTACCCTCTGTCTACAGAACAACAGCTGGAAATGTTCATTGGCCAATTAGAAGGTGCCACACTAAGAGAAGTGAAATCCTGGCCAAGCTCAGAGAAAAGCTCTATGGAACAGATATTTGAAAGACTCTATGCTACTTTTGAACCCAGGACGTTGTCTGAGATAAAGATAAGATTATTCAGCAAGAAACAGCAGCCCGGTGAGTCACTCAGAGACTTTGCATAATCTTTCTCGGAAGCCCTGAAGGCTGTTATACCTGTAGACCCCCATGAAGCAGAAAACCAAGACAAAATTCTAAGGGTGCCAGTACAGAAACTTTTAGGAGCCAGTTAAAGATGCTGGCCGCCCAACATCCAAACTCCACCTTCCTAGTTTCACTAACTTACCTGGCTGAGCTCCAGCGACGCTCTCTGGCATGCTGCCGGCCCACGCCCCCGTGACACGCAGTCTAAGGCACTGGACCTATCAGGTTCTGATCCAGGAACTCGGTGCTCTATTTAAATCCCCTGCTGGCAATACACCCTTGCCAGTTATAGGTTTTACTCCATTGCTTTGCTCCCGGTTGCGTTTGTTGTGGTTCTGGATTGCTTGTTATATTGACCATGGCTTGCCTTGGACCTCTCTCCCTGTTTCATGATTTGGTACTGTGATTCCTGTTTGGTTTAACTTGGCTTTTCTGACTACCGCCTGTCTCGTTATTTTGTACTGTTCTGTCCGCCTGGTACTGACCCATTCCCATGCGACCATGTTTTCTGTGTTGTTCGTCTCTCTGTCTGTCTTGCACCTAGCAGAGCAGGGAACGTTGCCAAGTTGCGGACTTGCACTGCAAGAAGGCAGGGAAAGCGGGCTGAGTTCTAATTAGGGCTCACTGTCTATGTGTTCCTGCCTACCGTGGTGACACCTAGAATTTAAAGAGCTTGCTATCAGCATTCTGGGCAAATAACGCCAACCAGAACCTGCCAAACCTGCTGTAATGCTAGTGAATAGGCCTTCTATGCCTCCAAAGATTAGTTTGTTGGCTAGCTAAGAAGCCCAAGCTCCAATTCCAGATGCTGTTGCTGTCCTAACAAATCAAGTTAATCTTCTGACTAAAAGTATGGAGAAAATGTGCCAAAAACTTGGACAGTGGGTTAAACCCCTGTTGCTAGAGAATGAGACTCCATTGCCTAGAAAGCATTTCCCTCCTTAACTTAAAGAGACTTAGCACAAAAGAGACGGCCCACTGACCTTTTTGATGAACACAAACAAGACCATACAGAGAAGATGTGCTGGGAGTTAAAAGGCAGCCCCTGAGGCTAAGGACTGCCCCACGGTTGGAAAGACAGTAGGTCCAGAAGATCCCAGCTGGATGTCTAGGTATGTAGGACTCTGTCATGAAGTGGTTCTTCGAATTAATTGGGTTCCTTTTGTTGCTCTGCCGGACATCGGTTGTCAAGTTACAATTTAGCAAGCTGCATTTGAGAAATACTGGGACAGCCACCAGAATTCTGGTTGAGCATTATAGCCATAAATGGCAAAGCAGTGCCAGTGCATGTGTTCTGGGAACCAACCCTTCAATTAGGAGGAACAACTGTACCTCAACAAGGCATTATTGTAGTGAAAGCGCAGAGAAGACAACAATCCTCCAGTAGTGCTTTGAATGAATGTCCTTAGAAACTGCTATGGAGAGCTACTTAAAGCACTACGCAAGTGTTTGCCTACAGCTTCAACTGCTACTAAAAAGGTTATCCAACAGACCATCTGTGTACTAAGTGCTTAACAGAAATTTGAGAATGAAAAAGGTAGATTGTTATTATCTGCTGTGCTCGCATTCGAGATAACCACCCAGTGATCCTGAAACTCTGTACCAAAACACTCTTGTGGTGCCGAACCTGTCCAGGTATCCAAGGCCAAGACTCCCAGGCCTTGATCAAACCCATCAACCTGGAACACTATCTTCTGGTCCGAGCAGCAAGAAGCCTAGTGACTGTCTCCCATGGAAAGGTAACAATTTGTCTTCTGAACTTAAGCAATAACAGTGTGACACTAACAAAACACTACCCTGTTGCTCAACTGTTTCTTGTCGCTTTCCAAGACATTGTAAGTGTACCGGCAGCCACTCTCTAATCAGAAACTGATCACCCAAGAACATACTCCAACTACAATGTGGTGAATAAAACTCCACATGGGAGATACTTCCACACCTGCTGATCAAATTGAAGGAGTCCTCAAGATTGTAAAAGAACATCATCAAGCCTTCAGCAAACATCCTTCAGACTATGGAGGAGTCAGCTTTATCAAGCACACCACCCCTACTGACTCTTATCTTCCAATCAAGGAATAGTACAGGCCTATACCACCAGCTATGTGCCAACCTATTAAAAAGATAATCCAAGAGATGAAGGATGCTAAAATTATCAAAGACCATAGTCCATGGGCAGCACCTCTAGTCCTTTTCCAAAAGAAAGATGGTAACATCAGATTTTGTGTTGATTACAGAAAAATCAACAACATAACCCACAAGGATGTATATCCTTTGCCATGTATAGAAGAGTACTTAACAGCATTAGAGTCTTCAGCTTACTTTTCTACTCTGAACTTAACAAGTGGATACTGGCAAGTACCCATGGCTCCAGAAGACTGTGAAAAGACAGCGTTCACTACCCACATGGGCTTATTTGAGTTCAACTACATGCCCTTTGGACTTTGTAATGCACCATAAACTTTTAGAGACTATTGGAACACTGCTTGGGTCACAAGTACATACTGCAAGTCCTATAAAGACCACCTACAGCATCTGGCCGAAGTCTTCCAAGTCCTTATCAAGTATGGTCTCCAAATGTCATCTGCTGAAACTAGAAGTCAAGAATCCAGGACATTTCGTCAGCTCTGAAGGTGTGAAGTCTGATCCAGAGAAGATAGCTGCAGTCCACAACTGACATACCTCTTCTAAAGTAAAAGAGGTGAGAGGTTTTATTGGTTTTGAAGACTACTACATACGCTTCATCCCTCACTTCGCCCAGACTGCTAAACCGCTGCAAGAACTTCTGAGAGAACATCCAAAGAAGTACCAGAATACCCAAATACCCATCGATTGGAATGAAGACTGGAATGGAGAGAATCTGCAGAAGAAATGCAGACCCAGAGTTACTCAAGATATGTAGACAGAGGAAACATGCCCTGAAGAGATCTTAACAGAGTAGGGATCTACTTTTTGAGTCCCAACTCTTCCAAGAATTATGCTCACGCCACTACTGTCAAAATCTCAGAACAACAGTGTATCATCCTCAAGTTAATTGACTTCATGGAAAGATGAATCAAACTCTCATTCAGATGCTGAGAGCTGTACCACCTGACCAAAGAACTGATTGGCCGACTTTGCTACCTGAACTGGTGTACCTCTATAACAACACCATCAATTGTTCCACCGGATTACACACCATATTACCTTATATTGGCCATCAAATTAAACTACCCGCAAACCTTACTTTGGACGTATCAGTCCCTGATGCAATCAACCCTTTACCACAGACAAATTGGGTGAGCAAACATCAAAAACATCTAGTTGATGCTAAAAAGATTGTTCAAATCCGCATGGCAAATGCACGCTGGAAACAACAAAGAGACTATGACCGATCTGCCAAAGCAAAGCCTTTTAAAATTGTTGATCAGGTGTGGCTGAAAAATAACCATCATACCAGCAAACTGGATAGCAAATGGGAAAGAGAGCCATCACAGCTATCTCCTATCCTTGGATAGATGTCTATAAGATTGCTAAAGAGAACTACCTGCCCGGTACCTGGATTGAACTGTGACTACCTTTACAGACAATTTTGAGCTACAAAGCCAGGGTAAGAGACTTGCTGCTATCCTAATTATTTGCCTTGCCCTGAGGACTCTCTAAATCAGAGGTGCACAATCTGCGGCCCAGGGGCCACATGCGGCCCTTGATACCATTCGGTGCGGCCCACAACCATCTGGTAACAGACATGTATGTCTATGTCATGTGACTGCTGACATGTATTTTTCATGTATTTCTCCCATTAGATGGGAGTCCTGGAGGTGTAACTAGACATTTAATAGTATATACTGTGTTTTCAATATGCCATAAATACAGTATTTTAGTCATTGGTTCAGTATAGCAATGTGGTCCCCAACCAGAAAACATTGTGCACCCGTACTCTAAAGACTCCTTTACCCTGTTTGCAATGTTCAAGTCATGTGTCTAGAGATGGACTTTAATGCATCTAAGCCCTCCATTATGTTCTGAAACTGTCAAGTTTCATGCCCATTAAAGTACTGTGGATTTGTTAAAACCGGTCTCATCATTATACCACACCACACTACAGTTTACCCCATCACTTTCAACGGACCCCAGGGAGCGACGGCCTGAGGTAGGACACTGTGACCACTACAACTCCCATTTGCACTACCACTCCCATCCTCCACTCCAGCTCCCACGGGGCCCTGCTGCACCTTTCCCAAGTACTAACAGAGTCTCTTGGTATTTAGATACTCCGAGGACTCATAGTAGGGTTAAACTGCGCAAAACCAGACAGTCATATATGAAGCATGTATCACCAATGGCAGACAAAAAGGTACTGAAATAAACTCACTGATAGATGACAGTATCCTAGTGGTGATAGCCACGGATGAAAAAGATGAGAGTCTGATAAAGGAGCAGGTGGTGGGAGATGGTAACACTCCCTGGTCTTCGGCTGTTGCACACTGTTCTGAAACCTGCGCACAGCATGAGCATACAGGCATGCTTTGTGGCCTCACACTGTGGGACATCAGGTCACAGCACAGAGTGGCAGGAAGAGCACTACAGGGAGTGCAGAATTATTAGGCAAATGAGTATTTTGACCACATCATCCTCTTTATGCATGTTGTCTTACTCCAAGCTGTATAGGCTCGAAAGCCTACTACCAATTAAGCATATTAGGTGATGTGCATCTCTGTAATGAGAAGGGGTGTGGTCTAATGACATCAACACCCTATATTAGGTGTGCCTAATTATTAGGCAACTTCCTTTCCTTTGGCAAAATGGGTCAAAAGAAGGACTTAACAGGCTCAGAAAAGTCAAAAATAGTGAGATATCTTGCAGAGGGATGCAGCACTCTTAAAATTGCAAAGCTTCTGAAGCGTGATCATCGAACAATCAAGCGTTTCATTCAAAATAGTCAACAGGGTCGCAAGAAGCGTGTGGAAAAACCAAGGCGCAAAATAACTGCCCATGAACTGAGAAAAGTCAAGCGTGCAGCTGCCAAGATGACACTTGCCACCAGTTTGGCCATATTTCAGAGCTGAAACATCACTGGAGTGCCCAAAAGCACAAGGTGTGCAATACTCAGAGACACGGCCAAGGTAAGAAAGGCTGAAAGACGACCACCACTGAACAAGACACACAAGCTGAAACGTCAAGACTGGGCCAAGAAATATCTCAAGACTGATTTTTCTAAGGTTTTATGGACTGATGAAATGAGAGTGAGTCTTGATGGGCCAGTTGGATGGGCCCGTGGCTGGATTGGTAAAGGGCAGAGAGCTCCAGTCCGACTCAGACGCCAGCAAGGTGGAGGTGGAGTACTGGTTTGGGCTGGTATCATCAAAGATGAGCTTGTGGGGCCTTTTCGGGTTGAGGATGGAGTCAAGCTCAACTCCCAGTCCTACTGCCAGTTTCTGGAAGACACCTTCTTCAAGCAGTGGTACAGGAAGAAGTCTGCATCCTTCAAGAAAAACATGATTTTCATGCAGGACAATGCTCCATCACACGCGTCCAAGTACTCCACAGCGTGGCTGGCAAGAAAGGGTATAAAAGAAGAAAATCTAATGACATGGCCTCCTTGTTCACCTGATCTGAACCCCATTGAGAACCTGTGGTCCATCATCAAATGTGAGATTTACAAGGAGGGAAAACAGTGCACCTCTCTGAACAGTGTCTGGGAGGCTGTGGTTGCTGCTGCACGCAATGTTGATGGTGAACAGATCAAAACACTGACAGAATCCATGGATGGCAGGCTTTTGAGTGTCCTTGCAAAGAAAGGTGGCTATATTGGTCACTGATTTGTTTTTGTTTTGTTTTTGAATGTCAGAAATGTATATTTGTGAATGTTGAGATGTTATATTGGTTTCACTGGTAAAAATAAATAATTGAAATGGGTATATATTTGTTTTTTGTTAAGTTGCCTAATAATTATGCACAGTAATAGTCACCTGCACACACAGATATCCCCCTAAAATAGCTAAAACTAAAAACAAACTAAAAACTACTTCCAAAAATATTCAGCTTTGATATTAATGAGTTTTTTGGGTTCATTGAGAACATGGTTGTTGTTCAATAATAAAATGAATCCTCAAAAATTCAACTTGCCTAATAATTCTGCACTCCCTGTAGATCTCAGGAGCAGTATCAGCATCTGGAACAGGAGAGCTGAGGTTTTTTTTTGTGTGTGAACTGAGGTCTGATTAACATTGAGGGTCTAATCTGTCTTCTGATTGTCTGATTGTGGGTCTGATTAACATTGGGGGCCTGAGCTGCAGTCTAATTTACATTGAGGCTCTGATATGGGCTCTAATTAACATTAGGGGTTTCATCTGAGGTCTGTTTGGGGGTCTGAGCCGAGGTCTGTTTGGGGGTCTGATCTGAAGTCTGATTGACATCGGGGGTCTGAGCTGAGGCCTGATTAACGTTGGGAGTTTGAGGTCTGATAAAACATTTATTTTTTCTTATTTTTCCCCTCTAAAACCTAAATGTGTCTTATGGGCAGGTGCGTCTTTTAGGGAGAAAAATACAGTATCTTATTTGGTGAAGGTGGCTTGTATCTTGCTTTCCAGCAGTCTGCTTCCCCTTTCCCTACTGAAACCTCCTCAGTCAAAACATCCCTCAACTAAAACAGTGAATAGAAGAAAAGACCTAAAATATGCAAGTTGCATACAAATCAAGATGCACTAAGGAGAGATTGTGATATATTTTTATAACATTAGATAATCTAGTATAAAATATGCATTAATATGAAGTGTACAGTATATTCATGGTCACTAGTTTAATTTGATGTTAGTTATTTCATTTATATAGTGCCAACAATGCTGTACATTGTCATTGCTAACTGTTTCCACTGTGACACACAATCAAGATTCCCTATCAGATCCCTATCTTAGTAGAAAGAGGGGAGAAAGCCACTGCCAGACTACTTGGGCTACTGTGAAATCCAACTGTACAATCCTTATCTCAGCTTGGCCCACCAGACAGCAGATGAATCCCCATTGGGCACTTAGCTCCCCACTTCCTTCACAAGTGGCACAGTACATTGACTGCACTACAAACAGATATTAAGTGTACAGCAGCTCAACCAGCCAATGCGCCTGCAGTGAGCCCCTGAGCAGCTGGTGCAGAAGATGGGAGTGGTAGGGGCCTGATGAGGTTTTGTGTCACAGGGGAACTCCTTCAGGCCACTGCTCCCTATGGATTGGTGCAGTAGTAAGGTAGTTTGAAGAATTAGGCCAGAATTTTATAAGTCTCTCTTTACTGTGCAAAATACAACTTGTGGCATATCCAGCAGTATTCAGTATAAAGTGCAGTTTCTGGCTCCAGATGAGGAGGCATGGTGTCTGGTTGAGTGACAATTAAATGGCACTAGCAAGCACTTGTGGAGATAGCTGTCCACTATGAGATACAGGCTTGAAGTTAGTATGGCATGGTGGTTATTCCAGGTGATGGGTGTCTGCCCTGGTTTCCCTCACCAGCAGCAGGGTCTGTAAAGCTGTGATTTCGCCGATCACTCTGCTGTCTAGACTTCTGAAGCTTCTTGGAAGCAGCGTTCTTCATTCTGGCAATCTCCTAGAGTGAAAGTCTCATAGAATAACTGAATACAGTCCCTTGGAATAAGAGCTCTGGCATGTGTTTCCTTTCTCCTGGTACTCAAACTCCCCCTCCTGGCAGGAAGTAGGACCAGCCCACTACTACCAAGAGGGAAATAACAGAGTGGTTAGTCCTGTTCTTGCTAACCATTGCAAACCATATGTCTTCTGCTGGAACACATGGCCTAAACATAACATAACAATACAATACATAATAAAATAATTGCAGATATTCCCAGGTCTGGGGTACTGCACTTCCATATAAAAACATGATAGGGGACTCACCTTCTCAACATCCCTGCGGGGGCCTCATTATCATTTTGCAGTGTCTTGCTGCTACCTGCTGCTTTGTGAGAATGTTTTCCTGGTTCAAATAACTACAAGGGCCCTAGTCCAAGGCAAGAGCAAGTTAGATCAAAACAGTCTGCTTTCACTGCTTTCCTTAAAGGCTTATCTGACTATTTGCAACTGATGACCTATACACTGGATAAGTCATCAACATCTGATTGGTGGGGGTTCCCCTGCCGATCAGCTCCTATTACTGCTGGGGCCTTCTCACCGCTTACCCTAGGCCAGTGACATCACCATTCAATCAAGTGAATTGCGGTCCTGGTTGTCGGACCCCCAACGATCAGATACTGATGACCTATCCAAAACGATAGCAATAGAAGATAAGCAGCACTGCAAGCCCACTAGTGGGGTAAGCATCATGCCAATAGTCCAGGTACCTGATGAGAAGGTCCAGTTTAGGGTGGTGCCCGCAGGTAGGGATCCAGGCTGGGGGTCCCTTGTAGTAGTAGAATAGTAAATCTGCAGCACTCTTCCAGTGTAAAAAAATCTGTGTTTATTCAACCAGCAGCAAACATTGCAATGTTTTGACTAAGAAGTCTTTATCAAGTACTGCTTGATAAAGACTTCTTAGTCAAAGCGTCACAATTAGAGATGAGCGAATCGAAGTTGACAAAGTGGAATTCGATCTGAATTTCAGGAAAAATTTGTTTCACACCGAATTTCTCACGCTTCGTGGTAACGAATCACATTTTTTCCGAAAATGGCTGCTGCACGTGTGAGGACATGGAGCAAGGAACTCTGGGAACACGAGATCACACATAATGCCATGAATGCAGCCAATCAGCAGCCAGCCCTGTGATGTCACAGCCCTATAAATAGCCTCAGTTATCTTGAATTTTGCCATTTTCAAGTGTACTTAGTGCAGAGAGAGACGTCAGCAGGCGCTAGGGACAGCCCTTTAAATAGCCTCAGTTATCTTGGATTCTGCCATTTTCCAGTGTACTTAGTGCAGGGAGAGACGTCAGCAGGCGCTAGGGACAGTGCTAGAAAGACTTCATTGTGCTAAAAAAACGATTTACAAGTTCAGGGAAAGATTATTCAAGGTGTAGGGAAAGGATAGGGAGAAATCATTCCACAGCATTTATGGTTCAGTAGGGGAGGTTACAGCCTGGGTAATAGGAACAATTCTGTTACACCTTGCTGCACTGACTGGGTATCCAAATTGCCGCTGTTCCCCCGCTTGCCGCCGTGGACCTGGGCGCCATGCTCAGCGATAATTCTTCTGTCCACCGCTGCAATCCTGGACTCCGTCGTGCTGTGATGCTGAGGATTCTGCTCCATGGGTTCCATTCAGCCCTAGCCACAACATGCTTGTTGCTGGTGTTTGGTTTCACTGCCCTAAGGGCGGCGCGCATCACTCCCTGGGCTGTGTGGGTTAGGTCAGGTGACTTCGCTGACCAACCCTGGCTATCCTGCAGGTATTTGAGTGGCTCAGCCCTCTTCCTGGATGCCTCAGTCAAGGTCCTAGTCTGTTGCTAAAGAGCTTGATAGCCACTTGTGTTCCTGACCTGTACTTCGTTCCTGGACTCCGCTTTTCGTCTGATCCCTGCCTGCTTGCTTTGTCTCTCCCGTTGCCGACCCAAATTATCTGACCTTGCTCCTGTGCCGTCTGCCCTGACCCTTTGCTCGTCCTGACTACGTCTCTGCCTCACCCTCTGGTTCCTGTCTTGTTGCTCCTGGTAACGACCCTGCCTGGCTTACTATGTCTATACTGTCGGTACCTTAGCAGGTACCTCCTGGTCTGCCTGGACCAACTGTCACTGTCTGGTTTACGCTCCAGAGTAGCCCCTGGCAACTACCGACGGTCAAGCCTATTCTCACCATCTGAGGCTCTAGTGAAATCCGGGTAGTTACTTAGTCACGCCCCTCTGGAGTATTGCTAGTCAGTGGCACAGTGGGTTCACATCCACTGATCCGTGACAGGGTGCAAGTGCTGTTTTATACAGCCATTAACAGGGTTTATTACAAGGAAATATTTATATGTCTTATTTTCCCTTGTGCAGTGCAGTTATATGTTCTAAAGCATTTTTTGGCTTGTATTAGTGTAAAAAAAGGGCTTATTAGCCATTGTGTGGTGAAGTGCGAAAATTACAGCCCTTTTTGGCGTGTATTAGTTGCACAAAAAAAAACTTTCATTTGCCGTTCAGCGGTGCAGTTATATGTTCTAAAGCCCTTTTTGTCGTGTATTAGTGGCAAAAGAAAAATATATTTGCCGCCTTTTGTGAAGTGTATAAGTGGAAAAAAGAAATATATATTTGCAGTTCAGCAGTGCAGTTATATGTTCTAAAGCCTTTTGTGGAGTGTATAAGTTAAAAAAATTAAACTATATTTGCCGTTCAGCAGTGCAGTTATATGTTCTAAAGCCTTTTGTGGAGTGTACAGTATAAGTGGAAAAAAAAATAAGGGCCTATTTGCCGTTCAGCTGTGCAGTTATATGTTCTAAAGCCCTTTTTGTCGTGTATTAGTGGCAAAAGAAAAATATATTTGCCGTTCAGCGGTGCAGATATATGTTCTTAAGTCCTTTTTTGCGTATATTAGTGGCACAAAAAAAGTATTTGCAGTTATGTGGTGACGTGAGAAAATTACAGCCCTTTTTGCGTCTATTAGTGGGGGAAAAAGGCTTATTAGTCGTTCTGTGGTGAAGTGAGAAAATTACTGACTTTTTTGGGGTGTTTTCATTTCCTTTTTATTTATTTATTTGTTTGATATAACAGTATGTCAGACAGAGAAGTGCCAGGCCCTGCACAGGAAAGTGGCAGAGGCCTAAATGTTTATGGCTCAGGCACGGGTCGCAGCAGAGTTAAGGGGGCGTGGCAGCAGGAGTCGCAGCGAGAGCTCCCGGTGTCATACAGCGGTCATGTCTTGACCAGCAACCCAGCGGTTCTTGAATGGTTGACTCGGTCATCCACTTCGTCCCAAGTTACATCAGACACCCCCAGCCAAGAGTCGGGGGGTTCAACAGACACAACCCTTAGTTTACATGGCCCGGCAGCAGGCCCTGTGCCCTCACCTGTCCTCAACCTGCCTCTGTCCTTTTCTGTTCCCTCAGCCAGAGATGTATTATATGCTGTGGGCTCAGCCCCACTATACGGCAAGAACGAGCTACTAGAGGACAGACAGCAGCTGCTGGGCAGCCAAGATGTGGAGGAGACATCCGCCGCTTTCTCCGCTAGGTGGACAAGTAGTGGTGAGGAGAGTGGCGTGGGAGCTGGTGTTGCGAGCGATGAGGCTCCTGATCCAGAGATTATTGAGGAGGACATCAGTGATGTGCAGACAGTACTCGATGATGATGATGTAGCTGATCACACTTGGGAACCGGGTGAATTAGGGGCTTCATCATCATTGGGAGAAGAGAGTGGCAGCTTGCCTGTGAGGCAGCGGCGGAGCCAGCAAGTCGCTAGCGTGGCCGGGAGTCAGCAGGTTGGCAGCAGTGGGAGGTTGGTAGCCAAACGTTCCTGGGGATGACCACCTGCTTCGTAGGAGTGGTCCACGGGTTCACGGAAGCAGCGGCGGTAGCAGTCAGTCAGTGCGAAGTCACCTACTCGGTGGTGTGGCAGTTATTTGTTAAGCCGCCGGAGGAGCTGAACATTGCCATATGTAGAATCTGTAGGCAGAAGGTGAAGCGTGGCCAGGGTGCCAATGTTGGCATCACTGCCCTGCATCAACATATGCAGCGTCACCATAAAATGGCCTGGGAAAACCGTGGATCCGATGTGGTCCAGCCTACCGCAGCAACCACTGCATCACCCAGTGGCACGCACTCGGTTTCAGGCATTCGAGGCTCCACCACCTCAGCCGAAGGGAGCTGTCTGTCCTTCCCATAATCTGCTGGTCCTGATGCTCCTGCTCCTCCTCCTCCTACTCCTCGTTTGTCTACTCCGATCAGCTACATCATTCCGTCAGCAACATCATTCCATCAGCTACATAATTCCATCAGCAATCGATCACCGAAGCGATTGCCAACAGACAACAGTATGCGTGCACTCATCCAGCGGCGCAGAAGCTGAATGTGCTTCTGGCCAAGTTGCTGGTGCTGCGGTCCCTCCCGTTCCAAGTGGTAGACTCTGCACCTTTCAGAGAACTGATAGCTTGTGCCGAGCCGAGGTGGAGAGTCCCAAGCTGTCATTTTTTTGCCAAAAAGGCAGTACTAGCCCTGCACACATATGGAGAACAGACGGTGGGCCAGTCCTTGAGCCTGTCGGTGTCTGCCAAAGTGCACGGCATAGCCAACATTTGGAGCTGTAACTACGGTCAGGGACAATACATGTCCTTTACGGCTCACCTGGTGAATGTGGTTCCTGCACAGCCACACCAGCAACTTGGCCAGGTGACGCCGCTTCTGCCTCCACGTTCTCACGTCATTAGTCCTGCGACAATGTCCGCCACTGCCTCCTCATCCTCCACTGTGTCCTCAGCCTCCACTGCAGGGACAATTCACAGTGCCCCTCCAGCATACCACATGTGCAGGGCACGGCGGTGTCACACTGTTCTGCACCTCGTTTGCCTGGGTGAACAGAGTCACACAGGGGAGGAACTGCTCCGTGTCCTTCATAAAAAAAAATCGAATCTTGGCTATCTCCGTGACAACTCAAAATCAGAACCATGGTGACCGACAACGGGAAGAACATGGTCTCGGCTCGGTCAAGGAGGGCTGAGCCATGCTCCCTGCATGGCACATGTGTTCAATCTGGTTGTCAAGCGGTTCCTGAAGTCTTCCACCCATCTGCAAGACATCCTAAAAAAGGCCAGGAAACTTTGCATGCACTTCAGCCACTCATACACCACAAAGAACAAACCTCATTGAGCTGCAGCGGCAGAATGGCATCCCATACCATAGGCTGATATGTGACGTTTCCACCAGTTGGAATTCCACCCTCCATATGTTGGACCGACTATACGAAAAGAGAAAGGCCATAAAGGATTTCTTGATGATCCAAGCAGACAGGAGTACTATCCTGTGTAACTTCGATGTCAGCCAGTGGCAGCTCATGCGTGACACCTGCCTATTGTTCAGGCCCTTTGAGGAGGCCACATTATTTGTCAGTCGCCAGGAGTACGGGATAAACAACGTCATTTCACTCCTTCATGTCCTGGAACAGATGCTGGTAAATCTGGCTGGTCAGGGGACTGGAGACGTGGCGCCTAGATCTCATGGCCACATGAGCCCTGTGGAAGCTGAACTGGAGAAGGAGGCAGAGAAGGACATTGGAGCACAAGCAATGTGTAGCGAAATGGGTGGGTTTTCTACACAGGTGACAGGAGAGGAGGAGCAGGAGCAGCCAGAGGAGCTAGCTACTGGGCGATGAGGAAGACGAGGCAGAGGACCCAGACACATCGTGGCAGTATGCAGTGGAGATGGAGGCAGGGAGTCTCTTAGTAACTTGCATAAATGGCCCGGTGCATGATCATTTGCTTGTGTAGTGACAGCCAAATTGTCACCATTTGGCAGAGGGATGACTTTTGGCTCTCCACCTTGTTGGACCCTCGGTACCGGTCCAAAATGGGGGCCTTTTTTACACCCGCTGAGAGGGAGGACAAACTGAACTACTATAGAGTCATCCTATGTAGTGAGTTAGCCACTGCCTATCTGCGCCATAATCCATCGAGGGGGCCCTATGCACTCACGTTCCTCTGCCATGGCTACTGTGGCAGGGTGGGGGGTAGGAGCAGTTCCAGCTCTATCAGCAACAAATTGAGTCGCTGATGAGCAGCTTTCTTCACCCGCCTAGTGAAGAAACTACTCACCAGCAGCAGCAGCTAGACCTGGAGCAGGACCTGAACCAGCAGGTGGTGGCATAATTGGATAGTACCCTGCCACCCCACATTGAAGATCCACTGGACTACTGGGCAGCCAAACTGGATTTGTGGCCACAACTAGCAGAGTTTGCCTAGGAAAAGCTGTCCTGCCCAGCCAGTAGTGTGGCATCAGAGCGTGTGTTCAGTTCGGCGGGGCCATAGTTTGTGGTCACTTTGTGGTCTCCTGATGCTGCTGCCACCTCCACACTATGTCACCTTGCCACTCTGTGGTCTCCTGATGCTGCTGCCACCTCCACACTATGTCACCTTGCCACTCTGTGGTCTGCTGATGCTGCTGCCACCTCCCCACTCTGTCACCGGGTGACTCTGTGGTCTCCTGATGGCACTGCCACCTCCACACTATGTCACCTTGCCACTCTGTGGTCTCCTGATGCTGCTGTCACCTCCACACTATGTCACCTTGCCACTCTGTGGTCTCCTGATGCTGCTGCTACCACCTCCACACTGTCATTGTGCCACTCTGTGGCCTCCTGATGCTGCTGCTGCCACCTCCACACTGTCATTGTGCCACCCTGTGGCCTCCTCCTGATGCTGCTGCTGTCGCTACCTCCACACTGTTATTGTGCCACTCTGTGGTCTCCTCATGCTGCTTCCACCTCACCACTATGTCATAGGGCCACTCTGTGGACTTCTCATGCTCTTCCCACCCTCCCCACTTCATGACTGGGACACTATTTTGCCTTTCGGCCTGGCTGACATCATAATTTATTTGACCCTTCTTCTGATCTGTCAGAAGGAGTGCACTTCTTCTTGACACTAACATCGACCTGTAAGGCTGAGTTCATACTTGAGTTACTTGGTCAGTTTTGGCCCTGTGACTGCCCGAATAAGTGAAGTGTGCAATGATTCTAAGAGCAACGCCTGTCATCTGCATGTCACACTGACAAGGCACAGTGTTCTACACCATTATAAAGGCTCTCTGCAGCCAGGAAATAGCCATTTGTTAACGCGATTCACTGGGAATAAATTGGGATCGAACCGAATTTTTAAGAATAATTCGGCAAACCGGCAAAATCAGATTTTTTTAAAATGTGCTCATCTCTAGTCACAATGTTTGTTGCTAGTTGAATAAACACTGAATTTTTTACACTGAAAGAATGCTACCGATTTTTTTTAACTATTCTGCTATCAAGAGGATAGGGCATTACTTACAAATAGTCGGATAACCCCTTTAACTGTGGGAGCATTCCACTAATAAACTTTTAATAATGAAATGTACTGTATACAGTTGCTGTACAGGTTCAGCAAAGGATTCAGGGGGACAGTTGATCTCTGAATGGGAGTGTGTGTATATATATATATATATATATATATATACCGGTATATATATATATATATATATATATATACACTGTATGTGTGTGTGTGTGTGTATATATATATAAATATATAT
Source organism: Bufo bufo (assembly GCF_905171765.1). NCBI lineage: Eukaryota > Metazoa > Chordata > Amphibia > Anura > Bufonidae > Bufo > Bufo bufo. Next base: position 474,829,409 of record NC_053389.1, read on the forward strand.
ATATATATATATATATATATATATATATATAATGAAAAGATGGCAGCACCGGGAAATAAAACAAAAAAAGGAAAAAAGTGGGTGCACAGCCCAAACGGGATACAGCTTACCCAAAATGAAAAATCCAAAAAGCAGGCAGCACTCCAAGGTAAAGGTGAAAAAATATGCAAGATTTTATTCACGCATGTGACAAGACAAGCCTTATCCTCTTTTACCCAGGACCAACCTTCTCAAAGCTGCTGCAGGGAGCCCCATATTAAATCATCTAGTAGCATCTTGCTGCTGTGTGAGCAGGTAATATTTTAATGTATCCATACTGTGGGCCCCACAAATAAATTTTACTGGAGGGCCCTAGTAGGCACCCCAGTCCGACACTATGTATATATATATATATATATATATATATATATATATATAAATATAATCTATAGGAGCTCTATGTTTTATTCTGTTGGACCTGTGCATTTGATTTCCTGAAGAAACTTCAAACCAGACTTCTGTGTTGTTGTGTGGCGCTCTCTTGTGGGGATCAGGAAAACTGTAATTGGGCACCTCCCCCATGTGACACTCAGTTCTCCCTCCTTTACTACTTCATTGACTTCAAGTTGCTAGAAGCCAGCCCCCTGAGTGAGATCAGAGCAGCCTGCAGCACAGCGGGGAAAGTAGATGCACTCAGTATAAGAGCCCAGGACAGAGGAGGTGAAAAGTGGAGAACCAAACACTAGTATCTCTGAGCAGCATGGCCCCAACAGCACTCTGCTGCCTCACACTCCAGCTATGGAGCATTCTCTTCTGTGTGCTTGCACCAGCAGAGGCTGCTCAGCAGCAAGAAGACAGCTTGTACATGTGGATTGATGCTCACCAAGCAAGAGTGTTAATAGGTAGCCACCTTTAGCTGGGGATTCAAAAGAATTCACATTTTAAGGGTATCGCTGATGTTGCAGTGCATCTTGCACTGGTCAGTAGTTAAGTGCCCTAAAAGCATTGTGATAAAGCACACCAAGTGTATGTACCTTGTCTTCTCATCACCGTAACATTTATTCCCAGGCTTTGAAGAAGATATTTTGATTGTTTCTGAAGGAAAAATGGCACCATTCACTCATGATTTTAGGAAGGCACAGCAGAGGATGCCAGCTATTCCTGTCAATATCCAGGCAATGAACTTTACATGGAAAGCCACTGGACAGGTAGGTCTAGAATGATGACATGAAAAGAGATGACATCCAGGATGCAAACGTGACTGAATGTGGGTTTGGATAACCCTGGTGTGTGTTTATCTCAAAATGATATAGATTCCTCTAGTAATTGAAGATTAACTTGTCCTTCTGTATAGAAGAACAGTACAGAAGTTGGAAATGATACATTGATGATATGTATATTTTACATTGCTGAACACAAACAGCCTATGTATAATGTATGGTAGTATGCTGCCTGTCCTAATAGGTTTTATAGTATTATTATTATTATTATTATTTTGTTATATGTATTATTATGATTATTATGTTATTTGTATTGTTTTTGTTATTATTATTATTATTGCTATTGTTATTATGCAGTGACTTTTAAAAATGTTTTCTCTTACCAAGAAGTTTATATAACAGCATTATTAAGCAAGTGAAGAAAGTATTGCAGGATCTCATGTGTTCCAATAGGTCATGTGGTTGGCAGAGTTCTGGCAGAGTTCTGATCTCCCTGTGCCATTTAATATTTCACGAGGCAATGTGAGTCCCCAAGCAGCTGCCCCAGACTCCCAGCTGCTCAAACGCAAAACTGACTGTAAATATGTCACACGTAGTAACTTGAAAGAGGAACAAAAATGTGTGTTTAACCTTTCTTTCAAGTTCATCCAGAACAAGGCCTTCATCAAAGCGGCAAGGCGACATAGTGGGTAAACTATTCCCAGGGCACTGCAGCAAGAGTGGTCATGTGGCAATTTGATGTGTGAAGAAATGCAGCCTGCCAAATCCAAGTAGTTGAGTATCTGCATCTATAAATCCACCTCAAAAAGCCCCCTTGTCATACTTTAAAAGAAAGTATGATTCATGTACTTGAATCCGTGAATACAGATCAATGGCCCATTCACTAAGCATAGATACTATGTTTTTATATTATTATTTACTTTATTGCCTAATATAAGTAGTTTAAATTCTTTCCTAGTAAGAATTACGAGTGTCTTCCGACCAGCAAAAGTATACTGCACTCAAGGGACATATACCTTTACAGTGCTGCATGCCACCAGCAGAGGAAATACCTTGTTTCCTGACTTCTGGAGCAAAATTTTCAAAATGGAATGTCAATCTGTTTACATTCTGTGGGCACGGCTTTTTTTTTTTACTTAAAGGGGGTTCCCATATCAAGAGTGTGGCTCAGCCTTTAATATTGAGATCCTGTTGTTCTGAGGTATTTTGCATCTTGGTGTTGTAGACATGCCACCAGGGATCAAAGCACAATGCTGCTGAAATCCCACTTCATTTAGTCCAGCAAGCATGTGCATGCCATCTGTTCTATCTGATAGAAAACAGCGGTAAATCATTCAAACTTTAGCCAAAAAAGGCTTTAGTGCTTAGAGTTGAGTTGCGAGGCACCTTGTAAGCTACATCTGGTTTCCATAGTAGTTTACTTAGTATAAATGTTCAGTACACAACCTCTGTTCTTCACAACAAGATACTATTAATTTCATGCAGATTAGTCTGTGTAATACCAAGACATGTAAAGTGATAATACATGTCATCCATCTGCAGACATCTCATTATTAATTCACTGACTGTAATAACTGTATTTCTCTCTGCCCTGATACAGTTCATCGTGTTCTAAATAGCACAATGATCTTATTTTTCTTGTTTATCATATACAAAGCGTTATATTTGCTGTGATATCAGTATTATTGTATAGTGTTCTATATAATACTTATTTTACCAGCAATGTCTGTCTAATAAAACATGTGCATGGCTAGATTTGTAGTGGAAATATATTGTACAAAAACGTTGGATCAAAAAAGCATACCTATAACACTATGATGCATTTGTGTCCCAAGAACACATATACACTGTATAAAATAATTTTAATAAGTGCACAACAGTCAAAAAGATTAAAATATATAAAGGGTTTTTCTGACTGTTTTATACTGATAACCTATCCTCAGGGTAGGAACAAGAACAGAAAGGACCGGCACTCACTGAAGTCGTCTGCAAATATCTTGTTTATTGCCACATAATCCTGTGACGCGTTACGACACTCGCAGGTGTCTTTATCAAACAGCTCCTCAGGATAGGTCATCAGTATCTGATCGGTAGGGGTCGACACCTGGGACTCCCACCAATCAGCTGTTTGACGAGGCCTTCTCACAGCTTACCAAACACAGTGCTGTCCATTAGATAGAGGCTGTGCTTGGTATTGTAGCTCAGCGCCATTCACTTGAATGGGACGGAGATGTGCCTAGGCCACCTGACCAATGAATGTGACATCACTGGCCTAGGGTAAGCTGAGACAAGACCGCATTGCTCACCAAACTGCAACAGCCTCCTCAAACAGCTAATTGGCAGGGGCCCTAGGTTTCGGACCCCCACCGATCGGATACTGATGACCTATACTGTGGAAACCCCCTTTAAATTGTATTGGTAGCTTAAAGTGGTATTCCCATCACATACAATGGGGGCATATCGCTAGGATATGCCCCCATCGTCTGATAGGCATGGGTCCCACCTCTGGGACACGCACCTACAGCAAGAACGGAGCGGTGAGAGCTGTGGCTAGAGGACCCCGGATTTCCCGGGGTCCGTCCACCACTAAGCGCTGCTCCCATAGAAGTGAATGGGAGCTCACCGTGCATGCGCGGCCCCTGCTCCCATTCATTTTTATGGGGCAGACGGAAATAGCCGAGCCAGCGCTCAGCTATTTTCAGCGGCCCCATAGAAATAAATGGAGGGCGGCTGCACATATGCAGTGCACCCTCCGTTCATTTTCCTTCTCCATTCTCATTGTAGGTGCGGGTCCCAAAGGTGGGACCCGCACCTAACAGACAATGGGGGCATATCCTAGCGATATGCCCCAATTGTCTGAGATGGCAAAACCCCTTTAAAAGAGTTGTCTGTCTAGTTGCGATTCCTCACTTGCAACAAGCATTCAGACGTGGATAGCCTACACAATTAGCTAGTCACCAGGGGACCTCACAGAAAACAAATAATTGTCCAAATTAGGCACCCCACTAACTATAACATAGAGGCTGTCTGGGAGATTGTAACTACATTTAAGAATAAATTTGGCCAAAGTGATTGTGTTAGGGGGTGTCCTTACTGTCCACTGACAGTTAATGAACTTTTTAGTCATATGAGAGATGTCAGTCAGCAGTTTGTTCCCATCTATCCATTGAGAATACATGGCTGCTTGTACCAGCTGAGTGTTTCTGTGTATGGGGAAGTTGAGAAGAATAACTCCTGGGTTGAACACTCAGCTATCCAAGGTGTATGGGCACCTTAAAGGGTATCTCCACCTCAGACATTGGTGGCATGTCACTAGGATATACCACCAATGTCAGAGGTGCGGGTATCGCCTCTGGGACATGCTCCTATGTCCAGAACTGCCCCCCTTCCTTATGAAGGAGAGCGCGCCGCGTATGTGTGGCCACCCTCTATTCACCACTATGGGAGGTTTGAAAATAGTTGAGCACTAGATAGGCTATTTCCGGCAGTACCATATCAGTGAATGGAGAAATGGCGTGTAAGTGTCAGACAGAAATGGCTAAGGCGTAAGGCCCCATTTACACGTCCGCAAAAGGGTCCGCACCTGTTCCGCAACCTATTCATTCTCTATGGGCACGGACGTGAAGCAGAGAGCACACTATGTGCTAAGCTCTCCGCATCCGCATTTTCGGAGCGTGGCCCCAAACTTCCGGGTTTCGGCCCCGAACTTCCGGTCCGCAGCTCCGAAAAAGATAGAACATGTCCTATTCTTGTCCGCAGCTGCAGACAAGAATAGGCATTTCTATAGGGGGTGACGGCCGGGTGTGTTGCGGATCCGCAATTTGCGGGTCCACAACACACCACGGACGTGTGAATGGACCCTACATGGATGCAAAAAGTGCATGACTGACTATAATGGATGCATAAAATTTGTTCATTTTTCTGTTCTTCTGAAAGATCAGAAGAATAGAAAACTAAACAGTGATGTGAACCCGACCTAAGGTATCATCTTTTCTTTACTGAAACCAGGTTGTAAATTCCTTTACCATGTTTTCTATAATGAATATGCTAGAACACTACAAATCTGTTAAGCCCTAATGCCAAGTAATGTAGGTGCAATAATAAAATTTCTATAGTATAGTAAAATATATTTGCACAAGAATGTTTAGCTACATTCTTGTGCAGTTATCGTAATATCCCGTTGTATCTCTGTACTTGTCCATGTTAGTTCTGCTGCACTTTTATGTCTACAGGGGCCTTTGGGTTTCTTTATGGATTAGGCCCTGGGTGTGACTGTAACCTTTGCATCCCCTATAGCCACACCACTGCTACAATGTCCAGTAATCTTCTGTTACTCACAAGTTTACTTAAATTTGGAGAAAAGACATGTATTGCAATCAGTTTTAAGGAAGGCGGCTGGCTTTGTTGATTAGCTTGTTAGCTAATGCTGAAAACATTGGAGGTCATTTATCAGTCTGAAATACACCTAAATTAGGCATATTTCAGGAGCAGATTGCAGTGCAGCACATAGTTGCGCCGCAATCTGCGACTTCTCCCCGCTCACGCCAGGTCTAAAATTGTGGGCGTGGTGTAGCGGGAAGGGGGCGGTCCAGGAAAAAAAAACGTATACGTTAATAGTTCCCTCAGACTGATGGCATACTGTGGCATCCATCAGAGTTCCATTGTAAAAAAAAAAAAAAGTAAAAGTATACAGTTGCAAGAAAAAGTATGTGAACCCTTTGGAATTATATGGATTTCTGCACAAATTGGTCATAAAATGTGATCTGATCTTCATCTAAGTCACAACAATAGACAATCACGGTCTGCTTAAACTAATAACACACAAAGAATTAAATGTTACCATGTTTTTATTGAACACACCATGTAAACATTCACAGTGCAGGTGGAAAAAGTATGTGAACCCTTGGATTTAAAAACTGGTTGAACCTCCTTTGGCAGCAATAACTTCAACCAAACGTTTCCTATAGTTGCAGATCAGACGTGCACAACGGTCAGGAGTAATTCTTGACCATTCCTCTTTACAGAACTGTTTCAGTTCAGCAATATTCTTGGGATGTCTGGTGTGAATCGCTTTCTTGACCTCATGCCACAGCATCTCAATCGGGTTGAGGTCAGGACTCTGACTGGGCCACTCCAGAAGGCGTATTTTCTTCTGTTTAAGCCATTCTGTTGTTGATTTACTTCTATGCTTTGGGTCGTTGTCCTGTTGCAACACCCATCTTCTGTTGAGCTTCAGCTGGTGGCCTTAAGTTCTCCTGCAAAATGTCTTGATAAACTTGGGAATTCATTTTTCCTTCGATGATAGCAATCCGTCCAGGCCCTGACGCAGCAAAGCAGCCCCAAACCATGATGCCCCCACCACCATACTTCACAGTTGGGATGAGGTTTTGATGTTGGTGTGCTGTGCCTCTTTTTCTCCACACATAGTGTTGTGTGTTTCTTCCAAACAACTCAACTTTGGTTTCATCTGTCCACAGAATATATTGCCAGTACTGCTGTGGAACATCCAGGTGCTCTTGTGCAAACTGTAAACGTGCAGCAATGTTTTTTTTGGACAGCAGTGGCTTCCTCTGTGGTATCCTCCTATGAAATCCATTCTTGTTTAGTGTTTTATGTATCGTAAATTCGCTAACATGGATGTTAGCATATGCCAGAGACTTTTGTCTAGGATTCTTCTTCACCTCATTGTGCAGTCTGCGCTGTGCTCTTGCAGTCATCTTTACAGGACAGCCACTCCTAGGGAGAGTAGCAGCAGTGCTGAACTTTCTCCATTTATAGACAGATTTGTCTTACTGTGGACTGATGAACAGCAAGGCTTTTGGAGATATTTTTATAACCCTTTCCAGCTTTATGCAAGTCATCAATTCTTAATCGTAGGTCTTCTGGGAGCTCTTTTGTGCGAGGCATCATTCAAATCAGGCAATGCTTCTTGTGAAAAGCAAACCCAGAACTGGTGTGTGTTTTTTATAGGGCAGGGCAGCTGTAACCAACACCTCCAATCTCATCTCATTGATTGGACTCCAGTTGTCTGACACCTCACTCCAATTAGCTCTTGGAGTTGTCATTAGTCTAGGGGTTCACATACTTTTTCCACCTGCACTGTGAATGTTTACATGGTGTGTCTATAAAAATATGTTAACATTTAATTCTTTGTGTGTTATTAGTTTAAGCAGACTGTGATTGTCTATTGTTGTGACTTAGATGAAGATCAGATCACATTTTATGACCAATTTGTGCAAAAACCCATATCATTCCAAAGGGTTCACATACTTTTTCTTGCAACTGTATATGTTAACGTATAGTTTTTTTTTTCAGGACTTTGTAGGATCCATCCTGCAAAAAACGTATATGTTAAGGTTTACGTTTTGTTTTGTTTTTTTTGTTTTTTTTACAATGGAACTCTATGGTGACGGATGCCAGAGTATGGCATCTGTCTGAGGGATCCGTTAATGTATACATTTTTTTTTTTACAGTGGAACTCTAGGGTGACGGATGCCACAGTATGGCATCTGTCTGAGGCATTCATTTACATATACGATTTTTGTGTGTGTTAAACGTATGGCTAAAACATGATGTGAACCCAGCCTAATGCTAGTATTGCTGGCACTACTAATCAGTACTACTAGGAGACTATTATTGGATACTACAGTGGTTTAAATTATTTATGGACACTATTTTGACTGTCTTTATTAATTGGTATAACTGTAAGGGCTCTTTCACATGAGCGGATCCTGCGCGTGTCATCCGCTGCATGAAAGAGAGCCAAGCCCCGCTCCGGACAGCAGAGACACGGAAGATTAACATGATTGATAATGCTCTTTGCCTCTCTGTGACCTTTTTGCTACAAAATCACAGTGACAACTTTATCTCACTGTGATTTTATAGTAAAAAGATCACAGAGAGGCATGGAGCATTATCAATCATGTTAATGCTCCGGGTCTGGAACGGGGCTCGGCTGTCTTTCACGCAGCGGATTACCCGCACGGCATCCGCTCATGTGAAAGAGCTCCTAAGGCTTGCTCTCTTAATAACAATCTGTATGAGGCTACAATCATTCTTAAAGAGAATAAGTCAACAGAAAATGACCTATTGTTTAAATCACGTTTGTATGTTAAATGTTTATTTTTGGTGATTTTTGTTTTCATTTTCCATTTTATTAAAAAAATAATTAAATATGCTGTTATCATACTGGCCACTAGGCCTAATGTGTCAAGACTTTGGGGCACATTTATTAAGTACGGCATTTTAGATGTTGACCAGACGTGATCATGTGATATTTTTATAGAGCAGGTTGTTACGCACATGGTGATACCTAATATGTCTGTTTTTCATTTTTTTTTTCTATTTTTTTACAATTTTATATGTCTCTTTTTATGTGAAAGGGGATTTGTTTTTTTATTGAAACTTACATTTTTTTAGTATTAAAAAGACTTTTTTCACTTTTATTATTTTTCATTTTTGTCCCAGTATAGGACTTCAACACTACAGGGTCTGATCCCTTTTTCAATGCAGCACAATACATCTGTATTGTACTGCATTGACTATCAGTGTATGACACAGTGTAATACACTGATAGTTTGCCTGACATTTTTAGAGTGAAAAGTTAACCTTTTAAAAAGTCACATCTTCACTCCAAGTAACCCCCTGGTGTACTTTTACAGACAAAGGCGTACACCACATTGCTCTCATGCCAAATATATTATTACTGTGTGAAATTTCATAAATTTGGCGCAGTCTTAATAAGCAAAGTCAAACGTAAAACTGACAACAAAACTACTGCAGATGATAAATTCCCCCTATTTTTTTGTGTCTCCATATTTTAAGACCTATAACATTTTTATTTTTCCATCAAAGCATCTATGTGAGTACTTGCTTTTTGAGGGTTAAGTTGTAGATACTGGTCACATTTTGGGTAATTTTTAGGGGTGACTTTTTAATTGCTTTTTGTACCGTTTTTGGGGAGGTGAGTTGCCAAAAAACAGCCCATCCAGCATTATTTTTCATTTTTGTCTACACTGTTTTCATCATGCAGGATGATTTTATAAATCAGGTTGTTACAGATGCAATGATACCAATTATGTGTAATATATTTTATATTCCAACAATAAAGTATTAGATAAGGGGAGAAAGGGTGATTTTGTTATTTGCAAGTTTTAGCCTTTCTTTTAGTTTGCAAATTCATTTTGTGTTCTTACTGTTTGTTAAGTCCCTCTTGGGGATTTGAACTTTCAGTGTCCTGATTCTGCATAATATACTTATTTGTCTGTCACATCTGTCAGTTTACATGGCAGGGTCTAATCGGCTTCTGTAACTGGCAGACTTGTTTGGCCTCCAGTCAGCAAAGCTGCCATCGGTTCCCCACGATCATGATGTGGGTGCCCATGGCTAGACGAGAAAGCCCCCCCCCTTTTTTATCAATCACTTAGATGACTCTGTTGTTATTTACAACAGCATTTAAAGGGTCAAATTGTAGAGATTGCATCTCCGGTCCCCAAGAGTCACAGTCATCATCTGCAGAGGGTGTCACAGCTGACACCCTCTGCAGATGATGTGGGCTCAGCTCTTGAGCCCCGCCATCCACTTGATGTAACTGTATCTAGGATTGTGCTAAATCACTTGCAATACAGATGCACATTTACGTCATTTAGGGAAAGGGGTTAAAGAAAAAAAGAAGTAGTAATACTTCTTAACCCTTTCACTACCAGCACAGTACATGTACATGTCGCTCGAACGATGGGCAAACAAGGCACTCGCTCGCACGTGCAGGGGGCGTCATGGCTGGCAGGTCTCTGCTGTTTCAAACAGCAGACCCGCAGCTAATTACTGCAACCGGCAATGATGCCGATCACAGTAATTATAGCCTTTAGATGCCGTGATCAAGTGAGATCATGGCATCTAAAGGGTGAAAAAACTGGGTTTCTTACGAGCATCCTCTGTGGCTAGTGAGGATGCTGGTAATTGATTTTAATACGCTGAGTCTTGTTGAAGAGACTCAGAAGCTGCAATTCTTATTTTGGCGACCAGGTGGCAGGCCAATATAAGAAATTAGCAATTCTCAGTAATAAATGGATTTTAAAAATTCATGATTGTTCAGAATTAACAAAAAATAATAGGATTTTGTACGCTGATATACGAGCTTCAAAATCATGGCATAAAAAAAATACATAAATTACAAAAAATATAAACATTATGGGTATCACTACGACTGAAAACACCCATACTATTAAAATCTAAAATATTTTTCCAATACGACAAATGGCGTTATAGAAAAAGGGTCAAAATAGCCAATTTGCCATTTTTTCATTGCTTCTCTTACCCAAAAAAAATTTATAAAATGTGATCACACTCTAAAATATTTTTTTTTACATCACCATATTCTGACCCCCATCAACTTTTTTATAGTTATATCTACTGAGCTGTGTGGGGGGGCTAATTTTTTTGCATAACAATCTAGTTTTTATTGATACCCATTTTGGAGTGTGTATGACTTTATGATCACATTTTATTACATTTACACTATTTAGACATACAAAACCTATACATATGTGGTATCGTTGTAATTGTACTGACCCAGAGAATGGAGGGCACAGGTCAGTTTTTCCGCAAACTGAAAGCAGTGGCAACAAAACCCGTAAAACGGTGGAGGAATTGTGTTCGAACCCATTTGGAATTTTTTTCCCGCTTAGAAAGTACAACTTGTCCCGCAAAAAAAATAAGCCCTCATACAGCCATGTGAACAGAAAAATAAAAAAGTTATGGCTCAAGGAAGATAGGGAAAAAAATGAAAAAATAACAAAAACCTCCAGTATCCTTAGGCTACTTTCACACTTGCGTTGTTCTTTTCCGGCATAGAGTTCCGTCACAGGGGCTCTATACCGGAAAAGAACTGATCAGGTATGTCCCCATGCATTCTGAATGGAGAGTAATCCGTTCAGTTTGCATCAGTATGTCTTCAGTTCAGTCGTTTTGACTGATCAGGCAAAAGAGATAACCGTAGCATGCTACGGTTTTATCTCCGGCTAAAAAAACTGAAGACTTGCCTGAATGCTGGATCAGGCATTTTTTCCCATAGGAATGTATTAGTGCCGGATCCGGCATTCAGAATACCGGAATGACGGATCCGTCCTTCCGGTATGCGCATGCGCAGACTGAAAAAAAGGTGAAAAAATAAATGCCGGATCCGTTTTTGCCGGATGACACCGGAAGACGGATCCGGCATTTCAATGCATTTTTTCGACTGATCAGGCATTTTTAAGACTGATCAGGATCCTGATCAGTCTTACTAATGCCATCAGTTAGCATACATTTTGCCTGATCCGGCAGGCAGTTCCGGCGACGGAACTGCTTGCCGGATCTCTCTGCCGCAAGTGTGAAAGTAGCCTAAGGGCTAAGTTTTCAAACAAAATTGTTGACAATAAAATCCTTTTACAAGACTTGTCAATTATCTTCCAGGAGCAAACAGGAGTTGTAAGAGGTCCCTATTCTTGTGATTGGCGGGGGTAGTAGTTGTAGGACCCCCACCGATCTAATAGTTATTCCCTATCCTCCAGATTCAGAATACCCCTTTTGCACTGCAGACTGTAACAGCATCACGAGGTGTTCCAGAAGTATATCTATGTATGCATCCTACTAGTGATGCCTATGCCTCTGGTCATACATTTCCAGTTAAAGCTATCTGTTCAGCCAGACCATCCATGTATGATGCAAGGATATGCATGTAGGACACAGGCTTTCCCTCAGTTCATCAGATAAAAATCAAAGTCTATGCAATTTCATGATATTTAGTTATTTCTGTGATAGCTATAAGGAAAAGAAGGATTGTATTGTGCAACCACTGTCTATTCTTATATATATATATATATATATATATATATATACACACTGCTCAAAAAAATAAAGGGAACACTTAAAGAACACAATGCAACTCCAAGTCAATCACACTTCTGTGAAATCAAACTGTCCACTTAGGAAGCAACACTTAGTGACAATCAATTTCACATGCTGTTGTGCAAATGGGATAGACAACAGGTGGAAATTATAGGCAATTAGCAAGACACCCCCAATAAAGGAGTGGTTCTGCAGGTGGTGACTACAGACCACTTCTCAGTTCCTATGCTTCCTGGCTGATGTTTTGGTCACTTTTGAATGCTGCCAGTGCTTTCACTCTAGTGGTAGCATGAGACAGAGTCTACAACCCACACAAGTGGCTCAGGTAGTGCAGCTTATCCAGGATGGCACATCAATGCGAGCTGTGGAAAGAAGGTTTGCTGTGTCTGTCAGCGTAGTGTCCAGAGCATGGAGGCGCTACCAGGAGACAGGCCAGTACATCAGGAGACGTGGAGGAGGCCGTAGGAGGGCAACAACCCAGCAGCAGGACCGCTACCTCCGCCTTTGTGCAAGGAGGAACAGGAGGAGCACTGCCAGAGCCCTGCAAATTGACCTCAAGCAGGCCACAAATGTGCATGTGTCTGCTCAAACAGTCAGAAACAGACTCCATGAGGGTGATATGAGGGCCCGACGTCCACAGGTGGGGGTTGTGCTTACAGCCCAACACCGTGCAGGACGTTTGGCATTTGCCAGAAAACACCAAGATTGGCAAATTCGCCACTGCGCCCTGTGCTTTTCACAGATGAAAGCAGGTTCACACTGAGCACATGTGACAGACGTTACAGAGTCTGGAGACGCCGTGGAGAATGTTCTGCTGCCTGCAACATCCTCCAGCATGACCGATTTGGCATTGGGTCAGTAATGGTGTGGGGTGGCATTTCTTTGGAGGGCCGCACAGCCCTCCATGTGCTCGCCAGAGGTAGCCTGACTGCCATTAGGTACCGAGATGAGATCCTCAGACCCCTTGTGAGACCATATGCTGGTGCGGTTGGCCCTGGGTTCCTCCTAATGCAAGACAATGCTAGACCTCATGTGGCTGGAGTGTGTCAGCAGTTCCTGCAAGACGAAGTCATTGATGCTATGGACTGGCCCGCCCATTCCCCAGACCTGAATCCAATTGAGCACATCTGAGACATCATGTCTCGCTCTATCCACCAACGTCACGTTGCACCACAGACTGTCCAGGAGTTGGCAGATGCTTTAGTCCAGGTCTGGGAGGAGATCCCTCAGGAGACCGTCCGCCACCTCATCAGGAGCATGCATAGGCGTTGTAGGGAGGTCATACAGGCACGTGGAGGCCACACACACTACTGAGCCTCATTTTGACTTGTTTTAAGGACATTACATCAAAGTTGGATCAGCCTGTAGTGTGTTTTTCCACTTTAATTTTGAGTGTGACTCCAAATCCAGACCTCCATGGGTTAAAAAATTTGATTTCCATTTTTTTTTGTGTGATTTTGTTGTCAGCACATTCAACTATAAAAAGAACAAAGTATTTCAGAAGAATATTTAATTAATTCAGTTCTAAGATGTATTATTTTTGTGTTCCCTTTATTTTTTTGAGCAGTGTATATATACAGTACAGACCAAAAGTTTGGACACACCTTCTCTTTCAAAGAGTTTTCTTTATTTTCATGACTATGAAAATTGTAGATTCACACTGAAGGCATCAAAACTATGAATTAACACATGTGGAATTATATACATAACAAACAAGTGTGAAACAACTGAAAATATGTCATATTCTAGGTTCTTCAAAGTAGCCACCTTTTGCTTTGATTACTGCTTTGCACACTCTTGGCATTCTCTTGATGAGCTTCAAGAGGTAGACCCCTGAAATGGTTTTCACTTCACAGGTGTGCCCTGTCAGGTTTAATAAGTGGGATTTCTTGCCTTATAAATGGGGTTGGGACCATCAGTTGCGTTGAGGAGAAGTCAGGTGGATACACAGCTGATAGTCCTACTGAATAGACTGTTAGAATTTGTATTATGGCAAGAAAAAAGCAGCTAAGTAAAGAAAAACGAGTGGCCATCATTACTTTAAGAAATGAAGGTCAGTCAGTCAGCCGAAAAATTGGGAAAACTTTGAAAGTAAGGGCTATTTGACCATGAAGGAGAGTGATGGGGTGCTGTGCCAGATGACCTGGCCTCCACAGTCACCGGACCTGAACCCAATCGAGATGGTTTGGGGTGAGCTGGACCGCAGAGTGAAGGCAAAAGGGCCAACAAGTGCTAAGCATCTCTGGGAACTCCTTCAAGACTGTTGGAAGACCATTTCAGGGGACTACCTCTTGAAGCTCATCAAGAGAATGCCAAGAGTGTGCAAAGCAGTAATCAAAGCAAAAGGTGTCTACTTTGAAGAACCTAGAATATGACCTATTTTCAGTTGTTTCACACTTGTTTGTTATGTATATAATTCCACATGTGTTAATTCATAGTTTTGATGCCTTCATAGTCATGAAAATAAAGAAAACTCTTTGAATGAGAAGGTGTGTCCAAACTTTTGGTCTGTACTGTATATATATATATATATATATATATATATATATATATATATTAGCAGAAGCACCCGGCTTTGCAACCACTGTCTATTCTTTTATATATAAATATACACTCACCTAAAGAATTATTAGGAACACCTGTTCTATTTCTCATTAATGCAATTTTCTAGTCAACCAATCACATGGCAGTTGCTTCAATGCATTTAGGGGTGTGGTCCTGGTCAAGACAATCTCCTGATTTCCAAACTGAATGTCAGAATGGGAAAGAAAGGTGATTTAAGCTATTTTGAGCGTGGTATGGTTGTTGGTGCCAGACGGGCCGGTCTGAGTATTTCACAATCTGCTCAGTTACTGGGATTTTCACGCACAACCATTTCTAGGGTTTACAAAGAATGGTGTGAAAAGGGAAAAACATCCAGTATGCGGCAGTCCTGTGGGCGAAAATGCCTTCTGGATGCTAGAGGTCAGAGGAGAATGAGCCGACTGATTCAAGCTGATAGAAGAGCAACGTTGATTGAAATAACCACTCGTTACAACCGAGGTATGCAGCAAAGCATTTGTGAAGCCACAACACGCACAACCTTGAATCGGATGAACTACAACAGCAGAAGACCCCACCGGGTACCACTCATCTCCACTACAAATAGGAAAAAGAGGCTACAATTTTCACAAGCTCACCAAAATTGGACTGTTGAAGACTGGAAAAATGTTGCCTGGTCTGATGAGTCTCGATTTCTGTTGAGACATTTAAATGGTAGAGTCCGAATTTGGCGTAAACAGAATGAGAACATGTATCCATCCTCTGATGGCTACTTCCAGCAGGTGTCACTACCAGAGCTTTGGGACGTTCTCACAGCTCTGTTTCTCCACCCCTGTGATGATGTCACTACTAGAGCTGGGAGGAGTTTTCTGTTTCCTTCCTCCCAGCTGTTCCTCCTCCGTTTGATTTCCCTGCCTTTATATTCCCCCTCCTCCTATTGTAGGTGTGGATTATATTTCTCATTTGGGTTGTAGCTCTTGCTTGAGTATCTTCCCTTGTATGCTATCCTTTCACTGGACCTGTGTTCTGCTGCAGCAAGTACTCCGGATATTGCCAGCCTGTCTTTGGATCCGTCTTCACTGCGGCTGCAGCCCTTCAGCTAAGTGTGCAGACATTGCTGTGTATCTGTGTGTTTTCTGACTGGATCCGAGGCGACCATGGTTCCCTCCATATACTGAGCAGGGCACCGGTGGCCGTGCCCCTTCCACTATTGTAGGGGTTACAGTGGTCATCAGTCTTAGGTACGCGAGCATGCCTCGTTCCGCCATTTGGATCCGGGCATGGGCTTAGCAGCATAGGGAGAGCTTTTGAGGGTCTGACAGGGGTCACCCTTTATCCTCCCTAGTTTGGGTCCGGTCAGTAGCTCTATTTTCTGTGCATGCTCTTGTTGCTCACATACAGCCGTGACATTATAATCCACCAAAACCGTCTTTTTTGACATGGATCCGCTTTCTGGCCTGGTTGACCGCATGCAGGGTCTTTCTTTGGAGGTAGCGGATCTCCGTCAATCTATGACTCAGCTTCAAGCATTGGGCTCTGCTCCGGCCCATGGAGTCTGTTGCGAGCCAAAGGTCTCACTTCCGGAAACGTTCTCCGGGGGCAGTGAGAGTTTTGTTCGCTTCAGAGAGGCATGCAAACTCCATTTTTGCTTGTGTCCACATTCCTCTGGTAATCAGGAGCAGAGGGTGAGGATTGTCATCTCCCTGCTCAGGGGTAATGCTCAGACTTGGGCTTTTTCGCTGCCATCAGGGGATCCCTCCCTTCGATCCGTGGAAGGATTTTTTGTGGCCCTGGGGCAGATATATGATGACCCGGATCGTGTTGCTCTGGCCGAATCTAACTTACGTTTTTTATGCCAGAGCTAACTGTCTGCGGAGCTTTATTGTTCTGAATTTCGGAGATGGGCAGCTGATTCAGGTTGGAATGATGCTGCACTCCGGAGTCAGTTCTGTCATGGTCTCTCAGAGAGATTGAAAGATGCGTTTGCTTTCCATGAGAGACCAACGTCCTTAGAGTCTGCCATGTCATTGGCGGTACGCCTTGACAGGCGTCTAAGAGAAAGAAACGAGACCTCTCTGTCCAGCCATTGTCAGTCTAGGGGCAGTGGTGCGGACTCATTCAGTGTGCAGGGGCCTCATCCTGTCTCGCTCCCCTCTGAGGAGGAGCCCATGCAGCTAGGTCGACTTGCCCCTGATAAAAGAGGATTTAGTCCTCAGAGTATGGTGTGTTTTTGTTGTGGGGGCATAGGTCATTTGGCAAATGTTTGTCCGTCTAGGAGATTCTTGAACTGTACTAAGAGCGATAATAAGAGAAAAACCTCAAAAGGTAAATCATCAAACTCTGCTTCATCTGCTACTTTGGGCAAAGTTGATGTAGGAATTGATGCTTTTCCTCTGACCTGCAGTTCCCGTTTTCTCCTGTCTGCCAGGGTGGCGCTAGAGAGAAAAGTCATTTCTTGTGAGATTTTTGTTGATAGTGGAGCGGCCGTCAATCTTATTGACACTCAATTTGTAGCCATGCATGGTTTTCAGGTTTGCACATTAGAAAAGGATATACCTGTTTTTGCTATTGACTCTGCTCCACTCTCACAGAGATCTCTGAAGGGCATTGTTCACAATATCCGGTTAGCTGTAGGTGACACTCATGTGGAGGATATATCTTGTTTTGTCCTTAACGGATTGCCTTCTCCTCTAGTTTTGGGGTTACCCTGGCTCACTAGACATAACCCCACTATTGATTGGCAAGGAAAGCAAATAAATGAGTGGAGTGACTTTTGTAGAGAGAATTGTCTTACAGCGACTTTTGCAGAGGTGTCTACTAAAACTGTGCCATCATTTCTCTCTGATTTCTCGGACGTGTTTTCCGAGAGCGGTGTTCAGGAGCTACCTCCTCACCGGGAGTTTGACTGTCCCATTAACCTCATTCCCGGCGCCAAGCTGCCAAAAGCTCGCCTCTACAATCTCTCACAACCGGAAAGAATCGCAATGCAAACCTATATCTCCGAGAGTCTCGATAAGGGGCATATTCGTCCCTCCCTGTTGCCGCTGGTTTTTTTTTTGTTAAAAAAAAAGATGGCTCTCTGAGACCTTGCCTAGATTTTAGGGAGCTGAACCGTATCACGATTCGCGATCCCTATCCCCTTCCTCTGATCCCGGACCTCTTCAACCAAATTGTTGGGGCCAAGGTTTTTTCCAAATTGGATTTGAGAGGCGCGTACAACCTGGTCAGGGTCAGAGAGGGGGATGAATGGAAAACGGCCTTTAATACCCCTAACGGGCATTTCGAGAATCTCGTTATGCCTTTCGGCCTGATGAATGCTCCGGCCGTCTTTCAGCATTTTGTTAACAGTATTTTCTACCATTTAATGGGGAAATTTGTATTGGTGTATCTTGATGATAATTTGATTTTTTCCCCTGATGTTCAGACCCATCAGGATCATCTTTTTCAGGTTCTGCAGATTCTGCGGGAAAATAAATTGTACGCCAAGCTGGAGAAATGTGTTTTTATGGTATCGGAGATTCAATTTCTGGGTTTTCTCCTCTCTGCTTCTGGTTTTCGCATGGATCCGGAGAAGGTTCGTGCTGTACTTGAGTGGGAGCTTCCTGAGAATCAGAAGGCATTGATGCGCTTTTTGGGTTTTGCGAACTATTACAGAAAGTTCATTTTGAATTATTCCTCTGTGGTCAAACCCCTCACTGACATGACAAAAAAGGGGGCGGATTTTTCCTCTTGGTCGGAGGAGGCGCTTGCAGCTTTTTCTAAGATTAAAGAGAGTTTTGCATCTGCTCCCGTCTTGGTGCATCCCGATGTTTCCTTACCTTTTATTGTTGAGGTGGATGCTTCCGAGGTGGGTGTGGGTGCGGTTTTGTCGCAGGGCCCTTCTCCTGCCAAATGGCGACCCTTTTTCTCTAAAAAACTCTCCCCGGCAGAGAAAAACTATGATGTGGGAGATAGGGAGTTGTTGGCCATCAAGCACAGCACAGCAGCACTGTGCTGTCTGAGCGTGAGCTGCAGGGAGAAAGTCACGGTTCCTCCCACCCCTGCCGCTGACAAGTTGATTTTTACCTTCATTTTTTTAATCCCTGTCGGCTGCGGAGTGGGAGGGGGTGTGACCTAACCGGATCGGGGGCGTGGCTTTGTGGGAACTGGGGCGAGGTTTTTAAGTCTGTCTTTTGAGGGTGGCCTGAATGGCCACCCTACCTGCCCCTTAACTGTGACCTCCACAGCACTCCGTTCCCTTAACAGTGTCATCCACAGCGCCCTGCCCCTTTTAAAGGTGACCTACAGCAGTTAAGAAAAATGTCTGGGTTGTTATGGAAACCTGGTGTAAAACTGTGTGTATGTGGAGACTAAGGACCTGCGAGCTTCTATTGGCTGATAAGGGACATGTTACCATGTGTATCGCAGTTGGGGTATGAAGTTGGAATATGAAGAGAAAGACCTGCAGGCTTCTATTATGTAGGTCATGTGAAGTGCCATATTTGCATTTTTTTGGGGAATATCAGGAATGGTACGTGCTAGAGAGCTGAGACCAGGTCTAAAACCTTCCCAGACATCTGTTGTACCTGTGTACCAAATTTCGTGATTGTAAATGCGACGGTGCGGATTCCTTTAGCGGACATACATACACACACACACACATACATACATTTAGCTTTATATATTAGATATACAGTACAGACCAAAAGTTTGGACACATCTTCTCATTCAAAGAGTTTTCTTTATTTTCATGACTACCTCTTGAAGCTCATCAAGAGAATGCCAAGAGTGTGCAAAGCAGTAATCAAAGCAAAAGGTGGCTACTTTGAAGAACCTAGAATATGACATATTTTCAGTTGTTACACACTTGTTTGTTTTGTATATAATTCCACATGTGTTAATTCATAGTTTTGATGCCTTCAGTGTGAATCTACAATTTTCATAGTCATGAAAATAAAGAAAACTCTTTGAATGAGAAGGTGTGTCCAAACTTTTGGTCTGTACTGTATATATAAATATATACACCACCTGTTCAAAAAAAAAGTCGCCACCAAAAAGAGCCTTTAGCTTTGATTACGGCACGCATTAGCTGTGGCATTGTTTCGATAAGCTTCTGCAATGTCACAAGATTTATTTCTATTCAGTGTTGCATTCATTTTTCACTAAGATCTTGCATTGTTGATGGTAGAGTCTGACTGCTGCGCAAAGCCTTCTCCAGCACATCGCAAAGATTCTCAATGGGGTTAAGGTCTAGACTCTGTGGTGGCCAATTCATGTGTGAAAATGATGTCTCATGCTCCCTGAACCACTCTTTCACAATTTGATGAATCCTGGCATTGTCATCTTGGAATATGTCCGTGCCATCAGGGAAGAAAAAATCCATTGATGGAATAACCTGGTCATTCAGTATGTTCAGGTAGTCAGCTGACCTCGTTCTTGGAGCACAAACTGTTGCTGAACGTAGACCTGACCAACTGCAGCAACCCCAGATCATAGAATTGCCCCCACAGGCTTGTACAGTAGGCACTAGGCATGATGGGTGCATCACTTCATCTGCCTCTCTTCTTACCCTGATGCGCCCATCAGGGTAAATCTTGACTCATCAGATCAAATGACCTTCTTCCATTGCTCCAGAGTCCAATCTTTATGCTCCCTAGCAAATTGAAGCCTTTTTTCTGGTTTGCCTCACTGATTAGTGGTTTTCTTATGGCTACACAGCTGTTCAGTCCCAATCCCTTGAGTTCCCTTCGCATTGTGCGTGTGGAAATGCTCTAACTTTCACTATTAAACATAACCCTGAGTTCTACTGTTGTTTTTCTTCGATTTGATTTCTCCAAACGTTTAAGTGATCGATGATCATGATTATTCAGGATTTTTTCCCCGCCACATTTCTTCCTTGAATTCGATGGGTCCCCAATATCCTTCCAGTTTTTAATAATTCATTGGACAGTTCTTAACCCAATTTTAGTAGTTTCTGCAATCTCCTTAGATGTTTTCTCTGCTTGATGCATGCCAGTGATTTGACCCTTTTCAAACAGACTAACATCTTTTCCACGACCATGAGATGTGTCTTTCGACATGGTTGTTTAAGAAATGAGAAGCAACTCATTGCACAAGTTAGGGTTACATAACTTATTGCCAGCTGAAAGATAACTGCCCATGCAGTAATTATCCAATAGGAGGCTCATAACTATCTGCTTAGTTAAATCCAGGTGGCGACTTTTTTTTTTTGGACAGGCAGTGTATATACAGATGTAGCAGGGGTAACACACACACTCCTAACTCAAATTTCTTAACTCATCGCGTTATCTTGAAACAAAAGCCATTGAAAAGCAATTGCTTAACGCATTTAGTTGCATTTAGTTTAGATAACATGTCTCATAAAACATGTGTGTTAGCCCTGCTACATCCGTGTGTGTATATATATATACACTGCTCAAAAAAATAAAGGGAACACTTAAACAACACAATGTAACTCCAAGTCAATCACACTTCTGTGAAATCAAACTGTCCACTTAGGAAGCAACACTGAGTGACAATCAATTTCACATGCTGTTGTGCAAATGGGATAGACAACAGGTGGAAATTATAGGCAATTAGCAAGACACCCCCAATAAAGGAGTGGTTCTGCAGGTGGTGACCACATTTCTCAGTTCCTATGCTTCCTGGCTGATGTTTTGGTCACTTTTGAATGCTGGTAGCATGAGATGGAGTCTACAACCCACACAAGTGGCTCAGGTAGTGCAGCTTATCCAGGATGGCACATCAATGCGAGCTGTGGCAAGAAGGTTAGCTGTGTCTGTCAGCGTAGTGTCCACAGCATGGAGGCGCTACCAGGAGACAGACCAGTACATCAGGAGACGTGGAGGAGGCCGTAGGAGGGCAACAACCCAGCAGCAGGACCGCTACCTCCGCCTCTGTGCAAGGAGGAACAGGAGGAGCACTGCCAGAGCCCTGCAAAATGACCTACAGCAGGCCACAATTGTGCATGTGTATGCTCGAACGGTCAGAAACAGAGGGTGATATGAGGGCCCGACGTCCACAGGTGGGGGTTGTGCTTACAGCCCAACACCGTGCAGGACGTTTGGCATTTGCCAGAGAACACCAAGATTGGCAAATTCGCCACTGGCGCCCTGTGCTCTTCACAGATGAAAGCAGGTTCACACTGAGCACATGTGACAGAAGTGACAGAGTCTTGAGACGCCGTGGAGAACGTTCTGCTGCCTGCAACATCCTCCAGCATGACCGGTTTGGCATTGGGTCAGTAATGGTGTGGGGTGGCATTTCTTTGGAGGGCCGCACAGCCCTCCATGTGCTCGCCAGAGGTAGCCTGACTGCCATTAGGTACTGAGATGAGATCCTCAGACCCCTTGTGAGACCATATGCTGATGTGGTTAGCCCTGGGTTCCTCCTAATGCAAGACAATGCTAGACCTCATGTGGCTGGAGTGTGTCAGCAGTTCCTGCAAGACGAAGGCATTGATGCTATGGACTGGCCCGCCCGTTCCCCAGACCTGAATCCAATTGAGCACATCTGGGACATCATGTCTCGCTCTATCCACCAACAGACTGTCCAGGAGTTGGCAGATGCTTTAGTCCAGGTCTGGGAGGAGATCCCTCAGGAGACCGTCCGCCACCTCATCAGGAGCATGCATAGGCGTTGTAGGGAGGTCATACAGGCACGTGGAGGCCACACACACTACTGAGCCTCATTTTGACTTGTTTTAAGGACATTACATCAAAGTTGGATCAGCCTGTAGTGTGTTTTTCCACTTTAATTTTGAGTGTGACTCCAAATCCAGACCTCCATGGGTTGAAGAATTAGATTTCCATTTTTTATTTTTGTGTGATTTTGTTGTCAGCACATTCAACTATGTAAAGAACAAAGTATTTCAGAAGAATATTTAATTAATTCAGATCTAGGATGTGTTATTTTTGTGTTCCCTTAATTTTTTTGAGCAGTGTATATACACTCATCTAAAGAATTATTAGGAACACCTGTTCTATTTCTCATTAATGTGATTATCTAGTCAACCAATCACATGGCAGTTGCTTCAATGCATGTAGGGTTGTGGTCCTGGTCAAGACAATCTCCTGAACTCCAAACTGAATGTCAGAATGGGAAAGAAAGGTGATTTAAGCAATTTTGAGCGTGGCATGGTTGTTGGTGCCAGACGGGCCGGTCTGAGTATTTCACAATCTGCTCAGTTACTGGGATTTTCACGCACAACCATTTCTAGGGTTTACAAAGAATGGTGTGAAAAGGGAAAAACATCCAGTATGCGGCAGTCCTGTGGACGAAAATGCCTTGTTGATGCTAGAGGTCAGAGGAGAATGGGCCGACTGATTCAAGCTGATAGAAGAGCAACGTTGACTGAAATAACCACTCGTTACAACCGAGGTATGCAGCAAAGCATTTGTGAAGCCACAACACGCACAACCTTGAGGCGGATGGGCTACAACAGCAGAAGACCCCACCGGGTACCACTCATCTCCACTACAAATAGGAAAAAGAGGCTACAATTTGCACGAGCTCACCAAAATTGGACTGTTGAAGACTGGAAAAATGGTTTCTTGAACATGACAATGAGTTCACTGTACTAAAATGGCCCCCACAGTCACCAGATCTCAACCCAGTAAAGCATCTTTGGGATGTGGTGGAACGGGAGCTTCGTGCCCTGGATGTGCATCCCTCAAATCTCCTTCAACTGCAAGATGCTATCCTATCAATATGGGCCAACATTTCTAAAGAATGCTATCAGCACCTTGTTGAATCAATGCCACGTAGAATTAAGGCAGTTCTGAAGGCAAAAGGGGTCCAACACCGTATTAGTATGGTGTTCCTAATAATTCTTTAGGTGAGTGTATATATATATATCTAACATAGAAAGCCCATACTCTAATATAGATGGATTAAGAATCGCTGACAGCAGCAGTGAAGCAGGGGGAGATGAGAAAATGCAAGTGAATTGTGGGATTTATAGTATGAATGGAATGAGCTACAGTCAGGTGTAACGCATCTTCCACCTGCCCACAGCATTGCTCCTTCGACACCTGGGGGGTGAAGTGAAGCAGACACAAAGAAAGGAACTTCCAACAGTCTAATCAACCTTTTTTATGTTTAAAAAAACTGTACATTACTATTAGAAAGTTTTGGGGTGGAAATACCTTGTGGGACAACTCCTTTAGGATTTAGTACCAGCTAGATGCTTGTACTTCCCCAATAATGTGTCTTACAACATCTCCATGCCTTTGAAACAGCTGTCAATAGTTGGAACTTGATTCTTTGAATAGTTGTAACATAGGTAATTACAATCACAGGGCTATGCCATAGACAAACCAATTTTGCAGACTGGGTTAAATGAGGCATGTACAGTCAATAAAGTTTTAATTACAAAAGCATTTTAATTCTGCTCCCTTTTAACTTACGTGCGCTATTGATTATACTTTCGTTAGAACATAATCAGGCATTTGGTCTTTAGTGTGCCCGGGGTGTTTTATCCAAGACATCAAAGCCACTCTGTAAGTCCTAAGAACAAAGGCTTAATAGTTTGAAGCCCGTCCAACATTAGTCTGTACCAGTTAGCCATGTGTCTTACCTTTCAAGGCATGGATTAATTTTCTTTAAAGCTGAGAACTCTTTATGGTCAAATAAGCTCAGTAGTTATCACTGCAAGATGACACAAGACAAAAGTTAAAAAAATTTACATTTTCTTGGAAAGTCTTTCATCTAAAAGTGAAGGTGCTAAATAAATTTCACAAATATTCCAGGGAATTAGTGGTGGCACATAGTGGTCAAATTCTTCCATCTTTCTGCAAACATTTTAAGATGTGTTGACACCGTAATTTTAGATGTATTACGGTGTGGTATGAAGAGTTTGCTGTCTCAGGTCAGCTTCCGTTGAATGAACCACAGCAAGGAAAAATAGTGGTATTCATTCGTTCATAATTCTTTCTGTTGTGTGAGTCATTTTATATTTCTTTTGAGACTTTGTATAGATAAATATATAATTATCCCATCTCTGTGGAATGCAAACTTGTGCATCAGTTTGCAGAGACGATTGAGGAGACAGTCACTGATGCGAGAATGATATATTGCTGTA
Source organism: Bufo bufo (assembly GCF_905171765.1). NCBI lineage: Eukaryota > Metazoa > Chordata > Amphibia > Anura > Bufonidae > Bufo > Bufo bufo. The sequence goes on from NC_053389.1 coordinate 474,854,117, forward strand.
ATCCTTATACAATATACACTGCTCAAAAAATAAAAGGAACACAAAAATAACACATCCTAGATCTGAGATAATTAAATATTCTTCTGAAATACTTTGTTCTTTACATAGTTGAATGTGCTGACAACAAAATCACACAAAAATAAAAAAATGGAAATCAAATTTTTCAACCCATGGAGGTCTGGATTTGGAGTCACACTCAAAATTAAAGTGGAAAAACACACTACAGGCTGATCCAACTTTTATGTAATGTCCTCAGGCTCCTGAGGCTCAGTAGTGTGTGTGGCCTCCACGTGCCTGTATGACCTCCCTACAACGCCTGTGCATGCTCCTGATGAGGTGGCGGACCGTCTCCTGAGGGATCTCCTCCCAGACCTGGACTAAAGCATCTGCCAACTCCTGGACAGTCTGTTGGTGGATAGAGCGAGACATGATGTCCCAGATGTGCTCAATTGGATTCAGGTCTGGGGAACGGGCGGGCCAGTCCATAGCATCAATGCCTTCATCTTGCAGGAACTGCTGACACACTCCAGCCACATGAGGTCTAGCATTGTCTTGCATTAGGAGGAACCCAGGGCCAACTGCACCAGCATATGGTCTCACAAGGGGTCTGAGGATCTCATCTCGGTACCTAATGGCAGTCAGGCTACCTCTGGCGAGCACATGGAGGGCTGTGCGGCCCTCCAAAGAAATGCCACCCCACACCATTACTGACCCAATGCCAAACCGGTTATGCTGGAGGATGTTGCAGGCAGCAGAACGTTCTCCACGGCATCTCCAGACTGTCACGTCTGTCACATGTGCTCAGTGTGAACCTGCTTTCATCTGTGAAGAGCACAGGGCACCAGTGGCGAATTTGCCAATCTTGGTGTTCTCTGGCTGTCACGGCTGTAGGTGAGCAACAAGAGTATACACAGTAAAAAGAGCTACTGACCGGACCCAAACTAGGGAGGATAAAGGGTGACCCCTGTCAGACCCTCAAAGCTCTCCCTATGCTGCTAAAGCACATGCCCGGATCCAAATGGCGGAACGAGGCATGCCCGCGTACCTAAGACTGATGACCACTGTAACCCCTACAATAGTGGAAGGGGCACGGCCACCGGTGCCCTGCTCAGTATATGGAGGGAACCGTGGCCACCTCAGATCCAGTCAGAAAATAACCAGGTACACAACAATGTCTGCACACTTAGCTGAAGGAGCTGCAGCCGCAGAGAAGACGGATCCAAGGACAGCTGGCAATATCCGGAGTGCTTGCTGCAGCAGAACACAGGTCCAGTGAACTGATAACTACAAGTGAAGATACTCAAGCAAGAGCTACAACTGAAATGAGAAATATAATCCACGCCCTACAATAGGAGGAGGGGTGATTTAAAGGCAGGGAAATCAAACGCAGGAGGAACAGCTGGGAGGAAGGAAACCGAAAGTAAAGACTTCATCACAGGGGCGGAGAAACAGAGCTGTGAGAACGTCTCAAAGCTCTGGTAGTGACAGTACCCCCCCCCTCTACGGGTGGACTCCGGACACCCAGGACCCACCTTCTCAGGATGAGCCCTATGAAATGCCCTGATGAGGCGAGTGGCTTTAATGTCCGACACCGGAACCCACATCCTCTCCTCAGGACCATAACCCTTCCAATGAACGAGGTACTGAAGAGAACCGCGGACAATGCGAGAGTCCACAATTCTGGAAACCTCAAACTCCAGATTGCCATCAACCAAAATCGGAGGAGGAGGCAAAGAGGAGGGTACAGTGGGCTGGACATATGGTTTTAAGAGAGATCTGTGAAATACATTATGTATCTTCCAAACCCATGGAAGATCAAGACGGAAGGCAACAGGATTGATGACTGACAAGATTTTATAAGGCCCAATAAACTTGGGACCCAATTTCCAGGAGGGAACCTTCAGTTTAATATTTCTTGTAGACAACCACACCAGATCACCCACATTCAGGTCCGGACCAGGCACACGTCTCTTATCAGCCACACGCTTATACTTCTCACTCATCTTTCTAAGATTACTCTGAATCTTTTGCCAAATGGTAGACAAAGACGAGGAAAATCTCTCCTCCTCAGGTAAACCAGAAAGAGCCCCTCCCGAGAATGTCCCAAACTGCGGATGGAACCCATATGCACCAAAGAATGGTGACTTATCAGAAGATTCCTGACGACGGTTGTTCAGAGCAAACTCAGCAAGAGGGAGAAATGAACACCAATCCTCCTGGTTCTCTGCCACAAAACAGCGCAAATATGTCTCCAGATTCTGATTGAGGCGCTCAGTCTGACCATTCGACTGCGGGTGAAAAGCAGAAGAGAAGGACAGCCGAACCCCCAGGCGAGAACAGAAAGCCTTCCAGAACCTGGACACAAACTGCGTGCCTCTATCGGAAACAATATCAGAGGGAATGCCGTGCAATTTAACAATATGGTCGACAAAAGCTTGCGCCAACGTTTTAGGATTGGGTAAACCAGGGAAAGGTACGAAATGAGCCATCTTGCTAAAACGGTCCACCACCACCAGGATCACTGACTTCCCCGAGGAACGAGGAAGATCCGTGATAAAGTCCATGGACAGGTGTGTCCAAGGATGGGAAGGTATGGGCAGTGCTTGAAGTGGGCCGGAACGCGGCGGTACTCAGTACCGCCACTTCCAAAAATTGCCCTGGAGAGTACCAGCACCTCTCCGTGCGCCCAGTACGTGGGTTTCCGGTACCGGAGCGCAGCGGAGAGCTGGCAGTATCTCCTCCCTAATGTCGTTGGCTGGGCAGCTAGTGGAGGGGGGCGGGTCGTTGCAGAGTACGGCTCAGGCTGGCGCAGGCAGGGAGTTGACCTCACGTTAGGTGACGTCAACTCCTTCCCGCGCGCCTGTGTGGATCGATCAGTGCGGCGACCAGTGACTGGTCCTCCTTGGAGTCAGGAGTCGGACGGTGCAGCAAAGAACATCGACTTTGCTTTGGAATCCAACTTCTGAAGAGTACTGGTGAGTGACAGGCACCCCCCCTCCCCCCACACACATTAGTTCCTCTCTGTACCAGTACCCCCCCCCCCCCTGGCAGGGGGGTACTGGTAAAGAGAGGAATTAATGTGTGTGATGAGGGGGGGGGGGGGGGGTCTGATGTGCAGGGGGGTACTGGTACAGAGAGGAACGAATGTGCGGGGGGGGGGGTACTGGTACATAGAGGAACTAATATATATGTGTCTGATGGGTGGGTCTGATGTGTAGGGGGCCCCTGCACATCAGACCCCCCCATCACACACATATATATTAGTTCCTCTATGTACCAGGACCCCCCCCCCCACCACCGCACATTCGTTCCTCTCTGTACCAGTACCCCCCTGCACATCAGACCCCCCCCCCTCATCACACACATTAGTTCCTCTCTTTACCAGTACCCCCCCCCCCCACCACCACCACACATTAGTGCCTCTCTGTACCAGTACCCCTCTGCACATCAGACCCCCCATCACACACATATATATTAGTTCCTCTATGTACCAGTACCCCCCCCCCCCCCACCACCACCGCACATTCGTTCCTCTCTGAACCAGTACCCCCCTGCACATCAGACCCCCCCCTCATCACACACACACACGCATTAATTCCTCTCTGTACCAGTACCCCCCTGGCAGGGGGTTACTGGTACAGAGAGGAATTAATGTGTGTGTGTGTGATGAGTGGGGGGGGGGTCTGATGTGCAGGGGGGTACTGGTACAGAGAGGAACGAATGTGCGGTGGTGGGGGGGGTACTGTACTGGTACATAGAGGAACTAATATATATGTGTGTGATGGGGGGGTCTGATGTGCAGGGGCCCCCTGCACATCAGACCCCCCCCTCACACACATATATATATTAGTTCCTCTATGTACCAGTACAGTACCCCCCCCACCACCGCACATTCGTTCCTCTCTGTACCAGTACCCCCCTGCACATCAGACCCCCCCCCCCCCCACTCATCACACACACACACATTAATTCCTCTCTGTACCAGTACCCCCCTGCCAGGGGGGTACTGGTACAGAGAGGAATTAATGTGTGTGTGTGTGTGATGAGGGGGGGGTCTGATGTGCAGGGGGGTACTGGTTCAGAGAGGAACGAATGTGCGGTGGTGGGGGGGGGGGGTCCTGGTACATAGAGGAACTAATATATATGTGTGTGATGGGGGGGTCTGATGTGCAGGGGCCCCCTGCACATCAGACCCCCCCATCACACACATATATATATTAGTTCCTCTATGTACCAGGACCCCCCCCCCCCCACCACCGCACATTCGTTCCTCTCTGAACCAGTACCCCCCTGCACATCAGACCCCCCCCTCATCACACACACACACACACATTAATTCAGTATTGGGGGGGGGAGCACCGGCGCCTAATAGAGTACCGGCACCTCTTTTGGCCCACTTAAAGCACTGGGTATGGGTAACGGGAGAAGGGAACCTGAAGGCCGTGAACGAGGGACCTTAGCGCGAGCGCACGTCTCACAAGCAGCCACAAAACCCTCCACCGACTTACGAAGAGCCGGCCACCAAAATCTCCGAGCAATGAGATCTACCGTGGCTCTACTCCCGGGGTGACCAGCAAAAACCGTATCATGATGCTCCTTGAAGAGTTTGTGATGTAGCTCAGGAGGCACGAACAACTTCCCAGAAGGACAACGGGCAGGTGCCTCAGTCTGGGCAGCCTGGACCTCGGCCTCCAAATCGGAATATAGAGCAGAAACAACTACCCCCTCCGCCAAAATGGGACCCGGGTCCTCGGAGTTTCCTCCTCCCGGAAAACAGCGAGAGAGAGCATCAGCCTTCACATTTTTGATCCCAGGTCGGAATGTAACGACAAAATTGAATCTGGAGAAGAACAGAGACCATCTGGCCTGTCTCGGATTCATACGCCTGGCCGACTCCAAGTATGCCAGATTCTTATGGTCGGTAAAAACGGTGATAGGGTGCCTGGCCCCCTCCAACCAATGGCGCCATTCCTCGAAAGCCAACTTGATGGCCAACAACTCCCTATCTCCCACATCATAGTTTCTCTCTGCCGGGGAGAGTTTTTTAGAGAAAAAGGCACAGGGTCGCCATTTGGCAGGAGAAGGGCCCTGGGACAAAACTGCACCCACACCCACCTCGGAAGCATCCACCTCAACAATAAAAGGTAAGGAAACATCGGGATGCACCAAGACGGGAGCAGACGCAAAACTCTCTTTAATCTTAGAAAAGGCTGCAAGCGCCTCCTCTGACCAAGAGGAAAAATCCGCCCCCTTTTTTGTCATGTCAGTAAGGGGTTTGACAACAGAGGAATAATTCAAAATGAACTTTCTGCAATAGTTCGCAAAACCCAGAAAGTGCATCAATGCCTTCTGATTCTCAGGAAGCTCCCACTCAAGTACAGCACGAACCTTCTCCGGATCCATGCGAAAACCAGAAGCAGAGAGGAGAAAACCCAGAAATTGAATCTCCGATACCATAAAAAGACATTTCTCCAGCTTGGCGTACAATTTATTTTCCCGCAGAATCTGCAGAACCTGAAAAAGATGATCCTGATGGGTCTGAACATCAGGGGAAAAAATCAAAATATCATCAAGATACACCAATACAAATTTACCCATTAAATGGTAGAAAATACTATTAACAAAATGCTGAAAGACGGCTGGAGCATTCATCAGGCCGAAAGGCATAACGAGATTCTCGAAATGCCCGTTAGGGGTATTAAAGGCTGTTTTCCATTCATCCCCTCTCTGACCCTGACCAGGTTGTACGCGCCTCTCAAATCCAATTTGGAAAACACCTTGGCCCCAACAATTTGGTTGAAGAGGTCCGGGATCAGAGGAAGGGGATAGGGATCGCGAATCGTGATACGGTTCAGCTCCCTAAAATCTAGGCAAGGTCTCAGAGAGCCATCTTTTTTTTTAACAAAAAAAAAAAACCCGCGGCCACAGGTGACTTTGAGGGACGAATATGCCCCTTATCAAGACTCTCGGAGATATAAGTTCGCATTGCGATTCTTTCCGGTTGTGAGAGATTGTAGAGGCGAGCTTTTGGCAGCTTGGCGCCGGGAATGAGGTTAATGGGACAGTCAAACTCCTGGTGAGGAGGAAGCTCCTGAACACCGCTCTCGGAAAACACGTCCGAGAAATCAGAGAGAAATGATGGCACAGTTTTAGTAGACACCTCTGCAAAAGTCGCTGTGAGACAATTCTCTCTACAAAAGTCACTCCACTCATTTATTTGCCTTCCTTGCCAATCAATAGTAGGGTTATGTCTAGTGAGCCAGGGTAACCCCAAAACTAGAGGAGAAGGCAATCCGTTAAGGACAAAACAAGATATATCCTCCACATGAGTGTCACCTACAGCTAGCCGGTTATTGTGAACAATGCCCTTCAGAGATCTCTGTGAGAGTGGAGCAGAGTCAATAGCAAAAACAGGTATATCCTTTTCTAATGTGCAAACCTGAAAACCATGCATGGCTACAAATTGAGTGTCAATAAGATTGACGGCCGCTCCACTATCGACAAAAATCTCCCAAGAAATGACTTTGCTCTCTAGCGCCACTCTGGCAGACAGGAGAAAACGGGAACTGCAGGTCAGAGGAAAAGCTTCAATTCCTACATCAACTTTGCCCAAAGTAGCAGATGAAGCAGAATTTGATGATCCACCTTTTGAGGTTTTTCTCTTATTATCGCTCTTAGTACAGTTCAAGAATCTCCTAGACGGACAAACATTTGCCAAATGACCTATGCCCCCACAACAAAAACACACCATACTCTGAGGACTAAATCCTCTTTTATCAGGGGCAAGTCGACCTAGCTGCATGGGCTCCTCCTCAGAGGGGAGCGAGACAGGATGAGGCCCCTGCACACTGAATGAGTCCGCACCATTGCCCCTAGACTGACAATGGCTGGACAGAGAGGTCTTGTTTCTTTCTCTTAGATGCCTGTCAAGGCGTACCACCAATGACATGGCAGACTCTAAGGACGTTGGTCTCTCATGGAAAGCAAATGCATCTTTCAATCTCTCTGAGAGACCATGACAGAACTGACTCCGGAGTGCAGCATCATTCCAACCTGAATCAGCTGCCCATCTCCGAAATTCAGAACAATAAAGCTCCGCAGACAGTTTGTTCTGGCATAAAACACGTAAGTTAGATTCGGCCAGAGCAACACGATCCGGGTCATCATATATCTGCCCCAGGGCCACAAAAAATCTTTCCACGGATCGAAGGGAGGGATCCCCTGATGGCAGCGAAAAAGCCCAAGTCTGAGCATTACCCCTGAGCAGGGAGATGACAATCCTCACCCTCTGCTCCTCCTTACCAGAGGAGTGGGGACACAAGCAAAAATGGAGTTTGCATGCCTCTCTGAAGCGAACAAAATTCTCACTGCCCCCGGAGAACGTTTCCGGAAGTGAGACCTTTGGCTCGCAACAGACTCCATGAGCCGGAGCAGAGCCCAATGCTTGAACCTGAGTCATAGATTGACGTAGATCCGCTACTTCCAAAGAAAGACCCTGCATGCGGTCAACCAGGCCAGAAAGCGGATCCATGTCAAAAAAGGACGGTTTTAGGTGGATTATAATGTCACGGCTGTAGGTGAGCAACAAGAGTATACACAGTAAAAAGAGCTACTGACCGGACCCAAACTACGGAGGATAAAGGGTGACCCCTGTCAGACCCTCAAAGCTCTCCCTATGCTGCTAAAGCACATGCCCGGATCCAAATGGCGGAACGAGGCATGCTCGCGTACCTAAGACTGATGACCACTGTAACCCCTACAATAGTGGAAGGGGCACGGCCACCGGTGCCCTGCTCAGTATATGGAGGGAACCGTGGCCACCTCAGATCCAGTCAGAAAATAACCAGGTACACAACAATGTCTGCACACTTAGCTGAAGGAGCTGCAGCCGCAGAGAAGACGGATCCAAGGACAGCTGGCAATATCCGGAGTGCTTGCTGCAGCAGAACACAGGTCCAGTGAACTGATAACTACAAGTGAAGATACTCAAGCAAGAGCTACAACTGAAATGAGAAATATAATCCACGCCCTACAATAGGAGGAGGGGTGATTTAAAGGCAGGGAAATCAAACGCAGGAGGAACAGCTGGGAGGAAGGAAACAGAAAGTAAAGACTTCATCACAGGGGCGGAGAAACAGAGCTGTGAGAACGTCTCAAAGCTCTGGTAGTGACACTGGCAAATGCCAAACGTCCTGCACGGTGTTGGGCTGTAAGAACAACCCCCACCTGTGGACGTCGGGCCCTCATATCACCCTCATGGAGTCTGTTTCTGACTGTTTGAGCAGACACATGCACATTTGTGGCCTGCTGGAGGTCATTTTGCAGGGCTCTGGCAGTGCTCCTCCTGTTCCTCTTTGCACAAAGGCGGAGGTAGCGGTCCTGCTGCTGGGTTGTTGCCCTCCTACGGCCTCCTCCACGTCTCCTTATGTACTGGCCTGTCTCCTGGTAGCGCCTCCAAGCTCTGGACACTACGCTGACAGACACAGCAAACCTTCTTGCCACAGCTCGCATTGATGTGCCATCCTGGATAAGCTGCACTACCTGAGCCACTTGTGTGGGTTGTAGACTCCGTCTCATGCTACCACTAGAGTGAAAGCACCGCCAGCATTCAAAAGTGACCAAAACATCAGCCATGAAGCATAGGAACTGAGAAGTGGTCTCTGCTCACCACCTTCAGAACCACTCCTTTATTGGGGCTGTCTTGCTAATTGCCTATAATTTCCACCTGTTGTCTATCCCATTTGCACAACAGCATGTGAAATTGATTGTCACTCAGTGTTGCTTCCTAAGTGGACAGTTTGATTTCACAGAAGTGTGATTGACTTGGAGTTACATTGTGTTGTTTAAGTGTTCCCTTTATTTTTTTGAGCAGTGTATATTTATTGAGGAAATACCATAGCATAAACAATAACATCCATTGATAGAAATATGATTATTAAGTGCTACTTGTGGGACCATCTTTTATAGCAGGAATTAGTGTGCCCTTCTTTATGTGGTGGCTGTGAGACATTTTGTCACATTCGCATACATTGAACATCATAGTTCAGAAATTTGCACATTTAGGAAAGACAGGGCCAATAGAAAAGGAGGTGGCGTGAGGATGTTGAAACCTTATGGGTGGAAGTTCAAAGGGAGATAAACACTGAAAAAATAATCTATATACCTCCTAACATCACAGAGTAGATAGATGTTCAGCTGTATAACCAAAGAGAGCGGGCTGCACAGGCTGGTACAGTGGTAATAATGGGAGAATTTAATTCACTGGGGTCATGGTTCTGCCTCGACTGCAAGTGGGTGGAAACTCCTCGGCTTGCTATGGGACCACTTTATGGACCAATTTGTAGAAGATCACACTTGGGGCGATGCTCTGTTAGATCTGGTAATATCTAATGATGCAGAGCTTGTTGGAAATGTTACTGTTCATGAAACACTAGGTAATAGTAACCACAATATAATTATATTCCCCCTGAACTATAAAAAGCAAACTCTGGCTGGGAGGGCAAAAACACAATTTTAAAAAGGCCAATTTCCCTGGGTTGAGGGCAGTATTTAAGGACAAAGACTGGGAGCAGATACTGTCACATTGTTAGCCCAGCGGTCCGTGCCGGCGCTGCTGCCCCTAACCGCTGGCAAGGGTGCTGGGCTCCTTCTTTCCCTGCCGCCATGCGCCGTGCTGACAAGCGAGGGCAGCAGGTAGCTTAACTATGGTGTCTGTGTTCCATGCCAAAGTTTCCTTCCTGCTGGAGACTTGTACTGGTGTTTGAAGCTTGCATAGGTGTGCTCTCTTCACCTATGAAGCAGCACATACACGCCTTCTGTCTCACCAGCCTATGGCTGGATTGCAGCAGGTATTTAAAGGTGCTTCCTACCACAGGAAGATGCCTGAGCAACCTTATGGTTTTAGCTTGTCTATCTCCAAGTGCTAAGGTATCTCTCTTGTCTGCTTCGCTGTGTACCGGACCTTGCTTATTGAACTCCTGGACTTTGCCTGTTTCCCGTCTGCATCTGACCTCGGACTTTGTTTATTAACTTTGCCTGTTTGCCGCCTGCCCCTGACCTCGGATCTCGTTTATGGACTTTGTTTACCGCCTGCCTCTGGCCTCGGACATCGCTTACTGACTTCGATTGATTGCCGCCTGTCCAGACCCGGAACCTCCTGGCCTCGCAAGTCCCCTCGGTGCTTGCACTAACTCGGGGACTGCTCTAGAGTAGCCCCTGGCAACTACCCTAATGGCCCAAGCCTATCCTCACCATCAGAGGCTCTAGTGAAGACCAGGTAGTTGCTTAGTTACGCCCCTGTAAAGTATACCCACTCAGTGGTGCAGTGGGTTCACACCCACTTGCATAATAGTTTGCTCAGGACATGGATCCCGCCGATCCGTTCCCTCCCAGTCTCACCGAGTTACATCAGGAGATGGCCCAACAGCGTGAGCATCAGGATCAAATCCTGTCCTATTTACGTAATGCGAATATGTGTCTAAACAACCTGACATCGGCTTCTTGGCCGCGGTTTATCCGGCTCCTGCTCCGCCATCTTTCTTTCATACCAGGATCCGAACCTCATCTATCAGCTCCTCCACGCTTCAATGGTGACCCTAAGCAGTGTCGGGGGTTCATAAATCAATGCACCCTTTATTTTTAACTCTTCTCCCACCAATTTGCCTCGGACCGAGCCAAAGTGTCTTTTCTTATTTCACACCTGTCTGGGGAAGCACTGGCCTGGATCAATCCTCTCTGGGAAAGGAACGACCCATAATGGATCTACAGGCCTTCCTAGAAGCCTTCTGCAGGGTGTTCGACGAACCCTGACACTGTGCATCAGCCACATCCTCCCTACTGCGGTTGCATCAAGGGAACCAATCAGTGGGCCGGTATGCAGTCCAATTCCGTACGCTGGCCTCTGAACTCAGCTGGAATAATGAGGCACTTGTGGCTACCTTTTTAGGGGGTCTCTGTGGGAGAATTAAAGACGAGCTGGCCGGACGGGATGTTCTTTCCACCTTGGATGACCTCATCTCCATGGCTACTCAAATTGATTTGCGGTTCCAGGAACGTGCCAGCGAAGTGGCACGTGAGGGGAGACCTTTTCGTCTGTGTCCGATAGAGTCGTAAAGTTTACGTCAAAATTCTGGAAAGCTCTCTGCAAGCTATTAAATGTATCTCTGGACTTCTCGTCAGCGTATCTTCCTCAGTCCACTTCACTAACAGTCATCATGACAACTGGGTATCCCTGATGCAGATGCCACCTCAAGAGCGTTCTCTAAAATCTGGGAGGAGACCAGGGGAGCTCTGAAAGAGGCTTCTGTGTGCATGTAGGAGGCCGCTGATAAAAGACGTAGAGATTTGACTAACTTCCGTCCTGGTGATAGTGTGGCTTGCTTTCAAATACATCCGGCTCAAAATACCCTCTTACAAATTGGGCCCACGCTTCATCAGTCCATTTGCAATTCTTGAGCAAATCAATGATGTTTCCTACAAACTTAAGCCGCCGGCCTCTCTCCGGGTACTGAATTCTTTCCACGTCTCCCTGCTGAAACCTGTCATCCTGAATTGTATTTTCAAGAAACCTGTCTCAGCTCCTGTTGCGGTCAGTGATGAGAACGTCTGAGGTAAAAGCTATTCTGGGAATGAAGAAGAGTAGAGGGAAAACGCTGGTGGATTGGAAGGGGTTTGGCCCTGAGGAAAGATCTTGGGAACCCAGAGAGAACATCAATGCACCTCTTCTTCAGAAAAAATTCTTGTCCAGGACCAGGCCTGAGGAGAGGGGGCATAAGGGGGGGGTTCTGCCCAGTGGTCCGTGCCGGTGCTGTTGCCCCTAACCACGGGCAAGGGCGCCAGGCTCCCTCTCTCCCTGCCGCTATGCACCATGCTGACAAGCACGGGCAGCAGGTAGCTTAACTATGTGTTCCATGCCAGAGTTTCCTTCATGCTGGAGACTTGTACTGGTGTTTGAGCTTGTGTGGGTGTGTCTCTTTTCACCTATGAAGCAGTACATATACGCCCTCTGTCTCACCAGCCTATGGCTGGATTGCAGCAGGTATTTAAAGGCGCTTCCTACCACAGGAAGATACCTGAGCAACCTCATGGTTTTAGCTTGTCTATCTCCAAGTGCTAAGGTGTCTCTCTTGTCTGCTTCGCTGTGTACCGGACCTTGCTTATTGAACTCCTGGACTTTGCCTGTTTGCCGTCTGCCTCTGACCTCGGACTTTGTTTATGAACTTTGCCTGTTTGCTGCCTGTCCATGACCTCGGATCTCGTTTATGGACTTTGTTTGTTTACCGCCTGCCTCTGGCCTCAGACTTTGCTTACTGACTTCGATTGATTGCCGCCTGACCAGACCCGGAACCTCCTGGCTGCACAAGTCCCCTTGGTGCTTGCAGTGAATCAGGGATTGCTCTGGAGTAGCCCCTGGCAACTACTATAATGGCCCAAGCCTATCCTCACCATCAGAGGCTCTAGTGAAGACCAGGTAGTTGCTTAGTTACGACCCTCCAGAGTATACCCAGTCAGTGGCGCAGTAGGTCCACACCCGCTTGCATAACACACATAACTAGAAGGTGTCGTTTCTGAAGAAACCACAGGATGTTGGCTTGAAATCTGATTGGCTGTTGGTGGCTCCACCCACTTTTTTGAATTTGAATCCCAGTCCTCCAGTGACCAACTGTGCCAAGTTTGAAGACTGTGCCAATAAAAGTCTAAGAGCAGCGGCAGTTTTAAATTTTCCTATTAAAACAGCTGACTAAAATTTGATAGGCCATTGTAGACTCCGCCCACTTTTTATAAATTTTAACCTTTGTCACACACTGACCCACCCTGCCGAGTTTGGGTGCTGTGGCTTAAATACTGTGAGAATGACAGCTTTTTAAAGGTTTCTCATTGAAGTCAATAGGGAAAATCTGATTGGTTGTTGTAGACTCCACCCACTTTTTAATGTCTCCAAAATGTGACATAAATTTTCAGGTTGACCCCATGACTAAGTGACCCAAGTTTGGTGAGTTTCACTCCGAAGCTGTATGAGTGACAAACGTTTGCATTTTTCCAATAAAACTCTATGGGGAAAAAAGAGGTTTTCGGGGGCCCGCCCCAGTGGCCCGGAGGGTGGGATCGGTTAACAAAGCAAAAGCAAGATACTCGGGTATGTGCCGACCAAGAGTGCAAAGTTCGGTATTTATACTCCTAAATCTGTGGGAGGAGTAGCAATTTGAAAGTCTCATTATAGTCAATGGGGAGAATTTGATTGGTTCTGTGTGGCCCCGCCCACATTTTAGGGTCTCCGAAATGTTCTAACAAATTGCGCGTTGACCCCATGACTAAGTGACCCAAGTTTGGGCCCGGAGGGTGGGATCGGTTAACAAAGCACAAGCAAGGTACTAGGGTGGGTGCCGACCAAGTCTGCAAAGTTTGGAATTTGTTCTCCTAAAAATGCGAGAGGAGTAGCAATTTGAACGTCTCATTACAGTCAATGGGGAGATTTTGATTGGTTCTGTGTGGCCCCGCCCACTTTTTGGGGTCCCCGAAATGTGCCAAAAATTTTCGGGTTGACCCCATGACTAAGTGACCCAAGTTTGGTGACTTTAGCGTCAAAGCCTGGCGAGTGGGAGCGATTTGAAAATGTACCCTGTCAAAGTCTAGGGGAAAAAAGGGGGCTTCCGGGGCCCGCCACGGGGGCCCCGGGGGTGGGATCGCTTATAAAAGCACAAGCAACTCGAGTCGCTATAGGTCGAAGAAGTGTAGAAAGTTTGGGGTATGTAGCCCCAAAACTGTAGGAGGAGTAGCGTATAGAAAACGCGGCTAAGAATAATAATAATAAAAACTAGAAGGTGTCGTTTCTGAAGAAACCACAGGATGTTGGCTTGAAATCTGATTGGCTGTTGGTGGCTCCACCCACTTTTTTGAATTTGAATCCCAGTCCTCCAGTGACCAACTGTGCCAAGTTTGAAGACTGTGCCAATACTGTTTGAAGACTGTGCCAATCATTGGAGTGGTTGCACCTTAAAGTCGGGGTGGTTGCATCTAAGGGTCGGGGTGGGTGCACCTAAGGTTCGGGGTGGTTGCACCGAAGGTTCGGGGTGGTTGCACCGAAGGTTCGGGGTGGTTGCACCGAAGGGTCGGGGTGGTTGCACCGAAGGGTCGGGGTGGTTGCACCTAAGGTTTAGGGTGGTTGCACTGAAGGGTCGGGGTGGTTGCACCTAAGGGTCGGGGTGGTTGCACCTAAGGGTCGGGGTGGTTGCACCGAAGGGTCGGGTTGGTTGCACCTAAGGGTCGGGTTGGTTGCACCTAAGGGTCGGGGTGGTTGCACCTAAGGGTCGGGGTGGTTGCACCTAATGGTCGGGGTGGTTGCACCTAAGAATCGGGGTGGTTGCACCGAAGAGTCGGGGTGGTTGCACCTAAGGGTCGGGGTGGTTGCACCTAAGGGTCGGGGTGGTTGCACCTAAGGGTCGGGGTGGTTGCACCTAAGGGTCGGGGTGGTTGCACCGAAGGGTCGGGGTGGTTGCACCTAAGGGTCGGGGTGGTTGCACCTAAGGGTCGGGGTGGTTGCACCTAAGGGTCGGGGTGGTTGCACCTAAGGGTCGGGGTGGTTGCACCTAAGAATCGGGGTGGTTGCACCGAAGGGTCGGGGTGGTTGCACCTAAGGGTCGGGGTGGTTGCACCTAAGGGTCGGGGTGGTTACACCAACTGTGCCAAGTTTGAAGACTGTGCCAATAAAAGTCTAAGAGCAGCGGCAGTTTTAAATTTTCCTATTAAAACAGCTGACTAAAATTTGATAGGCCGTTGTAGACTCCGCCCACTTTTTATAAATTTTAACCTTTGTCACACACTGACCCACCCTGCCAAGTTTGGGTGCTGTGGCTTAAATACTGTGAGAATGACAGCTTTTTAAAGGTTTCTCATTGAAGTCAATAGGGAAAATCTGATTGGTTGTTGTAGACTCCGCCCACTTTTTAATGTCCCCAAAATGTGACATAAATTTTCAGGTTGACCCCATGACTAAATGACCCAAGTTTGGTGAGTTTCACTCCGAAGCTGTATGAGTGACAAACGTTTGCATTTTTCCAATAAAACTCTATGGGAAAAAAGAGGTTTTCGGGGGCCCGCCCCAGGGGCCCGGAGGGTGGGATCGGTTAACAGAGCACAAGCAAGATACTCGGGTATGTGCCGACCAAGAGTGCAAAGTTCGGTATTTATACTCCTAAATCTGTGGGAGGAGTAGCAATTTGAACATCTCATTATAGTCAATGGGGAGAATTTGATTGGTTCTGTGTGGCCCCGCCCACATTTTAGGGTCTCCGAAATGTTCTAACAAATCGCGCGTTGACCCCATGACTAAGTGACCCAAGTTTGGTGACTTTAGTTTCAAATCTGTGCGACTGGGAGCGATTTGAAAATTTTCCCTGTCAAAGTCAATGGGAAAAACGTGGATTTTGGGGGCCCGCCCCAGGGGCCCGGAGGGTGGGATCGGTTAACAAAGCCCAAGCAAGGTACTAGGGTGGGTGCCGACCCAGTCTGCAAAGTTTGGAATTTGTTTTCCTAAAAATGCGGGAGGAGTAGCAATTTAAACGTCTCATTACAGTCAATGGGGAGATTTTGATTGGTTCTGTGTGGCTCCGCCCACTTTTTGAGGTCCCCGAAATGTGCCAAAAATTTTCGGCTTGACCCCATGACTAAGTGACCCAAGTTTGGTGACTTTAGCGTCAAAGCCTGGCGAGTGGGAGCGATTTGAAAATGTACCCTGTCAAAGTCTATGGGAAAAAAGGGGGCTTCCGGGGCCCGCCACGGGGGCCCCGGGGGTGGGATCGCTTATAAAAGCACAAGCAACTCGAGTCGCTATAGGTCGAAGAAGTGTAGAAAGTTTGGGGTATGTAGCCCCAAAACTGTAGGAGGAGTAGCGTATAGAAAACGCGGCTAAGAATAATAATAAGAAGAATAAGCTGAAACGCTTTTTGACTATCGAATAACAGTATGTTGGCTTTTTCAAGCCAACATAATAATACAGAGGATAAATGGAAGAGCTTTAAATCCACATTGAGTAATTACACTACTAAATGTAGTCCTGTATAGAACAAGTATAAACAGCTAAACTTAAACCCCTCATGGCTTACAGATACTGTAAAAAGGGCAATAAATTAGTAAAATAGTCACTGAAGATAAGGAAAAGACAGAGTTACTAATTGTTTTTTTTAGCTCTGTATATACAAAGGAAGAGAAAGGAGCTGATATCTGCAGTGCTAGTGCTGTTAGTACATCCAGTAATATACTCAACTGGCTAACTGTAGATATGGTCCAGGCTAAGTTAAATAAGATAAATGTGAACAAGGCTCCAGATGGATAACACCCAAGAGTTCTTAAATAGTTCGGTTCAGTGCCCCTGTTTAAAATTTTTAAAGTTTCTCTAGGGACTGGTATAGTGCCAAGTAACTGGTGCAAGGCAAATGTGGTGCCCATATTCATAAAGGAATCTAGGTCCTCCAAAGGTAATTATAGACCAGTTAGTTTAACTTCTATTGTGGGATAAATGTTTGAAGAACTCTTAAGGGACTATATGCAGGAGTATGTGACTGTCAATAATATCATAACTGATAACTAGCATGGGTTTACCAAGGACAGAAGTTGTCAGACAAACCTGATTTGTTTTTATGAGGAGATGAGAAGAAGCCTGGACAGAGGGGTGGCTGTGGATTTTGCAAAGGCATTTGATACTGTCCCTCATAGACGTTTAATACGAAAAATAAGGTCTTGGCTTGGAAAGTATAGTTTATAATTGGATTGAAAACTGACTGAAGGACCGTGTCCAGAGACTCATGGTCAAAGATTAAAAAGTTAAAAGTGGTGTACCCCAAGGTTCAGTGCTGGGTCTTCTATTATTTAATTTATTTATTAATAATATTGAGGATGGAATTAATAGCACCATTTCTTTTTTGCAGATAACGCTAAGCTGTGTAGTACTGTGCAGTCTTTGAAAGATGTCCATAAACTACAAGCTGACATTTACAACTTGGCAAATAAGATTCAGTGTGGATAAATGTAAAGTTATGCATCTGGGGAATTATAATAACCGTGCATCATATGTCCTAGTGGGGCAGTCACTTGTAGAAGAAGGATTTGGGTGTCCTTGTAGATGGTAGATTAAATAACAGCATGCAATGTCAATGCTTCTAAGGCTACCAGGATATTGTCATGTATTAAGCGAGGCATGGATTCACAGGACAGGGATATAATATTACCACTTTATAAAGCTTTGGTGCGGTCTCATCAGGAATATGCAGTTCAGTTCTAGGCACCAGTCCACAGAAAGGATGTTTTGGAACTGGAAAAAGTACAAAGGAGAGCAACTAAACTGATCAGGGGCATGGAGGGTCTTAGTTATGAAGAAAGTTTAAAATAATTAAATTTATTTTGTCTTCAGAAGAGACGTCTAAGGGGGGGACATGATTAACCTATACATATATATAAATGGGCCATACAAAAAAATATAGTGAAGAGCTGTTCCATATAAAATGCCCTCAAAAGACAAGAGAGCACTGGCTCTGACTAGAGAAGAATAAGTTCAGTCTCCAGAAGCATCAATGATTCTTTACTGTAAGAACTGTAAATCTGCGGAATAGACTACTTCAGGACATGGTCACAGCAGGAACAGTGGACAGTTTTAAAAAGGGTTTAGATAAATTCTTAAAAGTCTCACTTCCTTTCTGGGATTCGCATCCCCGCCCATCCCTTGGTTGAACTAGATGGGCTTATGTTTTTATTAGTATTAACTATGTAACATGGTTGACATATTTAGCTTGTACATCTAGATTTTCATCATTAGTGTTGAGCGTGAATATTCGAATAGCAAATATTATTTGCGAATACCGCAACTTCGAAAATTCACGAATATTTTGAATATAGTGCTATATATTAGTTATTTTTTCCCATCTGAAAAGTGAACACATGATTCCTCCCTGCTTCTTGCTTGTGGGCCAATGAGTCATTGGCCTGCAAGCAATTTAAGCAGGGAGGAATCATGATAAAAAATAATAATATATAGCACTGTAGCGAATATATTCGTTTTTTAGAAAATTCGTCTTTTTTTTATTCTGTACAGTTGCCCCGGCATACTCCTCCCCGACAAGTGTCCCCATCACCATGGAAACGCCTGGTGGTCAGAATATACCATCGGATCTGAGTTTTCACGATCTGAGTGAGATTGTGAAAACTCAGATCCGATGGTACATTCTAACCCCCCAGGCATTTCCATGGTGACGAAGATGCTTGTTGGGGCGCGGTATGCGAATATAATGAGGCAGTAAGGTGCCCAGAGGGGCGTTATTTTCAATCAAAAGGTGCCCAGGAACGCCCTCGAGTGCTCAGGTCCGCCCCCCCTACAGAGCTCAAGCACGCCTCTCTCTCCTCTCATACACTACGCCCCCAGCCTTACCATTGCTGTCACGCCCCCCCATCCTGGTTACGTCGCTAGTAGCCGATAACCCCGCCTACCCTTTCCCTTCCCGTTTTTGGCTTGGTTGAGGTTAAACTGGAAGAGCGCAGGTCCTGTGCCTGTTGGTGAAGCTGAAGGGAAAACTCCGATCCGATGGTATATTCTAACCACCAGACGTTCCCATGGTAATGGGGACGGTTGTCAGGGAGGAGTATGCCGGAACAACTGTACAGGATTAAAAAAAAGACGAACATTCTAAACAAATATATTCGCTATAGTGATATATATTCGTTTTTAGAATATTCGTTATTTTTTTCTACCTGTACAGTTGTTTCACTTCGGCATACTCCCAAGCGTCCCCATCACTATGGGAACGCCTGGTGGTTAGAATATACCATCGGATCTGAGTGAGATTGTGAAAACTCAGATCCAATGGTATATTCTAACCCCCAGGCGTTCGCATGGTGATGGGGACGCTTGTCGGGGAGGAGTATGCTGAAGTGAAACAACTGTACAGGTAGAAAAAAATGACGAATATTAGAAAAAACGAATATATAGCACTATATCGAATATAGTGCTATATATTCATTTTTAGAATATTCGCGAATATAACGAAAAAAATATAATCTTTAAATATCACGAATGCTAATATAGCCCCTGCCGCTCATCACTATTGATCATCTGAGCTTTGCATAAAAACACAGCAATATACTTGGTTTTTCATAGAGGTCATAACCAGGGGAATTGGCCACATGAAGGATGTTAGGCAGGAGGTGTAATGGCAGCTTTACATAATTCACAATAGCATCATTGCTTCCATATTCAAGCCATGAAGACTATGTTCTGTTTTTAGGGGGATCCCAGTGAATTCTGTCAAACCTCCTTGACCCTGTTAGGGTTCTGGTATTTCTGATGGCAAAAGTAGTACCATAGACTGCCTGATGGAAAATAAGTGGTATTAACAGACACTTAGGATACGTCCACAGATTTTTTTGCTGCAAATTCAAAGCAAACCTGTAATATATTTTGCGTGTATGGCATTTTCACCCGCTCCATTAAAAGTCCAGAAATTTACTGTGCATGCTACAGATTTAAAAATCCACACTACAGGTCTACTTTTCTCAATGTGTAGATATTTGTTTATAATGGTGGCTACAGTCAACCTGTTATTGTTTAAATATACTACTCTGACAGCAGTATAAAATATTTAAACAAAATTACCGGTAATCTGCACAGAATCTTCAACCATTTTAAGGGTCTTTTACATGAGCTGATGATCAGGAACAAAATTATGGCATTTAAGGCTAGACGTTCACTTTAAAGGGGTTGTGCCATCATTAAGTTTCCCAGCCAAGATGGGAATAGCGTACACTAATTGTTGGTCCATGCATGGTCAGAGTTACGGAAATAGCTGACTATAGCAGGGAATGGGAGCTGTGCAAACAGTGTAGCACAACAAGCTTCACTGATGCCATAATTAGGCAGTTACAAATACGGTGTAGCTTGCTGTGCTATGCTGTATGCGTAGCTCCCATTGACTGTTATGAAAGTTATGGAAAGAGCGGAGTACTGGCTGATTGGCCATTTCCTTAATTCTGTCTCCCTCGGCCAGAGATTATTATAGATTATTCGCGTCTCAGCTTTGAAAGGCCAAGGTGGGACAATCCCTGTAAGTATAAATAACTTTCCATAACTTGAAAACCAAAATGCTTGTGCTAAGTCCATAAAAAAGGCTATAGAGTTTGTTGGATCGTGGGCAACATAGAACTACCCTTTATGACCCCTGTTTTTGTAGAGTATTTTTTTCTAAAAGTAATGATTTTCTGAAAACTTTATCATCTAATCTAAGAAGGTTGTGCAAGTAATATTGTGGAGCAGCCAGATGTCTTTTATAAAACCTAAGGCTTCTTTAATACCATGTTTTTGTTTTCTGTTAAATGTATCCATTTTTATTCAGAAGCCTTAGAAAACTGAGGTATATAACAGATACTTAAGTTTCAGTTTTTTTTTAACTGGATTGGAAAGCACAGATATCTGCGCTATTCCATCCAGCAAAAAAGTGATACGTTTTTATACCAGATTATCAGTGATGTTCAATTTGCACCGTATGCCTGAAACAAGTGTGGTGTCGAAGTGGAAAAAAACAGAAGAAGCAGGGACAGAATCATGGCACACTCCCAGAAGATTTCTTAGGCAGGTAAGTAGGAAGTAGGAATATTTAGTTTTTTAAATATATTTTTTATTGCGTTCTTTAGCTTGTAATCAGTCAGAAAATTTTACAATTTCCATTAAAACATAAAAAAGTTCTAAAATTCATAGAATATATAGTCAAGACAATGACAAGCCTATAAAATGATTTCATGCTTCACACCCTGCTTTCATCAAACAATCCTCTGTTTGTAAAAGTTTGAGACTTATCGCTGTTATTTTGGTCTGCAGAAATGTCACCTTGTTGAAATTTCACCTTCTTTGTTGTTCCTATGCTGCACAAATTTCTGATTTCACCATTTTCTCAACCATGCTTAAAAACTGAAGCTCTCTTCCAGCATGTTCTTCTCTTTGATCCACACACTTTTTTGTCTGCCACTTTTATCCTCTATATAATTTCTGCTTTCTTTGGCCATTTTTTATATTTTTTGTCTATTGGACAGTCTCAGATATGGTGTTTTCTTTAAAACTTTGCCTAAACTTTGCTTAAAGCCTCTAGACTACATACAAATGACAGTGAAAAATTGTGAGTTTTTCATGACCATTTCTTAGCAATTTGTGTATCCACTTTCTGGCTGTCTGGCCATTTTAATGGCCGTTTTGCACCAATTTGTTAAAAAAAAAAAACACTGCAGTGCCCTCAGTATGTATATATTATGCCTCCCCATAGTACCCCCAGTATAAATAATGCATCAACTAGTTATAATGGACCCCGTGGTGCCTCCAGTATAGATAATTGGCCTTTTAGTACCTCCCAGTAGTTATAATAGCCCCCAAGCTGTGCCCTGTATAAATATTTGTCTCCAGTTGTCCCACCTGTAGGAAGGCGCAAAGGTCCGTCATTGACGGAAGGTATGTGTCACCGAGATTCCTGGTCTCGGTGAGGCAAGAGCTGGTAATTTTAAGTGTCAGCGGCAGTTAGTGCTGACTGACACTATTTGTTATTTAGTATGGCTGTAGAGCCGATCCGGGTCGGCTCTTACTGGGAGCAGCCAAAGTGCAGGGTTGGTCAGCCTCCCCACGTTCTAGGCCGGGTTTTGGTTTGGGATATAAAAACCCAGCCAGCAGTCTCAGCTGTGTGGATTATCCTCCACTTCACAGTGAAGCTATGGAGACGCTGTGGTTTTGGGATCTGCATGAGGTGTGCCGTGCTAAAGGGCTGAGAGCCGCATTGCTGGAAAACAGGCCCCCTAAAGCCTACAGTGGATGGCTGATAAAAACTGCTAACCAGGTGAACGTTTGTGTTCTGTGGACTTTCCATGGTGTGTACATACACCAATTGTAACGGTCGCGTACACACACACACAGGGGGAGGGAAGTGACCACTGCGCTCCACCCTTACCCCTGGCCCTGCCTACTTGCCTTGTGAGTCCTAATGACAGGGGACAACTGGACGGCAATCCCTAACTTGGAATAAGTGCAGGGATGACAGACAGACAAACAACAGGACGTGAACGGACTGAGTCAATACCAGGAAGCTATAAAGTACAAATGGAGCAAGCAGAGAATTGTCAGGAGAAGCCGGGGTCATAAATACCAGGAGAGACGTGAAGTACCAAAGGAGTCAGCAGGGGATCGTCAGGAGGAGGCCGGGGTCAGAATACCAGGAGAGAAGCAAAGTACACAAGGAGCAGGCAGAGGATCGTCAGGAATTCAGCAGGAGGTAAGTACGCCAGGAAAGACCAAATCACAGGTGGAACCTAAATTAACAGGCAACCTGTGGCCAGCAGGCTGCCTGTATTTATAGTGGGGAGTGAGGGTCATGTGACGTGGCCAGCGTCACATGACCGACAGACCAACTAGTCGAGCACCGAGTGATCAGCTCGGCGCTCAAGGCAGACTTAGGAGCAGGGAGCCACCCAGCTAGTAAAGCCGCCCTGGGAACGAGGTAAAACACAGATCCTTGTTCCCGAAGCTAAGCAGCAGGTCTGCAGCTAATGGGGGACCGAGTGTACCTTCGGAACCCCGTTACACCAATACTGCGAACTGTTATTTTGTTTTGCCTTTTGTGTGAATAAACACTGAACTATTTAGTTCAGTGTTTATTCACACAAAAGGCAAAACAAAATAACAGTTCGCAGTATTGGTGTAACGGGGTTCCGAAGGTACACTCGGTCCCCCATTAGCCGCAGAACTGCTGCTTAGCTTCGGGAACGAGGATCTGTGTTTTACCTCGTTAAAGACTTTGTGATTGCGTCTATACTGCGTCCGCTAAGCTGCCTACCAGAGCAAATCCCCACACACCATACATATTTTATGGCCCCAATTGTGCCTCCATACATATATTATGGCCCCATTTTTGCCCCCATGCAAATATAATCCTGCCTCCTTTTGCTCATCTGTGCTAGTGCTGACATAAAAAAATAATAATAATTATACTCACCTCATCCCCTTGCACACAATGCATCACTCGCTCCACACTGAAGGCACCAGGACATGATATACCCAGTGGACACCACAACACTGGGAACACAAGTCTTGCTGCCTTCAGTGCAGAGCGAGTGTTCCATTGTGTGCAAGTGGATGAGGTGAGTATTTTGTGGTAGGGCATTTCATAGTTTGATTACTCTAACTATAAAGAACCCTTGCCTGCACTACTCTACATGTAATAAGTGCCCCCTCATCCTTTGTAAACTTTTTGGAGAGAATAACATAGTAATATAGTTTGTAAGGCTGAAAAAAGACATATGTCCACCCAGCCTATCATCCTGCAAAGTTGATCCATAGGGAGGCAAAGAACCATTGAGATAGATGCCAGTTTTCTTCATTTTAGGAGAAACAATTCCTTCCCAGCTCCAGTCTTGCAATCAGAATAACTACCTGGATCAACAACCATTCTCTAGAATTCTAGCAACTGTGACCTGTGACCTGTAAAACCAGTAAAACATCCATTCCAGTCCCCTCATAATTTCACTGCTTGTACAGTAAATAATCCCCTTATTCTCTCTAGACTGAGACGGATGCTCCCTTGTCACTGTCACAGTCCTGGGTATAAATAGATTATAGATCATTTATACACATAAATAAGATCGATTTTTCTAACATCTTATTATAAGAACTTCCAAACCATTTAATACTTCAGACATTAACTAAGTATTATATTATACTACACTCAGGTTGGCAGGATTAAGGGTGTCTGGAGACCATTGATTTCCTGACTTCTCCTGTTCCCAAAGCTTGCACTCAGAGCACTGTTCTGTGACGTCACTTTTTAGGTACAGATGCTGTTGCCCACCAACCTAGATCTAGAATCTAATAGGATCTAGCTAAAAAGTGATGTTACAAAGTGGCGTTAACTGAGCATGAGCTTCAGGAACAGAAGATGTGCTGCCGGCTGTTCCACACTACTACTAGTTTGGATCTACCTGTTGGCACAACTAACCTTGGTGGAATACATCAGACCCATGGACTGGATTGAATAATGGGACCTTACGGAACAATTTACCAAACTGAATCAAACCCATTCAGCGGAAGTTGGGGACCAGCAATATGTAGGTAATCAATGGTCTTCAGGCACCCTTAATGCTGTCAAATTGAGTATAGTATAATATAATACTCAGTTACTGTTTAAATTTCATATTTAGCAAGCCAGCGTAGTAGTGTATAAATATATAGCACTGTAACCACATTTGGTTTATGCGGTATACGCAGTACTATCAACCATAAGGTAGTAGTGCCAGTTTGTATACATATCAGATAGGAACAATAAGAATACAAAACTTGTGTATATTAAGCAAAACATTATAATTAAGATAAAAGAGTACACAGAAAATACATGAACAGTAGTGTAGTGAATTGTCACCAATAATTCAAAATAAAGGGCTTATCTCAAGGCTTCTAGTAAATAGGGGCAAGGGAAAAGAAAAGTGAAAAGAACAAAATTTACTAGTGATATCAAAATTGAATGACTAGAACTCCCACATTAAACAATTGTTCCTTATCTTGCAGTATGCCTGCAAGTTTGTCATTTATCAAGTTCAACTTATTTTTAACTAGGTCAAAGTGAATGGTGGATATTTTCCAAGACCAGACCACAGTGATTTAGTCAGCCAGGCAGATGAAAGGAATTAATTTTTGTTAGAATTTTTGGACACCCTAAATTATAGTGTTAAACTGAGCTTGCAGATAGATGTTTACTGTTTTAATAGAGTAGATACACCAAAAATCTGACATACCAACATTGAACATTTAATTACCGATTAGTGATAAAATTTATATCATGTGACAATGGTGCCTGTCAATGGGTGACATATATTAGGCAGCATTCAATTCTTGAAGTTGAAATGATGGAAGCAGGAAAAAATGGGCAAGCATAAAGATCTAAGTGAATTATGACGCTGTGGTCAGTACTACCATAATGGGTCTAAAGAAGGGCAAGTTGTGAACCAGCGACAGGATCATGGGTGCCCAAGGCTCATGCACGTGGGGAACAAATGTAGTCATCTGATCTGATATCACTTCAAAGCTGCTGTAGAACAAATTGCTGAAACATGTTCTGCTATTGATGATAATAAGGTGCCAGAACACACAGTGCATTGTGGCTTGCTGCATGTCAGGCTGTGTAGCTTCCGACCAGTCACAGTGACCATGTTCACCCATTGCCACCATTAACATACCCCTACATTGGGAATTTGAGCATTGGAACTGGGCCATGGAACAATAAAAGAAGGTGGCTTGAGCTGAATAAACACAATTTTTTTGTGTGTGTCATTTACCAGGGGAAATGCAAGAGAGCACCAAAATGCCCTAGGGGAAGAAAGCAAGCTGACAAAGGTAGTGTGGATATTACTTTGAAATGTAGGCAAAGTACCCACCTTCATGGCAACAGTATTCCCTAATGGCCTTTTTCAGCAGGATAATGCACCCTGCCACACTGCAAAAGTTCAGTTGAGGAACATGACAAAGAGTTAATGGTATTGAATTGACTTCTAAGTTC
Source organism: Bufo bufo (assembly GCF_905171765.1). NCBI lineage: Eukaryota > Metazoa > Chordata > Amphibia > Anura > Bufonidae > Bufo > Bufo bufo. Next base: position 474,879,676 of record NC_053389.1, read on the forward strand.
CCTAGATCTCAATCTAATCAAACATCTCTGAGATGTCTTGAAAAATCAAGTCCAATCCATGAAGGCATCATCTTGCATCTTAGATTCAAAGTCTGCTGCCAACGTCTTGGTGGCAGATAACACAGGACAAATTCTGAAGTTTTGTGGGTTCTATGCCTTGAAAGGTCAGAGCTGTTTTAATAGCGCAAACGGGACCTACAGAATGGTAACCATATAGTTCGCTAGCCAAAAAAGTTAATAGGGCATAAATGAAAAGAGAATAGTCATTCTCCAGGGCTGTATAAACAAACACATTAAGTTGAAACCATTCTGAATCAGAAAAGTAAAGGCCTTTTTAATCCATCATCAATCATCCAAGACAGAAAATGAGGTTAGAAAAAAGTTGCATTGCAGGTAAATGGTGTGGGAGTGGTGCTTCCTCTGGAGAGAGCTTTTGCCAGAGCCTGTCAAGGACTATAAATGAGAAAGAAAGTATTGGGTACAAAATGGGTGCTCTGTCAGGCGAAGAAAAATAGAAAAGCAATTTTTGGGCATAAAGGGAAAGGCACCATCTAAAGCTTAATTCTTAAAGGAACACAAATCATAGAAAATGTAAAATAAAGGAAACAAAAAATATTACAGCAAATAAATTCCTGTGTTGATCTCCTTGTTTCTTCATATTCCATTTTGTTTTATATTATAATTAAAATTGAGAACTACAGGTATATTAAGAAATCTCTGTTTCTCTGTGTGTCCCAGGAGCTCAACCATCCTCCGCACTGTCCTGTGTCTGACTATAAGACAACTGGCTGCAGCAGGAGCCTCCTATCTCTGCTCTGTCTTCAGTAGGGCAAAAAGAAAATTAAAATGGTATTCCAGTTATGACAAGTTATCCCCTATCCACAACTTGTTATAACCGGAATACCCCTTTAAGTCCTGCTCCTCAACTAAGCTCCACCCCTCCATTGATCCACAGCTGAAAATAGAACAGACCAGCAGGAAATTAACCCCTATGCCCATTATCTTCAAGATTGATTCAGGAACATGCAGAAAATCCCCTTAATGACAAATAGTAAGAGCAAGTGTATCTGTGATTTACTTTTATCATTCATTCCTAGGTTTAGTATTCCTTTAACTGAACAGAGAAGGAAAGTGGACTTGTGCTAGTTAAGATGTAATGCCAGCGGTCCCTGTCCTCCAACACCTCTCCTTTCCCGTCAAACAGCTTTCTCAGTACTCACCATCCCTGCTTCGTCCTGTGCTGACAATGGCCACTCCTGCCTCCTTCTTCCTGCTCATGCTTTTGTGCGCTCCGAAACTGCACACACGTGTGTGCTCTCCACAGCTCTTAAAGAGCTAGTGTGTGCACTGGCTAATCTGTCATCAGCCTATGACAGTTCCCTGAGTTATACTGTATATGGAATGTTCCCACGATAGGAAGGTGCTTGAGAAATAAGGTTTCTAACTTGTCTAGTTCCTCCAAAGGTGAGCTGCTGTTGTGTGTTTTGACCACCTGTGTCTGAATTGATTCTGTCCTGCCTGTGCTGACTTATTGCCAGTTTTACCATGTTGCACAAACACTGCCTTTCTTAGCCTCAGCTTTCCCTCTGACCATGTCTCTGCCTGTCCCCTTGGTGCCATGCAACCATGTCTTTTGGTTTAGCAGCCTCAGAGATAGCAACCTGCTGGCCCCTCAGCAGAGTCCACAACTGAAAGAATGAATACTAGGGTGGTCATCTTAACAAACCCTTCATGAGTAACCCTATATCAAATCTGTTTAATAGCACTGTGAGTCAACACCTTGTAGACCCACAGCTAGTTGCATTGTAATATTTTTTGATATAAATGCATATGAAGCTGCCCATATTTATCACCCCAAACTAAAAGAATATTCTTAAAATACGAACGTTTGTTAGCAATGATCTTAGCGATTATCTGCCAGTGTAATAGAGCCGAATTTTATAAGTTGATGACAAATGATGATGGTAAACTTGAAGATGACACAAACAGATGAAGATGTTAGATAATGGAGCAGAGAGAAGGTGATGAACACAGTCAGATAATGAAGCAGACAGATAAAGATAATCAAAGATAACAGACAATAAGTGATCCTGACTAGCTTTCCCTGAATGTTTCCCTAGAACACTTGCACTCAAAGCAAACACCACTGACCTTAACAATCCATGAAGATATCCCATGAAAACCCTTATCTGAAATACTGACCTAATATTAATGAGGACAATAGAACCCAGAGACAAGAAGACGAAACAGAGCAGAGCTGAACTGGAATCAAAGATAACAGATTCAAACTGCAAGGTCACAAACAAACTACAACACTCTGGATAAGAAATAATCATAAAAACCTAACTACACACACATGGAGCCACTAGACCAGGAACTAGATTCAAGATATAAGGATTTGCTGGATACATAGATACATAACTGGCAAATTCACAGTAGAGACCAAAATTATTTGAAGAAAGGCTATCCAATCAGGTACTTCTTCCCAAAGTAGCCTCATTAATGGATTATCTGTGAGAAAGTTGCTAAGCAATTGCCTAACGCAAACTAATAAACAGGAGAAGATGATGCTACAGGCAAAAACCTGCTAGACGTAACAAGAAGGGAACAAGTGGACCTTCGTGTGGTGCACCAGTAATAATAAATATCCCCAATATACCTAGCTGGCAGTTATGAATATTCTGGTGGCAAAATCAGAGCTTTTAACTAGTTAAAGGGGTTGTCCCATGAAATATATTCTACAGTTTTCAAACCAGCACCTGGATCTGAATACTCTTGTAATTGCATGTAATTCAAAAATTTGTATAGCTACTGGGTTATTCAATAAAATTTATCTGTATAGTGCCACTTAATTTTTTATTTCTTTGACCGACTCATTAAAAAGGCCGCACATGCTCAGTTTCATCTTTCAACTGCTTCCTGAGTTCTGATAGGTAGAGCACGGACACGCCTCCTGAGCTGTGGCAGAAAAGACACTCCCCTTGAGCTGTCAGCTTGATATAAATCAAAAAAAAAAAATAATCTAGCAGAGCATCTGATTTAAATTTTTTACATTATTCATGGGAAAACCTCTTTAAGACTATGTTGGCACATGTCAGTTCAGCGCCTTAAACTGTAATATACTTGATGCGTCCTACTGTGTTCAGATAATATAAAGTCTACTGATATTTAAATGATTTATTTGCCTAAGTTTGTCATATACATTTTTCTTTTTGTTACAGGCAGAATATTTTTATGAGTTTCTGTCACTTCGCTCTCTGGATAAAGCAATTATGGCAGATCCCACTGTAAATATACCATTACTGGGCGCTATCCCACACAAGGCTTCAGGTAAGTTTGATGGTTGTTAAATAGCAGTTATTAATATATACTCTCTTCGGGTAGTGGTCCATGCCCACCACTGATGTACTACTCACCATGCTTCCCAGTGTCCTCTGCAAGCTGCTGTCTCCATTGCTCCATTCTCTGTTCCCTTAGGGTGCATGCGCTCACTTTTGGCCTCTTAAAGGGCCTAGCAAATCCTTTGCTAGCAAATCACTGAGTGTCTCTAGGTATATATGGTACACTCACCAGGCAGAGGGTGTCTGAGCTTTAAAGTTCCTGTGACCAGCAAGGTGTTTGGAAGACTTGTGCTTCAGATATTTTCTTGTCTGCTTGCACCAGAGTCCCATACCCCAATGGGTCAGCTACCAACTATACTGGGACTAACCCAAGAGGTAGCAGTCTGGTTGCTCCCCTGCAGCAAAGTCCCTGTACAGGGATTAAAGTGTGAATACCAGAGGAGCACCGGGATAATGCCCTTAGGGTCTATCCCAAAGCCAAACCAATCAGTTGGCCCAGTGGGTCCACACTCACTGATCTGTGGCAACATTAACATACTGTAAATTTATTTAAGTTATTTAATGCACTTATATAGCATTACTATTTTCCACAGTGCTTTACAGACATTAGCGTCTGGCTGTCCCAAGTGGGGCTCACAATCTAAGTTCCCTATCAGTATGTTTTCGGAGTATGTGAGGAAACCTGAGTACCCAGAGAAAACCCACGCAAACATGGGGGAGAACATACAAACTCGATGCAGATGTTGTCCTTGATCGTATTCAAACCCAGGACCCCAGTGCTGCAAGGCATCAGTGCTAAACCCATATTATATATTTGCTATAGACAGTATATACAGGAGAAACTCGAAAAATTTGAATATCGTGCAAAAGTTCATTTATTTCAGTAATGCAACTTAAAAGGTGAAACTAATATATGAGATAGACTCATTACATGCAAAGTGAGATATTTCAAGCCTTTATTTGTTAAAATTTGGATGATTATGGCTTACAGTTCATGAAAACCCCAAATTCACAGTCTCAGAAAATTAGAATATTACATGAAATCAATAAAAAAAAGGATGTTAAATATAAAAATGTAGGACCTCTGAAAAGTATAATCATGCATATGTACTCAGTACTTGGTTTAGGCCCCTTTTGCATCAATTACTGCCTCAATACAGCGTGGCATGGATGCTATCAGCCTATGATACTGCTGAGGTGTTATGGAAGACCAGGGTGCTTCAGCTCTTCTGCATTGTTCGGTCTCATGTCTCTCATCTTTCTCTTGGCAATGCCCCATAGATTCTCTATGGGGTTCAGGTCAGGCGAGTTTGCTGGCCAATCAAGCACAGTAATCCCATGGTCATTGAACCAGCTTTTGGTACTTTTGGCAGTGTGGGCAGGTGCCAAGTCCTGCTGGAAAATGAAGTCACCATCTCCATAAAGCACGTCTGCGGAAGGAAGCATGAAGTGCTCCAAAATCTCCTGATAGAGGGCTGCGTTGACTCTGGACTTAATGAAGCACAGTGGACCAACACCAGCAGATGACATGGCTCCCCAAATCAACACAGACTGTGGAAACTTCACACTGGACTTCAAGCATCTTGCATTGTGTGCCTCTCCATTCTTCCTCCAGACTCTGGGTCCTTGGTTTCCAAATGAGATGCAAAAGTTGCTCTCATCAGAAAAGACGACTTTGGACCACTGAGCAACAGACCAGTACTTTTTTTTCTTTAGCCCAGGTAAGACGCTTCTGACGTTGTTTGTTGTTCAGGAGAGGCTTGACAAGAGGAATACGACATTTGAAGCCCATGTCCAGGATCCATCTGTGTGTGATGGCTCTTGATGTACTAACTCCAGCCTCAGTCCACTCCTTGTGAAAGTCCCCAACACTTTTGAATGGCCTTTTCCAGACAATCCTCTCCAGGCTGCGGTCATACTTGCTGCTTGTGCACCTTTTTCTTCCACACTTGTCCCTTCCACATAGCTTTTTTATTAATGTGCTTTGATACAGCACTTTGGGAACATCCAACTTCTTTTGCAATTACCTTTTGAGGCTTTTACTCCTTATGGAGGGTGTCAATAATGGTTTTCTCCACAACTGTCAGGTCAGCAGTCTTTCCCATGATTGTGATTCCTACTGAACTAGTGTTGATCATGAATATTCGAATTGCTAATTTTTATTGCGAATATTGGCATTTCGCAAATATTTAGAATATAGTGACATATATTCGTAATTTTGAATATTCAAGATTAATTTTTTTAAACAGTACACATGATCCCTCCCTGCTTCTAGCTTGTGGGCCAATGAGAAGGCTGCAATATCTTTGACTTTAGGAGTAGTGTTGATTGCGAATTTTCATACTGCACATTTTTATCGCAAATTTTTCAATTGCCGATTTGCGCAATCAAGAAAATAATGACTGAGATAGCAAATTCTCGAATTCGTGAATATATGGCGAATATTCACCCAAATATTCGCAAAATATCACGAATTCGAATATTGCCCCTGCCGCTCATCACTATACTAAACTAGACTGAGAGACAATTTAAAGGCTCAGGAACCCTTTGCAGGTGTTATGGATTAATTAGCTATTTAGAGTGTGACACTTTGAGCCTAAAATATTGAACCTTTTCACAATATTCTAATTTTATGAGATTGTGACTTTGGGGTTTTCATAAGCTGTAAGCCATAATTATCCAAATTATAACAAATAAAGGCTTAAAATATCTCACTTTGCCTGTAATGAGTCTATCTCATATATTAGTTTCACCTTTTAAGTTGCATTACTGAAATAAAATGAACTTTTGCACAATATTCAAATTTTTCGAGTTTTACCTGTGTGTGTGTATGTATGTGTATATATATATATATATATATATATACAGTACAGACCAAAAGTTTGGACACACCTTCTCATTCAAAGAGTTTTCTTTATTTTCATGACTATGAAAATTGTAGATTCACACTGAAGGCATCAAAACTATGAATTAACACATGTGGAATTATATACATAACAACAAGTGTGAAACAACTGAAAATATGTCATATTCTAGGTTCTTCAAAGTAGCCACCTTTTGCTTTGATTACTGCCTTGCACACTCTTGGCATTCTCTTGATGAGCTTCAAGAGGTAGTCCCCTGAAATGGTTTTCACTTCACAGGTGTGCCCTGTCAGGTTTAATAAGTGGGATTTCTTGCCTTATAAATGGGGTTGGGACCATCAGTTGCGTTGAGGAGAAGTCAGGTGGATACACAGCTGATAGTCCTACTGAATAGACTGTTAGAATTTGTATTATGGCAAGAAAAAAGCAGCTAAGTAAAGAAAAACGAGTGGCCATCATTACTTTAAGAAATGAAGGTCAGTCAGTCAGCCGAAAAATTGGGAAAACTTTGAAGTAAGGGCTATTTGACCATGAAGGAGAGTGATGGGGTGCTGCGCCAGATGACCTGGCCTCCACAGTCACCGGACCTGAACCCAATCGAGATGGTTTGGGGTGAGCTGGACCGCAGAGTGAAGGCAAAAGGGCCAACAAGTGCTAAGCATCTCTGGGAACTCCTTCAAGACTGTTGGAAGACCATTTCAGGGGACTACCTCTTGAAGCTCATCAAGAGAATGCCAAGAGTGTGCAAAGCAGTAACCAAAGCAAAAGGTGGCTACTTTGAAGAACCTAGAATATGACATATTTTCAGTTGTTTCACACTTATTTGTTATGTATATAATTCCACATGTGTTAATTCATAGTTTTGATGCCTTCATAGACAAGAAAATAAAGAAAACTCTTTGAATGAGAAGGTGTGTCCAAACTTTTGGTCTGTACTGTATATATATATATATATATATATATATATATACACACACACATTTCAGTGTATATAAAGTTAGATCCATATATGTTTGGACACTGATACACATTTAGTTTTTTTTATTATCTGTTTACTAAAATATATTCAAGTTATAGTTATAAAATGGACATGGTCATAAAGTCCAGAATTTTAGCTTTCATTTGAGGGTATCCACATTAAATCTAGATGAAGAGTTTAGGAGTTTCAGCTCCTTTACATGTGGCACTGCAGTCAAAGGAGCTCTCCATGCAAGTGAAACAAGCCCTACATCTGCGACAACAGAAAAAACCCATAAGAGAAATTGCTACACTATTAGGAGTGGCAAAATCTACAGTTTGGTACATCCTAAGAAAGAAAGAAAGCACTAGTGACCTCAACAATGCAAAAAAGACCTAGACGCCGACAGAAGTCAACAGTGGTGGATCATCGCAGAATAATTACCATGGTGAAGAGAAACCCCTTCACAACAGCCAACCAAGTGAACAACACTTTCCAGGATATAGGTGTATCAATATCCAAATCTACCATAAAGAGAAGACTGCATGAAAGTATATACAGAGGGTTCACTGCACGGTGCAAGCCACTCATAAGCCTCAAGAATAGGAAGGCTAGATTCGGCGTTGCTAAAAACCATCTTAAGAAACCAGCACACTTCTGGAAGAACATTCTTTGGACAGATGAAACCAAGATCAACCTCTACCAGAATGATGGAAAGAAAAAAGTATGGTGAAGGCATGGTACAACTCATGATCCAAAGCATACCACATCATCTATAAAACACGGCGGAGGCAGTGTGATGGCTTGGGCATGCATGGCTGTCAGTGGCACTGGGTTCCTAGTGTTTATTGATGATGTGACACAGGACAGAAGCAGCCGGATGAATTCTGGGGGTTTTAGAGACATACTGTGTGCTCAAATCCAGCCAAATGCAGCCAAACTGACTGGTTGGCGTTTCATAATACAGATGGACAATGACCAAAAAACATAAAGCCAAAGCAACCCAGGAGTTTACACAGCAAGGGTTAACAGCAAAAGGAATCTTAATATTTGTTACCCTGATTATGCAGTTTACAGAAACACCCAATTTATGTTCATAAACAGCTGTATTGGCGCATGGCAGGGTTCAGAAGGAAAGGAGAAACATATGGTTTTTGGAGAGCAGATTTTCTGGAATGGCTTTTGAGTTTTGTGTCATATTTGAAGGCACAGTAAGGCACCCCTACAGTAGAAACCGTCCAAAAGTGACTCCATTTTGGAAACTACACCGCTCAAATAACTCATTGAGGGGTTTACTGACCACTTTTACCTCAGAGGTGTTTCATAATATTTAGAAACACATTTTCACACTGTGAAAGGGAAAAATTCTATTTTTTACAAGAAAAATTTGCCAAAAAGCCCACATTTTTCACTTTAACAAGGGACAACAGGAGAAAATGCACCCCATAATTTTTTACCTATATTCTCCTGAATAAGGAGACAGTGGTTGTAAACTGCTGTTTGAGCAGGCCATAACTTTTTTATTTTTTTGTTGACTGAGCTGTGTGGGGGCTCATTTTTTGCGGGTTGAGCTTTCATTTTGTAATGGTACCATTTTTGGGTACATATGACTTTTTGATCACTTTTAATTAAATTTTTTATGAGATGAAGTGGCTAATATTGTAATTTTGCCAGTGTTTTTTTATTTTTCGTTTTTATGGGTTTCTCCATGTGGTATACTTGATAAGATGGTTGTATTCTGTTGGTTGATACGGTTCTGGGGATACCAAATTTATATTGTTTTATTCATGTTCTACCACTTTTATATCATAAAATCACTTTTTATTAAACTTTTTTTTTCACATCACCAAATCGAAGGCCCATAACTTTTAGATTTTTCCATCAATGTAGCTGCGTGAGAGCTAGTTTTTTTGCAGGACAGGCTGTCATTTTTATTGGTACAATATTGGGGTCTATATGGCTTTTTGAGTGCTTTTTATTAATTTTTTTTAGGAAGTGAAGCGGGCAAAAATTACATTTCTGTCAGTGTTTTTTCAGGGGCAGAAGCTTTAATCCAAGTGCTTTGCAGCTCTTGGATTAAAGAGGTGCCATAACATTTATATACATGCTATCTGCATGGGGTATGTGCAGATTGCACGTATATAGCCATATGGCCAGTCAGGAAGGGGTTCAAGCTGAAAGTCTCAACTTCAACTGCATCTGAATTGTTTTGTTCAAAATCCATTGTGGTAATGTACAGAACAAACATTTGAAAAATGTTGTCTCTGTCCAATTTATATATGGGCCTAACTGTATATGTATATACAGTCAGGTCCATAAATATTGGGACATTGACAAAATTGTAACATTTTTGGCTCTATACACCACCACAATGTATTTGAAATGAAACAAACAAGATGTGCTTTAACTGCAGACTGTCAGCTTTAATTTGAGGGTATTTACATCCAAATCAGGTGAACGGTGTAGGAATTACAACAGTTTGCATATGTGCCTCCCACTTGTTAAGGAACCAAAAGTAATGGGACAACTGACTTCTCAGCTGTTCCATGGCCAGGTGTGTGTTATTCCCTCATTATCCCAATTACAATGAGCAGATGAAAGGTCCAGAGTTCATTTCAAGTGTGCTATTTGCATTTGGAATCTTTTGCTGTCAACTCTTAAGATGAGATCCAAAGAGCTGTCACTATCAGTGAAGCAAGCCATCATTAGGCTGAAAAAAACAAAACAAACCCATCAGAGAGATAGCAAAAACATAAGGTGTGGCCAAAACAACTGTTAAGAACATTCTTAAAAAGAAGGAACGCACCGGTGAGCTCAGCAACACTGAAAGACCCAGAAGACCACGGAAAACAACTGTGGTGGATGACCGAAGAATTCTTTCCCTGGTGAAGAAAACACCCTTCACAACAGTTGGCCAGATCAAGAACACTCTCCAGGAGGTAGGTGTATGTGTGTCAAAGTCAACAATCAAGAGAAGACTTCACCAGAGTGAATACAGAGGGTTCACCACAAGATGTAAACCATTGGTGAGCCTCAAAAACAGGAAGGCCAGATTAGAGTTTGCCAAATGACATCTAAAAAAGCCTTCACAGTTCTGGAACAACATCCTATGGACAGATGAGACCAAGATCAACTTGTACCAGAGTGATGGGAAGAAAAGAGTATGGAGAAGGAAAGGAACTGCTCATGATCCTAAGCATACCACCACATCAGTGAAGCATGGTGGTGGTAGTGTCATGGCGTGGGCATGTACGGCTGCCAATGGAACTGGTTCTCTTGTATTTATTGATGATGTGACTGCTGACAAAAGCAGCAGAATGAATTCTGAAGTGTTTCGGGCAATATTATCTGCTCATATTCAGCCAAATGCTTCAGAACTCATTGGAAGGCGCTTCACAGTGCAGATGGACAATGACCCAAAGCATACTGCAAAAGCAACCAAAGAGTTTTTTAAGGGAAAGAAGTGGAATGTTATGCAATGGCCAAGTCAATCACCTGACCTGAATCCGATTGAGCATGCATTTCACTTGCTGAAGGCAAAACTGAAGGGAAAATGCCCCAAGAACAAGCCGGAACGGAAGACAGTTGCAGTAGAGGCCTGGCAGAGCATCACCAGGGATGAAACCCAGCGTCTGGTGATGTCTATGCGTTCCAGACTTCAGGCTGTAATTGACTGCAAAGGATTTGCAACCAAGTATTAAAAAGTGAAAGTTTGATTTATGATTATTTTTCTGTCCCATTACTTTTGGTTCCTTAACAAACAAGTGGGAGGCACATATGCAAACTGTTGTAATTCCTACAACGTTCACCTGATTTGGATGTAAATACCCTCAAATTAAAGCTGACTGTCTGCAGTTAAAGCACATCTTGTTCGTTTCATTTCAAATACATTGTGGTGGTGTATAGAGCCAAAAATGTTAGAATTGTGTTGATGTCCCAATATTTATGGACCTGACTGTAGTTCTATGGGAATCAATTCAGTATAACTTGTATTTCATTCATTCAAATTTCTGCTTATTCTGGGCTTTGAAGTCAAGGAGGAGGTCCTATCAGTGACTACCAGCCTGTTAATCACTGATAGGGCCGCCTCCTTGACTTCAAAGCCCAGAATGAGCAGGAATTGAAATGTACAATATAGAAGTTATACTGAATCTTTTCCCACAAAGCTATGTATCTATTTGCTCAGCTCCTTCTGCTCTATAATTTACCAGTGGCAGATTACACTGCATTGTCATGGTAACAGGTTCCCTTTAACAATAATATCCCTGGAACCTGGTCAGTAGTCCCCCATAACACATATGGTCCTGTGAAGTAGACATAGCAGTAGGGGTCCAATGTGAACATAAACATTTTTAGAGGTCTCCCCAATTGTAATAAGGCTGGAAACCACTGTTTTAGGACAGGACTTGCCATACATTGTCAGATAATTATTATTTATTATTAAAGGGTTTCTGTCACCAGAATTAACCCTATTAAACTAGCTGACATTAGCGATGTGCTAATATCAGCTGAACCTAACTAGCCTATTCCTACTTTTATCTATGCCCCAGTTACTCCAGAAATATAACTTTTATAATATGCTAATTAGTCTCTAGGTGCAGGGGGGGCATTGCCCCTGCTCCTAGAGGCTCCGTTCTTCCACCTCTGGCCACGCCCTGCTACATTAGATTGACAGGGCCAGGCAGCGTTGGTCTCCTACTACCGGCCCTGTCTGCCGTGTAAATCTCACACCTGCGCCGTCCCATTCAGTATTTGGCGCAGGCGCAGTGAGTGAAGGGCGCTCGCGGCTGCCGGCTTCCTCACTGCGCCTGCGGCGAATACTGAACAGCGCAAGATTTCCCCAGCGCACAGGGCCGGCAGTTGGAGGTGAAGGCTGCCTGGCCCTGTCAATCCAGTTTGGCAGGGCGTGGCCAGAGGTGGGAAAACTGAGCCTCTAGGAAAACTGCCCCCCCCCCCCCCCTGCACCTAGAGGCTAATTAGCATGTTATAAAAGATATATTTCTGGAGTAACAGGGGCATAGATAAAAGTAGGAATGGGCTAGTTAGGTTCAGCTGACATTAGCACATCGCTAATGTCAGCTAGTTTAATAGGGTTAATTCTGGTGACAGAAACCCTTTAAAGCGCCATTCATTCCATAGCGCTGTACATATGATAAGGGTATACATACATAATACAAACAATTGCACTAAGCATGAACAAGACGAGTTACAAACTGGTACAGAAGGAGAGAGGGCCCTGCCCGTGAGGGCTTACAGTCTACATGGTATGGGAAAAGGACACAGTAGGAGAGGGTAAAGCTGGTCATGGTGGTATAGAGTCAGCAAGGTCACTGGTTGTAGACTTGTCTGAAGAGGTGGGTTTTTAGGTTTCTTTTGAAGGATTCCACTGTAGGTGAGAGTCTGATATGTTGAGGTAGTGAGTTCCAGTATGTGGGGGATGCACGGGAGAAATCTTGGAGGCGATTGTGGGAAGAGGTAATAAGAGGAGAGGAGAACAGGAGGTCTTGTGAGGATTGGAGATTGCGTGTGGGGATGTATCGAGAAAGTAGCACAGAGATGTAAAGAGGCGACAGGTTGTGGACAGCCTTGTATGTATTTGTTAGTATTTTGAACTGAATTCGCTGGGCAATGGGGAGCCAGTGAAGGGATTGGCAGAGGGGAGAGGCAGAGGAGTAACAGGTTGAGAGGTGGATTAATCGGACAGCAGAGTTGAGGATAGATTGGAGGGGTGCGAGAGTGCTAGATGAAAGGCCTCAGAGGAGAATGTTGCAATAGTCTAGGCGGGAGATGATGAGGGCATGTACAAGCATTTTCGCAGACTCAAAGTTGAGGAAAGTGCGGATGTGGGAGATGTTTTTGAGTTGGAGGCGGCAGGTGGTGGAAAGTGCTTGGATGTGTGTTCAGAAGGAGATGTCAGAACCCAAGGTCACTCCAAGGCAGCGGTCTTGGTTGACCGGGGAGAGTGTGCAGCTGTTGATCGTGATAGATAGGTCTGTTAGGGGGCTGAGCAAGATGGGGGGGGGGGAAGATGATGAATTCTGTTTTATCCATGTTAAGTTTTCGAAAGCGAGAGGAGAAGAAGGAGGATATGGAAAACAGGCATTGTGGGATTCTGGATAGTATGGTGGTGATGTCTGGACCAGAGAGGTAGATTTGTGTGTCGTCAGCATAAAAGTGATACTGAAATCCATGGGACTCTATGAACTGTCACAGGCCAAAAGTGTAGATAGAGAAGAGCAGGGGTCCTAGGACAGAGCCTTGCGGGACACCAACAGAGAGGGAATGAGACGAGAAGGTGGTGTGAGATTTGGAGACGCTAAATGTCCGGTCTGTGAGGTATAATGTGATCCAGGAGAGGGCCAGGTCAGTGATGCCAAGAGATGAGAAAGTTTGTAACAAAAGGGAGTGGTCAACAGTGTCAAAGGCAGAGGACAGGTGAAGAAGGAGGAATGAGTAATTTTTTTTGTTTTGGCTGTTAGTAGGTCATTGGTGACTTTGGTAAGGGTAGTCTCAGTTGAGTGGTGGGGTCGGAAGCCAGATTGTAGCCGGTCAAAGAGGGAGAGGTGAGAGGACAGTTCAGAATGGGCATGTTGCTCAAGTAGCTTTGAGGCATATGGAAGAAGTGATATGGGGCGATAACTGGACAAAGAAGATGGGTCAAGTGAAGACTTTTTGAGCATGGGTGTAATAGTAGCATGTTTAAAACCAGAGGGGAAGACACCAGAGGTTAGTGATAGGTCGAAGAGATGAGTTAGGGCTTGGATAAACACTGTGGTGAGGTTAGGGATAAGGTGGGATGGGATTGGGTCAAGTGCACAGGTGGTGAGATGTGATCTGGAGAGTAGAGTGGAGAGTTTTTGTTCTATAATAGTGGAGAATCAGGTTTTGGGAGAAGAGGACCGAGCAGTTGTGTAGAGGGTCTGGGGAGACTATGCACTAAAGCTTTCTCTGATGTTGACTATCTTTTGTTTGAAATATGTGGCAAAGTCCTCAGCTGAGATGAGAGAAGAGGGTGGGGGCACTGGGGGGCGGAGAATGGAGTTAAAAGTGTTTAAAAGTTGTTTAGGGCTGTGGGACAGGGAAGATATGAGAGATGATAAGTAGGCCTGTTTTGCATCAGCGAGTGAGGATTTATAAATGAGGAGGGATTGCTTGTATGTGGTGAAGTGATCCATAGAATGGGATTTCTTTTATCGCCGCTCAACAGCCCTCGAAGTTTGTCTGAGTTTTTTGGTCAGGTTGGTGTGCCAGGGTTGTCTGTTTATTTTTCGGGTTTTGTTGTGTGTGAGGGGGGCAACAATGTCCAGAGCTGTACTTATTGTTGTGTTATACAGGGTTGTGGCAGTATCTGGGTCTTGGATGGAACAAATAGTAGACAGTGACAGAAGAGAATCAGAAAGAAAGCGAAGGTTAAGATGTTTAAGGTTCCTGCGGGAGTGTGTTAGTGTGTGGACAGAGGGAGCAGCAGAAGAGACTAGTGAAAGGAAGATGAGTAGGTTGTGGTCAGATAGGGGGAGAGGCGAATTAGAAAGCTTAGATAGGGAGCAGAGGCGGGTAAAGATAAGATCCAGAGTGTGACCATCTCTGTGGGCGGGAGCGAAAGACCACTGTGAGAGGCCGAGGGAGGAAGAGAGTGATAGGAGTTTAGAGGCAGCTGAGTGGCAGGTGTCAATAGTGATGTTGAAGTCACCCATGATGATAGTGGGGATGTCGTCAGAAAGAAAGATAATCTAGTTTCTTATTATTTTGCTATTGCAGATTTTCCAAATTTGTAGTAAATGAAGCATCATAGGTTGAGGAAATTCTATTAGTATTTAGCTTCCTATTCCACAACTATTATTTGCTTACCATACCTTCAATGTATTATTAAATGTAACATGCAATTAGCGTTTGTGTCTCAAGATGGCAGCATGGCAAGTGTGTGCTCCGCGCTCACAATCCACATTATACTAAGACCTGTTTTTAAGCTGATGTGCGGGTCCAATTCTCTGTAATCAGAAAATGACAGATGGACTATTTTGATCTGAACAAACAGGATGAGTTTTCAACCAGTGTGTTTAATGAAACATAGAGCCGTTCTATAAGAAACACGGCAGGAGAATGGGGGTTCCTGAAGCAACATTCCTGGGGAATTACAATCTTATTATAAGTGTGATTAATTTACACTTAAAAATAAAATGTACACAAGGTTTTTCATAGATTTTTTTTCTTTATTGCTAATAGTGGCTGATAGCTGTTAGTTTATGAGAAAATATGGTCCTTTTAGAAACAGAACATTTATTGACAAATTTAGTTAAACAGCAAAATTTTCAATTTTACTTTAACAGTTCCAATCTAATATTGCCGTACAATAAAGTTGAAACGTTTGCTTTATTAAAATCTATTTGCACATATGATTAAAAAAGCATATTTGTATACTTTAATTATTATTATTATTTTTACTTTTCCTAGTGAAATAAGTACCTAAAGTTCCCGTGCCTATCGCACTTTGCAATCCACACATCCCTGTGTACCGGTGTACATATTCTCCTGCGGTATTAGTGCTGCTCTTCTCAAGCCTGACATAGATGTGCCTGGAGGTGCTTAACCCCTTAGTGACCACCCATACGTGTTTTTACGGCGGTCACTAAGGGGCCTTAGGCTGGGCCGCCGCGTTTTTACGGCGGCACAGTTTAAGCGCCGCGCGGCTCCCCCGTGCAGCGGGGAGCGCGGACCTGGCTCTCACATGAGAGCCGGGTCCCTGCTCTAACAGCCCGGAACGGCAGGAGTGCCGATCCGGGCTGTTTAACCCTTTACATGCCGGGCGCAATGGCGCCCGCTGCATGTAAAGTGGTGACAGAGGGAGCGGACTCCATCTGTCTCCCATCAGCACCCCGAAAATGCGATCGCGGGGTGCTGATGTGCTGGGAAGCTTACCTTGCTTCCGATGAGGGCCCGAGTCTGTCTTCAGTTACTTCCAGCAGGCTGTGCCTCTCTGGCGCAGCCTGCTGGTCAATGTTCGAATAGCATTGCTATTGAAATGCAATGCATTATAGAGATAATGCATTACATTTTAAAAGCAATCAAAATACTGTATATTATAGTCCCCTTGTGGGACTATTAAGTAGTAAAAAAAATATAAAAAAAATACACATTTATTAAATAAAAAAAATTCCATAAAATAAAAAAATATGCCTTTTTTTCCATTGAAAATACAATTTTCAATGAAAAAAATTGCAAAAAGAAAATATCCCCCATATGTTTGTTATTGCCGCGTCCGTAACGACCGGGACTACATAAATATTACATAAATTATCCCCTATGGTGAACGCCGTAAAAAATAAAAAATAAAAAAAGACAGACTTTCTAATTTATTCTTAGTTTCCACCGAAAAAAAACATAATAACAAGCGATCAAAAAGCGGCATTTACTCCAAAATCATACCCATGAAAAATACAAGTCGTCTTTCAAAAATCAAGCCCTCACACAATTCCATATAAAAAAATTAAAAAAAGTTATGGGTCTTGTGAAGTGGCAATGCAAAATAATTTTTTGGGTTAATAAAAGGTGTTTTATTGCAAAAAAAGTAGTAAAACGTAAACAAAATTATAAGTATTTAGTATCACTGTAATCGTACTGACCCAGAGAATAAAGATATTATGTTATTTGTACCGAAAAAATGAACGCCAAAAAATGTATAATGTAAAAACGCAGTGGCAGTATTGCTATTTTTCCCCATCTCCCTCCCAGAAAGAGTTAATAAAAGTTAATCAGAAAGTTATGTGTACCCCAAAATGGCGCCATTAAAAACTACAACTTGTCCCGTAAAAAACAAGCCCTCATAAAGCTATATAGATGAAAAAATAAAAAAGTTATAGCTCTTGGAACGAGACCATAAAAAAAGGAAGAAAAACGCTTGGTCATAAAGGCCCAAACAGGCTTGGTCACTAAGGGATTAAAGACTGTGACCTTTGGAAGTGTTTGACGTGTTACCTTTGCCGGCTCCCTGGTGAATTCCTTAGCATTTGAAGCTTTAGCAGAGCGGGCACATGCAGGAGCGAGAGATGTTATGGAGCACTGCATACCACATCAGTACAGGCTATCACTACAGCTGAGCAAGCATAGGGAAGTAGCTCCATAGCACATTGCTCTCCTGCCTGTACTTGCTCTGATAAAGCTTCAAATGCTAAGGATTTCAACAGGAAGCAGGCAGAGTTGATGGGTCAGACACCTCCTAAAGTTATGCTTACAGTCTTTAAACACTTCCTGACACATCTATGTTAGGCTTGAGGATAGTAGTGCTGGTACAGGCAGTGGCGTGCCTAATTTGTTTGGCACCCAATGTAAATCCTTTCTCTGGTACCCGCCCCCATACTTTAAAACGTTGTGCCCCCTCACAGTAGTAATGGCCTCATTGCTCCCCTTCACAGTAGTTATGCCCACATTGTACCCTTTCACAGTAGCTATGTCCTACATGCATCCCTTCACAGTAGTTATGCCCACATTGTGCCCACCTCACAGTAGTTATGCCCACACTGTGCTCCTTCATAGTACTGTAGTTATGTCCTCATTGCGTCCCTTCACAGTAGGTATACTCACATTGTGCCCCCTCATATTAGTTATCCCTTCATTGTGCCCCCTTCACAGTAGTTATGCCCACATTGTGTTCCCCTCACAGTAGTAATGCCCTCTCCGTCCTCCCTTCAGGGTAGTTATGCTATCACTGTGCCCCCTCACAGTAGATATGCCCTCTCTGTTCCCCCATAACAGTTGTTATGCCCCCCTCACAGTAGTTTTGCACTCCTCTCTGTGCTCCCTTCAGAGTAGTTATGCCCTCATTGTTCCCCCCTCACAGTAGTTATGCCCTCTCTATGCCCCCTCAAAGTAGTTAAGCCTTCTCTGTGCCCTCTTCACAGTAGTTATGCCCTCATTGTTCCCCCTTCACAGTAGTTATGACCTCTCTGTGACCCCTTCAGAGTAGTTATGCCGTCACTGTGTCCCCATAACAGTTGTTATGCCCCTTCACAGTAGTAATGCCCTCTCTGTGCCCCTTCATAGTAGTAATGCCCTCTATGTGCACCTCAGTGTTAATAAATAAAAAAAACTGTAACATAGTAACTTCTCATCTTGTCCCATTCCTGATGATGAGATCCAGCACTCCCCTGCAGGCACAGATCAGGCTGCAGTACTGTGTGGGAAGAATGCACAGGCTGATTCTCGGCTTCCTCGTACACAGGCCGGCAGTGTGATCTGTGCCTGCAGGAGGGAAGGACTGACTCAAAAGGGGTTTTCTGGTTGGTATCAACATCCTTTAAAATAATAATTCATGAAAGTAATTTTGTAATTTATATTTAGTTTAACTTTATTGCTTCTATCTTTCGTTTGGGGCTGTGGTCACATGACTATGCCCATGCAGCTCTTTATTTCCTGTGATGTTATGTCCATGGGTATGTCATTGATAGGGGAGTGTCTATGTAACTAGCTGGTGGGAGGAGCTATGAACCATCTGAGTGCTGTTAGGAGCGGTCCTGGAACTGCAGCAGAGAAAGGAGAAGTGCATCATTGGTTTGGTTGGATACGGTGAAAAGAAGTGCTACAGATAGGATGTAACAAACCAGAATGACTTGTCTACCCAGTGAAAATAGGTCAGGAGAGTCTAATTTAAAAAAAAGCTTTGAGAGATGTACATGAGGTAAGCAACTACATGAGCATACCTGTTAAACACCATAGTATTCCAGGAAAACCTAACACCAGACATAGCCAGCCACATATATGTATGACATTGTGCCTGTGTAAGCAATGAGTGGACCATGGTGGTTGCTGGAACACTGCTGTCCCTTCATTTGGCTGATCAAAACCCCCATAAATAACTTTAGCTTATTCATTTTAGCACATAGGGTCTTTGATCATTAATGATATTCTTCTTCAGTTATCCAGGTTGGATTTCCTTGCCTTGGTAATCAAGATGGAGTGGCAGCATTTGAGGTTAATATTATTGTAATGAATTCAGAAGGCAATGTGATTCTCCAGACACCGCAAAATGCCATCTTCTTTAAAACATGTCAGCAAGGTAAGTGGAAAAATACGTGATTTACATTAACTAAACTATAGTAAAATCATCTTAAAACACCTTTCTATAGTGAGCAAATGTTTAGCTCAAAAGCCTTTCAGGATTTAGGTTATTTATTTTTTCATGTGAAGGAATACGCTCTACTGAAACAAATGAGACATTGTGCTGTCCAAGAATATAAGTAAATAGCTAAGAACACATCTCGAGTACAAAGATTGTAACCTAAATACTAGACATGTAAAGAAAGGAGGAATAGATGGATATATGACATGGAGGTGTTCCTCGCCAGTCATTTAACATAATTCAGAATGATGTCAGTTTTGAGTTAGCTTCACACCTCGATTAAAGGGGTGGTCCCACGGCAAACACTTCTGATGAGTGGCAGTCCAACCACTGGGGCTGGGGTCCTGTGTTCCTCCTTTTCAATGGAGTGGCACTGGCAATCACGCTATTCCATTCAGATCTATGGTTCTGCTGGAGATAGCCAAGTGCTTGACTATATCCGTCTGTACCATAGAGTTGAATAGAACGGTAGCATGCATAAACATCACTCTATTTAAATGCGACAAAACAAGAAACCTGTTCTTGTGATCGGTGGGGACCCCCAGCGGTCGGACCCCTGCCAATCAGACACATCCTCTATCCTGTGGTTAGGGAATAAGGGAGATATTTATCAAACTGGTGTAAAGTAGAACTGACTTAGTTGCCCATCACAACCAAGTAGATTCCACCTTTCATTTTGCAAAGGAGCTGTGAAAAATAAAATATGGAATCTGATTGGTTACGATGGGCAACTAAGCCAGTTTTACTTTACACCAGTTTGATAAATCTCCCCCTATGTGTTTATAATTGGACAGCCCCTTTAAAATTTCAGTTTTTCTGCTTCTATGATAGAGTGCTGTATATTTTCTATGATGGACACCAACTGCACCTGATGGACCCTATTGACTTAAAATGGATCTGTTACATGCCTATCCATTTGAGGAGAAAAATAACATAATGTTGACCTAGTTTTCCTGTCAAATATATGATGGAATATGATCAGAGTATTTTCTCCATTCTTATTATTGTGTTCACTTAATGTACCCATTTCATCATGTAAGGGATTACCAGAGGTTACCAAATTCTGTCTTTGAAGATGTCTTAGAATTACTGAATGAGCAGCCACTAGTAACCACTTTGTTACAACAATGCTACAATTGTGAGATATTGTCTTTATTTCATTATAATGGCACCCCCTGGTGTTTAACCACTTACCGATCGCCCATTGACTATAAACGTCCTGGGCGGTTGGGTTTCTCTCTGAATGGACGTTCTGGAACGTCTTTTCAGACATGGCAGCTGCACGATTAGCGGGGGGCCATTGTCAGTGACAGCAGGGCACCCCAGAGAGAAGGCAGGGGACTGTTCCTGGGGTGTCCCTAGATCACTGTATACGAGCTGTTGGGTCTTCCATAGACCTTGATCAGCCCTGCACTGAGGCTGTACAGCATTGTATTCTGCTGTACAGCGTCTCTGGGGGGGGGGGGGGGGTGTATTTCCACTGTAACTGGGGCTACTATATCAGCCCCAGTTACAGGAAAAATCAATAGTAAAAAATAAAAAATGAAGTTAAATGTCCCCCAGAGGTTTTGTATGACCTTATGGAGGACACAAAGTGTAAAAAAACAAAAACAAAAAAAAGTCTTTTGAAAAAAAATAACAAAAGTTTCAAATTTTAAAAATAAATTTCCCCCCAAATCTGTTATTTAAAAAATGTTTAAAAAATAGAAGAAAAAAATGAAATAGACATATTTGGTATCCGCAACGACCGGCTCTATAATAATATCATATGATATACTCCATCAGGTGAACAATAAATAAATAAACCTTGCGCCAAAACAGATTTTTTTGTGAGCTTACCTCCCAAAAAACATAATGTTGATCAATCAAAAAGTCATATGTACCCCAAAATGGTAGCAATAAAAGTCTCACCTCATCCCTCTAAAAATGAGCCCCCACACAAGACCATAGCCAGAAAAAAATAAAATATATGGCTCCATGAAAATTGCAACACAAAAACAAGATTTTCTTTTCTAAAAATGCTCTTAATGTGTAAAATGTAAAAAAATTAATAAATAAAATAGACATATTTGGTATCGCTGCATCTCTAACAATTGGCTCTACAAAAATATCACATGATCTACCCCATCAAGTGAACGGTTTAAAAAAAAACCTAATAAAAATTATGCCAAAACTGTTTTTTTTTAGTCAACTCACCTCACAAAAAACATTATCAGTTAATCAAAAAGTCGTATGTACCCCAAAATGGTAGCAATAAAAATGTCGCCTCGTCCCGCAAAAAACAACCCCTTACACAAGACTATAGCCAGAAAAAAATGAAGAAAGTATGGCTCTAAAAAAATGGCAACACAAAAACATAATTTTTTTTCTAAAAATGTTTTTATTGTGTAAAATGTAAAATAAAATAAAAAACTAGACATTTTTGGTATTGTTGCTTCCATAATGAATGGATCTATAAAAATATCACATGATCTACTATCAAGTGAACAGTGTAAAAAAAAAAATAGAAAAATGACACCAAACAGCTTTTTTTGTGACTTCACCTCCCAAAAATGAGATAGAAAGCAACCATAAAGCCAAATGTACCCTAAAATGCTGCCAACAAAAACTACAGCTTGTCTCACACAAAATAACCCCTCACGCAGCTTGTTTAACAAAAAATAAAAAAAGTTTGGAACACGCAAGAACACTGTTACTACTCCTATACTGAATTACAGGAAAAATTCCTTTTAAATCACTCACAACACATATTCGCCTACTTTCAGCTCAGGAGTTTCCTATATAATAGAATCCACCGTGACCCAAAAGCGACATTATCTCTGAATAGGTTCAATCATATGATAGGGCAAGGTAACACTAAAAAGTCACTGTCTGAGCTTTATCAGGAGATTAGAGAAGGTAAACAAAAACCTCTTGCCGAAACTCTTTTTTCATCTTGGAAAAGAGATTTCCCTAATATCGAGGTGCAACAAATAATATTGCAGGGCTGGGAGAAGGTGAGAAAGGTGGCATTTAATGAGGGTGGGAGAGAAACGCCATTCCGATTGATCCAGAATCAAAACAGAATAACTTGTTGCCAGAAATGCCATCTTGATAGATCTGACATGGTTCATGGGATTTTGTCCTGCCCTGAAACAACGAAATTCTGGAAATTAATAAAAAGCCAAATCAAAAAGTATTTAAAAATGTCCATTCCTAATACCCCTGAACTTATTCTGTTTCATGCCCCCCCAGAACATGGGCACATACATCCAATTGTTCACATAATTATCCTGGCGGCCAAATGATGCCTATTCAATAATTGGCTCCAATCATGTGTGCCCTCAGCAAATGAAGTATTCCAACATATTGTGCTTTGACTTGGAAAAGGTGGAGGCTGATACCCTTAGGGGTAAACACATTAATTCATTTTTCAAGAGGTGGGAAGGATTTATTCAAATAGTCTATTCAGATGCAGAACTGAGGGAACTAATGAAACCTTTTCTATCTTCGGAATGGTATTTAAAGATAAAAACTGCAGGGACCCTAGGGAGACTTTTAATTGATTGAGGTTTAACGGCTAGTACGATTTGTTATATGGAGAGACATATAAGGTTACGGGGAGGGATGTTATTGGTTTGCTCTGGTTGCAGAATTGGTCCTTATTAATATTTTGAACATGTATACATTAGGCTACATGCACACAACCGTGCCGTTTTTTGCGGTCTGCAAACCGTGGATCCTCAAAAAACGGAAGCCGCGCGTGTGCGGAACAGAATGGGCGGCCATTGATATAACTGCCTATTCTTGTCCGTTTTGCGGACAAGAATAGGACATGTTATATTTTTTTGAAGTGAATGGGTCTGCATCCGAGCCGCCAAAACGGCGGCTCGGATGCGGACCCAAACAACGGCCGTGTGCATGAGGCCTTACTGTAATATTTTTATGGTATTCACTATACTACTGCTCTGTGCATTTATATACATAATTAGTATTGTTTCAAATGTGACATATATCATGCCTGTCAAATCTCTTTGTTTTTGGGATATAATTACAAAAAATTCCAATAAAGATTATATATAAAAAAAAGTTATTGCTTTTAAAAACCATGACAAAAAATTTCATGTTAGAAAATCCAGATGCTGCTCCTTCCCTTCTGAGCCCTGATGTGTCCCCAAATAACAGTTTACGACCACAATTGTGGCGTTACTGTATTCAGGAAAAAGTGGGTAGCAAATTGGGGGGGGATATTTTACTGTTATCTTTTGTGAAAAAGAAAGTTTGGGCCTAAAGCACCATTTTCTTGTAAAAATAAAAAATGTAATTTTTGTTTTTCACACCCAAGTATAAAAAATTATATGAAACATCTGTTGAGTGAAGTGCTCGCTACACCCCTTAAAAATTCCATGGGTGGTGTAGTTTACAAAATGTGGTCACTTTTTGGGAGTTTTCACTGTGGGGTTACCTCAGGGCCTCTTCAAATGCAACATGGCGCCCAAAGACCATTCCAGAAAAATCTGCCCTCCAAAAACCATATGGTGCTCCTTTTCTTCTGCGCCCTGCCATGTGCCCATACAGCGGTATATGGCCACATATAGGGTGTTTCTGCAAACTGCAAAATCAGGGTAATAAATATTGAGGTTCGTTTTGTTGTTAACCCTTGATGTGTTCCAGGAAAAAATGTATTAACCCCTTAAGGACTCAGCCCTATTTCACCTTAAGGACTTGGCCGTTTTTTGCAAATCTGACCTGTGTCACTTTAAGTGGTGATAACTTTAAAACGCTTTGACTTATCCAGGCCATTCTGAAATTGTTTTTTTGGCACATATTGTACTTCATGACACTGGTAAAATGAAGTAAAAAAAATTCATTTTTATTTATAAAAAAATACCAAATTTACCAAAAATTTGTAAAGAATTGCAAATTTCCAAGTTTCAATTTCTCTACTTTTATAATACATAGTAATACCTCCAAAAATAGTTATTAAATTACATTCCCCATTTTGGGGGATGTTACAAGGCTTAGAAGTTTAGAAGAAAATCTTGAAATTTTTCAGAAATTTTCAAAAACCCACTTTTTAGGGACCAGTTCAGGTCTGAAGTCACTTTGTGAGGCTTACATAATAGAAACCACCCAAAAATGACCCCATTTTAGAAACTACACCCCTCAAGGTATTAAAAACTGATTTTACAAACTTTTTTAACCCTTTAGGTGTTGCACAAGAGTTATTGGCAAATGGAGATGAAATTTGAGAATTTAAATTTTTTGGCAAATTTTCCATTTTAATCCATTTTTTCCAGTAACAAAGCAAGGGTTAACAGCCAAACAAAATGCTATATTTATTGCCCCGATTCTTTAGTTTGCAGAAACACCCCATATGTGGCCGTAAACTACTGTACGGGCACACAGTAGGGCGTAGAGGGAAAGGTGCGCCGTATGGTTTTTGGAAGCCAGATTTTGCTGGACTGTTTTTTTGACACCATGTCCCATTTGAAGCCCCCCTGATGCACCCCTAGAGTAGAAACTCCATAAAAGTGACCCCATCTAAGAAAGTACACCCCTCAAGGTATTCAAAACAGATTTTACAAACTTTGTTAACCCTTTAGGTGTTGCACAAGATTTAATGGAAAATAGAGATACAATTTCAAAATTTCACTTTTTTGGCAGATTTTCCATTTTAATTTTTTTTTTCCAGTTACAAAGCAAGGGTTAACAGCCAAACAAAACTCATTATTTATGGCCCTGATTCTGTAGTTTACAGAAACACTCCATATGTGGTCGTAAACTGCTGTACGGGCACACGGCAGGGCGCAGAAGGAAAGGAATGCCATACGGTTTTTGGAAGGCAGATTTTGCTACACTGTTTTTTTGGACACCATGTCCCATTTAAAGCCCCCCTGATGCACCCCTAGAGTAGAAACTCCAAAAAAAGTGACCCCATTTTAGAAACTACGGGATAGGGTGGAAGTTTTGTTGGTACTAGTTTAGGGTACATATGATTTTTGGTTGCTCTATATTACACTTTTTGTGAGGCAAGGTAACAAGAAATAGCTTTTTTGGCACCGTTTTTTTTTGTTATTTACAACATTCATCTGACAGGTTAGATCATGTTGTATTTTTATAGAGCAGGTTGTCACGGACGCGGCAATACCTAATATGTATACAATTTTTTTTATTTATGTAAGTTTTACACAATGATTTCATTTTTGAAACAAAAAAAATCATGTTTTAGTGTCTCCATAGTCTGAGAGCCATAGTTTTTTCAGTTTTTGGGTGATTATCTTAGGTAGGGTCTCATTTTTTGTGGGATGAGATGACGGTTTAATTGGCACTATTTTGGGGTGCATATGACTTTTTGATCGCTTGCTATTACACTTTTTGTGACATAAGATGACAAAAAATTGCTTTTTTTTACACCGGTTTTATTTTTATTTTTTTACGGTGTTCACCTGAGGGGTTAGGTGATATTTTTATAGAGCCAGTCGATACGGACGCGGAGATACCTAATATGTATACTTTTTTTTTTATTTATGTAAGTTTTACACAATGATTTCGTTTTTGAAACAAAATAAATCATGTTTTAGTGTTTCCATAGTATAAGAGCCATAGTTTTTTCAGTTTTTGGGCGATTATCTTGGGTAGGGTATGATTTTTGCGGGATGAGATGACGGTTTGATTGGTACTATTTTGGCGTACATGCGACTTTTTTGATCACTTTTATTACTTTTTTTGGGAAGTAAGGTGGGCAAAATTTAAATTTCCTCATAGTTTTAATTTTTTTATTTTTATGGCGTTCACTGTGCGGGGAAAGTAACATGACCATTTTATAGATAAGGTCGTTACGGATGCGGCGATACCTAATATGTGTAGTGTGTTTTATTTTTTTTATTTTTATTCCGTGATAAATGTGTTTTTTTTATCTTAGCTTTTTTCCCTTTTTTTTTTTGTGACCCAGACCCACTTGGTTCTTGAAGATCCAGTGGGTCTGATGTCTGTATAATACAGTACAGTACACTATATAGGGTATTGTACTGTACTTTACTTACACTTTGTCTGAACAGATCTATGCCTTTAGTACAGATCTGTTCAGCACCATGGACAGCAGGATGCCTGAGAAGGCGTCCTGTTGCCATGGGAACCTTCCCCGTCTGCTCAGTTGTGGCCACAACTTCGCAGACGGGGAAGGGTAAGGAGGGGGGCTCCCTCCCTCTGTCACCCCATCCTGTCGGGGGGCTGCAAAGGCACAGCAGCCCCCCAATGGGAGAGAGAGGGAGCTCCCGACTGTTAACCTCTGCTATTCCATATGGAAAGGGTTAAACGGCTGACATCGCATCACAGATGTCAGCCGTTTATACCAGAGTGTCAGCAATGTGCTGACACTCTGGTATAACCACTGGCCACCAATGATTATTCAAGAGGAGGCGGGCGGGGGATCGCGATCCCGCCTGCCGCACCGCCCGCCTCCCGCACTGCCCGCACCGCCTGCAACACCCCCCCTGCACCACCCGCCGCCATAAAATCATTCAGGGGGGGTGAAAAAAACTTTATATGGGGCATTTTAAAGTTTGATCCCCGCGGTCCATCAGAATCGGCAGAAAGCGCAGCAAACCGCAGGTCTGAATTGACCTGCGGTTTGCTGCGATCGCCGATACGGGGGGGGTCACAAGACCCCCCCCCCTCCCCGGCGTTGTGACAGGATGTCGGCTGAATGATTTCAGCCGGCATCCTGTTCGGATTAACCCCCGCAGCGCCGCAATCTCATTTTAAACTCATGACGTACCGGTACGTCATGGGTCCCTAAGGGCAAACATGCCATATGGGTACGTCATGCGTCCCTAAGGGATTAAAATGGAAGATCTGCAAAAAAATTGACATTTAGAAATTTCACCTCTATTTTTCTTTAATTCCTGTGGAATACCTAAAGGGTTAACAACATTTCTAAAACCAGTTTTGAATAGTTTGAGGGGTGTCATTTCTAAAATGGCATCATTTATGGGTTGATTATATTATGTGACCCCCATTTAGTGACTTAAGAACTGAACTGGTCCTTAAAAAAGTTGACTTTGGAAATTTTCTTAAAAATTAAAAAAATTGCTTCTAAAATTCTAAACCTTCTAACGTCCTAAAAAAATTAAATTACATTACTAAAATGATGCCAACATAAAGTAGACATATGGTGAATGTTAATTAATAAAATGTTTCATCGCTTCACTTATCCCTTCACTTACTATCGCTGAATTGCATTTTTTTTCCAATTCCACCCCATTGAAATTTTTTTCTCACTTCCCACTACATCCTATGCATTATTAAATGGTGTCATTAGAAAGTACAACTTGTCCTGCAAAAAACAAGCCCTCATATGGCTATGTGAATGGAAAAATATAAAAATGATGGCTATGGGAAAAATGAAAACACAGAAAATCCTCTGGGACTCAAGGGGTTAATACACATTGCTGATTTTTCACTATATTGGATTTGGTTGCGATCTCTTTATTGTTAGAAATACAATTTTTTCTGAATCAGATACGAAAATCAGATACAAAATTGAAGCAAATGGCGTTTTCTTACAAACAAAACCTGAAAAAAATTGTGCATGAAAGAGGACTTAGGGCGGGTTCGCATCACCGATTTTTCAGTTGTTCTGCTCTGTTAGAGAAGTGCTGGATAGGGCACGTAACTGACCTGAACTGAGCTAAACGGACTCCGTTGACTACAGTAGAATCAGTTCAGTTTCTGTTTGGTATCCAGTTTTTTATTTTCTTACTGGAAAGACTTCCATGCAGGATATTTTTGTCAGATCTTTTTAACGGACTCTAAGACCAAGGCCTCGAGCGGCGCCTCCAATGCAGATGTGAACTTACCCTTAGAGAACTGATTTACAGTTTCAGAATTATACTAACCCTTGATTAAATCCTATTTGATTTTAAGATCACTTTTTATTCTCTAATATTTATCTTTTGTTTATCAAGCAAAATGTCCCGGTGGATGTAGAAATGGAGGCTTCTGTAATGAGAGACATGTTTGTGAGTGTCCAGATGGGTTCTACGGACCACACTGTGAAAAAGGTAAAACTTTCTCTGATCAGACTATAAAAGAAAAAATATAATCTAAACCATAAATTGCACGAAGAATAGTCTTGATTTATGTAGCCTCATTCCACAGTTCCCATATTAGCCTTCGATGAAGTTCTGCCGTTCTGAATGTCTGCTGTTAGTAGTTAGGTTCACATTAGTGTGTTGGACAAAAAATATAAACTTAGGGGTCCTTTGATTGATCTGTTTCATTTATTTTATCTTAACTTACTTTTGGTCATGTAAACCTACGAGTGCAAAATAACAAGACAATGTAAAATAATGTATACAGTCGTGGCCAAAAGTTTTGAGAATTACATAAATATTGGAAATTGGAAAAGTTGCTGCTTAAGTTTTTATAATAACAATTTGCATATACTCCAGAATGTTATGAAGAGTGATCAGATGAATTGCATAGTCCTTCTTTGCCATGAAAATGAACTTAATCCCCAAAAAA
Source organism: Bufo bufo (assembly GCF_905171765.1). Taxonomy (NCBI): domain Eukaryota; kingdom Metazoa; phylum Chordata; class Amphibia; order Anura; family Bufonidae; genus Bufo; species Bufo bufo. The sequence continues at coordinate 474,908,458 of NC_053389.1, forward strand.
AAACTTTCTACTGCATTTCATTGCTGTCATTAAACGACCTGCTGAGATCATTTCAGTAATCGTCTTGTTAACTCAGGTGAGAATGTTGACGACTCGAGCACAAGGCTGGAGATCATTATGTCAGGCTGATTGGGTTAAAATGGCAGACTTGACATGTTAAAAGGAGGGTGATGCTTGAAATCATTGTTCTTCCATTGTTAACCATGGTGACCTGCAAAGAAACGCGTGCAGCCATCATTGCGTGGCATAAAAATGGCTTCACAGGCATTGCACCTCAATCAACAATTTATAGGATCATCAAGAACTTCAAGGAAAGAGGTTCAATTCTTGTTAAGAAGGCTTCAGGGCGTCCAAGAAAGTCCAGCAAGCGCCAGGATCGTATCCTAAAGAGGATTCAGCTGCGGGATCGGAGTGCAGAGCTTGCTCAGGAATGGCAGCAGGCAGGTGTGAGCGCATCTGCACGCACAGTGAGGCGAAGACTTTTGGAAGATGGCCTGGTGTCAAGAAGGGCAGCAAAGAAGCCACTTCTCTCCAAAAAAAACATCAGGGACAGATGGATCTTCTACAGAAAGTATGGTGAAGGTGGTGACTGCTGAGGACTGGGGCAAAGTCATATTCTCCGATGAAGCCTCTTTCCAATTGTTTGGGGCATCTGGAAAAAGGCTTGTCCGGAGAAGAAAAGGTGAGCGCTACCATCAGTCCTGTGTCATGCCAACAGTAAATCATCCTGAGACCATTCATGTGTGGGATTGCTTCTCATCCAAGGGAGTGGGCTCACTCACAATTTTGCCCAAAAACACAGCCATGAATAAAGAATGGTACCAAAACACCCTCCAACAGCAACTTCTTCCAACAATCCAACAACAGTTTGGTGAAGAACAATGCATTTTCCAGCACGATGGAGCACCGTGCCATAAGGCAAAAGTGATAACTAAGTGGCTCGGGGACCAAAACGTTGACATTTTGGGTCCATGGCCTGGAAAATCCCCAGATCTTAATCCCATTGAGAACTTGTGGTCAATCCTCAAGAGGTGGGTGGACAAACGAAAACCCACTAATTCTGACAAACTCCAAGAAGTGATTATGAAAGAATGGGTTGCTATCAGTCAGGAATTGGCCCAGAAGTTGATTGAGAGCATGCCCAGTCGAATTGCAGAGGTCCTGAAAAAGAAGGGCCAACACTGCAAATACTGACTCTTTGGATAAATGTCATGTAATTGTCGATAAAAGCCTTTGAAACGTATGAAGTATGTGTAATTATATTTCACTACATCACAGAAACAACTGAAACAAAGATCTAAAAGCAGTTTAGCAGCAAACTTTGTGAAAACTAATATTTGTGTCATTCTCAAAACTTTTGGTCACGACTGTACACAGCAACACCCACCAAAACATATTGTATATTGAAATAATTGGTTTGGTACTAACGTGTCTTGTGTGTGTAAGCAGGAATCTTGATACATAGGCTGCCAGAGCAGTGGATGATTAATCAGGTCCAGGGACATCTCTATTAAGCCCTGTTGGGGGACTGAAATAATGAGTTACTGTTCTTATAAGTGCACCATTTTCTAAATGCCTGACCCTGCTGTTATAAGTAGTGGTTGGGTTTTTAGGCCATTCTATTAAAGAGGTTGTGCCACATTTCCCTGCTAAACCCCACACCAGTCCCAAGAATGGGGGTCCCATTGCCCACGTCAAACATGTGGCCTGCTGCTTCATTCATTCTCTGCGGGACTGCCAGGGCTAGCAGAGTGCAGCACTCTGTTAATCCCCTAGAGAATGAATCCCCTATCCTGTGAATAGGAGATAACTTTTAAGCTTGGCATGACCCCTTTAAAGGTTACATTTTAACATAGTCTTCCCTGTTTGGCATTCTTTTGACATAGAGCTTGGTGAGTGTACAGTGATGGAACTTGAGGTGGTTCATATGAAAAATATTGTATGCATCAAACAGCCAGTTGGTTTGGGTTACCTGTATACAGATAAAGAATATCTGCATAAAATAAGCTATTATGAGCAGAATAGTATTACCAGACCGATATAAGTCTATAGGGCTGTAATGTACTTTCTCATGCCTCTGATTTCACACAGAGGCATACAGAGTTTTTTCAGATTCCATAAACCCCACAAAAAATGTATCCATATTCTATCAGATGTATGCACAAAGGTATTGTAGAAGAATATTGCCATATTTGATGTTATATGGAAGACTATGTAGTGACACAGAATGCCTATGGCTGCAACATATAGGGCCACAGGCACTCAATGCCACTCCTTACAAACTCAGTGCATTAGTACCTATGGTGACCAGGTCATTAAATACTTTTAATAATAACTGCTTTTTTTACTGTTTCCCTATATTGTAGCACTTGGGTAAATTCGATGCTTTCCAGTATCATATCAACATAGCTATACTACTGATTTTGACCTTTCTATGTGGCTAACATTATAATATATTACAATCAATTATGATTTTGTTCAGCCATCATTCCAGACTTCGATATTTCTGTCTGTATGATTTTATATATACTTTTAGTGTGCTCACTCCTGTTTTGTATTTGGTGTTTGCAAATATGCACACTGAGTGCCTGAAGCCGTCTTTTATAATGCTGCCAACATTTGTAAAAATATCCTCACAGCTCTCTGCCTATGCATATGGCAGTATAATTGCAACAGCTTATTGTAAATCTTTATATGGACTGATGGACATCTGATTATTTTAGCTCCATAGATAATGTTATCCCTTTTGCAATATTACAGAATAGACTGCAGAATGGATGGCGTTCCAGCTCTGATACATTCATTTTTATTATTTTTAATTCCTCCTGAGGAAACAAACTGGATTAGATTAAAATATGGCTCCACAGTTATCCCCAGATGGCACCACTTAATTCTTTGAAGATTGGCACACGCATGAATGAGTTATAACAGACCGAAGCTCAGGGCCTTTTACAACCCTGCTGCAAATTTAGACATGTACAGGGCAGGAGCTCAAACAGTATTTATTGCCAGCAGCTTTGCAGGCATCAAGCATGGTTCAGACATGATCAACCATGCTCCATATTCACAAAAGTGGGGTACAGATGAGCAAGTTTGGTACAAGTATCACATAGCATACATCCACCAAAAATCAACAACTGGGGTATTAGTAGGCACATAAACTTTGTTTGGCCATACACATTAAAGCGTACCTGAGTTTAAAAAAAAAAATTACATAATGGCTGTATATTATTCACTGTTTCAACTGCACAGCTAGATGCATTTCACTCAGAATCAGAGGGTGTCTCATTTCTGCCAGCACTGTACTACTGTGTTATCATTTACCTAACGTCCCACTATGTTTGTTTTCATCTCCTGAGCTCACAGAACAGATAAGGAGGGATAAATCACACTTACAGAATGTACATGCATCCACTTCCTCTCAACTGTCTTCTGTGTCTCTGTTTCCAGGGACGGATCTTACCTGAAAACAGGCAGTGGACTGCAACGTAGGTGGAAGTGAGACCCCTAGTGGCCATGAAAGTTTTTTTTCAGGTGGATGCAGACATATTTTTTAAATTAAGTGATTTAAAAATTTGCTAGTTAAACCACTGACTCTTTAAGGGTCCATTCACACGTCCGTTTTTTCTTTCCTGATCTGTTCCGTTTTTTCAGGAACAGATCTGGACCAGATCTGGACCCATTCATTTTCAATGGGTCCTGAAAAAAATCAGACATTGAGCTGTCCGTTTTTTTCCAGGACCCATTGAAAATGAATGGGTCCAGATCTGGTCCAGATCTGTTCCTGAAAAAACGGAACAGATCAGGAAAGAAAAAACGGACGTGTGAATGGACCCTAAGGTTGCTGCTAGAAGTGTCTGGCATCACTTTCCTTCCCTTTCCCCATTAAATGTGAGGGAGTTTGAAAAGTTAGCTGTTGAATGACAGCTACTGAATGTGTATGGCCACCTTTTAGATTTGAAAAATTGGTTGATGGTTGAACATCAGTTGAACAAACAATCTTCTGGTGAATGATCATTCTGCAGCAACAGCCTTAAACATTTTGGTCCCTATTGGCAATTATAGTTGTTTAAACTGGCCATACATGTTCAGTGAAATCGGGCGTTGGACGAAAGATCTTTCTGGGAACATTCTTTAAAAGAAAGATCTTCCATCCAGTAGCAATTGGAAGAAAATTTAAAACATGGCCAACTTCTCCTCAGACTATAATGTTCTGTCATCGGTCGTCGAAAACGTTTTGTTTTTTTGTTATTAAATTTCATCTGACAATCATCATTTTGGTTGAAATCGTCCATTTTGATCAACTTTAAAAACAATGTGTATGGGCAGCTTAAAACCTCAACCACATGACCTGGATCTATATATATATATATATATATATATAAAAGGATTCTATCTTCATTCAGCAGGACCAGCGCTGACGTCACCGCGCTCACCACGTGGTGAGTGCGATTACGTCATCAAAGGTCCTTTTGCAGGTCCTGAAAGAAGAAGAAAGAACACTATGCCTGCTGCGCGATCAAGTGGATAAGGTGAGTTAATTATATATTTTATTTAACCCCTCAATCGACATTTTAGTAAGCATTCTGTATTGAGTGCTATTATTTTCCCTTGTAAGGGCTCGTTCACACTAACGTTTGAAGCCCGTGCTCGTGCTGTGGACCGCAAATTGCGATCCGCAATGCACGGGCACCGTCCGTGGGGCAGGCTCATGGGGATCGCATACCCATTCACTTGAATGGGTCCGCGATCCTTCCATTCCGCAAAAAGATAGAGCAAGTTCTATCTTTTTGCGGTGCGGAAGCACGGAACGGAACCCCAGAAAGCACTCCGTAGTGCTTCCGTAGTGTTCCATTCCGTTCTTCCGTTCCACACCGTTCCGCATCTTCGAATTTGCGGACCCATTGAAATGAATGGGTCCGCATCGGAATGGCCACGGAACAGTGCCCGCATATTGCAGATCCGCAAATGCAGTCCGCAATACGGCAGCGGGCATCACACGTTCGTGTGAACGAGCCCTAACCATGTTATAAGGGAAAATAATAAAATCTACAGAACACCTAACTCAAAACCGAACTTCAGTGAAGAAGTCCAGGTTTGGGTCTGGGCACCACATTCAGTTTTTGATCACGCGCGTGCAAAACGCATTGCACCCGTGCGATAAAAACTGAACAACGTAATGCAATTGCAGTCAAATCTGACTGAAATTGTGTGCGCACTTGCGTGGGTTTCCCATAATGCACCTGCGACGCATCCGGAGCAAATCCGGGATGCCCATCTGAAAGACGCCTTACTCACCCGTTTTAGAAATCGCTCTCCTGTGAGTTCTTTTTCATCAAACATAAGAATAGATCTCACCAAAATTGAGAAGATAAATATTCTCACAAGAAACATGTGAATATCTTTCTATTCTCCTTTGTACTAGGATCCATTACCAATTTTTATTAACAAAAAGAATATGAATCTAGCTTTACATGTCAGAGCAAAAACAAACCAAAAATTTTCAATATATGATGCACAGGAACTGAAATCTAAGTGCAAACAAAATGAAATATTGCATTCTACAGTGCCTGAGTGTAATATTGAATTCTTCCTCCTACAATGTAATACAGCTGAGAACTGTTGCACATGCTTTATGTATGTGGCACACATCTGCATCATTTTAAGCTCTGCCAATAAGCAGAATATTGCCAGCTAAGTGTAAAAGAGGTAAAAAGTGAAAGCAATAAGATTTTTTTGCTCAATTTCTACTTAAACAGTCATTTCGCAGAACATACCACTTCAGTATAAGTAGAACACCACAGGGGAGTTTATTTCACGCTAATTTTCAGGCAATGTTGCAGCCCCATGTTTGCCAGTGTGAATTTTTAAATGTGACTATGACAAAATTTTGTCAGAAATGGCTTTTCTACAGTGCCCTTGTGTCACGGCTGTATGTGAGCAACAAGAGCATACACAGTGAATTAGCTACTGACCGGACCCAAACTAGGGAGGATAAAGGGTGACCCCTGTCAGACCCTAAAAGCTCTCCCTATGCTGCTAAGCACATGTCCAGATCCAGATGGTGGATCGAGACATGCCCGCGTACCTAAGGCGGATGACCACTGTAACCCCTACAATAGTGGAAGGGGCACGGCCACCGGTGCTCTGCTCAGAATATGGACGGAACCGGGGTCGCCTCGGATCCAGTCAGCAAACAAACAGAAACACACAATGTCTGCACACTTAACTGAAGGAGCTGCAGCAGCAGTGAAAACAGATCTAAAGTCAGCAGACAATATCCGAAGTACTTGCTTCAGCAGAACTCAGGTCCATTGAAAGATCTCACACAAGTAAAGATACTCAAGCGAGAGATACAGCTCAAATGAAAAGTATAATCCACACCCTACAAAGGAGGAGGGGTGATTTAAAGGCAGAGAAATCAAACACAGGAGGGACAGCTGGGAGGAAGGAAACAGAAAGTAAAGACCTCAACACAGGGGCGGAGAAACAGAGCAGAGAGAACTCCTCCAAGCTCTAGTAGTGACATCATCACAGGGGTGGAGAAACAGAGCTGTGAGAACGTCTCAAAGCTCTAGTAGTGACACCTTGCCATTTTCCAAAAAGGAGTGTGGTAAGGGAAGGGCCAATGTCTCCGCATATTTATCTTTATTTACATATATATCTAGGTTTCTCTGAACCACAAGTCAATTTCTGTTTTTTCAGAATACACACCATGTACATGAGATATAGCAGATTTCATTCACTTTGCAGGTACTGTATTGTCATGCACATGGCCGTAGTTTTGGTCTGCATCCGATCTGCATTTTTTGCAGATCACATGTGGACCTATTCATGTCTATGGGGCCACCGAAGACACGTCTGTAAGTCTGTTCTGTGTCCTGGAAAAAAAATTGTACATGTCCTATTCATATCTGTTGGCGGCATGCACTGGGCCGGTATTCCTGTTTTGCGGATCAGAAATTTGCGAAGGTCAAAACACCTATGGTTGTGGTCATGAGTCGTTATGCAGAGTATTTTCTGCATGAAAATCCGCACGTAATACCCACTGTGTGCATATATACTAAAGGGAATTTCAAAGCTATGTGCACTTTTGGACTTAATGTTTTTTTTATTCCTCAAATGTTTATAAATTGAAAATAAAAACTTTGCGAATAGTCCTGGTTCAAATTTTCAATGGTTTTCCAGCTCCAATGCAGAACCAATATGTCTCCATGTTGCTGACTACTTACAAACCTTGTGTGCGGTTTGATCCAGCAGTCTTGTGTTACTCTCTTCTATTTGACCTCTTTCCTGTTGGTTGTAGTTTACAAGATTGAGCACAAATTACACATGACTACAGGTTCAGGTTACACACATAGGTCTCCATGGAAGCTGTATATGCCAAATTTTTGATTATTTTTAATTAAAAGGGTTGTCCAGCATATGTTTTGGTCTGTGTAGCACCAGCAACACTGAAGCGGCGAGAGCTCTCTACTAAGCGCTGCTCCCATTGAAGTCAGCAAGCTTCTTTCACTACAGTGTCAACAGTGCTGTGTAGCTCCGGAGCTGCCCTCTGTCAATGGAGTTAAAATGACCAGCTAATCAGCTAGTGATGGCTTGTCCTGAGGATAGGCCATCACTTAAAAAACCCTGGACAACCCCTTTAAGACTATTCATAGTTAAACATGGGTGCAGAAGTGTAAGCCTATAAAACAGTAAACGAGGTAAGTGACCAACTGGGAAGTTTAAACAATGAACAATGTGGCAATGTGAATAGTGAGGGGTGCAGTAAAGTCCTGGGGAAGCATGAAAAAGGGGTGTTGTCTGCACCAGGAGCGTGTCACCAAGGGGCCCGGCCTTGGTGGAGTAAAGGCCCTAGATATAGGTGGCCACCATGTTAGTTGGTGGACACCAAGACAGTTAGCTTAGCTCCAGCTAGTCCGGGGCAGACTTTTACTGGGAACAGGCAATGTGTTGGGTGGGTGCCTGTTCCCCATGCTCCAGTCCGGGATTTTGGAATATGTCCATGTCCAGGGATGGTATTTAATCCTGTTGCTGGACTTGGGTGTGGCTCCCAGTCTGGGGAAGGAGACAGAGTTTTTTTTTAAACCCAGTCTTGAGTGTGGTCTCAACTGGACAAGGCTGAGAGACAGTCTGGACTGACCGTGCTACAGCCTGGGGGCTGGTGGACTACTGGCTGAGAAAGCTGCGGGAATCCGCAGGGGAGAAGGGTATTGTGCAGCCCAAAATGCCCATGACCAAGGCTAGGTTTGGGGTTGTGAAAGTTAGAGACCCTATGCTAGCCCGGGTAAGGAGTAGCACAATACTGAAAACTAAGACTGGTATAGTGATGAATATGCTGTACAGACATGCGATTAAAAAGGACTGTCAGATAGTACCCACCGGACGTGAGACTATGGTGACAGCTGAGACTGAAGTGACAACTAGAACCAATGATGCCAAGTTATCTGCATTGCCATAATGAAAATGTGAAGTTATGTAAATTAAGTGATAATGATAACACCCCTTTTCCTTTGAAGGCTGTGATCAGGAAAAAAGCTACCCCTGCTGGTTTAATTGTATATGTGGTAGGGATGTTGATTGAAAGTGAGGCAATGCTAGAAGGTGTACCACATGTACTAGGTGCAGATAATCAGTCTCCACAGGGTTCTATGGTTAGTGAGCTCAGGTGCAAGATAGATGAAAGTGGTGTGACCTATAATGTGAACCAGGCACCTGAAAGAGAGCCTGAGCAAGTGCAGGTGGTTCTCACTGAGGGGGAGTCTCCAGTGAGAACTGGGTCTTGTGGACCTGTTCAAATATAGAAAGAATATTGCCTATTTAAAACAATGGTGCTGATAAGGTGCAAAGCGATTGTGCCAAGTTTGCAGAAAGGCATAATGAAAAGGTGATGACAGGTGAAATATGTGATGATGACATGCATTTTCCGTTTCAGGAGGTGGTCAGGATAATAGCGCCCCCGGGTGGAAAACATGTGAAGGATGCAGAAGTGCAGATAAATGTTGTGATCACTGAGTGGAGCAATTCTACTCTGGTGAACATGCAAGAAAGGGTAGCAGTCCTAGAGGGTGTATTGCACGTACCAGAGGTGGACATGCAGTCTCCACAGTGTTTTATGGTCAATAAAGTAATGTTCCAGGTAGGGATTAACTCGGCAGTGCCCCTAGAGGTCAGCGTTAATAATGACACGAGTGACATAGGCGATGTATGTGCTGTGACCATTAGCAACTCCGAGAGGGAATCTACCAGGTCAAGGTATTGCGAAATTCAGGCAGTCACTAGTAGCGACCAGACAACAGTTATACCTGATGTGATGAGAGCTGAGTGGGGAGACGGCAGCCTAGTGTCTGAGACCAATACCCAGGCAGGGGTAGATGACCTGACACGTCAGTACAGCTGCAATCCTGAAGATTTTTGTCTCTCCCCACCGTCCCTAGATATGATAGAGAAGGGACTAGCTGTCTTCACAGAGTCACCGAAGAAGACTGCAGTAAACACAAACAAAGTGTTTAAAGGGACCCTGGGTGGAACCCCCACAGGGCGGTCAAAAGACAATGGTGATACTCCTAGTAGTGAAGAGCATCTGGAACAGGAGGCCCTCTCCTTGGCTCGATCCCTTGAAGAAGCGCTTGAGGAGCGAGATGAATGTGAGAGGCTGAACAAGCAACTCAGAGCAGGGATGGAAGATCTCATGAGCTCAAAAGATGATGTCGGAAGGAACGTCTATGAGTTGAAGAAGTCTAAGCCAGAGCCTGTTAAGAATGGGTCTGAAGATGGTGGCGCCGTGGTGCCGACCGAGGCGGAGAAGACGGAAGATCTTTCTGCTGAGCCTGTTGATGGGGCTGATGTGAATGCAGAGGCCAAGAGACACATGGCAGGGGGTAGCCAGGACCTGGTCCCGAAAGACATCCCCTCCGCCTGCAAAGCTGTCCAAGTAGCCAGCAGCCTGCTGGTGAAGGAATACGAGGAGATGGGCGACCAGTATGCAGATCCTGTCTACTACTGTGAGTTGGCTCTCCTAGAGCCTAAACGATTGGGGAACAATATCCTGGATGAACCTCTGGAGGGATTGCCAGAAGGCGACGAGTCTGGTGAAGATCCAGATGTCCCCAAGAGAAGGAGTTGAGAAGGCAAGGATATGATGCCATGTCTGTGAAGGATGAAAAGGCTAATAAAGTGAATGGAGACGCCAAAGAAACAGAGGCCGAAGAAGCTAAGGCCGAGGTCTTGAAATGGGAGAAATCTTTGGATGTTCCAGAGACCAAGGTTAGGGCGAAAGGAGCGACTGCCGAAGTGGGAAAAGCCACTGAAGACGCAGAAGACTCTGAAGCTGGCCCCAAACCCAAAGAAACCCCTGCTGAGAATAATGGGAAAGTGGTCCAGATGCGTGGAAAAGGAGCAAGTCTTAAGAAACCTGCTCTGCTGAAGGAGCCCCGCAAGGCAAAAGAGAAACGGTCGGGACACGACCATTACTGGGACCAGTTCAGTCAAGAATTGCCGCAGTCCAAGAAAGGACGTGAGGGGCCTGTGCAGAAGGCAGGAAATATAAATAGAGAGTACCTGCTCATGAGATGGGCAAGAAAATCCCAGAGGCCTTGTCAGCTCTGTAATAAACTCATGAGGGTGACAAGCCAAGCGCTGTTGTCCTGGGTCTGGCAGAATAAAGGGAAGCCTGTGATGCTGGCCACATCTTCCAGGGGGAATGTTGAGCTGGAAGATAGTAGGTTAATGCGGATGCCCTATCACAAGCATCCGTTTGGTACATGTGTTCACCCCCTCAGGGGGATATGTGGCAATGTGAATAGTGATGGGTGCATTAAAGTCCCGGGGAAGCATGAAAAAAGGGTGTTGTTTGCACCAGGAGCGTGTCACCAAGGGGCCCGGCCTTGGTGGAGTAAAGGCCCTAGATATAGGTGGCCACTATGTTAGTTGGTGGACACCAAGACAGTTAGCTTAGCTGGCTCCAGCTAGTCCGGGGCGGGCTTTTACTAGGAACAGGCAATGTGTTGGGTGGGTGCCTATTCCCCATGCTCCAGTGCAGGATTTTGGAATATGCCCATGTCCAAGGATGGTATTTAATCCTGTTGCTGGACTTGGGTGTGGCTCCCAGTCTGGGGAAGGAGACAGAGGTTTTTTTTTAAACCCAGTCCTGCTGGAGGCTCTGAGTGTGGTCTCAGCTGGACAAGGCTGAGAAACCATGAGGCTGGGAGATAGTCTGGACTGACCGTGCTACAGCCTGGGGGCTGGTGGACTACTGGCTGAAAAAGCTGCACCAGAGACAGTGTGTGAACTGCACTCTGTATAGGTGAGTCAGGGATTTATGTTATATGTTTAGGTAGAGCCCAGACGGGCAGGTTTTCATTTTGTACCGTGTTTGTTGGTGCTGGTGTCAAAAATAAATGCACTGTTTGGACAATCAACACGGTTGTCAGCGAGAATTCTGAGACCCTGGAGATAGCGTTAAACCCCCACAACATGTACAGTAGTAATGTATCCCATACAGACAACTGGCACATCATGATATTAATTAATTAATTATTTAACCTGATTTTAGAGATTTATGCTTTGGACTATGTTGTGAATATGTTTAATTTTGACTTTGGCTAGTTTCACATGTCCGGCATTGGAGTCTGGCAGCCAGTTCCAGCAGAGAATGATGTGAATCGGCCGGAGACAAACCGCAGAGTGCAGCGGTTTTTGACCAGCCAATTCTCAGCCTTTTTGCTGGATAGCAATCAGATCTCCCCTGGACCTCATTATAGGTAATGGGGCTGGCAGACATTCCGGTTGCATCCGGCAGTGCCGGATCTGGATGATTCCGACAGGCTATTCTCTGACAGAACAGGCTTCCAGAATTGCTGCTGGAGATGTGAAACTAGCCTTTCTGCTATGTATTATTATTTTTTTATGTGCAGGTTTTATTTTGCTACTGTATATAAATTCATTTTTATTGAATTGATGCTCTTACTCTGAAATTATCCAGTAATCAGAAGTGTATCCAATACCTCCATCAGTGTACAAGGTGTCTTATCTCTTATTGAATTGTTTTATTGCAGCACTTTGTATGCCACGTTGCTTAAATGGTGGGCTCTGCGTGACTCCAGGATTGTGCATCTGTCCTCCAGGGTACTATGGCAGCAGCTGTGATAAAGGTACACTGTACAGCACAAGACTATACATTTAAAATATGGAATATCTGTGTACAGGTGATTACAGTATTTTATGTGCATCACCAGTCAAAAGACATCTGGGGGAATTTATAAAAAAAAATGCTAAATAGGGCTTTGCTACTTTTTATGCTTATTTCTGTAAAAGATTTGTAACATTTTCAATTTTTTTTAAACCACTTACTGTAGTTTTCAAACGCGGGTAGGAAAATGGGTGTTATTAGCCTATGCAGCTGATTTAAGCCAGATTTAGCAATTCTTGTGGGGATTTATTATAGACCAGGCGTACACCTTGTCATAAATTACATTGACGAGCAGAAGGGTAACAATGTTTTGAACTTTTAAGGCCCCTTTCACACGAACGAGAATTCCGCGTGGGTGCAATGCGTGAGGTGAACGCATTGCACCCGCACTGAATCCGGACCCATACACTTCAATGGGGCTGTTCAGATGAGCGGTGATTTTCACGCATCACTTGTGCGTTGCGTGAAAATCGCAGCATGTTCTATATTCTGCGTATTTCATGCAACACAGGCCCCATAGAAATGAATGGGGATGCGTGAAAATCGCATAGCATCCGCAAGCAAGTGCAGATGCTATGCGATTTTCATGCATGGTTGTTAGGAGATGATGTTAGTAAATTGATAAAAGTCAATTTACTGTATTATTATTTTCCCTTATAACATGGGTATAAAGGAAAATAATAGCACTCTTAATATAGAATGCTTACTAAAATCTCGATTGAGGGGTTAAAAAAATAAATAAAAATTAACTCCCCTTATCCACTTGATCGCGCAGCCGGCATCGTCTTCTTTCTTCTTCTTTCAGGACCTGCAAAAGGACCTTTGACGTAATCGCGCTCACCACGTGGTGAGCATGGTGACGTCAGCGCAGGTCCTGCTGAATGAAGATAGAAGGATTACGTCATCAAAGGTCCTTTTGCAGGTCCTGAAAGAAGACGCAAGAAGATGATGCCAGCTGCGCGATCAATTGGATAAGGTGAGTTAATTTTTTTTATTTTTTAACCCCTCAATCCACATTTTAGTAAGCATTCTGTATAAGGAATGCTATCATTTTCCTTTATAACCATGTTAAAAGGGAAAATAATGAAAAGAATAGAACACCTAACCCAAACCCGAACTTCAGTGAAGAAGTCCGGGTTTGGGTCTGGGTACCACATTCAGTTTTTTTCACGCGCGTGCAAAACGCATTGCACTCTCGCGGAAAAAATGGAACATCGGAATGCAATCGCAATAAAAACTGACTGCAATTGCGTGCCTACTGCAGGTGGAAAAAGTATGTGAACCCCTAGACTAATGACATCTCCAAGAGCTAATTGGAGTGAGGTGTCAGCCAACTGGAGTCCAATCAATGAGATGAGATTGGAGGTGTTGGTTACAGCTGCCCTGCCCTATAAAAAACACACACCAGTTCTGGGTTTGATTTTCACAAGAAGCATTGCCTGATGTGAATGATGCTTCGCACAAAAGAGCTCTCAGAAGACCTACGATTAATAATTGTTGACTTGCATAAAGCTGGAAAGGGTTATAAAAGGATCTCCAAAAGCCTTGCTGTTCATCAGTCCACGGTAAGACAAATTGTCTATAAATGGAGAAAGTTCAGCACTGCTGCTACTCTCCCTAGGAGTGACCGTCCTGTAAAGATGACTGCAAGAGCACAGTGCAGACTGCTCAATGAGGTGAAGAAGAATCCTAGAGTATCAGCTAAAGACTTACAAAAGTCTCTGGCATATGCTAACATCCCTGTTAGCGAATCTATGATATGTAAAACACTAAACAAGAATGGATTTCATGGGAGGATACCACGGAGGAAGCCACTACTGTCCAAAAAAAACATCGCTGCACGTTCACAGTTTGCACAAGAGCACCTGGATGTTCCACAGCAGTACTGGCAAAATATTCTGTGGACAGATGAAACCAAAGTTGAGTTGTTTGGAAGAAACACACAACACTATGTGTGGAGAAAAAGAGGGACAGCACACCAACATCAAAACCTCATCCCAACTGTGAAGTATGGTGGTGGGAGCATCATGGTTCGGGGCTGCTTTGCTGCGTCAGGGCCTGGACAGATTGCTATCATCGAAGGAAAAATGAATTCCCAAGTTTATCAAGACATTTTTCAGGAGAACTTAAGGCCATCTGTCCACCAGCTGAAGCTCAACAGAAGATGGGTGTTGCAACAGGACAACGACCCAAAGCATAGAAGTAAATCAACAACAGAATGGCCTAAACAGAAGAAAATATGCCTTCTGGAGTGGCCCAGTCAGAGTCCTGACCTCAACCCGATTGAGATGCTGTGGCATGACCTCAAGAAAGCGATTCACACCAGACATCCCAAGAATATTGCTGAACTTAAACAGTTCTGTAAAGAGGAATGGTCAAGAATTACTCCTGACCGCTGTGCACGTCTGATCTGCAACTACAGGAAACGTTTGGTTGAAGTTATTGCTGCCAAAGGAGGTTCAACCAGTAGAGTTGAGTGAACACCTGAATGTTCGGGTTCGAGAAGTTCGGCCGAACTTCCCGGAAATGTTCGGGTTCGGGATCCGAACCCGACCCGAACTTCGTCCCGAACCCGAGCCCCATCGAAGTCAATGGGGACCCGAACTTTTCAGCACTAAAAAGGCTGTAAAACAGCCCAGGAAAGAGCTAGAGGGCTGCAAAAGGCAGCAACATGTAGGTAAATCCCCTGCAAACAAATGCGGATAGGGAAATTAATAAAAATAAAAATAAAATAAATAAAAATTAACCAATATCAATTGGACAGAGGTCCCATAGCAGAGAATCTGGCTTCACATCAGCAGAGAATCAGTCTCTTCATGCCATAGCAGAGAATCTGGCTTCACGTCACCCACCACTGTAACAGTCCATTGTCATATATTTAGGCCCCGGCACCCAGGCAGAGGAGAGAGGTCCCGTAACAGAGAATCTGGCTTCATGTCTGCAGAAACCACTAATTTTGAGAATTGCAAATTTGGGAATTGTTTTTCAACCCAGAACAAAAACTGTGCTTTGACGGACAGTAAAACTAACTTGACCAGCTAAAACAGTACAGATTTGGGTGAATATAAATGTGAGGCCTATTATTTAGGCGCTGGGTGACAGGTATACGTTTAATCACAGAATTA
This sequence comes from Bufo bufo, assembly GCF_905171765.1. Classification (NCBI taxonomy): domain Eukaryota; kingdom Metazoa; phylum Chordata; class Amphibia; order Anura; family Bufonidae; genus Bufo; species Bufo bufo. Next base: position 474,923,776 of record NC_053389.1, read on the forward strand.
GACTTGGATCTGCACTGTAGCGTGTGTGTTAAGTTCTTGAGAATTACCCTATCAGCACCTTGAATCTAATATACCCTTTTAGGGATAGATTTAAAGTAGGCCTGATACAGCAGAAACCACTAATTTTGAGAATTTCAAATTTGGGAATTGTTTTTCAACCCAGAACAAAAACTGTGCTTTGACGGACAGTAAAACTAACTTGACCAGCTAAAACAGTACAGTTTTGGATGAATATAAATGTGAGGCCTATTATTTAGGCGCTGGGTGACAGGTATACGTTTAATCACAGAATTAGACTTGGATCTGCACTGTAGCGTGTGTGTTAAGTTTTTGAGAATTACCCTATCAGCACCTTGAATCTAATATACCCTTTTAGGGATAGATTTAAAGTAGGCCTGATACAGCAGAAACCACTAATTTTGAGAATTTCAAATTTGGGAATTGTTTTTCAACCCAGAACAAAAACTGTGCTTTGACGGACAGTAAAACTAACTTGACCAGCTAAAACAGTACAGATTTGGATGAATATAAATGTGAGGCCTATTATTTAGGCGCTGGGTGACAGGTATACGTTTAATCACAGAATTAGACTTGGATCTGCACTGTAGCGTGTGTGTGAAGTTCTTGAGAATGACCCTATCAGCACCTTGAATCTAATATACCCTTTTAGGGATAGATTTAAAGTAGGCCTGATACAGCAGAAACCACTAATTTTGAGAATTGCAAATTTGGGAATTGTTTTTCAACCCAGAACAAAAACTGTGCTTTGACGGTCACTAAAAATAACTTGACCAGCTAAAGCAGTACAGATTTGGATGAATATAAATGTGAGGCCTATTTTTTAGGCGCTGGGTGACAGGTATACGTTTAATCACAGAATTAGACTTGGATCTGCACTGTAGCGTGTGTGTGAAGTTCTTGAGAATTACCCTATCAGCACCTTGAATCTAATATACCCTTTTATGGATAGATTTAAAGTAGGCCTGATACAGCAGAAACCACTAATTTTGAGAATTGCAAATTTGGGAATTGTTTTTCAACCCAGAACAAAAACTGTGCTTTGACGGTCACTAAAAATAACTTGACCAGCTAAAGCAGTAATGACAGATTTGGATTAATATAAATGTGAGGCCTATTTTTTAGGCGCTGGGTGACAGGCTCAACTTGCCCCTGATGTAGTATATGGCCAAAAAATAACCACACTATTGATGGTTAAATGCACTTGATGAAAGTTTGACCCTGATGTAGGATATAGCAAAAAATAAAATAAATAAAAATTAACCAATATCAATTGGACAGAGGTCCCATAGCAGAGAATCTGGCTTCACATCAGCAGAGAATCAGTCTCTTCATGCCATAGCAGAGAATCTGGCTTCACGTCACCCACCACTGTAACAGTCCATTGTCATATATTTAGGCCCCGGCACCCAGGCAGAGGAGAGAGGTCCTGTAACAGAGAATCTGGCTTCATGTCAGCAGAGAATCAGTCTGCATGTCTTAGCAGAGAATCATGCTTTACGTCACCCAACACTGGAACAGTCCATTGTCAGATATTTAGGCCCAGGCACCCAGGCAGAGGAGAGAGGTCCCGTAACAGAGAATCTGGCTTCATGTCAGCAGAGAATCAGTCTTCATGTTATAGCAGAGAATCAGGCTTCACGTCACCCACCACTGGAACAGGCCACTGTCACATATTTAGGCCCCGGCACCCAGACAGAGGAGAGGTTCATTCAACTTTGGGTTGCCCCGCAATATAATGGTAAAATGAAAATAAAAATAGGATTGAATGAGGAAGTGCCCTGGAGTACAATAATATATTGTTAAGGGGAGGTAGTTAATGTCTAATCTGCACAAGGGATGGACAGGTCCTGTGGGATCCATGCCTGGTTCATTTTTATGAACGTCAGCTTGTCCACATTGGCTGTAGACAGGCGGCTGCGTTTGTCTGTAATGACGCCCCCTGCCGTGCTGAATACACGTTCAGACAAAACGCTGGCCGCCGGGCAGGCCAGCACCTCAAAGGCATAAAAGGCTAGCTCTGGCCACGTGGACAATTTGGAGACCCAGAAGTTGAATGGGGCCGAACCATCAGTCAGTACGTGGAGGGGTGTGCACAGGTACTGTTCCACCATGTTATTGAAATGTTGCCTCCTGCTAACACGTTCCGTATCAGGTGGTGATGCAGTTAGCTGTGGCGTGGTGACAAAACTTTTCCACATCTCTGCCATGCTAACCCTGCCCTCAGAGGAGCTGGCCGTGACACAGCTGCATTGGCGACCTCTTGCTCCTCCTCTGCCTTCGCCTTGGGCTTCCACTGGTTCCCCTGTGACATTTGGGAATGCTCTCAGTAGCGCGTCTACCAACGTGCGCTTGTACTCGCGCATCTTACTATCACGCTCCAGTGCATGAAGTAAGGTGGGCACATTGTCTTTGTACCGTGGATCCAGCAGGGTGGCAACCCAGTAGTCCGCACACGTTAAAATGTGGGCAACTCTGCTGTCGTTGCACAGGCACTGCAGCATGTAGTCGCTCATGTGTGCCAGGCTGCCCAGAGGTAAGGACAAGCTGTCCTCTGTGGGAGGCGTATCGTCATCATCCTGCGTTTCCCCCCAGCCACGCACCAGTGATGGGCCCGAGCTGCGTTGGGTTCCAGCCCGCTGTGAACCTGCTTCATCCTCATCCTCCTCCACCTCCTCCTCGTCCTCCTCATCATCCAGTAGTGGGCCCTGTCTGGCCACATTTGTACCTGGCCTCTGCTGTTGCAAAAAACCTCCCTCTGAGTCACTTCGAAGAGACTGGCCTGAAAGTGCTAAAAATGACCCCTCTTCCTCCTCCTCCTCCTCCTGGGCCACCTCCTCTTCCATCATCGCCCTAAGTGTTTTCTCAAGGAGACATAGAAGTGGTATTGTAACGCTGATAACGGCGTCATCGCCACTGGCCATGTTGGTGGAGTACTCGAAACTGCGCAACAGGGCACACAGGTCTCGCATGGAGGCCCAGTCATTGGTGGTGAAGTGGTGCTGTTCCGCAGTGCGACTGACCCGTGCATGCTGCAGCTGAAACTCCACTATGGCCTGCTGCTGCTCGCACAGTCTGTCCAGCATGTGCAAGGTGGAGTTCCACCTGGTGGGCACGTCGCATATGAGGCGGTGAGCGGGAAGGCCGAAGTTACGCTGTAGCGCAGACAGGCGAGCAGCGAACAGATTGCCCGCACTTTATGCAGCAGCTCTGACATGTCGGGGTAGTTGTGAATGAACTTCTGCACCACCAAATTCAGCACATGCGCCAGGCAAGGGATGTGCGTCAAACCGGCTAGTCCCAGAGCTGCAACGAGATTTCGCCCATTATCGCATACCACCAGGCCGGGCTTGAGGCTCACCGGCAGCAACCACTCGTCGGTCTGTTGTTCTATACCCCGCCACAACTCCTGTGTGGTGTGGGGCCTGTCCCCCAAACATATGAGTTTCAGGACGGCCTGCTGACGTTTACCCCGGGCTGTGCTGAAGTTGGTGGTGAAGGTGTGTGGCTGACTGGATGAGCAGGTGGAAGAAGAGGAGGAGGAAGCTGAGTAGGAGGAGGAGGAGACAGGAGGCAAAGAATGTTGCCCTGCGATCCTTGGCGGCGGAAGGACGTGCGCCAAACAGCTCTCCGCCTGGGGCCCAGCCGCCACTACATTTACCCAGTGTGCAGTTAGGGAGATATAGCGTCCCTGGCCGTGCTTACTGGTCCACGTATCTGTGGTTAGGTGGACTTTGCCACAGATGGCGTTGCGCAGTGCACACTTGATTTTATCGGATACTTGGTTGTGCAGGGAAGGCACGGCTCTCCTGGAGAAGTAGTGCCGGCTGGGAACAACATACTGTGGGACAGCAAGCGACATGAGCTGTTTGAAGCTGTCTGTCTCCACCAGCCTAAATGACAGCATTTCATAGGCCAGTAGTTTAGAAATGCTGGCATTCAGGGCCAGGGATCGAGGGTGGCTAGGTGGGAATTTACGCTTTCTCTCAAATGTTTGTGAGATGGAGAGCTGAACGCTGCCGTGTGACATGGTTGAGATGCTTGGTGACGCAGGTGGTGGTGTTGGTGGTACATCCCATGTTTGCTGGGCGGCAGGTGCCAACGTTCCTCCAGAGGCGGAGGAAGAGGCCGAGGCGACGGCAGCAGCAGAAGAGGTAGCAGGGGGAGCCTGAGTGACTTCCTTGTTTTTAAGGTGTTTACTCCACTGCAGTTCATGCTTTGCATGCAGGTGCCTGGTCATGCAGGTTGTGCTAAGGTTCAGAACGTTAATGCCTCGCTTCAGGATTTGATGGCACAGCGTGCAAACCACTCGGGTCTTGTCGTCAGCACATTGTTTGAAGAAGTGCCATGCCAGGGAACTCCTTGAAGCTGCCTTTGGGGTGCTCGGTCCTAGATGGCGGCGGTCAGTAGCAGGCGGAGTCTCTTGGCGGCGGGTGGTCTGCTTTTGCCCACTGCTCCCTCTTTGTCTTTTGCTACGCTGTTGGCTCGGTCTCACTACTGCCTCTTCCTCCGAACTGTGAAAGTCAGTGGCACGACCTTCATTCCATGTGGGGTCTAGGACCTCATCGTCCCCTGAATCGTCTTCCACCCAGTCTTGATCCCTGACCTCCTGTTCAGTCTGCACACTGCAGAAAGACGCAGCAGTTAGCACCTGTGTTTCATCATCATCAGAGACGTGCTGAGGTGGTATTCCCATGTCCTCATCATCAGGAAACATAAGTGGTTGTGCGTTAGTGCATTCTATCTCTTCCACCCCTGGGGAAGGGCTAGGTGGATGCCCTTGGGAAACCCTGCCAGCAGAGTCTTCAAACAGCATAAGTGACTGCTGCATAACTTGAGGCTCAGACAGTTTCCCTGATATGCATGGGGGTGATGTGACAGACTGATGGGCTTGGTTTTCATGCGCCATCTGTGCGCTTTCTGCAGAAGACTGGGTGGGAGATAATGTGAACGTGCTGGATCCACTGTCGGCCACCCAATTGACTAATGCCTGTACCTGCTCAGGCCTTACCATCCTTAGGACTGCATTGGGCCCCACAAAATATCGCTGTAAATTCTGCTGGCTACTGGGACCTGAGGTAGTTGGTTCACTAGGACGTGTGGCTGTGGCAGAACGGCCACGTCCTCTCCCAGCACCAGAGGGTCCACTAACACCACCACGACCATGTCCGCGTCCGCGTCCCTTACTAGATGTTTTCCTCATTGTTACCGTTCACCACAATAAGAAAAATATTATTCGGGCCAATGTATTGAATTAAAATTCAGGCCTTTTTTTACAGACACCTAACACTAAGTCTATCTGGCTATCTATTTAGGTACCGTATTACACTAATACACGCACACCAGTAATGACAGATTTAGCTGAATATAAATTTGAGGCCTATTATTTAGGCGCTGGGTGACAGGTATACGTTTAATCACAGAATTAGACTTGGATCTGCACTGTAGCGTGTGTGTTAAGTTTTTGAGAATTACCCTATCAGCACCTTGAATCTAATATACCCTTTTAGGGATAGATTTAAAGTAGGCCTGATACAGCAGAAACCACTAATTTTGAGAATTGCAAATTTGGGAATTGTTTTTCAACCCAGAACAAAAACTGTGCTTTGACGGTCACTAAAAATAACTTGACCAGCTAAAGCAGTACAGATTTGGATGAATATAAATGTGAGGCCTATTTTTTAGGCGCTGGGTGACAGGTATACGTTTAATCACAGAATTAGACTTGGATCTGCACTGTAGCGTGTGTGTGAAGTTCTTGAGAATTACCCTATCAGCACCTTGAATCTAATATACCCTTTTATGGATAGATTTAAAGTAGGCCTGATACAGCAGAAACCACTAATTTTGAGAATTGCAAATTTGGGAATTGTTTTTCAACCCAGAACAAAAACTGTGCTTTGACGGTCACTAAAAATAACTTGACCAGCTAAAGCAGTAATGACAGATTTGGATTAATATAAATGTGAGGCCTATTTTTTAGGCGCTGGGTGACAGGCTCAACTTGCCCCTGATGTAGTATATGGCCAAAAAATAACCACACTATTGATGGTTAAATGCACTTGATGAAAGTTTGACCCTGATGTAGGATATAGCAAAAAATAACCACACTATTGATGGTTAAATGTACTTGGTGGCAGCTTGTGCTGGCGCACAAGCAAGCCACAAAATGGCCGCCGATCACCCCAGAAAAAAGTGACTGAAAAACGCTCTGGGCAGCCTAAAAACACTGAGCAATTGAATAGCAGCAGTTCAATAATCCACAGCTGTAGATCGATCACTGAATGAAGTCTTTTGGAGTAGTTAATCACTGCCTAATCTCGCCCTAACGTCGCAGCTGCAACCTCTCCCTACACTTGTATCAGCAGAGTGACGTGCAGCGCTACGTGACCCAAGCTTATATAGAGGCTGGGTCACATGCTGCACTGGCCAATCACAGCCATGCCAATAGTAGGCAAGGCTGTGATGGCCTCTTGGGGCAAGTAGTATGATGCTTATTGATTGGCTGCTTTGCAGCCTTTCAAAAAGCGCCATGAAAGCGCCGAACACCGAACCCGAACCCGGGCTTTTATGAAAATGTTCGGGTCCGTGTCACGGACACCCCAAAATTCGGTACGAACCCGAACTATACAGTTCGGGTTCGCTCATCCCTATCAACCAGTTATTAAATCCAAGGGTTCACATACTTTTTCCACCTACACTGTGAAAGTTTACATGGTGTGTTCAATAAAAAACATGGTAACATTTAATTCTTTGTGTGTTATTAGTCTAAGCAGACTGTGATTGTCTATTGTTGTGACTTAGATGAAGATCAGATGACATTTTATGACCAATTTGTGCAGAAATCCATATCATTCCAAAGGGTTCACATACTTTTTCTTGCAACTGTGTATATATATATATATATATATATATATATATATATATATATATAGTACAGACCAAAAGTTTGGACACACCTTCTCATTCAAAGAGTTTTCTTTATTTTCATGAAGCTCATCAAGAGAATGCCAAGAGTTTGCAAAGCAGTAATCAAAGCTCATGCATTAACCTAGAATATTACATATTTTCAGTTGTTTCACACTTGTTTGTTATGTATATAATTGCACATGTGTTAATTCATAGTTTTGATGCCTTCAGTGTGAATCTACAATTTTCATAGTCATGAAAATAAAGAAAACTCTTTGAATGAGAAGGTGTGTCCAAACTTTTGGTCTGTACTGTAAATATGTGTAAAATTGGGAAAGGGGGTGATTTAAACTTTTAATATTTTGGTGTTTTGTTTTAAGTTTTTTTTCTTACTTTTTATTTAATAGCTATTAGCCCCCTTAGGGGCTAGAACCCTTAACCTATTCACCCTAATAGATATCTTTACACTGTCCCTGCTGCCCTGGGCTTTGTGCAAACAGTAGCAGGGAGCTTACCATGGCAGCCAAGGCTTCAGTAGCATCCTGGATGCCATGGTAACTGTCCTGGATGCCATGGCTCCAATCGGAAGCTTCCAAAGTGATACATGATGGGATTAATGTGAGGCACAGGTCCAACCGTTCCTAGTGATAAAACCCCTTTGTGCCTCATAATAACCCTATCAAGTATCCATATCCTTGCATAATGGGCAACATGGGGTTAATGCATGAGCTACATGAACAGTCACTTGCTATTGGCACAGTCTTATGAAGTTTGACCTCCAATCCATGTGCCTCATATTAATAAGTGGCCTGTATTCTGTAACTCATATTAACCCCATGCTGCCCATTATGTGAGATGGTACTTTGGGGGTCACTTACGATTATTGTGATTCATATGGGGTCCAGTCCAAAAGCATGTGCCCAGCCTGACATAAAAAATTTGTGACCCCCATCATGTTTAAAACATGGCAGTGGCAAGATTGGGGTTAATGAGTCACATTAACCCCAATCTTATTGGCTGCCTGATACATATGTTTTTTGCCTGCCTTTATTTTGAGGCAGGCTAATCACTTTTGCACTGTGTGGGGATGGGGTACCTGCTATGCTGGCTGTTCAGTGCACTAATGCACACTGACGCTGGGGCCCGGGCTGACACTCAGAAGAAGGAGGAGGCTGCTGTTGCTGTTCGCTGAGCTCACTAGCTCAGACGGCGCAGCAGTTTATTCCCTCCCCGTCCCTCCTCCTGCTTTATTTAGCTGCACATTCATTAGTGACAGTGGTGCGTGCAGCTTCAGAACCCGCTGTTTTCATTGGTTAGTTAGTGAATTTAGAAATAGGGAATGCAGGAGGTGCACCAGAATTTCAGCCACAAGAGAAATGAGTAAAGGTTTTTTTTTTTCTTTTGGGGGGGGGGATAATTGGAGATGGTCAACGCTACCAGAGAAGAAAATGTAATGCACAGAAAAACCCTAACAATATTTTTATTGCATGCATACCGTATATACATATATAGATTTGAAATGCGTTGTTATACTCTTTGTGGGATAATCCCTTTAAATTAATGATTATAAAAGTAAATTACCGGTACATGACTTGCAAGATTGTTTTTGTAAGAGATGACTAAACACATGTTTTAAATTTATTATACAGCCTAAGCTCCTGAAATGCAGCATATCGAAGATCAGGGACATAGCATATATAGCCTTGAAAGCATCATAGGAATGATAACTGTATGATGTTAAAGGGGCTGTCTGCTTTTTACTGTTGTTGACCTATCCTCAGGATAGGTCATCAATATCAGATGGGCGGGGGTCTGACACCCAGCACCCACTGCCGATTAGCTGTTTGAAAAGATGGCTTCTCTGCTCTGTTTACCGGCTCGTCGCAGCAATTGCAGTGGCGAGCAGGTGCAATTACAAGTATGGCGTCCCCAATCACTTCTATGAGACGGCTCTGTCTTTCAAGTGAATACTACAAAGCCGTCCCATAGAAGTGAATGGTGAGCAGGTAAACAGAGCAGAGATGGCAGCACTTTTACAAGCACTGCTTTCTCTTCAAACAGCCAATCTGATTCTGATAAATAGTAAAAAGCCAAAAACCCTTTTAATTGTATTAGCATAACAACACTACAGCAACATAGCCTCTAAAGAATAGGATGCTACACAGAAACTATCTTGTGTATCCCGATAGTAAAAATGATCTCTGAACAGAAAGTTTGACAGCATACATTTTCTCTTCCTCTTTTCTTTATACAGCAAATTGTACTACAACTTGTCTGAACGGAGGAACGTGCTTCTACCCGGGGAAGTGTATCTGCCCATCAGGTTACGAGGGAGATCACTGTGAAACAAGTATGTAACCAGAACCTATTTTGCTGAAATTCCATGATTCACATGCCCTTTGTCTGTGTTAGGTTAAAAAGCAATAAATTTTAACCCCCACTGCAACTTTAAAGCCGCTTTTATATATGTCAGGATCAAAGAATTTTCAAAGGTTTGGCATCAAAGCCTTTCACACATGCCACCGTAGCCAGGCGATGTTTGAAGCTCAAATGCATTTGCCTCTACGCCAATAAGCTCACAGTTAGCGTAAACTGTAATAACCTTGTATAGAAGCACAGTGCCTATGTAGTTTGTAAAAAAGATATGGTAGATATATTTTGAATCCAGCTGATAAATAGACCAACATGCAAGACAAATACATATATAAAAATATTTCAGGGTACCACTGTTTTATATTCCATTTGATCGGAATTACCAAGGACTTTATGATCATTTTATTGGTGGACAGTGCCTAAATTAGTAATTTAGGACTTTCAACTGTGATGATAAGGAGGGCAATCTATACAATTAATATATCTTCCATCGGGCACTAGAGTATTCTTTGAAAAGTTTGTGTTGTACTAGTTTTGGCTATATTTGCACTTACAATACATGGCCAGAAGTATATAAACTATATAATTAGTGGGTTCAACCATATTGTCTACATCAGTTACTGAAAGGTGAAAAGCATACAGCCATGCAATCTCAACACAGATGAATGTAAGTAGTATGGCACAGCTACAGGACGCCACTTTCTCCACTGGTCAGTTTTGTTCCCTACTATCTCTAACCCAGTCATTTGTATGTGTTGTCAGTGTAATGTGAAGGAGCAACAGCTCAGTAGCTACATGTAAGCTTACAGAATGCTGGCTGCTGAGTGCTGAAGGCTAGAGATGAGCGAATTTCATATTATGAAATTCGTCCACACTTCGTTTGTTGGTAAAAGCAGAATTGCGTTATGGATTCCGTTACCACAGACCATAACGCAATTCTATGATGGAATGCCTTTAGAGGCATTCCGTTATTCATTCCGTCATAATAGAAGTCTATGGCCTGCAAAACGGATCCGTCCGATTTCCGTTATGCAGGGGAGTCCTCTCCTGCATAACGGAAACGGGACGGATCGGTTATGCAGGCCATAGACTTCTATTATGATGGAATGAATAACGGAATGCCTCTAAGGCTGGGTTCACACTTGAGAGCATTTTATATGCGCGTTTAACGCGCGTTTTTGTCGCGCGTTTTTATGCACGTTTTTTGCAATAGTAAACGCGCGTTTGACGCGCGTTTGTGTGATTGACTGCAGTGTTCTATGGCCACAAACGCGCGTCAAAACGCCCCAAAGAAGCTCAAGAACTTGTTTGAGCGTAGGGCGTTTTTCGTTCGTTTTGAACGCGCTGTAAAACGCTCAAGTAAGAACCAGGGCCATAGGGAAGCATTGGTTTTCATGTGTTGAGCGTTTTACAGCGCGTTTAAACGCGCTGTAAAACGCTCAAGTGTGAACCCAGCCTAAAAGCATTCCGTCATAGAATTGCGTTATGGTCTGTGGTAACGGAATCCATAATGCAATTCTGCTTTTACCACCAAATGAAGTGTGAACGAATTTCAGTCCCTGTTATGTCATAGCCCTATAAAAAGCCTCATCCTGCCTGGTCTCTGCCATTTTACAGTGAACTGAGCATGGGGACAGATTTGACAAGTGCTAGGGAAAGTGTTTTATAAAGCTTTTAATAGTATAATCTGGGATAGGGACAGTGTAGGGAGACCATAGGGAGAGTTTTCAGACACTGTAGGGAGGGCATAGGGAGACTGCAGCACAGTGCAGGCTCTGTAAGCTGAAGGGATTTATAGGTGACAGTGCAGTTTGCATCAATCTCCTGTGAAGGGCACAGAGCTATCTAATTGAACAGTGTGCACCTTGTTTAATAGATAAAAAATTCTATTATGCCTTTATTCCCAAATTGGGGTGAATAAGCTGTGTAATCAATCTGTTATTTGGGTACCCATCTTGTTTAATAGATAATCAATTCTATTACACTTTGATTCTCATACTGGGGTGAATAACCTGTGAGCAGACAGTGTAAAGGAGAGCACTCTTTCACTCTATAGTAGGATCTTGGGCCTCTGCACTCGCGTTTGGTGCGGATCTGTCTTGTATCTGCACAGACGGATCCGCACCAATAATGCATACGCTTGTATCTGTTCATAATGGATCCGTTTGCATTATTCATTAAAAAAAACGGATCCATCATGACTTACATTGAAAGTCAATGGGGGACGGATCCGTTTTCAATTTCACCATATTGTGTCAGTGAAAAACTGATCCGTCCCCATTGACTTACATTTTAAGTCAGGACGGATCCGTTTCGCTCCGCATAGTCAGACGGTCACCTGCAAGCTGCGTTTTAGTGACTGTCTAAAAAACGCAACGGAGACCAAACTCAGCCAAATTGATGCATTCTGAATGGATCCTTTTCCATTCAGAATGCATTGGGGCTGAACTGATCCGTTTTGGGCTGCTTGTGAGAGCCCTGAAACGGATCTCACAAGCGGACCCAGAAACGCCAGTGTGAAAGTAGCGTAAGTTATTTGGTCAGTTTTTGACCTGTAACTGACCCATAACTGACCAAATAAGTGAAGTGTGAACTGAGTCTGAGTGACGCCTGTCATCTGCCTGTCATACTGATGCACAGTAACTGTTTCACTACCACAGCGGACTAGCTATGCATGTTTCTGCAATATAGTGATGTACACCGAGATAGATGCTCTCTGCAGCTGGGAAATAGCTGATTTATAATGCTCTTCATGACTAATCAATTCGGATCGAATACATTTTTTAGATAGGTCACCAGTATGTGATCAGTGAGAGCCCAACAGCCAGGAGCCCGCCTATCTGCTGTTTGAGAAGGCACCAGCGCTTGCAGTAGCGCCGTGACCTTCTCTCTGCTCACCAAGCACAGCGTTGTCGATTTGGTAGTGGCTGTGGCTTGGTATTGCAGCTAAGCCCCATTCACTTAAATGGGGCTGAGCTGCACCTACGCCATGTGATCGATGAACATGATGTCACATGGCCTAGGCTAAGCTGCAAGAAAGCTGTTGATCTACTGTGAGTGCCACTTCTTTCTCAAGCAGCTGATCGCGGGGGTCCCAGGTGTCGGACTCCCATCAATCAGATACTAAAAAATCTTGGAAAACCCCTTTACGTTTATTAAAATTTTGAGTTAAAAAACATGCACTAAACAAAATTAAACCATGATTTTTAATAAAAACATAGAAACATATACCCTTCACGCAAAAAAAAAAAATGGAAACAAAATTTAGGGTGTTCAGCGAATGATATAAAAAACATAAGTAAATGGCAACATTAAATTTTTTTGCAGTCTGCCGAAAAATGAATACAAATTAAACTTTTTATGTACCAAAAATAATACAAAAAACACATACAATGCCTCACAACACAGAATATCTTTGTACAGATATGGTTGTGGCTCAGCTCACCTCCTTTCACTTAAATTCATTTCCTATATATGTAATTGCGTCATTTCATTTTAAATTGTCATGTATGGAGAAAATTGTTATTTGCTGTATACTACATACTGTATATATAAGTACAATTTAATATTGATTTGTGGGTTTCATAAGGTAAATGCCAACAGCCATGCCGAAATGGTGGAAAATGTAGCGGCAAGAACAAATGCAAATGTTCCAAGGGCTACCACGGAGATCTATGCTCAAAACGTAAGATTTTAATTTTTATCATGTGATTTGTGCATAATATAATAAATACTAGCAGAAGGACCCGGCTTCGCATGGGTTTATTTCATTTAATGTTTGTGTGTGTCGTTAAAATATATCGACAGTATCAACTATAACAGTGACATCTACAGTGCCCCGCCCCTTTAACAGTAACATCCACAGCGGCCTGCCCCCTTAACAGTAACATCCACAGCGCCCTCCCCTTTAACGGTGACCTCCACGGCGGCCATCCCTTTATTAGTTACCTCCACAGTGCCCCGTCTCGTTAACAGTTATTTCCAGAATAGCCTGCCCCCTTAACAGTGACCGCTATAGAGCTCTGTTCCCTTAAAATGTGACCTCCTCAACACTCCACCCTTTAACAGTGACCTCTACAGCACCCCGCCCCTTAACACTGACAACCATAGCGAACCGTCCTCTTAACAGAGACCTCCACAGCGCCTGCCCCTTTAACAGTGACCTCCACAGCACTCCACCCCTTAACTGTGACCTCCACAGTTCCGTGTCCCCTTAACAGTGACCTCCAGAGCAGCTCGCCCCTTTAACAGTGACCTCCACAGTGGCCGCACTGTGCTGTCGGAGTGTGAGCTGCAGGAAGACATTCACCCTCCCTCCCACCCCTGCAGCTGACAGAAGTTGATTTTTACCTTCCTTTTTTCAATCCCTGTCGGCTGCGGAGTGGGAGGGGGCGTGCCCTAACCGTATCGCGGCATGACTTAGTCGGACCTGGGGCTGGGGTTTTTAATAAGAACCTTCTATCTTCATTCAGCAGGACCTGCGCTGACGTCACCGCACTCACCACGTGGTGAGCACGATGACGTCAGCACAGGTCCTTTTGCATGTCCTGCAAGAAGAAGAAAGAAGAAGATGAACACAAACCCATTAAAATGAATGGGTCTGTATTCAGTTTGGATGCTATGGGTTTGCTTCACGCATCGCACCCTGACGGAAAACTCTCCCATGTGAAAGATGCCTTAGGCCCCCATTAAAGTCCATGTACTTTATTATTTTCCATTATAACATGGTTATAATGGAAATAGCATTCTTCAATACAGAATGCTAAGTAAAATGACCATTGAGGGTTAAAAAATTATAACAAAATTACTCACCTCATCCACTTGATCGCGCAGCCGTTATCGTCCTAATTCTTCTTCTTGCAGGACCTACAAAAGGACCTGCACTGACGTCATCGCACCACGTGGTGAGTGCGATGACGTCACCACAGGTCCTTTTGCAGGTCCTGCAAGAAGAAGAAAGAAGACAATAACAGCTGCGCGATCAAGTGGATGAGGTGAGTAATTTTTTTAATATTTTTTTAACCCTCAATGGTCATTTTACTTAGCATTCTGTATTAAAGAATGCTATTATTTTCCATTATAACCATGTTATAATGGAAAATAATAAAGTAAATGGACTTTAATGGGGTCCCAGGGCTCATCCTTATTTATTCACATCATCTCCTTAGCAACCATCCGTGAAAATTGCATTGCATCCGTACTTTCTTGCGGATGCAATGCGAAAGATTTTAACGTAGCCCCATTCACTTCTATGGGGCCTGCCTTGCGTGAAAAACACAGAATACAGAACATGCTGCGATTTTCACGCAACGCACAAGTGATTCGTGAAAAACATTGCTCATGTACACACCCCTATTGAAATGAATGGGTCAGGATTCAGTGCGGGTGCAATGCGTTCACGTCACGCATTGCACCCGCGCGGAAAACTCGCCCATGTGAAAGGGACCTTAGTGATCACTGTGACATGAGGGCAGGGACCATTCTGCTAACATTTCCTGCTCCATCTATAACCTTTGTACTTTGTACTAGTTATAAAACAAGACTGCAAGAGCCATTAATACTGCATTGTTAGAACCACCTTGTAATAATACTTAAAGGGGTTGTCTCACTTCAGTAAGTGGCATTTATCATGTAGAGAAAGTTAATACAAGCCGCTTACTATGTATTGTGATTGTCCATATTGCTTCCTTTGCTGGCTGGATTCATTTTTCTATCACATTATACACTGCTCGTTTCCATGGTTACAGACCACTCTGCAATCCATCAGTGGTGATCGTGCTTGCACAATATAGGAAAAAGTACTAGCCTATTTTCACACCTGTGACAGGTGTTAGAAGGTCTGAAAGACTGACTGCACATGAGTGATCTGACAGCCTCTTTTGGTTTCACTTTGTCTGTGTGTTGCTGGTATGTCCTCACCTCCTGTTCAGGTGTGGATCATGTGACCTTTACCTCTCCCTATTTAGTCTGACTTTACCCATCACTCCTTGCTCTGGATAGCTTCATTTGGTTTTGGAAGAGCTGGAGTGTGGTTCTTGTTGAAGTCCTGTTCGTCCATCATCCTTAGAAGTTAAGTGTTCCGCTTGTTGTGTTTTGTATTCCCCCCACCCCCGGTTGTTTACTAGGCCTCAGCGAGACGCTGGTTCCTTCACCAGGGAAAGAATGGGTTGTCTCTTCCCTGTCATTACCTTTAGAACATCCGAGGGTCACCAGGGTTTTCAAGGTGCCTGTGTATGGGCATCTCTACCATCGAGAGGTGCCCATACGGATAGGAGTTAGGGCCAGGAGCAGGGTTTTAGAGGTGGTGACCCTTTTCCTTCCCTAGCGGTGAGGCCTAGTGTCTTTCCCCATCCTTCTTGTTGTCTTTTGGTGTTCTCCCCTACTACATCCATGACATTATCCAGAGCCAATACCGCAATTTTTGTTCTGATATGTGCAGCTATGGATACTATGTCTGCACTGGTTGAACAGCTGCAGAATCTGACTTTGGAGGTAGCAGACCACTGTGTGACAGTCTTGCAGATTCAGAGTCCACAGGCTGCTGGTTCCAGGCCTGCCTTGAACCGAAGGTGGCTCTTCCGGACAGATTTTATGGGGGTAGTGACCATTTTATCCGGTTCAGGGAGTCATGTAAATTATACTTTAGGCTGCGTCCATACTCTTCTGGGGATGAGTGTCGTGTGGGTATGATTATTTCGTTGCTTAAAGAGGACGCCCAATCTTGGGCCTTTTCTCTGCCGACCGGATCACCGAATCTTGAGTAATTGGAAGCAGCTATGTCCCTTGCTGTTCGTCTTGATAGACGCCTGAGGGAGAGATCTAGGGGTCCTCACCTTCAGGACGTACTGTTCAACAAGGGTACTGCTTCTTTTGACACTTATGGTGGAGAGACACTGGTGGTTGCGCCTTGTGATGAGCCTATGCAGTTAGGAGGACCTACTTCTGGAACTACTGGCAAAAGCTTGGGTCATGTGAAAGGAGTCTGCTTTTGTTGTGGCAAGAAGGGACATTTTGTGAATATTTGTCCGTACTTGCAGCATCAAGGTGTAAACAAAAGGAAAAAGACGTTTAATCCCCAAATTACTATTGGTGGTGTGGGTGGGGAGCAAGAAAACCTACTTTTGTCTTTTACTGGTAGTATCCGTTTTCTCCTGTCTGCCGAGGTGGCGCTAGAGTCCAAAACTGTGAAAATCAAAGCATTTATCAATAGTGGGGCAGGAGTTAATTTGATTGATGGACAGTTTGTTCGCATTCACGGGTTGACTACTAATGAGTTAAAGAAAAGTATTTCTGTCTTCGCAATTGACTCAGCACCTCTCACCAAAAAATGCCTGTCGCAGGTAGTGAATGACATTTATTTAAGAGTGTGTGATTTTCATCAGGAATCTATCTCCTGTTATGTGTTGGAGAGTGTGCCTGCTCCATTGGTGTTGGGTCTACCATGGTTAAGCAAACAAAACCCTAACATCGACTGGCAAGCGAGACAGATTCTCGATTGGAAGGATTTTTTGCATGGACAACTGTCTTAATGCATCGTTCTCTATCGTTACCACTAAAACTGTACCCTCATTCATTTCTGAATTTTCTGATGTGTTCTCTGAGAGTGGTAATCAGGAGTTGCCTCCGCACCGGGAGTATGACTGTCTCCTCAATCTTATTCCCGGAGCTAAATTGCCCAAATCTCGGTTGTATAGTCTTTCGGAACCCGAAAGAAAGGCCATGCGAGAGTATATCACCGAGAGTTTGGCAAAGGGACATATTAGACCATCCAAGTCCCCGGTGGCTGCTGGGTTTTTCTTTGTAAAGAAAAAGGATTGTACCATTAGGCCATGTCTGGACATCCGTGAGCTCAATTGTATTACCGTCCGTGATCCTTACCCCCTTCCTTTGATTCCAGATTTATTTAGTCAGATTGTCGATGCCAAGGTGTTCTCTAAATTAGATCTGAGGCAGGCATATAATCTGATAAGGATCAAGGAGGGAGATGAGTGGAAGACCGCATTTAATACCCCTGAGGGTCATTTTGAAAACCTGGTCATGCCCCTTGGGTTAACCAATGCTCCTGTGGTTTTTCAACACTTTGTCAATTACCTCTTTCATCATCTGGTGGGGAGGTTTGTCGTTGTATACATTGATGACATACTAATTTATTCGCTTAATATAGAGACTCATCTGGATCATACAAGATAAAATAAGTTGTATGCTAAGATGAAAAAGTGTGTATTTGCTGTACAGGAAGTGCAATTTCTGGGTTACCTGCTCTCATCCTCAGGTTTTCATATGGATCCCGAGAAGGTCCGTGCCGTGTTGAACTGGGATCGACCCGAAATTCTGAAAGTGCTTATGCGGTTTTTGGGGTTTACCAACTACTACTGTAAATTTATCTTGAACTATTCATCAGTGGTCAAACCTTTTAACAGACATGACTAGGAAGGGTGCTGATATTTCTATCTGGTCTGATGCGGCATTACAGGCCTTTTCTGCTGTGAAAGAATGTTTTGCTTCGGCCCCTATTCTGGTGCAACCGGACGTGTCTCAGCCATTTATTATTGAGGTTGACGTGTCTGAGCTAGGGGTAGGAGCAATCTTGTCGCAGGGTACTTCACCCAGTAAATGGAGCCCATGTGCATTTAAAAAAAAAAAAAACTGTCGACTGCTGAAAGGAATTGCTGGCCATTAAGTTGGTTGGAAGGAGCAATTCATCCTATTACGGTAATTACGGATCACAAGAATCTGGCCTACCTGGAGTCGGCTAAGCAACTGAACCCAAGGCAGGCCAGATGGTCATTATTTTTCACCAGATTTAACTTCATCGTCACTTACCGCCCTGGGGTTAAGAACGTCAAGGCGGATGCTTTGTCGCGTAGCTTTCCTGAGGGAGTGAGTCTAATGACCCTAGTCCCATTTTATCTGAAGAGGTAGTCATATCCGCTCTTTATCCTGATCTCGAGGCCAGGGTGTTGGAGGCACAGGAGGATGCTCTGGACTCTTTTCCTCCAGGGAAATTGTTTGTTACCTCCGAGTTACGTCACAAGGTGTTCGAGGAACATCACTGTACGGTGCTTGCTGTTCACCCTGGGAGCAGATCAACTGTCGATCTCATCTCTCGCAGATTCTGGTGACCGGGGTTGCGTAAGTGTGTTGAGGACTACAGTAGGTGAACCCGATTTTGTGTCAATCTCGCTCTCTTTCTCGGCGAGATTGAGCACCTACGAGCCCCATCGCGGGAGCCAGCGCCGAGCTGGCTTGCCGCGATGGAGACAGAGCCGTCATAGAAGCGACGGGAGATCCGACTTGGATTCCCGCCAATTCTACACGTGTGCAGCGTTTGTTATGAATTCTGATGGGGAGATCTCGGATTTTAAATAAAAATTTAGCGAGACGAAGAACCGGGGTGCGCCGAGTCAACAACGGAGAGCGGCGAAGACAGAAGGAGAACCCCGGTTCTTCGTCTCGCTAAATTTTTATTTAAAATCCGAGATTTCGCGAGACGAAGAACCGGGGTGCGCTGAGTCAACAACGGAGAGCGGCGAAGACAGAAGGAGAACCCCGGTTCTTCGTCTCGCTAAATTTTTATTTAAAATCCGAGATCTCGCGAGACGAAGAACCGGGGTGCGCCGAGTCAACAACGGAGAGCGGCGAAGACAGAAGGAGAACCCCGGAGAGTTGAGAAGACCCCCCGGATAGCGGAGAAGACCCGTCGGGATAGCGGAAGAAGAAGAGCCCCCCCTGGTAAAAGAGCTAATAAAGAAGACAGGGGGCGGCCTCCGGAGCAGAAAAATAAAATATTTTAATACACTGTGTGGTTTATTTGTGTTTTTACCACTTTTCTTGCAGGTGAATGGGTAGGGGTACGATGTACCCCATACTCATTCACTTAGGGTGGGGGGCCGGTATCTGGGGGCCCCCTTATTAAAGGGGGCTCCCAGATTCCGATAAGCCTCCCGCCCGCATACCCCGACAACCAACGGCCAGGGTTGTCGGGAAGGGGCCCTGTCCTCATCAACATGGGGACAGGGTGCTCTGAGGTGGGGGGGCCGCAGTGCGCCCCTGCCCCAGAGCACCCAACCCCCCCATGTTGAGGGCATGCAGCCTGGTACGGCTCAGGAGGGGGGGGCGCTCGCTCGTCCCCACTCCCTTCCTGGCTGGCCGGGTAGCGTGCTTTGGATACGGGTCTGGTATGGATTGTAGGGGGACCCCCTACGCCGTTTTTTTCGGCGTAGGGGGGGCTCTCCTTACAACCCATAACAGACCTAAGGGCCCGGTATGCTCCTGAGGTGGGGACCCATGCCGGATTTTTATTTAAAATCCGGCGGGGACTTCCCCCTCAGGATTCATAACAAACGCCGCACACGTGTAGAATTGGCGGGAATCCAAGTCGGATCTCCCGTCGCTTCTATGACGCGCTTGCTGGGATGTGCTGTCACTATTCCAGTGAGTGCGAGATCTCGGCACCATGTCGCCGAGTATCAGCGCGACGCTGTCGTGCTAAAAGCACAATATCACAAACACCTACTGTATGTGTCAGCCTGTGGTACCTGTTCATGTGCTAAGGTGACACATACTCTGCCTTCCGGATCTCTGCTTCCATTGCCCATCCCGTCCAGACCTTGGACCCATTTGTCCAAGGATTTTATCACAGACTTACCGAATTCTTCGGGAAAAAATGTGATTCTGCTGGTTGTCGATCGTTTTAGTAAAATGGCACACTTTATTGCATTACCTAGTCTACCCAATGCTAAAACTCTTCGACAGGTGTTTGTCGACAACATTGTGAAACTACATGGCATTCCCTGTGATGTGGTGTCCGATAGATGGACTCAGTTTGTTTCCAGATTCTGGAAAGCGTTCTGTACTCGTCTGGGTGTACAATTGTCCTTCTCTTCGGCTTTTCATCCTCAGTCGAATGGACAGATGGAGCTCACTAATCAGAATCTGGAGACTTACTTGAGATGTTTTGTTTCAGAAAATCATGAAGAGTGGTCTTCATTTTTGTCGTTAGCTGAGTTTGCAATAAATAACCGTAGACAGGAATCCACTGATAAGTCGCTGTTTTTTGGGGCCTATGGGTTCCATCCACAGTTTGGTATTTTCTGGTGCTCAAAATTCCGACATTCCTGAGGAGGAACAATTTTCCTCTTCTTTGTCTTCTATTTGGTGGAAAATCCAAAATAACCTGAAAAAGATGGGCAACAGGTATAAGCGTGCGGCTGACAGGAGAGGTATGAGTGGTCCGGACCTGAGAGTGGGTGATTCTGTGTGGTTGTCAACAAGAAAAAGTAAGCTTAAAGGGGTTATCCCATCTTAGACAAGGGGGGCATATCGCTAAGATATACCCCTATTGTCTGATAGGTGTGGGTCCCACCTCGCAAACACGCACCTTCAAGGAGAATGGAGCCGGGGAGAGTTGTGGCTGGAGGACCCCGGGGTCCGTCCACCACCAGGCGCAGCTCCCCGCCTCTCTCATTGAAGTGAATGGGAGTGTACCGCGCATGCGCGGCCACCGCTCCCATTCATTTCTATGGGGCCAACGGAAATAACCGAGCCAGTGCTCGGCTATTTTCATCGGCTCCATAGAAATAAATGGAGGGCAGCTGCGCATGCGCAGTGCGCCCTCCTCAACTTTCTCTGCTCCGTTCTCCTTGTAGGTGCGGGTCCCAGAGGTGGGACCCGCACCTATCAGACAATGGGGGCATATCCTAGCGATATGCCCCCATTGTCTAAGATGGGATAACCCCTTTAAGGTACCTTCTTGGAAGTTGGGCCCAAGATTTATTGGTCCATATAAGATCACTGCCATTGTTAAGACTGTAGCCTTCCGTCTTGAACTTCCTCAGGCTTTGAAAATCCATAACGTATTTCATAAATCGTTGTTAAAGAAATGTGTCGAACCCGTCCTCCCTACCTCCCACTTCTGTCATGGTGGATGGCAATTTAGAATTTCAGATCAGCAGGATTGTGGACTCCCGAGTTCTCCAGAGATCCCTCCAGTATCTTGTTCATTGGAGAGGGTACGGACCAGAGGAGAGGATGTGGGTTCCAGCGACCGATGTTAATGCTAGTCGTCTGGTGAGAGCATTACACAGAGCTCATCCTGATAAGGTCGGTCCTAGGTGACCGGAGGTCACCCGTAGAAGGGGGAGTACTGTCACACCTGTGGCATAGGTGTTATAAGGTGTGATATTACCTCTTTTGGTTTCACTTTGTCTGTGTGTTGCTGGTATGTCCTCACCTCCTGTTCAGGTGTGGATCATGTGACCTTTACCTTTCCCTATTTAGTCTGACTTTACCCATCACTCCTTGCTCTGGATAGCTTAATTTGGTTTTGAAAGAGCTGGAGTGTGGTTCTTGTTGAAGTCCTGTTCGTCCATCATCCTCAGAAGTTAAGTGTTCCGCTTGTTGTGTTTTGTATCCCCCCCCCCGGTTGTTTACTAGGCCTCAGCGAGATGCTGGTTCCTTTACCAGGGAAGGAACGGGTTGTCTCTGCCCTGTCATTACCTTTAGGGCATCCGAGGGTCACCAGGGTTTTCTAGGTTCCTGTTTATGGGCATCTCTACCATCGAGAGGTGCCCATACGGATAGGAGTTAGGGCCAGGAGCAGGGGGTGGTGACCCTTTTCCTTCCCTAGCGGTGGTGTTCTCCCCTTCTACATCCGTGACACCTATGTGTGCTCCCATGGTCCCGGCAACCAGAGAGGCTGACACTTTTTCCTATACTGTGCAAGCACGAACACCACTGATGGATTGCAGGGTGGTCTGTAACCATGGAGATGGGCAGCATATAATGTGATGGAAAAATGAATCCAGCCAGCAAAGGAAGCAATATTTAGAATAACAATACATTAGTAAGGGCCTTGTATTAACTTTCTCTACATGATAAATGCAACTTACTGAAGTGAGACAACCCCTTTAAAGAGTCTGTCAAATAGGTAAAAATGTAATACACATAGTACAGACGCAATTCACTATAGTAGTATTCCCATCTAAGACATTTATGGCATGTCCATCCAAGCCTGTCCTGCCAGATACAGGGACCCCTGGCCAGGCATAGAAAGAATGGAGAGGTGAGTGCGCATGCATTCACAATTACGGAAGAAGTTGAGTATCAGCTACTTCCGTATCTCCAATACTAGTGAATGGAGAGAGCCACATATGTGCAGTCAGGATGTAGTGGCCAGCAGCCTCTTCATTAGGTGGGACAGTGGTTAGGGAACTAACTACCATTCTCAACATGAGCATGGGTCCTAGTGGTGGGGTCCTTATCTATCCAACATTTGTGGTGTATCCTGCGGAGGTATGAAGTTTATCCAACATTTGTGGTGTATCCTGTGGAGGTATGAAGTTTATCTTTGACCTTTCTTCACTACTTCCCCCCTCCTTCCCAAGTAAAAACACAAGCTATTCGTGGCTTCAAGTGGATTGAAGATACTAGTATAGTCAGCATTTCTAATTTTGCTTTGTTTCTATACAGCTGTTTGTGAACCCTCATGTGGTTCACATGGAACTTGTATTGAACCCAACAAATGCCAGTGCAAAGAAGGCTGGAATGGTAGATTCTGTAACAAACGTAAGTAAGATCTCAGTTTTCTATTTGGACTGATGGTAATGACTGGTGGCTAGGTTCCCTTTTAGTGTAATTCAGTCCACACATTTAGCTAACAATGGCTATGCAAACAAAAAGTGTATAAATTTCATGATTTTTAGTATATCTGTATGTATTCCTTGCAGTTTTCAAGATCTCTGCTTGCAAACAATCACCAGGAAAGTGTCTTAAAATGCAATGTTTGTGGGGCGTTTTATAATTTATTATTGGTGAACATGTGACAATGTTCTGTCCTGGTAATGCGATGGACACACACATGTATGGCTTGTTCCAAGACAGAACTCTAATAACTGTAATGTGACTAGAAGTAAAAAATGATGGTTCCTAGTGAATGACTGCGGCAGTGGTCTTGTAAACTGAAAGGGATCAGATCGGAAATATAAAGGAACATTGCTTAACTGTGCATTATACTATGAATTTGCCGAAATCATTATTCCCCTTTTAGGCACCTTTCACACGAGCAAGTTTTCCACTCGGGTGTGATGCGTGACGTGAACGCATAGCACCCGCACTGAATCCTGACCCATTCATTTCAATGGGTTTGTGTACATGAGCGTTTTTTTTTTTTCCATGCATCAGTTCTGAGTTGCGTGAAAAACGCAGCATGTACTATATTCTGTGTTTTTCACGCAGCCCTGGCCTCATAGAAGTGAATGGTGCTTCGTGAAAATGCATTGCATCTGGAAGCAAGTGCGCATGCAATGCGTTTTTCACTGATGGTTGCTAGGAGATGTTGTTTGTAAACCTTTAGTTTTTTATCACGCGTGTGAAAAACGCATCAAAATGCATTGCACCCGAGTGGAAAAAACTGAACAACTGAACGCAATCGCAGACAAAACTGACTGAACTTGTTTGCAAAATGGTGCAAGTTTCCCTGAACGCACCCTTAAGGCATCCAGACCTAATCCATCACGCTCGTGTGAAAGAGGCCTAAGGGTACTTTTAGGCCTCATGCACACGACCGTTGTTTTATTCCGTGTCCGTTGCGCCGTTTTTCGTGATTTTCTGTGGACCCATTGATTTTCAATGGGTCCGTTAAAAACTCGGCTAATGCACCGTTTGCCATCCGCGTCCGTGATCCGTGGTTCCAGTCCATAAAAAAAATATAACCTGTTCTATTATTTTTGCGGAAAACGGTTTGCGGACCCAATCAAGTCAATCGGACCGCTAAAAAACGCGGAGGCACACAAGATTGTCATCCGCGTCCGTTTTTTTCCTATCACTTGCATGGCAAACCTGTCTTTTTTTCACATTCCTTTATTCTGGTGGTCCTTTATTCTGTGGTGGACACACGGAAACAAAAACGGAAACGGATCACGGAACAACGGAACCCCATTTTGCTGAACGGAACACAACAACGGTCGTGTGCATGAGGCCTTACACATAGGTTTTTGTGGAGCAAATTTTTCACTGTGAAATTCACCTGTTTCTTTTGGAGTGGCTTCTGAAAAAAACCCACACACAGAGCATGCTAAAATAAAAAAATAAAAAAGCTAAAGAGCAATCACCAGGAAACTGTATTAATAGGCTTTGTTTGTAGAGCGTTTTATTGGTGAACATGTAACAGTCTTGCCACAGCAGTTTTTGCTCCAAGAAAAAAAATGTTGACAGAAAAGCGCTCTTTTTTTTATTTTTTTTATTTTTTATAAATAAAAACATGTGGAAGTTCAGCTGAAGCACATACAGTATAAGGCCTCTAGTACACGGCGGTTGTTCGGCCGTTCCGTGCATTGCGGACCGGAACCTGTTGTTCCACAACGGACGGGCACCATCTGTGCGGCTGCCGCGACGAATCCAGACCCATTCAACTTGAATGGGTCCGTGATCCGTCTGCACCGCAATAAAAATTGATCCAGACCCATTCAAGTGAATGGGTCCGCATCTGTGATGTGGTGAGCACACGGCCGCTGCCCACATATTGCGGACCCGCTGTTTGCAGGCCTAAGGCAACAGCCGTGTGCATGAGGCCTAAGGCTAGGGCTACACGGCAACACGTGTCGCACAACAAAAAGGGTACAACTGCACTGCGATATGGGTTGCACCAACGTTTTTTGTAATGTTAGTCAATGGTGTCATGCACTGCGACATGCTGCAACACGACAGTTGCACAGAAACCCAACTTGGATGGATTTTTTGCGACTGTTGTGTTGCAGTCGCAGCATTTCGCAGTGTGACACCATTGACTATCATTACAAAAATGTTGCACGACTTTTCTGCAACAAGAAGGCGCTCAACACATATCACTGTGTAGCCCTAGCCTAAAACATGTGTGCCCTCTTCTTGCAGAAAAAAACTGAGCAATTCAGAGTAAACCACTTCAATTTTGCTTTGCAGTTCTCGCCTTGGTGGCACAATACCACCCTGTACTAGCAACATGGAAACCTGGTCTAATACTAACATGATCACAGCTGTAGGGTATAAAAAGCTGTTAGTAAAGCAGGAATGGCTGATAAATGGAGTATACATATAAAAGTAAGGCCGGGTTCACACGAACGTGTGTGACCCGTGCCTGTGCAGCGGCCCGCAAATAGCGGGCCGTAATGCACGATCGCCGGCCGTAGGTCAGCCGCATCGGATCGCGGACCCATTCACTTTAATGGGTCCGCGATCCGGCCGTTCCGCTAAAAGATAGGACTTGTTCTATCTTTTAGCGGAACGGAAGTACGGGACGTAACCCCACGGAGGCACTCCGTAGTGCTTCCGAGGGGTCCCGTCCCGTGCGGCCGTTCCGCGATTCCGGATTAGCGGACCCATTGAAGTGAATGGGTCCGCATCCGTGATGCAGAATTCACACGGAACTGTGGCCGTGTATTGCGGCCCGCGATTTGCGGGCCGCAATACGGCCACAGATCACACACGTTCGTGTGAACTTAGCCTAAGGCTGCATTCAGACGTCCATATGTATTTAGCGATTCTCAAAAAAATACAGATGTCCGTGTGACATCCGTATTGCATCCGTGTTATTTTTTTTTTCTGACCCATTGTAACAATGCCTATTTTTGTCCACAAAACAGACAAGAATAGGACGTGTTCTATCTTTTTTTCAGGACTGCAGACCGCACATACAGATGTGAACAGCACACAGAGTGCTGTCTGCATTTTTGTGGTCCAGTTGAAATGAATGGGTCCATGGGCAAGTTGCAAAAATGTGAATCGGATATGGACCAAAAATACAGTAATGTGAATTGGGCCAGAGACTGAATGTTATCCTCTTCCTCAATCCTCTTCTGGATTTGGCTTCAAAAACTGCATAAAAAGCTGAACTTGGAAACGGACCGTATGCGGAACCATTCATTTCAATGCGTCCGCAAAAAAAAAAATGGAAGTTACTCCGTGTGCACTCCGTTTCCATATGTCCGCATGTCCGTTCCGCAAAAAAATTAGAACATGTCTTATTATTGTCCGCATAACAGACAAGGATAGGACTGTTCTATTAGGGGCCAGCTGTTCCGTTCCGCAAAATACAGAATGCACACAGTCATCATCCGTATTTTTGCGGGTCTGTGTTTTGCAGACCGCAAAACACATACGATTGTGTGCATGAGCCCTAAGGGTGCCTTCTCACACAGCAGATTTTGTTGCAGAAATTTCTACGACTGAAAATCTGTTGCATTCACCTGAATGGGGCTTGCAGAAATCCATGTGCTTGCTGCACCATTCAAATGAATGGAAATTATTTTCAGGAGCAAAAAATTCTGCAATAAAATCTGCTGTGTGTAAAAGCACCCTAAGGCCTCTTGCACACGAACGTGTGCGCCCCGTGGCCTGGCTGCGGCCCGCAAAATGCACGAGCACGGTCCGTGGGGCAGCCGCAGTGGATCACGGACCCATTCACTTTAATGGGTCCGCGATCCGGCCGTTTCGCAAAAAGATAGGACATGTTCTATCTTTTTGTGGAACGAAAGTACGGGACGAAACCCCACGGAAGCACTCCGTAGTGGTTCCGTTCCGTGCTTCCGTTCTGCACCATTCAGAATCTCCGGATTTGCGGACCTATTGAAGTGAATAGGTTCGCATCCGTGATGCGGAATGCCCACGGAACAGCACCCGTGTATTGCGGATTCGCAAATGCGGTCCACAATACGGCAACGGGGCGCACACGTTCGTGTGCAAAAGGGCTAAGATTCACTCACTCACAGCCACACAGTCTTGTATTATCAGTGTACAGAATGATGACAATACACGAACAATGCATCTCCCAACAGTAGTTTTTTGACAGTTCTCAGATAGCAATACTATAAAACACCTTAAAATGAGTGAAAACAGCGAAAAAAAAATCGCCACCTGGATTTAATTAAGCAAATAGTTATGACCCTCCTATTGGATAATTACTGCATGGGCGATTATCTTTCAGCTGGCAATACGTTTTTTAACCCCAACTGGTGCAATGAGTTGCTTCTCATTTCTTAAACAACCATGTCGAAAGACACATCTCGTGGTCGTGGAAAAGATGTTAGTCTGTTTGAGAAGGGTCAAATCATTGGCTTGCATCAAGCAGAGAAAACATCTAAGGAGATTGCAGAAACTACTAAAATTGGGTTAAGAACTGTCCAATGAATTATTAAAAACTGGAAGGATAGTGGGGACCCACCATATTCGAGGAAGAAATGTGGCTGGAGAAAAATCCTAAATGATCGTGATCGGCGATCACTTTAATGTTTGGTGAAATCAAATCGAAGAAAAACAACAGTAGAACTCATGGCTATATTTAATAATGAAAGTAAGAGCATTTCTACATGCACAATGTGAAGAGGAACTCAAGGGATTGTGACTGAACAGCTGTGTAGCAGTAAGAAAACCACTAATCAGTGAGGCAAACCAGAAAAAAAGCTTCAATTTGCTAGGGAGCATAAAGATTGGACTCTGGAGCAATGGAAGAAGGTCATGTGGTCTGATGAGTCCAGATTTACCCTGTTCCAGAGTGATGGGCGCATCAGGGTAAGAAGAGAGGCAGATGAAGTGATGCACCCATCATGCCTAGTGCTTACTGTCCAAGCCTGTTGGGGCAATGCTGTGATCTGGGGTTGCTGTAGTTGGTCAGGTCTAGGTTCAGCAACAGTTTGTGCTCCAAGAATGAGGTCAGCTGACTACCTGAACATACTGAAGGACCAGGTTATTCCATTAATGGATTTTTTCTTCCCTGATGGCACGGGCCTATTCCAAGATGACAATGCCAGGATTCATCAGGCTCAAATTGTGAAAGAGTGGTTCAGGGAGCATGAGACATCATTTTCACACATGGATTGGCCACCACAGAGTCCAGACCTTAACCCCATTGAGAATCTTTGGGATGTGCTGGAGAAGGCTTTGCGCAGCAGTCAGACTCTACCATCATCAATACAAGATCTTGGTGAAAAATTAATGCAACACTGGATAAAAATTAATCTTGTGACATTGCAAAAGCTTATCGAAACAATGCCACAGCGAATGCATGCCGTAATCAAAGCAAAAGGCGGTCCAATGAAATATTTATGGTGGTGACTTTTTTTTTTGGGACGGGCAGTGTATATTGCAAAGATGCTGGAAGTTACATTTTCTATTGCTAACATTAACCAAATACGGAGCTTAGGCTACTTTCACACTAGCGTTTAGGTCGGATCCGTCTGGTATGTGCCCAGACGGATCCGCACCTATAATGCAAACGCTTAGATCCGTTCAGAACGGATCCGTTTGCATTACCATGAACAAAAAAAAAAAAAAAAAAATATTTTTTTTTGTTGTTTTTTTGTTCATGATAATGCAAACGGATCCGTTTTGACTTTACATTGAAAGTCAATGGGAGACGGATCCGTTTGAAAATTGAGCCATACTGTGTCAACTTCAAACGGATCCGTCCCCATTGACTTACATTGTAAGTCTAGACGGATCCGTTTGCCTCCGCACGGCCAGGCGGACACCTGAACGCTGCAAGCTGCATTCAGGTGTCCGCCTGCTGAGCGGAGCGGAGGACAAACGGAGCCAGACTGATGCATTCTGAGCGGATCCGCATCCATTCAGAATGCATTAGGGCTGGACGGATCCGTTCGGGGCCGCTTGTGAGCCCCTTCAAACGGAACTCACAAGCGGAGCCCCGAACGCTAGTGTGAAAGTAGCCTTAAAAAACATTGTTCATCAATATTCGCGACCCTGGGTCTAGGCTGTAATACGAAGCACAGCCGCTATACAGCATACGGCACTGTTTTTGATATATTGTGAGGAGGCTGCACTCCAGTGGGCGTGCCAGGAGTTGGACCCCAACGATCAGATATTGATGATCCTTCCTTAGGATAGGCCATAAATATCAAACTGGAAAACCCCTTAAAGACTGTCTAGTTTAATCTTAATGTTAGACTGTATTAGTAAATCTAAGTGTAAATCTAAATCTATGTGTCTCATGCCAAAATGGTATTGGATCCCTTAGGGGGAAGCAAGAAAATATCCTCTGTGAGAAAAGTTTTCCTGCTTCTAATGACATCCAATCCCATTTTTGGCACAACATAGACCTCACACAGACCACGAATGAGGCAGTGTTAACGTAGCCTCAGACTGTATTCATGTTTTTAAGTCATGTTTTCATTTTAATTTCAGAAAATCAATGTTATCAAGACATGACAGGTCCTTGTAGTTTATATGACTTATTCCGGAATCTACAGTACACAATGAAACAACTGCATGCTTAGCAAGGGTGAACTTTGTAAAAGCCTTCTTCTACCACATTACTGGGTCACAAACACCCACTATGGATTGCCATTTCCCAGTGTCAGACAGAATTACCGCGAGTCCCAGTTTTTTTTTTACCTCTATGAGCTTAGTATAAGAGGGACCAGACCACCGCAGAAGTTTAAACTGGCCGCGAAATGTTGGCTTCTTTCCAATCCAAGCTTTTAATCTGATGATGCTGGCAGATAATGATAGGTACTATTATGGAGCGTGACAGAAGTTAAAACAAGCCGCTGCCTATGTATTCATGCCCTGTGCAGAACTGTTTACCCAATCTGTAAGTACGCTGAACAAACAGTGACATGGCGTAAGATCCCTAATATACACATGGCCATAGCATAACAAGGGGACTGCTTTACCACAGTCACAAATGGAACTTTGCTGGGGAAAAAAGTTAGAGTTTCACTGCTGGCAAAGTCATCTGCTCCTATAAACCAGAAAACCTTTAAATGTAGGAATGCTGGACAAAAAATAGTAATTCATTTATGGGCATCTGTCTGAAAGCCATGACTGTGTCTACATTTTCCAGTGAATTCCACATCAGACATTCTAGAGTGTGAGTTACCTTCTGATAGAATAATTACCTTTCATTAGATTTTTTTTTAATATTCCATAAACATTTTTTCCATAGAAATGGAATTAATGACATTAACCATCCATAAAGCTTAATGGGGTGGTGTCATCTGAAATATTGGTGGCATATGGCTAGGATATGCCACCAATGTCAGATAGGTGCAAGTCCCATCTCTGGGTCCCGCACTTATCTCTAGAACAGGGCCACTAATGAAGGAAAGAGCACCGCATATGCACGGTGTGCTCTCCATCCACTTATATTGGAGTTCCAAATATATCCAACGAGTGCGCTCGGCTATTTCCAAAACTCCCATAGAAATGAATACAGAGTGCGCCATGTATGCACGGCCACCTCTCCATTCATCTCTATGAGAGTTCTGGAAATAGCCAAGCTCAGCTATTTTCAGAATTCCCATAGAAGTGAATGGTGGGTGGCCTCGCTTGCGCCTGCTTATTGATGCAAATATTTAAACAACCAATAAAATAGCAGCGACCCAAAGCACAGAAGCAAGCAGATATGGTCAAGAGTCTCAGTGTGTGTTCAGCCCAAACATCAGAATGATGAATAAATGTGATGTAAGTGGCACCGACCATTTAAAGGGATTGTCTGGATGATATTTTGTTTTAAGCAGGTTCAGAATGCTGTTAAAAAAAAAAGTCATACCTTACAAAACCCCCACTGCCCCCGTTCTCATGATTCCCAGGTCCCCTTCCAGTTTCTGCTTCCTGTTCCCTCTTAACTCATTCACTGGCGGAGGCTGGTCACTGCTGTAAGTGATTGGTTCAGCAGTCATTTCCTGTTGAAAGGCACACAGGAATCGTTGGAACAGTAGTGGTAGGGAATCTGTAAGTTTAGACTTTTTCTTTTAAATAATTTTTACAGCAGTCTGCACCTTTTTAAAAAGTATATATTAGCTAGCCATTAATCGTTATGAATGTCTGAGAAATTACAGCTCTACTGCAGTGATCCCCAACCTTTTTTGTACCAGGGACCGGTTTCACGCAAAATAATTTCTCCATGGCCTGGTGTGGGGGGAGGGGGGTTAAGGTGGTAAATTACACACATAAAACATAGTAATTAATAATCCAGTTTTTGCCCCACACTGTGACTTACAGGTGATGTCTCCTCTTGCTGGCGTCTCTCTTACCTTTTTCTCAGTCCTGCATAAATCACTCTGACGTCTCTTGACCACAACTTCTTTCTATTTAGCATTAATGCCTCCTTTTATGCCTCTACTTCATCATCCCCATTTAGGCCCCAGTAGATAGCATGCCCCCCCCCAGTAGTGACCTATGTACATATAACACCCCCCAGTAGTGCCCTCTTCACATATAGTTCCTCCTAGTAGTGCCCTCTTTACAGAAAGTGCCCCACAGTAGTGACTTCTTTACATAAAGTGCCCCCTAGTTGTGGATTCTTTAAAATAGTGCCCCCCAGTAGTGGTCTCTTTAAATATGATCCCTTTCCCCAAAAGTGCCTCTTTACATATAGTGTCCCCCAGTAAATAATGCACCAACCCCTCCTTAGTGCCTCCAGTAGTGGTCTCTTTAAATATAACACGCCCCCAGTAGTGCCTCTTTACATATAGTGCCCCCCAGTATATAATGTACATACCCCTCTTCCTTAGTGCCTTCAGTAGTGTCCACAGCTAGAAAAAACCCGGAAAAAGAGAAAAGCTAACATCATTGTGGCCACCTGCACTGGGTCTCTGGTGGCATGATGACGACGTCACGCCACCTGTGACACAGTACAGGAGGTCGCGATGATGTCATTGTGACCACCCTGCACCTTAGCACTGCATCATAGGCCTCAGGCCTAATGGCCTCCAGGCCATGAAGCTAAACGGCAGGGCACAGCAGCCAATAGTTCCTGTCCCAACAGTTCAACTTTGAAGCTCCCAGCGGACCAGTACCAGATGATCTACGGCACGGCACGGTACTGGTCCGTGGCCAAGTAGCTGGGCACCGCTGCTCTACTGGGTCTCTAGAGTTTATAGAAAATGTTTTCTTTAAACAAAAATTGGAGGAGAATTACTAAGCTAAACGTGGCAGAATTCTGACTTAGTGCATGCCAAAAAAATTGGCATGCATAATTTGTGCCACATTTATTATTTTGTGTTTTAAATACTTTTGTGCCTCGCTCAACAAGGGAAAGGAATGTGGCTTAGTGAGAAATGTAGTTTAGCTTAACATGCACCAAAATTGCACAAAAGCCAACCTATAAGTGGTGTAAAGTTCTATAAAAGTGTCCAAAGATGCACCAAATTTATCATCCACAGTGAACCATTGTGATAAACCTGGGGCATCTAGTCCAGTGCACAACTTTTTCAGTTTGAGAACCACATTGTCATATTGAACTATTCCCAAGGCCACAATAAAACTTAAAGGGGTATTGCCATCCAAGACATTTATGGCAGCTCAGTAGTATATACCATAAATGTCTGATGGTACAGATCCACTTTTTTGCACTCCCACCTATCAGAAGAATGGGGGCTTTTCTCCCCCAGTGAGCCCTCCAAAAAGGAAGAGATCATGACTTTCTCCATACAGAACAATGAAGAGAGCTACATGCATAGATTGCCACCTCCCTCATATACTCCTTTTTAGAGTGCCAAACAGGGTAGAAAGGACTCCATCTTCTTGATATATGGAAGGCCCAAAATGGCTACACAGTGCACCATTAGTACTTACCCATCTTTACTTCTCCTAAGCCGTTTGCAGCTTCTCAGTTCTCAAATTACGTGTGATGATCAATTCTGTGTCTAAATGGTTGGGGTCTCTCAAATTGGCATTGTGGGCCACATGTGGCCACCAGGAGGCCGGTTGTGTACCTTTTTTAGTTTAGTTTAAATATTACACAGGATTAGTAAATCTGCTATTGAATGAGCTCTGTAAGTAAAAACAACTTGAAACAGAAATCAGTAGAAAGCTGCCAGACTGGTGAAAGAGGCAATCATACTACAAATAACTTTGTGGTATAGTGAAGAGCTCCTCTGAAGGTACAGCATGTCAAACCAGAGAGCGGATAGTCTAAAGCATTGGATGACGACATTGGTTCTTTCCAGTCAGATAAGGACTGAAAACTTTGCAGATGGTGGGGTCAGAATTTGTGAATAAGGTTTATGGTGGTGTAATGATGTGAGATTTATTTTCTTTGCATAACTAATGTTTTTTTTACAAACTGAGCATTGCTTAAAAACCACAACCTACATTACCTGAGTATTGTTGCTGACATGTGTCCTACAATACAACATGCTTTGTCACAAAGTACACAGCTCATGTGGCAGTGAGTATATTATGATGACCTGCACAGTAATCAGATCTAATCTGTAATCTCTATCCAATATAGTACCTTTTATAAAGGAATGGGAGATTTGCTATATTACTGCGAATACACCTGCAGTAGCTGTATCATGTCCACATGGGCCAAAAACTGTACTCAACATTTACAGCAACTTCCTGAATCCATACTAAAAAAATCCCACACTGTTCGTGCAAAGTTAATTTATTTCAGTAATGCAACTTAAAAGGTGAAACTAACATATGAGATAGACTCATTACATGCAAAGCGAGATATTTCAAGCCTTTATTTGTTATAATTTGGATGATTATGGCTTACAGCTTATGAAACCCCAAAGTCTCAATCTCAGGTACCCTTTGCTCAGGGGATATGGATTAATTAGCTGACTAGAGTGTGACACTTTGAGCCTAGAATATTGAACCTTTTCACAAAATTCTAATTTTAAACTGCATTAATGCAATTCCTTTTAATTTGCATTACTGAAATAAATGGACTGTTGCACGATGTTCTAATTTTTCGAGTTTCCCCTGTATACCCAGGTACAATGGGGCAAATTTACTAATTCTTTGAAATTCTTCGCCCACACACAAGCATGCCATAACTTTGCTTGCTTGTCTGGACTGGAACAGTTGTACTAATCTAGACAGATAAGGGCATTTACTCCATACCACCCAAATGTCCCAGATCCGGCGGAACAGTCCCGGATTTGGGTGTCGGTCCTGGGAGGGCCAAGGTATGTCCCACTCTCAGCTGTTTCTGTGTTCTTAGGACACAGAGACAGTTGAGCTGTCTGCTCCCTGCTTCTCCACTCAACTGCCGGCTCTCCCCAGCAGGCACAATGCGCTCACACATCGCAGGCCCAGGATTCAGCGTGGGAATAGATTGTCGTGGGAGTCCTCTCCTCTACAAGGTGGTAAAAAAAGGGTAGGGAACTGTCACAGATTAAGTAGAAGCCCACTATAAAGCAGTCCCTCTGCAGCACATTGTAGTAGCCATCATCCTTGGTCATTGACTGCACCTT
Organism: Bufo bufo; assembly: GCF_905171765.1. Taxonomy (NCBI): domain Eukaryota; kingdom Metazoa; phylum Chordata; class Amphibia; order Anura; family Bufonidae; genus Bufo; species Bufo bufo. Next base: position 474,958,272 of record NC_053389.1, read on the forward strand.
TCTGTCACATGTTATTAGTTTTCAAGTACCTGCATTCAATATCTGTGCATGGTAACGCCTGAGATGAAAACTGCATTGTAGTTTAAGCAACGTCCCCTGCATGTGAAGAGGGAATCACGCCCTGTGTAGTGACACAGCCCTAAGGGCAGCTCTCTGTGCAAAATGGTTTAGATCACTTATTGGTTGCCTTACTTTGCACCAAGATTTGGACACTTGTTGACACATCTCATGCCCATGCCATTTCCTCCCCTACTCAGCTAAACAAAACCAAAACTAGACACTATTATGTGTTTATTACTGGACTGTGCAGGATACTGTAACGTGGTGTGCTGCGTTTTTGTATCTTTTTTTCCCCTAACGTATATGTCAAATGGAGGCATAAAACGTGATGTGAACCCAACCTAAGCCAAAATTCAGGTGCAAATTGGAGACTTGGATTATCCAATTATTTACAGTCCCTTTTCCAGCAATTGTCTAATTTTGCATTTTATTTTATTTTTTACTCCCTGCCTTCCTGGAGCCATTATTTTTATTTTTCCATTTTAGCCGTACGAGTGTTTGTTTTTTGCGGTATAATTTGTACTTTCTAATGGCATCATTTAATATTGATTGGATATAATGGGTAGCTTGGCAAAAAATTCTAAATGGGGTGGAATTGGAAAAAGAAAACCACAATTCTGCAATAGTTTTATGGGTTTTATTTTTACAGCGTTCACAATGTAGTAAAACTGACTTGTGCTCTTCATTCTCCAGGTCAATATGATTACAGCAACACCACATATGTATAGTTTTTCTTGTGTTTTAATACTGAAAAAAAAAAAACTTTTTCTTTTTTTAGCCATATTCTGGCCCCTATAAAAAAAATGCAATTTACAATGCTGTATGATGGCTCATTTTTTGTGAGGCAATCTGTACTTTTCAGTGATACAATTTTTGGGGTGTGTATGACTTTTTGATCGCTTTTTATGACATTTTTTTGAGTGTCGAATTTATGAAAAAAATGTAGATTTCTTCCCAATACACCTTTAGCCATATGGGATAAATATTGTTATATTACAGGTATTTTTGGATATAGCGATGCTTATGATGTTTTTTTATTTTCATTTTGGGGAAAGGGGGATGATTTGAACTTTTATTTTTTTTATTTTCTAAAACTAGGTGACTATAACATGCCATCATTGGATTGAAATTTATATAAGGAGTATTGCAGTTAAAAAGATATTGGATGGCCATGGAATCCTTGAAAAGACTAAACTAGCTTATACCCTACTCGCTGATCCCCCACTGCTGCCATACCGCTGGTGCCTGGATCCTCACTGTACCCCACTTCCTGTCTCACTCAGTCTTTGTCTGAGCAGTAATCCCAGCCATTTCCTGCTGTGTCAAGATGTCAGCAGAAAGTTGAGAGCTGTGGGGAACCAGCCGCTGTCAGAACAGCAGAGGAGGGGGATCAATGAGGTGAGTATATGCTGGCTTATTTTTTTCAACCATTTCATGGCCAGCTGACATTTTTTTTTGCTCTACTAGAATGCCCCTCTAATTTGTATTTAACATTTTTGTTTACAAATACACAGAAAAAATGTGAATGATGACAGAAGGTGTGTTTTTCTAGTATGTGTTCTGTTGATTGTTTTTTCAGGGTATGGAGCCAACCTTATGAATGCCATGAGGCCCACAGGTGCCAAAAACAGGCAACACACGCCATCTCCTAAAAGGACTGAAGAAAGACATGTTCCTCCTGAGTCTAATTATATCTGGTGAATACCAGCATCTGAAAACTTTTACAGTACACAAAGTTCACAGCTTCCATGAATTTCCCTTTTGTTGAATGGTAACATGGTAACATGTTCCCTTACTGGTCTAAATCTCACTAGCTTTATCAGCTTTATCATTTGAAACCAATGATATAACAATGATATAACATTGATATACATGTACTTGTTGTATGAGTTTAGTGTTAACCAGTAGGTTTCTGTTTTGTCTTGTTGTCTTAGTGGTTCTTACACCCTATGTAATATATGTCCACTGTTCAGTATCCTAATAATAAACCTAACTTTAAGGAGTGATAATGCAGTACTTTTTGGTTTACCAATTTGTTTTACCTTTGTACATTTTTAGCTCTCCATGTGGTGTTTACTTCCGCACACATTTGTCCATATACTAAATATTATTAGCAATGTAAGACAATGGAAAATGATTTACAATAAATTAAGGTATTTATAATTCATTCTAAAGGCCGGGCAGAATCCCTTTTGTGTCTTGAACAATTGTTTCTAGTATGTGGCATAAAAAGAACTAGTATATGAAATGCAGATTGTGTAAAGACATTATTCATATATCAACAAATAAACAATATTCTATATAAAAGTGTCACATGAATTATATGCAGTAAATTTATGTCATTGATGGTATATTTGATTAAGGCCTCTTGCACACAACCGTATGGTTTTACGGTCCGTTTTAAACGGATCCGATTTGCTATTCTTTTGTTTCAGTAGTTTCCATTCCGCTTCTGTTCTGTTTTTCTGTTTGGTTTCCGTTTGTGATCCGTTTTTTGCGGATCTCAAATGGAAACGGAAGCATACAATAATGTTTAAACAGTAAGTACATAAAAAATTGGACTGGGCATAACCTTTTCAATAGATGGTTCCGCAAAAACGGAATGGATACGGAAGACATACGTATGCATTCCGTTTTTTTTGCGGAATCATTGACTTGAATGGAGCCACGGATCGTTATTTGCAAGCAATAATAGGACAAGTTCTATCTTTCAGCGGAACGGAAGTACGGAAACGGAATGCATAGGGAGTACATTCCGTTTTTTTGCGGAACCATTGAAATGAATGGTTCCACATAGGGACTGCAAACGGAATCTGCAGAAACGGAACGGGAAAAAAAAAGTTTGTGTGCAATATGCCTAAGTATAATTCCAGGTGGATATTTGGCTTTCCATATCGGTCAATGTAGGGCACATTTTGTACTCTAATTAGGGTTAAACCCATGTTTATAGCACAAAATAAACTTTTTTTGAATTCCAAAGTGTATCATGCGAACCACAACCCAATACTTGGGGCTGTATGGTGATTGCTATTAATGGGCATTGTATAAAGGTATAATTAAACACTGTATAAACACTGTATAACAAGATTATTTGGGCTTTGAACTGTGGTTTGTATGGTGCTATTATTTCAGCACTATTGTGGTATTACATTAAGAGGTAAATATATTTTTACAGGCAGGGAATTCTTTAAAAATAATTGTAATCAGTGCTCACTCAGGTTATGGATATTATTTAACCACTTAAGGACCACAGGTTTATACCCCCCTAGTGACCAGGCCCTTTTTTACAAATCGGCACTCCACAACTTTAGCGGTTTATTGCTCGGTCATGCAACTTACCACCCAAATGAATTTTACCTCCTTTTCTTCTCACTAATAGAGCTTTCATTTGGTGGTATTTCATTGCTGCTGACATTTTTACTTTTTTTGTTATTAATCGAAATTTAACGATTTTTTTGCAAAAAAATGACATTTTTCACTTTCAGTTGTAAAATTTTGCAATAAAAACGACATCCATATATAAATTTTGCTCTAAATTTATTGTTCTACATGTCTTTGATAAAAAAAAAATGTTTGGGTAAAAAAAAAATGGTTTGGGTAAAAGTTATAGCGTTTACAAACTATGGTACAAAAATGTGAATTTCCGCTTTTTGAAGCAGCTCTGACTTTCTGAGCACCTGTCATGTTTCCTGAGGTTCTACAATGCCCAGACAGTACAAACACCCCACAAATGACCCCATTTCGGAAAGTACACACCCTAAGGTATTCGCTGATGGGCATAGTGAGTTCATAGAACTTTTTATTTTTTGTCACAAGTTAGCGGAAAATGATGATTTTTTTTTTTTTTTTTTTTTCCTTACAAAGTCTCATATTCCACTAACTTGTGACAAAAAATAAAAACTTCCATGAACTCACTATGCCCATCAGCGAATACCTTGGGGTGTCTTCTTTCCAAAATGGGGTCACTTGTGGGGTAGTTATACTGCCCTGGCATTCTAGGGGCCCAAATGTGTGGTAAGGAGTTTGAAATCAAATTCTGTAAAAAATGACCAGTGAAATCCGAAAGGTGCTCTTTGGAATATGGGCCCCTTTGCCCACCTAGGCTGCAAAAAAGTGTCACACATCTGGTATCTCCGTACTCAGGAGAAGTTGGGGAATGTGTTTTGGGGTGTCATTTTACATATACCCATGCTGGGTGAGAGAAATATCTTGGCAAAAGACAACTTTTCCCATTTTTTTATACAAAGTTGGCATTTGACCAAGATATTTATCTCACCCAGCATGGGTATATGTAAAAAGACACCCCAAAACACATTCCTCAACTTCTCCTGAATACAGAGATACCAGATGTGTGACACTTTTTTGCAGCCTAGGTGGGCAAAGGGGCCCACATTCCAAAGAGCACCTTTCGGATTTCACTGGTCATTTTTTACAGAATTTGATTTCAAACTCCTTACCACACATTTGGGCCCCTAGAATGCCAGGGCAGTATAACTACCCCACAAGTGACCCCATTTTGGAAAGAAGACACCCCAAGGTATTCCATGAGGGGCATGGCGAGTTCCTAGAATTTTTTATTTTTTGTCACAAGTTAGTGGAAAATGATGATTTTTTTTTTTTTTTTTCTTACAAAGTCTCATATTCCACTAACTTGTGACAAAAAATAAAAACTTCCATGAACTCACTATGCCCATCAGCGAATACCTTGGGGTGTCTTCTTTCCAAAATGGGGTCACTTGTGGGGTAGTTATACTGCCCTGGCATTCTAGGGGCCCAAATGTGTGGTAAGGAGTTTGAAATCAAATTCTGTAAAAAATGACCAGTGAAATCCGAAAGGTGCTCTTTGGAATGTGGGCCCCTTTGCCCACCTAGGCTGCAAAAAAGTGTCACACATCTGGTATCTCCGTATTCAGGAGAAGTTGGGGAATGTGTTTTGGGGTGTCATTTTACATATACCCATGCTGGGTGAGATAAATATCTTGGCAAAAGACAACTTTTCCCATTTTTTTATACAAAGTTGGCATTTGACCAAGATATTTATCTCACCCAGCATGGGTATATGTAAAATGACACCCCAAAACACATTCCCCAACTTCTCCTGAATACGGAGATACCAGATGTGTGACACTTTTTTGCAGCCTAGGTGGGCAAAGGGGCCCATATTCCAAAGAGCACCTTTCGGATTTCACTGGTCATTTTTTACAGAATTTGATTTCAAACTCCTTACCACACATTTGGGCCCCTAGAATGCCAGGGCAGTATAACTACCCCACAAGTGACCCCATTTTGGAAAGAAGACACCCCAAGGTATTCCATGAGGGGCATGGCGAGTTCCTAGAATTTTTTATTTTTTGTCACAAGTTAGTGGAAAATGATGATTTTTTTTTTTTTTCTTACAAAGTCTCATATTCCACTAACTTGTGACAAAAAATAAAAACTTCCATGAACTCACTATGCCCATCAGCGAATACCTTGGGGTGTCTTCTTTCCAAAATGGGGTCACTTGTGGGGTAGTTATACTGCCCTGGCATTCTAGGGGCCCAAATGTGTGGTAAGGAGTTTGAAATCAAATTCTGTAAAAAATGACCTGTGAAATCCGAAAGGTGCTCTTTGGAATGTGGGCCCCTTTGCCCACCTAGGCTGCAAAAAAGTGTCACACATGTGGTATCTCCGTTCTCAGAAGAAGTTGGGGAATGTGTTTTGGGGTGTCATTTTACATATACCCATGCTGGGTGAGAGAAATATCTTGGCAAAAGACAACTTTTCCCATTTTTTTATACAAAGTTGTCTTTTGCCAAGATATTTCTCTCACCCAGCATGGGTATATGTAAAATGACACCCCAAAACACATTCCCCAACTTCTCCTGAGAACGGAGATACCACATGTGTGACACTTTTTTGCAGCCTAGATGCGCAAAGGGGCCCACATTCCTTTTAGGAGGGCATTTTTAGACATTTGGATCCCAGACTTCTTCTCACGCTTTACGGCCCCTAAAATGCCAGGGCAGTATAAATACCCCACATGTGACCCCATTTTGGAAAGAAGACACCCCAAGGTATTCAATGAGGGGCATGGCGAGTTCAAAGAAATTTTTTTTTTTTTGGCACAAGTTAGCGGAAATTGATTTTTTTCGTTTTTTCTCACAAAGTCTCCCTTTCCGCTAACTTGGGACAAAAATTTCAATCTTTCCTGGACTCAATATGCCCCTCAGCGAATACCTTGGGGTGTCTTCTTTCCAAAATGGGGTCATTTGTGGGGTGTTTGTACTGCCCTGGCATTTGAGGGTCTCCGCAATCATTACATGTATGGCCAGCATTAGGAGTTTCTGCTATTCTCCTTATATTGAGCATACGGGTAATGAGATTTTTTTTTTCCGTTCAGCCTCTAGGCTGAAAGAAAAAATGAACGGCACAGATTTCTTCATTCACATCGATCAAAAGGAGGGGAAAGGCGTCTGCCAGGACATAGGAGCTCCGCCCAACATCCATACCCACTTAGCTCGTATGCCCTGGCAAACCAGATTTATCCATTCACATAAATCGATGTGGATAAATAAATCATTGCCGGGATTTTTTAATTTTTTTTATATATACAAAGTGTTTGCCAAAGTATATGAACACCGCCGCCTCCTCAGCTCATATGCCTCGGCAAACGTATCTTTTACTGCAGAGGAGAAATCTCGTCTTGCAGCGCCGCATACACCGACTTGTGTGTAATCTGACAGCAGCGCAATGCTTCTGTCAGAATGCACATCAGTGCTGCAGCTAGTCGATCGCTTGGTCCACCTAGAAGGTCAAAAAAAAAAAAAAACAGGCCGCAACGCAATAAATTTATTAACATTAACTTTAGAGAACATTAACTTTTATAAACTTTTGAAACAGAACAATAACTTTTTTGCTTACCGGTGATTTTTTTTGTTTTTGTTTTTTTACCTTTATAGGACAAACCTCTCCTTCCCCATGGGACAATGTGCAAAGCGCAAATCGCCCAGAGAAGTGGCAAAGTACATTATGCACTTTGTCCCAGGTGAAAGGAGAGGTTTGTGGCAGCTCTGTGTGAAAGGGCCCTAATAGCCCTGTGTGCCTGTCCTGTGTCACGCGATCCCTACACTAATAGTGTACCTGAGTGTGGAACTTGCGGAAACACTCCCCTATGCATAGGGCAGGCTGGTCAGGACAGTCAGGACAAAAAACTGTGGTGTCACGCCTTATTCCAGCCCTGCTGCAGACACGACATCTTTTTCTTGGGGAACGTTGAGTTGGGGTACCAGGATAGACAGACGGGAAGTGTCTGCCATGTAGCCGGCTCACTACATCAGGGCCTTGGGGCACGGACCCTCCTGGATACAGGAGTTCCGAAATGATCTCTTCCTGGAATTTTAGGAAGGATCCTGTTCTCCCAGCCCTACTGTAGAGAACAAAACTATTATACATCGCCAATTGAATTAAATATACAGATACCTTTTTATACCAGCGTCTGGTGCGTCGGGAAACTAAATAGGGAGCCAACATCTGGTCATTGAAGTCCACCCCTCCCATGTGAAGGTTATAGTCATGGACAGAGAGGGATTTCACAATGACTCCAGTTGCCCGTTCAATTTGGACAGTCGTGTCTGCGTGAATGGTGGACAGAAGGTAAACGTCCCTCTTGTCCCTCCAATTCACCGCGAGCAGTTCTTGGTCACATAAGGCAGCCCTCTCCCCCCGTGCAAGTCGGGTACTAACGAGCCGTTGGGGGAAGCCCCGGCGACTAGGTCGCGCGGTGCCACAGCATTGAATTCCGACTAGATGTAAGTGCCGAAAGAGGGCCACGCTTGAGTAAAAATTGTCCACGTATAAGTGGTACCCCTTGTGGAGTAAGGGTGACACCAAGTCCCAAACAATCTAAAACGATATGTATAGCCTGTGGCCCTTTCACAGAGCTTATACAGTTTTACCCCATAACGGGCGCGCTTGCTGGGGATGTACTGTTTTATGCCAAGGCGCCCGGTAAAATGTACTAGGGACTCGTCTATGCAGATGTTTTGATTAGGGGTATACGCATCTGCAAATCTGGATGACAAATGGTCTATGAGGGGCCGAATTTTGTGGAGCCGGTCATAAGCAGGGTGGCCTCTTGGATGACAGGTGCTATTGTCCGTAAAATGCATAAAGCACATGATGACCTCAAAACGTGCCCTGGACATTGCAGCAGAGAACATGGGCATGTAATGTATTGGGTCTTTAGACCAATATGACCGCAATACATTTTTTTTAGTTAGACCCATGCTGAGGATAAGGCCCAAAAAAATTTTAAAACTCTGAAACTGTGACTGGTTTCCACCAGTAAGGCTGGGCATAGAAGCTTTCCGGATTGGCGGTTATATACTGTGTGGCGTAGCGGTTGGTTTCTGCCACAACTAGGTCATAGAGATCCGCGGTGAAGAACAGCTCAAAAAACTGAAGGGCCGATCCTAAATGAGCCGTCTCCACGCGAACTCCAGACTGGGCGGTGAAAGGGGGCAATACGGGTGCGGCGGAAGCAGGGGAGTGCCAATTGGGATTTGCCAGCACCTCTGGGAGACTAGGGGTTCTACGGGCCTGTGAACGCGGTGGCTGCGACAGGGGAGTTACTGCACGTGCCACCGTACCAGCTGAAACTGCCCTTCTGGTGCTCGCCACTTCACCAGGGAATACGGCAGTGCTGGTAGAAGGTCCAGGGTGTGCTGCGCTGCTGGTGTATGCCGCACCATAAACAAGATCAGCGCTAGCACCACTCTGCTGCAAATGAGGGTCATCATGCAGGGTAGGCAGAACCCTGACATGGGATCGGGTACGTCTGGCCGTAGCAGGGACCTCTACCTCGTCATCCTCACTAGCGGTTAGAGTGCCACTGCTGTCTACAGGTTCATATTCTGAACCACTGGATTCAGCGGGTGAGTCGTCCCCATCGCTTTCATCCATCAGGGCCAGAATCCTGTAGGCCTCTTCAGCGGAATACCCCTTGTTTGACATTTTGGGTTCACTAAATTTAGGGGGTATTCCTCTGAGACTACCCAGGAAAAAGAGCAAACCTACCTAGCAAAAAGGAGTGCTTGCGAAGTAAAGCTGCGACCGCTAATAAAGATCCAAAAAGCTCAAAAGTGATCTTTATAGCGGCGCAGCGATTTTACCGTGTTTTTGCAGTGATCAAAAAAAATAAATTCTGTCACTGCGGTGGAGCGGACTGAACGCAAGTGTGCGCAAAAGATCAGGCCTGATCGGGCGAACACTGCGTTTTGTAGAGCCTAAGGTGACCCTAATGTACTTATATAGATCTGATTGCGATCAGTATTGATCACTTACAGATACTATATAGTACTAGTGCTGATTAGCGACAGCGATGACGCTAATCAGCGACTAATCAGTGACTGCGGTGCGTTGGGCTGGGCGCTAAACTACCTAGCAAGTAGCTAACTAACTGGCGGTGATAAGGGACCCTTACAGGGGGGGTGATCAGTGACAGGGGGTGGACAAGGGGGTGATCAGGGAGTCTAATATGGGCGATCAGGTGCTAAATAAGGGGTTAATAAATGACAGGGTAATGTGTAAATGTGTAGTGTGGTGTTTGGTGCTACTTACTGAGCTGCCTGTGTCCTCTGGTGGTCGATCCAAGCGAAAGGGACCACCAGAGGACCAGGCAGCAGTTATATCAGACGCTATTTTGAAAATAGCGTCTGACATAACCTTTTCATTCGGCGATTCAAAAATCTACAGCCTGCCAGCCAATGATCGCGGCCGGCAGGCTGTAGAAGAACTTGTGCACTATGCTTTCCTGTGAACGCGCGCGCCAGAGATGATGCCTTTCGGCGTTAGTGTGACGGTAAGTGGTTAAGCACTGCATGGTAGTAACATTTTACAAATATGATTGTTACTTGAGCTATACAGGTTGCATCCCCTTCCCCAATACAGTGAGCGCCATTACTGCCAATAGAAAGACAGCCTGAAACCTTCATATACAGTCCTGATCAAAAGTTTAAGACCACTTGAAAAATGGCAAAAAATCATATTTTACATTGTTGGATCTTAACAAGGTTCCAAGTAGAGCTTCAACATGCAACAAGAAGAAATGAGAGTGAGACAAAACATTTTTTGAGCATTCAATTAATTGAAAATAACGATTAAACTGAAACAGGCTGTTTTTCAGCTGATCAAAAGTTTAGGACAACATGCCTTTAAAAGGCCAAATCTGTGCAAAGATGTGGATTCATTGTCATTTTCTGTCAGGTAGTCACACGTTGTGATGGCAAAGGCAAAAAAACTCCCTTTTTGAACGCGGTCGGGTTGTTGAACTGCATAAGCAGGGTCTCTCACAGCGCGCCATCGCTGCTGAGGTGGGACGCAGTAAGACAGTCATTTGGAATTTCTTAAATGATCCTGAGGGTTATGGAACAAAAAAGTCAAGTGGAAGACCCAAAAAAATTTCATCAGCACTGAGCCGGAGGATCCAATTGGCTGTCCGTCAAGACACTGGACGATCCTCAACCCAAATTAAGGCCCTTACTGGTGCTGACTGCAGCCGCATAACCATCAGAGACTGAAGGGCTTCAAAAACAAAAAAACGTCTTCAAAGACCTCGTCTCCTTGAACGCCACAGAACTGCTCGTTTGGACTTTGCAAGAGAGCACCAAACATGGGACATTCAAAGGTGGAAGAAAGTTTTATTCTCTGATGAGAAAAAATTTAACCTTGATGGTCCTGATGGTTTCCAACGTTACTGGCATGACAAGCAGATCCCACCTGAGATGTTTTCTACGCGCCACAGTGGAGGGGGCGCCATAATGGTCTGGGGTGCTTTTTCCTTCAGTGGAACAATGGAGCTTCAGGAAGTGCAGGGCCGCCAAACGGCCGCTGGCTATGTCCAGATGTTGCAGAGAGCATTCCTCATGACTGAGGGCCCTCGTCTGTGTGGTAACGACTGGGTTTTTCAACAGGACAACGCTACAGTACACAATGCCCGCAGGACAAGGGACTTCTTCCAGGAGAATAACATCACTCTTTTGGCCCATCCTGCGTGTTCCCCTGATCTAAATCCAATTGAGAACCTTTGGGGAAGGATGGCAAGGGAAGTTTGCAAAAATGGACAACAGTTCCAGACAGTAGATGGCCTTCATGCGGCCGTCTTCACCACTTGGAGAAATGTTCCCACTCACATCATGGAAACGCTTGCATCAAGCATGCCGAAACGAATTTTTGAAGTGATAAACAATAACGGCGGAGCTACTCATTACTGAGTTCATGTTTGGAAGTTGGATTTCTTTTTTGGGGGGGGGGGGGGTTTAGTTTTTTTTGGAGCTGTGGTCCTAAACTTTTGATCAGCTGAAAAACAGCCTGTTTCAGTTTTATTCGTTGTTTTCATTAAATTGAATGCTCAAAAAAGGTTTTGTCTCACTCCCATTTCTTCTTGTTGCATGTTGAAGCTCTACTTGGAACCTTGTTAAGATCCAGCCATGCTAAATATGATTTTTTGCAATTTTTCAAGTGGTCTTAAACTTTTGATCAGGACTGTATTACTCCATAGCCCCACTCCCTTTCTCCTACCAACATCTCTTACCCAAGCATGAGGCAGGTATACTGGAGAATAGCTAATTCTACAGGAGGCACATATGATACTGTGGGCGAAATGATACTTTAGAGAGGTAATACTGAAAGAGAAAGGATATTGTAGAGAGCTGATACTGGGGGCAAATGATACTTAAGAGCTGGGGATATTGGGGGGAGATTATAATGGTGGGGTGATTGATATAATACTGGGAGGGGGAGGATGATACTTGAGGGCAAGGAAGATGTTTTTAAAGGGAAGAAGAGATGGTGCAAAAAGTACATACAGTTGCAAGAAAAAGTATGTGAACCCTTTGGAATGATATTGATTTCTGCACAAATTGGTCATAAAATGTGATCTGATCTTCATCTAAGTCACAACAATAGACAATCACAGTCTGCTTAAATTAATAACATACAAAGAATTAAATGTTACCATGTTTTTATTGAACACACATGTAAACATTCACAGTGGAGGTGGAAAAAGTATGTGAACCCTTGGATTTAATAACTGGTTGAACCTCCTTTGGCAGCAATAACTTCAACCAAATGTTTCCTGTAGTTGCAGATCAAACGTGCACAACGGTCAGGAGTAATTCTTGACCATTCCTCTTTACAGAACTGTTTCAGTTCAGCAATATTCTTGGGATGTCTGGTGTGAATCGCTTTCTTGAGGTCATGCCACAGCATCTCAATCTGGTTGAGGTCAGGACTCTGACTGGGCAACTCCAGAAGGCGTATTTTCTTCTGTTTAAGCCATTCTGTTGTTGATTTACTTCTATGCTTTGGGTCGTTGTCCTGTTGCAACACCCATCTTCTGTTGAGCTTCAGCTGGTGGACAGATGGCCTTAAGTTCTCCTGCAAAATGTCTTGATAAACTTGGGAATTCATTTTTCCTTTGATGATAGCAATCCGTCAAGGCCCTGACGCAGCAAAGCAGCCCCAAACCATGATGCCCCTACCACCATACTTCACAGTTGGGATGAGGTTTTGATTTTGGTGTGCTGTGCCTCTTTTTCTCCACACATAGTGTTGTGTGTTTCTTCCAAACAACTCAACTTTGGTTTCATCTGTCCACAGAATATTTTGCCAGTACTGCTGTGGAACATACAGGTGCTCTTGTGCAAACTATAAAAGTGCAGCAATGTTTTTTTTGGACAGCAGTGGCTTCCTCTATGGTATCCTCCCATGAAATCCATTCTTGTTTTGTGTTTTACGTATTGTAGATTCGCTAACAGAGATGTTAGCATATGCCAGAGACTTTTGTAAGTCTTTAGCTGACACTCTAGGATTCTTCTTCACCTCATTGAGCCGTCTTCGCTGTGCTCTTGCAGTCATCTTTACAGGACGGCCACTCCTAGGGAGAGTAGCAGCAGTGCTGAACTTTCTCCATTTATAGACAACTTGTCTTACCGTGGACTGATATAAAAGTATCTCCAAAAGCCTTGCTGTTTAACCCTTTCCAGCTTTATACAAGTCAACAATTCTTAATTGTAGGTCTTCTTAGAGCTCTTTTGTGCGAGGCATCATTCACATCAGGCAATGCTTCTTGTGAAAACCAAACCCAGAACTGGTGTGTGTTTTTTATAGGGCAGGGCAGCTGTAACCAACACCTCTAATCTCATCTCATTGATTGGACTCCAGTTGGCTGACACCTCACTCCAATTAGCTCTTGGAGATGTCATTAGTCTAGGGGTTCCCATACTTTTTCCACCTGCACTGTGAATGTTTACATGGTGTGTTCAATAAAAACATGGTAACATTTAATTCTTTGTGTGTTATTAGTTTAAGCAGGCTGTGATTGTCTATTGTTGTGACTTAGATGAAGATCAGATCACATTTTATGACCAATTTGTGCAGAAATCCATATAATTCCAAAGGGTTCACATACTTTTTATTGCAACTGTATAAGAAGGAGAGGGGGGGTACTACTTAGGAGGAGGGAAAGAAGGAACCTAATAGGCATTTACCTGACCTGGGGTGAGTGGGTAGATGATACTTGGGTATCTCGAACAAAGCATGTTGAGATTATATTTTTGACAAGGAGGGTGATAAAAAAGAAAATGGTTGTGAAGGTAAAGATGCTTTATTTTGCTACTGCTTGGGCTCTGTCACAAAATATTATTAAAAAAACTATCCAAGTGCAAAATTAAAATTTTTACTGTAGAGATAATTGGTAATGTAGAAAGAAAAACATTCCCTAGACAGCTTTCAGATGAGTGAGTGTCACGTTGTGGACTCACAGCGCAGCACTCGTCCTGAACTTCCAGCACTGCTGGGGTTGCATAGCATTATATTGATTTATGATGCTATGTAACCCTTAGGCCCCTTGCAGACGAGCGTGTCCGGATGCGTCCTGGTGCATTGCGGCAAACCCGCGTGAGTAGGAACGCAATTGCAGTCAGTTTTGACTGCGATTGCGTTCCGATGTTCAGTTTTTATCGCGCAGGTGCAATGTGTTTTGCACGCGCGTGATAAAAAACGGACTGTGGTACCCAGACCCGAACTTCTTCACAGAAGTTCAGGTTTGGGTTAGTTGTAGTGTAGATTGTATTATTTCCCCTTATAACATGGTTATAAGGGAAAATAATAGCATTCTGAATACAGAATGCATAGTAAAATAGGGCTGGAGGGGTTAAAAAAAAATAATATATATATTTAACTCACCTTAATCCACTTGTTTGCGGAGCCGGCATCTCTTCTGTCTTCATCTGTGAGCAATAGGACCTTTGATGACGTCACTGCGTTCATCACATGATCCATCACCATGGTGATGGATCATGTGATGAGCGTAGTGACGTCATCAAAGGTCCTATTGCTCACAGATGAAGACAGAAGAGATGCCGGCTGCGCGAACAAGTGGATTAAGGTGAGTTAAAAATTTTATTTTATTTTTTTAACCCCTCCAGCCCTATTTTACTATGCATTCTGTATTCAGAATGCTATTATTTTCCATTATAACCATGTTATAAGGGGAAATAATAATGATCGGGTCCCCATCCCGATCGTCACCTAGCAACCGTGTGTGAAAATTGCACCGCATCCGCACTTGCTTGCGGATGCTTGCAATTTTTACGCAACCCCATTCATTTCTATGGGGCCTGCGTTACGTGAAAAACGCACAAAGAGGAGCATGCTGAGATTTTCACGCAACGCACAAGTGATGCGTGAAAATCACCGCTCGTGTGCACAGCCCCATAGAAATGAATGGGTCAGGATTCAGTGCGGGTGCAATGCGTTCAACTCACGCATTGCACCCGCGCGGAATACTCGCCCGTGTGAAAGGGGCCTTAGAGTTCTGGAATGTATTGGATAACACTGACAGCATTATGTCAGTGTTATCCAATACATTCCAGAACTCTAAGGGTTACATAGCATCATAAATTAATATAATGCTATGCAACCCCAGCAGTGCTGGAAGTTCAGGATGGGTACTGCGCTGCAAGTCCGGAACATGACACTCGCTTGTCAGAAAGCAACCTTAAAGCTAAGTCGAGTTGAGTCTACTCCTGTAGAAGTGTAACGAGTAGTGGGTGTGGAACCACTGTGTAAACTAACTGTTTTGACTGTGCTAAACCTAAAGGCATTATCCTGATAGTACCCTGGTCTTCACCCTTTTAAACCCTATACTGGGATCTAGGGTTCGCTGCACGAGAACCACAATAGCTACCTAATGGAGTAGTCCTAGTCTGATTGACAGCTGACCTATGGGAGTCAGAGACGGTGATGTGAGCAGAGTTCTTGTGAGTCCATTAAACAGGTTTGAGGTCAGGGCAGGCAGCAAAGGGTCAACATGCTGATCATTTTAGTTACATGAGACCCACTCGCATGTGTTGAGACTCAAAACACTCACTTTTTGAATTGGTCACTAAGACCATTAGTAGTCTCTAGGTTAACACGTGTTAACCTAGAGACTACTAATGGTCTTAGTGACCAATTGAAAAAGTGAGTGAACATGCTGATCAGGCACAGGCCATGTTGGACAGTAGAGGTTCAGTGTTAGAAATCAGAGGTAGGTACACGGGAATTGCACACAAAAAAAAAAGGAGGTTAGTCAGCACATCACAATGCGCAGGTGCAGGTCGCCATGGCTGAAAGCAAAAAAGCAAAAACAAACAATGCAACAGCACTTTACAAACACAAATAATGAAGTAAATACAATGATTACAATAAAGTGATTTACTTCACGGCCGGATTCTTAGTAGTGCTGTGTAATGAACTCCATTACTTCTGCTGCTGAGGTTGTTCTACCGAAAGTTCTCCTGGAATTAAGAAAATAAAAATTCTTAAATATTACTTTATTATAAATATATTCCCAAATACCTTTCATTAGTTATAATGGCTTGTTTTGTCTAGGGAGCAATCGTTAGGAGAAATAAAATGGCCGCTATTCTATTAGTACACACAAATCCTGTTCTAATTACACAGCAGCACAAGTTACTTCAGGACACTGAGCTAAAGAGCTGCCTTAGGCTACTTTCACACCAGCGTTCGGTGCGGATCCGTCTTGTATCTGCACAGACGGATCAACACCGATAATGCAAAAGCTTGTATCCGTTCAGAACTGATCCGTTTGCATTATTCTTAAAAATAAAAAGAAAGTCCAAGTCAAAACGGATCCGTCCTGACTTACATTGAAAGTCAGTGGGGGACGGATCCATTTTCAATTGCACCATATTGTGTCAGTGAAAACGGATCCGTTCCCATTGACTTACATTGTAAGTCAGGACAGATCCGTTTCGCTCCGCATAGTCAGACGGTCACCTGCAAGCTGCGTTTTAGTGACTGTCTAAAAAACGCAACGGAGACCAAACTCAGCCAAATTGATGCTGCAAGCAGCGTTTTGGTGTGCGCCTCCAGAGCGGAATAGAGGCGGAACGGAGCCAAACTAATGCATTCTGAATGGATCCTTATCTATTCAGAATGCATTGGGGCTGAACTGATCCGTTTTGGGCCGCTTGTGAGAGCCCTGAAATGGATCTCACAAGCGGACCCAGAAACGCCAGTGTGAAAGTAGCCTAAGCCCGTTTTCCTTTACGCTAGTTTGATAAAACTCCCCCTTACACTTTTAGGGCACTGGAGGCAGATCTTTACTGTAAAGTGATCTCTCCGCTCTCTGCATTTAGCTGCTTCAAAACCCTTCCCCTCTGCTTTGAGTGGCAGCTGTAGCATCCAACCTGGAGACCTCTACAGCTGTGACTTAAAGAGGACCTTTCACCTCTCCTCACATTCCTGTTTTAATAGCTACATGCAGTCTCCATGTAATAACAATCCTGGAGCATCTATTTGCAGCGTACTCAAGTTAGGTGTAGAAATGTTCCTGGGTGTTGTAGTGCAATAGACACTAACCTGAGACGGCTGACTCTCTGCAAGGGCAGGTGATAATGAGAAAATGTTCGTGACGCCAGTGCCAATTAAACGGTGGCACGCCGTTTGCTGATAGCAGGAATAATTGAGGAACCACGTGATGTTAAAGCAGAACTCAAACTTTAGTAGTCATCATATAGGGACATTAACGGAAACGCAGTTCCTTTGCAGACAGTTGATTTTCAATACAGTTGATGCAGGCAATATATGTATAGCAAGGTGACTTCAGAGTGTTAAACACAGGACTTGCAGTACAGGCAGCTTGCACTCTATTCCTGACTGATCCTGGAACATAGAAAATCTTCTCCAAGGCCCAATACCCTAGCTCTGGCGTATATCCTTGGTTTTATCTTTATCAAGTACCTCCTCTGTTGTCTTGAGTACCTCTTGCTTTTCTGAGCTTTGCCTCTGTCTCTCTCCCAGCTTCCTCAGACTCTAGAAACTTCTGAACTGAGGTGTTCCTGCTTCTGCATAGATGAACTCAGGAGGGGAACCTTCTCTTTGAATCTGGAACCCGGTTACAGGGACTGCAATACCCTCTCCTGGTCTGCAGGCTTCCGGCCTGGACTTGACTCTGACATAGTCTAAACTCCAACTGCTGTAGACTGGCTTTAGACTAGACTGACTTTCCTTTCCCTGACCGGGCCTTATATAAACTAGGGCTCCCTAGCTCCCTCTAGTCACTAAGAGCTGAAATGACACCCCTAGCAGGCCTGTACATGCAAGTTTCACAGTAACAGGGAAATACATAGCATTTCATTACATTACATTTTATAAAGATGACTTATACCAACTTCCCCATGAATAAGGGGGACGACAGCACACAAGTGACCCTTCTGTAGTGACGGGCATTACAGTCCCCGTACACTACATACCCCACTGCTTTAAGCTGAGTACGACCTCGTACTCCATCAGGGCTCGCCCAACTGGAATCTCTACCTGAAACAGAAAAAGAGACATGCAGGCATACATATATGTAATTCATCTGCATTTACATTCATATCAGGTCCAATTGGCAAAGGTGAAGGTTGGTGACAATGGGCGTCGTTCTCTTCTTCTCAGGATAGTAAATGGAACTGGGGCGCTGACCTGGCACAGCGTAACATTATAACCAGGATAGTCCATGACAATGAATAAGTCCATAATAGAACAGCAAAATAGATAAAACAGTATAAAAGTTCTTGGAGGCTCAAAGAACAAACATGAGTCCGTACCCAGGTTATTTTCCTATTAAATCACAGAGGCTCTCGTGCGGTGGAGTCCATCTCTGGGCACATTCACTTTAAAAAGAGTAAGAATCTCAGAGGCTCAGGTTCTTTTGAGTCTGTCTCCGGGCACGGTTCCTTAGTATCAAGTTGCACAATATAAAACAAGTGCTGTAATACCCCTGATCAACCTGAAAAGGGGGGTAAGGGTAAAAGGTGCAACAAAGGAACAGGCACAACTTGGCGTGGGATAGCAAAAGCAGGCAGGAGATCCTGGAAACAAACTTGGCTTTGTTGACCTTGTGATTTCAGTGGCTAACACCTACCACTGAGCCGTGGATGAACTGGCAGCAGCAACAAAGAACCAGAAAACATAGGACTCCTGTCCTGGAAGGGTTAATAACATCATTCTTTGGTGAAATAAATCAAAGGCCTAGCAGGCTGATTCACAGGGGTATATCGTCATTACCCGGCTCTGCTGGCAAATACGGCCTGTAGTAGTCCTCTACAGGAGGATGGGCCCACATCACGGTGTTAGGGGGCAGCTGCAAGGTAAAGGGGCCCCTAATAGGTATTGGCCCCATGGGCCTAGGGGTAAACCCTTGGGTGGACCGTACTGGTCCCGGCATGATAATTGTGGGATGTAAGACAGTTGGTACCGCCGCCGCAAGCGGTCCGGTGGGCTCGGTGTAGCAACTCACAGGAATAACGGGTCTTCCTTGGGGCCTTGACGGAGCAACATTAGCAGACGGTGGTTTACGGGTGGTGACAGGCACCCTTACCTCGTCCTTCTTTGGCGGCGTCTGGATCCTGGCGGTCGCGATCTTGCGCAGCTCCCGCAACTTCTCCTCCAGCCGGACAATCTGTTCACCGATGCTCCCCGTGTCAGAGTCGCTGTCATCTGCTGGCGCCGCCGGCGCAGGTACAGTCAACGATGGCGCGGACTCGGCCTCTGCAGGTTCTGGTGATGCATCGGGTCTCCGACCCCTCCGGATGTTCTCAAAGGTATTGCCAAGTCCTTTTAAGTTTTCCAAATCTTGTATGGTCTTCTCCCGACGCGGCAGCTCGGGGGAAGGATAGGGGCTCACCCATTTTTCCAACACGGTTGGCTGCCAGAAGACGTTAGGCCCAATGAAGGAGCTCCGCTCCTGGAAGGCGTGATGGGCCGGCTCTGGAGAGCGTTCCGGTTCCCGCTCGCAGCCAGAGTAGTCTTCTTCTTCTGCCTCCCAGTCCTCAGGTTCTCGCTTGGGATGGGTCACAGCAGTTGCGTAAGGGCCTCTCAGGCTCTCGGCAGGGGTGAACTCCACTTCCTCTCCCTCGCGGAGGCTGTGCTGATAGGAAGGGAGGTAGTCTCTCTTGACAGATCTTCTGTTAACATATAGATCTCTGCCAGTCAGGTAATCTTGTATGAACCCGTAGCCACGGGCTTTGTCAAAGGACACCACCAACCCCTTTCTCCTTTCCAGGCGGGGTTGGGTGTCGGTGTGTCGTTCATGGATAGTCTTGGTCAGTTCCTCATAATAGATTTTGGTCTTTGTATTCCGCTTTATAGCGGCCTCCCGGATCTCTGCCATTAGTGAAGACCACTTGAAAGAGGGTTGAAAGAAGTCTCTCCAGGAGCCATAGCAGGGCTCCGGTTCTTTCTCCCGTGGCGGGCAGGCGGGTTTCTCCGGTCCCGGAGAGTAGGCCGGTGGAGCCTCTTCTGGCTCTACACCAATATCATTCATTTTTGGTATTTCAGGCGCGGACGTTGCAGCAAAGCGGTGCTCACTCTCCAACATGCTCGATCCTTCTCCGGAGAGCGACAGGGTGGCGCCCACAAGTTCAGCCAGCTCCTCCCATTGCACTGGGAGGTCGCCCCCCAGGTATTCCAGTATATGGAAGGCGGAGTCCATGCTGGCAGACATGCAAATGTCCAGATAAGCGGTGGCGCCTGACCTTGAACTCCTTCCCGCTATTTCCTCAAAAAGGCGCCAATTTTTCCCGCTTTTTCGGGATGAAGATGACGCAGCAGTTATTTCAGTAAGCTCAGCGGCCATCTTTAGCAAAATCCGCTGTCTATTCACTGACAGCAAGCAGGATGATAAAAAGTCCATAAAACCACACTCCGGTGTGGCGATTTTCTTCCTCTTGATAGCGCAACACTGTACAGCGCTTTTTGGAGGTTTTAGGCACACTTTGGGTAGGATTTTCAGTCCACAAAGTCCACTTTAATAAAACATGCACTTTGTCACTTTGGTCACAGGGCAACTGTATAAGGCACAAAGTTCACGCTTCTTGCACTAGAAAGCGTGCGAATCCTGTTCGTGACGCCAAAAGAGAGGTGCAGCGTACTCAAGTTAGGTGTAGAAATGTTCCTGGGTGTTGTAGTGCAATAGACACTAACCTGAGACGGCTGACTCTCTGCAAGGGCAGGTGATAATGAGAAAATGTTTGTGACGCCAGTGCCAATTAAACGGTGGCACGCCGTTTGCTGATAGCAGGAATAATTGAGGAACCACGTGATGTTAAAGCAGAACTCAAACTTTAGTAGTCATCATATAGGGACATTAACGGAAACGCAGTTCCTTTGCAGACAGTTGATTTTCAATACAGTTGATGCAGGCAATATATGTATAGCAAGGTGACTTCAGAGTGTTAAACACAGGACTTGCAGTACAGGCAGCTTGCACTCTATTCCTGACTGATCCTGGAACATAGAAAATCTTCTCCAAGGCCCAATACCCTAGCTCTGGCGTATATCCTTGGTTTTATCTTTATCAAGTACCTCCTCTGTTGTCTTGAGTACCTCTTGCTTTTCTGAGCTTTGCCTCTGTCTCTCTCTCAGCTTCCTCAGACTCTAGAAACTTCTGAACTGAGGTGTTCCTGCTTCTGCATAGATGAACTCAGGAGGGGAACCTTCTCTTTGAATCTGGAACCCGGTTACAGGGACTGCAATACCCTCTCCTGGTCTGCAGGCTTCCGCCTGGACTTGACTCTGACATAGTCTAAACTCCAACTGCTGTAGACTGGCTTTAGACTAGACTGACTTTCCTTTCCCTGACCGGGCCTTATATAAACTAGGGCTCCCTAGCTCCCTCTAGTGACTAAGAGCTGAAATGACACCCTTAGCAGGCCTGTACATGCAAGTTTCACAGTAACAGGGAAATACATAGCATTACATTACATTACATTTTATAAAGATGACTTATACCAACTTCCCCATGAATAAGGGGGACGACAGCACACAAGTGACCCTTCTGTAGTGACGGGCATTACAGTCCCCGTACACTACATATTCTTATGTCTGTATGTTGTACCCCAAACTGCAAACCTCCCCTCCGTACCCTTACTGCAGACTGCTGGCAATTCATTCACAACTTCTAGTAGAAATAATAAAGGAATGGTACAACATACAGACATAAGAATAGATGTTCCAGGATTGTTATTACATGGGGAATGCATGAAGCTATTAAACAGGCATGTCAGGAGCGGTGACAGGTCCTATTTAAAGCTAAGCAGAGGGTCAGTGAAGCAGCTCAAGCTAGAGAGCAGGAACCGCTTCACAGTGAAGTCTCACTTCCACCTCTAGTACACTTTTAGGAGCAGAATCTTGCAAAATTAAAGTTCATATTCCAACTAGTCCTAAAACCTCCATAAAATGGATGCTTGCACAGCTCTCCCCAGCCATTGCCTAGTGCTGTCAGCAGTTCAACATGGTCATAACTGACATTCCCTTTAAAGATTTTTATGTTAAAACCTGAATTATTGCAATATGCACCATCGAGTATAAATGATGCTGAGAAGCAGTAGATTAATGCATAGCATGTGGATGTGCGTCCATGTTCCTTTCTTGTGTAATGCTATGGGGTTGTTTTCTAGGGGTTGGCCTAGATCTAGTGAAGGGTAATCCTAAGGCTTTAGCATAACAAGACATTTTGGACAACTGTATGCTTCCAACTTTTTGGAAACAGTTTCGGAAGGCCCTTTTTTGTTCCAGCATGACTGTGCCCCAGTGCAAAAAGCAAGGTCCATAAAGGCATGGTTGGGTGAGTTTGGTGTGGAAACATTTGACCAGCCCGCACAGAGCCATAACCTCAACCCATCGAACACCTTTGGGATGAATAAGATCGGAGAATGCCAACCAGGCCCTGTCGTCTAACATCAGTGTCTGACCGCACAAAATCTCTTCTGGATGAAAAGTTTTCAGACACACTCAAAAATTTTGTAGAAATCCTTCATAGAAGAGTGGAAGCTGTTTTAGCTGCAAAAGTAGAGACCAACTCAATATCGATGCCGATAAATTATGTATTTTCTTTTCATTGCAGAGCCTTTTTTCTATATTTCTGTTGATGTGGCTTTTTGAGGGCTTTTTTTTTTGTAGAAAAAGTTATTTTTTTAATGGTACCATGTTTAGGTGACTATAACCCATTTATTAACTTGTATCAACTTTATAGGGAGTGGAAGGAGAAAAAATGTTAGAATTTTTTTTTTACATTTTATGCTGTTCATTGTACAGTATAAATAACATTTTAGCGTTATTATATGGAATGAAAACTTTGTCATCAATACCAGATATATGCAGTTTTACTTCACAGAAAAAAATGTTTTTGCATTGCACAATTTCAAGAGACTTTATTTTTATTTTTTCAGACATATCTTCATAAGGGCTTGTTATATTTTTCAGCAGTACCATTTTTGGGTACCCATAATAACTCATTAATTAAAGGGAGTCTTTCACGCAGATTCACCCTATTAACCTAATAACAGTGTTATGTCCACGGCATCCCCCCTATTAAAATGGTGCTTACCGTTTGTTCCTTGCTAGCATCGTTGTGGAGGTGCGTGCGCATTGAATATCGGCGCGTGCGTGATATCGACGCGTGCGCATTGAATGAGCACTGTCGGGCCGGAGCATCGCAGTTTAGCGTGCGCATGCGCGGGATTACGGACGGGAGGACGGAAGTTAGAACAGAGACTAAGAGCGGGCAGATGCGGTGGGGGTGGAGTGCCTTCGTATGAAAATGACCCAGGGGCCTGGGCACCGGCCGTTGTAACGCCGCCCCTGGGCACCCTCACAGATACATTTGCATGCGGATTAAAAGTGTTTTTCTCCACAACGATGCTAGCAAGGAACAAACGGTAAGCACCATTTTAATAGGGGGGATGCCGTGGACATAACACTGTTATTAGGTTAATAGGGTGAATCTGCGTGAAAGACTCCCTTTAACTTTAATTAGTCTTTTTGTTGGGGCTCGAGGCAAAGATAAAAATCTGCC
Organism: Bufo bufo; assembly: GCF_905171765.1. Taxonomy (NCBI): domain Eukaryota; kingdom Metazoa; phylum Chordata; class Amphibia; order Anura; family Bufonidae; genus Bufo; species Bufo bufo. The sequence goes on from NC_053389.1 coordinate 474,981,721, forward strand.
TTTTTTTGTTTACATTTTTTAACCATCGTACATTTTAGAGTTCATTATGTTTATGTCATTATCATAAATGTTTTTCATACTTTTCTACTTTGCACAATAAAAAAAAACATTTTTTGTATTTCTATATTCACAGACCAATAAGTTTTTTTTATTTTACAGTTGACATAGCTTCATCAGGGCTTGCTGAATGGGGATGAGTTATGTTTCAATGGTACCATTTTGGGGTACAAATTACTCTTCTAGTAGCTTTTATAATTTTTTTTATGGGAGTTAAAACTAGCATTCCCACTGTAATGCAATTTGCAATATGGTTCAAGAAAATCCAGCTCCACTTCGGTAAAGGAAAATTTATTTTGCTTGCGGTAAAATCACATGCACACAGTTACAAAGTCGTTGTCTACGCGTTTCGGACTACTGAAGACAATTCGCGCCCTTACTCATGACACAATACAACACAAAAGTGGCAATGTTTATAGAGGGACTGCACCTGTTTTCACTGATTGTAGTCACCTGACTGCAGACAACCTCCAAAGCATGCCACACCTATGAACAAGACTTCTCATGAGAAAAAAAGAGACAAAAAAAGGAAAAAAAACACACAATGAACAAAAAAGCCTATACAAAAAGTGCACAGTATATGTACTGGCTGTGGGAAACAAAATTAAAGGAGAGAGTTTTTTAAAGTTTTTTAGCTTTTTTGAGGGATGGCTGTGAAGTGCAGGAACAATAACATGATGGATTTATTGTTGCAAGATTAGGTCTAGACGTCTGTTCAGACCATCAGGTTGCCGCGTGTTCAATGCTAAAATCCAAAAGGATTCTCTATTTAATAATTTTCTTTTGTAATCCCCTCCCCTTTTTGGCAAAAAAACCCTTTCTATACCCTGTACCACTAGATCCGATGTGTCACCACCATGGCAGACCGCAAAATGCAGACTAGCTGCAGATATATTGCGGCTGCCATGGTTGGGCACATCGGAAATATGCCTACGTATTCTGGTTTTTATGGCATTAGTGTTGCAACTAACTAGGTGTATATATAAATAATCCTGAATTCATCAAACTGGATAACAAACTAAAGGAAGATCTGCAAAAAATGGAAGATGATCTTATAAAGTTTAAACAGATGAAATATAATCGAGATCTGCTTGACTATGAGTCGAACCAAGTATATACAGTACAGACCAAAAGTTTGGACACACCTTCTCATTCAAAGAGTTTTCTTTATTTTCATGACTATGAAGGCATCAAAACTATGAATTAACACATGTGGAATTATATACATAACAAACAAGTGTGAAACAACTGAAAATATGTCATATTCTAGGTTCTTCAACGTAGCCACCTTTTGCTTTGATTACTGCTTTGCACACTCTTGGCATTCTCTTGATGAGCTTCAAGAGGTAGTCCTCTGAAATGGTCTTCCAACAGTCTTGAAGGAGTTCCCAGAGATTTTTAGCACTTGTTGGCCCTTTTGCCTTCACTCTGCGGTCCAGCTCACCCCAAACCATCTCGATTGGGTTCAGGTCCGGTGACTGTGGAGGCCAGGTCATCTGGCGCAGCACCCCATCACTCTCCTTCATGGTCAAATAGCCCTTACTTTCAAAGTTTTCCCAATTTTTCGGCTGACTGACTGACCTTCATTTCTTAAAGTAATGATGGCCACTCGTTTTTCTTTACTTAGCTGCTTTTTTCTTGCCATAATACAAATTCTAACAGTCTATTCAGTAGGACTATCAGCTGTGTATCCACCTGACTTCTCCTCAACGCAACTGATGGTCCCAACCCCATTTATAAGGCAAGAAATCGCACTTATTAAACCTGACAGGGCACACCTGTGAAGTGAAAACCATTTCAGGGGACTACCTCTTAAAGCTCATCAAGAGAATGCCAAGAGTGTGCAAAGCAGTAATCAAAGCAAAAGGTGGCTACATTGAAGAACCTAGAATATGACATATTTTCAGTTGTTTCACACTTGTTTGTTATGTATATAATTCCACATGTGTTAATTCATAGTTTTGATGCCTTCAGCGTGAATCTACAATTTTCATAGTCATGAAAATAAACAAAACTCTTTGAATGAGAAGGTGTGTCCAAACTTTTGGTCTGTACTGTACATGGACGGTTTCTAAACAACATACACCCCGTTCGATTCTGAAAAAGTTGCGCAGTAAAAAGAATAGAAAAAACTCCCAGAGGGTTTCATTTAGTTCGTCGGATCTGGATTCCATTGATTCAGAGCAGGAACCTACCTCTTCACCTGCACATACTTCTCAAGTGAAAGAGACTGATTCACACAAAGCGGATTCAAAAAACGGAGGGCGGGTCGGAAACATCGAAAACCGCCGGTATCCGGTGAGATACAAAAAGAACAAGATGAACTCCAAGTGATCAACTTGTCCGCTTCTATTTTATCATCAGAGGACATTGATGTGCTTAAAAGAGGTTTAACTTTTTCTCCCACCTGTCAGTTTGATTTGTATAGGACGCTCCTGGATGTCAACAGGGTGGCCCGCGCTCTCACTCTCCGGCGACATTTCCAGGTGGGTGACCATGATGGTTGTGCTGCGGAGATGGGGATTGCGGATCACCCTGTGGCACCCATGAGTGATTCCTTTGTTTATGATAACGCCAGCTCTCACAATACAGGCAATATGAGCTTTCTTGAAATGATGCATGCATGTGAGTTACAGGAATCTAACACAGTCCTGGGTGATCTGGATTTCAACAATAGGTCCTTGTATTTTCACACAAAAAATCTGGATTTTTATCCCATTCAATCCAGATCCCCAGCACTGGATCGATACCAGGAGTTGGTAGAGCGAGATCTAGTCCTGTTACATGATCAAATTAATGTGAATACGGCTGGTACTAAAAATATAACCAAAAATGAAATGAAGGCCTTGCAGGATATAAAAACTGAGGGATGACATTGTTATCAAACAATCTGACAAGGGGGGTGGAGTTGTCGTATTACAAACCGGATTCCAAAAAAGTTGGGACACTAAACAAATTGTGAATAAAAACTGAATGCAATGATGTGGAGATGGCAAATGTCAATATTTTATTTGTAATAGAACGTAGATGACAGATCAAACGTTTAATCCGAGTAAATGTATCATTTTAAAGGAAAAATACGTTGATTCCAATTTTCACAGTGTCAACAAATCCCAAAAAAGTTGGGACAAGTAGCAATAAGAGGCTGGAAAAAGTAAATTTGAGCATAACGAAGAGCTGGAAGACCGATTAACACTAATTAGGTCAATTGGCAACATGATTGGGTATAAAAAGAGCTTTTCAGAGTGGCAGTGTCTCTCAGAAGCCAAGATGGGTAGAGGATCACCAATTCCCACAATGTTGCGCAGAAAGATAGTGGAGCAATATAAGAAAGGTGTTACCCAGCGAAAAATTGCAAAGACTTTGCATCTATCATCATCAACTGTGCATAACATCATCCGAAGATTCAGAGAATCTGGAACAATCTCTGTGAGTAAGGGTCAAGGCCGTAAAACCATACTGGATGCCTGTGATCTCCGGGCCCTTAAACGACACTGCACCACAAACAGGAATGCTACTGTAAAGGAAATCACAGAATGGGCTCAGGAATACTTCCAGAAACCATTGTCAGTGAACACAATCCACCGTGCCATCCGCCGTTGCCAGCTGAAACTCTACAGTGCAAAGAAGAAGCCATTTCTAAGCAAGATCCACAAGCTCAGGCGTTTTCACTGGGCCAGGGATCATTTAAAATGGAGTGTGGCAAAAATGGAAGACTGTTCTGTGGTCAGACGAGTCACGATTCGAAGTTCTTTTTGGAGATCTGGGACGCCATGTCATCCGGACCAAAGAGGACAAGGACAACCCAAGTTGTTATCAACGCTCTGTTCAGAAGCCTGCATCTCTGATGGTATGGGGTTGCATGAGTGCGTGTGGCATGGGCAGCTTGCATGTCTGGAAAGGCACCATCAATGCAGAAAAAAATATTCAGGTTCTAGAACAACATATGCTCCCATCCAGACGTCATCTCTTTCAGGGAAGACCCTGCATTTTTCAACAAGATAATGCCAGACCACATTCTGCATCAATCACAACATCATGGCTGCGTAGGAGAAGGATCCGGGTACTGAAATGGCCAGTCTGCAGTCCAGACCTTTCACCTATAGAGAACATTTGGCGCATCATAAAGAGGAAGGTGCAACAAAGAAGGCCCAAGACGATTGAACAGTTAGAGGCCTGTATTAGACAAGAATGGGAGAGCATTCCTATTTCTAAACTTGAGAAACTGGTCTCCTCGGTCCCCAGACGTCTGTTGAGTGTTGTAAGAAGAAGGGGAGATGCCACACAGTGGTGAAAATTGCCTTGTCCCAACGTTTTGGGGATTTGTTGACACCATGAAATTCTGATTCAACATATTTTTCCCTTAAAATGGTACATTTTCTCAGTTTAAACTTTTGTTCCGTGATTTATGTTCTATTCTGAATAAAATATTAGAAGTTGGCACCTCCACATCATTGCATTCAGTTTTTATTCACGATTTGTATAGTGTCCCAACTTTTTTGGAATCCGGTTTGTAGATAGTGGTCTTTACAAGACCCAAATTGAATCTATGGTAAGTGACACCACTGTGTATATCCCCCTTAGCGACAAGCCCCTCCCCTCTTTTCAGAGGGAACTGAAAAATATTTTGGATTTGGAAGTTAAATCAGGTTTTTTGACTAATAGGGAATCTGAATACATATATGTTCTATCTCCCGTCATCCCGGTTTTTCATGCTCTCCCCAAGACACACAAAAACATCTTTCCACCTCCCCTCAGGCCTATTGTAGCAGGTATTGGTTCATTTTCAGAACGAATCTCCCAGTGGGTCGATTCTATACTTCAACCACTAATACCGCTCATACCAGGTTTTCTTAAAGACACAGCGTCCGTTTTACAAATAATTGAGAACATTGAATGGTCATCAAATTATACATGGATGACAGCGGACGTTGTGTCTTTATACACCAATATCCCGCATGAACTGGCTATTAAATCATTAGCCTGGTTCCTTAGAACCTATGGTAACATTACCACAGGGTTGCAGGAATATGTACTTTAACAATAAGTTTTTTTCTGCAAGTATCAGGGGTTTCGATGTGGGCTAAGTTCTCTCCCTCCATAGCTAATATTTTTATGGCATGGTGGGAGAGGAGCTTCCTCCTCATCGACACCCATCCTTTTTGGCGATGCATCAGGTGGTATGGCCGTTACATCGATGACCTGATCCTGGTTTGGACGGGTGATGTGACGGCCATACCAGCTTTAGGTTGCTATATCAACTCTTATGTGGACACTATTTCATTTAGTGTCCACCATGACATGCAGGATATTTCTTTTTTGGATTTGCTCCTGAGGGGGGACCCCTCCACCGGAAAAATCCACACGTGTACCTATAGAAAGCCCTTAGCAGGAAATACGACCCTGCACACCACATCCTGCCATCCGAAACATGTCATAGCAAATATACCGAGGGGCGAGATAATACGCGCAAGGAGGAACTGCACGGATGATGATAGCTTCATGATTGAAGCTGAAAATATCGCCCACAGATTACACAAGAGAGCTTATGCCAGAAGTCAGGTTGAGGATGTAATACGGCATGTGTCCGAGATTGAAAGAGGGTCTCTGGTTCATCCAGAGCAGGAGAGTGTGTCTAGGGATAGTGAACTCAGTACTGTGGTTGCCAACAGAAACAAAACTAAAAACAAAAACTTCAAAAGTAATGGAAACAACAAAAGAAATCTGTTTATTACACAATACAGCACAGAGTTCACACAGATCTGCCACATTGTAAAAAGGCATTTTCCTGTCCTGGCATATGATAGAGAATGGACGGACATAGTTGCAAGATAGGGTTAAATGTGCAGCCAGAAGAGCACCCACTATAGCTAACTATGTCAGTCCTAGCCTGTATCAGGACAGGAAAAAATCGCAGCCTGTCTGGCTCACGACCAAAGGAAGCTATAGATGCAGACATTATAGGTGCATATGTTGCACCCACATGTCGATTTCTAATACCTTTTTTTCAGCTTCAACTGGCAGGATTTTTCAAATGAAAACATACCTTAATTGCAACACCACCTTTGCAGTTTATTTAATCACATGCAGAAAATGCAAACTGCAATATGTAGGTTGCACCACTAATGCCATAAAAACCAGAATACGTAGACATATTTCCGATGTGCCCAACCATGGCAGCCGCAATATATCTGCAGCTAGTCTGCATTTTGCGGTCTGCCATGGTGGTGACACATCGGATCTAGTGGTACAGGGTATAGAAAGTTTTTTTTTGCCAAAAAGAGGAGGGGATTACAAAAGAAAATTATTAAATAGAGAATCCTTTTGGATTTTCGCATTGAACATGCGGCAACCTGATTGTCTGAACAGACGTCTAGAGCTAATCTTGCAACAATAAATCCATCATGTTATTGTTCCTGCACTTCACAGCCGTCCCTCAAAAAAGCTAAAAAACTTTAAAAAAAACTCTCTCCTTTAATTTTGTTTCCCACAGCCAGTACATATACTGTGCACTTTTTGTATAGGCTTTTTTGTACATTGTGTGTTTTTTTCCCCTTTTTTTCTCATGAGAAGTCTTGTTCATAGGTGTGGCATGCTTTGGAGGTTGTCTGCAGTCATGTGACTACAATCAGTGAAAACAGGTGCAGTCCCTCTATAAACATTGCCGAAGTGGAGCTGGATTTTCTTGAACCATATTGCAATACGTTACCCGGGCCTGACACGGGTCCTCCGTGCTCACAGGTGAAGGTGGGGCAGGTGAGAGCTGCTGAACTTTCTTTTCTTCCACTGTAATGCAATGCACCAACGAAAAAGACCAGTGAGTGTGAAGTAAAAAAGGGTTTATTAACAAAATAAACAAAGTCCAGGTAAACTTCACTGGGCAAACATCAGGCAAACAAAAAACGAAGGAAAGCCAGGAGTAGTCCCGATCCGTGCATAAGTCTCTGTGCCAGGTAAACGGATGCGTCACGGAAAGTCCCGGGTCCTGGGTCCCAATGGAACGGACGGAGTCCCAGCAAACTTCAGTCAGTAGCTAGCAGTACTGACCTGCACCTGGATAAGGAAGGATAACAGTGGGCACTGACCCACCTGGGAGGCCACCTTTTATGTGCCTGCTAACAAATCCCTGGGCGCCAAGTGTCCACTCCCCATAGGTCATGATCCTGCCCTACACCTGTGTACAAAGCTTTGGTTGGTCATTAGTCAATTAGACCAATGCCGGCCCCCTAATCTGCTTTGAACTTGCGGCCAGGTGCTATTCCCTTCGCTGGTCGGCGAAGCGCATAAGAAGTGCGTACGCACGACCGCGTATCCCCTTGCGAACCTGTTTTCAAATGTAAATGCGGATGCACGACAGGCTCTGCGAGAGTGCGCGAGCGCGTCGACATGGACACCGGAAAGGAATCTGCAACAGGCACTGGAGACAAGCTCGGCCGCAGCGTACTGCCACTAGCCTGGCCAAGCTGTCCCCGAAAGCCATGCAGTATTCCCCTCCAGTGCACATGCGAACGCATCCCCGCGTCGGTTCGCAAAGGGGTCGGAGCTGATGTATCAATGGAGACACGCGTAACCTGTCCCGCAGCTCCACGAGGACCCTTTTTGGTCACACCGGAGTGCGAGACAGGTGAGGATCTTACATTACCCCCCCCTTCCCGAGGAGGTGACTCAGAACACTCCAAGTGAGCTTTCCACGGATTATCCCGGTGGAAGGCTGCGACCAACTCATCCGCAGCTACCCAACATCTCTCCTCTGGACCAAGCCCCTGCCAGTCTACCAAGTATTGGAGAGACCTCTGGACAAAACGAGAGTCCAAAATCCTGTTCACCTCGAACTCTGACACCCCTTGGAACTCCAATGGGGGTGGAGTCTGAATGAAGGGGGCGGAGTCTGCTGCCAATTTAAGAAGTGATACATGAAAGGTGTTCACTCCTCGAATCAACGGTGGAAGAGCAACCTTGTACGTAACTCAGTTGATCTTCTGCGTCACCGGGTATGGACTAATGAATCGAGGACCCAACTTGGAAGATGACTGACGCAGCGGAATGTTCCGGGTGGAGACCCACACCTGATCTCCCACCTTAAACTTTTGCTCCTGATTGCGCCACCGCACTGCAGAGATTCCGCTGAACCCACGACCAAATGGGACGTCTATCCTCAAACCATTGATCCACCACCGGTGAATCAGTGAAGGGCCCGGCCAAAGAAGAGAGCCTTGGATCCCTGCCCCCCACACACCTGAATGGAGACATCTTAGTGGAAGCATGCTCAGAGTTGTTGTAAGCCACCTCCGCGAAGGGTAGATGCGCGGCCCATTCCTCCTGGTAGTCTGACACGAAGCACCGGAGATATTGCTCAAGGGTCTGGTTAGTCCTTTACGTTTGACCGTTGGTCTCTGGGTGAATACCAGAAGAGAAAGACAAATTTATACCCAACCGGGAGCAGAAAGAACGCCGGAACCGAGAGATGAATTGAACACCTCTATCTGAAACAATATCATCCGGCGCTCCATGTAGTCGAAAGGCATGATTCAAAAACAGATCTGCCAATTCTCTGGCCGAGGGCAATCCAGGAAGTGGGATAAAATGGGCCATTTTACTAAAACAGTCCACCACTACCCAGATTACCGTACTTCCAGAGGACCTTGGCAAATCTGTGATGAAGTCCATGGAGCCTGCGGAATGGGCAATGGGAGCAAAGTACCAGAAGGGGCGGACCGAGACGGTTTACATCGAGCACACACACTACATGCCTGGATGTAGGCCTTAACATCCACGGACATACTGGGCCATCAAATGTGATGTTTAACAAGGGCAAGTGTTTTCTTAACACCCAGATGCCCTGCAGACTTGGAGTCATGAAGCTGTTGGATAACCTTTAACCGAAGGTTAACTGATACAAACCATCACCCCTCGGGCTTGCTAGGTGGACTCTCTGCCTGTGAAGGCTCAAGAAGAGAGGACAAGTCCTCCATTAACTCTGCGGTACCTTGGGCGGCCAGAAAACATTTAGTGGGAAGAATAGTCTCTGGCTCAGAGCTCAGGATGGAAGCAGCCTCAGGGAAGCAGCAGGACAGAGCATTTGCCTTCACATTTTTAAAACCTGGCTTATACGTGAGGCGAAAATTGAAGCGAGTGAAAAACAATGCCCACCAAGCTTGTCGGGAGTTGAGTCTCTTGGCAGTCTCTAGGTACTCTAAATTTTTGTGGTCAGTGTAAGCCGTAATGGGAAGTTCCGCACCCTCTAGCCAATGTCTCCACTCTTGAAAAGCCAATTTTACTCCCAGAAGCTTCTATTGCCGATGTCATAATTGCACTCGGCTGGAGAGAGCTTCCGAGAGAAGAAGGCACAGGGATGTAACCTCTCAGGGACCCCATAAAACTGTGAAACATTTTAACTTTATCATTTACATTGTTACAAAAGCAGTGATAATTTCACTATTGTTGCATTTATGGAGATTTCTAAAGGGAAAGTGGATTTTATTGTTATGTATTGTTTGTTTTTTAAGGGGTTTTCTTGCTGCATAAATTTTTATTTATATAACTAGCATTAGATGAGATGCCCCCCCCCCCTTCCCGAACCCAACTTAATAAATCAGACATGTATATAAAAAAATAAAAATAAACTACCTAGTCCTAAACTACCTAGTCCTTCCATCTTCTCACAAGCAGTCTTTCACTTCCTGGTAAACGGTGTAGGCTTACATCTGACAGCTTGTAGGTCCTCCAGCACTACAGTGTTGTGCCCTCTGCTCTGCTGGGATTTCCACACCCAAGGTCAGAAGCCGTGACTATATGGCATAATGCAGAGCTGATGGTACACTAACCATCAGCGTTGCTATAGAGAAGTCCTCACTGTGTGGTGCATTGCTGAGTTAAGCCTCATTCCCAAGTCAGTGTTTTGGTCAGTGATTTCCATTAGTGATTGTGAGCCAAAACCAGGATTGGAGCCTCCACAGATATAAGGTATAAGGGAAAGATTTGCATCTGTTCTGTGTTTAGAGCTGCACCTGGTTTTGGCTCAAAATCACTGATGGAAATCACTGACCAAAACCCTAATGTGTGAATGAGGCATTATACAGTGAACCTGTGATGTAGAAACTTGTTGGATGTTTGTCCAAGTGACCATTGCATTGCATTCCTTATTCAGATGCCTACGTCACTAATGATGTTCCGTCAAAGAGGTGTGACAGCCCTGAGGAAAGATCACATGACCAGTAGATGGGGCATTTTGCCCAAACATTAAATGTTGCAATCTTATGGTCATGTGACCACTAGGGAGAATAGGGAGTTGCAACCCAAGTGAAAATAAATAGAGATGAGCGAATCGAAGTTGACGAAGTGGAATTCGATCCGAATTTCAGGAAAAATTTGATTCGCACCGAATCCGAATTTCCTCATACTTCGTGGTAACGAATCACATTTTTTCCTAAAATGGCTGCTGCACGTGTTAGGACATGGAGCAAGGAACTCTGGGAACGAGGGATCACCCACAATGCCATGAATGCAGCCAATCAGCAGCCAGACAGCCCTGTGATATCACAGCCCTATAAATAGCCTCAGGCATATTGGATTCAGTCATTTTCCAGTGTACTTAGTGCAGAGAGCGACATCAGCAGGCGCTAGTGACAGTGGTAGAAAAGACTTTAAAACTTTTATTTTGCTGTATAGAAGTTCAGGGAAAGGATAGAGAGGAATCATTTCACAGTATTGAAGCAGAACACGGTTCAGTAGGGGAGTTTACAGCCTGGGTAACAGGAAGAATCCTATTACACCTTGCTGCACTGACTGCGGATCCAAATTGCCATTATACAGCTCTGTAATTCCAGCAAACCGTTCTTGTTATTGGGGTGCAAGTGCTGTTTGATACAGCCATTAACAGGGTTTATTACAAGGAAATATTTCTATGTCTTATTTGCCCTTGTGCCGTGTAGTTATATTTTCGAAAGCATTTTTTGGCTTGTATTAGAGGGAATAAAAGGGCTTATTAACCGTCGTGCGGTAAAGTAAGAAAATTACAGCTCTTTTTGACATGTATTAGTGGCAAAAAAATATATATTATTTGCCGTTCAGCTGTGCAGTTCTATGTTCTAAAGCCGTTTTTGGCGTTTATTAGTGGTAAAAAAATATATATTTGCCGTTCAGCGGTGCAGTTATATGTTCTAAAGACCTTTTTGGCATGTGTTAGTGGAAAAAAAAAATAGGGCTTATTAACCGTTGTGTAGTGAAGTGAGAAAATTACATTTTTGGGGTGTTTTTATTTACTATTTATTTATTTGATCTAGCAGATAGGGGAGTGGCAGAGGCCTAAATGTTTCTGGCGCAGGCACAGGTTGCCGCAGAGTAAGTGGGCATGGCAGTAGAAGTCGCAGCGAGAGGCCTGAGCTCACAGTGTCATCTAGCGGTTGTGTCTTGACCAGCAACCCAGCGGTTCTTGAATAGTTGACTCGGTCATCCACTTCGTCCCAAGTGACATCAGACACCCCCGCCAAGAGTCGGTAGGTTCATCAGACACAACCCTTAGTTGGCATGGCCCAGGTGCATGCCCTGTTCCCTCACCTGTCCTCAACCTGCCTCTGTCCTTTTCTGTTCCCTCACCGCGAGAAGTATTATATGCTGTAGGCTCAGCTCCACTTTTTACGGAGGAAGAGCTACTAAAGGACAGTCAGCAGCTACTGGCCAGCCAAGATGTGGAAGAGACATCCGCCGCTTCCTCCGGTAGGCGGGCAAGTAGTGATGAGGAGAGTGGCGTGGGAGCTGGTGTTGCGAGCAGTCAGGCTCCTGACCAGTGGCGTACATAAAGAAGTAAGGGCATAGCAAGGATCCAACAGGCTCCCCACACAGGGCAGAAGGGTTTCTACCTAAACCCCTTTCAATGACCCTTGGGCCATTTTTCCACTGCCTCATTTGCTAAAAGTTGTTCCTTTAGAGGGTAGAGTCCTGACCAAGTTTTCGCCCCCTCTTGCCCTGGTCCCCATAGCAGTCGCATGGTCTGCCGCTATGGTAGTTACGCCCCTGCTCCTGACCCAGAGACCGTTGAGAAGGATATCAGTGATGTGCAGACAGCACTCAATGATGATAATGTAGCTAATCGCACTTGGGAGCCGGGTGAATTAGGGGCTTCATCATCATCGGGAGATGTCACGAACGTTCCTGTGCCAGGTGCCAGGAGATGAGTGAGACTGGCAACATGTGGTTTGATCTGACAGGTTCCTTGTGGATAAATTTGTGTCTGTGTTGTTTCTAGTAATTGCCACACCCCTTGCCTCAGGTGTTGCTTATGTGTTCATTTTACCTTCCTTATTTATTGTGGCTTTTCCCACCATGCTGTGCGGTTTATAGCTTCAGTCTTTGTGGATTGCTGGTGTTTGGATCTCGGCGGAGTTCCTGTGCTTCCATAGCTATTTGAAGTTTCGTGTCTTCTTCCTCTATTGTTTATTGTTGGGGTTTTCTTGTGTTGCTCTTTTCCCTGCCATTTGTGTTTAGGCCTGAGGGAGACTCCTGTTCGTCCTACCGTTTGGAGGAACAGATTGTCTCTTGACCTGACATTAGTACCATGGTCCTACAGGGAGAGTTAGGACTTTAGGTTCTTGTGTATGAACTCACCTACCTCTGGGGTCAGTTCATACTGGCAGTCAGTCAGGACTTTGATTAGGGTATCTCTAGGAGGTGACCTGCTCCTTTCCCTGGTTTCCAGGCCTTTTCCCCTCACCCCTTTCCCTCCTTCGTTCGGTGTGGGTTACCCTCCCACACCCAAATGTGACAGGAGAAGAGGATGGAAGCTTGCCCGTGAGGCAGTGGCAGACCCAGCAAGTAGCTAGCATGGCCGGGAGTCAGCAGGGTGGCAGCAGTGGGAGGTCGGGAGCCAAACGTGCCTGGGGTAGCCCACCCACTTTGCAGGAGCCTACCTTCCTGGAAAGTACTGGTGCAGGGGTTCACGGAAGCAGCGGCTATAGCAGTCAGTCAGTGCGGAGTGTTGGGGGGTAAAATCACCTACTTGGCAGTGTGGCAGTTTTTCGGTAAGCCGCCGGAGGAGGTGAACATGGCCATTTGTAGAATCTGTGGGCAGAAGGTGAAGCGTGGCCAGGGTGCCAATGTTGGCACCATGGCCCTGCGTCAACATATGCAGCGTCACCATAAAGTGGCCCAGAGAGAACCGTGGCTCCAATGTGGTGGTCCAGCCTGCAGCAGCAACCGCTGCATCACCCAGTGGCACGCACCCGATTTCAGGCAAAGCTTCACCACCTCAGCTGAAGGGAGCTGTCTGTCCTTCCCATCAACTGCTGGTCCTGATGCTCCTGCTCCTCCTCCTCCTAGTCAGTCATTTTGTCAGCAATCGATCACCAAAGAGATTGCCAAAGTGCACGACAGCCCGACGTGTGGAGCTGTAACTACGGTGAGGGACAATACATGTCCTTTACAGCCCACTGGGTGAATGTGGTTCCTGCACAGTCACACCAGCAACTTGGCCAGGTGACGCTGCTTCCGCCTCCACGTTTTCACTCTGTTGGTCCTGCGACAATGTCCGCCTCTGCCTCCTCATCCTCAACCGTGTCCTCAGCTTCCACTGCAGGGACAATATAAAATGAAAATAGCAGGTCCCAATGGTGATGTGGGCTTGATTCACACATAGTTCAATGCGTCTTATAGGACCGCGCAATTGTCAAAAATCACACAGATAGTGAAGTATTGTTATCATTAATCCCATGCACTACTGATGTTATACTCACAAGCACACGTGGATATACAGTACAAGCACATCAGACGAATACCATCATTACGAGCTCCTCTTGTTCTTTTTTCTCCCATAGGCAATTCTACAGAAAATTTGCTCTGATAGTGAAGCACTGTCGCCAAAGTGTATGTAAACAGGTTTTTCATTATACTCACAAACGTCAGTGGTGGTACAGGCACATAAAAAGAGATAAAACACAGCAGAAGTGGATGGTTTTGATTTGGAGTGGCTATCTTGTAAATTGCTAACAATCGCGCTGTCCTATAAGACGCATTCCACTGCAGGGACAATTCACAGTGCCCCTCAAGCATACCACATGTGCAGGGCACGGCGGTGTCACGCTGTTCTGCACCTCGTTTGCCTGGGCGAACGGAGTCACACAGGGGAGGAAATGCTCCGTGTCCTTCATCAAGAAATCAAATCCTGGCTTTCTTTGCGACAACTCAAAATTTAAACTATGGTGACCGACAATGGGAAGAACATGGTGTCGGCGCTGCATCAAGGAGGGCTGAGCCATGCGCCCTGCATGGCACACGTATTCAATCTGGTTGTCAAGGGGTTCCTGAATTCTTCCACCCATCTGCAAAGACATCCTAAAAATGGCCAGGAAACTTTGCATGCACTTCAGCCACTTGTACACCGCAAAGCTGCAGGGGCAAAACGGCATCCCCCAACATGGGCTGATATGCGACGTTTCCACCCGTTGGAATTCCACCCTCCATATGTTGGACCGACTATACGAACAGAGAAAGGGCATAAACGATTTCTTGATGATCCAAGCGGACAGGAGTTCTCCCCTGTGTAACTTTGATGTCAGCCAGTGGCAGCTCATGCGTGACACCTGCCGTTTGCTCAGGCCCTTTGAGGAGGCCACGTTATTTGTCAGTCGCCAGGACTACGGGATGAACAACATCATTCAACTTCTTCATGTCCTGGAACAGATGCAGGTAAATCTGGCTGGTCAGGGGACTGGAGACGTGGAGCCTAGATCTCACAGTCACATGAGCCCTGTGGGGGCTGAACTGGAGGAGGAGGAGGACATTGGAGCACAAGCAATGTGTAGCGAAATGGGTGGTTTTTATACATAGGAGACAGAGGAGGAGGAGCAGGAGCAGCCAGAGTAGCTACAGGGCAATGAGAAAGACGAGGCAGAGGACCCAGACACACTCTGCTGCAGTATACAGTGGAGATGGAGGCAGGGAGTCCCTCCGAGTCACTTGCACAAATGGCCCGATGCATGCTCACTTGCTTGCGTAGTGACAGTCGAATTGTCACCATTCGGCAGAGGAATGACTTCTGGCTCTCCACCTTGTTGGACCCTCACTACCGGTCCAAAATGGGGGCTTTTTTTACACCCACTGAGAGGGAGGACAAACTGAACTACTATATCCTGCCTATCTGCGCCATCGTCAATCCTCTCTCAGGTCTGATCGGGGAGACCCTCTGCGCTCATGTTTCTCTGCCATGGCTGCTGTGGCATGGTGAAGGGTGGGGGGGTAAGAGCAGTTCCAGCTCCATGAGCAGCAACTTGATTCTAGAGTCGCTGATGAGCAGCTTTCTTCATCCGCCTAGTGAAGAAACTACTCACCAGCAGCAGCAGCAGCTAGACCTGGAGCAGGACCTAAACGAGCAGGTGGTGGCATACTTGGACAGCACCCTGCCAACCCACATTAAAGATCCACTGGACTACTAGGCAAACTGGATTTGTGGCCACAACTGGCAGAGTTTTCCCTGGAAAAGTGTGGCATCAGAGCGGGTGTTTAGTGTGGCGGGGGCCATAGTTACCCCAAGAAGAACTCGCCTGTCCACCCAAAATGTGGGGAGACTGACCTTTATCAAGATGAATAAGCCGTGGATCAGTCAGGATTTCCACCCACCAATGCCTGATACATCAGACTAGATCATCCATGGTGCCACACAAGAGACTGATTTCTTCTGGCTACCTGCCTCAGCTACTGTTCTGATGCTGCCACCTGCCTGATGCCACACATCTGATGCCAATTGCTCCTTCTTTCACCCACCATCTTCAGCTGGTGCTAATAATGCCACCCACCTCCCCACTCTGTCAGCGGGTCACACTGTGGTCTCCTGATGCTGCTGCCACCTCCACACTATGTCACCTTGCCACTCTGTGGTCTCCTGATGATGCTGCTTCCACCTCCACACTATGTCACCTTGACACTCTGTGGTCTCCTGATGCTGCTGCCACCTCCACACTATGTCACCTTGCCACTCTGTGGTCTCCTGATGCTGCAGCTACCTCCACTCTATGTCACCTTGCCACTCTGTGGTCTTCTGATGCTGCTGTGACCTCCACACTATGTCACCTTGCCACTCTGTGGTCTCCTGATGCTGCAGCTACCTCAACACTATGTCACCTTGCCACTCTGTGGTTTCCTGATGCTGCTGCCACCTCCACACTGTCATTGTGCCACCCCGTGGCCACCTCCTGATGATGCTGCTGCTTCCTCCTCCACAGTATGTCATTGTGGCACTCTGTTGCCTCCTGATGCTGCTGCCACCTCCACACTGTCATTGTGCCACCCTGTGGCCTCCGCCTGATGCTGCTGCTGCGCCACCTCCACACTCTGTCATTGTGCCACTCTGTTGCCACCTGATGCTGCTGCTGCCACCGCCACACTGTCATTGTGCCACTCTGTGGTCTCCTATTGATGCTGCTGCCACCTCCACACTCGGTCATTGGGCCACTCTGTGGTCTCCTCATGCTGCTTCCACCTCACCACTATGTCATAGGGCCACTCTGTGGACTTCTCATGCTGGTCCCACCCTCCCCACTTCATGACTGGGCCACAAATTTGCCTTTCTGCCTGGCTGACATCATCATTTATTTGACCTTTCTTCTGATCTAGAAAAACTAAAGGGGCAGTAGACTAGGTAAAACTTCGCTTTTTTTAATTAAGGAGATAAAATAGCCCCTATTAGACTAACAACAAATAAGACGTGCCCTATAAATGCACAACACACAGACATATATCTCACTAGGGAATTAAATCAGGTACAAAGTGGAAGGTCAGATTGGGCGACAGGGGTTGCGGTGTATATTGCCCACTGGCCCTAGTACCTCCCTACTTGTCCTGTAAACCCCATAGAGTATCCAAAGGACGGGGTCCAAAAAAACCCCGCAAGAGGTGGCCCAGACAGGAGCTCTGATCCTGATAAGTGACCCTAGTAGGCCCTGGTCATTGACAGAAGGGAACAGGGTGCTACTTTGGAATACAGTGAGGATATATATGTAATGAACACAGAGAAAAAAAGGGGGGGGGGGGTATATCACCACCCAGACGTCCAGAAGGGGTCAGGGCGGGGGCATACTCAAGTGTCCCGACGCGTTTCTTCAATTGGAGCCCAGGATTCTTCAGGGGACACAGGGCTATGTGTTCGCTTTAATCAGTCTGTGACTAAGCCTATGAACAGAAGAGTGCATGTATAATAAAATGCCATAGGGAAATAGTCAAGAAGAGAACAAAGAAAAAACCACCCATCACCAAATACAAGATCATAGGGAGGCCTTTCACTTACTTGGTATTGGCTGCGGTCGAGGGTGGCTGTAAGCACACTGTGTAGCAAGACCCAGTGTGGTGGTGTCTGCTAGGATGATGACCGGCAGTTAGTGTGGCGAATTCCGCCACATTATAAGGGCTAGAGGGGCCAGATGAAGCTCTTTCTTTTTGGAATTGGCTTCCGGTTATGCGCCCCCTGATGACGCTCCTCCAGAGCGTCCGAGGCCGCGGTCACGTGAGCGGCGAAACTGGAAGTCACGTGTCCGCGCCTGCGCCACACCTCCCCGTCCCATGCGTTCCATATGGATAAGGGTGGGACGCACGGCCGGCGCCGTACTCAGACGTCATCCGGCCGCGCCACCTGAGGTGCGTGACAGCCGTGGACACGCGATCGAAGCCCAGTCTCGGCCGCACATGCGCATTGAGAATCCCAGATGGCCAGACAGCAGAACCACCTATGTGCTGACACACATTTGCTGCCTGGCCACTATACGGGGAAAACAAAGAATCCTGCCTTAGCCTCTCCTACACTTAGCAGGATACTATATTCAACGCTTATAAATGGATAGCTCCCCATTCTGACAACTGTGGGAGACTCATATCCATTATAAGTCTGAGGTGAGAGAAGGGAGCGATCAGAGGGGGAGACAAACTGCTCACGAGTCCGGACAAGACACCTAAACCCCCCTGAGCCTCCTCCACCTCCTCGCAGGACATGACAATATACGCCAAATATCCTACGTTTCAGACCAAAAATAGAGGTTTATGGTGGAAAAATTGGCCACAAGGCCCAAACAAGAAAAAATGAGTAGTCAAAGGTAGCAGCTGAAGTTCAACTGTTCATTAAGTCCATTAGGGACGACCGTGTTTAGCGTGAATGTCCACCAGCATTCCCTTTGTAGGATGGATCTGTTCCAATCTCCCCCACGAATGGGCTTGGGAACATGTTCAATCCCCAAAAAGCTGATGGATGCTGGACGTCCCTCGTGGACCGTCTGTACGTGGCACGCGATAGGGGTGTCCCTGTTGTTGCGAATATCGCCATGATGCTCCCCCATACGTTTCCGTAATTCCCTGAATGTTTTCCCCACATAACGCAGACCACATACGCACGTAATCAAATAGATTACGCCCGTAGTGCGGCAATTCAGGAAACCTTTGATGTGGTAAATGGTGTCTCTGGGCCCCCCGACAATGGTTTTACTCTGTACCAGGCAGCCACAGAAGCTACATCGTCCGCATCTGTGGCAGCCCGTCACAGGTCTGTCCAGCCATGTCCGTGGCTTAGCCCCGGAGGTGAAATGGCTATGCACCAGTCTATCCCTCAGATTCTTGCCCCTCCTGAATGTGAGGGAGACTGAGGGATCCAGGACCTCAGCCAGATCTGGATCCATCAGCAGTGTGTCCCAATGATGCGACAGAATCCTCCTCACCTGCGACGCAGCCGCGTCAAAAGTGCCTACCACCCGGACAGCACTCTGAGACCCACGTTCTCTAGGGTTTGTTGGATGAAGAAGTTCAGTGCGTGTAACTGTCCTAGTTCTCTCATAGGCCCGTCTGAGAGTCCTGTCTGGATATCCCCTCTCCTGGAACCTAGACCTAAGATCACATGCCTGGTGCTTGAAATCTTTGTCCTCAGAACAGTTACGTTTGAGTCTCAGGTACTGTCCGGTGGGTATCCCTTTCTTAAGAGGGACAGGATGACAACTGTCCCACCTAAGAAGGGAATTGGTGGAGGTTGGTTTTCTGTAGATGGACGTATTTAGACCGCTTATATCATCCCTCATGATGACTACATCCAGGAAGGGGAGGTGGTCCCTCATAATGATCGAAGTGAACTTGAGGTTGAAATCATTAATATTAAGCTCAGCGATCAATTTGTCAAAATCGCTCTCTGGTCCGCTCCACAACAAAAAGATGTCGTCGATGTAGCGTGACCAGAGAGCGATGTGACCCACGAACCACCGTGGCGGGTCCCCAAATACCACTGATTCTTCCCACCAGCCCAGGAGCAAATTGGCGTAAGATGGGGCACAAGAACTGCCCATCGCCGTGCCCCTGAGCTGGTGGTATATACGACCATCAAACATAAAGAAATTGTTTGACAACACAAACTCCAGAAGCTCCAGAGTAAAGGCGCTATGTAGGGAAAATTGTTGCCCCCTCATACTCAAAAAATGGCTGGAGGCCTCCAAACCTCGTCCATGTGGGATAGAGGAGTAGAGAGCCTCCACATCAATAGAGGCTAGAAACCAGTGTGGCTCTATACATATGTCCTCTAATTTCCCCAATAGATCGCCTGTGTCTCTCACGTAAGATGGCAGTGCCGCCACAAAAGGACGAAGTACCCTATCAACGTAAATGCCACAGTTCTGTGAAACACTTCCGATCCCCGAGACAATTGGCCGTCCTTTAATGGGTGTAGTCTCTTTATGCACTTTTGGCAAGCAATAAAAGGTGGCCATGATCGGGTAGGGTGGGTATAGGAAATCATATTCCTCGTCACTTATGAGGTGGATATTTTTGGCCCTCACTAAGATCTTTTTCAGTGTCCCTTGTAGGTTATTAATAGGGCTACTCTGAAGGATCTCATACCCCGTACTATCCGACAAGATGGAAAGGCACATGTTACGATATGCAGATGTCTCCATTATAACAATGTTACCCCCCTTGTCCGACGGCTTGATAAAAATATTTTTGTCATCTTCGAGGTCCCTAATAGCCATCCTTTCTTTTTTACTACAGTTAAACCGAGGTGGGACTGAATGTATGTTGGCCAGTTCTGAAGTGGTATGTTGGAGAAATACGTCCACACAGGATACTTCCCCCATTGGGGGCATTTTCACACTCCTATTTTTTAGGGATGTGAACGGACCCAGGCCTTCTGCGTTGGGGGGTGATTGGTCGAGATTAAATAATAAATGAACGTCTTTCAGAATTTCCACGGGGACACCAAGTTCACGGCTTTCCCTCTTCTCCCTCAGTTTATGGAACTTATGCCATTTAAGTCTGCGGGTGAAAAGGTTTAAATCCCTTGTCCACCTAAAGATGTCACATCGCTCTCTGGTCACGCTACATCGACGACATCTTTTTGTTGTGGAGCGGACCAGAGAGCGATTTTGACAAATTGATCGCTGAGCTTAATATTAATGATTTCAACCTCAAGTTCACTTCGATCATTATGAGGGACCACCTCCCCTTCCTGGATGTAGTCATCATGAGGGATGATATAGGCGGTCTAAATACATCCATCTACAGAAAACCAACCTCCACCAATTCCCTTCTTAGGTGGGACAGTTGTCATCCTGTCCCTCTTAAGAAAGGGATACCCACCGGACAGTACCTGAGACTCAAACGTAACTGTTCTGAGGACAAAGATTTCAAGCACCAGGCATGTGATCTTAGGTCTAGGTTCCAGGAGAGGGGATATCCAGACAGGACTCTCAGACGGGCCTATGAGAGAACTAGGACAGTTACACGCACTGAACTTCTTCATCCAACAAACCCTAGAGAACGTGGGTCTCAGAGTGCTGTCCGGGTGGTAGGCACTTTTGACGCGGCTGCGTCGCAGGTGAGGAGGATTCTGTCGCACCATTGGGACACACTGCTGATGGATCCAGATCTGGCTGAGGTCCTGGATCCCTCAGTCTCCCTCACATTAAGGAGGGGCAAGAATCTGAGGGATAGACTGGTGCATAGCCATTTCACCTCCGGGGCTAAGCCACGGACATGGCTGGACAGACCTGTGACGGGCTGCCACAGATGCGGACGATGTAGCTTCTGTGGCTGCCTGGTACAGAGTAAAACCTTTGTCGGGGGGCCCAGAGACACCATTTACCACATCAAAGGTTTCCTGAATTGCCGCACTACGGGCGTAATATATTTGATTACGTGCGTATGTGGTCTGCGTTATGTGGGGAAAACATTCAGGGAATTACGGAAACGTATGGGGGAGCATCATGGCGATATTCGCAACAACAGGGACACCCCTATCGCGCGCCACGTACAGACGGTCCACGAGGGACGTCCAGCATCCATCAGCTTTTTGGGGATTGAACATGTTCCCAAGCGCATTCGTGGGGGAGATTGGAACAGATCCATCCTACAAAGGGAATGCTGGTGGACATTCACGCTAAACACGGTCGTCCCTAATGGACTTAATGAACAGTTGAACTTCAGCTGCTACCTTTGACTACTCATTTTTTCTTGTTTGGGCCTTGTGGCCAATTTTTCCACCATAAACCTCTATTTTTGGTCTGAAACGTAGGATATTTGGCGTATATTGTCATGTCCTGCGAGGAGGTGGAGGAGGCTCAGGGGGGTTTAGGTGTCTTGTCCGGACTCGTGAGCAGTTTGTCTCCCCCTCTGATCGCTCCCTTCTCTCACCTCAGACTTATAATGGATATGAGTCTCCCACAGTTGTCAGAATGGGGAGCTATCCATTTATAAGCGTTGAATATAGTATCCTGCTAAGTGTAGGAGAGGCTAAGGCAGGATTCTTTGTTTTCCCCGTATAGTGGCCAGGCAGCAAATGTGTGTCATCACATAGGTGGTTCTGCTGTCTGGCCATCTGGGATTCTCAATGCGCATGTGCGGCCGAGACTGGGCTTCGATCGCGTGTCCGCGGCTGTCACGCACCTCAGGTGGCGCGGCCGGATGACGTCTGAGTACGGCGCCGGCCGTGCGTTCCACCCTTATCCCTATGGAACGCATGGGACGGGGAGGTGTGGCGCAGGCGCGGACACGTGACTTCCGGTTTCGCCGCTCACGTGACCGCGGCCTTGGACGCTCTGGAGGAGCGTCATCAGGGGACGCATAACCGGAAGCCAATTCCAAAAAGAAAGTGCTTCATCTGGCCCCTCTAGCCCTTATAATGTGGCGGAATTCGCCACACTAACTGCCGGTCATCATCCTAGCAGACACCACCACACTGGGTCTTGCTACACAGTGTGCTTACAGCCACCCTCGACCGCAGCCAATACCAAGTAAGTGAAAGGCCTCCCTATGATCTTGTATTTGGTGATGGGTGGTTTTTTCTTTGTTCTCTTCTTGACTATTTCCCTATGGCATTTTATTATACATGCACTCTTCTGTTCATAGGCTTAGTCACAGACTGATTAAAGCGAACACATAGCCCTGTGTCCCCTGAAGAATCCTGGGCTCCAATTGAAGAAACGCGTCGGGACACTTGAGTATGCCCCCGCCCTGACCCCTTCTGGACGTCTGGGTGGCGATATACCCCCCCCCCTTTTTTTTCTCTGTGTTCATTACATATATATCCTCACTGTATTCCAAAGTAGCACCCTGTTCCCTTCTGTCAATGACCAGGGCCTACTAGGGTCACTTATCAGGATCAGAGTTCCTGTCTGGGCCACCTCTTGCGGGTTTTTTTTGGACCCCGTCCTTTGGATACTCTATAGGGTTTACAGGACAAGTAGGGAGGTACTAGGGCCAGTGGGCAATATACACCGCAACCCCTGTCGCCCAATCTGACCTTCCACTTTGTACCTGATTTAATTCCCTAGTGAGATATATGTCTGTGTGTTGTGCATTTATAGGGCACGTCTTATTTGTTGTTAGTCTAGTAGGGGCTATTTTATCTCCTTAATTAATAAAAGCGAAGTTTTACCTAGTCTACTGCCCCTTTAGTTTTTCTTTTGCATTATTTGAGCAGTATATCAGGGAGGCTCTGACTGCCCCTCCTGAACGACCACTATTTGTGTGTCTTTCTTCTGATCTGTCAGAAGGAAGGAAAAATGAGACACACAACGGATCCTGTCTATGTAACAGCTTTAAGGCTTGCATGACATGGTCCCTATTTTGCGTCAGAATTGGCTTATGATTTGGTAGCCAAAAGCATGAGTGGGTACAAAACACAGAAGACATGCAAATATTGCATTCACGTGTCATCTCTGTTTTGGATCCACTCCTGTTTTTTTTGGCTTTAGCAATAATGATGGATTACTGACCAAATGCTGACCGAGTGAAGGTGGATGCTCCACAGACAGGATCCGTTTTTGTGGGTTATTGTTCTGATGGATCAGAAGAAGGGAAAAATAATCAGTGAGGTCAACACAAACTTACTGCAGACACCCTCTCCACTCTGTCGGGGGGCTCTACTTGTATAAGCGTTTAATAGACCAGGTTCTGTAGACATCTATGTGGAATCAGCTGCCGACGGTGTAAAAGGAGTGCGCTTCTTCTTGACTCTAACATTGACCTGTAAGGCTGAGTTCACACTTGAGTTATTTGGTCAGTTTCGGCACCGTAACTGCCCAAATAAGTGAAGTGTGCAGTGATTCTAAGAGCGACGCCTGTCATGTGTGTGTCATACCGACTCACAGTATTGTTTCACTACCACAGCAGACTCCCTTTGCGTGTTACTGCAAGGCACAGTGTTCTACACCACTATGAAGGCTCTCTGGCCAGATTGAATTTTTGAGAAATGTGTTCATCTCTAAAAATAAAGTTTAACTAGTACGTATGTGTTTCTTTGGCTAACTGTCTGACCTGTTTAACTTTTTATGCCCCATTAAGGGGATTGACTGTGTAATCTTCTTCTGTTCATATACTACACTGCAATAATCTGTATTGCATTGTATTATTGCCTATCTGTGTTTTTCCAACAGGTAGTCTATTAGGTTCTTCATTTGTCAGGGCCTAACAGGCAATTACTCAAGATACAGTTGGGGACTTTTGTTAGCTGATGACTGCTAGAGATGAGTGAAGTTTTAAAAATTTGATTCAGCAACTTTGGTAAAGTTAGCCAGGCCACTCTGCTTTAGGGTATGGCCACACGGAGTGGCCATGCTGCAAGATGGTTGCAGCCATGCTGTGGTGAGGAACCGCGATCAATTAGCCTGCATCTGCCTTTCATTTAATAATGAAGACCCCACTGTATAGTCCTTCTTCATTGATAATGGCCACGCAGCACCTTTAAACAAGTGCTCTTGCTGGTATGGGGTTTGGCTGGTTAGGTGGGGGCACAATATGCATATTATTGCAGTTCTTGCCGCAATCTCCTACAGGTTATTTCACAGTAAAACAAAAATCACAGAAAATAATGCATTAATACAATAGATGCAAACATTATATATGGAGTAAATCCTCACTCTGATATGATAAAATCTGAGACTCTCAGCCAATATTCAAATCTGTGCCCGCCTACCAGCACTAAGGTGGTCTCAGTCAGGCAGGTCCTACTCTAAACCTATCTATGCCATTGGGCATCTACATGCAGCAGACCAGACCGTGCACTTATAGTGTGCTGCTTCTAGTTACATCTGTGAGTATCAAGCAACCAATGACAGGAGGAGCCCACACAGCTATATGTACCACCTAATCAAGGTTGCCTGTGGGCTAGGTGGGGCAAAAGTGTACAAAAATGTTGCTCCCAAAATAAAATAGATGTGACGGTCACGTACACTAAACACAGAGGGGAGGATAGTGACCACTGCGCTCCGCCCTCACCCCTGGCCCTGCCTACTTGCCTCGCAAGTCCTAATGACGGGACAACTAGACGGCAGTCCCTAACTTAGGATACGTGCTGGGAAGACAGACAAGACAAATAACGGAATGTGAACAGACCGGGTCAGAACCAAGAGAGCTACGCAGTACAAAGGGTTAAGCAAAGAATAGTCAGAAGAAGCCGGGGTTAAATACCAGGAGAGTAGAGAAGTACCAGAGGAGTTCGCAAAGAGTAGTCAGGTGGGAGCCGAGGTCTCAATACCAGGAGGGATGCGCAGTACAGGAGGAGCAGGCAAAGGATCGTCAGGGAACAGGATCAGGTGAGTAATCAGTAGTCCAACAAATAGCCAGGAACCTAGAATTAACAGGCAACCTGTGGCCAGCAGGCTGCCTGTATTTATAGTGAAGTCTGAGGATCATGTGACGTGGCCAGCGTCACATGATCGACAGACAGACAAGTCGAGCACCGAGTGATCAGCTCGGTGCCCAAGACAGACCTAGGAGCAGGGAGCCTCCAAGCTAGCAAAGTCGCCCTGGGAACGAGGCCAAACACAGATCCTCACTCCCGAAGCAAAGCAGCAGGTCTGCAGCTGATGGGAGACCGAGTGCGCCTTTGGCGCCCCGTGACAATAGAAGCAAATTCACACTTGAAGGTGCCACTCCTTCAAGAGCATTCTACAAACTAATAAAAAATCACAGAAAAAGATACAAAACACATGAATATGTGGATGTACATAGCAACATTTATAAAAGAAAAATCACAGAAAATACTGCACTAATACAATAGATGCAAACATTATACATGTATATGGACTAAGCCCTCATTCTGATATGATAAAATCTGAGATTCTCAGCCAATATAATTTGATCAAAGCACATCTGTGCCCATATGTACTATGTACCAAAATATAATGGCTGAGAGTGAGGGCTTAGTCCATATATAATGTTTGCATCTATTGCATTATTTTCTGTGGTTTTCTTTTATAAATATAACCGTGTACATCTGCGTATTCATTTATCATATTGTACAGGATGTTTTGCATCTTTTTATGTGAGGGTGGGAGCCCTTCTTCTGCCATCTGTTTTTCCTCCTTTTCCACATCATCTAATATCAATGAGAATATGTCATCAGGAACATCCAGCTCCTCCTCTCTCTGCATTTTGCTGACTTTTCTAGTACATGGAAAATTTGAAGGATGATTTGAATGCAGTAAAGCCAGCTAAAGATGATGATGGTCATTAAGACCTGCCCCCCTAAGGGGTACAGACTGTATGGTATTGGTCGGCACGCTGGCACCAAAATAATGAAGGCTTATTGTTATTGAACTACATTTATGGCTGATGTAGGAATAAGTAAATGAAGGAATCTATAATAATAAAATCCCTGTGTGAGTGCGCTGTGTCCGTGTGTCACCAGTTTTGCACTGGGCATGCGCGGCGTTCAATCAGGACACATCGCTCTACACAGACACAGCGCTACACACAAGTTTCCCTGCAGCCTGACTGCTCATAGATACCTCCGAGGCCACATTTCCCCGCCACCGTCCGCTCCTCTTTCGGCTCAGGAGATGCAGAGCGCCCAGCACCCCCCATCCCTTTGAAGATGTCCAGCTAACACTCTGCTTGAAACGGCCGACATTGGTGCTGGCACTGATGTTGGCTGTTTAACCCCTTCCAAGCCGTGGCCCATAGGGACCGCTGTATGGAGGGGCTAACCAGTGGCTAACCATGGCAACCGGATGCCTTCACAGGCATCCGGCTTGCTGTGGTATATCTAAGCCTAAAGGCAGGAGCCTGATCAGGCTTAGTGTGAGTTAAATACACTGCAGTACACTATATAGTGTACTGCAGTGTATTGTAAGCCATCAGACCCACTGGATCTTCAAGAACCAAGTGGGTATGGGTCCAAAAAATGTAAAAAAAAAAGTAAAAAAATTTAAATATAAATTCCTATATCCACACATAATTGGTTAAAAATGTAAAAAATTTAAAACACTAAACATGTTTGGTATCTCCGCGTCCGTAAAGACCTGATCTATAAAAGAATCATGTTACTTTTACCGCCTGGTGAACACCATAACAAAAAAATGAAAAACTATGATGGAATTGCAATTTTGCACATCGCACTTCCCAAAAAATGGTATAAAAAGTGATCAAAAAAGTCATATGTATCCAAAATTAGCACCAATTAAACCGGGACCTCATCCCACAAAAAATGAGCCCCTACATAAGTCAATCATCCCAAAAATAAAAAAATATGACTTTTAGAAATGGAGACACAAAAACGATTTTTTTTTATTGAATAAAATAAAGTTGAAAAAATGCACATATTAGGTATTGTCATGTCCGTAACGACCGGCTCTATAAAAATAGCATGTGATCCAACCCATCTGGTGAACCCCAATAAAAAAAAAAAAAATTAAATTTGCTAAAAAAATCCATTTTTTATCACCTTACTGTCATGGTCATATTGGTGTTTGACCGTGACGAAGTTGCCATACAGACTGGTTGCCTGGGGCAATGTGTAGTTTGTGGTTTACAAGTGCAATTCCCCTTTAAGGTGTGTCTCCCTGCTGTTTGGTGAGCAAGGGGTTAATCTTCTGGCTAGTGGGGATTAAGGTGTTTCCTGTGTGTGGCTGCAAGCTTGATAAAAACCTGTGGCTTGCTGGCTGGGTGCAGTTGTACTACAGCCTTGCTTGGTGTTGGAGCTTTGCTCCTTGCCTGGGTTTTCAAGCACAGTCCTTAAGGGCCACCTTATGGAACATAAATTGTCCTCCCTTATGTACCCTCACTTGTTGTATGGGTTTATGTTCTGGGTGTGTGTAGCGTTTTGTTGGTTGTTACATGTCTGGGCTGTTGTTGGTGTTGGTCCCTGCATGTATGCTATACGTTACCCTGTATGTTGAAAGGGGGCTAGTTTCCTGGAGGGGTTAACCATATGTCTGGATGCAGTGCTGTCTGGGGCTGCTGTGCACCTTGCTGTATGGGGCCCAGGCAGTATCAGGTATGCTGGATTCCTGTGTGTGGTGTTGTTTGTACGGTGTCCTATTTGGTGTGTGGGCACCTGTACTTATGCACGGGTTCCAGTCGTGGTGGTAGCGGCAGGTAAGTGATTTTCCCGGTGTTCTTACCTGCCGATCCAGATGCTGCATATGTTAATTTCCCTTCCACCTTTTACTAGGCAGCAGGAGACTCCAGTTCGTCTGAGTCCCTAAGGAACCGGTTGTCTCCTATTCCTGACCCCTAAGCCAGGGACCGTCCGGGTCAGCAGGATCCAGGTTCCAGTGCATGAGCCCTCCCACCTTCAGGGTTTGCTCATGCGGTCAGGAGATCAGGGTCAGGATTAGGGCGGCTGTAGGTTGTGGCCTTCTCCCATTGTTGTCTGGCCTAGTAACAGTTCCCATTATACGGTTGGGAGTTTTCCCCACTCCCCATCGTGAAAAAAAGTGTAATACCAAGCAATCAAAAAGTCACATGTGACCCATAATGCAATTAAACCGTCATCTCATCCTGCAAAAAATGAGACCCTACCTAAGACAATCGCCCAAAAAATAAAAAAAATATGGCTTTCAGAAAATGGAAACACAAAAACATGATTTTTTTTTCAAAAATGCTTTTATTGTGTAAACTAAAATAAAAAATGCACATATTAGGCATCGCTGTGTCAGTAACAACCTGCTCTATAAAAAAAGTATGTGAGCCAACCCGTCTGGTGAACGCCATAAAAAAGCAATTTTTTATCACCTTACATCACAAAAAGTGTAATACCAAGCGATCAAGGCCAGCAGTCTCAGCCGCAGCCACCAGTCAGTGCCAGCAGTCTCAGCCACCAGCCACAGTCAATTTCCAGGCTTCTTACTTTTACTTTGTAACACGAGCAGCAGACGCCATTTTAGGAACAACTGATTCCTTACCTGAATTCGGATTCACGGCGACTCAAATTGTTCCTAAACTTCAGACCCCCATTAGGGAATGGCTATCTCCAGATTGTCTGGCTGCACAGCATTATGTGAGATCTTGTGTTCCCGGGATTTTTACTTTCACTTTGTAACAGCTTTGTGCAGCTGCCATTTTAGGAAAAACTGATTTATTGCCACAATGTGTGAGGAAATTCGGATTCGTTGCCAATCAAAATTTCCCTAAACTGAGAACCAAATTCCACTTTGATTGCTTCGCTCAACACTACTGACTGCCATACAAAACCCATCATCGCCCCCATAATGTGGCTGCAGATGGGCTGTTATGGTATGGTAGTTGGAGACTAGCAAAGGTCCTCAACATACAGTCAGGTCCATAAATATTGGGACATTGTCACAATTCTAACATTTTTGGCTCTATACACCACCTGTCACAGCCAGACAGCTGAGAAGCGCTCACAGGAGCTTTTCAGATCCTCCTCCTTGAATTTCTTTGTTTTGGTTTAGTTTCTCATCTCGTTAGTCTATCTCAGCTGTCATGCAGTCGGACTGATTGCTGCCCTTTAAATTCCTCCCCATAATGCAGTAGTGTGCGGCTGATACAACTTCCTGGAGTGTGTGTGCATGCTGTTCCCAGTTCCCAGTTCCCTCACTATTGTAGGGTCTTCAGGTAATAGATAGCCGAGGAACGTGGATATGCGCCCATCCACCTTTGGGGTGTTCGCATAGGCTGAGCAGTGAGGGAGAGCGGCAGGTCTATTGCAGGGGTCTCCCTTTGTTCCTTAGTTGTGGATCCAGAGAGACATTGTTTATATGGTATTGTCTTGTTTCCTGTACACCATCCGTGACATTATCAGCCGCCAAAACCGTCTCAAGCATGGATCCGGTTTCACTTTTGGCTGAACGCTTTCAGGGTCTTGCTTTGGAGGTAGCTGATCTCCGTAAGACTTTTTCTCAGCTTCAAGTGACCGGTTCAGCTTGCGTTCATGGAGTTTGTGCTGAGCCTAAGATCTCGCTCCCGGATACGTTCTCCGGGGGTAGTGAGAATTTTGTGCGTTTTAGAGAGGCTTGCAAACTCCATTTTTGCCTTCCTACCCATTCTTCTGGTGATGAAGAACGGAGGGTGGGGATCATTATATCGCTGCTCAGGGGTAACGCTCAGTCCTGGGCCTTTTCGCTGCCGGAGGGGGCACGGCCCCTCCGTTCAGTGGATGAATTCTTTTTAGCCCTGGGTCAGATATATGATGATCCGGATCGTATTGCTCTGGCTGAGTCTAGACTACGTCTGTTATGCCAGGGTAAACAATCCGCAGAGATATACTGCTCAGAATTTCGGAGATGGGCAGCAGATACGGGTTGGAATGATGCTGCACTTCGAAGTCAATTTTGCTATGGTCTTTCAGAGGGATTGAGAGATGCATTTGCCTTTCATGAAAGACCTACCTCCTTGGATTCTGCTATGTCTCAGGCTGTTCGTATTGACAGGCGTCTTAGAGAGAGAGGAGAGATCTCTCCTTCCTGTCATACTCAGTCCCGGGACAGTGCAGCGGTCTCATTCTGTGCACAGGGGTCTCAGTCGCTGTCAGCCCCTTCTGAGCAGGAGCCCATGCAGCTGGGGTTGATTGCCTCTGACAATAGAAGATTCAGCCCGCAGGGGAGGGTTTGTTTTTGTTGTGGAGGTATAAATCATCTGGCAAATGTTTGTCCCTCTAGGAGATTCAGGCAGTTTTCTGGGAGTAATAAAGAGACAAAAAGGAAAAAATCTTTTAAAAATGTTCCGTCTGTTACTATTGGCAGGGTTGAGGCGGAAATTGAAGGTTTCCCGTTTGCTTGTAGTTCCCGTTTTGTCCTGACTGCTAGGGTGGCGCTAGAGAGCAAGAGCATTTTTTGTGAGATTTTTGTGGATAGTGGAGCAGCTGTCAACCTCATTGATAATCAATTTGCAATAAGTCATGGTTTCCAGGTATGCACTTTGGGAAAAGATATTCCTGTTTTTGCTATTGATTCAGCTCCACTTTCTCAGAAATCATTAAAGGGCATAGTTCACAATATCCGTTTAATTGTGAGTGATGCTCATGTTGAGGATGTGTCATGTTTCGTCCTTAGCGGTTTGCCTACTCCTCTAGTGTTGGGGCTACCCTGGCTCACTAAACATAACCCCACCATTGATTGGCAAGCGAGGCAAATAAATGGTTGGAGTAACTTTTGCAGAGAGAATTGCCTCATAACATCTGTTTCTGAGGTTTCTACTAAGACTGTACCACCTTTCCTCTCTGAATTTTTGGATGTCTTCTCTGAGAGTGGAGTTCAGGGTTTACCTCCGCACAGGGAGTATGATTGCCCTATTAATCTCATCCCAGGCGCCAAGCTGCCTAAATCTCGTTTATACAATCTCTCCCAACCTGAGAGGGTCGCTATGCGTGCTTATATCTCTGAGAGTCTGAGAAAAGGACGCATACGACCCTCGAAGTCACCTGTTGCCGCTGGTTTTTTCTTTGTTAAGAAAAAAGATGGTTCTTTAAGACCTTGTCTGGATTTCAGGGAGCTGAACAGTATCACTATT
The DNA here is from genome assembly GCF_905171765.1 of Bufo bufo. Lineage (NCBI taxonomy): Eukaryota > Metazoa > Chordata > Amphibia > Anura > Bufonidae > Bufo > Bufo bufo. The sequence goes on from NC_053389.1 coordinate 475,012,978, forward strand.
CGTGATCCTTATCCGCTTCCTCTGATCCCGGACCTGTTTAACCAGGTTGTTGGGGCTAAAGTCTTTTCCAAATTAGACCTAAGAGGGGCATACAACCTGGTTAGGGTCAGAGAAGGAGACGAATGGAAGACGGCTTTCAATACCCCTGAGGGCCATTTTGAGAATTTGGTTATGCCTTTTGGTTTGATGAATGCCCCAGCCGTTTTTCAGCATTTCGTCAACAGCATTTTTTATCATTTAATGGGAAAATTTGTATTAGTGTATTTGGATGACATTTTGATTTTTTCTCCTGATTTCAAGACTCATAAGGAACACTTACGTCAGGTCTTGCTCATCCTGCGGGAGAATAAATTATACGCGAAACTGGAAAAATGTGTGTTTGCGGTTCCAGAGATCCAATTTCTGGGGTTTCTTGTCTCCGCTTCTGGTTTTCGCATGGACCCCGAGAAGGTCCGCGCTGTGCTTGAGTGGGAGCTTCCTGAGAATCAGAAGGCGCTGATGCGTTTTTTGGGCTTTGCTAATTATTACAGGAAATTTATTTTGAATTATTCCTCTGTTGTTAAACCACTCACTGATATGACCAGAAAGGGGGTAGATTTTTCTTCCTGGTCGGTAGAGGCGCGTAAGGCCTTTTCTAATATCAAGGAGAGTTTTGCTTCCGCTCCCATCCTAGTACAACCTGATATTTCGTTACCCTTCATAGTTGAGGTTGATGCTTCTGAGGTAGGGGTGGGTGCGGTCTTGTCTCAGGGTTCCTCTCCTGCCAAATGGCAACCGTGTGCCTTTTTCTCAAAGAAACTCTCCTCCGCAGAGAGAAATTATGATGTGGGAGATAGGGAATTGTTGGCCATCAAGTTGGCTTTTGAGGAATGGCGCCATTGGCTAGAGGGAGCCAGACACCCTATTACCGTGTTTACTGACCATAAAAATCTGGCCTACTTGGAGTCAGCCAAGCGTCTGAACCCGAGACAGGCCAGATGGTCTTTGTTCTTTTCAAGGTTTAATTTTGTTGTTACGTTCCGCCCTGGGGTTAAGAATGTGAAGGCAGATGCCCTGTCACGTTGTTTTCCGGGAGGTGGGAATTTTGAAGACCCGGGTCCCATTTTGGCTGAAGGTGTGGTGGTCTCTGCTCTTTTTCCTGAATTGGAGGCAGAGGTGCAGGCAGCCCAGTCAGAAGATCCTGATCTTTGTCCTCCTGGGAGGTTGTTTGTGCCTCTCGCTTTGAGACACAAGATTTTTAAAGAACACCACGATACGGTCCTTGCTGGGCACCCGGGGGCAAGAGCCACATTGGATCTCATCGCTCGGAGATTCTGGTGGCCTGCGCTTCGTAAGTCGGTTGAGGGTTTTGTGGCAGCTTGCGAGACTTGCGCTCGTGCCAAGGTCCCTCATTCACGGCCATCAGGTCCTCTCCTTCCTTTGCCCATTCCTTCCCGTCCTTGGACACATCTGTCCATGGACTTCATAACGGACTTGCCTCGTTCCTCGGGGAAGTCTGTGATTCTGGTGGTGGTGGACCGTTTTAGCAAAATGGTGCATTTTATCCCTTTTCCTGGTTTGCCCAATGCTAAGACGCTGGCGCAGGCATTTATTGACCACATTGTCAAATTGCATGGGATTCCTTCAGACATAGTCTCTGATAGGGGCACGCAGTTTGTTTCCAGATTCTGGAAGGCTTTCTGTTCTCGCTTGGGGGTTCGGTTGTCATTCTCTTCTGCTTTCCATCCGCAGTCGAATGGCCAGACAGAGCGCGTCAATCAGAATCTGGAGACATATCTGCGCTGTTTTGTGGCGGAGAATCAGGAGGATTGGTGTTCTTTTTTGTCCCTTGCTGAGTTTGCTTTAAATAACCGTTGTCAGGAGTCCTCTGATAAGTCACCATTTTTTGGTGCATATGGGTTTCATCCGCAGTTTGGGACTTTCTCGGGAGAGGGCTCTTCTGGTTTGCCTGATGAGGACAGATTCTCCTCGTCTTTGTCATCTATTTGGCAAAAGATTCAGGATAATCTAAAGAGCATGAGTGAGAGATATAAGCGTGTGGCGGATAAGAGACGTGTGCCTGGTCCGGACCTGAATGTTGGTGATCTGGTGTGGTTGTCTACCAAGAATATCAAATTGAAGGTTCCCTCCTGGAAGTTGGGTCCTAGGTTTATTGGGCCATACAAGATCCTGTCTGTCATCAATCCTGTTGCCTACCGTCTTGATCTTCCTCAGACTTGGAACATCCATAATGTTTTTCATAAGTCCTTATTGAAACCTTATGTTCAACCTATTGTACCCTCGCCTTTGCCTCCTCCTCCGATTATGGTTGATGGAAATCTTGAATTTCAGGTCTCTAGGATTGTGGATTCTCGTCTTGTCCGCGGTTCCCTCCAGTACCTCGTTCATTGGGAGGGTTATGGTCCTGAGGAGAGGATGTGGGTCCCAGTGACGGACATTAAGGCCTCTCGTCTCATCAGGGCTTTCCATAGGTCCCATCCTGAGAAGGTGGGCTCTGAGTGTCCGGAGTCCACTCCTAGAGGGAGGGGTACTGTCACAGCCAGACAGCTGAGAAGCGCTCACAGGAGCTTTTCAGATCCTCCTCCTTGAATTTCTTTGTTTTGGTTTAGTTTCTCATCTCGTTAGTCTATCTCAGCTGTCATGCAGTCGGACTGATTGCTGCCCTTTAAATTCCTCCCCATAATGCAGTAGTGTGCGGCTGATACAACTTCCTGGAGTGTGTGTGCATGCTGTTCCCAGTTCCCAGTTCCCAGTCCTCAGTCGTCAGTCGTCTGCAAGTTAAGTGCTGTTTATGTATTTATGATTTTCTCTTTTCTGGATCCAGGTGACCCTGACTCCCTCCGTGTCAGTGTAGGGATCCGGTGGTCGTGTCCCCTCACTATTGTAGGGTCTTCAGGTAATAGATAGCCGAGGAACGTCGATATGCGCCCATCCACCTTTGGGGTGTTCGCATAGGCTGAGCAGTGAGGGAGAGCGGCAGGTCTATTGCAGGGGTCTCCCTTTGTTCCTTAGTTGTGGATCCAGAGAGACATTGTTTATATGGTATTGTCTTGTTTCCTGTACACCATCCGTGACACCACCACAATGGATTTGAAATGAAACGAACAAAATGTGCTTTAACTGCAGACTGTCAGCTTTAATTTGAGGGTATTTACATCCAAATCAGGTGAACGGTGTAGGAATTACTACAGTTTACATATGTGCCTCCCACTTGTTAAGGGACCAAAAGTAATGGGACAATTGGCTTCACAGCTGTTCCATGGCCAGGTGTGTGTTATTTCAAAATGGACACCACAAAAACGGAACGGACACGGAAAGAAAATACAGTCGTGTGCAAGAGGCCTTAGACCACGGTTAAATATTAAGCCCTGTTCAAATGAGCAGTGGAGCCAAATTTATCATAACGAATGCATTCTGTTAGCTGTTGCATTACATAGTGTCAGTATTAGGCCATGCTTAAATATTTCGCCCTGTTCAAATGAACAGTGGAGCCAAATTTATCATAACAAATACATTCTGTTAGCTGTTGCGTTACATATCGTCAGTATCAAGCCGCGGTTAAAGATCGAACTACGAGCTTCTTAACTTCCAGAATCTTTAATACACACTGGAGCTTTAATTACTGCAGGTGTAATATATCGCTGTATGCATCACATTCTACTGCACCAACAGATTTAGTCCATTATTTTAATGATACAGTTAGTTAAATATTTTGCCCTGTACATGTGTGCAATGGACCCAAATTCATCATTGCTAACACGATCTATTAGGAAAAAAAATTATTCGGCGTCTGTATTGCAATCCTGATCCCTATGACGAATGGAGTTGAGCGGGTTGCCTGCACCTGTCGGCAAAGAATGGACACACGGCGATCCCTTCAGTGTGGCGCGAGTGCAGCCCCGGACATCTATGGGCATCATACCTGTTATTGCCTCTTGTCCTTCGAAGATGTGATGCAGACCGCCTGGGGTCAAATAACTACTTAGCATGGAGGAGTCTCGTTGGTTATCGATATGAACAACACAAATCGCTCCACCAACAAACTAGGCTATATCAGACATACACTCACCTGAAGAATTATTAGGAACACCATACTAATACGGTGTTGGACCCCCTTTTGCCTTCAGAACTGCCTTAATTCTACGTGGCATTGATTCCACAAGGTGCTGATAGCATTCTTTAGAAATGTTGGCCCATATTGATAGGATAGCATCTTGCAGTTGATGGAGATTTGAGGGATGCACATCCAGGGCACGAAGCTCCCGTTCCACCACATCTTAAAGATGCTCTATTGGGTTGCGATCTGGTGACTGAGGGGGCCATTTTAGTACAGTGAACTCATTGTCATGTTCAAGAAACCAATTTGAAATGATTCGAGCTTTGTGACATGGTGCATTATCCTGCTGGAAGTAGCCATCAGAAGATGGATACATGTTCTCATTCTGTTTACGCCAAATTCAGACTCTACCATTTGAATGTCTCAACAGAAATCGAGACTCATCAGACCAGGCAACATTTTTCCAGTCTTCAACAGTCCAATTTTGGTGAGCTCGTGCAAATTGTAGCCTCTTTTTCCTATTTGTAGTGGAAATGAGTGGTACCCGGTGGGGTCTTCTGCTGTTGTAGCCCATCCGCCTCAAGGTTGTGCGTGTTGTGGCTTCACAAATGCTTTGCTGCATACCTCGGTTGTAACGAGTCGTTATTTCAGTCAACTTTGCTCTTCTATCAGCTTGAATCAGTCGGCCCATTCTCCTCTGACCTCTAGCATCCACAAGGCATTTTTGCCCACAGGACTGCCACATACTGGATGTTTTTCCCTTTTCACACCATTCTTTGTAAACCCTAGAAATGGTTGTGTGTGAAAATCCCAGTAACTGAGCAGATTGTGAAATACTCAGACCGGCCCGTCTGGCACCAACAACCATGCCACTCTCAAAATTTCTTAAATCACCTTTCTTTCCCATTCTGACATTCAGTTTGGAGTTCAGGAGATTGTCTTGACTAGGACCACACCCCTAAATGCATTGAAGCAACTGCCATGTGATTGGTTGACTAGATAATTGCATTAATGAGAAATACAACAGGTGTTCCTAATAATTCTTTAGGTGAGTGTACATCATATATACACTTGTATGAAAAAGTTTAGCCTTCTTAGTAAATTTATATGTTCTGTAATGTAAAAATAAGTGAACACAACTGATTTAAAGGGGTTTTAATAGCGAAACACCTGAATAGCATATGACTGCTTAAGCAGGTGATTGGAATCAGCGGTCACATGAACGGTGAGCGTGACATCATCACTGCAGGACAAATAGGGACTGGAGCAGCAGCACTGTAGTGGCGGAACATTTAGAAAGAGTTTTTTTTATTTTTATTTTAGACAGCTTCTTGTACTGTACAGTACCACTTTTTTGAAAATGTAGGGGTAGTCCCAGGACAACTTATCCTATATCCACTCCATTCAATGGGGAAACACGGGCCCCCATTCTGGTGATTAGCAAGTGCCACAGAGGTCGGACCCTGTCAATCAGATGCTTATCACCTATCCTGTGCTAGGGGATAAGTTCAAGATTTATTAAAGGGGTTTTAGAAAGGTTATTCATTGTATAATCAAAACTGTTTACAAATGATATAAGTTCTATATTGATACCTCACAATTTTCAAGATTTCTGATGCCAGTCATTCAATAGGAATCTTTATTTATTTATTTATTTTTTCCAGTGGATACAAATCTGTCTTGGTCATATGATGGACACACGGGTGCATGATTTCTAAGTCACAGCTCTGATAAGTGTACTATAACTGTGATCTGTCCCCTTTAAAGGGTAATCCATTACAATACTAAAAATATGAAATCCATAGCACAGAACAATTAATATCTCTTTTGATATGATAAAACCCTGTAATACAGTCTACAAAGAAATAACTGAATTGTGTTAAACCGTTATCTTGCTAGATGCCAAGCACAAAGGCCAAGCTAAAACATACAAAACACACAAATCATTTTTATAGCATTTAATTAAGAGAGATTTTTCCAAGTATGGAGAATTGAACACATGCAAACACATACTCTACCCTTGGATTCGAGTTCTACAAAACGCCCACTTAACTCTTATCACTATTTTCCATCCATGTCAGATAGTTGCAGGTCCGACCTCTAGGATCTGCTGCCTTCTCCAGTATAGCGACCCCAAAGTTCTCTCCAATCACTGCTATGAGAGTTCTGAAAATAGCTATTTTCAGAAGTCCCATAGCAGTGATGGAGAGCATATCATGCATGCATGGCCATCTCTCTGGATTTCAGGAAATAGCTGAGCCAGCTATTTTCAGAATTCCCATAGTGGTGAATAGAAGTTAGCCACCCTTGCGCTTTTACACTGTCCTTTACTTTGGGGGGACCGTTCTGGTAATAGCAGCGGTCACAGAGGTGGGACCCACACCTGACACCCGTCTGAGATGGGAATACCCCTTTAAGTAAATATTGGAATTTATGGCTATGTGTGGCTAGTAGAGAAGAGCGAAGTTAGCCTTATAGGTCAATGTTAGCATCAGGTATAAAGAATCATGCAGTTGCCCAAGATTCTAGGAGTCAACAGAGTGGCCCCATCATAGAGTGGGGAAGTTGGGGGCAACAACAGTGGCAGTAACAGCACAAGATAGTGGCAGTAGGAAAAGATGGCAGCAGAGGCAGCAGGTGTGTGGCATCAGGCGGGTGGCAGCATCAGAATAGTTGCCGAAGCACATGGCCAGAAGTAGCTGGCTTTTTTCACAATGTGGCACCCATAATGATCTAGTCTGATGCATCAGGCACTGTCGTGTGGGAATCCTGGCTGATCCATGCCTGAATCCTCTTTACAAAGGTTAGTCTCAACATTTTGGGTGGAAAGGCAAGTTCTCTTTGGGGTAACTATGCTCCCAGCCGCACTAAACACGCTCTCAGATGCCACACTACTGGCCAGGCAGGAAAGCTTGTCCAGGGCAAACTCGGCCAGTTGCGGCCACAAATGAAGTTTGGCTGACCAGTAGTCCAGGGGATCTTGGATATGGGGTGGCAGGGTGCAGTCCAAGTATGCAACCATCTACTGGTTCAGGTTATGCTGTTACTGTTGCTGGGTGGTTTCTTCAGTAGGCGGGTGAAGAAAGGTGCTCATTAGGGACTCCAGACTTAAGTTGCTGCTGATGGAGCTGGTGCTGCTCCTGTCCCCCCCCAGCAGTCACAGCAGTGGAACATGAGTGCAGAGGGCTCCCCCCGGTCAGACCTTCGTAACGATGGGTGATGGCATACATAGGCAGCGGCCAACTCACTACGTAGGATGTCTTGATAGTAGTTGGGTTTATCCTTCCTCTCAGCAGGTGGAAAAAAGGTACCCATTTTGGACTGGTAGTGAGGATCTAACTGTCACAATCAGTGTGGGGGGAAATTCCACACTGAACACAGGAGGGAAGGGGAACAGTAACTGGGCCTGGAAACTAAGGAAGAAACAGGTCACCTCCTAGACAACCCTAATCCGGGCCCTGACTACCTATCAATATGAATAGATATTGAAGATAGCAATATTCATAAGCAGGATAAATAGGCCCTGATTTCTCAGGCCCAGATACAACAACAGGGAAAATAACAAATACAAACAAAGCGCGACACTTAACTTCTGTAGAGATGGAAGAACAGGAACACCAGAGAGGATCTCACACCAGCTCAGCCAAACCCAAATGAAGCTATCAACCGCATAGTCAGAAGGGTGGGGTGAGACTATAAAGGGTAGAAGTGATGACCACTGAGCAACAGCTGAGAAAAGGGAAGTGATCATTAACCCTATCAACCCTGAATCAAGAGAAATCAAGGAGGCTGTTAGATTCCTCCACGCTCAGCCAATCTCCTTGATTTCCTGACATCAGTCACCTGAGGGATCGTGACAGTACCCCCTTCTAGGGGTGACCTCCGGGCACCCAGGACCAACCTTATCAGGATGGGCTTTGTGAAAGGTCTTTACCAGACGATTTGTATTAACATCGGCCGCTGGAACCCACATCCTCTCCTCTGGTCCGTAACCCTTTCAGTGGACGAGTTACTGGAGGGATCTACGGAGAGCTCAGGAGTCCACAATCCTGCTGATTTGAAATTCTAAATTACCGTCCACCATGACAGGAGCGGGAGGAAAGGAGGACGGCTCAACAGGTTCAACACATTTCTTCAACAACAACTTATGAAATACATTATGAATTTTCAAAGCCTGAGGAAGTTCAAGATGGAAGGCTACAGGGTTAACAATGGCAGTGATCTTATATGGACCAATAAATCTTGGGCCCAACTTCTAAAGAAGGTACCTTAAGCTTAATGTTTCTTGTGGACAGCCACACAGAATCACCCACTCTCAGGTCTGGGCCATTCATACGTCTCCTGTCAGCCACACGCTTTAACCTGAAAAAGATGGGCAACAGGTATTTTTGAATTTTCTGCCAAATCGAAGACAAAGAAGAGGAAAATCGTTCCTTCCCAGGAATACCGGAAGTTTGAGAACCAGAAAATGTGCCAAACTGTGGATGGAATCCATATGCCCCAAAAAACTTCGACTTATCAGTGGACTCCTGTCTATGGTTATTAATGGCAAACTCAGCTAACGACAAGAATGAAGACCACTCCTCCTGGTTCTCCAGAACAAAACATCTCAAGTAAGTCTCCAGATTCTGATTGGTGCGCTCCGTCTGGCCGTTTAACTCAGGATGAAAAGCCGAAGAAAAGGACAATTGTACCCCTAGTCGAGTACAGAACGTTTTCCAGAATCTGGAAACAAACGGAGTCCCCCAATCAGACACCACATCAGAGGGAATGCCATGTAGTTTCACGATGTTATCGACAAACACCTGTGCAAGAGTCTTGGCATTAGGTAGAGCAGGCAATGCTATAAAATGCTAAACCGATCAACTACCACCAGGATCACGGTTTTTCCCGAAGAATTCAGTAAATCCGTGATAAAGTCCATGGATAAATGCGTCCAAGGTCTAGACAGGATGGGTAACGGAAGAAGAGATCCAGAAGGCCGAGTATGTGTCACCTTAGCACGAGCACAGGTACAACAGGCTGACACATAGTCCTCAACACACTTACGCAGCTCCGGCCACCAAAATCTGCACGAGATCGACAGTGGATCTACTACCAGGGTGTCCAGCCAAGACAGTACAGTGATGTTCCTCAAATACCTTATGACGTAAGTCTGAAGGAACAAACAATTTCCCTGGAGGACAAGAGTCCGGAGCTTCCTCTTGGGCCTCCAACACTTAGCCTCAAGATCAGGATATAGGGAAGATATGACTACCCTTTCAGACAAAATAGGACTAGGATCTTTAGAATCATCCTTCCCCCAGGAAAGCTGCGCGACAAAGCATCCGCCTTGACGTTCTTAACCCCAGGGCGGTGGGTGGAAATGAAGTTAAATCTGGTGAAAAACAGCGACCTTCTGGCCTGCCTTGGATTCAGTCATTTAGCCGACTCAAGGTAAGCCAGATTTTTGTGATCAGTAATTACCATAATATGATGAATTGCTCCTTCCAACCAATGGCGCCATTCTTCAAAAGCCAACTTAAAGCGAACCTTTCACCTGCATTTCACTTAATAAACTATCAAAAGTACCTTACAGATCATCCTCATTGTGTTATCATACAGTCTTGTCCCGCTTTTCTGCCATGTATATGCATGAAAAAATCGCCTTATAAAGTACTCTTCTCCAGCTCCACAAGTCACGATAGAAGTCAAGGGGGTAGCCCTTCCCTCACTCCAGGCTGTAACTCCCCTGCCCTAACCCCGCCTCTATGCAGTCTAATTGACACCCGGCTCAGTCGCCGGGACCGCGCTTGTACAGGCGGCGCATGCGCCGTCGGACTCAAGCGCGATCCTGTAACTGAATCACGCATGCGCCATCCCCGATGCCTGCCTGTCTTCAAGATAGCCATCTAATTAAATCTGGGTTTGTCACATGTGTATATCTTTCTAAAGATAGATAGCCCCATGAAATATGCGGAGTTTTTGACATATAATACCTGCTGAATATGATTATGCTCCAGATGATCACTGGCTTGCGATCTGCGGCAGGTCAACAGTGATCACGTGGACGCATGGAGCGTGAAGATCGGGGCACGCACGCTCGTGAGGAAGAGGAGACAGGCAGGCATTGGGGACGGCGCATGCGCAATTCAGTTACAGGATCGCGCTTGAGTCCGACGGCGCATGCGCCGCCTGTACAAGCGCGGTCGCGGCGACTGAGCTATAAGGTACTTTTGATAGTTTATTAAGTGAAATGCAGGTGAAAGGTTCGCTTTAAGCAGTCGAAAGTTATTTAGAGAAAAGAGCACATGGGCGCCATTTACTAGGTAAAGGACCTTGTGACAAAACTGCTCCCACCCCTACCTCGGATGCATCAACCTCTACAATGAATGGCTGAGACTCGTCCGGTTGCACTAGAATAGGGTCTGAAGCAAAATATTCCTTCACAGCAGAAAAGGCTTGTAATGCCGTCTCAGACCAAACAGAGAAATCGACCCCCTTCCTAGTCATGTCTGTTAAAGGTTTAAACACAGTTGAATAGTTCAAGATGAATTTACGGTAGTAGTTGGTGAACACCAAAAACCGCATAAGCTCTTTCAGATTTCTGGGTCGATCCCAGTCCAACACCGCACAGACTTTCTCGGGATCCATACGAAAACCTGAGGGTGAGAGCAGGTAACCCAGGAATTGCACTTCCTGAACAGCAAAAACACACTTTTCCATCTTCGCATACAATTTATTCTCTCTTAGGATCTGTAACACCTGTCTCACATGAGTCTCCATATCTGGAGAATAAATTAGTATGTCATCCAGATATACAACAACAAATTTGCCCACCAGATGATGAAATATGTAATTGATAAAGTGTTGAAAAACCGCTGGAGCATTGTTTAACCCAAAGGGCATGACCAGGTTTTCAAAATGACCCTTAGGGGTATTAAATGCGGTCTTCCACTCATGCCCCTCCCTGATCCTTAACAGATTATATGCCCCTCTCAGATCCAATTTAGAGAACACCTTGGCACCTACAATCTGACTAAACAAATCCGGAATTAAAGGAAGGGGGTAAGGATCACGGACGGAAGTACGGTCGAGCTCACGGAAGAACAACCCAGCAGCCACTGGGGATTTGGATGATTTGATATGACCCTTCGCCAAGCTCTCGGTGATATACTCTCGCATAGCTTTTCTTGGGCAGTTTAGCTCCAGGGAAAGACATTGACGAGACAATCATACTCCCGATGCGGGGGTAACTCCTGGTTACCACTCTCAGAAAACACATCAGAAAATTCGGAAATGAACGAGGGTACAGTTTTAGTGGTGACCACAGAGAAAGACACATTAAGACAGTAGTCCATGCAAAAATCACTCCAATCGAGAATCTGTCTCGCTTGCCAGTCGATGGTAGGGTTATGTTTGCTTAACCATGGTAAGCCCAAAACCATCGGAGCAGGCAGTCCCTCTAACACATAACAGGAGACAGATTCCTGATGGAAATCACCCACTCTTAAATGGATGTCATTTACCACCTGCGACAGGCATTTTTGGGTAAGAGGTGCAGAATCAATTGCAAAGACAGAAATGCTTCTTTCTAGTGCACTAGTAGTCAACCCATGAATTCGAACAAACTGTCCTTCAATCAGGTTAACCCCAGCCCCACTGTCGATAAATACCTCGATTTCCACAGTTTTGAACTCTAGCGCCACCTTGGCAGACAGGGGAAATCGGGTACTACCAGTAAATGACAAAAGTAAGGCTGTTAGATTCCTCCACGCTCAGCCAATCTCCTTGATTTCCTGACATCAGTCACCTGAGGGATCGTGACACTAACATGGTTGAGAGCCAGTAGTCATCCTTCTGCTGAATGGTGATAACACAGCTGTCAAAACGCAAGCAACTCAGCATGTATCTGGCCATTTGTGCAAAAGACTTGGAGAGACTCCCTGCCTCCATCTGCACTGCATACTGCCACAGTGTGTCAGGGTCATCTGTCTGTCCTTCCTCATTTTTCTCCACCCATTTCTGTATACATTGCTTGTTCATGAATATACTCCTCATCATCCACCAGTTCAGCCCCCACAGGGCTCTTTCGGCCGTGAGATGTAGGCACCACATCTTCTGTCCTCTGGCCAGCCAGATTTAACAGCATCTGCTATTCTGCCTTTGCAGCTCAAGGAGGGTGTGTTTTGCATTGTAAGAGTGGCTGAAGTGTATGCACAGTTTCCTGGCCATTTTCAGAATGTCTTGCAGTTTAGTGGAAGACTTCAGGAACCGCTTTACAACCAGATTAAAGACGTGTGCCATGCAGGATGCATGGGTCAGCCCTCCTTGAAGCAGCACCACCGCGAGAGTTCCAATCTTGAAAGACGCTGAGCAGTTCCTCCCTGGTGTGACTCAGTTCGCCCAGGCAAACCAGGTGCAGAACAGCATGACACTGCCATGCTGTACAGGAGGAGCACTCCAAATTGTGCCTGCAGTGGAGAAAGAGGACAAGGTTAACGCTGGGTTCACACCAGAGCGTACTGAACGTATGCTCTGTATGCGTGATTGTACGGGCGTTTACAATCGCGCCGCGGAGACAAGCGAACGCCCATTGTCGCGCTTTCCCGGAAGTCTATGTACTGGAACGCGCGACACTACGCCCCAAAGAAGCTCCTGAACTTCTTGGGGCGTTGGGCGTTTTACAGCGCGATCGTACGCGCTGTAAAAGGCCCAGGTGAGAACCATGCCGATAGGGAAGCATTGGTTTCTCCTTGTTGAGCGTTTTACAGCGCGTAAGAACGCGCTGTAAAATGCTCAGGTCTGAACCGGCTGTGAGGTTGAGGAGGCAGAGGAGGACATTGGTGCAGGGCTCACAGCTGGAGAATGTGGAGGTGGCAGTGCCGTCACCTGGCCAAGTTGCTGGTGTGGCTTTGTAGGAGCTACATTTACCCAGTGGGCCATAAAGGACATATATTGTGCTTGACTGTGAACTTTAGCAGCCACCGACAGGCTCAATGACTGGCCCACCTTCTGCTCAACATACATGTGCAGGGCTGGTACAGCCTTTTTGGAGAAATAATGACGGTTTTGGACACTCCACCTTGGTTCAGCACAAGCCATCAGTTCTGTGAAAGGTGCAGAGTCAACCACATGGAAGTAGAGCAACAGAGCAAAGTGTAGGTTGACTTAGGGGGAAGTATGTAGGCAGGAAAGTGGTGTTTTCGGGTTAGGAGTCTGACTGGTTGAGAAAGGGGGTGGGGCTAGCTAACTTTGCGGGCTGTATATAATCTAGTGTAGAGGTGGGATCTGCAACAGTGTCTGGGGTATACCGGTGAGTTGCATGTGAGTAGCGCTGCGGCTCTTAGTTAGTTTGATTATGGCTTCCCTGGATGATTTGTTGGTTGCGGTCAGGGCCGCGGCAGAACAGCATGGTTCTGCATGGCTTCAAAGGAGCTTGCAGGCGGCTTTGGAGGCGCCGGCTGCGCCTCCAGCTGCATTGGTAGGTAGGGTTAGGGCCCGGCGGTCTGTGCCGCCTGCACGTTTGAGCCCTGAGGCCCCCCCCCCCCCCCCGGGTGCGGCGACGCTTGCGGAGCCCCCTTAGGGGCCCTCCGCTGCGGCCGGCTGGGGCAGATTGGGCTACAGCCTGCGGGAGAGGGACAGGTTAGGGTCGCAGAGTGGAGTGGCATTTCCATCCCAAGATGTCCCCTGCGTGGAGCATACAGGTAATCGCGTCTTACCTGGACGGGCAGCTGGCAGAAGATTGGCGGAGAGGACGTCGGGGGATGTGGCCTCACTGTCATGTGGTGAGGGCCCGTCTACAAGGGAGGTGGCAGTGACAGAGCAAGTGGCGTTGCGGCCTGTTCCGGCGGGCCGGCAGCGGTCTTCTTCTTCTCAGCCCGAGGAGAAATCAACAGTGACAATGCCTGGTACTGCAGGCCGGAGGACAAGGAGAGGAGCGCTGGCTGGGGGTTCAGATTTGGCTCTGCCCACAGTGCAGCAGTTAGCAGACGCGGCAGTAGGGGGGGCGTAGTGCGGCTATCGACTATTGGCTCGCTGTGCTGGTGGCTGGCGGTACGGAGGATGAGGCCAGTGATATTATGGGACGGCGGCCAACTTCTGGTGGGCCTATGTTCAGTGAGTCACCGGACCTGCGACCCTGCCATACGGACGGTGGTGGGGGTCTTCAGCCGGATCCGAATTTGGAGGAAGGGGAACTCATCCTGGAAGAGTGGGAAGCAGACGACAAGCCAGAGGTCGTTGCTGGCGCCGGTCCATCGTCATCTACAGCTCCGGTCGGTTTGATGCCAGGAAGAGTTCCAGAGTGGTCTGCGGCTGCTGGCAGGATACCCCAGGCTCAGCCAGGTGAGAGATCATCGTGTCAGGCTCTTGGGTGTGGGGGGTTGCGGGGGTTCAGTTAGGTAGGGCTGGGTCTGAAAGTTTGGCACAGGAATTGTTGTCGGGCATGTTGTCACTTATTTCACGTTTGGGAACAGGGGCGGTTGCATCTCCAGCGGCAGTCTAGGCTTCTGGGCCTGAGGTTGGGGAACAATCTCGTGTGGTTAGTGTGGGGTGCAGCCTGCCGCGGCGGTTGGTGCTCTGGTAGGAGACGTGGTGGTGAGTGCTGGTAGTAAAGTTAAAGTTGGGGAGGACGTTAGGTTGGCGGATGCAGCAAAAGGGGAGGTCTATGTGTGCTTTGAGGGGCCGTTGGGGGCATACTTGAAGCTGGAGGTCAGGGAGAAGATTTGGAAGGACGAGTATGTGGAAATATTTTTGTTACTTCCGTTAGAGAAATTCCAGTTGGATAGGGTGAGGTTAGATGAGAGCAAAAGAGAGGAGGAGGAGGAGAAGCGGCGGTATAGGCTTATACCGCGCACTTTCCTGAATTGGCTGCAGGCTTTCGCTATCTTGGCAAGTGTGATTGGAGAGAAGGCACCTGAACACTGTTCGGCACTTTTTTGCTATATGGATGCGGTTGGGGAGGCGTATCGGACGTATGGGGGGTGGCTTGGCTCAGGTATGACGAGCAGTTTCGCCAGAGGAAGGCGGTCCGGCCTAGTATTAGGTGGGACCATAAGGACATGGATGCCTGTGGATGCGGCTGATGTCAGCTCCAAAACGGGGTAACCAGCCCTTTTGGGGTGCGGCTGGGGGTTCCTTGGCGTCAGACTTCAATAGCGGGAATAAAAAGGGATGCTGTTGGCAATTCAATGAGGGGTACTGTAAGTATCTGGCCGATTGCCGGTTCAAGCACGAATGCTCAGGCGGTGTTTTAAGCGAGGAAAAGGCAAGGGATACGAGGCTGCGCAGAAGAGGGGTGACTCCGGTGAAGGTGGACAAGATGGAGCCGTTTCTAAGGATCTATCCAAATAGGGAGGCGGCGGATTTGTAGTTATGGGGTTTCAGGGACGGTTTTAAGATTCTGTGTGTTACAGAGGGTGTTGTGGTCGCTGATCGCAACTTGTCTTCCGCGTTGTATCACCTAGATGTAGTTTCTGACAAAATTGCCAAGGAGGTGGTGGCGGGGAGAATAGCGGGCCCGTTTGCGGAGTGTCCTTTGCAGGGTTTGTGGGAGTCGCCGTTGGGGTTGGCCCCAAAAAAAGAGCCGAACAAATTTCGGCTTATTCATAATCTTTCATTTCATGCAGGGAGCTGTAAATGATGGTATTAACGACGATTTATGTTCAGTGTCATATACGTCGTTTGACGAGGCTGTGCGGTGGGTGCGCTGTTTCGGGTATGGGGCGTTGTTGGCGAAAACTGACATTGAGGCTGCATTTCGTTTGTTGCCCATTCATCCAGATAGCTTTCATTTACTCGGTTTAAGATGGGAGGGGCAATTTTATGTGGATTGCTGTTTACCAATGGGTTGTGCTATATCTTGTTTCTTGTTTGAAACGTTTAGTTCATTTTTAGAATGGGTTGTGAAGCAAGAAGCGGGTTGGAATTCGGTGTTACATTATCTGGATGATTTTTTGTTTCTTGGACCGGCAGGGTCACGGGTTTGTTCGGTATTGCTGCGCACGATGGAGCGGGTGGCGGCCAGGTTTGGCGTGCCGTTAGCGTTGGAAAAAACTGAGGGGCCGGCCACGTTGGTTAAGTTTTTAGGTATAGTAATTGATAGTGTGGCAATGGAATGCAGGTTTCCTAAAGATAAGGTGGTGGATTTGAGCAGCGAGGTAGCTTTCCAGCGTAGGGTGAAGAAAGTGCAGTTACGTTGCGTGCAGTCTGTTTTGGGTAAATTTAATTTTGCTTGCAGAATTTTGCCCATGGGTCGGGTGTTTTGTAGGCGATTAGCCATGGCTACAGCGGGTGTGCCTTTCCATTTTTTGCATCTGTCTGCTGAGGTGCGGGCAGATTTAGAAGTTTGGGAGCGGTTTTTGGGTGAATTTAACAGTCCTTCGATGTGGATGGAGGCGCCAGTTTCTAGTGCAAATTTGGAACTGTTTACGGATGCGTCGGGTTCATGTGGGTATGGCGCGTTTTATCAAGGGCAATTTGTTTGTCAAGGGTGTTTTTGTTGTGATAATTTAGGTGTGGTGCAAGCCGTTAATAGTCATTCAGCGAATTCACCCCCAGTTTTGCGCTTGCTTTGGCACTTGGTCCTCACAGGATTAAGATTGAATGCTTGTTTTGTGGCGGTGCATGTTCCTGGTGTTGATAACTCAATTGCTGATTCCCTTTCTCGTTTTCAGTGGGACCGTTTTCACAGTTTGGTGCTGAGCACGGATGCGAAGGGTCTGCCTTGTCCTCAGTGGCTCTGGAGCGTGGCCTTGGGGTCTCCTCAGATCTGATTAGGTGGTCCGTGAGTAGGAGTACAGCTTATTCTTCTGTGTGGTCTCATTGGGAAAGGTTGGTGGATCAGGTAGGGGGCTGATGTAGCAGAGGATTTTCATGTGTTGTTGGTTTATTTTGTGGGGTTATCTTATAGTTCGGGAGTGTCTTTCTCAGTGGCTTATTAAAGGGTTCCGGCTGTGGCCTTTTGGTTGCGTCTGTGTGGTTTGGCCGACAAGTCCCAGAGTTTTTTGGTGCGCCAGGCTCTGAAGGGTTATCGGCGCAGTGTGTTTAGAAGGACACTCGTCGTCCAGTTTCTTTTTCGGTGTTACAAAAGTTGTGTGATCAGGTTGGTGTGGTGTGCAATTCTTGGTATGAGGTGTGTTTGTTTTGTACCACGTTTTCTTTGGCTTTCTTTGGCGCCTTTAGGGTCTCAGCTGGTGCTGAGTAGTAGGGCGCGAGGCGGTGGATTGTTGTGGGAAGACATTCGTTTTGATGAGGAAGGTTTTGCGATGTGTGTTGCGTAGGTCAAAAACTGATCAAGTAGGTAGAGGGGTTTGCATTTTGTTGCGCACATTGGCTGGGTCTGTGCTGTGCCCTATTCGGTGTGTGGAATAATTTTTGTCTCTACGGCCGTGCCTGGCTGGTTCTTTGTTGGTGCACCAGGACGGTTCGGCGATGTCTCGTTTTCAGTTTGTGTCGATCTTCAGATGGTGTCTAGCGGCAGCAGGTTATCCGGCCATGGAGTTTGCGTCTCATTCCTTCAGGATAGGAGCGGCAACTGAGGCAGCTAGATGGGGCCTAAGTGATGTAGTTTAAGCAGATTGGCCGGTGGGAATCAGAGTGCTTTCGGGGGTATATTCGCCCTCATATGTTATAGTGGCGGGCTTTGTTCGTTGTAATTGCATGTCATGGTCAAGTCTCATTGTGTTTGTTTTTTAGGGTCATCTCCGTGTTTGGCGAGGATTCTGGGTCATTCGTATGTTCACTGGGGAGCGTTGAGAGCTGACGTGCGGAGGAATGGAAGGCAATTGTGTTTCCGGCCGGAGGAGTTGCAAGTGTGGTAGATTGGTGTGAGGGGGCTCTTGTGGTGTCGGGTGTTGCCGGAATTCCATGCTTTTGCTATGTTGGATAGTCCCCCCGACATTTTAGTTTTGCATTTTGGCGGGAACGATTTAAGTGTTCGTCATTTGAGGGATGTGATACGTGACATCAAATTGGACTTGTTGCGGATGCTGGGAGATTTTCTGGATTTGTTGGTCGTTTGGTCCGAAGTGGTCGCTGGAAGGTCGTGGCAATTTGCGAGGTCAGTGGGTCGAATTAATAGGGCGCGGGCAAAGCTAAACAAGGAAGTTGGGCATTTTGTCCGTCGCCAGGGTGGATTTGTGGTGCGCCATAGGGAATTGGAGGCTGCGTCGCCTCAATTCTTGACGGCAGACGGTGTACATCTCAATGATGTGGGTATGGATTTGTGGGCCTTGGGGCTACAGGAGGGTCTAGAGACAGCTCTGATGGTGTGGCAGGACGTCCACAGGTGAGGTGTCTCCTGTGTTCATTTGTAGCTGGTTAATGGAGGGTCCTGGAAGGCAATACAATGTTTAAGAGGTGCATGACACGTTGGAGCGTGCATCTCATGAGGTTCGGTAAGCTGATGGCTGGGGCTCCTGTTTGGGCTAAAATGCCTACAGGGGTAGATGGAGATATAATTTTGGAGGATTTGGTGCCCTTGGGTTGGTGACTGTGGCCAAGGGTAAGGTGGAAAGTCAAGTGGAGATGGGGAGTGAAGAACGCAGCTTGCTTGGGTTGCCTTCTAGGATCCTTTCACAATGTTTTGGAATTTATTGCACTTTATTTTTGTGTTTATGTGTTTATTATTGTGATCATTAAAAGAAAGTTGATGGAGAATGTGTTTGTTTAATAAACGGGCTGCTATGGCCTTTTTACCAAGAAGTTGGCCTCAGAGTGTTATTTGGGGGGGGGGGGGGGGGGGGTATTTTGTAGTAGGTCTGGCAGCTGACGGAAGTGATCTTCCATCCTATTAAGTCAGTAGAGCAACGGAGCGGGGAGCAGACAGTAGCGAAGTGTAGCTTGACTTAGGGGGAAGTATGTAAGCAGGAAAGGGTTAAGTGGTGTTTTCGGGTTAGGAGTCTGACTGGTTAAGAAAGGGGGCGGGGCTAGCTAACTTCACAGGCTGTATATAATCTAGTGTAGGGGTGGGATCTGCAACAGTGTCTGGGGTATACCGGTGAGTTACCCACCCTCCCGCCCATTGTTAGGTAATTAATTTTCAGTTGTAGCAGGGGCTGGTTAATGGAGGGTCCTGGAAGGCAATACAATGTTTAAGAGGTGCATGACATGTTGGAGCGTGCATCTCATGAGGTTCAGTAAGCTGATGGCGGGGGCTCCTGTTTGGGCTAAAATGCCTACAGGGGTAGATGGAGATATAATTTTGGAGGATTTGGTGCCCTTGGGTCGGTGACTGCGGCCAAGGGTAAGGTGTAAAGTCATGTGGAGAAGGGGAGTGAAGAACGCAGCTTGCTTGGGTTGCCTTCTAGGATCCTTTCACAATGTGTTGGAATTTATTGCACTTTATTTTTGTGTTTATGTGTTTATTGCACTTTATTATTGTGATCATTAAAAAAAAGTTGATGGAGAATGTGTTTGTTTAATAAACGGGCTGCTATGGCCTTTTTACCAAGAAGTTGGCCTCAGAGTGTTATTTGGGGGGGGGGTGGAGGGTATTTTGTATGAGGTCTGGCAGCTGACGGAAGTGATCTTCCATCCTATTAAGTCAAGGGAGGGACTGTAGTACCAGCAACTTGGCCAGGAGAATATTCAGCTTCTGCGAAATTGGATGAGTGAATGCATACTGTTGTCTTTTTGCAATCGCCTCGGTGATTGATTGCTGGCAAAATTAATGACGAGGAGTAGGATTCGGAGCATCAGGACCAGTTGATGGGAATCAAACACAGCACCCTTCTGCTGAGGTGTTGGAGCCTTGACTGCTGGAGAAGCAGTTGCCTCGTCAGGCTGTACACGGTTTTCCCAGGCCACTTTATGGTGATGCTGCATGTGTTCACACAGGGTCGTGGTGCCAACATTAGCACCGTGGCCATACTTCACCTTCTGCCCACAGATTCTACACATAGCCACGCTAACGTCCTCCAGCGACTTGAAAAATTCCCACACCGGTGAGTAAGGCATTTCCCCCACCACCACTGCATGCTGACTGCCTGCTGCCGCTGCCTCTGTGAACCTGTGCAGAGCTAGTTGTTTCCAGACAGGCAGGCTCCTGAGTAGCAGATGGTCTACCCCGGGCACGTTTGGATCCAGACCTCACACTGCCTCAATAAGCTTGTCCTCACTGAAAAACGGCGCAGAGCCAACAGCATACAATACTTTCTGAGCAGAAGGAACAAAAAATGAAAGAGGCAGGTTCAGGATAGGTGGGAGCACATAGCTTGATCCTGGGCCATGCTAACTAAGGGTACCTTCACACTAGTGTTATTCTTTTCCGGCATTGAGTTCCATCCTAGGGGCTCAATACCGGAAAATAACTGATCAGTTTTATCCTAATGCATTCTGAATGGAGAGCAATCCGTTCAGGATGCATCAGTCTTTTTGCCATTTAAGGACTGAGCAAATACTGCAGCATGCTGCAGTTTTCTCTCCGAGACCAAAAAGACTGAACACTTGCCGGAATGCTGGATCCGGCATTCATTTACATTGAAGTGTATTAGTGCCGGATCCGTCATTAAGTGTTCCGGGAAAATGGATCCGGCATTATGCGCAGACCGAAAAAAATGCAAAGAATTTTTATACCGGATCCGTTTTTCCGGATGACACCTGAGAGACGGATCCGGCATTTCAATGCATTTGTCAGACGGATCCGCATCCGGATCCGTTTGCCAAATGCCATCAGTTTGCATATGTTTTGCCGGATACGGCAGGCAGTTCTGGCGATGGAACTGCCTGCCGGAATCCTCTGCCGCAAGTGTGAAAGTACCCTTAGGCTACTTTCACACAAGCGTTTTTTGCGGATCCGTCATGGATCTGCAAAATCGCTTCCGTTACAATAATACAACCGCATGCATCCATCCTGAACGGATCAGGTTGTATTATGTCTTCTATAGCCATGATGGATCCATCTTAAACACCATTAAAAAGTCAATGGGGGACGGATCCGTTTTCTATTGTGCCAGATTGTGTCAGAGAAAACATATCTGTCCTGGCACACAATGTAAGTCAATGGGGATGGATCAGTTTTCTCTGAAAAAATCTGGCACAATAGAAAACGGATCCGTCCCAAATTGACTTTCAATGGCTCTGCTTCATCAGGCGGACAGCAAAACGCTGCAGGCGTAATATCAGGTCACAATTTCACCCCAGAAACAAGGATAAATGGATTTACTTATGTATAAAAGAAAGTGAACACCCCAAAATCTGTAGTATCAGGCAGCAATTTCACCCTAATTCACAATTAAGGCTGAATGGATTTACTTATGTATAAAAGAACATCAACACCCCAAAATCTGTAGTATAAGGCCTCCTGCACACTGCCGTTTTTTCACCCCGTTTAGGCTGCATTCACACGTCCTTGCTGTGTTGCGGACCCGCAAATTGCGGTCCGCAACACACCAGCCCGGCACCCCCATAGAAATGCCTATTCTTGTCCGCAAGCTGCGGACAAGAATAGGACATGCTCTATCTTTTTGCGGAGCTGTGGACCCAAAGATCGGGGCCGCACACTGCAAATGCGGATGCGGACAGCACACTGTGTGCTGTCTGCATCCATTCCGTCCCCATAGAGAATGAATGGGTCCGCACCCGTTCCGCAAAATTGCGGAACAGATGCGGACCCATTTTGCGGACGTGTGAATGGAGCCTTACTGGACGTTTTTTGCGTTCCGTATACGGTCCGTATACGGAACCATTCATTTCAATGATTCCGCAAAAAAACGGAATGTACTCCGTATGCATTCCGTTTCCGTATTCCCGTTTTTCCGTTCCGTTCTAACATAGAACATGTCCTATTATTGCCCGAAAATCACGTTCCGTGGCTCCATTCAAGTCAATGGGTCCGCAAAAAAAACAGAACACATACGGAAATGCATCCGTATGTCTTCCGTTTCCGTTCCGTTTTTTGCTGAACCATCTATTGAAAATGTTATGCCCAAACGGACCATAACGGATTTACTTATGTATACAAGAAGGTGAATCCCCCAAAATCTGTAGTATCAGTCCACAATTTCACCCTAATTACACAATAAAAGAGGTTGTCTCACTTCAGTAAGTGACATGATAAATGCCACTTACTGAAGTGAGACAACCACTTTAAGGACTAACGGATTTACTTATGTATAAAAGAATGTGAACCCCAAAAATCTGTAGTATCAGGCCGCAATTTTACCTCAGAATCAAGGATGAATGGATTTACTTATGCATAAAAGAACGTGAGCACCCTAAAATCTGTAGAATCAGGAAGCAATTTCATCCTAACTGCACAATTAAGGATTAACAGATTTACTTATGTATAAAAGAACGTGAACACCCCAAAAACAGTAGTATCAGGCCGCAATTTCACTCGAATCATACAATAAAGGATTAATGGATTTACTTATGTATAACAGAATGCAAACATCCTAAAATCTGTAGCATTAAATCTCTTTGTAACCCCAATTAGTGCAGCACGATGTAATAGAATAGATCCTATTAGCCAGGCTTTACACAGTTCAATTGTCCCTGCTCTCTTCCCTATAGTGTGATTAATGCCTCTCTATTATATCCCTACACTATGAATAAGCTGTCCCTGAACTGCTCAAAAGTAATATTTTGCAAATAAATTGTTTCCTAATCACTGTCCCTAGCTCTTGTAGTGTCTCTCCCTGCACTAAGTTCACTGGAAAATGCCGGAGACCGGGCAGGAAGAGACTTTTTATAGGGCTGTGACATCACAGGGGCTAGTTATCTGCTGATTGGCTGGCTGCACAGCATTATGGGTGATCCCTTGTTTCCGGGCTTCTTACTTTCTCTTTGTAACAAAAACATCTGATTCATTACCACAAAGTGCGAGGAAATTCGGCTTCGTTGCGAATCAAGTTTTTCGTGAAATTCGTATCGAATTACATTCAATACTAGTGGCTAGCTAAATTCTGTATATGTGTGTACTCTAAAAAAGTCAGGGAGTTACTTAGAGGATATATTGGTATATGGAAAGATAATGATATTTTCTTGCCTGTAGCAGAAACAAGATCTGTATTTTCTCAACTGGCTATTCACTGGCAGCTTTATTATATGCATAAGTTGGCATAAAAAAAATCAAGTGGGGTCATGGAAATAATTTGTGAGTAAAGGAGAACCCATCAAGAATATACTTGCCAGACAAGAAAAACTAAAGAACTTGTAAAATAAGAAAATGAAATCTTCCAAAAACATTTTTCATTGCACTGGCAAAAGTATGGCAAGAGATGGAAATCTGTCAGCCTATCAAAATTACTAAGTGTTCAGGCAAGACATCATGCCAAGGTGGATTAAAAAAAACATCTGCAATGCATTCATTGGTAAGACCCTTTAGCAGTAAAGTCTGTTTTGGTCATTGCCCATCTATATCATGTAACTGAAATTTTAACTATAAATTAGAGTTGGAATGCACTGACGGGAATGTCTCATTTATAGAGCGACATCACAATAACCGTGTTAACTGGTGACAACATTAATAAGGTAAGGGTACGACCAAGCCGTGCGGTTCTGATGTGGTCACGATGCTGTTAGCAACTGCAGCATCTCATTTTCCAATAGAAGTCAATGTGAAAATAGGTTTCTGAGATAGGCACTTTCAAAGTTGTGATGACTACACCTCATTATTATGTGTGGTTGACCCCATGTAAAACATGTCCTGCTACTTGCAGCTGCTCACTGCATGGTGTATACAGTTCAGTAGCAGCTTGCGGTATATGTTTAATATTTTACTATATGTGTTACTATTTGAAGTTAATCAGAGTGCTAAAGAACCACAAATATTCCCAACAGTTCAAACAACAGTCTATAAACAATCTCGGACAAAAAAACAAACCTTAAACACATGATTATGTATACGGTAACCACATGCAGTCGACCACATGCTTTCCATAACCACATAATGACCGCATGAAAACTGAGCCATGTGGTCGCACCATAAGGGTTGTAAATGTTTATTATTGCATACGAGCTAAGCACAGATTGCCTGGAATAGGCTACACCCACCCTGATGGTCACACCTTAAGGGGGTTGCCCTACATAATGGCATAATTAAATAACGGGTGAAAGTATGTCCATCTACAATTGGTAATTGTACAGCAGTAAGTCATCACATTCAATGGCGACCTGAAATGGCAGGCAAATGAGCTGTGGTGCTGTAACAGCGGGCCTTTAAACTGGCAAGTGCTGTTTTTTTTGTTGATGGACACCTTTCCCCACATTGTTTAATTATGCCTTTATTTTGGACAACCCGCTTCTGCAAGAATGTTTTTTTTTTTTTTAAAACCTCCCTATTCCACCGGACCAGCAAAGAGAAGTTGACTTACCTGCTTCCCAGCTTCCCGCTCCTTCTCCTGCATGCCTATGATGCTCAACTGGGCTCCATCGATGTCAACCTCCAGTTTGACATCACTGCAGCCAATCACTGGCAGTGGTATCCGGCTCCCCTTACAACATGACAAATGGTCACATGACGCGAGAGGAGCCGGACACTGCCGCAGCTAGTGATTGGCTGTGGCGATATCAAACCGGATTTTGATATTGATGGAGCCCAGTAGAACATCACAGGTCTGCAGGAGAAGGAGCGGAGAGCTGGCGCCAGGAAGCAGGTAAGTCATCTCCCCTTAGCAGGTCCAGCAGAAAGGTGGGAAGGGTTGCTAAAACTCCTCCATTCCAGTGGTGTTGCTAGGGCTGGTGTCACCCGGTGCGGTAGAAAATGGTGTCACCCCAACCTGCCCCCCCCCCCCCCCGAGCAATAATCTTTTAGTCATATAACCAAAAATATGTTGAAAGAATGAAAGAAGTCAAAGTTAATGCTTTTAAAAAATAACGTTTATTTTAAATTAACCCCTTTACTGAACAAATAACATTTTACAACACAAAATTTAACAGGATAAAATTATAAATAATTAAATAACACAAAATTCAACATGACTAATAAATAAATAAATAATTAAATAACAGAAAATTGAACAGGAACAAATACAAGTGCACTTAAAGTACATCTCAATCATTTCAGAACTTTGCTTTCCTGGCCTTCAAAGCTGCAAAACTATTAATTGCTTCATCGAAATCAATGGTTTGCACTAATTCGCTTTCAACTGACAACAGTGCAAGATCGGAAAGCCTAGACTCTCCCATTGTAGATCGCAGATAATTTTTGATAAGTTTAAGTTTTGAAAAGCTCCTCTCGCACAAAGCCACAGATACGCAGATTGTGAGGAATAATTTCAGACATAGTGAAAGGTGTGAGAGAGACTCAATAAAATCCCATTCAGCTATGAAGGTCAAAACTTGTAAAGCTGCCCAATCTTTGACTTCTTCTAGGTCCAACTTTGCTGCTTTTAGGTGTCTTCTGAACCTTGGTATCTCCAGTAACAGCTCACTCTCAGATACCTCATCATAGAAATTGGTCAGTTTTGGAATGGACACCTTTAATTCTCCTTCAGTGGCAGATATGAGACTCTTTGCTTGAACAGCCTCAAACATGCCTGCTACTTCCATGATGGCTCTTAATCTGGTCTGGAGTTCCAAATGAAAGCGATCAATGCACTCAAACATCGCCCTCTTATTTTCTTCTTGCAGACTTGGGCTTCCAGCATCTCTTGCCAGTTCCCCTGCCATCCTCTTCTTGATCCTGGTTCTTCTCTCTACTGCAATTCCATATTCATCAGCTTTTAAAATTGCCTGCTGAATTGCATTTTCGACTAGGTGACTGCGCTCCTCACACAGAAAAAGTCTTAGTGTCTCAAGCTTTGTCACCACTTTATCGAGACTTAAGCCCTTAGTCTGCAGGTACTGCTGTGCATCATTAACTTCCCTCAGTACATCAGACCAGAAGTGCAGGTAGCATAGAAAAGTAAAGTCACAGACAGCAGGTAGAAGACCTTGTGCTGCTCCTCTTGTGTCCATATTTTCACATGGTTCACAAAGAGCTCCAAGTGCCGACACGAACATGTAAAATTTTTCTTTTACTGGCTTAACTGCAGCATAATGAGCACTCCAGCGTGTTGTGCATAGTCTTTTTACTGACACTCCAGCATGGTCAATTAACACATCCCATCGATGGGTGGAAGCAGCAAAAAAAGAAAACATTGTCTGCAGAGTTCCAAACAAGGTCACGCAAGATGCATTTTGAGCAAAAGAGTGCTGACCACACAAGTTAAGGGAATGGTCCACACATCCATTAAAAATAGCCTTCCTGTTTTTCCCCTTCAGAATGGATTGTACACCTCCATGGATTCCAGCCATAGTAGCAGCATTATCATAACCCTGAGAGCGGCACATTATTATGTCGAGTCCATCACTTTCTAATTTTTGAAGAATGTCAGAACTGAGGTCAGCAGCTTTTTTCCCCTTTAAAGGGAAAAATCCTAAAAAAAACTTCTTTTACCTCAACTTTCCTGTTGGTGATGTGTACATATCTGATCACTTCAGACATCTGATCAGTATGCGATACATCAGGCGTGCTGTCAAACATGATGCCAAAGTACTTTGCAGACTTTATGTCCGTTACAATCTTCGCCTTCACATGATTTGCCAGGACACTTAAAAACTCATTCTGAGTTTGTGGAGAAAGATAGGAGACAGACATGTTAACTTTACAGGTGTGCTGCTTTAACTTAATTAGGTGTTCCTTCAGTACCGGATCATACTTGGAAAGCATCTCAACCATCTCAAGAAAGTTCCCTTTATTCAAAGAAGACTCATCTTCCTTGTGACCACGAAATGCCAGATTCTGCTTGGCAAGAAACAATGTAATATCCAGCAATCTGTGCAAAATGTCCCTCCACTTTTTATTCTCAGTCTCCATCGTAGAAATAGTTTGGGCATCAATGGTTTCATGCAGCCTCAGTCCTGCTGCCAAAGTTTTCCACTTTTCCAGACAGTATAAGTGCTCTTCGGATGTCTCATGATTATATACCTTTGGGCTCAGTTTCCACCACTTCTGAAACCCAGTGACAAATTTGGATGTTGTATCTGTAGTACAGCTGGTAAAGAGTCGGCAACAAAAGCAATATAAATTCCCGCTGACAGGTGAGTAAACCATCCATGTCCTCAGAATTTTCTCTCCGTTTGGCATGATCTTGTAAAACCACACTTTTGAAAGTTGGCGCACTTCTCCCTTTGATGCAGCTTTTTCATCTGGCCTTTTGGTGACACTAAAAGGACCATCTTGGTTCTGGAAAGAAGCACTTCCTCTTTTCACAATTTCTACCCGAAAATGATCTGGAACCGGTATCTCCCAGAAGGACACATCAGATAAAATTTGCAAATCTTTCTCTGTAACTGCAGTCATGTCTTTCATAGTATATGGACTATGGCTTGAGTCACTTTCAGCACTCTCTTCTGCTTCAGATTCTGTCATTTCCATTCCTTGCTCTTCTGCTTCAAATTCTTCTATTTTCCCTCCTTGCTCTTCTTCAGATTCTGACATTTCCACTTTTTGCTCCTCTGCAGAAAGCTTTCTAGCAAAAGCATAAAAAGAATCAGCTTGATAAATTGGCGGAGTGTCTTTTGATGAACCCTGGCCATCATCTGGTCTTTTGACATACTTGAGCATGGATCCAGCAAGGGTTTTGATTGCTTGAATTTTTGCCTCTTTTGTTCTCCTTTGCTGGAATCCACTTGGCCTCTTTGACTTATGCACTCCATGTGGCATGGTGGAATATTCGCTTAGGAATTGCTTTCTGAAATCCATTTGAAAAAAGGACAGCATGAAAACATATAATTTGTCTCTTATGCTTCTTATATTTTGCTAATGGTATGGATAAACCATATCATACACCGTCGTTTGGTTTAACTTTGTGGGGGGGGGGTTGTTGGAGGTGCTAGCAGACAGATCGCCTATGGGAAGGGGGGGTGCTAGTGGCAGGTCTGGTGGAAGTATTTTTGCCAACACAAGCAAAGCTACACTTTGGTGCATTCGCCCCCCCCCCCCAGAACTCCCCCTAACACCAGTATCCGGACCCCACTCCAATCTCACAAACTCCCTACTGCCGCCCGCAGCCTCGGCTCCAGTCACACACCCCTGACCCCGTGTGCTGCTCTCTGTGTGAGTGAGGGGCTGCGCCGCCGTACGGCACATGTAGCACACAACACACCTGTCAGAGCACCCACCCGCAGTGGCAGATCCAGAGCTTGGTCTCAGGAGGAGCACTTCCAGATTGTTTTGTGTCGGCAGACAGAAAATAATAGCAGGCTCAGGCTAGCAAGGCAACTTGAATTATGCTAAAATCATTGGGCTAGGGCCATTTTAAAGGGTTTCTACCACCAGAAATACTGTTATGTAGCTGACTGACATTAGCGATGCGCTAATGTCAGCACTACATAACAGTATGTTTCTAACATTAGTCCCTGCAGCCGTTTTTGTTAAAAATGCACTTTTATAATATGTTAATGAGCCTCTAGGTGCTATATGGGCGTAAAATCAGCACCTAGAGGCTCCGTCCACTCACCCTGTATTCCGCCCAGGTCCTGTGTTGTGCCCGCCCAGCTCCTCTTGATTGATGCCACTGTTCCCTGCATCGTTGGCGAAATCCCGCTCCTGCGCCGTTCACTTCGGTCTTCGGCGCAGGCGCAGTGTGAGTGAATGATGCGATCCTCACTGTGACGTAGTCAGTGCAGGCGCAGTGAGGAAGCCGGCACCAGGATCGCATCATTCACTCACTGCGCCTGCGCCGAAGACCGAAGTGAACGGCGCAGGCGCGGGATTTCGCCAACGATGCAGGGAACAGTGGCATCAATCAAGAGGAGCTGGGCTGGCACAACACAGGACCTGGGCGGAATACAGGGTGAGTGGACGGAGCCTCTAGGTGCTGATTTTACGCCCATATAGCACCTAGAGGCTCATTAGCATATAATAAAAGTGAATTTTTAACAAAAACAGCTGCAGGGTATAACATTAGAAACATACTGTTATGTAGTGCTGACATGGGCGCATCGCTAATGTCAGTCAGCTACATAACAGTATTTCTGGTGGTAGAAACCCTTTAATGAACTCTTTTAGTATGGCAGTCGATTTGCATGTGGTCATC
Organism: Bufo bufo; assembly: GCF_905171765.1. Taxonomy (NCBI): domain Eukaryota; kingdom Metazoa; phylum Chordata; class Amphibia; order Anura; family Bufonidae; genus Bufo; species Bufo bufo. The sequence goes on from NC_053389.1 coordinate 475,042,042, forward strand.
ACAGGACTGTCATGCCGGCCATTAGGCCATAGTAGTGTCACTATGACACTATGGCCGGTGTGATGGTCCCGTGATGACCACATGCAAATTGACTGTCACACTAAAAGATTAACTGTAGGCTATATTACAGAAGGCTGGTCCTGGTGGTCAGTGGTGTGGCCTGTGTTCTACAAGGCTAATTTACATTACTGAGAAATACAGGGCACACTACAGCATAATATACTGGAATCTACAGTATACACTGTAAATATATCAGTCCTCAAACCAAATAATAACACCGCCATACAATGACCAGATAACACCTACATACAGTGACTGGATAACACCGGCATAAAGTGACTGGATAACACCTCCATACAGTGACTGGATATAGGATATAAGGGGGCCCAGTATAGAGCAGTGATGGTGAACCTTTTAGAGACTGAGTGCCCAAACTGCAACCCAAAACCCACTTATTTATAAAAAAGTGCCAACATGGCAATTTAACCTGAATACCAATATGGTCTGTCTTCCATGTACTTTATCATTTACATAGCTATAATATCCTGCCTACAGTTAATGCGCTGCCTGTGCTGTTTATAGCGCGCCCTGCACTGATGAATGGCAGAAAAAGTCTAAGGCAAATTGGTACACCCATAGACTTTTTCCCAGGGTGTGGGATGGGTGCCCACAGAGAGGGCTCTGAGTGCCTGACATCTCTCCAGGTCCAACCTGGAGTCCAGGTTAAAATTTGGAAATGCCCCCCGCCCCCAAATATAATTAAATAGGCGCAAAGCGGCAGCATGACAGAGTGTGGATTTGGCATCAGCATGAGGAGACCACAGAGTGGCCCAATGACAGAGTCTAGAGTTGGCGTCAGCAGCAGCAGTGTCAGGAGAAAGCCAACAAGTGGCACATTGACCGAGTCTGGAGTTGGCAGCATCAGGAGAAGGCCACCGAGTGGCACAAGCACAGAGTCTGGAGTTCAGGGCAGCAGCATCAGGAGAAGGCCACCGAGAGGCAAAATGACAGAGTGAGGAGTTGGCGGCAGTATGAGAAGGCCAAAGAGTGGCACAATGATAGAGCCTGGAGGTGGCCACCCTGCTTACCTCTTGACTTTGGCAATAGCAATATTTTTACAGCACAGTACGTGTCCCCTATATTTTTATATAATAAATAAAGAGTCCCACAGTACATAATGTGGGCAAAATATACCTAATTACATAACATTCTCAATACATAAACTTATTTTTATGTGGAAAATGGTGCCAGGTGGTGTACCATAATAAAAATGCCAGGGTACACCCCCTGGCACCTTAGAGTATCACTAATAAAAATGTAAAATAGCCTTTTTTCACAAAAAAATAAATGTATTTATTGGGAATGTTATGTAAGTAGGTATATTTTGCCCACATTATGTACTGTGGGACTCTTTGCACCGGCCCTGTCACGTGGACGTGACCAGAGCCTGTGCAAGGATTTTTTGGCAACACAAGTGAAGCTACATCTCGGTGACCCCCCCCCCTTCCTCCCCGCCCACAGCTCACCTGGTCCTGGTTCTGTCTGCAGCAGCTGGCTTCTCCTCTGTGTGGTCCTGATATCTTCGATCTGCTTCAATCTGGTTTGAGGACTGTACTTTTCGCCCTATAAGATGCACATAGGTTTTAGAGGAGTATAATAAGAAACAATATTTTCCATTATACCTCAGGTCAGACCACCAATCAGACCCCCAATGTTAATCATACCTCAGATCAGCCCCCCATATCAGCCGTCAGCACCCCATCCATCATGCCCATGTCAGCCGTCAGCCCCCATCCATCATGCCCCCCATGTCAGCCGTCATGCCCCTATGTCAGCCATTATGCCCTCATGTCAGCCGTCAGCACCCCACCCATGTCAGCCATCAGCCCCCCATTTCAGCACCCCATCCATCATGCCCATGTCAGCGGTCAGCACCCCATCATGCCCATGTCAGCCCCCATCCATCATTACCCCCCATGTCAGCCGTCAGCCCCCCATGTCAGCCATCATGCCCCCCATGTCAGCCGTCAGCACCCCATCCATCATGCCCATGACAGCCGTCAGCCCCCATCCATCATGCCCCCCCATGTCAGCCGTCATGCCCCTATGTCAGCCATCATGCCCTCATGTCAGCCGTCAGCACCCTATGTCAGCCGTCAGCCCCCCATGTCAGCCATCATGCCCCCCATGTCAGCCGTCAGAACCCCATCCATCATGCCCATGTCAGCCGTCAGCACCCCATCATGCCCATGTCAGCCCCCATCCATCATTACCCCCCATGTCAGCCGTCAGCCATCAGCCCCCCATGTTAGCCATCATGCCCCCCATGTCAGCCGTCAGCACCCCATCCATCATGCCCATGACAGCCGTCAGCCCCCATCCATCATGCCCCCCCATGTCAGCCGTCATGCCCCTATGTCAGCCATCATGCCCTCATGTCAGCCGTCAGCACCCCATGTCAGCCGTCAGCCATCAGCCCCCCATGTTAGCCATCATGCCCCCCATGTCAGCCGTCAGCCCCCATCCATCATGCCCCCCCATGTCAGCCGTCATGCCCCTATGTCAGCCATCATGCCCTCATGTCAGCCGTCAGCACCCCATGTCAGCCGTCAGCCCCCCATGTCAGCACTCCATCCATCATGCCCATGTCAGCTGTCAGCCCCCATCCATCATGCCCCCCATGTCAGCCATCATGACCTTATGTCAGCCGTCAGCATCCCATGTCAGCAGTCAGCCATCAGCCCCCCATGTCAGCACCCCATCCATCATGCCCATGTCAGCCGTCAGCACCCATCCATCATTACTCCCATGTCAGCCATCAGCCCCCCATGTCAGCCATCATGCCCCCCATGACAGCCGTCAGCCCCCATCCATTATGCTCCCTAATGGGGGACAATGTTGGAGTCTGCACCATCAGGGGGGGTGACATAATGAGGGACAATGTTGGAGTCGGTGGCACAGACATTTCTTCTCTTCCCCTCCAGGCTCCATGGCACAGACATGTTTGTACATTTTGTCCCCCATCTCCCCCTCTCTGTTACAATTACAATACACTTACAGTGTCAGTACCTGATATATCACTGGGGTCTGGCTGGAGTGGGGTCGGTCTGGTCCTGGCTCCAATCTCAGCTGGCTCTGCCTTAAGGTGTCTTCTCCAGAGTCCAGACTAGAGTCCAGCAGGGTCGGCCAAGTTCCAACAAGTCGTGCCTCAGTGTTACTCTGTGACTGTGTTCTTCTGCTGCCAGCCTGGAGGGGCAGCTTTTACAGGCCACAGCAGACAGAGCAGCTCCGCCTCCTCGCCTCCCTCCGCCGCGGCCCCACTGACAGTCAGTGACGCCTCCTTTGGCCTGAGCGCCGCACGGCACACATGTAGGCAGGACAGCCGCAGGCCCGCACTGTAAGTAAATAGTAAGTAAGGCCCCCGGACTTACTGCAGTGCAATTTCAATGTGTTACATAATTTAATTAATCACCTTGGTAGGTCTGGCTGGCAGCTGCTGCTACAATGGGGTGTCACCTGCCCCCGCCGGGGGCGGGTGACACCCCATTGTAGCAGCAGCCGCCAGCCAGATCTACCAAGGTGATTAATTAAATTATGTAACACATTGAAATTGCACTTCTGCAGTAAGTCAGTCCGGGCCTCCGGCGGCCGGGTGACACCCCATCAGACTGGTGTCACTCGGTGCGGCTCGCACCCCCCGCACCCCCCTTGCAACGCCACTGCTCCATTCTTATACAATCCCTTTAAGTCATGTATTGCCTTCGAATGTTTGTCTGCTCTTACAAAATAAAGAACATTGGGGTGTGTGTCTTACAGGATCTAGCATCCTCTGCAGCCTTCACCTTACCCAAATACAAGTGACTAAATATATAAACATAGAGGAATGGTAGCAGGAAAGGACCATATGGTCCATCTAGTCTGCCTTTACATTTTACCTTTTTATTTCTGTTAGGAGAGATATTAACAATGTTTATCCCAGGCACAGATAACATTCACTTAAAATTATCATAAAAATGAATATATCTCTTAAAAGAAGGTAAACTATGTGGATATGTACATTTTCCTCCAGACGGGTGCCCTCCCCTTAAGGCCATTTGTGCCAATAGGTATATTTGGTCTTGTTCATATGGCATCTGATGAAGGATATGGCAGCACAAAAGAATAGGATAGCAATAGCAATATTTTACACATCTTAAATGAAGGCGATAAGGAGCTGTGATTTTTGATTCTAGGCCTACTAGAATACTTCAGCAGAGTCTAAAGGTGCCGATTTATTTTTTATGCAGCTTTGAAGCCACTGTCAGGAGTGGATTGTAAAGGGAAATTAAGTATACTTCCTTTGGTGAATACATTCTTTGTTTTGAAAAAACTGCATACAAACTTCATGAAGTCAGCATGTGTGAAATCATCGTTAAGCCGTGAGAGAGAAATTAGTTGAAGACTAAAACTCCAATTCACATTTGACTTAGATGTTTGTCCTTGAGTACAAGGATTTATACATAATTTGAGGCATGAAATGTTTCCTTCTATTGGCTTATTCATCTCATAAAGAAAGCCTATGTGGGATAATGAATCAATATTTGTTAACTAGACCTTGGATTGCTCTCCGAAAATATACAAACTGCTCGTTATTTACTAACCTTTGCTCCTTCCCAAAATTCTACATTACGCAGGAAGTCCTACTTCAATAACCTGCAAAGAATTCTAAGCATTGAACATGTGCATATGGGCAGCCAAGGAATGCTCACAACTTGAAATATTTCTACCTTTTCAAATGTGTTTCAAATTTAAGAAGATCTCTGGTCCCACTTTTCTTATTAGTGGCTGAATCATTACTACAAAGACCAAATGCTTTTTCTATTTCTGCCAAATTGCTTTGCTAACTTTCCAGCATAGTAAATTGTAATAGTTGACCTCAATCTACAATAGGTGCCCAACTGCCTGACTTTTCAGGGTTTTTGCTTTGTGCTCTGTGTTTAGGTCATGGAAAACAGTACATTGTGTTCATAAAGCATTGTGTACTCCAGTTGTTATTTTTCCATATACAGCTGCATCTCATAAAACACATTTCATCTAGGTAGGTGGTAGCGCAGAAATATGATGAACTCTTTTCACACTCAGATGTGTATATACTAAATAAAATCTCAAATTTAGATCCTAACTGGGTTAGGTTTACTATTGCGATTTATTAATTGCACCAGAATTCTCATAAGGCCTCCTGCACACGAACTTGTGCGCCCCGTGGCCGTGCTGCGGCCCGCAAAATGCAGGCCGCAATGCACGAACACTGATCATGGGGCAGCCGCAGCAGATTGGGGACCCATTCACTTTAATGGGTCCGCGATCCGGCCGTTCTGAAAAAAGATAGGACATGTTCTATCTTTTTGTGGAATGAAAGTACGGGACAAATGTAGTGTACGGGAACTGTAATACCCGTCACTACCAAAGTGTCACTTGGTGTGCTGTCGTCCCTCCTAATTATGGGGAAGTTGTTAGATGTCAGTTTTATAAAATGTCATGTAATGTATGTATTTTTCTGTTACTGAAACTTGCATGTACAGGCCTGCAGGGGTGTCATTCCAGCTTCTAGTCGCTAGAGGGAGCTAGAGAGCCCTAGTTTATATAAGGCCAGTCAGGGAAGTGCAAGGCAGACGGAGTCTAGTATCTGTAATCTACAGTTGGAGATTAGACAATGTCCGAGACAAGTCCAGGCCTGAAGCCTGTTGTTCAGGAGAAGATTCCCTCCTGAATTCCCATATGCAGAAGCAGGAATACCTTAGACTAAGAGCCTGAGGAACCATTCAGAAGCTGAGAGAGACAGAGGCAAAGATCAGGAAAGCAAGAGGTACTCAGAAAGACAGAGGAGGTACTGATTAAAGCTATAGCCAAGGATATAAAGCCAGAACTAGGTTAATGGGCCTTGGTGAAGATATGCTATATTCCAGGATCAGACAGAATTAGAGTGCTAGCTCCTGTGCTGCAAGTCCTGTGTTCAACACTCTGTAATTACCCTGCTATAACTGAATTGCCTGCATCGACCGAATTGCAAAATCGACTGTATGCTTAGGAACTGCATTTCCTATATTGTCTCTGCTTGCAAAACCACTAAAGTTGGAGTTCTGTTTTAAGACTACGTTTCCTCAATTTATTCCTGCATCCGCAAACGGCGTGCCACCGTTTACTTGGCACTGGCGTCACGAACTATCCTTACCTATACCTGCCCTTGCAGAGAGTCAGCTGTACCAGGTTAGTGTATATTGCACTACATCACCCAGAAACACCTACTACACACAACTTGAGTACACTGCACCTCTCTTTTGGCGTTCCACGAACAGGATACGCACGCTTTCTAGTGCAAGAAGCGTGAACTTTGTGCCTTATACAGTTGCCCTGTGACCAAAGTGACAATTTGCCTGTTTTATTCAAGTGGACTTTGTGGACTGAAAATCGTACCCAAAGTGTACCAAAAACCTCTAAAAAGCGCTGTGCAGTGTTGCGCTACCCAGAGGAAGAAAATCGCCGCATTGGAGTGTGGTTTTGTGGACTTTAAACATTCCTGCTTGCCGTCAGTGAATAGACAGCGTTTGTACCTAAAGATGGCCGCTGAGCTTGCTGAATTTACTGCTGCGTCACCTTCATCCCGAAAAGGCGGGAAAAATTGGCGCCTTTCTGAGGAAAAAGCGGGAAGAAGGTCAAGGGCAGGCGCCACGGCTTATCTGGACATTTGCATGTCTGCCAGCATGGACACTGCCTTCCCTATACTAGAATACCTGGGTGGCGGCCTCCCAGTGCAATGGGAGGAGCTGGCTACTTTAATTGACGCGACCCTATCGCTCTCCTCAGAAGGATCGAGCATGTTGGATTGTGAGCAGAGTGTTGCTGCAGCGTCCGCACCTGAAATTGAAAAGATGACTGACATCGGTGTAGAGCCAGAGGAGGCTCCACCGGCCTACGCTCCGGGACCGGAGCAGCCCGCCTGCCGCCCAAGGGAGAAAGAACCCGAGCCCTACTATGGCTCGTGGAGGGACTTTTTCCAGCCATCTTTCAAATGGTCTTCCCTGATGGCGGAGATCCGAGAGGCCGCTATCAAGCGGAACACAAAGACCAAAATTATCTATGAGGAACTAACCAAGACCATACATGAGAAGCATACGCACACCCAACCCCGCCTGGAAAGGAGAAAGGGAGTGGTGCTATCGTTTGACAAACCCCGTGGCTACGGGTTTATTCAGGACTATCTAACTGGCAGAGACCTCTATGTTAATCGAAGGTCTGTCAAAAGAGACTACCTCCCTTCGTACCAGCACAGCCTCCGCGAGGGAGAGGAAGTGGAGTACACCCCTGCCGAGAGCCTACGAGGCCCTTATGCGACTGCTGTGACCCGTCCCAAGCGAGCACCTGAGGACTGGGAGGCAGAAGAAAGAGAAGACTACTCTGGCTGCGAGCGGGAACCGGAACGCTCTCCAGAGCCGGCCCATCACGCCTTTCAGGAGCGGAGCTCCTTCATTGGGCCAAACGTCTTCTGGCAGCCAACCGTGTTGGAGAAATGGGTGAGCCCCTATCCTTCCCCCGAGCTGCCTCGTCGGGAGAAGACAATATCGGAGCTGGAGCAGTTAAGAGGACTTAGTGCTACCTTCCAGAACATCCGGATGGGACGGAGACCAGACGCATCGCCAGAACCTGCAGAGGCCGAGTCCGCACCATCGGTGACTGTACCTGCGCCGGCGGCGCCAGCAGAGGACAGCGACTCCGACACAGAGAGCATCGGTGAGCAGATCGTCCGGCTGGAGGAGAAGTTGCGGGAGTTGCGCAAGACATACACTGCCAGGATCCAGACACCGCCGAGGAAGGATGAGGTAAGGGTGCCTGTCACCACCCGTAAACCGCCTTCTGTTGCCACCGCTCCGTCAGTGTCCCAGACCGGACCCGCGATTGCCGTAAACTGCTGCACCCAGAGCACCGGACCGCTTGCTGCGGCGGTGCCAAGCACGTCACACCCTGCAGTGATCATGCCAGGGCCGGCACGGTCCATCAGAGGGTTCACCCCTAGGCCTATGGGGCCAATACCTATTAGGGGCCCCCTTACTCTACAGCTGCCCCCTGACACTGTTATGTGGGCCCATCCTCCTGTAGAGGACTACTACAGACGATACTTGCCAGCGGAGCCAAGTGATTACAATATTTCACTGTGAATCAGCCTGCTAGGCCTTTGATTGATTTCATAAGAAGTTGATGTTAACCCTTCCAGGACAGGAGTCCTACGTTTCCTGGTCCTTTGTTGCGGCTGCCAGTTTGTCCACGGCTCAGTGGTAGGTGTTGACCACTGAAATTACAAAGTCAGCAAGGCCAGGCTTGTTTCCAGGACCTCCTGCCTGCTTTTGCTACCCACGCCAAGTTGTGCCTGTTCCTTTGTTGCACCTTTTACCCTTCACCCCCTTTTCAGGTTGATCAGGGGTATTACAGCACTTGTCTTTGCTGTCCTTTTATTGTGCAACTTCATACTAAGGAACCGTGCCCGGAGACAGACTCAAAAGTACCTGAGCCTCTGAGATTCTTACTCTTTTAAAAGTATTGTGCCCAGAGATGGACTCCACCGCATGAGAGCCTCTGTGATTTAATAAGAAATGACCTGGGTACGGACTCATGTTTGTTATTTGAGCCTCCAAGAACTTTTATACCGTTTTCTACTGTTTTATCATGGACTTATTCATTGTCATGGACTATCCTGGTTATAATGTTACGCTGTGCCAGGTCAGCGCCCCCGTTCCATTCATTATCCTGAGAGAAGAGAACGACGCCCCTTGTCACTACCCTTCACCTTTGCCAATTGGACCTGATGTAAATGTAAATGCAGATGAATTACATGTATGTATGCCTGCATGTCTCTTTTTCTATTTCAGGTAGAGATTCCAGTTGGGCGACCCATGATGGAGTACGAGGTCGTACTCAGCTTAAAGCAGTGGGGTATGTAGTGTACGGGAACTGTAATACCCGTCACTACCAAAGTGTCACTTGGTGTGCTGTCGTCCCTCCTAATTATGGGGAAGTTGTTAGATGTCAGTTTTATAAAATGTCATGTAATGTATGTATTTTTCTGTTACTGAAACTTGCATGTACAGGCCTGCAGGGGTGTCATTCCAGCTTCTAGTCGCTAGAGGGAGCTAGAGAGCCCTAGTTTATATAAGGCCAGTCAGGGAAGTGCAAGGCAGACGGAGTCTAGTATCTGTAATCTACAGTTGGAGATTAGACAATGTCCGAGACAAGTCCAGGCCTGAAGCCTGTTGTTCAGGAGAAGATTCCCTCCTGAATTCCCATATGCAGAAGCAGGAATACCTTAGACTAAGAGCCTGAGGAACCATTCAGAAGCTGAGAGAGACAGAGGCAAAGATCAGGAAAGCAAGAGGTACTCAGAAAGACAGAGGAGGTACTGATTAAAGCTATAGCCAAGGATATAAAGCCAGAACTAGGTTAATGGGCCTTGGTGAAGATATGCTATATTCCAGGATCAGACAGAATTAGAGTGCTAGCTCCTGTGCTGCAAGTCCTGTGTTCAACACTCTGTAATTACCCTGCTATAACTGAATTGCCTGCATCGACCGAATTGCAAAATCGACTGTATGCTTAGGAACTGCATTTCCTATATTGTCTCTGCTTGCAAAACCACTAAAGTTGGAGTTCTGTTTTAAGACTACGTTTCCTCAATTTATTCCTGCATCCGCAAACGGCGTGCCACCGTTTACTTGGCACTGGCGTCACGAACTATCCTTACCTATACCTGCCCTTGCAGAGAGTCAGCTGTACCAGGTTAGTGTATATTGCACTACATCACCCAGAAACACCTACTACACACAACTTGAGTACACTGCACAAAACCCCACGGAAGCACTCCGGATTTGCGGACCCATTTAAGTGAATGGGTCCGCATCCGTGATGCAGAATGTACACGGAACGGTGCCCGTGTGTTGCGGATCCGCAAATGTGGTCCGCAATACGGCAACGGGACACCTACGGTCGTGTGCAGGAGGCCTAGGGGTATGAAAACTTGGCACAGTCGTGATCTGTTAGTGTCACCGCCAGCTGCAGTCAAGAACTGCATGGCCATTTAGGCTGCAGCTGCTTGATGTTTAACTAATGAAAACCGCACTATATATTATGAATTCTTAAAACCCAGTGCCCCAAATGTTTTGACCAGTGCCCCAAATGTTATGCTGGCAGGGTCAGCCGCTCTGACTCTCCTGCGCTGCGCAGCGCTACTCTACATTGGCCCCGCCATCCTAATCCATATCCTGCAGTAACTGAACTTTAAATCAGCGCTCATGATCTCATTACTATCTTACACACTCAGCTCCGTAAACATGCAGTGCGGGCGGTGCTCGCTCACTGATGTCAGGCGCCTGCTCCTCCCACTAGGTGGCGCAGGCGCGTGACATCAGTGATTCAGCGCCGCTCGCTCTGCCTGTTACTGGAGCTGAGTGTCTAAGATAGTAATGAGATGAGTGCTGATTTAAAGTTCAGTTACTGCAGGATACGGATTACTGAGGGGATGATCTGTGGGGTTGCCCAGGCAGCTAGGCCCTTCACAGTAGTTATTAACCCCTTTCAGCAGTCCCCCATTCACTGAAGGGGGACTGCTGAAAGGGGTTAATAACTACTATGAAGGCGGGACTGCTGAAAGGGGTTAAAGTACAAGGGGGGTGGGGGGATGATCTGTGGGGTTGCCCAGTCGGCTAGGCCCTTCACAGTAGTTATTAACCCCTTTCAGCAGTCCTCCATTCACTAAAGGGGGGACTGCTGAAAGGGGTTATTAACTACTGTGAAGGGGGGACTGCTGAAAGGGGTTAATAACTACTGTGAAGGGAGGGCTGCTAAAAGGGGTTAATAACTACTGTGAAGGGGGACTGCTGAAAGGGGTTAATAACTACTGTGAAGGCCCCCCTAGGCGATGGGGGTGTGGATTCATGGGGTTGGGCGTGGCTTCACGGGGGCGTGATAAAGTGGGCTTGTGCCCTGGATGTTTTCAGACCCTAGCAAGGCCCTTGCCTTCTGGTACCTTGGAGCTGAAGCAGAATTCGGATCCAAGTTTTAAAATGGTTTTCCAGTTTAAAAATCAAATACCGAAGTTATTCACGAAGTCTTGCGAGACTTTGGTAATAACTGACTTTGCCTCATCAGAGGCCATACATTTTAATGCTGTACGGAGACAGATCTTTGTATAGTATTAATCTGAAGTTTTAAACAAAGCGACTATGGATCTAGGATCCGAAGCTCGCTTCACTCATCACTAATTGTGACCTCACACATCCCAGTTTGACCAACATCTGTTCATAGTATTCAGGACTTGTACGTTCTACATGTAAACATCAGACAGTTTACGGGTTAGAACTAGAAATGAGAGAATTGATTCTAAACAAATGCAGGGATCTCAAGTCTCCCGGACGTTCAGGGAGTCTCCCGCTATTAGATAGCGGCTCCCTGACACCCGCATGTGAGACAATATCTCCCGGAAAGGTTTATCTCAGTCAGATAGCAGTGCAGAGAGATAAGAGAAGTGACAGGACACACAGTTTAGATTACAGGTTGAATTAACCCTTTAGGGTCAAATTGGCTTCTCAAGGAGATCTATATGTTAAAGGCATCCCTTCTTCTGTCTCATTCAGTAGCTATAGAACTATTGAGAGAGATGCATTTTTTTGAAAATACATTTACACATTTAACCCTCCATTTTAATTATATTATTTACCCCAGTGTTAAATTCACACCCCCTGGATGCTTTAATCATATACATAAATATGATAATTTGGGGCAGGGTAATGAGCCCCGTCCTCCACACCATAGAGCAAAGTGTGCAGATACTGCAGATGTCTGGAAAATGTCATAAAAAGTTCGTAAAAAAAAAACCTCCCTGAAATGAGAAGTGCACCTCCCTGAAATGAGTTTTTGCAGGTTTGGATGTTTGCAAATGAGATTAATCACGAGTTTTCCAAAAATTCTTCTGCCCAAAAAATCTGACATTTTGGAAATTCACTTAGGACAAATCGCGCAAAACTGCACCTGCCATTTTACTTTTACAGGGCAGGGAGGATGAAGACATGGGATCACATGACCTTGGAAGGGGCCTTGGATGGTGGGATTGCCCACAATGCTTTGCAGGCAACCTATCAGCCAAACAGGAGGCAGGATATTGGCTGGTCTATTAGGCCCTGTGCTAAGTGTGTAGCACAGATGCCAGCCAGTGATGTGGGAGGTCATGTGTGCCATTTCTCTGGCAGACACCAATTACGTTTATAAGTCAGCCATATTAGGGACTTGTATGGACAGTGTAGTAAGTGTACAGAAGATATGTTAGATAGATTAAATTGATAGGCAGAAACGTCAGGTTTCATCAGTAGAGAGGGAGAGCATAGGGGCATTGTAATGTGTATGTGTTTTACAGTGAGAGCAGCTGCTGGAAAGCTGTTCATGTAATGCCCCACATGCACAAAATTCTTGCATGGCCTGCACATAGATCTTTTTTTCTGTGCATGACCAGCCAGCCTTTTTTTCCTTCTTAAACCTCAAGCTTCTACAGTTCATAGGTGTTTTATAGGCATATTCCCAGCACCTCCACTAGCATATTTCTTTCTTTCTAAAACCAGTTGCAATTTTGCTACCGTTTATAATTACACCTATAATTCATCACATTTTGATGTGTCAATGAACTTATTTAATTCAGCACATTCTAGTGTATCAATATTCCAGGTTAATCCAGTGTATTTTACTGCGACAAGATATCAGTGTATATTTAGTGCATTTTAGTGAGTCAATACATGAGTGTAAATTTGGTGCATTTTAGTGCGTCAATATACCAGTTTAATTCAGTGCATTTTAGTGCATCGTTATATGAGTGTAAAATCAGCACATTTTAGTGCGTCAATACACCAGTGTAAATTCAGCTATAGCTAAGTGCCTTCCTTCTGCTTGTCCTCCTTGTGTCCCAGAGAAGCATTTCATTTTCATCATCTCTGTCTTCTCTGTATTCCTAAGAAAAGGCAACAACATCCAATGTGCTATGGAAGATACTCAAAATAGTCTTCTTATTGATGAGTTCTGTGAGAACAGTCACCGTTTGGACTGCCATGAGGAGGTTCAGGTGGAGTCAGGGGAATCAATGCATAGCCCCAGACGAAGCATTATGGTGAAACCCCGGTCGGGCACCTTGTACCTGTTTTAATTTGCTCCAAAACTTGCGTTGTTTGTGAGTATAATAAATCCATTTTTATTCAACCTTGTGGTATATACTTCCCCATTGGATGATATTTTTCTTTCCGAGACTTTGAGGAGTGTAAAGTTTGACATTCTGCCTAAGTGGTTTTTACCTGGAGATCCAGCCTGTGCTTGTGGAAATTATCCAAGATTCTATCCGCCCGTCGGGTCTGGTGAACAGCATTTGAGGTGTGCAGCTCCTGGGTCTTTGACAGCGCTGAGCCGGCTTTCTACACTTATTACCATCCGAGTTTTGTGAGTATAACCTGTACTTAGGTTGCACTCTGTTTGAAGTTACTACACCATCGTGTGGTTTCTATTTTATTTCAGAATTCTACATCCCAGTTTGTGTTTGATGTTCATGGATGAATCCTTTTGACTGAAGATTTACATAGGAAGAAAATAACTTTGTGACTTTGATTATTCCTAGTTTACTCTCCTGCAGCGCAATCCAATTTTTCTTCTAATGCATAGCTGTGTTGGTGGTGGTAGTAGTATGGCACTTGTAGCCACGGTGGTGGCTGAAGGGGCAGTGATAACCATGGCAACAGTCGCACTTGGGGTAAATACAGGTGGGGAGCATAAAGACTATTATGATGATTGTGTGTTGGACAGGACCTGGGAACGGGCTCAGGGTGCTAAGGAGGAGGTAATATCAGAGGAGGAGGGTGATGTCCACAGCAGCATTAAAGAGCACAGGCAACATACAGACAAAATCTCCAAAAAAACTGCCAAAGCCAATTGTGGTCAGCTAAGGAAGTGCTGATGCTGTTGATACCACTGATGCAGGGTCAAAACGTTCCAAGGCCAAGCTCGGCTGCTACTAGCTCTGTGCTAGTATCTCCCGTACTGCAATTTTTCTCCACAGGGCCGGCACACAAAACCACTTCCATGTGCAATATCTGCAGGATAAAAATAAGCCATGGGCATTCAAACACAAACATACAGTAGGTGCCAGGGCTCTATTGCAGCACATGAGGTGGCACTACCAGATCCAGTGAAAAAATAGAACTGGCCAGCATTCAGAACAAGACTGACCTCCTTCTCCAAGTCTTCTTTGTGGCAGTCAGGTCGCATCCCCAAGCGGTACAGTGTCCTTCTCATCATTAGCTAAATTTTCTTGCAGTTCCATGTCTTCACTTAAATTTTATTCTGCTCTATGGCATTAGTACTTCAGCTGTCCACTGTCTTGATCTCCAAATGTTGTGCAGCTCCACACCTTCTGCCAAGTTTTATTCTGCCCAATCGCATTAGTATTTCAGGCCAGCTATCAAGTTTTTTTTTAATTGTTTAAAATTGTCTTGCCCTCCTAATGTCTTGCAGTTCCACACCTTCATCAAAATGTAATTCTGTTGTATAGTTTTAGTACTTCTGGCCAGCTGTCTATTATTTTTTTCAAATATTGTCTTGTCTTTCTTTATTTCTAAAATAAAATACATCTGTGCCTCTCACTCTCATGTGCTGGAGAATATGTGTCTCTCCTAGGAATTGTCACAGTGCAGCAAGGTGCATACCTCCACGGACATGTGGAGCAGCTGTTATGGCCAAGGACAGTACTTGTCTTTCACAGCACAATGGGTCAATGTTTTGCATGGCTGCAATGATGCAGCACCACAGCAGCGGTCCCATTGACACATCCATGTTTTGCCAGTCTGGTTTCCACACCAGGCTCTTATCCAAATCCTCCCTCCACATCCATTTCAATGAGCTTCCTCCCATCACCCAGCAAGGTGATCAGCGACAATGGCAGTAATATCATGGCTGTGCTGCATTTGGGGGAGATTTGTGGAGGCTGATGATAATGATGACAATGACACTGGGCATGATGACCAGTCATCGCAGTGGAGTAGGGGTGGAGCCAGAAAGTACTGGGTCCTTGGACACTCTGGCAAGCATGGCAAGCTGCATGCTTGCTTATGTGCTGACAGGTGTATCAGTCACCTCCCATTTTCTCTGCAACCACAAGTAGAAAAAATCGCAGCAGCCAATTCAGTCTGATGAACATGATGGACCAGTTTTTTCATGTGGCATGCCAAATAAGCAAATGAATACGTACTGCCTGAACAACCAGGTTCAGTCTTACCAGGACTGTGGCCTCTACCCAACACGTGCCCCGTTCCCTAATAACATGGATTTCTGGAACAGACCCAGTTTGCTATGAGTGCACTGTTTTGTTCAGTCTTCAGTGTACTGCCAGAGACGTTTTTCAGTGCCACAGGTGTCATCACACCCAAATAAACAAACTTGTCCTCTGCAAGTATACAAAACATCACGTGTCAAAATGAATGAGGCATAGATCCATGAGGATTATCACACACCTTGAGCTAAGGCCAATGGCTGGATCTGCCATTGCTGATGGTGGCTATTTATTGCTGGTCCAATTATGCCACTGCCAGAGTCTGCTTGCCAATATGTTCCGTACTGTATGGCTGTTGTTGCCTCTATCGCAGATTTCAGCAAAAAGAAGAGACCAAAATGACTAGTGCTGGTATGAACATGCCTTTACTTTTACTCTGCCTTCTTTGCAGTATAGCCTATTTAAAACTAAACCTCCTCATGTGACATATTCTTTATATCTGCTGATTACATATTTAATCTAATTCTCTGCTTTTAATATCCCTTCTCTGGTACCCAGGTTAAATATAAAAGCATATTTGTTTCTATTGTAGTGCCCTGGAGAAAGTGTACTTTGGAGTCTGAATGGACATTTGCACTTATTGCTACTATGCAATGTTATAAACGCCTTACTTCATTGCACTTTGCACAAATGCTGTTCTATATTGTTGAACTGCACTTTATATGTTTATTGTAATATAGCCTTCTCATTTACACTGTTATTATACTTTATTTGCACTGCACTATGGAAAGAGTTAATACTGAAAGACTTTGGGACTTTTCAGCCTGTGCACTGAGAAGCTAGTAATTTTCCACTGCTGTCATAAGGGACTACATTTTGGAGGGGAAAAACAGAGACAGTGAACATGTGACAGTTTGGTTTAGCTATGTCAGATGGTTATTTATGTCTGGAAACTGCTTAGTCATTCCAATTAACTTATGTTGAGGCACAATACAAGTCTATGGCAGCTTTGAACTACAACATTGTTTCTGATAGGCTGTGCTTCACCCTTCCCACCAGAAGGTTCTGGATGAGTTATAAACTGTACAGGGTGAGTCAAAAGTCTCAGGATACCCTTTTATTTCAGAAACAAAAGGAAACATGAAATATCTAAATACCCCAACAAGTAATGGGTGAGGAGACCTATCTTTTAGGCTATGTCCAGAATGGCCGCCATCTTGAAAGCTGTCATATTGGGTCAAGGCAGAGAAAACAGAGGGAAAAAAAGTTTTTTGCCCCTTTAGGTGGCGCCACAGACCCTCGGATGGAAATATATGTTGTAGATTCACTAATTGGAAAGTAACAATCAGTAGGTTGAAATCTCTATGAAATTTCTTTTTATATATATATATATATATATACACGTATATAGACTTATAGTATGCACATTTGGAGAATCGTTTAAAAATCAATTGGACAATATCGAAGTGTAAATTAAAAGAAAATACAGATTTAACTCACTTCACCCAGGAGGTATCGGATGGGATAAACTCAAGACACCCTCCGGAATACCTCCTGCGCCTGGGTAGCCTATAGGATCTCACGGAATGACAGCAGTCCAAACTCGTACTTCTTGCCAATCGTCTTTATTGGACCACAGGGTAGGGGTGAAGGTATCTGCTCAACGCGTTTCAGGGTATAAGAGAGACCCCTTCATCAGGAGCATATGACATAATGCATGTTGTAAAGGGTATAAACAATTCACTATGTGTATAGAAGAGAGGAAAAGATTCACGGCACTCACCGAAGTAGATACTCTGTTGTGGCTTTATTGAAACTTCATACGAAGACAGTGCACATTATGGGATCCTGGGGCGGACACTCTGTAGCAAATGGTAGCGGCTACGGCCGTTTCGCGCATGAGATCGCGCTTCCTCTGGCCGCTGGGGACGTCATAGCGCAGGCCTGCGCTTTATAGATAGAGGCGGGCTTGACGTAGCCAGCACCATCGACTACAGCTGTGCACCGCAGGTTCGTGATGATAATACCTTAAAAATGCGATCAGGGGGAACAAAAGCATGCAAAATTAATATAGAGATGTCTATAGGGGTCCTATTCAAGGTACATAATACAAAATGTAGTGAGTGCATAATGCACATGGGAACTATTCATTCACAGATACTAATATGGCTAGCTGCTGACACAGAAATTATATCCCATTATAAGAAAACCGACATGTCGTTTCTGTCGTTTAGCCCCGCCGCTCCCATGGCCCCAGTAAGCACTGTCTTCGTATGAAGTTTCAATAAAGCCACAACAGAGTATCTACTTCGGTGAGTGCCGTGAATCTTTTCCTCTCTTCTATACACATAGTGAATTGTTTATACCCTTTACAACATGCATTATGTCATATGCTCCTGATGAAGGGGTCTCTCTTATACCCTGAAACGCGTTGAGCAGATACCTTCACCCCTACCCTGTGGTCCAATAAAGATGATTGGCAAGAAGTACGAGTTTGGACTGCTGTCATTCCGTGAGATCCTATAGGCTACCCAGGCGCAGGAGGTATTCCGGAGGGTGTCTTGAGTTTATCCCATCCGATACCTCCTGGGTGAAGTGAGTTAAATCTGTATTTTCTTTTAATTTACACTTCGATATTGTCCAATTGATTTTTAAACGATTCTCCAAATGTGCATACTATAAGTCTATATACGTATATATATATATATATATATATATATATATAAAAAGAAATTTCGTATGAAGTTTCGGTGAGTGCCGCAAATCTTTTCCTCTCTTCTCTACACATAGTGAATTGTTTGTACCTGACCTCTTTCACGCTGAGCACCACAAACGAAGTTCATTATACCACAGAACCGGCTTCCCGCAATCCAGGGCTGTAAATCAAGTGTGGGCAGTGCCGCCATATTCATTTTTCTTACCTCTAACATTGTAAAGGGTATAAATACACAAAATATTTGAAAAATGGCGCTAAAACGGAGTGAAGAACGTCACTTCCGGTTTGCGTTCCAGCGTGGAACGCACCGGAAGTGACGTCCCACTCACTCCACATCAAGATACAATTCCACAAAGGTTAAAATCATACAAGAGTTAATAGTGATAATCGCAGTGCTCAGAGTATATTAGTATATTCGCATGAAATGTTTTCTTTCAAGCTGTTTGTAACAGGTTAATTTATCGGAGCCCAAAGCCGGAAGTGATATCGCTTCAACATTTGAAAAATGGCGCTAAAACGGAATGAAGAACGTCACCTCCGGTCTGCTCTCCAGCGTGGAACGCACCGGAAGTGATGTCCTGCCCACTCCAATTAAGATATAGTTCCACAGGGGCTAAAATAATACAAAATAATATAAAAATTGGTAGAAATATTTGCAATACTAGGAGTATATTGGTATGTTCGCATGAAGTACTTTTTTTCAAGCTGTTTGCGACAAGTTCGTTTATCAGAGCCAAAAACCGGAAGTGCGTACTTCCGGTGATTGGAACGCAGGTTCAAGCCCTGGTACATGTGATTTGGGACGCAGGACTCGATACTCCCAATATAGTAATATTTCTTTATAGGGGCTGGCTTTTACGGGGGAAAATTACATGGTGGCACATATATATGTTAAAAATTTGTTGGTAAGATATGTGTAGGAGTGAATGGTGGTCAAAACCACATAAAATGTGATCTGATCTTCATCTAAGGCACAACAATAGACAATCACAGTATGCCTAAACTAATAACACACAAAGAATTAAATGTTACCATGTTTTTATTGAACACACCATATAAACATTCACAGTGCAGGTGGAAAAAGTATGTGAACCCCTAGACTAATGACATCTCCAAGAGCTAATTGGAGTGAGGTGTCAGCCAACTGGAGTCCAATCAATGAGATGAGATTGGAGGTGTTGGTTACAGCTGCCCTGCGCTATAAAAAACATACACCAGTACTGGGTTTGCTTTTCACAAGAAGCATTGCCTGATGTGATGCCTCGCACAAAAGAGCTCTCAGAAGACCTACGATTAAGAATTGTTGACTTGCATAAAGCTGGAAAGGGTTATAAAAGTATCTCCAAAAGCCTTGCTGTTCATCAGTCACGGTAAGACAAATTGTCTATAAATGGAGAAAGTTCAGCACTGCTGCTACTCTCTCTAGGAGTGGCCGTCCTGTAAAGATGACTGCAACAGCACA
Source organism: Bufo bufo (assembly GCF_905171765.1). Lineage (NCBI taxonomy): Eukaryota > Metazoa > Chordata > Amphibia > Anura > Bufonidae > Bufo > Bufo bufo. The sequence goes on from NC_053389.1 coordinate 475,061,539, forward strand.
GCGCAGACTGCTCAATGAGGTGAAGAAGAATCCTAGTGTGTCAGTGTCATGACCGGCGTACGCAAAGAGAGGGAAATGGGAAGGCCATGTCCAAGGGAGAGGGAAAGGTGGTGACCCCTGACTCACCTTGAGGCTGGCACCTGACTGCCCTGACGTCCCTAGACGGGTTCCTCACCCGTACGCCGATCACGTGCCTAAACCCTGGCTTTCCCTAAGATTAGCCCTACGTAGTGAACGGGGCGGTGGGAACACTAGTCCACACCACTGACACTAAAAGGAAAACACCAAGGAGAGGACAGACAACACAGACAAAACATAAAATCCCAGGTGGACGACAACAGCAGACAAAATAAGTCCAACAGGGATCCGGAGGGTAACGTTCTGGAACAACAACCAGGGAACACAGCTACACAGCTCCAGTGGGTCAGTATAGAAGTCCAGGCAGGAAGCTCTATATCTGGCAACCAGAGAAGTGGGAGAGGGGAATATAAGGAGGTTGGGATTGCTGGACAAGAAACAGCTGAGGAGAAGGAGCTACGGATCCCTGAGTGAGCCAAAAAGTGAGCAAGGCAAACCCAGAAAGCTACCATTAAGAATCAGCCCTATCTTTATACATAGAGCGCGCAGCCACCCGCTGCGACTTCCTGACCCCGGGTATAACGGAGTCAGGCGTGGCTCTTGACACCCTCGTGACAGTCAGCTAAAGATTTACAAAAGTCTCTGGCATACGCTAACATCCCTGTTAGCGAATCTACGATATGTAAAACACTAAACAAGAATGGATTTCATGGGAGGATATCACAGAGGAAGCCACTGCTGTCCAAAAAAAACATTGCTGCACGTTTACAGTTTGCACAAGAGCACCTGGATGTTCCACAGCAGTACTGGCAAAATATTCTGTGGACAGATGAAACCAATGTTGAGTTGTTTGGAAGAAACACACAACACTATGTGTGGAGAAAAAGAGGCACAGCACACCAACATCAAAACCTCATCCCAACTGTGAAGTATGGTGGTTGGAGCATCATGGTTTGGGGCTGCTTTGCTGCGTCAGGGCCTGGACGGATTGCTATCATCGAAGGAAAAATGAATTCCCAAGTTTATCAAGACATTTTGCAGGAGAACTTAAAGCCATCTGTCCACCAGCTGAAGCTCAACAGAAGATGGGTGTTGCAACAGGACAACGACCCAAAGCATAGAAGTAAATCAACAACAGAATGGCTTAAACAGAAGGAAATACGCCTTCGGGAGTGGCCCAGTCAGAGTCCTGACCTCAACCCGATTGAGATGCTGTGGCATGACCTCAAGAAAGTGATTCACACCAGACATCCCAAGAATATTGCTGAACTGAAACAGTTCTGTAAAGAGGAATGGTCAAGAAATTCTCCTCACCGTTGTGCACGTCTGATCTGCAACTACAGGAAACGTTTGGTTGAAGTTATTGCTGCCAAAGGAGGTTCAACCAGTTATTAAATCCAAGGGTTCACATACTTTTTCCACCTGCACTGTGAATGTTTACATGGTGTGTTCAATAAAAACATGGTAACATTTAATTCTTTGTGTGTTATTAGTTTAAGCAGACTGTGATTGTCTATTGTTGTGACTTAGATGAAGATCAGATCACATTTTATGACCAATTTGTGCAGAACTCCATATCATTCCAAAGGGTTCACATACTTTTTCTTGCAACTGTATATGTTTTTCTTTCTGTACAATTTCAACACATATAACTGCAGAAGTGAACTGAGAATATATTTTTCTTTTTGTACTGAAATAGGCCAGTAACCGCTTTTAGCAGAAATAAATGCACCAGTGAAGTGCGTATATATTTTTCTTTTTGTACTGAAATAGGCCAGTAAACGCTTTCAACACATATAACTGCAGAAGTGAATATATTTATCTTTTTGTACTGAAATAGGCCACTAAACGCTTTTAGCTGAAATAAATGCACCAGTGAAATGCGTATATTTTTTTCCTTTTTGTACTGAAATAGGACACTGAACGCTTTCCCCACATATAACTGCAGAAGTGAAATGCATATATATTTTTAGTTTTGCACTGAAATAGGCCACTAAACTCTTTCACCACAAATAAATGCAACAGTGAAGTGCGTATATTTTTTTCCTTTTTGCACTGAAATAGTACACTGAAAGCTTTCATCACATATTATAACTTCAGAAGTGAAACACGTATATATTTTTCCTTTTTGTACTGAAATAGGCCACAAAACTCTTTCAACACAAATAACTGCAGGAGTGAAATGAGTATATATTTTTCTTTTCACACAGATATAAGCCACTAAAGGCTTTTTAACATAGCACTTGCACCCCAATAACAAGAACAAATTGCTGGAATGCCAGAGCTGTATAATGGCTATTTGGATCCCCAAATAATGTTTCCCTGCACTTGTAAATCACTTTTTTTTTTCACAATGAGGTTTTTCTAGCCCTGTCCTTAGCAACTTCTGACATCTCTCCCTGCACTAAGATGCTGTGAAATGATTCCTTTCCTCCCTATCCTTTCCCTGCACTTGTGAATCGCTTTTCTGACACTGTCCCTAACGCCTTCTGACGTCTCTCCCTGGTGCACTAAGATGCTGTGAAATAATTCCTCCCAGTAGTAAGAGGGGACTGTTCTTGTCAAACTCAAAGTAACAGGTGGCCACGCCCCTTTTCCAGCTGTCCGGACAAGCCCTAATATGGTATATTCAGGCTGCAACTCATATAAGTTTTAAAAATAGCTTGACTTTCTGCGACCTTCACAGACATGTCAGACATGTCAGGGCATGTTCTAATATATTTATATAAATATCTGTTATCTATTATCTATCTATAATCCTGCTTAAAAAAATATTACTATAAATATTTTATCTATCTATCTACCTATCTAGATATCTACCTATTTGTCTATTTAGTAGGGTTGAGCGAACCCGAACCGTAAAAGTTCGGGTTTGGTGTTCGGCGCTTTCTTGGCACTTTTTGAAAGGCTGCAGAGCAGCCAATCAACAAGCGGTTAACTGTCTGACCTTAGAAGCCATCACAGCCATGCCTACTAATGGCATGGCTGTGATTAGCTAGAGCAGCATGTGACCCAGGCTCTATATAAGCTTGGGTCACGTAGCGCTGCATGTCACTCTGCTGTTACAAGTGTAGGGAGAGGATGCTGCTGGACTTGTGATTTCAGGGAGAGAATAGGAGAGAATCTAGCTCAGCGATCTACAGAGAAATAGTTGTGTGGGTGCAGGGCACTATCGTTTTACCCTGCCCTGAGCTCATTGACCAAAAAATACAAACTTTTAGAATTCTGTTAGTTAGGTGGGTGGCGGCACCAGCACTACATCTGAGCTTTTGGGACATTGCAAATCACAATTTTTTTGGGCAAACTACAACATCTGGATTAGTCAGTGTGCAATTTAAGCTAGAAATACACCCATCATTTTCTGGGGTTTGAAAAACAGACTTTCATATTCTGTTACAAAAAAAAAACTTTTTGGGCAATCTACAACATCTGGATTAGTCAGTGTGCAATTTAAGCTAGAAATACACCCATCATTTTCTGGGGTTTTGAAAACACGCTATTTTTTTCAAAAAACTGTATTTTCCAGATCTGCAAGTGTTAAATGCAAGTTTAATATATATACAGCTTTCATATTCTGTTACCAAAAAAACACATCATTTTCTGGGGTTTGAAAAACACACTTTTTTTTTTTTTTACAAAAAACACTATTTTCAGGCCTTGCAGCATCAGCATGTGTGAAATTACAGGCTTATATACTGCTGTAAAATTCAGTTGTTAAACAAACACTCGTTTGGGCACAAAAAATTTAGTTGGCAGCCTTTGATGCAGATCTCATTGTGAGATACACCCTTAATACATTTGGGTTACATTCAGAGATTTTAAATACCGCCATTTGGTGCACAAATATTGAATTCAGGCCTACACTGGTTCAGGCCGTGTGAGATACCCCCCTACATACAGGGGTTTGATTCAGGGATTTGAAATACAGCCATTTTGGGCAAAGAAATATTTAATTTAGGCCTACACTGGGGAACTCATAGTGATGAGGGGGGGGGGGGGCTCATAGAGGACAGTGTTCTTTCCTCCTACTCTGTCCTCTATCTGCCTCCCCATCCTGAGTCCTCTATGAGCCTCTATGAGACACCCCCAATTCCTAATGCCCCCCAAAATGCCCAGGGGAAGGGGGGGAGTAGGAGGAAAGCACACTGTTCTCTATGAATCCTTCCCCTGAGTCCTCAATAAGCCCCCCAAGCCCTAATGCCCCCCCCAAAATGCCCAGTGGGAGGAGTAGAAGGAAAGCACACTGTCCTGAGCATTTTGGGGGGCATTAGGGGTTGGAGGGGCTCATAGGGGCTCATAGAGGACTCAGGGGGGGAGGATCATAGAGAACAGTGTGCTTTCCTCCTACTCCCCCCCCCCACCCCAGGCATTTGGGGGGCATTAGGTGTTGGAGGGGCTCATAGAGGACTCAGGGGGGGTGGAGGCTCATAGAGGGCAGTGTGCTTTCCTCCTACTCCCCACCCCCGGGCATTTGGGGGGCATTAGGGGTTGGATAGCCCCTCTAACTCCTTGCTGCTGATGCTGAGTGTGCACATAGCCACCAATCATATTCCCCCAACCCACCCACCCCCCAAAACATCAGTCACCTTTAAGGGGGGGGGGGGGTATGATTGGTGGCTATGTGCACACTCAGCATCAGCAGCAAGGAGTTAAAGGGGTTTGGGGTAAAAGAAGTGATGACAAAAAAGGGGTTAAGATGTTGGGGATGGCCTACGTCTGGCTTTAACACAGTGGACACAGGAAGGAGGTGCGATGTGTATGCGGGCTCCTGCCCTGCACTCGTTCAGCTGTGCTCACATACATATCGCGCCCTGTGTCCACTGTCCTGTGCCCACTCTGCTAAAACCTGACATAGCCCATCTATGCCCGGCTTTACCAAAGCAGACAGGCAGGAGCAGTGATGTGTGATATAATCATATTTATTGTATGTATATGTGTGTGTCTGTCCCTGTGTCTGTGTTTGTGTCACCATCACCATGCCCACAGTGTTCCTATGTCTTGACGGAGCTGCATCAGGACGTTCTGTGTGGGACAAGAGAAAGAAGAAGGAAGAGGAGGCAGCACCGCCAGCATGGAGTCCGTGGAAGAGGCACAGGGAGGCACACTAAGGACACAGGTAACACTACCACATGATCTACACTAGTGTTATCTGTGGTTTTACATAGGACTGCAGGTAACACTACCACATCAGCACTAGTGCTATCTGTGGTTTTTACATAGGACTGCAGGTAACACTACCACATTATCAGCACTAGTGTTATCTGAGGTTTTACATAGGACTGCAGGTAACACTACTACATTTTCGGTAATCAGAGAGCCATCACTGTGTTATCTGTATTCAGAGAGCTATCAATGTGTTATTTGTGGTGTTACATAGGACTACAGGTGACATCTACTACATTATCTGTACTAAGAAAGTTATCACTGTGTTATTTGCAATGTTACATAGGACTGCAGATAAAACTTTTATGGAATATCCACAGGAGTCCCATAGATTCAGATACCACAGGGTTTTGTTCCTATGGCATTCCCATTGCCACAAAACTGACCTGTGCCCTTCATTCTCTGGGTCAGTACGAATACGTACGAACGTATGTATACATTTCTTTATTGGCAAATGGGGGTGTGCCAGGGGAGTGCACCAATCACTAATATCTCATGAGACCTTATAAAATGTGAAGTTGTGTGTACCGTGAAAAAATAAATCGCATCATTAGGGATTTTGGCAATGGCACTTTTTTAAACACTCAATCTGCATATACAGCGATTGTTATAACATGCATGTGAAATGTAATCAAATACACTGCTTTAATGTCAAATTACTTACAGTGATCAGAAATTCTTCCTCAAGGTCGCGAAAATTGTTGCCAACCATCTTTTATGATCGCATTCAACTTCGGTCTGGTGGAAACCCAGTTGCTGTAGTAGGCCGCGCATATTTTGCGCATGCGCATAGGCGAAAATTACATTACCGATATTTCGCATTGAAAAAAATAATAAATGGAGATCGCAAATTCGAATAATACATCTGGTATGTCACTGTCCATGTTGTGGGACTATTTGTGCACTTCTAGTAAGTATTTGGTGGCTGCAAATATGACCTGACGGTATTCCAGATTCGCCTGCCTTTAAAGTGAATTGGGCCGGTGCGAACTTTCGGTTCGCGAACATTTGATTTTGTTCGCGCGTTCGCGAACCGTCCAGGTCGATGTTCGTCCATCACTAATTCTAAGATAAGAGTTCAGAGGAAAGGGGGGTAAAACATAACATGGTTACGAAAGAGGCCCTACACTGTTATTGGTATAACAACTGGTACAGTAAGATAAGAGAATGTTAAAAGGTATAATTACTGCATTAGGTTAGGTGGTGTTTAGGAAGGGGGGGGGGGGGTTAAGGTTTGTTTACATCTGTATGTAAATGTACAATTATTTAGTATTTTTTCTCAATATGTGTATTATTCGTTACCCGAACCGGGTGTGTGTACCTCTGATTTACTATGGCATATATTTATACAATTTATGTATATGTACTGTATATGAAATTAATAATAACATTTAAAAAAAATGTTTTAGATGGTTAGATCAGCAGGCCCTCGCCCCTAATGTTTTAGATGGTTAGATCAGCAGGCCCTCGCCCCTAATGTTTTAGATGGTTAGATCAGCAGGCCCTCGCCCCTAATGTTTTAGATGGTTAGATCAGCAGGCCCTCGCCCCTAATGTTTTTGAGGGTCACCAGCAGGCCATCAATCATAATTTTTCAAGGGTGTGTATGATGCCCTCCTTTAAGTGTAATAAAGGGTGTATTGAAGCACCGGTTCCTTGTAATTTTTGGCAGCCCTTTCACTTACTGCATAGGCTTTATGAGTGTAGGAGTCCCACTACCTGAACAATTGTACCACAATGTGAATGAGGCCCTCCTTTATGTAATATATAGGTTGTATCGGAGTGCCTCTTCCTTGAAATTTTTGGCAGCTCTTGCACTTTATATACAAGTAAATATACAGGAAAGAATGTTTCCTAACAATTTTTCCTCTGAAATCGATTTTATCTTTGGTTTTGTGCGTATTATTGTCAGTCTGTAAAAGTACTACTCGGACAACATTGTCCCCAGCAGCGACCTGGATGTCCAAAATGCATCCAGACATCCTCCCCATGCTGTTCCCAAACCATTTCAGTGGTGTTTCCATCAATTTCTGACCTTTTCCTATGAACCAGACACCCTCCCCTCTTCAGAACAGGGGTGCCTGGTTTAGTGCTCGGGTTCTCCCATTGACTTCCATTGAGCATCCCAAAGTGTTCTACTCGAGCATCCGAGCACTTTGGTGCTTGATCAACACTACTATCTATGTCTTATCTATCTTCAACTATTCTATCAATCTTTCAATCTATCTATCTATCTATCTATCTATCTACAGTTGCAAGAAAAAGTATGTGAACCCTTTGGAATGATAAGGATTTCTGCACAAATTGGTCATAAAATGTGATCTGATCTTCATCTAAGTCACAACAATAGACAATCACAGTCTGCTTAAACTAATAACACACAAAGAATTAAATGTTACCATGTTTTTATTGAACACACCATGTAAACATTCACAGTGCAGGTGGAAAAAATATGTGAACCCCTAAAATAATGACATCTCCAAGAGCTAATTGGAGTGAGGTGTCAGCCAACTGGAGTCCAATCAATGAGATGAGATTGGAGGTGTTGGTTACAGCTGCCCTGCCCTATAAAAAACACACACCAGTTCTGGGTTTGCTTTTCACAAGAAGCATTGCCTGATGTGAATGATGCCTCGCACAAAAGAGCGCTCAGAAGACCTACGAATAAGAATTGTTGACTTGCATAAAGATGGAAAGGGTTATAAAAGTATCTCCAAAAGCCGTGCTGTTCATCAGTCCACGGTAAGACAAATTGTCTATAAATGGAGAAAGTTCAGCACTGCTGCTACTCTCCCTAGGAGTGGCTGTCCTGTAAAGATGACTGCAAGAGCACAGCGCAGACTGCTCAATGAGGTGAAGAAGAATCCTAGAGTGTCAGCTAAAGACTTACAAAAGTCTCTGGCATATGCTAACATCCCTGTTAGCGAATCTACGATACGTAAAACACTAAACAAGAATGGATTTCATGGGAAGATTCCACAGAGGAAGCCACTGCTGTCCAAAAAAATCATTGCTGCTCGTTTACAGTTTGCACAAGAGCACCTGGATGTTCCACAGCAGTACTGCCAAAATATTCTGTGGACAGATGAAACCAAAGTTGTTTGAAAGAAACACACAACACTATGTGTGGAGACAAAGAGGCACAGCACACCAACATCAAAACCTCATCCCAACTGTGAAGTATGGTGGTGGGGGCATCATGGTTTGGGGCTGCTTTGCTGCATCAGGGCCTGGACGGATAGCTATCATCTAAGGAAAAATGAATTCCCAAGTTTATCAAGACATTTTGCAGGAGAACTTAAAGCCATCTGTCCACCAGCTGAATCTTAACAGAAGATGGGTGTTGCAACAGGACAACGACCCAAAGCATAGAAGTAAATCAACAACAGAATGGCTTAAACAGAAGAAAATACACCTTCTGGAGTGGCCCAGTCAGAGTCCTGACCTCAACCCGATTGAGATGCTGTGGCATGACCTCAAGAAAGCGATTCACACCAGACATCCCAAGAATATTGCTGAACTGAAACTGTTCTGTAAAGAGGAATGGTCAAGAATTACTCCTGACCGTTGTGCACGTCTGATCTACAACTACAGGAAACGTTTGGTTGAAGTTATTGCTGCCAAAGGAGGTTCAACCAGATATTAAATCCAAGGGTTCACATACTTTTTCCATCTGCACTGTGAATGTTTACATGGTGTGTTCAATAAAAACATGGTAACATTTAATTATTTGTGTGTTAATAGTGTAAGCAGACTGTGGTTGTCTATTGTTGTGACTTAGATGAAGATCAGATCACATTTTATGACCAATTTGTGCAGAAATCCATATTATTCCAAAGGGTTCACATACTTTTTCTTGCAACTGTATCTATGTCTATCTATCTTTCTTTCCATCTATCTATCTTTTTATCTATTCTAACAATCTTTCAATCTATCTATTTTTTTTTACTTATGGTCTATCAATCTCTTTTATCAGACTATCTATTCTATCTATCTATCTAGCGATCCGCTGCGGCTGCCCCACGGTCGGTGTTCGTGCATTGCGGCCCGCATTTTGCTCACGGGGTGCACAAAAAACTGAAGAAACGATTTATAAGTGCAGGGAAAGAATAGGGAGGAGTAGTAAGAGGGGACTGTTCTTGTCAAACTCAAAGTAACAGGTGGCCACGCCCCTTTTCCAGCTGTCCGGACAAGCCCTAATATGGTATATTCAGGCTGCAACTCATTTAAGTTTTAAAAATAGCTTGACTTTCTGCGACCTTCACAGACATGTCAGGGCATGTTCTAGTATATTTTTTATAAATATCTGTTATCTATCTATTATCTATCTATAATCCTGCTTAATAAAATATTACTATAAATATTTTATCTATCTATCTCATATCTAACTATCTATCTTTCTATCTATCTATCTATTCTATCTATCTATCAAGCGATCCGCTGCCCCACGGTCGGTGTTCGTGCATTGCGGCCCGCCTTTCGCTCACGGGGTGCACACGTACGTTTCTTTTGACAATAAATATATCTTGGTTAGTTAAAATTGCATAAACTGCTACGACATACCGGTGATAGCAGGTACTTAAAAACGTTGCTAAATTGACTGCAAATGCTAATTTGTGTTAAAGAGATCTTGTTATCTCTCATGAAATGCCTTTTTTACTGAAAACTTGTATTCCTCATGAAATAACAAGGCCGTTTCCTTTTTTTCTAAGAACTTTATATTGTTCCTCTGTTATTTCTTCCTAGAAATTAAGATATAAATGAATAACTGACACATGGATATTTATGCGAGCTGTTTGTCCCTACAATTACATATTTATAAATAACTATACATTATGCCCGTTACAATAACGGGTGCTAGAATTAGCCAGCAAAAGAAGCAATCAACGCCATGTGGGGCGGCGTTGATTGGCCGGCGCTTGGGGTGTGGCCGGTGAGGACGGTGGCTGGTGCGGCCAGCATGTGGGGCGGCATTAATCGGGCGGAGCACGGTGTGATGATTGCTCTGTTTGCTGGCCAAAAGCCATGGTCCACAGAGAGCTTCCAAAGCATCAGAGAGGAATCTCATTGTTAAAAGGTATCAGTGAGGAGAAGGGTACAAAAGAATTTCCAAGGCATCAGATATACCATGGAACACAGTGAAGACAGTCATCATCAAGTGGAGAAAATATGGCACAACAGTGACATTACCAAGAACTGGACATCCCTCCAAAATTGATGAAAAGACAAGAAAACTGGTCTGGGAGGCTACCAAGAGGCCTACAGCAACATTAAAGGAGCTGCAGGAATATCTGGCAAGTACTGGCTGTGTGGTACATGTGACAACAATCTCCCGTATTCTTCATATGTCTGGGCTATGGGGTAGAGTGGCAAGACGAAAGCCTTTTCTTGCGAAGAAAAACATCCAAGCCAGGCTACATTTTGCAAAAACACATCTGAAGTCTCCCAAAAGCACGTGGGAAAAGGTGTTATGGTCTGAGGAAACCAAGGTTGAACTTTTTGGCAATAATTCCAAAAGATATGTTTGGCGCAAAAACAACACTGCACATCACCAAAAGAACACCATACCCACAGTGAAGCATGGTGGTGGCAGCATCATGCTTTGGGGCTGTTTTTCTTCAGCTGGAACTGGGGCCTTAGTTAAGCTAGAGGGAATTATGAACAGTTCCAAATACCAGTCAATATTGGCACAAAACCTTCAGGCTTCTGCTAGAAAGTTGAACATGAAGAGGAACTTCATGCCATACCTAGCACCAACCCGCCAGAAAAACAGCACAGTGGCCCCAGTGCAGCACCACACCATGTGAACAGTTGTCAAAGCTTACCTTACCTGAAGCCCTCAGGAACTCCAACTGAGAGCATGGTAGGTTCATTTAACCCCTCATGCAAAATACCTTGCTAATTAAAATCACCTGGCCGAATGGAAGGAGTGCTGATCCAGGGACAGAATCTCTGTACATATACAAAAAAGAAAATAAAGGATTCGCACATACAGCTGCTATGCTTTGATCTCATCCCTGCTACTTTAGCAGAAAACAGCACTAAATAGCGCATGTGTACCGCCTCCTATGCTACATGGTAAATGAGGCATTAGTGTACATTTTGATCAAAAGGCATAAGCCCACTCACCACGCCAAGGTTGCCTCTATGAGTGGGTCCTACTCTAAAATTGTCACAGCGCTGCATATAGATAGATTGATAGAAAGATAGAAAGATAAATAGATAGATAAATTTCTAGATAGATAGATAGAAAGATAGTTTAAAGATATACACTTAGAATTTTTTTTTGAAATATACAGTACAGACCAAAAGTTTGGACACACCTTCTCATTCAAAGAGTTTTCTTTATTTTCATGACTATGAAGGCATCAAAACTATGAATTAACACATGTGGAATTATATACATAACAAACAAGTGTGAAACAACTGAAAATATGTCATATTCTAGGTTCTTCAAAGTAGCCACCTTTTGCTTTGATTACTGCTTTGCACACTCTTGGCATTCTCTTGATGAGCTTCAAGAGGTAGTCCCCTGAAATGGTCTTCCAACAGTCTTGAAGGAGTTCCCAGAGATGCTTAGCACTTGTTGGCCCTTTTGCCTTCACTCTGCGGTCCAGCTCACCTCAAACCATGTCGATTGGGTTCAGGTCCGGTGACTGTGGAGGCCAGGTCATCTGGCGCAGCACCCCATCACTCTCCTTCATGGTCAAATAACCCTTACTTTCAAAGTTTTCCAATTTTTCGGCTGACTGACTGACCTTCATTTCTTAAAGTAATGATGGCCACTCGTTTTTCTTTACTTAGCTGCTTTTTTCTTGTTCACAAATCTGTCTAAATCTGTGTTAGTGAGCACTTCTCCTTTGCCGGGATAATCCATCCCACCTCACAGGTGTGGCATATAAAGGTGCTGATTAGACAGCATGAATATTGCACAGGTGTGCCTTAGACTGCCCACAATAGAAGGCCACTCTGAAATGTGCAGTTTGATCACACAGCACAATGCCACAGATGTCGCAACGTATGAGGGAGCGTGCAATTGGCATGCTGACTGCAGGAATGTCTACCAGAGTTGTTGCCCGTGCAATTAATACTCATTTCTCTGGCATAAGCCGTCTCCAAAGGCGTTTCAGAGAATTTGGTAGTACATCCAACCGGCCTCACAACCGCAGACCACGTGTAACCACACAAGCCCAGGACCTCCACATCCAGCATGTTCACCTCCATGATCGTCTGAGACTAGCCACTCGGACAGCTGCAGCAACAATCAATTTGCATAACCAAAGAATTTCTGCACAAACTGTCAGCAACCAGTCTGCATAAAACTACAATTTCACTATTCAGTTAAGATGGCCGCCACTGCCTTCACCCTGAGACTAATCCCGCCTGCCCTCACTAGCCAGTAACAATAGCCCCCCAAAAGTGTCAGTAACCAGAGCCCTCCCCCCCAAACGGTTAACCTCCTGCAGCACAAAGGGGTCCTCTTACCACATGTTGCTTTCATTTATACACTGAGCAGATGGCAGATCTCCCTTCCCTGGAGTGCGCTGCTTCAACTCTGCATTCTCCAGCTCTGCTGAGTGAGGGAGCGTCTGCCAAGCGCAGGGACAGAGAGATGTTATCAGCTGCTGGGGAGGACCTGGCTTTAATCATTTACCTACAGTCCCTGGCTGTCAGTAATGTGACCTTGCACGCAGCATGCTCCATCTATCAACAGATAGACAGACCATGCCTAGCAACCCTATTTTAAGCACAGGTAAAAGTAGGCAGTACAGGGAACAAAAATGTGGAATTAAGGGGTAATTGAATACACAGTGAAAAGTTGAAATAGGGCCACCAAGGTGATATTAATCACCACAATCCAATACTCCCAAAAAAATTAAAATACGACAGTTATCCTTTAAAGAGGAGTTGTCACCTCTCCTCAGTGGCGTAGCGTGGGTTGCCAGCACCCGGGGCAAGTCAAAAAGTGTGCCCCCCACCACCATCGCCTGTGGGCACGCCCCTTTTAACAGATAATGTAGTAGATCACTTGCAGTCCTATGTAACACCACAAATAACACAGTGATAACTCTCCGTGTACAGATAATGTAGTAGATTCACCTGCAGTCCTATGTAACACCTCAGATAACACAGTGATAACTCTCTGAGTACAGATAATGTAGTAGATGGGTGGGGGGCCCTAGAATTCAGAACACCCACAGTGTGACCTGAAGTCTGGGGCCAGGATGCGGCAGGGCGGGCCAAATTCTCCATCTCCTCCCACAACCCTACCGTGAAACAGATATGTGGATGGACATTATTATATACAGGAGAATACAGCACCATACCTGTTACATCCAGTGACGTCTCCTGTGATGTAGACTTTCCTCAACGTCTTCATTCAGAGATAAGACCGCCATGATACCTTATTTCAGCCGCTTCTCGTCTCTGAAGAGTTTCACAGAATTTTTTTTTAGGTTCCTCACTTTACTATCATCCTCTCCTTCCTAGTGTCTCAACACTGTCATCCTGCTGCCCCCCAATACTGTGCTAGAGCAGGGCTCCAGATGGCGACCAAAATGGTCGCCAATGCGACTTAGAATTTACAAATGGCGACAAGACGGGAGGAGGAGGAGGAGGGGCTGTGGCCACTGCGCCACCAATGAAGAAAACTGAGCTGTATTACAAATACAGGAGGCGGGTGCCGGAATCAAATAGCCGGCACCCGACCTCTGTGACAGGGAGCTGCGATCAGCTGCAGTTGAGTTAACCCTTCAGGTGCGGTACCTGAGGGGTTAATTGTAGCTGATCGCAGCCCCCTGTCACAAAGGTCGGGTGCCGGCTATTTGATTCCGGCACCCGCCTCCTGTATTTGTATAAGAAACGTTGGTGGCACAGTGCGCCCCCCCCCCCCCAGTATAATAAACGTTGGTGGCACAGTGGGAAGTGCCAATGAGGGGTAAAAATAATAAAAGCAAATTAACTCACCTCCTCCAGTTGATCGCATCGCTGCCGGTCTCCTGTACTTACTTCTTTCTTCAGGACCTGTGGTGATGTCACTGAGCTCATCACCATGGTAATGGATCATGTGATGAGCACAGTGACGTTACCACAGGTCCTGAAGAAAGAAGTAAGTACAGGAGACCAGCAGCTACGGATCAACTGGAGGAGGTGAGTTAATTTTCTTTTATTATTTTTAACCCTCATTGGCACTTCCCACTGAGCCACCAATGTTTATTATACTTGGGGGGGGGGGGCGCACTGTGCCACCAACGTTTCTTATACAAATATAGGAGGCGGGTTAGGGTTGAGTAAATATTTTTTTTATTTTTTAACCCTCATTGGCACTGCCCACTGCGCCACCAATGTTTATTATATTGGGGGGGGGGGCACACTGCGCCACCAATGTTTATTATATTGGGGGGGGCACACTGCGCCACCAATGTTTATTATTTTGAGGAGGGGGCGCACTGCGCCACCAATGTTTATTATATTGGGGTGATGGGGGGGCGCACTGCGCCACCAATGTTTATTATACTGGGGTGATGGGGGGCGCACTGCGCCACCAATGTTTATTATACTAGGGTGATGGGGGGGCGCACTGCGCCACCAATGTTTATTATACTGGGGTGATGGGGGGCGCACTGCGCCACCAATGTTTATTATACTGGGGTGATGGGGGGCGCACTGCACCACCAATGTTTATTATACTGGGGTGATGGGGGGCGCACTGCACCACCAATGTTTATTATACTGGGGTGATGGGGGGCGCACTGCACCACCAATGTTTATTATACTGGGGTGATGGGGGGCGCACTGCGCCACCAATGTTTATTATACTGGGGTGATGGGGGCGCACTGCACCACCAATGTTTATTATACTGGGGTGATGGGGGGCGCACTGCACCACCAATGTTTATTATACTGGGGTGATGGGGGCGCACTGCACCACCAATGTTTATTATACTGGGGTGATGGGGGGCGCACTGCACCACCAATGTTTATTATACTGGGGTGTTGGGGGGCGCACTGCGCCACCAATGTTTATTATACTGGAGTGTTGGGGGGGCGCACTGCGCCACCAATGTTTATTATATTGACCTTCTACTATGCATTCTGTATTCAGAATGCTATTATTTTCCCTTATAACCATGTTATAAAGGGAAAATAATACAGTGAATAGACTTTCATCCTAGGAACCATGCGTGAAAATCGCACAACACTTCTATGGGGCCTGCGTTGCGTGAAAAACGCACAACAGAACATGCTGCAATTTTCACGCAATGCACAAGTGATGTGTGAAAATCACCGCTCATGTGCACAGCCCCATAGAAGTGAATGGGTCCGGATTTAGTGCGGGTGCATTCTGGTATTCTGAATGCCGGATCTGGCACTAATACATTCCTATGGGGAAAAATGCTGGATCCGGCATTCAGGCAAATCTTCATTTTTTTTTTCGCCGGAGATAAAACCGTAGCATGCTGCGGTTTTATCTTTTGCCTGATCAGTCAAAATGACTGAACTGAAGACATCCTGATGCATCCTGAACGGATTACTCTCCATTCAGAATGCATGGGGATAACACTGATCAGTTCTTTTCCGGTATAGAGCCCCTAGGACGGAACTCTATGCCGGAAAAGAATAACGCTAGTGTGAAAGTACCCTAAAATATTAAGTTTAAATCCCCCCTTTCCCAATTTTACATATAAAATATATAAACAATAAATAAATAAACATATTACATAGCGCTGTCCAAACTATTAAATTATTCAAAAATATCTCCTATGCGGTGAGCATTCGCCATTTTTAGTCAACTTGTCACCCCAAAAAATAGGATAGGACGGTTCTATTATGGGCCGAATGTTTCATAAAATGCGAAATGCACGCAGCTTTTTTTTGTTTTGTTTTTTTTGCGCGGTATTGAGTATCGCAATACTTTTTTATGGTGACGAAAGCGAATCAAAATTTTGGTTTCAAAACAACCCTACGCCGATCTGATCGGCATAGCGTTGTCACGATACCAAAATTTTGATTCAGTTTCGATTTGGCGACTAAAAATTTGATTTGGCTCCTAAATTTTTCAGTTCAGGAGCCAATGGCTACTAGGTATTTTTTTTAGGCTGGAGCACTGTAGAGCCAGACAGATAGTCCCCCATTCCCCATAATATTATTCCCCCTGTATATTATAATGGCCCCCTCTGTATTAGTATTATTATTAATATTAATGACCCCCACTGTATTATTATTATTATTATTATTAATAATATAATAGCCCCCTCTTTATTATTAATATAATGGCCCCCTCTGTATTAGTATTATTATTAATATTAATATTAATATAATGGACACCTCTTTATTATTAATTTAATGCCCCCCTCTTTATTATTATTATAATGGCCCCCTCTTTATTATTAATATAATGCCCCCTCTTTATTATTAATATAATTGCCCCCTCTTTGTTATTAATATATTCACACCTCTTTATTATTAATATAATGCCCCCTCTGTATTAGTATTATTATTATTATTAATGACCCCCTCTGTATTATTATTATTATTATTATTATTATTATTATTATTATAATGCCCCTTCTTTATTATTAATATAATGGCCCCCTCTTTATTATTAATATAATGGCCCCCTCTGTATTAGTATTAATATTAATGACCCCCTCTGTATTATTATTATTATTATTATTATTAATATAATGGCCCCCTCTTTACTATTATTATAATGGCCCTCTCTTTATTATTAATATAATGGCCCCCACTTTATCATTAATATAATGACCCCCTCTTTATTATTAATATAATGGCCCTCTCTTTATTATTAATATAATGACCCCCTCTGTATTATTATTATTAATATAATTGCCCCCTCTTTATTATTAATATAATGGCCCCTCTTTATTATTAATATAATAGCCCCCTCGTTATTAGTATTATTATTAATATTAATGACCCCCTCTGTAGTATTATTATTATTATTATTAATATAATGCCCCCTCTTTATTATTAATATAATGGCCCCCTCTTTATTATTAATATAATGGCCCCCACTTTATTATTAATATAATGGCCCCCTCTGTATTAGTATTAATATTAATGACACCCTCTGTATTATTATTATTATTATTAATAATATAATGGCCCCCTCTTTACTATTAATATAATGGCCCTCTCTTTATTATTAATATAATGGCCCCCTCTTTATTAATAATATAATGACCCACTCTGTATTATTATTATTATTATTATTATTATTAATATAATTGCCCCCTCTTTATTATTAATATAATGGCCCCCTCTTTACTATTAATATAATGGCCCCATTTTTATTAATATAATGGCCCCTTCTTTATTATTAATATAATGGCCCCTTCTTTATTATTAATATAATGGCCCCCTCTTTATTTTTAATATAATAGCCCCCTCTTTATTATTAATATTATGGCCCCCTCTTTATTTTTAATATATTGGCCCCCTCTTTATTATTAATGTATTGGCCCCCTCTTTGTTATTAATGTATTGGCCCCCGCTTTGTTATTAATGTAATGGCCCCCCTTTATTATTAATGTAATAGCCCCCTCTTTGTTATTAATGTAATGGCCCCCCATTATTATTAATGTCATGGCCCCTCTTTATTATTAATGTATTGGCCCCCTCTTTATTATTAATGTATTGGCCCCCTCTTTATTATTAATGTATTGGCCCCCTCTTTATTATTAACCCTTTCATGACCAAAGGTCATTGATGCCCCAGTGTCCAGGTCAAAATTTACAAATCTGACATGCGTCACTTTAAGTGGTAATAGCTTTGGAACACTTTTACTTATCCACGCCATTCTGAGATTGTTTTCTCGTGACACATTGTACTTCATGACAGTCATAAATTTGAGTCAATATATATCACCTTTATTTATGAAAAAATCCCAAATTTACCAAAAATAAATAAAAATTAGCAATTTTCTAAATTTCAATTTCTCTGCTTCTAAAACAGAAAGTGATACCTCATAAAATATTTATTACTTAACATTTCCCATATGTCTACTTTATGTTGGCATCATTTTGGAAATGTTATTTTTTTTTTTAGGACGTTACAAGGCTTAGAAGTTTAGAAGCAATTCTTAAAATTTTTAAGAAAATTTCCAAAACCCACTTTTTAAGGACTAGTTCAGGTCTAAAGTCACTTTGTGGGGCCTATATAGTAGATACCCCCATAAATGACCCCATTGTAGAAACTAGACCCCTCAAGTTACTTAAAACCAATTTTACAAACATTATTAACCCTTTAGGTGTTCCACAGGAATTAAAGGAAAATGGAGAGGAAATTTCTAAATTTCACTTTTTTAGCAGATTTTCTATTTTATTACATTTTTTTCTTTAACACATTAAGGGTTAACAGCCAAACAAAACTCAATATTTATTACTCTGATTCTGCGGTTTACAGAAACACCCAACATGTGGTCGTAAACTTATGTAAGGGCGCCCGGCAGGGCACAGAAGGAAAGGAGCGCCGCATGGTTTTTGGAAGGCAGATTTTGCTGGATTGGTTTTCTGAACGCCATATGTTTTTTATTTTTCTGCCGATCGTCTTGTGCAGGGGCTAATTTTTTGCAGAAAGAGTTGAGGTTTTTATTGGTACCATTTTTGGGTACATAGGATTTTTTGATCATTCATTATTACACTTTATGGGACAAGGTGGCCAAAAAATTGGCTGTTTTGGAACAGTTCATCTGAGGGGTTAGGTCATGTGACAGTTTTATAGAGCAGATCGTTATGGACGTGGCAATACCCAATATGTATACTTTTTCTTATTTATTTAAGTTTTACACAATAATAGCATTTCTGAAACCAAAAAAATGATGTTTTAGTGTCTCCATAGTCTGAGAGCCATAGCTTTTTTATTTTTTGGGCGATTGTCTTAAATATGGGCTTTTTTTGCGGGATGAGGTAACGGTTTGATTGGTACTATTTTGGGGTATATACGCCTTTTTTGATCGCTTGGTGTTGCACTTTTTGTGATGTAAGGTGACAAAAATGGCTTATTTTTTTACACCGTTTTTATTTTTTATGGGTTTATTGGACGGGGTTGATGATGTGATATATTTATAGAGATGGTCGCTACGGACGCGGTGACACCTAATATGTGTGTTTTTTGTTAGTTTTTTTTTTTTTTTATAGGAAAAGGAAATTTATTTTTTACATTTTTATTTATTTATTTTTACTTTTATTATTTTCATTTTTTTTTTTTATCAGTTCCCTCTTGGATCTTGAAGATCCAGTGGGGCTGATAGTTGTACTATACTTTGCAATGCTTTTGCATTGCAAAGTATAATACAATCAGATGCCTGTAGGTGGCAGCACCAGACGCCTATGCCATGGCAACCGGACACCTTTGCAAAGCGTCCGGTTGCCATGGCAACAATCGGGCGCTGCGATCGCAGCAGCCCTGATGGTTGAGAGAGGGAGACCCTCCCTCTATTAACCCCATGGATGCCGCTACTGCGGCATCTATGCGGTTACAGCAGTGTCAGCATAGAGCTGACACTCGCTGCTGATGGCGGCGGCTCAGGAATGGAGCGGCCGCCATCACACACAGAAGGGGGACCGCATCGGGGGCAGGGGGCAGCATTTCACTTTTAACACATCGGGGCAGGAGGGGGCGGACCGCATCGGAGGCAGGATCAGAAGAAGAAGGACAAGAAGGGGGCACAGATCGGGGCAGGAGGGGGCAGACCGCATCGGGGGCAGGATCAGAAGAAGAAGGACAAGAAGGGGGCACAGATCGGGGCAGGAGGGGGCGGACCGCATCGGGGGCAGGGTAAGAAGGACAAGAACAAGAAGGGGGCACAGATCGGGGGCTTCAGGATACATTACCGATTTCAGGCTGTGATCTGCAGAGCGCAGATCAGAGCCTAAAACCGGCATTTTTTTCACTGCCGCGATCCGATTGGTTAGTCTGCACAGACTAACCAATCGGATCGATTGCCGGCAAGGGGCCACTCTGATTGGCCCCTTGCTGGCATTACTAGACTGTATGCTGTCCGTGACAGCAGCAGGGCTCGGGCAGAAGCTTTAATCCAAGCGCTTTGCAGCGCTTGGATTAAAGAGCTGGCTTGACGTCTATACACGTGATAGCTGCACGGGGTATGTGCAGCTATCACGTATATATACAGATTGCAGTCGTGACGAGGTTAATGTATTGGCCCCCTCTTTGTTATTAATGTATTGGCCCCCTCTTTGTTATTAATGTATTGGCCCCCTCTTTATTATTAATATAATGACCACTCCACTCTTATTAGTATGATGTCCTCGGTCCTCCTCTCTCTGCTCCTCCCCCACCCCCTGAAGCCTATGAGGCATAATGGAGGGCACGGGAGCCATTGAAATTCCTGCTGCCTGGCACCCCCTGAAATTTGGCGCCAGGGGCAACTGCCCCCACGGCTACGCCACATCCTAGCCTGACATGTATGTTGTAGTAACTACTTGCATTCTCCAAGTAATAACAATTCTGTAGTGTCTTTTCTTGTGACTCTATTTTGTGACATTCTTTTGGTATTTCTACTAAAAGTTTATGAATGATTTGCCATCAGCTTGCAGTAAAAGTATAGATTTTATGTGACCAGATTGGGGGGGGGGGGGGGGGGGTCCCTGCACAGTCTGATGCCAGCAGCACTGATTGGAGTCATACATACCCACTACTGGTAACACCCAGAAGTACTTTCTGCAGACTGCTGGGAAATTATTTGTAGACTTCTAGCAGGAATACTACAAGAATGGCACAACATGGAGTCATGAGAATAGATGCTCCAGAAAAGTTATTACATGGGGAATGCAAGCGGTTACTAATACTGACATGTGACATCTTTTTTTTTTTCCAGACTTGCATGTCAAATAGTTAATAAACTTCCTTTACTAATAATGTTAGATGCCTATTTTATACGTATCACGGAAAAAAGATACAGAACATCCAGCAAGATATGATAGTAAATATGCGGATGTGCATGGCTACATTTAAACATTTATAGCTACATATAAGTCTGAATATAGATACTAGAGCTGCACGATATGGGAATTTTGTGCGATTGCGATTAGGGCCCTAAAAATTGCGATAACGATATTCAATGCGATATTTTAAGGGAATTGTGCTAGAGGTCTATTTGCTTGGATTTTCCCATATGAGCCGCTGACGCGGCTGGGTATGACATAGTTATGGGGGATCTGTGGATGACACTGTTATGGGGGATCTGTGGATGATGCACTATTATGGGGGATCTGTGGATGGCACTGTTGTGGGGGATCTGTGGATGACGTTGTTATGTGCGGGATCTGTGGATGACGTTGTTATGTGTGGGATCTGTGGATGACGCTGTTATGTGGGGGATCTGTGGATGATGCTGTTATGTGGGGGATCTGAGGATGACGCTGTTATGGGGGATCTGTGGAGGACACTGTTATGGGGGATCTGTCGAGGACACTGTTATGGGGGATCTGTGGAGGACACTGTTATGGGGGATCTGTGGAGGACACTGTTATGGGGGATCTGTGGAGGACACTGTTATGGAGGATCTGTGGAGGACACTGTTAAGGGGGATCTTTGGAGGACACTGTTATGGGGGATCTGTGGAGGACACTGTTATTGGGGATCTGTGGAGGACAGTGTTATTGGGGATCTGTGGAGAACACTTAGGGGGACCTGTGGATGACGCTATTATGGGGTGGATCTGTGGATGGCACTGTAATAGGGGATGTGTGCTATGACACATAGGGCCATGAGGGGGGCCAGCATAAGACACACATATAGCATCTTATGCTGGTCCCCCTCATGGCCCTATGTGTCCCCTCATGTGTCCTAAACTGCGCACATAACTGGCTTTGTGTCTAAAGTATTTTACTACTGTCTGAAACAATTTCTCTCCTATTGATAAAATGGCCAGCCTCTGTACTCACTTTCACTATGAATGCACGGTAGCGAGCGGTAGCGAGCGGTAGCGAGCGGGACGGCCGGCGCGTGACTGACGTCACTTAGTCACGCTCCTCCCACTTCAGGAAGTAGGAGCGTGACTAAGTGATGTCAGTCACGCGCCGGCCGGCCCGCTCGCTGCCACTCGCTGCAGTGCATTCATAGTGAAAGTGAGTACAGAGGCTGGCCATTTTATCAATAGGAGAGAGCTTGTTTCAGACAGTAGTAAAATACTATACACACAAAGCCAGTTATGTGCGCGGGGCCCCTTCATATATAATCGCAGCATTTTCGATTCGATTATTTTTTCGATATATCGTGCAGCCCTAATATAAAGGTATAAATAGGCAGAGTCATCACTAGACGACTCCTTCTATTTATGAATATTATTTATTGAAATTTGCATAAATATTGGTGATTAATATTCCCCCTTTACATCCGTAATGAAGTCCATCGACAGATGCGTCCAAGGACGGGAAGGAATGGGTAACGGGAGGAGAGAACCCGATGGCCGCGAATGAGGGACCTTGGCACGAGCGCAGGTCTCGCAGGCTGCCACAAAACCCTCAACCGTCTTACGAAGAGCCGGCCACCAGAATCTCCGAGCAACGAGATCCACTGTGGCTCTACTCCCCGGGTTCCCAGCAAGGACAGAATCGTGGTGCTCCTTAAAAACCTTGTGTCGTAAAGCGAGAGGCACAAACAACCTCCCAGGAGGACAAAGATCAGGAGCCTCTGCCTGGGCTGCCTGAACCTCTGCCTCCAAAATCAGGATAAAGAGCAGATACGACCACCACTTCAGCCAAAATGGGACCCGGGTCTTCAAAGTTCCCCCCTCCCGGAAAGCAACGTGACAGGGCATCCGCCTTCACATTTTTAACCCCAGGGCGGAACGTGAAAAGAAAATTAAACCTAGAAAAGAACAAAGACCATCTGGCCTGTCTCGGGTTCAGACGCTTGGCCGATTCCAAGTAGGCCAGATTCTTATGGTCGTTAAACACGGTAATAGGGTGTCTGGCTCCCTCTAACCAATGGCGCCATTCCTCAAAAGCTAATTTGATGGCCAACAACTCCCTATCTCCCACATCGTAATTTCTCTCTGCAGAGGAGAGTTTCCTTGAGAAAAAGGCACACGGTCGCCATTAGGTAGGAGAGGGACCCTGAGATAAGACCGCACCCACACCCACCTCAGAAGCATCCACCTCAACAATAAAAGGTAGAGAGACATCAGGTTGTACCAAAATGGGAGCGGAAGCAAAACTCTTTTTGACACTAGAAAAGGCTTTAAGCGCATCTACCGACCACAAGGAAAAATCTACCCCCTTTTTAGTCATATCAGTGACAACAGAGGAACTTTCTGTAATAATTGGCAAAACCCAAAAACCGCATCAGCGCCTTCTGATTCTCAGGAAGCTCCCAATCAAGCACAGCGCGGACCTTCTCAGGGTCCATGCGAAAACCAGAAGCGGAGAGAAGAAAACCAAGAAATTGAATCTCCGGAATAGCAAACACACATTTTTCCAGTTTAGCGTACAATTTATTCTCCCGCAGAATCAGCAAGACCTGACGTAGGTGGTCCTGATGAGTCTTGAAATCAGGAGAAAAAATTAAAATGTCATCTAGATACACCAGAACAAATTTCCCTATTAAATGATAAAAAATGCTGTTCACAAAATGTTGGAAGACGGCCGGAGCGTTCATCAAACCAAAGGGCATAACCAAATTCTCGAATTTGACCCTCAGGGGTATTGAAGGCCGTCTTCCATTCGTCCCCTTCCCTGACTCTGACTAGGTTGTATGCCCCTCTTAAATCCAACTTAGAAAAAACTTTAGCCGCAACAATCTGGTTAAACAGGTCCGGGATCAGAGGAAGCGGATATGGGTCACGAATTGTGATACAGTTCAGCTCCCTGAAATCCAGACAAGGTCTTAAAGAACCATCTTTTTTCTTAAAAAAAAAAAAACAGCGGCAACAGGTGACTTGGAGGGTCGGATGTGTCCGATTTTTCAGGCGCTCAGAGATATAAGTACGCATAGCGACTCTTTCAGGTTGGGAGAGATTGTATAATCGTGATTTTGGCAGCTTGGCGCCTGGGATGAGATTAATAGGGCAGTCGTACTCCCGGTGAGGGGGCAACTCCTGGACACCACTCTTGGAAAACACATCTGAAAAATTCAGAGAGAAAAGATGGTACAGTCTTGGTAGAAACCTCTGAAAGAGACGCCGTGTGGCAATTCTCTCTGCAAAACTCACTCCAACCATTTATTTGCCTTGCTTGCCAATCAATGGTGGGGTTATGTTTAGTGAGCCAGGGTAGCCCCAACACTACAGGGGTAGGTAATCCGCTTTGGACGAAACATGACATATCCTCAACATGAGCGTCACCCACAGTCAAACGGATATTGTGAACTATGCCCTTTAACGATCTTTGAGAAAGTGGAGCGGAATCGATAGCAAAAACAGGTATATCCTTTTCCAAAGTGCATACCTGGAAACCATGCGTTATTGCAAATTGATTATCAATGAAACTTAGTAAATATATTGGAAATAGCTCACTAGTCCCACAACCATAAGAGGTGCACAATCTGATGAATTCACCCTTCAAATTGTATAACTGTCAATGTAGGATTGGCACACTCAAAACATGCGGAGCCCCACGGAGTTGAAACAATTTATTATAACTACGTTTGATAAAATATGATAAAATACAATAAAATACATAAAATAAATTAAACAATGGTAGTAGTTTTGTAATATTCAAATCAACTTATTGCAGACAAAGTATCCTGGATGTTCTCAATAGTGGATGGGTCTGCAATGACACACAATAGATGCTTAACTGCAGATCCTAACAAGAGGGTGTTGTCTTGCAAATAAAACGCACTCTAGGTCACTACAGTCCATATGTATACAAGTCACAAAATATTCAGAAGGACTGTTTGAATTCCAGGAGGTTGCATCAAACTCCGGTTATATTCATATGCAAGAAAAACGCACTGAGAGACTCTACATGCAGAAAAGCGCATACAGTGATTTCCTATGCAGGCACTATATTCCTATCTCTGTATATCTACAGTTTCTGCAATCCATGCATTCCAAGGTTGTTATAGGAGTTTTTCATAAGAATTTTCTGCATGCATTTATATTTGTATTTTTCTCAAGAATTCTATTCAAGAGGATCCTCAAAGAAGTTATTCCACACAAAGTCCCGATTGCAATATTCACATATGAACGCTATATTGTTGTTTCGTTATAAATGTAAGTTTGTAACGATAACCCACATTTGTGGGCTTACCTGGCCTTTTTATTCAGCTGTTTTTTTCTGGGTGATTGTCGCTTCCGACTTTAGGCCGGCGTCCCGGTCTTTGCTGTGTCAGCGGCTTAGTATTCCCCAGTGATGACTTTCAGCTGGTTGCAGGCAGGTTAATATAGAGCGTCTTGTTTGAATCCTAGATATCCTCTGGTTTTTAACAGTGCACTGTTATTTCGGGGTTCAAATCCTTCAGGGGTGAAACTCTCGCCAGACGCGTTTCGGGGACACTCTCCCCTTCCTCAGTGGCATCTGAGGAAGGGGAGAGTGTCCCCGAAACGCGTCTGGCGAGAGTTTCACCCCTGAAGGATTTGAACCCCGAAATAACAGTGCACTGTTAAAAACCAGAGGATATCTAGGATTCAAACAAGACGCTCTATATTAACCTGCCTGCAACCAGCTGAAAGTCATCACTGGGGAATACTAAGCCGCTGACACAGCAAAGACCGGGACGCCGGCCTAAAGTCGGAAGCGACAATCACCCAGAAAAAAACAGCTGAATAAAAAGGCCAGGTAAGCCCACAAATGTGGGTTATCGTTACAAACTTACATTTATAACGAAACAACAATATAGCGTTCATATGTGAATATTGCAATCGGGACTTTGTGTGGAATAACTTCTTTGAGGATCCTCTTGAATAGAATTCTTGAGAAAAATACAAATATAAATGCATGCAGAAAATTCTTATGAAAAACTCCTATAACAACCTTGGAATGCATGGATTGCAGAAACTGTAGATATACAGAGATAGGAATATAGTGCCTGCATAGGAAATCACTGTATGCGCTTTTCTGCATGTAGAGTCTCTCAGTGCGTTTTTCTTGCATATGAATATAACCGGAGTTTGATGCAACCTCCTGGAATTCAAACAGTCCTTCTGAATATTTTGTGACTTGTATACATATGGACTGTAGTGACCTAGAGTGCGTTTTATTTGCAAGACAACACCCTCTTGTTAGGATCTGCAGTTAAGCATCTATTGTGTGTCATTGCAGACCCATCCACTATTGAGAACATCCAGGATACTTTGTCTGCAATAAGTTGATTTGAATATTACAAAACTACTACCATTGTTTAATTTATTTTATGTATTTTATTGTATTTTATCATATTTTATCAAACGTAGTTATAATAAATTGTTTCAACTCCGTGGGGCTCCGCATGTTTTGAGTGTGCCAATCCTACATTGATTATCAATGAGATTGACAGCTGCTCCACTATCTACAAAAATCTCACAATGTTCTTGCTGTCTAGCACCACCCTGGCAGGTAGGAGAAAACGGGAACTACAAGCAAATGGCAAACCTTCAATTTCCGCATCAACCTTGCCAATGGTAGCAAATGGAAAGTTTTTAGAGTTTTTTTTTATTTTTTTTTATTACCCTCAGAAAACTCCATGAATCTCCTAGAGGGGCAAACATTAGCCAAATGATTTATACCCCCACAACAGAAACAAACCCTCCTCTGAGAGCTGAATCCTCTACTATCAGAGGCAAGCAAACCCAGCTGCATGTCCTCCTCCTCAGAGGGGATTGAGAGAGACTGAGACCCCTGCACTCTGAATGAGACAGCCCCACTGTCCTTGGGCTGAATATGACAGGAAGGAGTAGTCTCCTCTCTCTCTCTAAGACGCCTGTCAATGCAAACAGCTAGAGACATGGCAGATTCTAACGAGGCTGGTCTCTCATGAAAAGCAAATGCATCTTTCAATCTTTTCGAAAGACCATGGCAAAATTGACTTCGGAGTGCAGCATCCTTCCAACCAGTATCAGCTGCCCATCTCCGAAATTCAGAACAATATATCTCTGCGGACTGTTTACCCTGGCATAAAAGACGCAGTTTAGATTCAGCCAGAGCAATACAATCCGGGTCATCATATATCTGCCCCAGGGCTACAAAAAATTCATCCACCGATCGGAGGGGCCGTGCCCCCACCGGCAGCGAAGAGGCCCAAGACTGAGCGTTATCCCTGAGCAGCGAGATGATGAACCCCACCCTCTGCTCCTCATCACCAGAGGAATGGGGAAGTAGGCGAAAATTTAGTTTGCAAGCCTCTCTAAAATTCTCACTACCCCCGGAGAACGTATCCGGAAGCGAGATCTTAGGCTCGGAACAAACTCCATGAACACCAGCAGAACCGATCACCTGAAACTGAGACACAGTTTTACAGAGATCTGCTACCTCCAGCGAAAGACCTTGCATGCGGTCAATCAAGGCTGAAACCGGATCCATGCTTAAGACTGTTATGGCGGTTTATAATGTCACGGATGATGTTTCAGATAGCTGGAACTTATGAATAAACGTCCGACTGGCTTGATCCAAAACTAAGGAGCATATAGGTGAGCCCTATAAAACCCTAAGAGCTCTCCCTGACTGCTATGCCCATGCAAGGGTCTCAATGGTAGACTATTGCATGCCCACGTACCTAAGACTGTGCGACACCTGAAAACCCTATAAAAGTGAGGGGACACGACCACCGGCTCTCTGCACTTAATACGGACGGAGTCAGGGTCACCTAGAATCAAGCCAGCAAGGAAACACAATACATGAAAAGACTTATCTGAGTAAACAGCAGCAGCAGCCTCCAGCAGTGAACACTTCATCCAGGAAGTAGTATAAACCGCAAAGTGAGGCAGTATGGGAGGGAATATAAAGGAAGACGATTAGTCTAAATAGCTGACACCTGGGAGAAGGAAAGGAGATGACAAAGTGACACCAAAACAAAGAACATCATGCAAGAGGTAGAGAAGGACGTCTGCCAGACCTTCTCACAGAACTGGCGGTGACACTGAGGTTCTGCAGCAGCTGAGGTGTCTATTATGAGGTTCTGCATCAGCTAAACTGTGTATTATGAGGTTCTGCAGCAGCTGAGGTATGTATTATGAGGTTCTGCAGCAGCTGAGGTGTGTATTATGAGGTTCTGCAGCAGCTGAGCTGTGTATTATGAGGTTCTGCAGCAGCTGAGGTATGTATTAGGAGGTTCTGCAGCAGCTGATGTGTGTATTATGAAGTTTTGCAGCAGCTGAGATGTGTATTATGAGGTTCTGCAGCAGCTAAGGTGTGTATTATAAGGTTCTGCAGCAGCTGAGGTATGTATTAGGAGGTTCTGCAGCAGCTGAGGTGTGTATTAGGAGGTTCTGCAGCAGCTGAGGTGTGTATTAGGAGCTTCTGCAGCAGCTGAGGTGTGTACTATGATGTTCTGTAGTGGCTGAGGTGGCTATTAAGAAGTTCTGCATCAGCTGAGGTGTGTATTAGGAGGTTCTGCAGCAGTCAGAAAAACATCAGTTGTGACTGGATAAAATCCTTTAGATTTCTGTTTCTGCACTTTGTAAATTGTCCCTGTCCTGTTCCTCTGCCAGCACGCGTCGCACTGTGACCTGACTGACCAGTCCAGACCTGACCTGATCCCACACCGTCACCAGACTTCAGACTAGTGCTGTGAAGATCTGCTCCAGGCCCGCAGCACATTCGGTAAATCAGCATCGGGGAGGAGGTGAAGCAGGATCAGGCACAGTCCATGGAGAAGGATGACACTCTATATAAAAAGTAGCAGCAGCGGGCACAATTCATCAGGTAAGGCTAGGTAATCACTTGCCATCAGATTTTGGTATTCTGTTCCAGCATACCAGCAGAATTCCAGAATCGCCAGAGCCAGCATATGCCAAACAATGCTGACACCTGCCAGATCCCATTCACAATAATGTGGTCATTCAAGATTGTTTTGCCCTTTGTTTTTGCTAGAATCTGCAACTGAGGCTTTGGCTGGAACCTCTGCAGTAGATGTGCACATAGGGGGTGCGATGGGTGACTCACAAGAGGGCCCAATTCAGATTCTTGCCATGGGGCCCAGTGATTTCTATGTACGCCCCTGGCAGGGTCCTTCTGCTAGTTTCCTCTAAAGAGTCTAAAGAGTCTAAAGAGAACATCTATTAGGCACCAGTAGTGTTTGTCAAAGGGGAAAGGGTTACTCCACAAGGTTTGGGCTGACCTATAATACATGCAGCGGCTGTCACTGCAGGAGTTCGTTCCACAGTACCTCTATGGTAATAGAACAGTACTTAGTTTACTACACTAGGCATCACTAGTAAAACTTTGGAATCCATGCCATTATTCCCTTCCTACATTGTGACCACCTGATCAGATCCTAGATCAGCTGTACCTGGTGAGATCTACATCTGACACTGATTCACACCACTATGTGTCTTTTCAGGAAGGAGTGAATAATGTGTTATAACATTTACTCTGCAAGTTGGCTTCTGCATGGTAGGAATTAATGTGGCAATTTGAGAATGCATAGATCCTGTTCGTATCTGTTAAGCTCATCAAACCCTTTCTGGATTTTTTTTAGCTTCTATGTTATTGTCGTCACATTCTTTTCATCTTTCTTGTTCCCTCTGAAGTGATGACATATAGCTTTTATCCGGCTTAATTTACTGTGTAATGAATTTTCTCTTTATTGTACTTGATATGTCTTTGAAATCTTAATATCCATTGGCAAAATGCACCTGTGTTACAGTTTTGACTGAGCTCATACTTTACTTATATTAACATAGGATTTCTGTATGTGATATAATTAGTTTAGTATTTGATCTCTCTAACATCATTTGTATTTATAAAATTTAGCCTGTCCATTTGGGGATATAAGAGCTTTTATCTGCCACAGTCATTGGCACATCAAGATTCATAGAAAAGCACGCATGTCCTGCTGCCCTAAGCAAACAGTCCACATAAAGTACCTTGCTTTTAGGATCAGTCACTTTCACGCATAGCATATCTAATGGAAAAGCAAATTAAAGCTTAGTGCATTTTATCTCAAGAGTACAGGGATTAAGGGGATGCAGTGAAAGAAACTGAGGGACAGGAACCCAAATTCTTTGATAGTAAGGGCTATGGAGCATGGAACAATGGCAAGCAGTTAGAGGAAGTGTTCATTCAGACCGCCGTATGTTTTTTGCGGTCCGCAAAAATGCGGATCCTTTTTTTTGCGTTCAGTTCAGCACGTCTGCAAAGAAACGGATTGCATTCCGCATTTTTGCGGACCCATAGACTTCAATGGGCCCACATCCTGATTGTCACTGACATGTATAGAACATGTTTTATATGTTTTGCAGGGCTGTGGAATGGAAGAAAAGATGGGGCCCCATAGAAGTGAACGGGTCCGCATCTAATCCGCAAAATTGTGGATCAGATGCGGAAAGCAACATACTGAATGAGCCCTAAGGGGAAGGAAAGAAAAAGATAAAAAGGCTATAATACATAAGGTGGAAGGGTACATGGGAGACTAAAAAGTGTGGCTAATGCATCAGAGAACCAAGAAGAAGGTAAACGAGGAAGAAGAGGAAGACATATGAGAGGAAAAGTCATATCGATACACCATCAGTGTCTGAGATGGGCAACCTCTTTAATCTAATTATAGTAAACTACAAATGAAATACAAGTAGTATACTATAAAATATTCCTATGTCTGCATGTTTCCCCATTATTTAAAACTAGCAGAAGGACCCGGCTTTGCACGGGTATATTTCATCTATTTCATTCAATGTTTGTGTATTTCGTTCAAAGATATCGACATTATCCACTATGACAGTGATATCTACAGTACCCCACCCCTTTAACAGTAACCTCCAAAGCGGCCTTCCCCCTTAACAGTAACATCCACAGCGCCCTCGACTTTATTAGTGACCTCCACAGTACCCGGTCTCGTTAACAGTGAATTCTACAATAACCTGCCCCCTTAACAGTGACCTCCACAGAGCTTTGTTCCCTTAAAATGTGACTTCCACAACACCTGCCCCCTTAACAGTGACCTCTACAGCACCCCGCCCCTTAACACTGACCTCCATAGTGGACCGTCCCCTTTAATGTGACCTCCACCATTACCTGCCCTGTAACATAGACCTCCACAGCGCCCGCCCCTTTAACAGTGACCTCCACAGCATCCCACCCCCTTATCAGTGACCTCCACAGCAACCCGCCCCTTTAACAGTGACCTCCACAGCGGCCACCTCTTTATTATTGACCTCTACAGTACCCCATCTCCTTAACAATGATTTCCACAATACCCCATCCCCTTAACAGTGGCCTTTACAACAATCTGTCCCTTAACACTGACCTCCATAGCGGATCGTCCCCTTAACTGTGACCTCCACAGCAGCCTGTTCCTAGGGTGGCCAGAGGTCCAGTTTTAGGCGCAGGGCCTGGACGGACACAGGGATGTTCTTTTGAACAGCTCACTCTCAGGAAGCAGCACTGTGCCATCTGAGCTGCTGGGACAAAGTCAGCCTCCCTCCCACCCCTGCAGCTGACAGAAGTTGATTTTTACCTTCATTTTTTCAATCCCTGTTGGCTGCGGAGTGGGAGGGGATGTGGCTTAGTGGCAGCTGGGGGCGGGCTTTTTAAGTCCGTCTTTTGAATGGCCAGCCTACCTGCCCCTGAACTGTGACCTCCACACCACTCCGCTCCCTTAACAGTGTCATCCACAGCGCCCTGCCCCTTTAAAGCTGACCTACAGCAGTGAAGAAAAATGGCTGGGTTGTTATGGAAACCTGGTGTAAAACTGTGTGTATGTGGAGACTAAGGACCTGTGAGCTTCTATTGGCTGATAAGTGTCATGTGACCAGGCTTTTATTGGCTAATGCATTTTTTGAGAATTCACAGCTAAGACAATTACCCGTCAGAGGGAAGATATTATTGGGCGGTATATATCTACACCAATTCTAAAACGTAGCCTTTATTTTATTTTATATAAAAACAACCCCACAAAAAACTCAAAAAAAGAACAACAAGTACGCTAAACAAATAACAATAGATACGGTATGGATACGGTGGTCCTGAGTCCTCCAAGATACTGGAGGGAACTGTTCTTCAGGTAGGGTTATGGCATTCGATTTGGGACCTGTCCCTAGTGCTTACCCTTTTCTTGATAATCCCTGCCTAAAGAACGGAATGGCCGCCCCGATAGGGGCAATCCCGTATACAGGAACCTCCTGTATGCCCTAGGATGGCCCTGAAGACAGGTGACACAGGCAGAACCATAATGGTATGCCCAATGTTTATATGCTGTGGCCTATTCTAGATACCAAAAAAAAAAAAAAATGCTCAGTGTAACGGAACGCCTAGCACCCCGACCGGGTACCTCCGTTGAATGGATTCTCCTAGTGCTTTCCGACTCCAAGCACTCCACTCTACACCGTACACACTGCAGACCCCACGAACCGCCGAAGTTTGGTTGAGGTCTCACCATCTCCTACCCACCCTGGACCTACGACAAGGCTCCAGGCTCCAGTGGGTGAACCTCTCCTAAAACCAGAGAGCAGGAACAGCTCTTAAAAGAGCTAGTAGTTATAGCCAGGGGAGTATAGCAAATCTCCCAGCGTATAGCAATCCCCAGCGTTGATCAGTTACCCAAACATCAGCCTCAACATGATGAAGGATAAAACAGGAACACCACCCAAACACACAATGTCACACCCCCACAGCAAACAGACATTTAACATATTCCCAGATAGCTCAAGTCTGAGTGCATATCATTAGGTGAATGGCACTCAGAATACACAAATACAATAAAATTAGCTATCTGGGTACCCTCACATAACAAAATACAATTGCAAAGACAGATTTAAGCTGTGCGGCCGGTCTGTCTGCTCCTTTAAAGTTAGTATGGGCCATAATCCTGAGGCAAGAGGCTAGTAGCCAGGCCCCTCCGAAACCCAGTGGCGAGGTTGGTTTCGCCACATATCTCCCCCTCCCAGGGAAGACTAACCAGATACCTGACCTCATGCCGGTCGGTATCTGAGTTAGTCTGGCAGTCCACCCACAACCCAATACTGGACCTGTTGAATTTTGGGGCCTGGCTCTGTTCTGTATGTCCCCAGCTGTTGAGGGGACATCTGCTACTCCTTGCTTCCTTGTAGCTCTCTAGCTTTGCGCTGTAGGTACTTGGTGGGCAGAGGCCGACTGCGCTCTGCCCTGATGCCAGCTCTTCCGCTGGGGTAGCCTGTGGGAAGTCCGGCTCTGGAGAAGAGGATAGGGGAGGGCAGAAGCCGACTGCGCTCTGCCCAGATGCCAGCGCTTCCGCTGGGGTAGCCTGTGGAAAGTCAGCCTCTGGAGAAGAGGATAGAGGAGGGCAGAGGCCAAGTGCGCTCTGCCCAGATGCCAGCTCTTCCGCTGGGGTAGCCTGTGGGATATCCGGCTCTGGAGGAGAGGATAGGGGAGGGCAGAGGCTGACTGTGCTCTGCCCAGATGCCAGCTCTTCTACTGGGATGTGGTCAGGGAATCCTATCCCCCGGACCTTGTTGCAGATCGGCTGTGGAGAGGAGGAATCGCTTACCTCCTCCTCCTGGCATTCCTGCAGGGTTGGTGGGGGATCTGAACCGGCCGTCCAGCATCTCTGTAGGGCCGGTGGAGAGACCTCGGTCCCATCTCCACCTGCCATCGGGAGGTCTTCCCAGAACCAGTCTATGAAGTTCCCTACTTTGGGAGTTGGTAGGGAAGCAGGGGGTATCGCCGGCAAGTCTTCCCAGTTGTAGTGGGGCAGATCTGGCTCTGCTTGTCGAGTAGGTTGGGGATTAATGGAGCTGAGCAGGTGTTGGTAGGTCTGCTCCAGCTCCCACTCCCTTGTTATTAGGTGGGTCATGTCTTTGCTCACCTCCCTTCCGTCAGCATAAACATGCATGCCCATCCGGTAGTCGTAGATATCCCAAAACCTAGACTCCTCCGTGCTGCCAAGATCAATGTCCTCCTCCAAGGCATCCCATAGTAACCCCGGTCCATCAAACTCCTCACCCTCGGGTCTGTCGTGCTCAGCCATCCAGGGGGAATGTTGAATGACATGCCATCTTAGGGCCTGGTAAGCGTCCTCTAGCCAAAGCTCCTTACATACCAGGTTCTGGAGCTCTGTTACCCAGTCATCCAGGGGCTGCTCTCCCAAGAGACCCATCCGCATCACCACACGCTTCTGTAGCCGCTGCTCATAACTGGGGAGACTCTGACCTCGCCGCCGCTGGGCATTTTCCAGGGCATCATACCAGACTTCCTTTCTGTCTGCTTCCCTGTAGTCTGCGGCTGCCTCCTCCTCCTCGTCATAGAACGCTGTCCGAAGACTAGCCGATTCCATCCTGCTGTAGCCAGGGGCGCTGTACGGATACTAGCGTTGCCCTCAATTTAGTAAATCCAGGAACGGTGTCTCCGAGCTGCTTCTCCTCACACTAGGACGCCATCCCACTGCTTACCACCAAATGTAACGGAACGCCTAGCACCCCGACCGGGTACCTCCGTTGAATGGATTCTCCTAGTGCTTTCCGACTCCAAGCACTCCACTCTACACCGTACACACTGCAGACCCCACGAACCGCCGAAGCTTGGTTGAGGTCTCACCGTCTCCTACCCACCCTGGACCTACAACAAGGCTCCAGGCTCCAGTGGGTGAACCTCTCCTAAAACCAGAGAGCAGGAACAGCTCTTAAAAGAGCTAGTAGTTATAGCCAGGGGAGTATAGCAAATCTCCCAGCGTATAGCAATCCCCAGCGTCGATCAGTTACCCAAACATCAGCCTCAACATAATGAAGGATAAAACAGGAACACCACCCAAGCACACAATGTCACACCCCCACAGCAAACAGACATTTAACATATTCCCAGATAGCTCAAGTCTGAGTGCATATCATTAGGTGAATGGCACTCAGAATACACAAATACAATAAAATAAGCTATCTCGGTACCCTCACATAACAAAATACAATTGCAAAGACAGATTTAAGCTGTGCGGCCGGTCTGTCTGCTCCTTTAAAGTTAGTATGGGCCATAATCCTGAGGCAAGAGGCTGGTAGCCAGGCCCCTCCGAAACCCAGTGGCGAGGTTGGTTTCGCCACACTCAGTACACATGGTTGTTATAGTAGATATTAAATAAATGCTGAGTACACAATGTCGTTCTTCTAGATACAAAAAAATATATAATATATGCTCAATACACATGGTTGTTATTATAGATATTAAATAAATGCTGAGTACATAATGTCGTTCTACTAATTAATACAATGTTGAAATGTGCGATAGTTATATTTTCTATCATTCAGTGGATGCCAAGTACACTGTTCGCCAGTTTAGATTCAATAACATGCCCATGTTATTGAATCTAAGCTGGAATGATAATAGGGAGCTATGTCGCATATCAAGACACCCTGAGGTGGCCGTCCAGTGGAAACCCCCAAAAAGTGACCCATTCCGGAAACTACACCCCTCAAGGAATATTTAAAAATGTGTAGTGAGCACTTATACCCATCAGGCGTTTCACAGAATTAGGAAATGCTTGGCTGTGAAAATGAAAAAAAAAAATTTTTTCCAGAAAAAGTTTCTTTACACCCACATTTTCACTTTCACAAGGGAAAACAGGACAAAATGCACCACAGATTTTGTTCCCCATTTCCCCCCTAATACACCAACAGCCCATATGTGCTCAAAAAATTATGTATGGATGCATGGCAGGGTTCAAAAGGGAAATAGCGCCATAGGGATTTTGGAGGACAGATTTTGCAGGATTGGCTTTTGGGAGCTATGTCGCATATAAAGACACCCTGAGGTACCCCTAGAGTGGAAACCCCCAAAAAGTGAACCCATTCTGGAAACTACACTCCTCAAGGAATTTTTCAAGATGTGTAGTGAGAACTTTGTCCTTAAGGCTGAGTTCACACGGGCGAGATTTCCGCATTGCACCCGCACTGAATCCGGACCCATTCATTTCTATGGGGCTATGCACATGAACTGTTATTTTCACGCATCACTTATGCGTTGCGTGAAAATTGCAGCATGCTCTATATTGTCCGTTTATCACGCAACGCAGGCCCCATAGAAATGAATGGGGTTGCGTGAAAATCGCAAGCATCCGCAAGCAAGTGCGGAGGCGGTGCGATTTTCACGCACAGTTGCCAGGTGATGATCGAGATGGGGACCCGATCATTTTTATTTTCCCTTATAACATGGTTATAAGGGAAAATAATAGCATTCTGAATACAGAATGCATAGTACAATAGAGCTGGAGGGGTTAAAAAAATATATATATATTTTAACTCACCTTAATCCACTTGTTCGCGCAGCCGGCATCTCTTCTGTCTTGTTCTGTGAAGAATAGGACCTTTGATGACGTCACTACGTTCATCACATGGTCCGTCACATGATCCATCACCATCGCAGTGCAAACTCAGCAGACACAATCAGTAATGGACATATAAAAATTCACTACAGTGCTCTGTAAAATGCACGCATGCAGATTGAGTGTACGTGCAAAAACCTAAACTGCCACTAACTAAAATTTATATATATATATATATATAACTACCACTAACTGTAGCTCTTTTTTCATACCAAAAAAATGTTTTAAAAAAATGGATATAGGGGACAAAGATATAATTACAGAATGAAACCATATGTTCCATGACTTCTTAAGAAGGGCCATCAGCTTTATCATTCATAAAAGAAGACAGAGATTGATGACTATGAGTAAAGAAATATGCAAATCTTTTGAAAAAATAAGACCATGGAAAGATGATCCAAGTATACAACCGCTGGTAGATAATATAAGAATGAGACTATATAAAAAAGAAAAAGAAATAAAAGAAAAAAGCTGTGGAAGTTTAATAGGGATTCACTACCTACACATATCTTTGAGAATGAGATGCCAGAAGATTGTAGTTTACTAGAAACCATAGACAAACTTTAAACAGAAACGTCAAATACCCAGGAATTGTCATTTTCCGTATATAATAATTCAGAAAATGAAGGGGTTGCTGCTATGGCGAACACAGCCAATCAAGTAGTAACAGAAGCATTGATACATAATACAAATATTCTTGAGGAAAATAGATATAGCTCTCTTAGTCAGATAACGGATGAAGAAATGGATGATAGGGGCAATATAGGAGATAAGGGGAAGCCACAGAAAAAAAGAGGATAATAACCACAAAAAAAGAGGAGAAAAATCTGAACCAAGCAGAAATTCTATAGGGATGACATATAGTGCGACTGTTAAATCAGGAAAAAATCATGGCCAAAGAAGGGAAGAGATAAGGGATACAGAATTAAATATAGAAGAGGAGACTAGTAATGAAAATCCTGAAATAAGTAATAAAAAGAAGGGTAGTATTAAGAAGACGGTGAAAAAGGATTTTTTTCCGATTCGAAAAAATGGAAACAAAAAAGGGGATGTAGAGGGGGGAAATTCTCTAAAAAGAAGAAAAAACAACCAATATGGGAAACAGCAATAGATAAAAGACTGGGGCAAAAAATATATATCCTGAGTAATTATACACTTACAGGAGGAGAGGAAAGGATTCTAAAAAAGGAGTCAAAATTTACCCCAACAGTTTACCTTAATAAATTTCAGGCCTTTATAGGGGTCAGAAGGTTAATGAGAAGGCTAGCGCTGAAAAAATATTTTATAAAAAAAAGCAACAAAAACAGAGGTGATATCTAACCAGAACAATAAAGAACACTAGGGGTATAATAAAAATCTGTTCTCTCAAAAAATCCTCAATATATGAATAACATCACTGAAGAGGAAAAGAATGCCATTATCACTATGCAAAATAATCACAAAATTATCATTCGCCCCGCCGATAAAGGCGGAGGTATAGTAATAATGAATATCAAAGACTACCAAGAGGAAGCTGAAAACATACTGAGTGATAATAGGACATATAAAAAACTAAAGAACGACCCAACAGAAATTTATAAAAAAACAACTGAGGGTTTTAGTTCAAAAAGTTAGATATCTGGGCATTCTTAACAAAAAAGAAGCCGCTTTTATTAATAATGAACGTCCGAAAATTGCAGTGTTGTATCACAAGTTATATCCCAAGATCCATAAAGATACTCAAAGACCACCAGGGAGACCGATAGTGTCAGGCATATAGACTGCCTAACGAGCTCATTATCCAGATATGTCGATCAACACTTACAATCATATGTACAGACACTCCCAACATATTTAAAGGATACCAAACATACACTACAGATCCTAAACAATATAGAATGGAAATAAAACGATATTATTGACACACTAGATGTGAAATCACTGTAGACAGTGATAGAAAATAAGAAAATAAGAAAAAAAAAAGGTGTTTTTTTAAAACAAGAGGAGAGATGCCAGAAGCTCAAATAAATTTTCTAGGAGAGTGTATTATGTTCATTTTAACTAAAAATAATTTTTTTATATGATGAAAATTTTTATCTCCAGACGTTGGGGACCGCTATGGGGACGAGATTCGCACCGGGGTTCGCAAATTTATATGTCGGATGGTGGGAACAGCAATATATCCACCCCGACGGTGGCCCCCGGACGGGTCTCGTCCTCTGGCGGCGATTTATCGATGATATAATTTTTATATGGGACGGGGGGGAAATAAAATTGCAGGAATTTTTAAAAGAGATTAATAAAAATAAATTTTATTTAAAATTTGTGTCAACCTACAGTAAGAAAGAAATTAATTTTTCAGATCTAACTATCTATGCGGAGGGGAACAAAATACTTACAAAGACATATAACAAACCCACTGATGCAAATAGTTTTATTGCCATGGAGAGTTGTCATTTGCCGAGGTGGCTAGAAAACATCCCACAAAGCAAATTTATGAGACTCAAAAGAAATTGCACAGAAATAAAAGAATATAAAAGGGAGGCAGAACTCCTGCAGAGGAAATTTGAACATAAGGGATATGACAAAATAAAATTAATACAACAGAAAATAGAAATAAACCAACTAAATAGACAGACTCTGCTAGCGGAGGGACAAACTAGAAGGAAAACAATCGAGAAAGAAGCTGAAAGGTCAGTCCCGCCCATTATTACACCATATAATAACCAGGTATCATATTTCAAGAAAATAATAAAAAAAAACATTGGGACATCCTCAAAAAGTATAAGGTTATAGGTGAAATGATCCCAAAAGAACCTAAATTTGTATTTCGGAAGGCACAAAATGTAGGTAATATGATTTCCCCTACGAGCAAATGTATAGGAATAAATTCAAATAAGAAAAATCCCATTAAAAAAGCAGAGGGGGGGGCTTCTATCCATGTAGAATATGTAAAGGCTGTAAAAAATCTCATGATAAAAAAATGTAAACGCATATAATGAATTCTGAGGAGTCATACAGGCAAACTATAAAAGATTTTATAACCTGCAATACCAGGGGGGTAATATATACAGTACAATTACGTGCCCCTGCAAAAAGGTGTATGTCGCAATACTAAAGGACCCCTGAAAAAGAGAATAGGGGAACATATACGGTATATAATATAGAGAGGAAACATGAGGGCCATCCACTGTCCCGCCATTATAAAATGAAACATGGAGGGAGTTTTGTTGGTTCAAACTTTTGCGGAGTAGAGATAATAAAGAAAAATAAAAGAGGTGGCGATTTTATTAAGGAAATGTCCAGAGCAGAGGCAAAATGTATATTCAATATGGATACACTAATACCGAATGGTCTGAACGCTGAAATAGAGCTGATTGCTTTTGGATGATAGCCATATTGGTAGTTCTGCATAATAGAGGCACAGAAGGGGTTAACTATCAGTAGTAAGGAGGTGAGCGCATAAATAGAGACAACGTTAGTAGCCATGTAACACTCCCTGATGAAGAACAGCGTCTGTTCGAAACACGTTGGAGAGACTTTTTTGGCACCTGTGGTCATTGGCGACCACGGAAGTGACGTCACTCGCTGCTCCTAGTGAGCGCAAAAAACTTCTAAACTCCTACCTGCTGCAGCATCGCGCCACCGGCCGGGGTGCAAGGCAGCACACCATCTAAAGCGGACTACAAACAGGTTTACATCCTGGACCTCGCCACCAGCGATATCAGCGATCCCTGACCTCAGTGAGGCGCGACATCTGCGTCCAGCAGGATTCCACGAACTTTCATACAGGTACTTTGTCTATGCAGGAGATAGCTGCGCTGGTATTTACTTGTGTGCAACACGGTGGATAGCACATTGCTTAACCCCGTCTTTCTTTATAATATTAAACCAAACTAAGTTTTAGAGCGCGGTATCGCTAATATATATATATATAACTACCACTAACTGCAGTTCTTTTTGCACACCCAAAAAAAATAAAACAACACACGCACGCACACAGATCGTTCATGCGAGCAAAAACTGTAGTATAAAAATTCACTACTGTTGCTCTGTAAAATGCACACACGCAGATGGAGCGTTCGTGCAAAAACCTAAACTGCCGCTAACTGAAATTTATATATATATATATATATATATATATAACTACCACTAACTGTAGCTCTTTTTTCACACCAAAAAAAATGTTAAAAAATAAAAAATAAAAAAATAACTAAAAAATGTGCAGATGCTACTGAGCACACTACTGATCGGTGCTCTGCGTGATCATGCGTGAGTGAAAAAACTGTAGTATAAAAACTCACTACAGTGAACACTGGCTAAAAATTTTACTTCTATCTAGGTAACAAGAAATAGCTGTTTTGGCACCGTTTTTATTTTTTGTTATTTACAACATTCATCTGACAGGTTAGATCATGTGGTATTTTTATAGACCAGGTAGTCATGGATGCAGCAATACCTAATATGTATACTTTTTTTTAATTTATGTAAATTTTACACAATGATTTAATTTTTGAAGCAAAAAAAAATCATGTTTTAGTGTTTCCATAGTCTGAGAGCCATCATTTTTTCAGTTTTTGGGCGATTATCTTGGGTAGGGCATGATTTTTGCTGGATGAGATGACGGTTTGATTGGCACTATTTTGGGGTGCGTGTGACTTTTCGATCGCTTGCTATTACACTTTTTGTTATGTAAGGTGACAATTTTTTTTTTATTTAGCACAGTTTTTA
This sequence comes from Bufo bufo, assembly GCF_905171765.1. Classification (NCBI taxonomy): domain Eukaryota; kingdom Metazoa; phylum Chordata; class Amphibia; order Anura; family Bufonidae; genus Bufo; species Bufo bufo. The sequence goes on from NC_053389.1 coordinate 475,102,890, forward strand.
TATTTTTTATTTTTTACGGTGCTCATCTGAGGGGATAGGTTATGTAATATTTTTATAGAGCCGGTCGATACGGATGCGGTGATACCTAATATGTATACTTTTTTTTATTTATGTAAGTTTTACACAATAACAGCTTTTTTAAAACCAAAAAAATTATTTTTTAGTTTCTCCATATTCTGAGTTTTTATTTTTTGGGCGATTGTCTCAGGTAGGGGCTCATTTTTTGTGGGATGAGGTGACGGTTAGATTGGTACTATTTTGGTGGGCAAACGCCTTTTTGATCGCTTGCTGTTGTACTTTTTGTGATGTAAGGTGACAAAAAAATTGTTTATTTAGCACAGTTTTTATTTTTTACGGTGTTCATCTGAGGGGTTAGGTCATGTGATATGTTTGAAGAGTCGGTCGATACGGACGCGGAGATACCTAATATGTATACTTTTCTTCCCCCCTATTTTTTACCAATGTTTTTTAACTTTATTTGGGGGAAATGAAGTTTTTGTTTATTTTTACTTAAAACTTTTAATTTTTGGGGCGGGGAACTTTTTTTTTCACTTTCTTTTTTGTCCCACTTTGGAACTTCAACTTTTGGGGGTCTAATCCCTTTACAATGCATTCCAATACTTCTGTATTGGACTGCATTGGCTGTATGAGTAATACAGTGAGTATTACTCATACAGCTTCCGGCCTGTGAAATTCAGGGGGCTGGATCTCACAGGCTCGTCACCGGAAGGCGGCGCGATGCCTAAGGAAGGCATCGCGCTGCCTTCCATGCCATCGGGTTCCCCCTACAGCCGCATGGGGACCCGATGGCACCGCCGATCGCCGCCGCAACCACAGGTAAAAGCCGCAAACCCCAGGTCTGAATTGAACTGCGGTTTGCGGTGATTGCCGACACGGGTGGGGTCACGGGACCCCCCCGTGCATTTAGCCAAGGTGCCTGCTCAATGATTTAAGCAGGCACCGGGATCCGATCACCGCCCGCCTGGCGGCGGTAATCGGAACTATACATGACGTACTGGTACGTCATGTGTCCTTAAGTACCAGGACAACATGCCGTACTGGTACATCATGTGTCCTGAAGAGGTTAAGGGAACAAAAGTAATGGGACAATTGGCTTCTCCGCTGTTCCATGGCCAGGCGTGTGTGTTATTCCCTCATTATCCCAATTACAATGAGCAGATAAAAGGTCCAGAGTTCATTTTAAGTGTGCTATTTGCATTTGGAATCTGTTGCTGTCAACACTCAAGATGAGATCCAAAGAGCTGTCACTATCAGTGAAGCAAGCCATCATTAGGCTGAAAAAACAAAACAAACCCATCAGAGAGACAGCAAAAACATTAGGCGTGGCCAAAAGAACTGTTTGGAACATTCTTAAAAAGAAGGAACGCATCGGTGAGCTTGGCAACACCAAAAGACCCGGAAGACCACGAAAAACAACTGTGTTGGATGACCGAAGAATTCTTTCCCTGGTGAAAAAAACACCCTTCACAACAGTTGGCCAGATCAAGAACACTCTCCAGGAGGTTCACAGTTTTGGAACAACATCCTATGGACAGATGAGACCAAGATCAACTCGTACCAAAGTGATGGGAAGAGAAGAGTATGGAGAAGGAAAGGAACTGCTCATGATCCTAAGCATACCACCTCATCAGTGAAGCACGGTGGTGGTGGTGTCATGGCGTGGGCATGTATGGCTGCCAATGGAACTGGTTCTCTTGTATTTATTGATGATGTGTGTCATGCCCCACTCTGACGATGTGCGGAGGTCAGCCAGGATTGCAGCACAAGTCTAGTGTTTGTTTTGATGCTGTGCTGGATCCGCCTCGCATCAGGTGCACTGGGTGGAGTCATTAGTTTAAATAGTCTCCAGCTAAGGTGCTCTGAGCGGATTATACTCTTCATTGTGGTCTTGGAAGCTAGAAAGGAAGGTTGGCTGTTTGTTCCTGCTCTCAGCAGATAAGTGTCTTTGGTTGTTTTTGTCATCTATCCCATCCAGGTTCTGTGCGAGCTGGCAGCTCCTTTCTCCCCACTTCACCATCTCAGGGAGTTCTGGGTTCTGTTAGCATAGGCTGGTGGACACAGCAAATCTACCATCAAGATTTGATCTGTGGGCTGAGCATTGTAGGGAAAGAGGTCAGGGATTAATTAGGAGGTGACCCTTCTCCCGTCTCTCGTCCAGAGCCTGGTTGGTGTGTTATCTGTTTAACTGTGCACGTCCGCCGTGACATTATAATCCGCCATACTGTGACCGCCATTTCTCAGTGTTTATGGGATGGCGTCAATTGAAGCACTGGTTGACCGCATGCAGGGTTTGTCCCTGGAGGTTGCGGATCTACGTAGTACGGTCACACAGTGTCAGAGGGTGTTGGCTTCAGGTACAGGTCAAATTGTTGGGGAGCCTAAAGTCGCTCTTCCGGAGAAATTTGCAGGAGGTACTGATGATTTTTTCCGTTTCAAGGAATCATGTAAATTGTACTTTCGTTTGTGCCCATTTTCATCAGGTAATGAAGATCAGAGGGTGGGTATCGTCATGTCTTTGCTGAAAGGGGACGCGCAATCCTGGGCTTTTTCCCTGCCGCCCGGTTCTCTGGCTCTCCGGTCGCTGGAGGAATTTTTTAAAGCCCTGGGATTGATTTACGATGACCCAGATCGAGTTTCAATGGCAGAGTCAAAATTACGTAATTTACTACAGGGTAAACATACTGCTGAGGTTTACTGCACAGAGTTTAGGAGGTGGGCTACTGAGTCGGGGTGGAACGACCCCGCGTTACGTAGCCAGTTTTGTCAGGGGTTATCTGAAAGGTTGAAGGATGCTCTGGCTTTTCATGAATACCCAGATACTTTGGAAAATGCAATGTCTTTGGCGATACGTTTGGATAGACGTATCAGAGAGAGGGGTAAGGGTCCCTCTGTGCAGGGGATTCCTCCCGCGTGTAGTTTTGTTCCACCAGCTGCCCAGGGAGATATTGCTTGTTATTCTGGCCTAGGAGAGGAACCCATGCAGTTAGGTCAGATATCTTTCCATTCGGATAGTAGAGACTTTCGTAAAGCGCACAATTTATGTTTCTTTTGTGGAAAGAGGGGTCATTTTGTTTTTTCTTGTCCGTATGTTGAACCACAGGGGAGAGTGATAAAGAAAAAAGAAAAAGAAAAAAAAACCTCCCTCACACTTGGTGGTATGAATGGTGTGGTGGAGCATACTGGTGTGCAAGTTCCCTGCAGTTCCCGTTTTCTCCTTTCAGCTATGGTGGCGCTAGAGTCTCGAAATGTGTTTGTTGATGTTTTTCTTGATTGTGGTGCTGGGGTAAATTTAATTGACTTTCTGTTTCTTCAGGGTTTGGGACTAAGTATTTGCACGTTAGAGAACGAGATTCGTGTTTTTGCCATTGATTCTTCCCCTCTTTCTCAAGGGAGCCTTACTCACGTTGTTCATGATATTCATTTAAGGGTGGGTGATTCACATACTGAGATTATTTCCTGTTTCGTCATGAAGGATTTGCCAGCTCCAATAGTTTTGGGGTTGCCATGGTTGTCTAAACATAACCCAACTATAGACTGGCAGGCGAGACAAATCATTGGTTGGAGCAAGTTTTGTTCGGATAATTGTCTTGTCACATCTATTTCTGAAGTGTCCGTTACGGCCTTGCCTCAGTATCTCTCAGATTTTTCGGACGTGTTTGCGGAGGGTGGGGCTCAGGAATTGCCCCCTCATCGTGACTATGATTGTCCTGTGATCCTCATTCCGGGGGCTAAGTTGCCTAAGTCTCGGCTCTACAACCTCTCTCAACCCGAGAGAGAGGTCATGCGAAAGTATGTCGCCGAGAGTTTGGCAAAGGGTCATATTAGACCATCTAAGTCTCCAGTGGCTGTAGGTTTGTTCTTCGTGAAGAAGAAAGATGGATCACTGAGACCGTGTTTGGATTTCCGGGAGCTGAATCGTATTACAGTCCGGGATCCATATCCCCTGCCTTTGATCTCTGATCTTTTTGATCAGATTGTTGGAGCCAAGGTGTTCTCCAAGTTGGATTTGAGAGGAGCATACAATCTGATCAGGATCAAGGAGGGGGATGAGTGGAAAACGGCCTTCAATACGCACGAGGGTCATTTTGAGAACCTGGTAATGCCTTTTGGGTTGACGAATGCGCCAGCGGTATTTCAGCGATTCGTCAATGATATTTTTCATCATTTGGTGGGGAGGTTCGTAGTAGTCTACCTTGATGACATTTTAATTTATTCTCCTGATCTGAAGACCCATCAGGATCATGTGAGACAGGTTTTGACGATCCTGCGGGAGAATAAGTTATATGCCAAATTGGAGAAATGTTTGTTTGCGGTGCAAGAGCTTCCATTTTTGGGATACATGCTTTCTGATTGTGGTTTTCGTATGGACCCCGAAAAGGTCCGGGCGGTTCTGGAGTGGGACCGACCGGAGAATCAGAAAGCTTTAATGCGATTTTTGGGGTTTACGGATTATTATAGAAAATTTATTTTGAATTATTCCACGCTAGTCAAACCTCTTACTGATATGACCAAGAAGGGCGCTGATGTCTCTGTCTGGTCGGATGAGGCATTGCAGGCCTTTTCGGCTATTAAGGAGCGTTTTGCGTCTGCTCCCATTCTGGTGCAGCCGGATGTTTCTCAGCCATTCGTGGTCGAGGTTGATGCATCAGAGGTGGGCGTTGGGGCGGTGCTTTCGCAGGGTCCTTCTCCTGGCAAGTGGGTCCCGTGTGCCTTCTTCTCCAGGAAGCTCTCGGTCGCTGAGAGGAATTATGATGTTGGAGATAGGGAGTTGTTGGCGATCAAGTTGGCCTTTGAAGAATGGCGTCACTGGTTAGAGGGGGCTTCTCACCCCGTTACTGTGTATACAGACCATAAGAATTTGGCTTACCTGCAATCTGCCAAGCGTCTGAACCCTAGACAGGCCAGATGGTCATTGTTTTTTACCAGGTTCAATTTCGTGGTTACCTTTCGCCCAGGGGTCAAGAACGTCAAGGCAGATGCCTTGTCTCGCAGCTTCCCTGGGGGAGGTGATTCAGAAGATCCAGCGCCGATTTTGGCGGATGGAGTGCTGGTCTCCGCTCTGTACCCTGAATTGGAGATGGAGGTGTTGGGAGCTCAGGAGGGGGCTCCTGGTTCGTGTCCCCCAGGGAGGTTGTTTGTTCCTGAGGGCCTACGATACAAGGTGTTCAAGGAACATCACGATACTGTTCTCGCTGGACATCCTGGTGGTAAGTCCACCTGTAATCTGGTGTCCCGGAGGTTCTGGTGGCCAGGTTTGCGTAAGAGTATTGAGAATTACGTGGCAGCTTGTGAAACCTGCGCTCGGTCTAAGGTTGCTCATACTTGACCGCCTGGTTCACTTCTTCCATTGTCTATTCCATCTCGTCCTTGGACACATTTGTCCATGGACTTTATTACGGACCTACCGAGTTCCTCCGGGAGAACAGTGATTTTGGTGGTAGTCGATCGTTTCAGTAAAATGGCTCACTTTATACCACTAACAAGTCTTCCTAACGCTAAGACTCTTGCGCAGATTTTTGTGGATAATATCGTTAAATTGCACGGTATTCCTTCTGATAGTGTCTCTGATAGGGGCACGCAGTTTGTCTCCAGGTTTTGGAGGGCGTTCTGCTCTCGACTTGGCATTCAACTTTCTTTCTCGTCGGCTTTTCATCCACAGTCGAATGGTCAGACGGAGCGTACTAATCAAAACCTGGAGACCTACTTGAGGTGCTTTGTGGCTGAGAATCAGGAGGACTGGTCCTCATTCTTGCCCTTAGCAGAATTTGCATTGAATAACCGTAGGCAGGAGTCCACATCCTCAGTTTGGTACCTTTTCTGGGTCTGGTTCCTCCGGGATGCCAGAGGAGGAGAGATTCTCTTCTGCCTTATCCTCTATCTGGCGGGGGATTCAAGGGAATTTGGAGAGGATGGGTGAGAGGTATAAACGAATGGCTGACAGGAGACGTGTGACTGGTCCGGACCTGTGTGTGGGTGATTTGGTGTGGTTGTCCACTAGGAATATCAAGTTGAGAATGCCATCTTGGAAACTGGGTCCAAGATTTGTTGGTCCATATAAGATTTCTGCTGTGATCAATCCTGTGGCATTTCGACTTGATCTGCCGCAAACTTGGAGGATCCACGATGTCTTCCACAAGTCTTTACTAAAAAAATATGTTAAACCGGTGGTACCATCGCCATTGCCTCCCCCTCTTGTTCTGGTCGAGGGAAACTTGGAGTTCGAGATCTCCAGGATTCTCGACTCAAGAGTTCTGCGGGGTTCCCTCCAGTACCTGGTTCACTGGAGGGGATACGGTCCTGAGGAGAGGATGTGGGTTTCGGCGTCAGATGTCAACGCCAGCCGTCTGGTGAGGGCCTTTCATAGGTCCCATCCGGATAAGGTTGGTCCAGGGTGTCCGGAGGTCACCCGTAGAAGGGGGGGTACTGTCATGCCCCACTCTGACGATGTGCGGAGGTCAGCCAGGATTGCAGCACAAGTCTAGTGTTTGTTTTGATGCTGTGCTGGATCCGCCTCGCATCAGGTGCACTGGGTGGAGTCATTAGTTTAAATAGTCTCCAGCTAAGGTGCTCTGAGCGGATTATACTCTTCATTGTGGTCTTGGAAGCTAGAAAGGAAGGTTGGCTGTTTGTTCCTGCTCTCAGCAGATAAGTGTCTTTGGTTGTTTTTGTCATCTATCCCATCCAGGTTCTGTGCGAGCTGGCGGCTCCTTTCTCCCCACTTCACCATCTCAGGGAGTTCTGGGTTCTGTTAGCATAGGCTGGTGGACACAGCAAATCTACCATCAAGATTTGATCTGTAGGCTGAGCATTGTAGGGAAAGAGGTCAGGGATTAATTAGGAGGTGACCCTTCCCCCGTCTCTCGTCCAGAGCCTGGTTGGTGTGTTATCTGTTTAACTGTGCACGTCCGCCGTGACAATGTGACTGCTGACAAAAGCAGCAGGATGAATTCTGAAGTGTTTTGGGCAATATTATCTGCTCATATTCAGCCAAATGCTTCAGAACTCATTGGAATGCGCTTCACAGTACAGATGGACAATGACCCAAAGCATACTGCAAAAGCAACCAAAGAGTTTTTTAAGGGAAAGAAGTGGAATGTTATGCAATCGCCAAGTCAATCACCTGACCTGAATCCGATTGAGCAAGCATTTCACTTGCTGAAGACAAAACTGAAGGGAAAATGCCCCAAGAGCAAGCAGGAACTGAAGACAGTTGCAGTAGAGGCCTGGCAGAGCATCACCAGGGATGAAACCCAGCGTCTGGTGATGTCTATGCGTTCCAGACTTCAGGCTGTAATTGACTGCAAAGGATTTGCAACCAAGTATTAAAAAGTGAAAGTTTGATTTATGATTATTATTATTATGTCCCATTACTTTTGGTTCCTTAACAAGTGGGAGGCACATATGCAAACTGTTGTAATTCCTACACCGTTCACCTGATTTGGATGTAAATACCCTCAAATTAAAGCTGGCAGTCTGCAGTTAAAGCAGATCTTGTTCGTTTAATTTCAAATCCATTGTGGTGGTGTATAGAGCCAAAAATGTTAGAATTGTGTCGATGTTCCAATATTTATGGACCTGACTGTATACACTGAACAAAAATATAAATGCAACACTTACGGATTTGCTCCCATTTTGCATGAGATGAATTCAAAGATCTGAAACATTTTCTACATACACAAAAGACCCATTACTCTCAAGTATTGTTCACAAATCTGTCTAAATCTGTGTTAGTGAGCACTTCTACTTTGCCGAAATAATCCATCCCACCTCACTGGTGTGGCATATCAAGGTGATGATTAGACAGCATGAATATTGCACAGGTGTGCCTTAGACTGCCCACAATGAAAGGCCACTCTGAAATGTGCAGTTTGATCACACAGCACAATGCCACAGATGTTGCAACATTTGAGGGAGCGTGCAATTGGCATGCTGACTGCAGGAATGTCTACAAGAGCTGTTGCTCGTGCAATGAATGTTCACTTCTCTACCATAAGCCGTCTCCAAAGGCATTTCAGAGAATTTGGCAGTACATCCCACTGGCCTCACAACCGCAGACCAGGTGTAACCACACCAGACCAGGACCTACACATCCAGCATGTTCACCTCCATGATCGCCTGAGACCAGCCACCCAGACAGCTACAGCAACAATCGGTTTGCATAACCAAAGAATTTCTGCACAAACTGTCAGAAACTGTCTCATGGAAGCTCCTCTGCATGCTCGTCGTCCTCATCGGGGTCTGAACCTGACTGCAGTTCGTCGTCGTAACCGACTTGAGTAGGCAGATTCTCACATTTAATGGCGTCTGGCATGTTGGAGAGGCATTCTGTTCATGGATGAGTCCCGGTTTTCACTGTTCAGGGCAGATGGCAGACAGCGTGTGTGTCGTCGTGTGGGTGAGTGGTTTGCTGACGTCAACATTGTGGATCGAGTGGCCCATGGTGGCGGTGGGGTTATGGTATGGGCAGGTGTATGTTATGGACAATGAACACAGGTGCATTTTATTGATGGCATTTTGAATGCACAGAGATACCGTGACGAGATCCTGAGGCCCATTGTTGTGCCATTCCTCCACGACCATCACCTCATGTTGCAGCATGATAATGCACGGCCCCATATTGCAAGGATCTGTACACAATTCCTGGAAGCTGAAAACATCCCAGTTCTTGCATGGCCAACATACTCACCGGACATGTCACCCATTGAGCATGTTTGGGATGCTCTGGATCTGCGTATACGACAGCGTGTTCCATTTCCTGCCAATATTCTGCAACTTCGCACAGCTACCGTATTGAAGAGGAGTGGACCAACATTCCACAGGCCACAATCAACAACCTGATCAACTCTATGGGATGGAGATGTGTTGCTCTGCATGAGGCAAATGGTGGCCACACCAGATACTGACTCATTTTCTAACCCCCCCTCCCCAGTAAGGAAAAACTGTGCACATTTCAGAGTGTCCTTCACCTGTGCAATATTCGTGCTGTCTAATCAGCACCTTAATATGCCACACCTGTGAGGTGGGATGGATTATCTCGGCAAAGGAGAAGTGCTCACTAACACAGATTTGGACAGATTTGTGAACAATATTTGAGAGTAATGGGTCTTTTGTTTATGTAGAAAATGTTTCAGATCTTTGAGTTCAGCTAATGCAAAAGTGTTGCATTTATATTTTTGTTCAGTCTATTTATATAAAGCCCTAACTTACCAGTTCTACCAAAAAAGTGCACGGACCAAATGGCGTCCGTAAAAAAAAGAAGGGGGGACGGGGGGGTTGGAGGGAGGGAGGGGGGACGGGAAGGGACAGGGATGAAGAGTCGTTTAGGGATCTAGAACAGCTGCAAATGAAAAAAAAATCTGTGAAGCTATTCCAGATGTTGTTCTTTCTTCTTCTTTTCTTCTTTCATCTTTTCAGCAGGAAAGGGGTTAAGTCCCAGTAAGCCAACAAGCAGCACAGAGAAGCACAGAACCTCTCTGCATGCAGTCACCAGCTAGAATAGCTGCATGCAGGGAAGTTCTTCCTCTTCCTGTGCAGCTATAGCGCTACCATTGGCTGGAGCATTGTTCCAGCCAATAGCAGCGCTGGCAGGGGACCCAAAACACTGGTGTCCCCTGCCTCACCTCGAAGGTGACCGGTGCTGACTTGTTCAGCACCTGCCACCTCCACCTGACCTCGTCCCTCCCCGATGCCTCTGACAGCTTCCTGCGTCTCCTTGATCGGCCAATCGCAGCGCTCGGAGCTGCAGGGGGGCGGTGCAGCACTATGCTGCCCTTACTCGGCATGGTTGCCTGCCGGTAAGAGCAGGCATGGTGCCGCGATTTCCCCCCGATCCTTTCCCAGAGCCCCGCGGACCTTGCGCCGTACATGTCCAGGGCTGGGTGTTAAAGGGTTAAACTTTCATTTACATTTTGGTTGGAATCATTATTAAAATTACTTTCATGTATAACCAAATAAAACATTAACAATAAAATGCATTAAAAAAAACTCTAACTCAACAGAGACATTAATAATGTTAACATACGCTGGCACATGAAAAAATTTGAGCATTCATTGCCAGCCTGTATGGAATAAATGCTCTCACTTGCTTCTCAAGCCTCAGTGTAGGCAGTAAAATGTCATACACTTCGAATGGCAGTGAATCAAATATGGGCTATAAAGGAGGCATTGGGTAATGGTCTTTAAATTGTCTACCTTGAGAAGTAGAATTTAACATTAATAGTCATTTCAATTTCTGCATACAGGCACTGGTTTATGTTGGCTTCAGATACATCTAATGATCAAGTTTGTCTTGGTAATGTTTTATGCTGTAAAGTCAGGAACTCAAGAATAACAGTTCATTGCATAAGTAAAGATAGATTGACATTAAATCTCTTTTATCCCGCCTGCCAATGACAGGGAAACAGGCACGCATGGTTAAAATCCATGACTAATTCCTAGAACCGTGGCCCCAGCATTAACTTGTATGAAGATATAACTAATAACAACTATAAGTGCTATTCTTGCTCCTGAAGACTACCTCATGAGACAGGTTAATACTTATAGGGGTTATCCAATCTCTCCAAAAGCCCCCCTATGTGCCGAGCCCTTCACAGGTAATATACTTACCTGGCTTCCCCTGCTGCTTCTCCCTGTGCATGGATGAAAACACCAGATATTTTCATTCGTGTACAGGGAGAATTTAAATTGGTGGTCTCAAAAGGCAGGAAATGCTCAGCCCAAAATGCAGTTGTGCATTTATACTCGGGGGAGCAGATACTGCGCTTGTGGCCTGTTGCTAAGGGCGATCCCCAGCAAAAAAAGCATACAGTGGAGGATGCCTGCAACAGACCACAAGTGCCAAGGATACATCCTACATCTGATGGTAAAATGTGTGGATGTGAAATGATATATAGAATAAATAATTATAAGAATGGGGTTGAGCACTTCCTGCCTTTTGAGACCACATATTTTTGTCATTCAAATTGTATATTTATATGTGAAGGTGTATAAACTCCAATCTAAATGCGCCTTGATTACCATCCATAGGCAGCATTTAGGTGCACCTGTGAGGCCTGCAACATATCAAGTATTGAACATATGAAGAAAGAGGGGTGTAAAAAGCCATGAAAAGTCATGACACCAGCTCAAATCTATCAGTAATTAGAATGCAATCCTGCCACTGGTTCAACAGATGGCCTATAAAAAGGTGTCTTATTACCAAGGTGCCACAAAAGGAGCATTTCATGATGGGTAAAAACAGTGAGCTTTCTCAAGACCTTCGCAACCTTATTGTTGCAAAACATACTGATGGCATTGGTTACAAAAGAATTTCTAAACTACTGAAGGTTCCAGTGAGCACTGTTACGAACCACAATACGAAAGTGGAAAGAACATAATTTCAAAATAAACCGGCCACGACCAGATGCTCCCCGAAAGATTTCAGAGGAGTCAAAAGAATTATCAGAAGAGTTGTCCAAGAGCCAATGACCACCTGTGGAGAGCTACAGAAAGACCTGGAATCAGCAGGTACAATTGTTTCAAAGAAAACAATAAGTAATGCACTCAACCTCCATGGGCTGTATGCACACTCACCACGCAAGACTCTTGCTGAAAAGAAAGCACGTTGAAGCTGGTTTAAAGTTTGCTCAACAACATTTAGACAAGCCTGTGAAATACTGGGAAAATATAGTCTGGTCAGATGAGACCAAAAAATTTAACTCTTTGGATGCCATAATACACACCATGTTTGGAGGCCAAAAGGCACTGCATATCACCCTAAAAAACACCATACCAACAGTGAAGTTTGGAAGTGGAAACATCATGGTGCAGGGCTGTTTTTTAGCATACGGCACTGGCAAACTTTATATAATTGAAGAATGGATGAATGGACAAATGTACGGAGACATTCTGCTGACTTCTACCAGGATGATGAAGATGATCCCAAACATACAGCCAAGGAAACTCTCAATTGGTTTCAGAGATGAGAAAATAAAGCTGCTAGAATGTCCCAGCCAATCACCTGACCTTAATCCAATGGAAAATCTGTGGAAGGAACTAAAGCTGAGTTCACAGAAGGATCCCACGGGACCTTCAGCATTTGAAGAGTGTTTGTGTGGAAGAATGGGCCAAAATCATACCTATGCATACCAATGCATGTGACTAGTTTATCCATACAGGAGGCGTCTTGAAGCTGTCATCACCAACAAAGGCTTTCATACGAAGTATTAACCACCTCCCGTCCGCCCATAGACTATAAACGTCCGGGAGGTGGTTCTCTATTTCTGAATAGACGTTCCAGAACGTCCGTTCAGAAACTGCAGCTGCACGCTAATCGTGCAGCTGCTGATCGGGTTGCCCGCTGTCAGTGACAGCAGGGCAACCCAGAGAGAAGGCAGCGACAGTGCCCAGGTGTCCCTGCCTTCTGGATCGCTGCATACACAGCGCTCACCGCTATGCGCTTCCTGTTCCGGCCCGGCGGTCATGTGACCGCCGGGACCGGAGAGTGCAGGAGCTGTGTGAGGTCTTTCACAGACCTCGATCAGCCCTGCACTGAGGCTGTACAGCGCTGTATTGCACTGTACAGCCTCTCTGGGGGGTACATTTCTCCTGTAACTGGTGCTACTATGTCAGCCCCAGTTACAGGAGAAATCAACAGTGAAAAAAAAAAGAAAAAGTGAAGTAAATGTCCCCAGGAGGTCTTGTATGACCTTATGGGGGACGAAAAGTGTAAAATAAAAAATAAAAAAATAAAGTGTTAAAAAAATAAAATAAAAAAAAGGTTTCACATGTAAAAAAAAAAAATTCCCCAAGTAAGGAATAAAAAAAATGTTAAAAATAGAAAAAATAAAATAAAATAGACATATTTGGTATAGCCGCGTCCGTGACGGTCGGCTCTATAAATATATCACACAATCGACCCAGTCCAATAAACACCATAAAAAAAAATAACTGTCAAAAAAAGCAATTTTTGTCACCTTACATCACAAAAAGTGCAACAGCAAGTGATAAAAAAGGCGTATGTCCCACAAAATGGTAGCAATAAAACCATCACCTCATCCTGCAAAAAATGAGCCCCTAGATAAGAAAATCTCTCAAAAAATAAAAAAAAAATATAGCTCTTAGAACATGGAGACACTAAAACATCATTTATTTTGGTTACAAAAATGCTATTATTGTGTTAAAGTGAAATAAATAAAAAAAAGTATACATATTAGGTATTGCCGCGTCCGTAAAAACCAGCTCTATAAAAATATCACATGACCTAACTCCTCGGGTGAACACCGTAAAAAAAAAAAAAAAAACTGTGTCAAAACAAGCAATTTTTGTCACCTTACATCACAAAAAGTGCAACACCAAGTGATCAAAAAGGCGTATGTCCCACAAAATGGTACCAATAAAACCCGCAAAAAATGAGCCCCTACATAAGAAAATCTCTTAAAAATAAAAAAACTATAGCTCTCAGAACATGGACACATTAAAACATAATTTTTTTGTTTCAAAAATGCTATTATTGTGTAAAACTTTAATAAATAAGAAAAAGTATACATATTAGGTATCGCCATGTGCGTAACAATCTGCTCTATAAAAATATCACTTGACTGAACTGACGCTGTAAATAAATAAAAACTGTGCTAAAACAACCAATTTTTTGGTCACCTTGTCCCATAAAGTGTTATAATGAATGATCAAAAAATCATATGTACCCAAAAATAGTACCAATAAACTTGGCACCTTATCCTCTAGTTTCTAAAATGGGATCACTTCTTGGGAGTTTCTACTGTAAGGGTGCATCAGGGGGGCTTCAAATGGGACATGGCATCTAAAAACCATGTGGAGTTCCTTTATTTCTGCGCCCTGCCGTGTGCCCATACAGCAGTTTATGACCACATGTGGGGTGTTTCTGTAAACCGCAGAATCTGGGTAATAAATATTGAGTTTTGTTTGGCTGTTAACCATCGATGTGTTAAAGAAAAAAATGGATTAAAATGGAAAATCTGCCAAAAAAGTGAAATTTAAAAATTTGATCTCCATTTTTCTTTAATTCTTGTGGAACACCTAAAGGGTTAACAAAGTTTGTAAAATTGGTTTTAAGTAACTTGAGGGGTGTAGTTTCTACAATGGGGTCATTTATGGGGGTATCCACTATGTAGGCTCCACAAAGTAACTTCAGACCTGAATTGGTCCTTAAAAAGTGGGTTTTGGCAATTTTCTTAAAAATTTGAATAATTGCTTATAAACTTCTAAGCCTTCTAACGTCCTAAAAAAAATGTTGTATACTAATGTACATTTGTTGGTATTGACGTTATGCAACATAGTAATGTACCTGTATTGCCTCTTACGATTGTGCAATGAGACAATGTACCTGTACTATTTTTTCATTGATAAAAAAATCAATAAAATAAACAATTTTAACGTCCTAAAAAAATAAAATGACATTTCCAAAATGATGCCAACATAAAGTAGACATATGGGGAATGTTAAGTAATAAATATTTTATGAGGTATCACTTTCTGTTTTAAAAGCAGAGAAATAGAAATTTAGAAAATTGCAAATTGTTCAAAATTTTTGGTAAATTTGGGATTTTTTCATAAATAAAGGTGAAATATATTGACTCAAATTTATGACTATCATGAAGTACAATGTGTCACGAGAAAACAATCTCTGAATGACTTGGATAAGTAAAGGCGTTCCAAAGTTATTACCACATAAATTGAGATATGTCAGTTTTGCAAAATTAGGCCTGGTCAGGAAGGGGGCAAGTGGCCCAGATGGGAAGTGGTTAAAAAAATTTCTGTAAACATGTTCAATACTGTTTTCCTGTGTTGTTTCTCATTAGTACACATAACTTAATTTATGAATATTTATGGTTTGATTTCTTTGCATGTGTGGATTAGATGTGTTGTTACTGACATCTGGTGAGAATTTCATGTCAATAGCACCTTTAGGGCTCGTTCACACGAACGTGTGCTGCCTGTTGCCATATTGCGGACTGCATTTGCAGATCTGCAATACACGGGCACCGTTCCTTGTGTATTCCGCATTACGGATGCGGACCCATTCACTTCAATGGGTCCGCAAATCCGGAGATGCGGAACGGAACACTACGAAAGCACTACCGAGTGCTTCCTGGGATTCCGTTTCATGCCTCCGCACCGCAAAAAGGCTGGGCCATGGTTGGTGCCCATGCATTGCGGACCGGTTCATCAGGGGACTATGTTAATACGGGTCACTGTAGAAAAAAAGTGTGCAAAGTGATAATGAAACCAAATCTTAGACTGTCAACACAATGACCTGTATTAATATAGTCCCCTGATGAACCCTCCTCTTACCTGGAGGGGAAAACGCATTGGGTTCTGTGATATTTGGGAACTACATTACGCAATAGGGTCTTTTTAAGGACAGACTAGTCCTAGGTACGCGGACAGAGTGTATCTAGCATCAAGGTGCATCTCTGGGCTGAGCAGATTGTGGAGGGTAAGAATAGGGACAGATAGTTCCCTTACCTAGATCCCAATATCTCAGCTTTCCACCGCTTAAGTAATAACTGTTGATAGACCCTTTTTTTCACACTTAGTAGGATGTTTTATCTAGGTCTTCTATCAGTTTTTTTATGAATTATTGTAATAAAAGTTAAGTTTTAAGAAAATTTGTGTTTTAGGCCCAAACTTTCTTTTTCACAAAAGATAACAGGAGAATATCACCCCACAATTTGCTACCCGCTTTCTCCTGAATACAGTAAGACCTCAATTTTGGTCGTAAACTGTTATTTGGGGATATGCCAGGACTCAGAATGGAAGGAGCGGCATCTGGATTTTCTGTCATGGTTTTAAGAGCGATAACTTTTTTTTATTTTTTGTTGAATGAGCTGCGTGAGGGCTTATTATGTGCGGGACAAGATGTAGTTTTTATTGGAACCATTTTGGGGTACATTTGGCTTTCTGGTTGATTTTTATCTTATTTTTTGGGAGGTGAAGTCACAAAAAAAGCTGTTTGGTGTCATTTTTCAAATTTTTTTTTTACACTGTTCACTTGATGGGATAGATTATGTGATATTTTTGTAGAGCCAATTGTCACGGACACGGCAATACCAAATATGTCTATTTTTATTTATTTTTTTACGGGATGAGGTGACGTTTTTATTGCTACCATTTTGGGGTACATGCGAGTTTTTGATTGATTAACACTATGTTTTGTGGTAGGTGAGCTAACAAAAATTTGTGTTTTGACGCAATGTTTATTTTTATTTTTTACGGCGTTCACCTGATGGGGTAGATTATGTGATATTATTATAGAGCCGATTGTTGTGGACACGGTGATACTAAATATGTCTGTTTTATTATTTTTTCTTCTATTTTTTTAATTTTTTAAATGACGGATTTGGAGGGAAATGTGTAACGGGGCGCCGAAGGCGCACTCAGTCTCCCATCAGCCGCAGACCTGCTGCTTAGCTTCGGAAGCGAGGATCTGTGTTTGGCCTCGTTCCCAGGGCGGCTTTGCTAGCTGGTAGGCTCCCTGCTCCTAGGTCTGCCTTGAGCGCCGAGCTGATCACTCGGTGCTCGACTGGTTGGTCTGTCGGTCATGTGACGCTGGCAACGTCACATGACCCTCACTCCCCACTATAAATACAGGCAGCCTGCTGACCACAGGTTGCCTGTTAATTTAGGTTCCTGGCAGTTGTTGGATACCTGTGTACTTACCTGATCCTGTTCCCTGACGATCCTTTGCCTGCTCCTCCTGTACTGCGCATCCTTCCTGGTATATTGACCCCGGCTTCTCCTGACCTTTCTTTGCTTATCCCTCTGTACTGCATTGTCCTCTTGGTTTTGACCCTTTCCGTTCACTATCCGTTATTTGTTTTGTTTGTCCTTCCACGTATACTAAGTTAGGGACTGCCGTCCAGTTGTCCCCTGTCATCAGGACTCGTGAGGCAAGTAGGCAGGGCCAGGGGTGAGGGTGGAGCGCAGTGGTCACTATCCTCCCCCCTGTGTGTGTGTGTACGTGACCGTTATAATACCATAAAAAAAGATGCCGGCCTTTCTGATGGCCTGGCCCATGGGAGTATGCATAGGCCAGTGCTTTTCCTATATTGTGCAAGCACAGCCACCTCTGCTGGATTGTATGGTGGCCCTAACCCCTGGATACGAGCAGTGTATAATGTGATGGAAAAATGAATGAGGCCAGCAAAGGAGGCAATATGGACACTCACAATACATTAGTAAGTGCCTTGTAGTTTTGAAAACATTTAACCCTATTTTGGGACACCCTGCATCTCATACAATTAAGCTGGATAGATCTCATAGAATCCTGAGGCCTACAGATGCTTCAACTCAACCCAGAGATGTAATTTGTTGTGTACACGACTTTTCCATTAACCCTTTCAGGATCAACGCTGTACATGTATGGCGCAAGTCTGTTCTTTAAAAATGGCACTCGCTCATGTCCACATAGGACGCCATAACCTCCTGGTTTCTGCTGTTTCAAACATCAGACATCGGGGACTAATGTCTGTGATTGGTATTATAGAGCAGGCGGAACTGAACAAATTAATATATATTTTTGGGAGAAAAGATTCAGTATGAATTTTTGGACTTAGAGGCCAGTGGGCAGTCCTAATCAGTGACTGATAATCTCTGTGTGCATGCTTATAAACAAGGAAAGCTGTCAGTAACTAGTAGGATTGTCCCTCTGACTCTTAGGCATATAAAGAGCAGAATTTAAATGAGCGAAATACAAGTTATACAGATTTTTCCCACAAAACTGTACATCAATCTGCTCAGTTCTGATGTGCAGTCCTACTCATTGATTAACAGCCTTCCTATTTTTATGGGCATGCAAGAAAGACGCAGTCACTAGTGTTGAGCGAGCATGCTCAGCTGAATACCTGTTTGGCTCGAGCATCGCTATGCTCGGCACATGGTGGTACTCGGCCGAGTACCGCATGTGCTCAAGCGCCATGCTCGAGTCTCCTCCTCCCACGTTTCGCGGCTGCTAAGCAGCCAAAAAAACGTGCGGGTAAGTACTGCCATCACTGTAATACCAGTAGGCATGTTGGCTACTGGCATTACAGTGATTGGCTGGCCGGAACGAGGGTTTGGCTCATTGCGAGTCAGGGAGAACTGCGCTTAGGAAGGGACAGATAGTGTAGGGAGTTTGTAATCGCAATGTATTCAATTTTAAAACATTTTAAAGGACTATTGTGTGCGATGGCAGTAATTTAATCTTGCAAAATAGTGTTAGATTTTTTTTCCCCATACTTTGCGATTCTTTTTCTATAGTGACTCTGCAGTGACTTGTGACATCTGTTCAGCAATGCCTTCTATGTGTCAGGGGCAGAGATAGGAAGAATATTATTGAAAACAATTATATTTTTTCCATAATTTATCCACACTTTGCCTATAAACGGTGTCTGCAGTAAATTGTCACATCTGCGCTGCAATAGCGTGTGTGTGTCAGGACAAGAGATAGTAAAAATATAAGTAAAATCTATTTTCCTTTTTCCATACTTTTACGTACTTTTTCCATATACTGTGCTTGCTGTGAACTGTGTCATCCGTGCCACATCTTGTGTGTCAAGCATGCATATAACATTTAATATGAAGGCGAGCATTAAGGGACGGGGAAGTGGCCGTGATGCTGATGGTGCACGCAGAAAAACAATCATCCAAGCAGTGGCGTACCAAGGGGGGGGCGGGGGGGGCGGCCCGCCCCGGGTGCCACTCACAAGGGGGGTGCCAGCCGCGACTGAGGATAAAAAAAAAAAATAAATAAAAAATATGTGGCGAGTGGGCCGGCCCAGGCGTGGCACTGTGATAGGGGCAGGGCTCCAGATGGTCTCTCCCTCCGCCTGTGCTGCTGCCGCCGCGGCGAATAAGAAGAGGGACAGGGCCGGGGGAGGGGCTGTGGCCACTGCGCCACCAATAAAGATAACTGAGCTGTTAATACAAATACAGGAGGCGGGTGCCGGAATCAAATAGCCGGCACCCGACCTCTATGACAGGGAGCTGCGATCAGCTGCAGTTAACCACTTAGGTGCCGCTCCCTGTCACAGAGGTCGGGTGCCGCTATTTGATTCCGGCACCCGCCTCCTGTATTTGTATTAACAGCTCAGTTATCTTCAGAGTGGCCCCCCCCCCAGTATAATAAACATTGATTGTGGCGCCCGCCCCCAGTATAATAAACATTGAGTGCGCCCCCCCCCCCAGTATAATAAACATTGGTGGGCAGTGGGCAGTGCCAATGAGGGTTAAAAAATAAAAAATTAACTCACCTCCTCCAATTGATCGCGTAGCTGCTGCCGGTCTCCTTGTAATTTCTTCAGGACCTGTGGTGACGTCACTGAGCTCCAGCCTCTATCACATGGTACATTACCATGGTGATGTATCATGTGATGTATCATGTGATGAGCTCAGTGACATCACCACAGGTCCTGCGTCCTGAAGAAAAAGTACATGAGACCGGCTGCTACGCGATCAATTGGAGGTGGTGAGTTAATTTTTATTTATTTTTTTAACCCTCATTGGCACTGCCCACCAATGTTTATTATGTTGGGGGGGGGGGCGCACTGTGCCACCAATGTTTATTATACTGGGGTGTTGGGGGGGGCGCACTGCACCACCAATGTTTATATGTTTATTATGCTAGGGAGGGGGGGCGCACTGCCCACTAATGTTTATATGTTTATTATGCTAGGGAGGGGGGGCGCACTGCCCACCAATGTTTATTATGTTGGGGGGGCACACTGCGCCATCAATGTTTATTATACTGGGGTGTTGGGGGGGGCGCACTGCACCACCAATGTTTATATGTTTATTATACTAGGGAGGGGGGCGCACTGCGCCACCAATGTTTATTATGTTGGGGGGGCACACTGCGCCACCAATGTTTATTATACTAGGGTGTTGGGGGGGGGCGCACTGCACCACCACACCAATGTTTATATGTTTATTATACTAGGGAGGGGGGGCGCACTGCGCCACCAATGTTTATTATACTGGGGTTTAAGGGGGTGCAGGTTTTTATTTTATTAAGGAAGGGTTAAGGGGTCTATTAAGGGGTGGTTAATGGGTTTTATTAAGGGGGGTTAATGGGTTTATTTCGTTAAGGGGGTGTGCAGAGGTTTATTATTTTATTAAGGGGTTTTATTTTTATTTATAAATATTATTGAAAACATTGAAAAAAGTTTGTGCATGTTTTCTTAACTTTCTTGGGGGGGAGGGGGGGGGGGGGGGGGGGGTGCCAAACAAAGGGTTCGCCCCGGGTGCCAAATGCTCTAGGTACGCCCCTGCATCCAAGATACCTAGCTTCACGTCCCAGTTTGCAGGGCGGCGCAGGAGATCACTCTTGAAGTCAGCCCAGTGCGAGCAGGTGGTCGGTTGGATTGCAGCAGATAGTGCTTCCAGTCGGTTAAGCACCACCCTGTCTTCCACCAAGTCCAGTCTCTGTAGCCAGGAGTCTGGTCCACACAATCCTCACCCTGATCTTCCTTCCTCCCAGCATTTACAGTCTGGCCAAACAATTGATCCCACACTCGGATATTCCGAGGACCTCTTTGCATCGCTATTACTTGATTTGGCCCTCTCGCCAAGCACGCTTGAAGAGGGACCTGAGATCTTGTGCCCCGATTCCCAACCTCTTGAGCATCGAGAGTCACAAGAACATGACGCTGGGGAATGGCAATTAGTGTTTAATAAGGTGGATGATGATTAGACACAGTTGCCAATGACTCAACCGCAATTACTGTCTCAAGAGGTTGAGGAAGAGGATGACAAACAGTTGTAAATCACTGGTTGTGGTTAGGTCAACAAATGAGGAGCATGATCAGAGTGAGGAAGTGGAAGAGGAGGGGCTGGACGACGAGGTCACTGACCCAACCTGGGAAGGTAGAAACAAGCCAAGCAAGGAGAGCAGTACAGAGGAGGAGGGATCTGCAGCACTGCAACAGGCTGGAAGAGGCAGTGGGGTGTCAAAAGGTAGAAGGCGGGCACCACTGAACAGGCCCACAACTGTTCCACGGAGCCGCCCCTTGCATAAATCTCCCTTGCCAAGGGGTAGGTGTTCGGCAGTATGGCACTTTTTTGAGTAAAGTGCGGACGACAAAAAAATAGTAGTTTGCAACCTGTGCCACACCAAAATGAGCTGGTCACATGTCATCAAAGCACCCTAATAGGTGGGACAAATGCCTGGGTCCACAATCTGTGTCTGCGGGTCACACCACTGCCTCCTTTTCCCCTGTGTTACGTGCTGGCCAATCACCTGTCCAAAACGCAGGCCCGGATTCCTCCCGCCCTGCACCTGGACCTTTGCAAGCACCATCAGCGACCACATCCACTTCCCTGTCCCAGCTCAGCGTACAAATGTCATTACCCCAGGCATTTGAACGCAAGCGCAAATATCCAGCCACCCACCCACAGGTCATAGCACTAACTGCGCAGCTTTTCAAATTACTGGCATTGGAAATGTTGTCATTTAGGCTTGTGGACACTGAGGCCTTCCGCAGCCTGATGTCGATGGCCGTCCCTCGATACGCAGTCCCCAGCCGCCACTATTTTTCAAGGTGTGCCGTGCCAGGCTTACACCAATATGTGTCCCTTAACATCACACGTGCCCTGACCAATGCATTTACTGGGAAGGTCCACTTAACCACGGACACATGGACAAGTGCTTTCGGCCAGGGACACTACATTTCCCTGACGGCACACTGGGTGAATGTTGTGGAGGCCGGGAGCGACTCGTACCTTGGGATGGCACAGGTGCTACCGATGCCAAGGATTGCGGGCCCCAACTTCATCAGGGTTTCCGCCACCACCTACGTTAGTGGCTACAACCCCCACTTCTCCTCCTCCGCCTCCTCCTCCACTTCTACCTCCGAATTATCCGCGTGCAGCACCAGTCAGCCATCAGTCGGTAGCTGTAAGCAGTGTAGCACTGCAGTGGGGAAGCGTCAACAGGCCGTGCTGAAGCTGATCTGCCTAGGTGACAAACAACACACTGCCACAGAGCTGTGGCAGGGGATAAGAGACCAGACTGAGCTGTGGTTCTCGCCACTCAACCTAGAACCAGGCATGGTTGTGTCTGATAATGGCCGTAACTTAGTTGCGGCTTTGGAGCTGGGCAACCTTAGACACATACCATGCCTTGCCCACGTATTCAACCTTGTGGTTCAACGGTTTCTAAAAACATACCCCAATTTGCCTGAGCTACTGGTGAAGGGGTGCCACGTGTGTGCACATTTCCGCAAGTCACAGACAGCTTAAGCTGGTCTGTCAACGCTGCAGCAGCGCTTGAAATTGCCAGCTCACCGGCTGTTGTGCGACGTGAGCACGCTCTGGAACTCCACATTCTACATGTTGGCCAGGCTTTGTGAGCAGCAGAGGGCAGTTGTGGAATACCAGCTGCAACATGGTTGTCGCCTTTCCAGTCAGCTTCCGCTATTCACAAGCGAGTAGTGGGCATGGATGTCTGACCTCTGTGAGGTTTTACGCAACTTTGAGAAATCAACACAGATGGTGAGCGGCGATAACGCTATTATCAGCGTCACCATCCCACTTCTGTGTCTTCTCAAATGCTCTCTGCTCACAATTAAGGACGACGCTTTGCATGTGAAAGAGGTGGAAATGGGGGAAGACATTACACAGGTTGATCATAGCCAGACCACCCTCAGTTCATCTTCTCAGCACGAATTGGAGGCTGAAGAGGAAGAGCAGTAGACGGGTAGTACCCATGGAAGTTTAATTCCATCTGTTCAGCATGGATGGGCAGAAGAGGAGGAAGAGGATGAGGAGATTGGGAGTAATCCTCCTGATGAAGTGGACAATATTCCTATATGGATGGACGTCACTATAAATCAATTACAATAGCACAAAAATTGTGATTATTGGTTATATTAAAACATAACTTTTACTAAGGAAATTAAAAGATAGGCCCAAAATGTAAATTTGATAAAATTAAGAGAGCGGCGGTATTACAGGTGAATGTGCACGGCGGCACCCAAACAATTGATGAATAATGGCAAAGTGCTCGGCGGCACCTGAAATAAAACCCGTACTCCTACCGCTCTGTCGTCAACGCCCAGGGTGCAGGGTGCGTCCTGATGACACCGGAGTGAATGGCTCCAAACCGGACGTTCAGCTGCTGGAGGCAGCGGGGTCGAAATAACCCTGATTTGACACTATGGTATAGTCTGAGGCTTGCCCTAATAGCTAATTAGGGGTAGCAGTCTAACCACAGGGCACTAGTCCTTAAAGGGCGACCCCGTCAGGAACCTCTCCCTGTGTACTGGCCCTATGTGGCCCTAATCTAGTCCTGCTCCCTACATGCACGTTTCATATCTCAGAAATCATCAGGGGAAATTTAACTAGGACTTTTAGAACAGAGACGATTGGGTGATACCAGTTATAACACACCCATATGATCGTCTATAAACTATATGGACTGCTGGAAGGAATACTGGATAACGCTCCTCAACCATACTACGGGCATCTCACTAGCCGCGGGCAATAAGTTGCACCTGCGCTATGTTTTTAAATGCCAGATAAGGCAATCACCTGTCCGGCGTATCGCGTCATCGCATCAAAGCGTTTGACGAAACAAGGTCCTCCGCACATGCGCATGATGTTCGTGCGCGCATGCGCAGTGACTCGGCCGCTCGGCAGGAATCTCCGAGGACGCTGCTCAAACTAGATGACGTAAGTGCGTCCGAGCTCCCTGTATTAACAAGGTGATCAGCTGACACTGGTTGCCAGGAGTCCCGGGCGCGTCCCCAGCAACCAATCGCAGAATGGTCTTTTAATATAGACCATGTTAATTCAAAAGACATTTTCGCCGTTTATATGTACATAGAGACCATAGACTCAGGGTTATAGAATCAGATCCTATAGATGGTCATACTGAATTAGCCAGAGAAGGTACAGTATCATGTCACATTGGGATATGAATTATAGTTGAACATTATAGTTCCAGCTACAAAAAAGAAGTGAAAATATACACGCGTATGTGGTGTGAATGAGGGGTGTATTAATTAAGGATCCGTACCTTTTGTGGTGCCCGGGTATTAAAGCATAAAGTAGGGCATGCAGTCCTACCTCTGTCATTACTATAGAGATGGCTTTAGAGGAGGTTTCAAATGAAGCAGCTAAAGTTAAGCTGCTCGTTCAAACCGGTAGGTAATATCGTGCGCAGCTGAAAGATCCATCGGGTCTCGTGCTGCAGGAGTGTACGGTCCCAGTCACCTCCTCTTAATGGTTGTCTAACCAGCTCTATCCCGGTAGCACTTACACATTTCGGATTCCCATTGTGGACCTCATGTATGGGTCTGGAGACTGCTGTGTCCCTCTTATTGGCTATGTCTCCGAGGTGTTCACCTATACGTCTTCGTAATTCCCTTTTGGTTTTTCCTATGTACTCTATTTTACATTCGCATGTTAGCTTATAAATCACGCCACGACTGCGGCAAGTGAGGAAGTCACGGATTTCAAACGAACGTTGTAGGTTCGTACTCTCATATGTCTTACCATGTCTGAGCGTACTGCAGGCCACACAGCCGCCACACCTAAAGCAACCCAATGGCCTGCGATCTAACCAAGTGCCAGTCACCGGTGCTGCAGAGAGGTGGCTGTGGACCAGAGTATCTCTCATGCTCTGCCCTCTTCTAAAAGTGATCTGTGGATACTCTCGAATGTCCGGGTCCATAAGAAGAATGGACCAATGTTTGTTTAGGACCTCCCTGACCTTGTTAGACATCCTATCAAACATCGCAATAAGGCGAATCTTCTGATCCCCAATAGGTTTTTCCTTGGGGGACAGAAGATTAGCACGGGGTGTTGTCAGTGCTTTTTGATAGCCCTGTCGTAACACTTTATCCGGATAGCCTCTTGAGAGAAACCTCTGTCTGAGGTCCTTGGCCTGCCTAACGAACTCATTGTAGTCAGAGCAGTTACGACGTAGACGTAGGTATTGTCCGCCAGGGATGCCCCTCTTCAATGATGTAGGGTGTCCACTGGCCCAATGGAGTACTGAGTTTATGGACGTAGGTTTTCTGTATATTGTGGTGTAAAGTTCGTCGGACTCACCCCTAGAGATACAGAAAAATGGTAGTGATCTCTGCTCAATCTCATGGGTAAACCTCAAACCTATTGAGTTGCAGTTTAGTCTGTCCACAAACTTTGTAAAAGCAGCCTTGCTGGGCCCATAATAAAATTTCCCGGTACCCGACGATACCATATCATTAAATACAATGGTAGATTCCCACCAGCCCAGGAGCAAATTGGCATAGGATGGCGCGCAAGAACTGCCCATTGCTGTGCCCCTTAGCTGGTGGTCAATCTTTCCATCAAATAAAAAAAAGTTGTGAGTGAGCAGAAACCGCAATAGTTTAAGGACAAAGTTATTATGCTGGATATACTGCTGGCCCCTCATGCTCAGAAAATGTTGAACTGCCACAAGGCCTGCTTCATGAGGAATTGATGAGTACAGAGCCTCCACATCAATACTGGCCAACCAAGAATTTACGTCTACAGTGATACCGTCAAGCCTTTTGAGGAGATCTGTTGTATTGAGGATTTTGTCAATGTATACCCCTAAGTTCTGACCTACACTCCCAATTCCAGATACTATAGGTCTGCCCTTTAACGGTTTTGTCCCTTTGTGTATCTTGGGCAAACTATAGAATGTTACTGTGGTAGGGAACCTGGGCTATAAGAACTCATATTCATCATCACAAATCAGTCGTTTGCTCTTTGCGTCTACAAGGATATTTCTTAATTCAGCCCAGTGGCGTAACTACAGGGGAAGCAGGGGAAGCAGCTGCTTCGGGGCCCAGGCTGACAAGGGGCCCGGCGCCCAGCAGCGTGAGGCACAAAGTTTCCTAATTATCTAATAGTTTTTCAGGCCAGGCCCCTTCACATACAGTGCAGCTCCAATTGGGGGCCTGGCCTGTCCATCACCAAACACCGCCCCCTGTGTGACCAAATGTGAGCAGCAACACAGTCTCCAGCACACCCCGAAGCCTGACTCCGCCCACTCACGTGACTGATCACGTGCTCCTGACATCATGAAAGGTCCTTTTGCTCACTATAAACTCGCATCTCCTGAGGTAGGACATGTAACTGAAATAGTATATAGCCAGTTCACAGTGAGTTGGTCCCCCCAACACCTCAGTGTACAGTCCCCCCCACACCTCAGTGTACAGTCCCCCCTACATCTTAGTGTACAGTCCCCCCACATCTTAGTGTACAGTCCCCCCCACACCTCAGTGTACAGTCCCCCCACATCTTAGAGTACAGTCCCCCCCACATCTCAGTGTACAGTCCCCCCCACATTTTAGTGTACAGTCCCCCCCCACATCTTAGTGTACAGTCCCCCCCACATCTCAGTGTACAGTCCCCCCATACCTCAGTGTACAGTCCCCCCACACCTCAGTGTACAGTCCCCCCCCCACATCTTAGTGTACAGTCCCCCCACATCTTAGTGTACAGTCCCCCCCACATCTCAGTGTACAGTCCCCCCATACCTCAGTGTACAGTCCCCCCACATCTCAGTGTACAGTCCCCCCACACCTCAGTGTATAGTCCCCCCATACCTCAGTGTACAGTCCCCCCACATCTCAGTGTACAGTCCCCCCACATCTCAGTGTACAGTCCCCCCAAACCTCAGTGTACAGTCCCCCCACATCTAAGTGTACAATCCCCCCACATCTCAGTGTACAGTCCCCCCATACCTCAATGTACAGTCCCCCCACATCTAAGTGTACAGTCCCACCATATCTCAGTGTACAGTCCCCCCATATCTCAGTGTACAGTCCCCCCACATCTCAGTGTACAGTCCCCCTACATCTCAGTGTACAGTCCCCCCACACTTCAGTGTACAGTCCCCCCATACCTCAGTCTACAGTCCCCCCATACCTCAGTGTACAGTCCCCCCATACCTCAGTGTACAGTCCCCCCATACCTCAGTGTACAGTCCCCCCACATATCAGTGTACAGTCCCCCCACATCTCAGTGTACAGTCCCCCCACATCTCAGTGTACAGTCCCCCCATACCTCAGTGTACAGTCCCCCCATACATCAGTGTACAGTCCCCCCCATACCTCAATGTACAGTCCCCCCACATCTCAGTGTACAGTCCCCCCCATACCTCAGTTTACAGTCCCCCCACATCTCAGTGTACAGTCCCCCCATACCTCAATGTACAGTCCCCCCCACATCTCAGTGTACAGTCCCCCCCATACCTCAGTGTACAGTCCCCCCCATACCTCAGTGTACAGTCCCCCCACATCTTAGTGTACAGTCCCCCCCACACCTCAGTGTACAGTCCCCCCCCACACATCTTAGTGTACAGTCCCCCCCAAATCTTAGTGTACAGTTTCCCCCACATCTCAGTTCAAAATAAGTTACTACATGAGTAGGTTCCGCATACTTCTCCCGCGTTGCTGACACTCGCGAACTCCATGATCCATGTGAAAAAGCACGTTACTCTCCTGTTTCTGATCCACGTGATCTGGGAGTGCCACGTGATGTTGTGACGTCAGTAGGTCCTTGCCAAGTATAGTATTTAGCCATTGCCATAGGACATGTGAATGTAGCATTTCCAGCACTGATGTAGATACGGGGGTCGCAGAAAACCAGAGCCCCCCGCCTTTCCTGTACTGCTTCTGGGGAACTACAAGTCCCAGAATATTAGTTCTTGCGATAGGTGTAAATCCATTAAAACCTGGCTACTTGTAGGCCTCCCTTATGTATGGAGACAGTGAGCTGTGGTTATTAGGGGCTCAGACCATTGGGACAGTCGGTGTCAGCCCTGCAGCAATACAGCAATACATAGAATGGGCACCTATCCTACAGCAGAGGTCATACTGTGCTGTACATACAATGTAGTGTGACGTCATATTCACCTCTTCGGTTATATTACACAGGAAAGCACAATTCTGCAGAAACCCCCCCCCCCCCCTTCCCCCAGCCCTTGTCTATGCTGCCCTGGTCTGTGCCCCCCTGGCACCTGAGTTGCGAAGTGCGCTGTGGGGCCCAGTCACTTCTAGTTACGCCCCTGATTCAGCCAGATATGAATCGGTGTGATTAGAGGTCAAGATAGCATAATTACCTCTTTCCTTAAGGATCTGATTACACATAGTCTGATAATCCGATCGATTCATAGCCTGATGACAACAGTGAAGTCTCGCCTGTTTGTACTCTGGCACACATGGCTGACTTCATGTTAGGCTGCCTTTCCTGCGACCCGCGTGTTATAAGCATTTTAAACAACACAGATTACTGGTTGTTCACCCTTCTCGACCCCCGCTACAAAGAGAACTTGTCATCTCTCATTCCTCTGGTGGAGAGGACGAGCAAAATGGTGCAATATCAGAAGATCCTTGTTGAAAAATTGCTCCAAAATTTTCCAGCTGACAACGCTCGCGGCAGAGTCAGTACTTCCTTGGCCAACCAAGGAGGGGAGACAAGGGGAACACACAATAGTCCCAACAGAGGCAGGACAACACTCTCCAAAGCCTGGGCCAGTTTCATGACACCCCGCCAGCACCCTCACCCTGATGTGCGGCCTACTGCCACAAGGAGAGAAAAATTTTGGAAGATGTTGAAGGTGTACATAGCAGACCGTGTCAGCATCCTCAATGATCCCTCAGTGCCTTACAACTACTGGGTGTCCAAACTGGACATGTGGCACGAACTGGCGCTCTATGCTTTGGAGGTGCTGGCCTGCTCTGCCGCCAGTGTTTTGTCTGAGCGTGTATTTAGTGCTGCTGGTGGCATTATAACAGATAAGCGTATCCGCCTGTCAACTAAAAATGCTGACAGGTTGACTCATCTAAAAATTAACAAGGCCTGGATTGACCATGACTTCTCGACTCCACCAGAGAAATGCTGATGAACATAAGGGCACTTTACATGTGTTGTTTTTAATGTAGTTAATAGACTGTATTCCCATGCACCCCTTCCACCACAAACAAGGGTATATGGTTGAATCTTCCTTTTCTCATCCTCCTTCTCCTCTTCTGTCATATTAACATGCATTGCTTATTAGTCACATATAATGACCTCGCATATATGGCCTTTGAATCTAATTTTATAGAGGGTCCGCTCACCAGCAGGCCCTCACATCAAATTTTTTAGAGGGTCCGCTCACCAGCAGGCCCTCACATCTAATTTTTTACAGGGTCTGCTCACCAGCAAGCCCTCACATATAATTTTTTACAGGGTCTGCTCACCAGCAGGCCCTCACATATGATTTTTTAGAGGGTCCACTCGCCTGCAGGCCCGCAACTCAAACCTTTTACAGGGTCAGCTCACCTGCAGGCCCAAACCTAAAATCTTTTACAGGGTCAGCTCACCTGCAGGCCCGCAACTCAAATCTTTTACAGGGTCAGCTCACCTGCAGGCCTGCAACTCAAATCTTTCACAGGGTCAGCTCACCTGCATGCCCGCAACTCAAATCTTTTACAGGGTCAGCTCACCTGCAGGCCCAAACCTAAAATCTTTTACAGGGTCAGCTCACCTGCAGGCCCAAACCTAAAATCTTTTACAGGGTCAGCTCACCTGCAGGCCCGCAACTCAAATCTTTTACAGGGTCAGCTCACCTGCAGGCCCGCAACTCAATGTGAATGAGGCCCTCCTTTATGTGATATACAGGTTGTATCGGAGTGCCTCTTCCTTGTAATTTTTGGCAGCACTTGCACTTTATATACAAGTAAATATACAGGAAAGAATGTTTTCAATCAATTTTTGTCACGGCCATGGCTATGACCGTGACTCCTGAACCGCATGCGGTTGTCAGCGGTTCTCTTTGGTGTTCAATCACAGGTTGGGGCTGTGGTATTTGCCTCACCTGTGGTTGCCGCTGGCAACAGTGTGTATGGGCAGCGTAGCAGTCGGAGCTGTGCCATTGCAGCTTGCTACGTTGTGCATGCGGTTTTGTGTGATGTGTGTATGTGTGCACTTGCTTTTTATGTTATTGTGTGCACGTCTCCTTTTAGTTGATGTCTTCCCTTCCCTGGTGCTGGAAGGGTTAACTCCCTTCCCAGTGTGTGTGATGTCACTGGGTGTGTCTGACTGTTGGGTGTGGCCTCTTAGGCCTATATAGCCTTGGTGTTTGGCAGGGCTCAGTAGGTTGCTCCAGCATGCTTGCTGATAGCAACCTCCTGTGTTTACCAACTGCCTGTGAGAGCCACCCTTGTGGTTCATAAACCATATGTCACATTTTAGTTTATGTTTAGTTTATGTGTGATGTCTATTTGATGTTTTCCTGTCCTATCTTGTTTTGTGCAGCTTATGGATCTGGATGCCTGTTTGCACAGGGATCCAGTCAGCAGGGCTGTGGCAGGTAGGTGGAACTCGGATAGTTCACCTGCCATATCCGTAAGTTTGTTTGTGTCCCCTTTTTCCCTGCAGCTTGGCCAGTGAGACCCCTGTTCCTCCGTGTACAGTAGGAACAGGCCGTCTTACCTTGACTCCTAGTCCAGGGACCGGTCGGAGGGTGAGTTAGGGATCCGAGGTTCCGGAGCATGGGTCCTCCTACCTTAAAGGTCGGCCCATGCAGCTAGGAGTTAGGGTCAGGTTAGGGACGCTTTAGGAGGTGACCTGCTCCCTAATCCTGCTGTCCTGGCCGAGCAGCCAAAACATCAACTGACATCGCACGGCTGAGGATTTCCCCCATCCTCAGCCGTGACAATTTTTCCTATAAAATTGATTTTTTACTTTGGTTTTGTGCATAAAACCTTAATTAGATTGTGGGCCTGGTGATCAGTTTAAGGCCTTTTAAGCAGCATCAGCAGCAGCATAGTGATAAAAATGAGTGGCAAGATGACATACTGTGGAGATGGCAGCATGAAGAGGCCACATAGTGGCACAATGACTGAGTCTGGATAAAAGACTAAGTCCACAGATTGTTTAGAAAGATGCAGATGGAAACAAATCTGTGGAGCTGTATGACGGTCACTTGCAGATTAATGCAGACCAGGGGCGTAGCTATAAGGGAAGCAGGGGAAGCTGCAGCTTTGGGGCCCTGACCCAGAAGGGGCCCATCCAGGAGGGGGAGAACTAAAAGATTTGGTCAGGGCCCCCTCAACAGTATTACACAATGAAATTATATACAGTGACAGTATTGATAGTGTATAAAACCGATGGAACAGCTGCCGGCCCTGGTCTGAGAGAGCGATCTTTGCTAGACACAGAAATGGAGGCTGCATGAAAGGAGGCCACATAGTGGCACAATGACAGAGTCTGGATAAGAGACTGAGGCCACAGATTGTTGAGAAAGATGCAGATGGAAACGAATCTGTAGAGCTGTATGACGGTCACCTGCAGATTAATGCAGCCATCAAAATCAAGTTGGGTTTGTCTGTTCCACCTCAGCTCACCAGCAGGCTCCGTCTCCGGAATCAAACACTGATTCCCCATTACCCGTAGTTTACAATGGTTTTGAGATGATAATTACATCGAAAGTTGATAGGCCAGACATCCAAATAGATCGTCGCTGTCACGGGGACGTGCCATCGGCCCCAGGTAAACAGGGGCCACCCACTGGACTCCCAATCGCAGAATGAGTAGAGTCTTAAATGAAAGAAATACATGTTATTCTGAATCTTCTCCTGTAAATCTTCATATTAATTTGCTCAGCATCTGCTGCTCTATAACATATCACAGGTAGGACTCGTGTATGAGAAATATCTTGATTTCTTGAATCTATTCAGCACTGTTTTGGAAAACTTCTTTATCTGGTGTCCTCCCATTATTCTTTTGTCCTAAGTAATACTTTGAGTTGGCAGCTGAAAATGCAAGAGACCATTTGTACATCTGCTATTATCGTTGTACAGCTTGCATGAGAACAAAATTAATAGTTTCTGGAATTGCCTGGGGTTAACAACCTCTGTGATGAAAAATAGTTTTATGCTCAAATTTGTATTCTAGTTTTTATCAAAGTTTCTATGGAGACCATATTTCAGTGGGAAAAGAGCTATATAAATAAAAGATTTATTTTCAACATTTCAAAATGATGATGAACTATAAGTAAGCCCTGCATTATACGTACATTGGCAAAGCTTCAGCCTTTGAGGGATTACTAGATCTCAATTATGGAAATTGTCATCTTTTCCAAGGCCATTTCTTTTAATACACACACACACTTTCATTGATTTATTTCTAAAAAATCTATTAATGCTTCTTCAAAGAATATTAAAAATGTCTGCCACAGAGGCCCCCTAGAATTGGAAGATGGGTTACTGTAGGTTCTGGTAGACAGAGTTGTGGATAGAAGGCATGTCCCACAGTCTGTGGCTCTCCATAATTCATTTGCAGCACTTTCAGAGTGCAAGAGCAACATGGAGGATGGCTCAAGCACAGTGGGTGAGAAACAATCATCTCCCATGCCTAAAGTATGTAAGACTGCAGCCAAAGACAAAAAGGAGAAGGTGAGGATTGATAGTAAGCAGCTGTTGTGTCATGGTCTTACCTTCTTGCTGTTCTCCTTCGTTTGACATGTGCTGGCGGCCATCTTGGTTTCTGGGTTTCTTGTAGCCTTCCACCCTGCGGCTCCTCCTTCCCACTGGGAGGAGCTGGATGCCTAGCTCATATATATAGGAGGTCTGTGGCTTCAGTTCCTTGCTTGGTCCTCCTGTGTTCACATGCTTCTAAGACTGCTGCTGCTTCTGGTTCCTGATCCTGGCTTCGTCTGACTACCCTGCTGGTTCCTGATCCTGGCTTCGTCTGACTACCCTGCTGGTTCCTGATCCTGGCTTCGTCTGACTACCCTTCTGGTTCCTGATCTCTGGCCTCGCAAAGACTCTGCTTCGGTTTCACCATTCGTTTGGACTTTTGCTTTACAGCTTTATTTTCAATAAAGCCTTCTTATTTTCACTTATCTCTTGTTGTACGTCTGGTTCATGGTTCCGTGACATGTTGGTGGGCGATTCCATCATAAGAGGTGTGAAGTTTGAGGAGAATGGTGTTGTGAGATGTCTCCCTGGTGCTACCGCTAGCAGGGATAGACGACGGATCCTTAATATTGTTAGGCAAGCAAAGCAGGAAAGGGAGGTGGATGTTATTGTCCATCTTGGGACAAATGATCTGGCTTGCAATGAGGTTTCAAAGGTGAAAGAAGCTTTTCACACACTTGGAAAGGATATACGGGAGGTTGCATCAACTGCTTCATTCTCTGCAGTTTTGCCTGTGCATAACCTTCAGCATGACAGGAAGATGCGCATTAAGGAATTCAATGTATGGCTTGGTGAATGGTGTCTGAACCAAGGGTTTGGCTTTGTGTCTCATGTTAGCTCTTGTTGGAATGGAAAAGAACTGTACAAGAAAGATGGTTTGCATCTTTCTCTCAAAGGAATGAATGTCCTCGGTGACCAGTTCCAGGTATTTGCTAAGAAGCATTTAAACTAGGAAAGGGGGGCAAAAGAGTGATAATCCAGCAGTCCAACTGCCCCCCGGAACAATGCCAGAAGAGGCCAGTAGCACAAAGGTTAAGAAATGACAAGCTCAGAGTCTTGTCTACAAATGCTCGCAGTCTAGGGAATAAGATCAATGAACTTGAGGCTATAATGGCATCTCAGAATATAGATGTAGTGGCTGTTACTGAGACGTGGTTCAAGGGGAGTAATGACTGGGATATATCAATACCAGGGTTCTCTCTATACAGGAAAGACAGAGAAGGCAAGAAGGGGGGAGGGGTGTCCCTGTATGTGAAAGATAACATAAAATCTAATTTGATACAAGTTAGCGAGAACAATTTAGAGTCAGTTTGGGTTACCGTGCAGCTTGATAATCATAAGGTAACTCATGTAGGTGTGATATATGGACCACCTAGCCAAGTCAAAGAATTAGATGATCTACTAGTTGAGGAAATAGCTAAAATGACATTGAAGGGGGAAGTTATCATTATGGGAGACTTCAATCTTCCAGATGTAAACTGGAAAACCAAAATAGCTAGTTCTGCCAGGAGTACAGATATTCTAAATTCCCTACTGGGATTATCTCTACAGCAAGTAGTGGAGGAGCCAACCCGGAAGGAGGCCATTTTAGATTTAGTATTCACAAATGGGAATTTGGTATCTGATATTACTGTAGGGGAAAGCTTGGGATCTAGTGATCACCAGTCAGTGTGGTTTACTATAAGTACAGTGACTGAGTCACACCACACAAAAACAAAAGTTTTAGATTTTAGAAAAACAGACTTTTCTAAAATTAGATTAGTGGTATACAAGTCCCTATCAGACTGGAACAGTTTCATTGGAGTCCAGGAGAAATGGGACTACTTAAAAGTGGCACTATTGAAGGCAACAGAAAATTGCATTAGGCTTGTCAGTAAAAGCAAAAAAGGAAGAGACCACTGTGGTACTCAGCAGAAGTGGCCAAAATCATTAAAAACAAAAAGATACCATTTAGGAATTATAAAAAAAAAAAAAAAACGAGGATGGCAGACAAATTTATAAGATTAG
This sequence comes from Bufo bufo, assembly GCF_905171765.1. Classification (NCBI taxonomy): domain Eukaryota; kingdom Metazoa; phylum Chordata; class Amphibia; order Anura; family Bufonidae; genus Bufo; species Bufo bufo. Next base: position 475,137,334 of record NC_053389.1, read on the forward strand.
GCAGAGAGAGGCCAAACAAGTTATAAGAGCTTCCAAAGCACAGGCAGAAGAGAAATTAGCTCAGTCAGGGAAAATAGGCGAGAAGGCATTCTTCAGATACATAAATGAAAAAAGGAAACTAAAACAATGAATTACCAAATTAAAAACAAAAGAAGGAAGGTATATGGAAGAAGATAAAGAACTAGCTGACTGCCTCAATGAATATTTCTGTTCAGTTTTTACAAAGGAAAATTAAGGAGAAGGACCTCAGTTAGGAAAGAAGACTAATGAATCTTTTGATGCATGTGTCTTTACAGAGGAAGAGGTTCTAAGTCAGCTGTCTAAAATTAATACAAATAAGTCACAGGGGCCTGATGGGATGCACCCAAAGCTATTAAAAGAGCTCAGCGGTGAACTAGCAAAACCATTAACAGATTTATTTAACCAATCACTGGCAACAGGAGTCGTCCCAGAAGATTGGAAATTAGCAAATGTTGTGCCCATTCACAAGAAAGGTAGTAGGGAGGAATCGGGCAACTATAGGCCAGTAAGTCTGACATCAATAGTGGGGAAATTAATGGAAACCATACTTAAGGAGAGGATTGTGGAACATCTAAAATCCCATGGATTGAAAGATGAAAAACAGCATGGGTTTACTTCAGGGAGATCATGTCAAACTAATCTTATAGATTTTTTTGATTGGGTGACTAAAATAATAGATGGAGGAGGTGCAGTAGACATCGCTTATCTAGACTTTAGTAAGGCTTTTGATACTGTCCCACATAGAAAGCTTATCAATAAAGTGCAGTCTTTGGGCTTGGACTCCCATATTGTTGAATGGATTAGGCAGTGGCTGAGGGACAGGCAACAGAGGGTTGTAGTCAATGGAGTATATTCAGACCAAGGTCTTGTTACCAGTGGGGTACCTCAGGGATCTGTTCTGGGACCCATATTGTTTAATATCTTTATCAGTGAAATTGCAGAAGGCCTCGATGGTAAGGTGTGTCTTTTTGCTGATGACACAAAGATTTGTAACAGGGTTGATGTTCCTGGAGGGATACACCAAATGGAAAAGGACTTAGGAAAACTAGAGGAATGGTCAAAAATATGGCAACTAAAATTTAATGTTGATAAGTGCAAGACAATGCACCTGGGACGTAAAAACCCAAGAGCAGAATATAAAATTAGTGATACAGTCCTAACCTCAGTATCTGAGGAAAGGGATTTAGGGGTCATTATTTCAGAAGACTTAAAGGTAGGCAGACAATGTCATAGAGCAGCAGGAAATGCTAGCAGAATGCTTGGGTGTATAGGGAGAGGAATTACCAGTAGAAAGAGGGAGGTGCTCATGCCGCTCTACAGAGCACTAGTGAGACCTCATTTGGAGTATTGTGCTCAGTACTGAAGACCATATTTCCAGAAGGATATTGATACTTTGGAGAGAGTTCAGAGAAGAGCTACTAAACTGGTACATGGATTGCAGGATAAAACTTACCAGGAAAGGTTAAAGGACCTTAACATGTATAGCTTGGAAGAAAGATGAGACAGAGGGGATATGATAGAAACTTTTAAATACATAAAGGAAATCAACAAGGTAAAAGAGGAGAGAATATTTAAAAGAAGAAAAACTGCTACAAGAGGACATAGTTTTAAATTAGAGGGGCAAAGGTTTAAAAGTAATATCAGGAAGTATTACTTTACTGAGAGAGTAGTGGATGCATGGAATAGCCTTCCTGCAGAAGTGGTAGCTGCAAATACAGTGGAGGAGTTTAAGCATGCATGGGATAGGCATAAGGCCATCCTTCATATAAGATAGGGCCACGGGCTATCCATAGTATTTAGTATATTGGGCAGACTAGATGAGCCAAATGGTTCTTATCTGCCGACACATTCTATGTTTCTATGTTTCTATATAAGTTATATACATTACTTCTGTTCAGAGAAAACCTCATGATATCAAGATGGGCATGTCTAATCCTAGACATCAATATAGAATGCTAAATACATTCCGCCCCCCTCTAACCAACTACACATCACATGACTTCAAGATGGGCAAATCCATTCAAGGATATAACTTAGAAGAGATAACTGTATCCTTCCGCCCTATCCTGGACTATTTTCACATATATAACTTTGGTAAAACCATTAAGACAAATAACAGGGATCTAGGATTTTGCTAGACCATATCTTAAATGGGAAGGACTTGAAATAAGTCTTTCCTTTGGGAATCCATCACTTAGCTTAGCGAAGAATGTTCTATCAATATAAATATATATACATATATATATATATATATATATATATATATATAAGCAATCATTTAATGCTTTGCTAGATTATGAGTCTTAATTCTTCTGCAGGTAGAATGAAGCCTCACAATAACCTAAGACTACATCTCAATATGGAGATGATCAATTAATTTAATCATTTATTTATTCGCCAATCTAGATGGTATAATTTCACCCACACTATCAAATTATTCTTAATAAAATGAAATATCATTTTCTGTGTCTCTTACCAAGTCCTAGTAGGAATCTCACTTCTGCTCCTAGGAAAGCTGGGTGGTCCATCATAGCGCATCTCACCATGGCTTTCATCTTGATAAACCCCTCTAGAGAGCTCAACTTCTCTTCTCTTTCTCCTTTTTTTCTCTTTTTCTTTCTCTCCTCTTTTTTACCTTCTGTGTATGGTTTATGATCACAAACTTATCAGTTAGACACACCTTCCTAGTTTGGAACTTTCCAATCATTCTTCGGATGGGCGTGACCATTAATAAAATGTGACATCATAACCTTACCCAGAATGCATTTTTGCTACTGTTGTAATGTCACCTACTCATACCTAGGTGGCATTGCTGTATAAGCTATCTGCATCATAGTATAAAGGGTTAACTTATGTAAGTCTGAATATACATTTTGACCTTAGAAGCTTTAATTCAAAGCTATAGGGATTAATTCTGACACTTGTAGCAATTAGAGACAGACCTCTAGGCGTCTCTCGAAATGTTTCTCACACTGTTGATTTATTGATATGAATAACTTGAATGGCCTTGTTTTCTCACAGAGATATCAGTACCTCCTGTCATACCAAAGATGTGATTAATTGTTACAAAACACACATCTTCACAGACACTCTTTCAGAGACAGATACTCTTCTAATGAGAAATATATATAATATACTGGATACATGTTGTCTTTGTAACATATAACAATATAATATAAACAAATATATATATGTCCTACTGATTGTCTTATGCTAAGGACTAACTAAGGCTCAATAAATGAATACATACATATTATATATTTTGCTTCATTAATAAATGCCTAATTGTATAGGTAATTATCACCAGCTGCATAGAGCTTATCTTTATCTCCCGTCATAAATTTAAAAGTAGACAAGGAGGCTTCTTCTCAGACTGGTACATTCATGAGAAGGATAACACTGAAGAGTATAAACCTTTGTGTGACCTTAATTTGGCCTACTCAAGACATACAAAATTGTAAATATAGTCGAGCATGGCTCTTAAAGGAAATGAACATCCATCTTGACTAGAATGAATTGGATATCAATGCATTTACATATGAAAAGGCACAACAAACATGACTATCAATATGAGAAGTAAACAGTTGCAGCAGTAAATATTGGAGCAGTTCATAGATAAGGAGTGTGAAAGTATTATTGTCCTTTGATTGAGATCTGGTCCATGGTTGTGACGCTCCCAACAGGTCTGAGGGTATATTATAAAGTGATAAAGAAGGATATAAATCCACACAATATATTCATTCCTGCCCTAAAATACCTTTTAATTCTAAAATTACCATGTCTCTGATGTGGTTAGGGCTAAAAAAAAAAATGTTTTGGCTTCGGTAGACCCGTCCTTTTTTCTTTTATTGTTTGACAATGAGAATTCATTCTTGTTCTTAGCTTCTGTCTTGTTTCACCTACATAAGACCCCCAATAGGACATTTGGTACATACAATTAAGTAGAAATGGATAGATAGGAATCCAGGCATCTAAAAACCAGAAACGCAGTACAACTGCACTGCATTTCAGATCGAAACAGAACAATCTTTCCTCATGGCTCATACAATTAAGCAGACCACATTTGCTGTAGTGTAGTGGAAGGCACCAGGGATTTTGTTGACCAGTTGAATCTTGAGCATATGAACCACATTCTATTATCCCTATCAAGTGATTACTGTAACAGCGGCTGCTGTGCGCCGCTGTTCTTCTGCTTACCACCGCGGTCCCGGGAGCTATGTTCAGCGGTGATCTGCTGCCAGTGTTTCCTTTCAGTCCTGGCCACAGCATGTTTGTGTCACGGCTGAGTATGGGGAAAACCCTCAGCCGTGCGATGTCAGGAGATGTAAGTTGCTGCTCTGCCAGGACCACAGAATTAGGGAGCAGGTCACCTCCTATCGCATCCCTAATCTGACCCTGACTCCTAGCTGCATGAGCCGACCTTGATGGTAGGAGGGCTCATGCTCAGGAACCTCGGATCCCTACTCACCCTCCGCCGATCCCTGAACTAGGAGCTGGGTAGACCACCTGTTCCTCCTGGATGCGGAGAAACAGGAGTCTAAAACTGGCTGAGCTGCAACGGGATATAAACATAAACAGACTATGGATATGGCAGGAGAGTGAAAGACTTCCACCCCTACCTGCCACAGACACACTGACTGGATCCCTGGACACAAGTGCTGAAGTCCACACACAGACATAAAAGGACACAGCACACATAAACACACAGGAAGCCAGAACCATAGCTGCACTAATAACAGACACCACATAAACATAAACTTAACATCACATAACAACATTTATGACCACAAGGGTGGCCCTCACTGGCAGATGATATAAGGGACCAGGAGGGTGCCTCCAGCTTACAAACAAGGCTGGAGTACCCCTCAGACATCAGGTCTCAACTGAGGCTAAATAGCCCATGTAGCCACACCCACACAGACACACCCAGTGCTCACATACTAGGAAGGGAATTAACCCTTCTCACACAAGGGAAGGGAAGACAGACACTTAAAGGAGAAAGTGCACACAACTAAAACCCTGTGCACACCAGACATACAAAATGGCACACCTACAAAGACAGGTTGCCAGGTGTAACCGCATGCAGATTGCAGCAAGCTGCCAAGCACAAACATGTTGCCAGCGGCAACCACATGTGAGGCAACAATCCAGCTGCCCTCACCATGTGATTGACAAAAACCAAACCGCAGGCAACTGCATGCGGATCAGGAGTCACGACCATAACCATGGTCGTGACACTCCCACCCCTCAAAGTCCCCCCACCAAAAAAAAGGGAAAACTAGAGAGGGACCCATACAAGGGGAAAGGAGAAGGGGAATCAGTGTCAGAATATGCGCGTCTCCCCAGGACTGCTGCCGGCCCCTGGAGCAACACACAGGAACCAGGAGCCGACTGCCAGGCTCCGGAGCAACACACAGGAACCGGAGACCAGCAAAGAAACAGCCCGGGGAGAGCGCACTAACACTGCGTCCACTCTCCACTCACGTCCCCATTCCAGTCGCTGCCAGCAGACACTCCCAACCAGCACGCAGCCGGAACACAAACGGAATGCTGCCAGCAGACGACCAGAGATAGGAACATGGAGAGGGACGAGGGATCACCAACATGGACACGGAAGGTAAGGTGGCGGGGGAAAAGCCACTCACCGCGCCGTCAGCGGCGAAACCCCCAAAACGCTCTCCCTGCGGAGAACGCGCATGCACCCCACAAACGTATGGCGAAGCATGCTGCACCCTCTTCATAAAGGTGTTACCAGGTGAGGAGCCTTTGTGGTCACACCAAACATATAAAACGACACACCTACAAAGACAGGTTGCCAGGTGTAACCGCATGCAGATTGCAGCAAGCTGCCAAGCACAAACATGTTGCCAGCGGCAACCACATGTGAGGCAACAATCCAGCCGCCCTCACCATGTGATTGACAAAAGCCGCAGGCAACTGCATGCGGATCAGGAGTCACGACCATAACCATGGTCGTGACAGTTTGATGCTTGTTTCCTCCCGCATTTCCTTAAGGGCCGTCGCGTGTCACTTCCTGTGCTTTATGGGTGGATTATGTTGGACCTTACTGACCAATCATAGCCCTCCTGCACATATATAAGTGGCTCAGCCCCCTTCCCTGATGTCTCAGTGTCAAGGTCCTTGTGTCTTTTTAAGGTTCCTGATATCTAATTGTGTTCCTGTGTTCCTGACTTGTACTTGTATTCCTGGACTCTGGTACCTGTTTGATCTCTTCCTGCTTGCCTTGACTCTCCTGTTGCCAACCCAGATTGCCTGACCTGTACCTGTGCCGCCTGCCTTGACCTATTGCCTGTTTGACTTCGCCTCTGCCTCATCCTTCGGTCTTGCACTGTTGCTTCTGGTTACGACTCAGCCTGCTGACAACGCCTGTACCTCTTGTATCTTGCTCAGGTACCTCCTGGCCCATGTAATGAAAAATATTTTTTTTCCGGAGCAGCTTGGAGAAAAAAGGCCTCACAGTCTCCCACACTCCTTCTGCCCAGCCAAGCCTGCCAGCGCCCCTGAGGCCAAGCCTGCCAGCACCCCTGAGGCCAAACCTGCCAGCACCCCTGAGGCCAAGCCTGTCAGCACCCCTGAGGCCAAGCCTGTCAGCACCCCTGAGGCCAAGCCTGTCAGCACCCCTGAGGCCAAGCCTGTCCGCACCCCTGAGGCCAAGCCTGTCCGCACCCCTGAGGCCAAGCCTGTCCGCACCCCTGAGGCCAAGCCTGTCCGCACCCCTGAGTCTTATATATAAGGGGTTCATTCTTTAAGGGTCCATTCACACGTTCCGCATTTTGCGGACCGCACATTGCAGCACTTATACAATATGCCTATACTTGTCCGCAATTGTGGACAAGAATAGGACATGTTCTATTTTTTTCGGGAACGGAATTGCAGACCTGGAAATGAAATGAATGGGTCCGCAATTCCGTTCGGCAAAATGCAGAACGAAATTGCGGACGTGTGATTTTATACACAGACCTTTAGATTCATACATTTCCTACACTGGCACAAATGTGTTGCCAGTGACCAACTGTCTGTGCTCAATCCTACGCGTAACCATCGCAAGTGCATGAGGAGCTGTGGATGTGGCAGCGAGGTTCGAGAGGTATGTTGGGGTGGGAGATCCGGGAGGGAGGGGGCATAAAAAAAATTTGCTATGGGGCCCAGTCATTTCTAGCTACGCCCCTGGAAAGGCCTCTGTCTGTGGCTTCCGTAAATGGACTGCCACTTCCTGAACCTGTGATTTCTGTTACTTTGCCCCTTAAGTTGCAAATATGGGTCCTACATTCAGAGATGATATCCTTCAATGTGCTGCCAGTGTCCGTGAATCCGGTTATCCTTGGTCTTCCTTCGCTGCATCAGCACACTCCAGTTTTGGACTGGCACTCCAGTCAGATTCTGTGTTGGGAATCATCCTGTCAGTCCACTTGCTTATCGGAGGTCCGACCTGCTTCCTTGCCTACTGTACCTGTAGAACTGCCTGGACTGCCGCAGCAGTATGCCAGTTTTGCGAATGTCTTCAGTAAGAAAGAGGCCGAGACCCTGCCTCCTCATCGTCCATATAATTGTCCGATTGACCTGCTTGGTGCCCCTCCTCCTCGTAGTCGAGTCTTCCCACTCTCACTTCCCGAGAGCCAAGCGATGTCAAGGAGAATCTCGAGAGGGGGTTTATCCGGAAATCTACTTCACCAGCCGGTGCCGGGTTCTTCTTTGTGCAGAAAAAAAATCGATCCTTACGGCCCTGTATTGACTATCAAGGTCTGAATAAGGTCACAGTCAAGAATAGATACCCTCTTCCGCTAATCTCCGAACTCTTTGACAGGGTCCGGGGAGCTAAGGTCTTCACAAAATTCGACCTACGCAGCGTATACAACCTTATCCGCATTCAAAAGGGCAATGAGTGGAACACTGCTTTCAATAATCGTGATGGTCACTATGAGTATCTCGTCATACCCTTCGGTCTGTGCAATGCTGCCGCGGTATTCCAGGAGTTGGTAAACAATATCTTCCGGGACCTGCTCTATGTCTGCGCGATAGTGTACATAGACGATATACTGATGTATTCTCCAGATTTGACCACTCACCGGAAGCATGTACGGTTAGTTTTACAGCGGTTGAGAAAGAATCGACATTATGCCAAACTCGAGAAATGCATTTTTGAAAAATTTATCGCACTGTTCCTCGGATACATAATCTCGGATGCCGGGTTGCAGATGGATCCTGAGAAATTGAATGCAGTAATGGACTGGCCCCGCCCACAGGGTCTTCGTGCTATACCGCGCTTCCTTGGATTTGCTCATTTCTATCATCAGTTCATCCCGAATTTTTCATCTCTTACATCTCCGCTCTTACTAAGAAAGGGGTGAATGCCAGAGTCTGGACTCCTGAGGCTGAAGCCACCTTTGTTCAATTAAAAAGGTAATTTGCTTCTGCACCTGTTCTGTGTCATCCCGATGTCTCCCGCCAATTATTTTTAGAAGTGGACACCTCCTCAATAGGAGCCGGTTCTGTTTTACTACAGAAAGGTTCCAAGGGCAAGATGTTTACATGTTTTCTCCAAGCTCTTCTCCCCTGCTGAGAAGAATTACTGTATAGGAGATAGAGAGCTTCTGGCCATAATACTTGCTTTGGAGGAGTGGCGTTATCTATTGGAGGGGGGCCATCATCTAGTCATAATCTTCACTGACCACAAGAACTTTACTTATCTGCAGATGGCCCAGGGTCTAAACCCTCACCAAGCCAGATGGGCACTCTTCTTCTCCCGTTTTGATTTTAAGCTTCACTTTCGCCTGGCCAAGAAGAACATCAAGGCGGATGCTCTGTCTCAGTCATTTGACTTCTCCAACCAGCAGGAGTTGCCCCAATACATTGTAGATCTTGCTAGCTTGATCACAGTGGCTCCTGTTCTGGTAAAAGACATCCCTCCCAGGAAGACATTTGTGCCATCTGCCAAGAGAAAACATATTCTAGCTTGGGGATAAAACTCCAAACTGGCTCGTCACCCTGGGATCCGCAAGACCATAGAACTTTTGTCTCGCCACTACTGGTGGCCCACACTGTCTAAGGATGTGCGTGATTATGTGTCTGCCTGCACCGTCTGTGCTCAGAATAAAGTCTCCAGGACCAAACCACCCGGGCTGTTACCTCTTCCTGTTCCTGATACCCCATGGCAACACATTGCCATGGACTTTGTTACAGATCTGCCCTCTTCTGCTGGATGTACAGCTATCTGGGTGGTTATAGACCGGTTCTCAAAGATGGTGCACTTCGTTCCTTTGGCTGGCCTGCCTCGGCTGCTGAACTTGCTAAACTGTTCGTGAAACACATATTCCCCTTGCATGGTCTACCTTAGCATATTGTTTCCGATCGCGGAGTCCAGTTTACTAAATAATTTGGAGGGCACTCAACTATCCGGTGTTGCAAGGAATCAGCAAATGTATAAATGTATATAAATCATTTATTCCTAAATATACATATAAAAATATAGAATCAAATCCAGAAAATAAAAATAATTTTTTTTCAAAATTTAAAATGTGGATGGATAAATCCGTAAAGTGCAATGCAATAAAATGAATATATATATATATATATATATATATATATATATAAAGGAATGTGGGCAGCACCACTGTCTGTAAGGTGCAGTCGGAGTGCCAGCGGCTGAGGAGGCAATCCACCTCCAAAGTATAAAAATAAAGAAATTCCGCAGCACATCCAGGTAGTAGAGAAATAAAAAAGGCTTTATTCACCAGGCATGCGACGTTTCAATCCTCTCAATGGGATTTTTCTCAAGCAGTGACTCAGTGGGCAGTGCAGAGTACATATTTAAACAACTTCACATCATTAAACAATCAATGATGCAAATACATTCAATAAAGATAATAAATTCAAAAAATAATAATACAGACAGTGCTATCGATATGTTGATACAATCACATCCTGTCTCGGATCTAAATGCAGTGATATAGTGTTGATCATTCCCATAACCAATTCAACATAAACATATATAAAACAAAATGCTTTAATTGTGACCATAATCCACACAGGTGTAAGTCTCCTAGAGAACTAGAGTGTACAGGTGTACCTTCAGTGTAATGATGAACTGGATCACAGGAGTGGGTGATGGGGTCAATGCACGTGGGTCCCAGCGTCTCAGACATATCAATGCGCATGTCAAAGGACCTTCCTAGGGGTTCCGATCACATGATCACCTATTCAGGCCGATCGTTGAGATGCGCATGTCCAAGGACCTTAAAGCATGTGATCCTGACATGTGATCACTCATCCGATCATGTGACTAGATGTGTCACATGATCGGAGTTAACAATATGGGAATCCAAATACTCAGTATTCAAGCGGACACATATAGAGTATAATTACATGTTCGATCTTGTGCTCAAATGTATATATATCATGTCTGGAGCGTTGTCACACTCCTAGGGTACATCACACGTAAAGGAATGTAAAATCATCAAAATGAAGGCCATAGACATCAGCATGAAAATGACAGAATATACATGCTTGCAATGGCCCTTGGTAGCGTCTCATTGCACTAGGCACCGCACCGGTTCACACATGGAAGGCAATACCAATGGGTCAACGATCAATCTGAGAGATAAAGGTTGCTGTATATAGATGGAAGTACCATTACTATAAAGAGAGAAACAATATGTATTATGCGTAAGTGCCGCCGCTTCTCTTGTTGAATATTGAACTCGATGTAATAATTATTAACCACCGCCGAACGCAGCGACGCGTCCTGAAGGTGGTTGTTTCATTCCGCCTGGATGCGCCGGCGCGTCCTCTCGCGAGTTGCGCGGTCACAGTTGCGCGGGCCGGCAAAAGTTCGAGGAGAATTGCATCAGCAACCTGCCAGCCAATGATCGTCGCTGGCAGGTTGCTGATTTTTAAAAAATCGAATCACAAGCCATATAACAGATCATATTAGTAAATATGATCTGTTATATGGCTTCTCTGCTCCTCTGCTGGTCCTTTTCGTCGGTTGGATCCAGCAGAGGAGCAGACTTCACTGTGAGTACCCACCAAACACTGTCCTAAGCCCCAGATCACCTTCCATCACCCCCATCATCCAAATTAACCCCTTGATCGCCCCCTGTCAATCACTTAGTGAAAGACAAAAAGTGATCAGTGTAAACTGTCACTTTTTTTTTTTCACTAGTATTGGCTGTTAGGTTTTAGGATTAGTTTAGGCCCCTTGGTTAGGTAGTTAGCGTCAGTTAGCGCCCAGCCCACCGCTCCGCAGTCACTTTTATTCGCTGATTAGCGTATCGCTAATCAGCATTTGTACTTTTATAGTATCTGTAAGTGATCAAAACTGATCACGGTCAGATCTATAATTGTATTAGTGTCACCTTAGCTCGCCCTCCACCCAAAACGCAGTGTTTGCCCGATCAGGCCTGATCGGTCGCCCACATGTGCGTTCACCCACGCCCGCCCCACCGCAGTGACAAAAAATTATTTTTTTTTGATCACTGCACATTCACTTTACACACACTGCGGCAATAAAAAAATCAGTTTTGATATTTTTTATCAACCGCAGCGGCCTCCGGTACTTCGCTAGCCTCCCCTTTGTAAGACAGGCTTGCTTTTTTTCTTGGGTAGTCTCAGGGAATACCCCTAAATTTAGTAGTCCAAAATGTCAAACAGGGGGTATTCTTCTGAAGAGGCCTACAGGATTCTGACCCAGTCGGATGAGGAATGGGAACCCTCATCTGACGAATATGAACCTGTAGAAAGCAGTGGCTCTCTGACCCAAAGTTCGGACGAGGAGGTGGAGGTCCCTGATAGAACCAGGCGTACCCGGCCCCGTGTCGCTAGACCACAGGTTGCGCAGGATCCGCTTCAAGAGCAGCAGAGTGGGGCTGTCGCTGCCGGATCACGTGGTGAGGCATACACCAGCAGCGCAGCCCTTCCTGGACCTAGTACCAGCACTGCCGTACAACATGGTGAAGTAGCGAGCACCAGAAGGGCAGTTGAAGCTGGTACGGTGGCACGTGCAGTAGTTACCCCGTCGCAGCCACCGCACAGACAGGCCCGTAGAGCCCCTAGAATCCCTGAGGTGCTGGCAAACCCTGATTGGCAGTCACCAACTTCAGCCGCACCAGTAGTTCCCCCTTTCACCGCCCAGTCTGGAGTTCGGGTTGAGACAGCTCAGATCGGTTCGGCCCTGGGATTTATTGAGCTGTTCTTGACTGCGGAGCTCTTGGACTTAGTCGTGGCAGAGACAAACTGGTATGCCACACAATTTATAACCGCAAACCCGGGAAGCTATTATGCCCAGCCTTTCCGGTGGAAACCAGTCCAAGTTTCCGAACTTAAAATTTTTCTGGGCCTTCTCCTCAACATGGGTCTAACTAAAAAGCATGAATTGCGGTCATATTGGTCCACGAACCCAATTCATCACATGCCCATGTTCTCTGCTGCTATGTCCAGGACACGATTTGAGACCATCCTGCGTTTTCTGCATTTTAGCGACAACACCACCTCCCGTCCCAGAGGCCACCCAGCTTTTGACCGGCTCCACAAAATTCGGCCCCTCATAGACCATTTCAACCAGAAATTTGCAGATTTGTATACCCCTGAGCAAAACATCTGCGTAGACGAGTCCCTAATACATTTTACCGGGCGCCTTGGCTTCAAACAATACATCCCAAGCAAGCGTGCCCGGTATGGGGTCAAATTGTATAAGCTCTGTGAAAGGGCCACAGGCTATACCCACAAATTTCGGATCTATGAGAGAAAAGATCAGACCCTGGAGCCGGTCGGTTGCCCTGACTACCTGGGGAGCAGTGGGAAGACAGTCTGGGACTTGGTGTCACCCTTATTCGGCAAGGGGTACCATCTTTATGTGGACAATTTCTACACAAGTGTGGCCCTCTTTAGGCATTTGTTTCTAGAACGGATTTGCGCCTGTGGCACCGCGCGAACTAGTCGCGTGGGCTTCCCCCAACGGCTCGTTACCACCCGTCTTGCAAGGGGGGAGAGGGCTGCCTTGTGTAATGAAGAACTGCTCACGGTGAAATGGAGAGACAAGCGTGACGTTTACATGCTCTCCTCTATTCACGCAGACACGACAATCCAAATTGAAAGGGCAACCCGTGTCATTGAAAAGCCCCTCTCAGTCCACGACTATAATGCGCTCATGGGAGGGGTAGACTTCAATGACCAGATGTTGGCTCCCTATTTAGTTTCCCGACGCACCAGACGCTGGTATAAGAAGGTGTCTGTATATTTAATTCAATTGGCTCTGTATAATAGTTTTGTTCTCTACAGTAAGGCTGAGAGAACACGATCCTTCCTCAAATTCCAGGAAAAGATCATCGAGAACCTCCTGTATCCAGAAGGTTCCGTGGCCCCATCCACCAGTGTAGTTAGCCGTCTACACGAGCGACATTTCCCCAGTGTCTTTGCTGGTACCTCAACCCAACCGCCACCCCGAAAAAAATGTCGTGTCTGTAGCAGGAGTGGAATAAGGCGTGACACCCGCTATTTCTGTCCTGACTGTCCTGACCACCCTGCCCTATACTTAGGAGAGTGTTTCCGGAAGTACCACACACAGGTACACCTAGCATAGGGATTGCATCTCACAGGACAGGCACACAGGGCTATTAGGGCCCTTTTACTCACAGCTGCTGCAAACCTCTCCTTTCACCTGGGATAAAGTGCATAACGTACTTCGCCACATCTTTGGGCGATTTGCGCTTTGCACATTGTCCCATGGGGAAGGAGAGGTTTGTTCTATAAAGGTAAAAAAAACTAAACAAAAAAAAAATTACCGGTGAGTAAAAAAGTTAACGTTCAGTTAAAAAAGTAAAAAAAAAGTTAATATGTTCTGTTCTAAAGTTAATAAATTTATTGCGTTGCGGCCTGGTTTTTTCTTTTTGGTTTTGTTTTTTTTACCTTCCAGGTGGACCAACCGATCGACTAGCTGCAGCACTGATGTGCATTCTGACAGAAGCATTGCGCTGCTGTCAGATTACACGCAAGTCGGTGTATGCGGCGCTGCAAGACGAGATTTCTCCTCTGCAGTAAAAGATACGTTTGCCGAGGCATATGAGCTGAGGAGGTGGCGGTGTTCATATACTTTGGCAAACACTTTGTATATATATAAAATAAAAAAAATTCCGGCAATGATTTATTCATCCACATCGATTGATGTGAATGGAGAAATCTGGTTTGCCAGGGCATACGAGCTAAGTGGGTATGGATGTTGGGCGGAGCTCCTATGTCCTGGCAGACGCCTTTCCCCTCCTTTTTCTTTTTTTGGCAGAGATTTTTTCATCCACATTGATCGATGCGAATAAAGAAATCTGTGCCGTTCATTTTTTTCTTTCAGCCCAGAGGCTGAACGGAAAAAAAAAAATCTCATTACCTGTAGATTTGTATACCCCTGAGCAAAACATCTGCGTAGACGAGTCCCTATAAGGAGAATAGCAGAAACTCCTAATGCTGGCCATACATGTAATGATTGCGGAGACCCTCAAATGCCCGGGCAGTACAAACACCCCACAAACAACCATTTTGGAAAGAAGACACCCCAAGGTATTCGCTGAGGGGCATATTGAGTCCATGAAAGATTGAAATTTTTGTCCCAAGTTAGCGGAAAGGGAGACTTTGTGAGAAAAAAATCAAAAAAATCAATTTCCGCTAACTTGTGCCAATTATTTTTTTTTTTCTATGAACTCGCCATGCCCCTCATTGAATACCTTGGGGTGTCTTCTTTCCAAAATGGGGTCACATGTGGGGTATTTATACTGCCATGGCATTTTAGGGGCCCCAAAGCGTGAGAAGAAGTCTGGTATCCAAATGTCTAAAAATGCCCTCCTAAAAGGAATTTGGGCCCCTTTGCCCACCTAGGCTGCAAAAAAGTGTCACACATGTGGTATCTCCGTATTCAGGAGAAGTTGGGGAATGTGTTTTGGGGTGTCATTTTACATATACCCATGCTGGGTGAGATAAATATCTTGGTCAAATGCCAACTTTGTATAAAAAAATGGGAAAAGTTGTCTTTTGCCAAGATATTTCTCTCACCCAGCATGGGTATATGTAAAATGACACCCCAAAACACATTCCCCAACTTCTCCTGAATACGGAGATACCACATGTGTGACACTTTTTTGCAGCCTAGGTGGGCAAAGGGGCCCATATTCCAAAGAGCACCTTTCGGATTTCACTGGTCATTTTTTACAGAATTTGATTTCAAACTCCTTACCACACATTTGGGCCCCTAGAATGCCAGGGCAGTATAACTACCCCACAAGTGACCCCATTTTGGAAAGAAGACACCCCAAGGTATTCCGTGAGGGGCATGGCGAGTTCCTAGAATTTTTTATTTTTTGTCACAAGTTAGTGGAAAATGATGATTTTTTATTTTTTTTTTCCTTACAAAGTCTCATATTCCACTAACTTGTGACAATAAATAAAAACTTCTATGAACTCACTATGCCCATCAGCGAATACCTTGGGGTGTCTTCTTTCCAAAATGGGGTCACTTGTGGGGTAGTTATACTGCCCTGGCATTCTAGGGGCCCAAATGTGTGGTAAGGAGTTTGAAATCAAATTCTGTAAAAAATGACCAGTGAAATCCGAAAGGTGCTCTTTGGAATATGGGCCCCTTTGCCCACCTAGGCTGCAAAAAAGTGTCACACATGTGGTATCTCCGTATTCAGGAGAAGTTGGGGAATGTGTTTTGGGGTGTCATTTTACATATACCCATGCTGGGTGAGAGAAATATCTTGGCAAAAGACAACTTTTCCCATTTTTTTATACAAAGTTGGCATTTAACCAAGATATTTATCTCACCCAGCATGGGTATATGTAAAATGACACCCCAAAACACATTCCCCAACTTCTCCTGAATACGGAGATACCACATGTGTGACACTTTTTTGCAGCCTAGGTGGGCAAAGGGGCCCACATTCCAACGAGCACCTTTCGGATTTCACTGGCCATTTTTTACAGAATTTGATTTCAAACTCCTTACCACACATTTGGGCCCCTAGAATGCCAGGGCAGTATAACTACCCCACAAGTGACCCCATTTTGGAAAGAAGACACCCCAAGGTATTCCGTGAGGGGCATGGCGAGTTCCTAGAATTTTTTATTTTTTGTCACAAGTTAGTGGAAAATGATGATTTTTTTTTTTTTCTTACAAAGTCTCATATTCCACTAACTTGTGACAAAAAATAAAAACTTCCATGAACTCACTATGCCCATCAGCGAATACCTTGGGGTGTCTTCTTTCCAAAATGGGGTCACTTGTGGGGTAGTTATACTGCCCTGGCATTCTAGGGGCCCAAATGTGTGGTAAGGAGTTTGAAATCAAATTCTGTAAAAAATGACCAGTGAAATCCGAAAGGTGCTCTTTGGAATATGGGCCCCTTTGCCCACCTAGGCTGCAAAAAAGTGTCACACATGTGGTATCTCCGTATTCAGGAGAAGTTGGTGAATGTGTTTTGGGGTGTCATTTTACATATACCCATGCTGGGTGAGAGAAATATCTTGGCAAAAGACAACTTTTCCCATTTTTTTATACAAAGTTGGCATTTGACCAAGATATTTATCTCACCCAGCATGGGTATATGTAAAATGACACTCCAAAACACATTCCCCAACTTCTCCTGAATACGGAGATACCACATGTGTGACACTTTTTTTTGCAGCCTAGGTGGGGAAAGGGGCCCACATTCCAAAGAGCGCCTTTCGGATTTCACCGGCCATTTATTACAGAATTTGATTTCAAACTCCTTACCACACATTTGGGCCCCTAGAATGCCAGGGCAGTATAGCTACCCCACAAGTGACCCCATTTTGGAAAGAAGACACCCCAAGGTATTCGCTGATGGGCATAGTGAGTTTATAGAACTTTTTATTTTTTGTCACAAGTTAGTGGAATATGAGACTTTGTAAGAAAAAAAATCATCATTTTCCGCTAACTTGTGCCCATTAGCGAATACCTTAGGGTGTCTACTTTCTGAAATGGGGTCATTTGTGGGGTGTTTGTACTGTCTGGCCATTGTAGAATCTCAGGAAACATGACAGGTTCTCAGAAAGTCAGAGCTGCTTCAAAAAGCGGAAATTCACATTTTTGTACCATAGTTTGTAAACGCTATAACTTTTACCCAAACCATTTTTTTTTTACCCAAACATTTTTTTTTAATCAAAGACATGTAGAACAATAAATTTAGAGAAAAATTTATATATGGATGTCGTTTTTTTTTGCAAAATTTTACAACTGAAAGTGAAAAATGTCATTTTTTTGCAAAAAAATCGTTAAATTTCGATTAATAACAAAAAAAGTAAAAATGTCAGCAGCAATGAAATACCACCAAATGAAAGCTCTATTAGTGAGAAGAAAAGGAGGTAAAATTCATTTGGGTGGTAAGTTGCATGACCGAGCAATAAACGGTGAAAGTAGTGTAGGTCAGAAGTGTAAAAAGTGGCCTGGTCTTTCAGGGTGTTTAAGCTATAGGGGCTGAGGTGGTTAAGAGGCCCCCTAGTCTAAACGAGGAGTTCAGTTCATGTGGCTCATGCTGTCATCATCTATTTCACATCCTATGACACCTTTTTTGTACTTATTGCCAAAGATCCATAAAAACCTTAAAGATCCTCCTGGTAGACCAATTGTTTCTGGTCGTGGTTCCCTTCTGTCGAATATTTCTATCTTTCTTGATAGAGTATTACAATATGCATTGGCAGCCCAGTCTTATATCCAAGATACTTCAGATTTTTTAAATAAGTTGGCAGAGATCACTTTATCATCAGATGTAATTCTAGCATCGCTAGACATCACTAGTCTATACACTTCAATCAGACATGAGTTCGGGATAGAGGTGGTAACTAAGGCCTTGTCTCAGTCCACCCTCTCAGCTGAATGCCAGGACTTCATTTTACAACTTCTACATTTGGTGCTGACATGCAATTATTTTTTGTTTGGGGACTATTTTTACCTCCAGAGGAAGGGGACCGCCATGGGGTCCAAAGTGGCCCCCACTTATGCCAACATGGCGGTCACCTTCCTCGAGGAGATGTACATCTATGTATCGCCCCACTTCCGACATGTTCTGAAGTGGTGGCGATACATAGATGACATTTTTTTGATTTGGACGGGATCGGAGGACGCACTCATGGAGTTCTTCCAATTTTTGAATACTATTGATGCGGACAATAAATTTACACTGGAACATTCTTGCCAACAAATACATTTTTTGGACACTGTTGTGACTTTGAGTAATCGTGTGCTATCGACGGGCTTGTATTCCAAGCCCACTGATCGTAACACGCTATTAAGTTACAACAGTGCACATCCTAGGGCTATGGTTAAATCCCTTCCTTTGAGCCAATTTTACCGCGCAAAGCGTATAGTGAGTAACAATGATGAATTGTCAGGGACCTTAAAATGTATGACACAGTCTTTTATAGATAGAGATTATCCTGTAGCTTTACTGGATCAACATCTCATTTCTATACAAGACAAATCGCGGAGTGACCTCCTTACTAAGAGGGATAAAACCAACAATAAACAAATGAAGAGAATTCCTCTAGTCACTGTTTATACTGAGGACAGTACACATATTCGAGATATTGTCTTGAAACACTGGTCTGTCTTGATAAGTGGACATGGGGGGATTGAAGAGTTTCTTCTTCCTCCCCTCATGTCATACAAGAGAGCCAGGAACCTTAAAGATAAATTAATACATACTGATATAGGTACACAAAAAGAGTCTGGCCAGACCTTTTTACGTAGTCCCAAATTGGGGAGTTTTCCATGTTTAAATTGTATTAACTGCCGGTATATGCAGAAGGGTAGCTTCTTTCTGCATCCATCGACACAGAAAAAATACTACATCAAGCACTTTTTGACATGTGAATCCTCATTTGTCGTATACATTCTCTGGTGCCCATGTCAGTTATTATACATTGGTGAGACTTCTTTAGATTTTAAAAGTAGAATTAACCAGCACCGTTATACTATTCGCAAAAAACGTATGGACCTCCCAGTCCCAAAGCACTTTACTGACATGGGCCACAGAGAAGGGGACCTCAAATGTATGCTGGTTGACCATATTCCCTCCCCACGTAGGGGTGGCAATAGACATGCCCTACTTAAAAAATGTGAGATGTAATGGATTGCAAAATTAAACACATTAAGACCACAGGGATTAAATGTGGACTATAGGCCCTGGTTATTGTCCTGAGTGTGTGTACTTATGATTCTGCTCGTCTGTTTCTATATGGAGTTATGTGTGGTAGTGTCCCTTGTTCATATAACAGGGTGATCTTATACATTGTTTTTATTACCCTCAGGATTATGGTGAACATTGTGCTTGTTCACATTAGGAGTGAGCGATGGAAAGTTTATCTACTGGATCACGATGGGACCCAATTTTTTACTTCATGGGTTTTTGTATTTTTTGTACATAGGAAGATTCTCTTGCGGATACAAAAATAATTTAAAACAATTTGATTTATTATAAAAGCACCGTGCATTATTTATTTTGTACCTCATGCATGAATATGACTATATGCGACAAAACTGTGGGATACTTGGGGGGTCTCGTTGCTCTGTCTACGTGCTCTGGTTTCATATGTGGATAGGCCTTTGGAGCCATCGATCTCAGGGAGATAGGTGACACTTTGATCTTTTAATGGACATTTACAGGTTTGCCCCCGGAATCTAGAGGATGATCTCGGGTCTGCCATGTGGGGCTTCCAGGAATGGTATCCCACAGACAGGGGGGATAATTCAGCTTGTGGCTCTATGATGACAGCATGAGCCACATGAACTGAACTCCTCGTTTAGACTAGGGGGCCTCTTAATAATTATTACATCGAGTTCAATATTCAACAAGAGAAGCGGCGGCACTTACGCATAATACATATTGTTTCTCTCTTTATAGTAATGGTACTTCCATCTATATACAGCCACCTTTATCTCTCAGATTGATCGTTGACCCATTGGTATTGCCTTCCATGTGTGAACAGGTGCGCTGCTTAGTGCAATGAGACGCTACCAAGGGCCATTGCAAGCATGTATATTCTGTCATTTTCATGCTGATGTCTATGGCCTTCATTTTGATGATTTTACATTCCTTTACGTGTGATGTACCCTAGGAGTGTGACAACGCTCCAGACATGATATATATACATTTGAGAACAAGATTGAACATGTAATTATACTCTATATGTGTCTGCTTGATTACTGAGTATTTGGATTCCCATATTGTTAACTCCGATCATGTGACACATCTAGTCACATGATCGGATGAGTGATCACATGTCATGATCACATGCTTTAAGGTCCTTGGACATGCGCATCTCAATGATCGGCCTGAATAGGTGATCATGTGATCGGAACCCCTAGGAAGGTCCTTTGACATGCGCATTGATATGTCTGAGACGCTGGGACCCACGTGCATTGACCCCATCACCCACTCCTGTGATCCAGTTTATCATTACACTGAAGGTACACCTGTACACTCTAGTTCTCTAGGAGACTTACACCTGTGTGGATTATGGTCACAATTAAAGCATTTTGTTTTATATATGTTTATGTTGAATTGGTTATGGGAATGATCAACACTATATCACTGCATTTAGATCCGAGACAGGATGTGATTGTATCAACATATCGATAGCACTGTCTGTATTATTATTTTTTGAATTTATTATCTTTATTGAATGTATTTGATTCATTGATTGTTTAATGATGTGAAGTTGTTTAAATATGTACTCTGCACTGCCCACTGAGTCACTGCTTGAGAAAAATCCCATTGAGAGGATTGAAACGTCGCATGCCTGGTGAATAAAGCCTTTTTTATTTCTCTACTACCTGGATGTGCTGCGGAATTTCTTTATTTATATATATATATATATATATATATATATTAGTTTCTGTCTGTCTAGACGTTCTTTATGCGCGACCAAACGACTGGACCGATTATCACCAAATTTGGCACACAGGTACATCAGGTGTCCAGGTTTTAGACTGGGTCTCAGCTCTCTAGGACGTAGCGTTCCTGAGATATTCCCCAAAAATGACCTGTAATTAGCCAATAGAAGCCAGCAAGCCTTTAACTTAATTCCGAACTGCCATACACACGGTCACATGTCCCTTATTAGCAAATAGAAGCTCGCAGGTCCTACTCCAGGTTACCATAACAACTGATCACAGGTTTTAGCAGTTTGCAGGTCCTTACATATTCAGTCATATGACGTATCACGGCAAAACTACACTGCTACATGCATGGGGGCAGGGGCCACTGTTAAATAGACGTGAGCTGTGGAGTTCACTTTTAAAGGGGCGGGCACTGTGGAGGTTACTGTTAAAGGTGCGGGCATGGTGGAAGTCACTGTTAAAGGGGAGGGCACAGTGGAAGTCACTGTTCAAGGGGCGGGCACTGTGGAGGTCACTGTTAAAGGGGTGGTCAATGTTAAAGGGGCAGGAACTGTGGAGGTCACTGTTAAAGTGGTGGTCAATTTTGAAGGGGAGGGCATTGTAAAGGTCACTGTTAAAGAGGCGGGCAGTGTGGAGGTCACTGTTAAAGGGACGGGCACTGTGGAAGTCACTAGTATAAGGGCGGGCACTGTGAAGATCACTGTCAAAGGGGCGGCCACTATGAAGGTCACTGTTAAAGGGGTGCTCAATGTTAAAAGGGTGGGTACTATGGAGGTCATTGTTAAAGGGGCGGGCACTGTGGAGGTCACTGTTAAAATGGCGGGCACTGTTGAGGTCTCTGTTTAAAGAGGCAGTCACTACGGAGGACACTATTAAAGGGGTGGGCACTGTGGAGGTCACTATTAAAGAGGCGGTCACTGCTAAAGGGGCGGGCACTGTGGAGGTCACTGTTAAAGGGGTGGTCATTGTTAAAGGGGCAGTCACTGTAGAGGTCATTGTTAAAGGGGCGGTCACTATGGAGGTCACTGTTAAAGGGCCGGGAACTGTGGAGGTCACTGTTAAAGGGTCGAGCACTGTGGAGGTCATTGTTAAAGGGCGGTCACTATTAAAGGAACGGGCAATGTGAAGGTCACTGTTAAAGGGGCGGGCAGTGTGGAGGTGACTGTTAAAGGGGCACTGAGGAAACTAGTAAAGGGGCGGGCAATGTGGAAGTCACTGTTAAAGGGGCGGGTACTGTGGAGGTTACTGTTAAAGGGGCGGTCACTATGAAGGTCACTGTTAAAGGGGTGGTCAATGTTAAAGGGATGGGCACTGTGGAGGTCACTGTTAAAGGGGTGGACACTGTTAAAGGGGCGGGCACTATGGAGGTCATTGTTAAAGGGGCATGCACATGGAAGTCATTGTTAAAGGGGCGAACACTGTGGAGATCACTGTTAAAGGGGCGGGCACTGTGAAGGTCATTGTTAAAGTGTAGAGGTCACTGTTATGGGGAAAACTGTTGATATCTTTTTACGACACACGGAAACATAAAATAAAATAGATGAAATATAACCGTGCGAAGCCGGGTCCTTCTGCTAGTCTCTTATATACATAAAAATGAGTTTCTGTATGTCTAGACGTTTTTTATGCGCGACCAAATGACTGGAATGATCTTCACCAAATTTGGAACACATGTATATAAGGTTTCCGAGAAGGTTTTATACTGGGTCTCAGCTCCCTAGGACTTAACGTTCCTGAGATATTCCCAAAAATAATGACCACTGTGGAGGTCATTGTTAAAGGGGCGGTCACTATGGAGGTCACTGTTAAAGGGCCGGGAACTGTGGAGGTCAATGTTAAAGGGGTGGGCACTGTGGAGGTCACTGTTAAAAGGCGGTCACTATTAAAGGAACGGGCAATGTGAAGGTCACTGTTAGAGGGGCGGGCACTGTGGAAGTCACTGTTAAAGGGGCAGGTACTGTGGAGGTCACTATTAAAGGGGATGTCAATTTTAAAGGGGTAAGCACTGGAGGTCACTGTTGAAGGGGCGGGCACTGTTAAATGGGCGGGCACTGTGCAGGTACTGTTAAAGGGGCAGCCACTGTGGAGGTCAATGTTAAAGGGGTGGCCACTATGGAGGTCACTGTTAAATGGGCAGGCACTGTGGAGGTCATTGTTAAAGATGCGGGCACTGTAGAGATCACTGTTAAAGGGGCGGGCACTGTTAAAGGGGCGGGCTATGGAGGTCACTGTTAAAGGGGTGAACACTGTGGAGGTCACTATTAAAGATGCGGGCATTGTGGAGGTCTCTGTTAAAGGGGCGGGTACAGTGGAAGTCACTGTTAAAAGGGACGGCCACTATGAAGGTCACTGTTAAAGGGGTGGTCAATGTTAAAAGGATGGGTACTGTGGAGGTCACTGTTAAAGGGGCAGGCACTGTGGATGTCACTGTTAAAGGGGCAGGCACTGTGGATGTCACTGTTAAAGGGGCGGTCACTATTAACCCCTTAAGGACACGGCCATATTTCACCTTAAGGAACAGGACATTTTTTGCAAATATGACCAGTGTCACTTTATGTGGTGATAACGTTAAAACGCTTTGACTTATCCAGGCCATTCTGAGATAGTTTTTTCGTCACATATTGTACTTTATGACACTGGTAAAATAGAGTAAAAAAAAATAATTTTTATTTATAAATAAAATACCAAATTTGACAAAAAATTGGGAAAAATTAGCAAATTTCCAAGTTTAAATTTCTCTACTTCTATAATACATAGTAATACCTACAAAAATAGTTATTACTTTACATTCCACATATCTCTACTTCATGTTTGGATCATTTTGGGAATTCCATTTTATTTTTTGGGGCTGTTACAAGGCTTAGAAGTTTAGAAGCAAATCTTCAAAAACCCACTTTTTAAGGACCAGTTCAGGTCTGAAGTCACTTTGTGAGGCTTACATAATAGAAACCACCCAAAAATGACCCCATTCTAGAAACTACACCCCTCAAGGTATTCAAAACTAATATTATACAAACGTTGTTAACCCTTTAGGTGTTCCACAAGAGTTTAAAATTTTAGAATTTACATTTTTTGGCAAATTTTCCATTTTAATCCATTTTTTCCAGTAACAAAGTAAGGGTTAACAGCCAAACAAAATGCTATATTTATTGCCCTGATTCTGTAGTTTTCAGAAACACCCCATATGTGGCCATAAACTACTGTACGGGCACACAGTAGGGCGTAGAGGGAAAGATGCGCCGTGTGGTTTTTGGAAGGCAGATTTTTG
The DNA here is from genome assembly GCF_905171765.1 of Bufo bufo. Classification (NCBI taxonomy): domain Eukaryota; kingdom Metazoa; phylum Chordata; class Amphibia; order Anura; family Bufonidae; genus Bufo; species Bufo bufo. Next base: position 475,161,543 of record NC_053389.1, read on the forward strand.
CTGGACTGGTTTATTTACACCATGTCCCATTTGAAGCCCCCCTGATGCACCCCTAGAGTAGAAACTCCATAAAAGTGACCCCATCTAAGAAACTACACCCCTCAAGGTATTCAAAACTGATTTTACAAACTTTGTTAACCCTTTAGGTGTTGCCCAAGATGGAAAATAGAGATTCAATTTAAAAATGTCACTTTTTTGGCAGAGTTTCCATTTTAATAATTTTTTCCCAGTTACAAAGCAAGGGTTAACAGCCAAACAGAACTCAATATTTATGGCTCTGATTCTGTAGTTTACAGAAACACCCTATATGTTGTCGTAAACCGCTGTACGGGCACATGGCAGGGTGCAGAAGGAAAGGAATGCCATACGGTTTTGAAAGGCAGATTTTGCTGGACCGTTTTTTTGACACAATGTCCCATTTGAAGCCCCCCTGATGCACCCCTAGAGTAGAAACTCCAAAAAAGTGACCCCATTTTAGAAACTACGGGATAGGGTGGCAGTATTGTTACTAGTTTAGGGTACATATGATTTTTGGTTTGCTCTATATTATACTTTTTGTGAGGCAAAGTACAAGAAATAGCTGTTTTGGCACCATTTTTATTTGTTTTTATTTTCAACATTCATCTGAAAGGTTAGCTCATGTAATATTTTTATAGAGCAGGTTGTCACGGACGCGGCGATACCCAATATGTATAGTATTTTTTTATCTATATAAGTTTTACACAATGATTTCATTTTTGAAACAAAATAAATCATGTTTTAGTGTCTCCATAGTCTGAGAGCCATAGTTTTTTCAGTTTTAATCAAATATCTTGGGTAGGGTAGGATTTTTGCGGGATGAGATGATGGTTTGATTGGCACAATTTTTGGGTGCGTATGACTTTTTGATCGCTTGCTATTACACTTTTTTGTGATGTAAGGTGACAAAAAAAATGCTTTTTTTATACACTTTTTTTTGTACGGTATTCACCTGAGGGGTTAGGTCATGTGATATTTTTATAGAGCAGTTTATTACGGACGCGGCGATACCTAATATGTATACTTTTTTTTATTTATGTAAGTTTTACACAATTATTTCATTTTTGAAAACCAAAAAAGATTATCATGTTTTAGTGTCTCCATATTCTGAGAGCCATAGTTTTTTTAGTTTTTGGGCGATTATCTTAGGTAGGGTCTTATTTTTTTCGGGATGAGGTGATGGTTTGATTGGTACTATTTTGGCGTACATACGACTTTTTTGATCACTTTTATTACCTTTTTTGGGAAGTAAGGTGGGCAAAATTTCAATTTCATCATAGTTTTTTTTTTTTTTTATGGCGTTCACCGTGCGGGTAAAGTAACATGACCGTTTTATAGATCAGGTCGTTACGGACGCGGTGATATCAAACATGTGTAGGGAATTTTATTTTTTTCATTTTTAATCAGTGACATATGTGTTTTTTGATTTTTACTTTTTTCACTTTCTTTTTACATTTTTTTGACCCAGACCCACTTGGTTCTTGAAGATCCAGTGGGTCTGATGTCTGTATAATACAGTACAGTACACTATATAGTGTACTGTACTGTATGTTCACTTTGCAAAGTCTGATTAGACTTCTGCCTTTAGCAGAAGTCTAATCAGCACCATGGACAGCCTCTGATCAGTACCATGGACAGCCGGACGCCTGTGAAGGCGTCCGGTTGCCATGGTACCCATCACTCGCTGCCACAGCAGAGCAGTGGGTGATGGGGAGGGAGGGGGGCGCCCTCCCTCTCCCATCGGGGGCTGGAAAAGCTCTCCCATCGGGGGCCTCCCTCTTAACCTTTTCCATACAGCGGTCCCTACAGACCACGGCATGGAAGGGGTTAAACGCATGGCATCTGTGCCAGCACAGATGTCAGGCATTTCAAGCAGAGTGTCAGCAATGTGCTGACACTCTGCAAACCGCTCGGCCATCCTGAGAGAGGGGGACCGCGGATTGATCGCATGCCTGCCCGCCCCCCCCAAGCACCGCCCGCCCTCCCTGCCGCACTCCCCGCACTAACCCCCCCCCCCCCCCCCCACCGCTGCGCCCGCTGGCAGATAACAAAGACGGCAGCAGGGGGGGTTAAACATTAAAATAAAGGTTATTTGAAGTTTCTGATCAGAAACTTCCGAAACCGCAGCAAACCACAGGTCTGAATTGACCTGCGGTTTGCTGCGATCGCCGACATGGGGGGGTCACAGGACCCCCCGGCGCATTTAGCCAAGGTGCCTGCTCAATGATTTGAGTAGGCACCGGGTTCTGATCGGAACTATACATGACGTACCGGTACGTCATATGTCCTCAAGTACCAGGACAACATGCCGTACCGGTACGTCATGTGTCCTGAAGAGGTTAAGTTCCCTGTCTGCCCCTGCAGCTGTTAGGGACACCAAACACTAGCTAATAGGGCCACAAAAGTCCTTTTAAGGAATGAGATAGGTGTGCTATCGATAGGTGTGATATACTTATAATATAGTACAGTGCATTTGTATTGCGCAGCAGTTATGTGCGGTTCTGCTGCAATACTGCAGCTATACAGAGGGACAAACACTATTGGAACAACTAATTGCAAAGGGTGTGATATACCTGTTACCCCCCAAAAAACTGATTGAGGGGTGTGATATACCTATAATATACTTTCTAACATAGAAAGTATATAGTGCATTTGTATTTTTGCAGCAGTTGTGTGTGGTTCTGCTGCGATACCGCAGCTATATAGAGGGACAAGCGCTATTGGAACAACTAATTGAAATGGGTGTTCTATACCTGTTGCCCCCAAAAAAACTGATTAAAGGGTGTGATATACCTGTTGCCCCAAATAAACAGGGTGGTGTGATATAACTGTTGTGGCAAAAAATAATAATTGAGGGTTGTCATATACCTGCTTCCACAAAATACTGATTAAGGGGATTGATATACCAGCTTCCACCAAATATTGATTGAGACCTGCGAGGTACCGGCTTCCACAAAATACTGATTAAGGGGATTGATATACCTGATTCCACCAAATATTGATTGAGGCCTGCGATATACCTGCTTCCACAAAATACGGATTAAGGGGATTGATATACCTGCTTCCACAAAATACTGATTAAGGGGATTGATATACCTGCTTACACAAAATATTGAATGAGGCCTGTGATATACCTGCTTCCACAAAATACAGATTAAAGGGACTCTGTCACCACTTTCTAACCCCCCCTTTTAACCACCTCAGGACCCGCCGTACGCAGGATTGCGTCTTTGCGCCGTCCTGTTGTTCTGGGTGGACGCGCCGGTGCGTCCTCTCGCGAGACGCGAGATTTCCTGTGAACGCGCGCACACAGGCGCGCGCGTTCACAGGATCGGAAGGTAAGCGAGTGGATCTCCAGCCTGCCAGCGGCGATCGTTCGCTGGCAGGCTGGAGATGTGATTTTTTTAACCCCTAACAGGTATATTAGACGCTGTTTTGATAACAGCGTCTAATATACCTGCTACCTGGTCCTCTGGTGGTCCCCTTTGTTTGGATCGACCACCAGAGGACACAGGCAGCTCAGTATTATGTTGCACCAAGCACCACTACACTACACCCCCCCCCCCCCCGTCACTTATTAACCCCTTATTAGCCCTTGATCACCCCTGATCACCCCATATAGACTCCCTGATCACCCCCCTGTCATTGATTACCCCCCCTGTCATTGATCAACCCCCTGTAAAGCTCCATTCAGATGTCCGCATGATTTTTACGGATCCACTGATAGACTGATCGATCCGTAAAAATCATACGGACGTCTGAATGCAGCCTTACAGGGGAGTGATAAATGACGGAGGTGATCACCCCATATAGACTCCCTGATCACCCCCCTGTCATTGATCACCCCCCTGTAAAGCTCCATTCAGATGTCCGCATGATTTTTACGGATCCACTGATAGACTGATCGGATCCGTAAAAATCATACGGACGTCTGAATGCAGCCTTACAGGGGAGTGATCAATGACTGTGGTGATCACCCCATATAGACTCCCTGATCACCCCCCTGTCATTGATTACCCCTCTGTCATTGATCACCCCCCTGTAAAGCTCCATTCAGATGTCCGCATGATTTTTACGGATCCACTGATAGACTGATCGGATCCGTAAAAATCATACAGACGTCTGAATGGAGCCTTACAGGGGAGTGATCAATGACTGTGGTGATCACCCCATATAGACTCCCTGATCACCCCCCTGTCACATTAGGGCCCCTGGAAAATGCCAGGGCAGTATAACTACCCCACAAGTGACCCCATTTTGGAAAGAAGACACCCCAAGGTATTCCGTGAGGGGCATGGCGAGTTCCTAGAATTTTTTATTTTTTGTCACAAGTTAGTGGAAAATGATGATTTTTTTTTTTTTTTTTTTTTTTTCATACAAAGTCTCATATTCCACTAACTTGTGACAAAAAATAAAAACTTCCATGAACTCACTATGCCCATCAGCGAATACCCTGGGGTCTCTTCTTTCCAAAATGGGGTCACTTGTGGGGTAGTTATACTGCCCTGGCATTCTAGGGGCCCAAATGTGTGGTAAGGAGTTTGAAATCAAATTCTGTAAAAAATGACGAGTGAAATTCGAAAGGTGCTCTTTGGAATGTGGGCCCCTTTGCCCATCTAGGCTGCAAAAAAGTGTCACACATCTGGTATCTCCGTACTCAGGAGAAGGTGGGGAATGTGTTTTGGGGTGTCTTTTTACATATACCCATGCTGGGTGAGAGAAATATCTTGGCAAAGACAACTTTTCCATTTTTTTATACAAAGTTGGCATTTGACCAGATATTTATCTCACCCAGCATGGGTATATGTAAAAAGACACCCCAAAACACATTCCCCAACTTCTACTGAATACGGAGATACCAGATGTGTGACACTTTTTTGCAGCCTAGGTGGGCAAAGGGGCCACATTCCAAAGAGCACCTTTCGGATTTCACTCGTCATTTTTTACAGAATTTGATTTCAAACTCCTTACCACACATTTGGGCCCCTAGAATGCCAGGGCAGTATAACTACCCCAGAAGTGACCCATTTTGGAAAGAAGAGACCCCAAGGTATTTCGTGATGGGCATAGTGAGTTCATGGAAGTTTTTATTTTTTGTCACAAGTTAGTGGAATATGAGACTTTGTAAGAAAAAAAAAAAAAAAGAAAAAAATCATCATTTTCCGCTAACTTGTGACAAAAAATAAAAAGTTCTATGAACTCACTATGCCCATCAGCGAATACCTTAGGGTGTGTATTTTCCGAAATGGGGTCATTTGTGGGGTGTTTGTACTGTCTGGCCATTGTAGAACCTCAGGAAACATGACAGGTGCTCAGAAAGTCAGAGCTGCTTCAAAAAGCGGAAATTCACATTTTTGTACCATAGTTTGTAAACGCTATAACTTTTACCCAAACCATTTTTTTTTTACCCAAACATTTTTTTTTAATCAAAGACATGTAGAACAATAAATTTAGAGCAAAATTTATATATGGATGTCGTTTTTTTTGCAAAATTTTACAACTGAAAGTGAAAAATGTCATTTTTTTGCAAAAAAAATCGTTAAATTTCGATTAATAACAAAAAAAGTAAAAATGTCAGCAGCAATGAAATACCACCAAATGAAAGCTCTATTAGTGAGAAGAAAAGGAGGTAAAATTCATTTGGGTGGTAAGTTGCATGACCGAGCAATAAACGGTGAAAGTAGTGTAGGTCAGAAGTGTAAAAAGTGGCCTGGTCTTTCAGGGTGTTTAAGCACTGGGGGCTGAGGTGGTTAAAAGTATTGTCATCTCCATGGCGCCCCTGTGATTACAAAGGTGTTGTTAGAAGATAAATTCGCCGTCTCCTTTTGATAAAAAGAGCTTTTATCTAACCTGTCAATCTTCTTGATAAGGTGCCCAGGGCGTTTCTGTCGGTCTCAAGCTGCCGCCCGCCGCCGCTGTTGGTGCCCAGCTCCTCCCCTGATGCTTTCAGCGCCGCCTGAATGTAATGAAATACGCCTCCGGCTCTCGCTCAGTGCCCCCTCCTCCTTTTCAAAGATCCCGCGCGTGCGCACAGGCCTGTGCCTGATGCGCCCGTGCGGACATTTACAATCAGCCTCATTGAGCGAAGTGCGCATGCGCGCACTTCGCTCAACCTCCTCATCAGACGAGCACTGCAGCCGGCCGGCTGCAGTGCTCGTCTGATGAGGAGGTTGAGCGAAGTGCGCGCATGCGCACTTCGCTCAATGAGGCTGATTGTAAATGTCCGCACGGGCGCATCAGGCACAGGCCTGTGCGCACGCGCGGGATCTTTGAAAAGGAGGAGGGGGCACTGAGCGAGAGCCGGAGGCGTATTTCATTACATTCAGGCGGCGCTGAAAGCATCAGGGGAGGAGCTGGGCACCAACAGCGGCGGCGGGCGGCAGCTTGAGACCGACAGAAACGCCCTGGGCACCTTATCAAGAAGATTGACAGGTTAGATAAAAGCTCTTTTTATCAAAAGGAGACGGCGAATTTATCTTCTAACAACACCTTTGTAATCACAGGGGCGCCATGGAGATGACAATACTTTTAAAAGGGGGGGTTAGAAAGTGGTGACAGAGTCCCTTTAAGGGGATTAATATACCTGCTTCCACAAAATACTGATTGAGGTCTGCAATATACCTGCTTCCACAAAATACTGATTAAGGGGATTGATATACCTGCTTCCACCTAATATTGATTGAGGCCTGCGAGATACCGGCTTTCACAAAATACTAATAAAGAGGATTGATATACCTGCTTCCGCAAAATACCGATTGAGGGCTGCGAGATACCTGCTTTCACAAAATACTGATTAAGGGGGTTGATATACCTGCTTCCACAAAATACTGATTAATGGGATTATGCCTGCTACCACAAAATATTGATTGAGGCCTGCGATATACCTGCTTCCACAAATACTGCTCTTCTCTAGGGACTTAGGCACAGGGTCATTTAGAAAATTACAGGCAGAGGACGAGGCAGGCCGTTCTTCAGGGGTGGTAGGAGTCAGGCAGGTGCACCAGGCTGGAGCCTAAGAGGGAAGTTGGAGAAGGCGCGTGCGATTACTTCAAAGGACGCACCAGAGTTGGTTGAGTGGCTCATTCAGCCTTCCGCTTCTGCATCCTCCTCATCCTCTGTATCTGCACCCTTTTCACTCTCTGCTATGCCACCCAGCGGTCTGATGACGGTACCCAGATCATCCCAAGGAGGGAGGTTCCCGCTGTTGCTGCCTACTCCAAGATCTCAAATGTCAGTGGTGGTGAAGGTGACGATGATGACGTCTCGATGGACGTCACGTGGGTGCCCACAAGAGAGGAACAGTAGGGTAGTTCAGAGGGAGAGATGGAGCAGCAGAGAGGGAGGAGAAGGAGGAGCAGAGCTCGCAGGGCACAGGAGGCAAAAAGCAGACTGCAAATGTATCTGGAGCGAGCCATCCACCATGCACGGTCACTTGGCACCACAGTGTGGGCTTTTTCTAATGTGTCAGATGCTGACAATAGTGTTGCCATCTGCAGCCTGTGCTGTCAACGAATAAGTCACGGTAAGCCCAACACTCACATAGGGACGACTGTCTTAAGAAGGCACCTGGCCTCCCATCACCGAGCCCAGTGGGAGAAATGCCATCAGAAACCACAAAGCCACACTCCCGGCGCTGCACGTCCTGCCTCTTCTTCTCCTCTCTCCTCCCATTTGTCCTCCTCTGGCAAAAGGCAGGCTTCCGTGGCCAAAATGTTCGAGCGTAAAAAGTTGATGACGCCGGATAACCCTCTTGCCCAATGGCTGACCGCTGGCTTGTCAGAACTGCTAGCTCGCCAACTACTGGCCAAAAAACTGGTGGACTCGGATGCCTTTATTAAATTTGTGGCCATTGGCACACCACAATGGTAGGTCCCCAGAAGGAAATATTTCTCCCAGAAGGGCATCCCAAAGCGATATGGCCACGTACAGTAGCAATTGAATATATCTCTGGCACACAGTGTCGGTGCCAAAATACATCTGACCACAGACCCGTGGTCTAGCAAACACGGGCAGTGAAGGTACATAACTTTTACTGCCCACTGGGTGAACCTTCTGACGGTCATCAGGCATGTAACCCGTGGCTCCCGTGTGGATTTGGTGTTGCCACCACAGATTGCATGCAGGCCTGCCTCTTCTTCTCCTCCTCCTACTCCACTTCTCCTCCTCGGCTGACTCCTCTTTTTCCACTGCTACCGCCTCTTCTGCTGCGCCCCCAAGCTCCCCAGAACCTATTCAACGTGCCAGGTGAGACGCTGCCATGCTGTGCTGCGGCTGTTGTGCCTGGAAGCGAAGAGCCACACCGGTCCTGCACTGCTTTGAGCTCTGCGGTCACAGGCTGATCAGTGGCTAACCCAGCTCAATTTGACAGTTAGTAAAGAGGTGTGCGACAATGGTATCAATCTGCTAAGCGCGCTAAAACAGGGCAAAATGACACAGGTGCCGTGCATGGCACACGTCCTGAACTTAGTCGTGCAGCGATTCGTTGCCAAATACCCCGGGGTCCAGGATGTCTTGCGGCAGGCCAGGAAAATCTCTGGCCATTTTAGAAGATCTTACATGGCCATGGCTCGCATTGCTGATGTTCAGCGGCGACACCACCTGCCCGTCAGACGTCTGATTTGTGACAGCCCGACGCGCTGGAACTCCACCTTGTATATGCTTGATAGGCTTCTCCAGCAGCAATGTGCCATTAACGACTACCTGTACGAACTCTGTAGCAGGACAGGTTTGGGGAGCTTGATTTCTTTTCACAGTGCCAGTGGCTGCTCATGCGTGACACATGCAGACTTCTGCGGGCATTTAATGAGATAACCAAACTGGTCAGTCGCAGCCAGGGCACCATCAGTGACATCGTACCTTACGCCTTCTTTCTGCATTGCATTGTGTCATTGATCAAACCGTCGAGGAGCAGTAGCTGGAAGATGAGGAAGACGCAATGAATTCCCAGGGGGGGGGCTACTCCATCTGAGACAAGTCAGCAGGAGTCTGAAGAGGAGTCAGAAGAGGATGGTGGCTGGGGGTAGAAGGAGGAGGAGCAAGAAGAGCAGACTTTGAGGGGGACTTTAAACTTTTCGGGGATCACTGGTGTTGTCCGTGGCTGGAGGGAGGAGACTGAGGACGACATTCTCCTGGGCGATGAGCAGAAGCCAGGGTGCTCCACTGCTTCTAATTTAGTGCAAATGGGGGCCATCGTGCTCAAGTGTTTGAAGAGAGACCCCCGTATAAAAAGCATAAAGGGCATGGACCAGTACTGGGTGGCAACGTACTTATACCCCCGGTACAAACACAAAATGGCTGACATGTTACCAGCATCACAGAGGGCTGGCAGAATGCGGCATTTCCAGGCCTTGCTGCAAGATATGCTGCATTCTTCTGTTGTGGGCGCTGGCAGAGGAATTTCCACCCACAGCGAAACAGGTGCTGGTACCAATCCTACCGCTCCTGTAAGAAGAGGGCAGTTTGAAGATGTGTTGGTCACTTCAGATGAGATCATCCTTTAAACCAACCCATCGATAGCCACCATCCGGATCCAGCCTCAGGGAACGCCTAGACCAACAGGTGTCCGACTCCATCAGGTTAACGTCCGATGTGGATGCTCTGAGAAGAGAGGAACCCCTGGACTACTGAATGTGCAGGCTTGACATGTGGCTGGCACAATTTGCCATGGAACTGTTGGCTTGTTGGCCAGTGTCCTGTCCGAAAGGACGTTCAGCGCAGCAGGGCGGATCGTGACCGATAAGCATGGCTCTCGGATGAATTCAACAACTGTGACGACCACGTGTAATTGAATTTCCTCATGCCAGCCCACACATATCCGCCACCACCGAGAACAAAGAATGGTCCTTGTCTTATGTATATACAGCGGTATAAAAGACCTTTTCTGTCAGGTGAATGCCTAATTTTTGGGGCCTGTACTGGCCGACAGTAAAATTTGTATCCAGTGACTGCCTAATGTACCTCCAGCCACATCATCACAAGTTTTTTTCTGTCAGGTGAATGCCTAATTTTTGGGGCCTGTACTGGCCTACAGTAAAACTTTTATCCAGTGACCGCCTAATGTACCTTCCGCCACATCATCACAAGTTCTTTTCTGTCAGGTGAATGCCTAATTTTTGGTTCCTATACTGGCCTACAATAAAAATTTTATCCAGTGACCGCCTACTGTACCTTCTGCCACATCATCACAAGTTATTTTCTGTCAGGTGAATGCCTAATTTTTGGGGCCTGTACTCCCGTGGCCTAAAATAGAAACTTTCTAGGCTCCAGCAGGGCACATTTTTTAGAGTTTTCCTTTAAGACACATAAAAATGGCCCCTGATTAAAATACATATTTTTTGTGGGAAATTTTTGCCAATGATCTCCCTCTGGTATGTCACTGTCCATGTTGTGGGACTATTTGTGCACTTCTAGTAAGTATTTAGTGGCTGCAAATATGACCTGAAGGTTTTTCAGGTTTGCCTGCCATTAAAATCAATGGGAACATTTGATCGCGAACGCGAAACATCCTGGCTGATGTTCGTCCATCACTACTCCTCAGCAGATAAAGTTCATTAGACATAGATGAACAGCAATTAAAAAGATTTTTTGAAAAGCAGTAAAGTCTGACATGTCTTTTACTCAAACCAAAAAGGTAAATTAACCTTTTGGTTTGAGTAAAAGACATGTAAGACTTTACTGCTTTTCAAAAAAATCTTTTAAAGGGGTTCAGCTTCTTTTTGTTCTTAACCACCTCCGGACCGCCTAACGCAGGGAATGCGTTCCGGAGGTGGCAGCGCTGCGCAGAGTCACGCATATACGCGTCATCTCGCGAGACGCGAGATTTCGCTCCAAGCCGGCCCGCGCATGCGCATCGCGGGCCGGCAAAATTCAAAGAACAAGTTCGTCACCAGCCTGCCAGCAACGATCATTGGCTGGCAGGCTGGCGATTTTCAAAAAATCCAATCCAAAGTCATATAACAGATCATATTAGTAAATATGATCTGTTATATGGCTTGTCTGCTCCTGTGCTGGTCCTTTTCGTCGGTTGGATCCAGCACAGGAGCAGACTGAACTGTGAGTACACCAACACTACACCTTAGCCCCAGATCACCCACGCTGCACCCCAATTAACCCTTTGATCACCCCTTTGATCGCCCCTGTCAATCACTAGTGAAAGGAAAAAAAGTGATCAGTGTAAACTGTCACTTTTTTTTTTTCACTGGTTTTGGCTGTTAGGTTTTAGGGGGATAGTTTAGGCCCCTTGGGTTAGGTAGTTAGCGTCAGTTAGCGCCCACCCCACCGCACCGCAGTCACTTTTATTCGCTGAATAGCGTATCGCTAAATCAGCATTTGTACTTTTATAGTATCTGTAAGTGATCAAAACTGATCACGGTCAGATCTATAATAGTATTAGTGTCACCTTAGCTCGCCCTCCACCCAAAACGCCGTGTTTGCCGCATCAGGCCTGAATCGGTCGCCCACACGAGCGTTCACCCACGCCCCGCCCCACCGCTAGTGTCAAAAAATAATTATATTTTGATCACTGCACTATCATTTTACACGCACTTGCGGCGATCAAAAAATCAGTTTTTTGATATTTTTTATCAACCGCAGCAGCCCTCCGGTACTCGCTAGCCTCCCCTTTGTAAGGGACAGGATTGCTTTTTTTCTTGGGTGTCTCAGGGAATACCCCTAAATTTAGTAGTCCAAAATGTCAAACAGGGGGTATTCTTCTGAAGAGGCCTACAGGATTCTGACCCAGTCGGATGAGGAGTGGGAACCCTCATCTGACGAATCTAGCGGGTCAGAATATGAACCTGTGGAAAGCAGTGGCTCTCTGACCCAAAGTTCGGACGAGGAGGTGGAGGTCCCTGGCAGCACCAGGCGTACCCGGCCCCATGTCGCTAGACCACAGGTTACGCAGGATCCGCTTCAAGAGCAGCAGAGTGGGGCTGTCGCTGCCGGATCACGTGGTGAGGCATACACCAGCAGCGCAGCCCTTCCTGGACCTAGTACCAGCACTGCCGTACAACCTGGTGAAGTAGCGAGCACCAGAAGGGCAGTTGAAGCTGGTACGGTGGCACGTGCAATAGTTACCCCGTCGCAGCCACCGCAAAGACGGGCCCGTAGAGCCCCTAGAGTCCCTGAGGTGCTGGCAAATCCTGATTGGCAGTCACCAACTTCAGCCGCACCAGTAGTTCCCCCTTTCACCGCCCAGTCTGGAGTTCGGGTTGAGACGGCTCAAATCGGTTCGGCCCTGGGATTTTTTGAGCTGTTCTTGACTGCGGAGCTCTTGGACTTAGTCGTGGCAGAGACCAACCAGTATGCCACACAATTTATAACCGCTAACCCGGGAAGCTATTATGCCCAGCCTTTCCGGTGGAAACCAGTCCAAGTTTCCGAGCTTAAAATTTTTTTGGGCCTTCTCCTCAACATGGGCCTGACAAAAAAGCATGAATTGCGGTCATATTGGTCAACGCACCCAATTCATCACATGCCCATGTTCTCTGCTGCTATGTCCAGGACACGATTTGAGACCATCCTACGTTTTCTGCATTTTAGCGACAATACCACCTCCCGTCCCAGAGGCCACCCTGCTTTTGACCGGCTCCACAAAATTCGGCCCCTCATAGACCATTTCAACCTGAAATTTGCAGATTTGTATACCCCTGAGCAAAACATCTGCGTAGACGAGTCCCTAATACATTTTACCGGGCGCCTTGGCTTCAAACAATACATCCCAAGCAAGCGTGCCCGGTATGGGGTCAAATTGTATAAGCTCTGTGAAAGGGCCACAGGCTATACCCACAAATTTCGGATCTATGAGGGAAAAGATCAGACCCTGGAGCCGGTCGGTTGCCCTGACTACCTGGGGAGCAGTGGGAAGACAGTCTGGGACTTGGTGTCACCCTTATTCGGCAAGGGGTACCATCTTTATGTGGACAATTTCTACACAAGTGTGGCCCTCTTTAGGCATTTGTTTCTAGAACGGATTTGCGCCTGTGGCACCATGCGAACTAGTCGCGTGGGCTTCCCCCAACGGCTTGTAACCACCCGTCTTGCAAGGGGGCAGAGGGCTGCCTTGTGTAACGAAGAACTGCTCGCGGTGAAATGGAGAGACAAGCGTGACGTTTACATGCTCTCCTCCATTCACGCAGACACGACAATCCAAATTGAGCGAGCAACCCGTGTCATTGAAAAGCCCCTCTGTGTCCACGACTATAATGCGCTCATGGGAGGGGTGGACTTCAATGACCAGATGTTGTCTCCGTATTTAGTTTCCCGCAGAACCAGACGCTGGTATAAGAAGGTGTCTGTATATTTAATTCAATTGGCGCTCTACAATAGTTTTGTTCTCTACAGTAAGGCTGGGAGAACAGGATCCTTCCTCAAATTCCAGGAAGAGATCATCGAGAACCTCCTTTACCCAGGAGGTTCCGTGGCCCCATCCACCAGTGTAGTTAGCCGTCTACACGAGCGACATTTCCCCAGTGTCGTTCCTGGTACCTCAACCCAACCGTCACCCCGAAAAAGATGTCGTGTCTGTAGCAGGAGTGGAATAAGGCGTGACACCCGCTATTTCTGTCCTGACTGTGCTGACCACCCTGCCCTATGCTATGGAGAGTGTTTCCGGAAGTACCACACACAGGTACACTTAGCATAGGGATCACATCTCACCAGGACAGGCACACAGGGCTATTAGGGCCCATTCACTCACAGCTGCTGCAAACCTCTCCTTTCACCTGGGATAAAGTGCATAATGTACTTCGCCACATCTTTGGGCGATTTGCGCTTTGCACATTGTCCCATGGGGAAGGAGAGGTTTGTTCTATAAAAGGTAAAAAAAACTAAACAAAAAAAAAAATACCGGTAAGTAAAAAAGTTAAATGTTCAGTTAAAAAAGTTTAAAAAAAGTTTCTATGTTCTGTTCAACAGTTAATAAAGTTATTGCTTTGCGGCCTGGTTTTTTCTTTTTTGTTTTGTTTTTTTTACCTTTCAGGTGGACCAACCGATCGACTAGCTGCAGCACTGATGTGCATTCGGACAGAAGCATTGCGCTGCTGTCAGATTACACGCAAGTCGGTGTATGCGGCGCTGCAAGACGAGATTTCTCCTCTGCAGTAAAAGATATGTTTGCCAAGGCATATGAGCTGAGGAGGTGGCGGTGTTCATATACTTTGGCAAACACTTTGTATATATAAAAAAAAAAATCCCGGCAATGATTTATTCATCCACATCGATTGATGTGAATGGAGAAATCTGGTTTGCCAGGGCATACGAGCTGAAGTGGGTATGGATGTTGGGCGGAGCTCCTATGTCCTGGCAGACGCCTTTCCCCTCCTTTTTCTTTTTTTGGCAGAGATTTTTTCATCCACATTGATCGATGCGAATGAAGAAATCTGTACCGTTCATTTTTTTCTTTCAGCCCAGAGGCTGAACGGAAAAAAAAAATCTCATTACCCGTATGCTCAATATAAGGAGAATAGCAGAAACTCCTAATGCTGGGCATACATGTAATGATTGCGGAGACCCTCAAATGCCAGGGCAGTACAAACACCCCACAAATAACACCATTTTGGAAAGAAGACACCCCAAGGTATTCGCTGAGGGGCATATTGAGTCCATGAAAGATTGAAATTTTTGTCCCAAGTTAGCGGAAAGGGAGACTTTGTGAGAACAAAATCAAAAAAATCAATTTCCGCTAACTTGTGCCAAATTTTTTTTTTTCAATGAACTCGCCATGCCCCTCATTGAATACCTTGGGGTGTCTTCTTTCCAAAATGGGGTCACATGTGGGGTATTTATACTGCCCTGGCATTTTAGGGGCCCCAAAGCGTGAGAAGAAGTCTGGTATCCAAATGTCTAAAAATGCCCTCCTAAAAGGAATTTGGGCACCTTTGCCCACCTAGGCTGCAAAAAAGTGTCACACATGTGGTATCTCCGTATTCAGCAGAAGTTGGGGAATATGTTTTGGGGTGTCATTTTACATATACCCATGCTGGGTGAGATAAATATCTTGGTCAAATGCCAACTTTGTATAAAAAAAATGGGAAAAGTTGTCTTTTGCCAAGATATTTCTCTCACCCAGCATGGGTATATGTAAAAAGACACCCCAAAACACATTCCCCACCTTCTCCTGAGTACGGAGATACCAGATGTGTGACACTTTTTTGCAGCCTAGGTGGGCAAAGGGGCCCACATTCCAAAGAGCACCTTTCGGATTTCACAGGTCATTTACCTACTTACCAGACATTAGGGCCCCTGGAAAATGCCAGGGCAGTATAACTACCCCACAAGTGACCCCATTTTGGAAAGAAGACACCCCAAGGTATTCCGTGAGGGGCATGGCAAGTTCCTAGAATTTTTTATTTTTTGTCACAAGTTAGTGGAAAATGATGATTTTTTTTTTTTTTTTTTTTTTCATACAAAGTCTCATATTCCACTAACTTGTGACAAAAAATAAAAATTTCCATGAACTCACTATGCCTATCAGCGAATACCTTGGGGTCTCTTCTTTCCAAAATGGGGTCACTTGTGGGGTGGTTATACTGCCCTGGCATTCTAGGGGCCCAAATGTGTGGTAAGGAGTTTGAAATCAAATTCAGTAAAAAATGACCTATGAAATCCAAAAGGTGCTCTTTGGAATGTGGGCCCCTTTGCCCACCTAGGCTGCAAAAAAGTGTCACACATCTGGTATCCCCGTACTCAGGAGAAGTTGAGGAATGTGTTTTGGGGTGTCTTTTTACATATACCCATGCTGGGTGAGATAAATATCTTGGTCAAATGCCAACTTTGTATAAAAAAATGGGAAAAGTTGTCTTTTGCCAAGATATTTCTCTCACCCAGCATGGGTATATGTAAAATGACACCCCAAAACACATTCCCCACCTTCTCCTGAGTACGGAGATACCAGATGTGTGACACTTTTTTGCAGCCTAGGTGGGCAAAGGGGCCCATATTCCAAAGAGCACCTTTCGGATTTGACAGGTCATTTTTTTCAGAATTTGATTTCAAACTCCTTACCACACATTTGGGCCCCTAGAATGCCAGGGCAGTATAACTACCCCACAAGTGACCCCATTTTGGAAAGAAGACACCCCAAGGTATTCCGTGAGGGGCATGGCAAGTTCCTAGAATTTTTTATTTTTTGTCACAAGTTAGTGGAAAATGATGATTTTTTTTTTTTTTTTTTTTTTTCATACAAAGTCTCATATTCCACTAACTTGTGACAAAAAATAAAAATTTCCATGAACTCACTATGCCCATCAGCGAATACCTTGGGGTGTCTTCTTTCCAAAATGGGGTCACTTGTGGGGTAGTTATACTGCCCTGGCATTCTAGGGGCCCAAATGTGTGGTAAGGAGTTTGAAATCAAATTCTGAAAAAAATGACCTGTCAAATCCGAAAGGTGCTCTTTGGAATATGGGCCCCTTTGCCCACCTAGGCTGCAAAAAAGTGTCACACATCTGGTATCTCCGTACTCAGGAGAAGGTGGGGAATGTGTTTTGGGGTGTCATTTTACATATACCCATGCTGGGTGAGAGAAATATCTTGGCAAAAGACAACTTTTCCCATTTTTTTATACAAAGTTGGCATTTGACCAAGATATTTATCTCACCCAGCATGGGTATATGTAAAAAGACACCCCAAAACACATTCCTCAACTTCTCCTGAGTACGGGGATACCAGATGTGTGACACTTTTTTGCAGCCTAGGTGGGCAAAGGGGCCCACATTCCAAAGAGCACCTTTTGGATTTCATAGGTCATTTTTTACTGAATTTGATTTCAAACTCCTTACCACACATTTGGGCCCCTAGAATGCCAGGGCAGTATAACTACCCCACAAGTGACCCCATTTTAGAAAGAAGAGACCCCAAGGTATTCGCTGATGGGCATAGTGAGTTCATGGAAGTTTTTATTTTTTGTCACAAGTTAGTGGAATATGAGACTTTGTATGAAAAAAAAAAAAAAAAAAAAAATCATAATTTTCCACTAACTTGTGACAAAAAATAAAAAATTCTAGGAACTCGCCATGCCCCTCACGGAATACCTTGGGGTGTCTTCTTTCCAAAATGGGGTCACTTGTGGGGTAGTTATACTGCCCTGTCATTCTAGGGGCCCAAATGTGTGGTAAGGAGTTTGAAATCAAATTCTGAAAAAAATGACCTGTCAAATCCGAAAGGTGCTCTTTGGAATATGGGCCCCTTTGCCCACCTAGGCTGCAAAAAAGTGTCACACATCTGGTATCTCCGTACTCAGGAGAAGGTGGGGAATGTGTTTTGGGGTGTCATTTTATATATACCCATGCTGGGTGAGATAAATATCTTGGTCAAATGCCAACTTTGTATAAAAAAATGGGAAAAGTTGTCTTTTGCCAAGATATTTCTCTCACCCAGCATGGGTATATATAAAATGACACCCCAAAACACATTCCCCACCTTCTCCTGAGTACGGAGATACCAGATGTGTGACACTTTTTTGCAGCCTAGGTGGGCAAAGGGGCCCATATTCCAAAGAGCACCTTTCGGATTTGACAGGTCATTTTTTTCAGAATTTGATTTCAAACTCCTTACCACACATTTGGGCCCCTAGAATGCCAGGGCAGTATAACTACCCCACAAGTGACCCCATTTTGGAAAGAAGAGACCCCAAGGTATTTCGTTATGGGCATAGTGAGTTCATAGAAGTTTTTATTTTTTGTCACAAGTTAGTGGAATATGAGACTTTGTAAGAAAAAAAAAAAAAAAAAAATCATCATTTTCCGCTAACTTGTGACAAAAAATAAAAAGTTCTATGAACTCACTATGCCCATCAGCGAATACCTTAGGGTGTGTACTTTCCGAAATGGGGTCATTTGTGGGGTGTTTGTACTGTCTGGCCATTGTAGAACCTCAGGAAACATGACAGGTGCTCAGAAAGTCAGAGCTGCTTCAAAAAGCGGAAATTCACATTTTTGTACCATAGTTTGTAAACGCTATAACTTTTACCCAAACCATTTTTTTTTTTTACCCAAACATTTTTTTTTTATCAAAGACATGTAGAACTATAAATTTAGAGCAAAATTTCTATATGGATCTCGTTTTTTTTGCAAAATTTTACAACTGAAAGTGAAAAATGTCATTTTTTTGCAAAAAAATCGTTAAATTTCGATTAATAACAAAAAAAGTAAAAATGTCAGCAGCAATGAAATACCACCAAATGAAAGCTCTATTAGTGAGAAGAAAAGGAGGTAAAATTCATTTGGGTGGTAAGTTGCATGACCGAGCAATAAACGGTGAAAGTAGTGTAGGTCAGAAGTGTAAAAAGTGGCCTGGTCTTTCAGGGTGTTTAAGCACTGGGGGCTGAGGTGGTTAATCTGCGCTCCATTCTGTGGAAACTTCTATACTCATTTGCTCCCCACTGCTCCATTTCAGCTTCCTGGATTTCTTCACTTAGTTTCAGGTCCCTGTTTGTCAACTTCCACACAGAAGGAGTCACATGTGCCACTGCAGCCAATGACTGGCTTCCGCAGTGACATGTCCCCAAGTGGAATGTCACTACTGAGTCACATGCTGCTTGGGAACATATCAGTCATTGGCTGCCAGTGGGACAGATTATTAGTATAAAAAAAGAGAAAAAATGTAGCAGCACTACGAAAAATATATAGATTGTTCCTTACTGTGGTGGTGCTCGCTGTGTCAGAAGCCAGTCCTAAGCTTCCCCAAATCCAGATGCAATTGAAACAGAAAACTGCAGCACTCTCCAGCCTTGATCCTTAATGCTTTATTTTCACCAAAAATGCGACGTTTCGATCAGTGTGATCTTTCTCAGTGTGATCTTTCTCAGTGAGAAAGATCACACTGATCGAAACGTCACATTTTTGGTGAAAATAAAGCATTAAGGATCAAGGCTGGAGAGTGCTGCAGTTTTCTGTTTCAATTGCATACAGATTATTAGTATCAGATAGCAGGGGTCCGACTCCTGGCACCCCTGTGCCAGTAAGTCACATTAATTGGTCACATGGCCTATGTGCAGCTCAGTCGAATTCAAGTGAATGGGCCTGGACCATAGCACGTCCACTATAAAATATATGGCACTGTGCTTGAAATGCTCTGAGAAGGGCACAGTGCTCGGATGGACGCTGTGTCCCTTTCAAAAAGCAGATCGGGGGGGGGGGGGTCCTGGGAGTCAGACCCCCAGTGATCTTATATTGATGACCTGTCCTCTCAGCATTACTATAAGCTATCCTTTAGTAGCTATCTAATCAGTATCCCTCAATATAGTTTTTTTTTGCCATATATTATTAACTTAGATATTAGACCTGTAGCTTTAAGTTTCTTTTAGCGGTGATGCATCATGTCTCCAGCATGTGCCACCCTTACTTCCGAGGTCTGTCACCTCAGCTGTTTGGCAATTTAGGGTCCGACTAAGTAATTTATAAGGTCAGCATTAGCAACCCTTGTGATGTTGCCATCTATTCTGTGGTCAATTGTATTGCCCATTGTGAAGTCATCAGTCTTTATATGATTTTACCAGCATTATGAGATCATTACATTATTATTTTATAGCATTGCTCCTTCCAGGGTACTGTATATATGAATAAAGTTAGCATACTGTGGCAATGTGAACATTGAGGTGTTGTTTCCCCAGGTTCCAGTCCGGGACTTAGGGCATGCTCATGTCCAGGGATCCTATTTAATCCTGCTAATGGATCCTGGGTGTGTCTCACTCTGGAGAGTGTGCAGACAGAGGCCTGGTGAGGCTCTGTCAGTGTGGTCTCAGCTAGGCAAGGCTGAGGGGCCACGAGGCTATGCAATAGCCTGGACTTTGGGGGACTCAGCGACACCCAGGAACAAGCATTGAAAGGTCAGAGTCAGGAGGACTGCTAGACCACAACCCCCTCCAAAGGTACTGCATTTGTTACAGCCTGAGGGCTGGTGGACTGTATGTCTGGGGTAAGCCGCACCTGGTTCCATGTGTGAACGCTATCGTATAGCTGAGTTAGGGATACGATGTTTATTATGTTTAGGTAGAGCCCAGACGGGCAGGCTTTTGTTTTATGCCATGTTGTGTATGAAGAGTGTAAAATAAATTGCGCTGTTTGGACCTGAAACCCAGTGGTTATGAAGATCCTTGTGAGAATGACCCCCGAATGAGAGGCGATCCCTTACATATGGTGGAGGATGCGGGCAATAACAGCAGGTTGCTAGGGGCAACGACCTGACGGAAAAGAGAAGGTGCTGCTGAATGTTGCCAAGGAATTGCTGTGTTTCTGTGCAGTGACTTAAAGGGCCGGAAGCCTGCTTGTTCGCTGGAGCTGGAGCAGGTGCTGCTGGAAAACTGCTGGTTAATCTGGACTTTATTTTTCTGAGGTGTAAGGTGTGCAGGGATTTAAAGGGCACAGTAAAAGAAACTGACCTGTGAAAATGGCTGCCAAATGGTAGAGCGCGTGGGAAAAGTCCTGTGAGATGGTGATCAGGGGGATCCCGCTGCTGGTTGTACTAGACTCCTGCCAACAAGTGTCTCAGGTCCTGCCCGTAATTCTGGACTTTCTGGAGAGAGGGCCAGAGACAGATGTCACCGTGTCTCTGACCTTTATAACAGACTATGGCCCTGTGCAGTGTGAGCTCTTAAAATGTGACACCCTGGAAGTGGAGTTTGTGCTTGGCAAAGACTTCCCGTTATTTTGGCAGCTGTGGAGAGGAGAAAATGCTACAAATTGTGTACCTGGAGAATCCGATGAACAGCAGATATGTGCCGTTGCCAAGGGCAACCGTCGGGAAGACAAAGAGGTGGAGAGCGGTGCGGTTCTCAGGAGTGCATATCTTCCCTGCGACTGTGTCCGGAGTCCTAGAGAGGAAGTGCGGAGGGGCAGTAACGCTGTTGCTAGGAGCAATCACAACCTTGATGAGTCCGCGGGAGAGAATGTCACTGCTTTACCAGAATGGTTTATTACAAAGGGTAAGACTGTTCCTGTTATTAACTATGTGGCAGACCCAATGACAGTGAGCCGGCGGCAGTTGATACCTGCTGGTCCGGTAGGTAATAAGTCACACAGAGAAAAAACTGTGTCTGAACAGGCGGATAAGCCTGCTGTGATTGCTCCCTCGCAGAAACCTGCAGGGGAGAAGGTTTCTGGGTCGCCCAAAGAGCCGGTGATCAAAGCTAGATTTGGGGTGGTGAAAGTCAGAGATCCCATGCTAGCCCAGGTAAGAGGTAGCATGATGGCCACCCAGAGACTGGTAGAGTGTTACATGTTCGGGACAATTATGTGAATAATACGGACTCTCAGGTGGTTCTCACTGAGAGTGAACCTGATGTTACAAATGCGCTCATACATGAGGAAATGGTGGGCCGTAAATTTCCCCTTATGCTTGGAGGTTTTAAGTAATGGAGACATTTCTGCAGAGAGTGACAAAACTCCTGCAGAACCTGTACCTGTCCCTTTAAATGATAATGTGAAGGAGCTGCACATTGAGAACAAGGGTGCAGATAAGGTGCAAAGTGATGGTACCATGTTTGACGAAATGCATAATGGAAATGTGATGTCATGTAAAATATGTGATAATAATGACATGCCTTTTCCTTTGCAGGCTGTGATTGGGGAAAAAGCTAACCCTGTTAGTAAACATGTGTCTGATATAAAAGTGTTGATAAATGTTGAAGAAACACCCCTAGGAGACCCCATTGTAGACAATGTGGCGGGGCTAGAGGGTGTACCACACGTACCAGAGGTGGATGTGCAGTCTCCACAGGTTTCTATGATTAATAAAATGTCCCAGGTGGGGATTGACTCATGGGTGCCCCTAGAGGTCAGGGTTAATAATGACACAAACAGTATAAGTGCCGTATGTGCCGTGACAGTTAGCAACTTTGAGAGTGAGGCTACCATGTCAAGACCCAGCAAAACTAAAGTGGTTACTAGTAGCGAGTCTAGCGACCAGATGACAGTTATATCTGACGAGACGAGAGTTCAGTCGGGTGACAGCCTAGTGTCTGAAGCTCATATCCTGACAGTTGTAGATGACCTGACAGGACAGTACAGCTACAAACTTGAAGATGTTTTCTCTCGCTCCGCACAGTCGCTAGATACACTAGAAATGGGGCTAGCGGTTCTCGCAGAGCAACTGCAGGAGTCTCCAGAGGAGTCACAGAAAGAGATGAATGAACTGAAGGAACTAGAGTCACTAATAGAAGCGGAAATTCTCCAACTTCAAGAGGAACTTGCAGCTTCTGAGCGATCAAGACTTCATGCAGAGCAGGAAAGAGATGAGCTGGCTGATGAGGTTCTAAACAGCGCCTCAGAAAAATCTGCTCTCTTGGAGGAGAAAAGTCATTTGGAAGCCAGGATGGCTCAACTTGATCAAGAGTTGCAAGTTCGGATGGTAGACCTTGACCACCAGAAACAAATTGTGTCTAAATTGGAGAAGAAACATAAGATGTTGGACAAGCTCCTGGCTGAAGAGAAAACCACCTCGGCCAGATATGCCGAAGAACGTGACCAAGCGGAGACTGATGCTCGAGAGAAGGCGACCAAGGCCCTCTCCTTGGCTAGAGCCCTTGAAGAAGTGCTTGAGGAGCGAAATTAATTAGAGAGGCTGAACAAGCAACTCAGAGCAGAGATGGAAGCTCTCATGAGCTCAAAAGATGCCATCTATGAGTTGGAGAAGCCTAAGCGTGCTGCTGCACAGCAGGTGGAAGAAAATGAGAAACTGGAAGAGGAAGATCCTCTGGAAGGTGCCAAGAAGTCAGAGCCTGGTAAAAGTGGGTCTGGAGATGGTGGTGCCGGGGTGCTGGCCAAGGCAGAGAAGGTGGAAAAGGTATCGGCTGAACCAGTTGATGGGGCTGATGTGCATGCAGAGGCCAAGAGTCTCATGACAGTGTGTAACCAGGACCAGGTCGCAAAAGACGTCCCCTCTGCCTACAAGGTCTTCCAAGTAGCCAGCAGCCTGCTGGGGAAGAGATATGAGGAGATCCGGGCTATTACGATGGGCTGTCTCTCCTGACTCCTCCCCAAAAGGAGTCCAGTGTCTTGGGTGAGCCTCTGGAGAAAACGCCAGAAGACAGGAGTATGCTGAAGACCCCAGTGCCTCCAACCTTGATGCGAAAGGGAAGGAGGAATTAAGAAAGCAAGGATATGATGCCATGTCCCTGAATGGTGAGAAGGCTAATAAAGTAAAGGAGGACACCAAAGAGACCAAGGCCAAGGAAGCTAAGACCGAGCTCTTGAAGTGGGAGAAATCCTTGGATGTTCCAGAGATCAAGGGTAAAGCCGAAGTGGGGAGAGGCAGTGAAGAGGCAGAAGACCCTGAAACTGAGGCACCATCTGAGGAAACCACTGCTGGAAAAGAAGCGAGCGGGGGCAAGCCAGCTCTGCTGACGGAGCTTCGCAAAGACAAGAAGAAAAGGCCTAAGCGTCTGCAAGAGCTAGTGAAGTCAAACAGAGAGTCTGTCGTTTGCATAAAAATATATTCTGAAGGGAGTTCCAGAAGCCGAGATCGAAATTCTAAGAGTAAAGGAAAAAGAAATGTACGATCTGCTGTTAAAATAAAGAGACAAAAAGAGGCGAGTCATAAGAAGCGTGCTCGGCTGAAGCAGCTGTGTAAGTCAAAGAGCGAGAAAGATAAAAAAAAATAAAAAGAGAGGGTCTGCCTGTCACATGGACATGGGAACATTGTAGACAATGTCTCTTGGGCAAGATGTCAGTGTGGGTAACAAACCAAGCACTGATGGCATGGGTCTGGCAAAATAAAGGGAAGCCTCTGACCCTGACCACATCTTCCAGGGGGAAGGTTGAGCCAGGCGATGGCAAGAAAATGCGGATGCCCTGTCACGAGCATCCAGTTGGTACATGTGTTCACCCCCACAGGTTTGAACAGAGGGGGGGGGATATGTGGCAATGTGAACATTGAGGTGTTGTTTCCCCAGGTTCCAGTCCGGGACTTAGGGCATGCTCATGTCCAGGGATCCTATTTAATCCTGCTAATGGATCCTGGGTGTGTCTCACTCTGGAGAGTGTGCAGACAGAGGCCTGGTGAGGCTCTGTCAGTGTGGTCTCAGCTAGGCAAGGCTGAGGGGCCACGAGGCTATGCAATATCAAGGTTTGGTGGCTCTCTCACTGATAATACTGTGGAATAGGTGCACTGCCACACAGCGCTCCCTGTTGCTGTTGAGAGTGTAAATTGGGTTATAAAAGGGTTTGGCGTCACTCAATATCTGGCGTTGATACAGACAGAAAGCAAATATAGTTCCAAAAGTATTATTTAATATCTCACAACATGTTGTATAAATAACATAAAACACCTTAAAAATACATAAAAATGCACGTATACCCTATTAGGACCACTATGTTAGTTAGTATGCAATTCAATTGTCCTTGTAGGTCATACAAAGTCCATAATGGGTTATGCAGTGATAACCAATTGAGGTAGGTACAGTTAATGTTAGTGTGCAGAGCACTATCGGTTGCAGGTCTACTTTACCGCTCCTAGTAGTCAAATCGTTGCTTGGATGTAAATCGCAGGAATCACTACTGTTAGCCGTCCGGCTGTTTAGCTGTGAACTGCGAGCTGCAAGGACCTTTGGAGGCGTGGTTGATGAATCCCTGTATAGCTGAGTATACTCTGACCTTTCAGGACCTGACGGTGGCGTCCCACGTGGTATCGGTCGGATAGGTCAGGTGGCTCTTATTTCAAGCGGGGGTTTCAAATAGATGCAAAGTTCATTTGTAGTTGTAGTCGTCTTCCTTATCTTGTCCCACACTGTCTGCCAACCATACGCGTTTCGGGATGAAATCCCTTCCTCAGTGGTACAGACAGTGGGATGGAAATGTTCTTTTTATATCATCTATAATTAATTGATGAGATGCATGCTGGGACAGTGGGGGACTTGGAAGACCAGGAAATGGATTCTTAGTAGTGATTCCTTCATTATCATTATACTATCGTGCAAAGTCATTGTTTTCACCTCTAGACACATGAATTTTATTCATCTTTTCAAGGTATAGTGCGCTATACATCCTCCAAACATATAAAATACAAAAATTTTATTGAATGTATATAGACTTATATAAAAAGCATAAAAATGCATATATGCACCAACAGTTTCAGTGCATCTTCAATTGGTTTAAAAACATATATAAGACAATATAAAGGCAATGGTAATCAGAAAGGGTGTTCTCAAAATCAATAATTTCTCAGATGTTTCTTTGTTGACCGCATCATTCACACCATTAAAATAATAAATAATCATGATATTAATTAAAAACAAGTCTGTATATCATAAAAACCCCAAAAACGCACCTGCGGTTTTGATGCGTTTTTGGTGCGTTTTTGCTAAAAACTCTTGATATGAGATGAGGGAAATAATGAGGGTGTAAGGGGACAGTTCTAAAGTTATACAGCACAAAGAAATTCAGTTATAGTGTCCATGTTTAAAATTCGGCCTTGGTAATGTTGTTATGGGAGTGCGGGCCTGCCTAGAAGGAGAGGTCTGGGTGCTGATAGCACAGCCTGACACCAGATGTCTCATTCAGGGCAGACCAGCAATCCCCTACAGGAATGCAAAAAGTTCTAAATCTGCGTTCAGACCCCTTGGAATAAGGGAGTCAAATTCAAAGATTCTTTTGGATTCATTCCTGGACATACGAAGGATATGATTGCCACCTCGCCATGGTCTTTCAATCTTCTCTATAGCCATGTATATCAAACTTGATGGGTCACTCTTGTGGTAGTCTTTATAGTGTTTTGATAAAGAGTGTAATTCATATCCCTTTTTTATGTTATTTACATGTTCAGAAATTCTCTTTTTTAAAGTGCGTTTTGTGCGTCCTATGTACTGTTTATGACAGGGGCATTCTATCAAGTAAATTACGTCAGTAGAATCGCATGTCAGACCCTCCTTAATCTCCAGAAAAAATGAATTCTGGGTTGAGTTTACTTTTAATGTCTTTTTGGGAAAAGTAGTAATTCTACAGTTAGAGCAGCGACCACATCTATAAAATCCTTTGAAGGATAACCAATTTTGTTTTGATATCTTGTGTCCTTTGTTCTTTATAGATGGTGCTACCTTCAATCCCAAATTTGAGGCTCTAGTGTATGTAATCTGGGGTGTACTGGTAAGTATAGGCCCAATTATTTTGTCTCCAAGTAAATGGTGCCAGTATTTTGCTATAATCCTCTCCATATTTTTGTACTGGGCATGAAATGGTAGAATCATTCTTATTTTTTCATCATTCATCTGTTTTTGTTTGGGAACGAAAAAATCTGTTCTGTCCAACAATTTAACCTCTTCCAATGATTTTTCCAAGTGATGGACCGGGTACTGTCTGTCGATAAATTGTTGTTTCAAAGTTTCTGCCTCTGTTGTAAATTGTTGATCCTGTGTGCAATTTCGTTTTAATCTTCTAAATTGGCCCTTGGGGACATTAATAAGCCACCTTGGTAGGTGGCAGCTCGTGTATAGTATAAAGCTATTTTTACTCACTGATTTGTGATGTGTACTACATATTAATTTGTCCCCCTCAACTTTGATATCGAGATCCAAAAATTGGATGTTTTTCATATCTATAGTAGAGGTAAATTTCAGATTCAGATTATTCGTATTTATGTCCTCTAAAAAAGTGATGAGTGACGGCATCGTGTTCTGCCATATAAACACGATGTCGTCTATATAGCGACGCCACAGTACCAGATCCACCCCCAGTCTAGGTGCAATGGCAGTGGACTCCCACTCTGCCATGAATAAGTTGGCATAACTAGGGGCGAATCTGGTACCCATGGCGGTGCCCTTACTCTGAACATAAAAGTCACCACTAAAGGAGAAATAGTTATGCGTCAGTATGTACCCGACGCCCTCTATTATGTAGTGAATTTGTTCTTCTTTCATAATTCCACTCTGGGTCAATTGTCGTCGCAAAGCCCCCATACCCTGTTCATGGTCTATTATGGTATATAGGGAATTGACATCTAATGTACCCAATATATACCCTTCCTTGTATTGGATCCCCTCTAACAGTTTGATCACTTCAGTAGTGTCTTTGATATATGACGGTATATTTTTTACAATTGGTTGCAACAATTGGTCAATATATCTTGACAGATTGGAGGAGATGGAATTTATCCCTGATATTATGGGCCTTCCTGGGGGTTTCGTTAAGGTCTTGTGTATTTTGGGAATGCAATACATAACTGGCATTCTTTTTTCTGTGTTCATAATATACTTTGCCTCCTGTTCTAATAGGATTCCCGAAGTGGTACCTTTTTTACAATATTGTATTAACTGTTTATGATAGTCCTCTGTAGGGTCTCGTTTTAATTTAGTATATGTAGATTCCTCATTTAATTGTCGTAAGCATTCCTCTATATAGTCATTTGTGTTAAGGATTACAATCGCACCCCCCTTATCAGCTGGTCTTATTGTTATGTCATTACTAGATTGTAGTTGTTTAATTGCCTCTATTTCTTTCCTGGATAAATTATATCTTAAATTATTTCCCTTCAATTTCCTCAAGTCATCCTCAACACATTTTTTAAAAGTTGCCATATGTTGACTTATTTCTTGTTTTGGGTAATTTTTAGAGGTTGTTCTCAGGCTTGTATGTATATATTGATTATTTTCTGAATTGCCATTGTTTTCCATTATCAGATTTTTAGTATAATACTTTTTTAAGCAAAGTTTTCTAATAAATTTTTCCACACCGATATATGTGGAAAATTTATCCAATTTAGTTGTAGGGGCATATTTTAACCCCTTATTTAATAAAGTGACCTGTGCTTTTGAAAGTTGGGTGTTACTTAAATTCACTATGCATGATGCGTTTTCTGTTTGTTGTACCTGTTTTTTCTTGCAGTGTCTACCTCTTCTAATCCATTTTCTCCCCTGTGGGATTGTGTCCTTATGTGTGTTCTCCCCTCCTGATTCTGTGAGGGGTAGTGATTCCGTGATGAGTGATGATTCTGCAAGCAGTGTTTTGGTGTCCGCCTCCAAAGTGAAATGGAGACTGAACGGAGGCAAACTGATTTATTCTGAGCGGATCCTTTTCCATTCAGAATGCATTAAGGGCAAAACTGATTCGTTTTGGACCGCTTGTGAGAGCCCTGAACGGATCTCAGAAACGGAAACCAAAACGCCAGTGTGAAAGTAACCTGAGCCAACCAATAAGTGATCTAAACCATTTGGCACAGACAGCTGCCCTTAGGGCTGTGTCACTACGCAGGGCGTGATTCGATCTCCACATGCATCATGGCAAAGTAGCCTAATCTAGTCAAGTATCACCAGCCTCAAAAAAAATTACAGATACATATATATATTTTTTATATCTGGCACATAATGAAGATATCCCGCCAAAAATGTTATTCTCTGACCTGTTAGAAAAATACATGATGTAATCTGTAGTGAAGGTAATCTTCTTACCAGTGGCTGTATTTGTGAGTTATACCTCCCTTATGCTTCTCATCTGTGTCATGTGACCAGCAATCAGACTCTCCAACTGACACAGTGTCTTAAGTGTGGACAGGAAGTCAGTTTCTCTATGTATTCATGTAATCAATTAGGCCCCTTTCACATGAGTGAGTACTCCGCGCGGGTGCAATGCGTCATGCGAACGCATTGCGCCCGCACAGAGTCCGGACCCATTCATTTCAATTGGGCTGTGTACATGTGCGTTGGTTTTCACGTATCACTTGTGTGTTGCGTGAAAATCGCAGCATGTTCTATATTCTGCGATTTTAACGTAACGCTGGCCCCATAGATGTGAATGGAGCTGCGTGAAAATCGCATCGCATCCGCAAGCAAGTGCGGATGCAATGGGATGGTTGCTAAGAGATGTTGTTTGTATACCTTCAGTTTTTTATCATTAAATCTCATTGCACTCGCGCGATAACAACTGAACGCGATCGCAGACAAAACTGAATTACTTTGTTTGCAAAATTGCGCATTTTTCACTGAACACATTCGCAACGCATCCGGACCTAATCCGCACGCTCGTCTGCAAGGGGCCTTAAAGTGAACTTATCAGGTTGAACATTGTATCTGAGCTACAGGTTGCATGTTATAGAGC